>NC_088791.1:133219470-134654470 GCF_011386835.1 Chrysemys picta bellii
GAGCCCCCAGCGGCCAGAGCGCCGGGGGGAGGGCGGGAGCCCAGTCACGGCCCCACTCTCGGGCCGGAGCGCCCCGCCGCGCTGCCCCCCTCCAGGCGCCGCCCCAAGCACATGCTTGGTGGGCTGGTGCCTGGAGCCGGCCCTGGTAATAAATGAGTTTCATTTCTTTGTTCCTTCTAGGTTAAAGTGACCCCTGTGCAGAGGGCCAGCAAAAGGCCTCAGCACTATTTAAGCATTCAAAATAACAGAGATTAAGGTGGACTTAAATGGTATCTAGGCCGAATGCTGATCCTCTGCACATGGCTGAATTTCAGTCTTTGTGAATTGTCCATGAGCAGATTGTGATTTTTCTCAAATGTATTTGTTATTCTAAGGGCACATCTACACGGCACACTCCTTATGGTCCCGTGTAGAGCACGTATACAGAATGACCACCTCACAGGGGTAAAAAGAGCAGTGTAAATGGCAAGGCATGGCTTAGGCAAGTTAGGACACTCCTGAACCCACAGGGTATGTGTCCTACATGGCTTTCTTCAGGCTTAAGCCAAGAAACCTCTTCAAATAAAACTTTGGGGTGGAGCTCGTTCCTGGACACTTCATTATTACTGCTTGGTTTTCAAAGTTCAAGCTGTATCGGTTGATTTTAAATTGAGCACATAGACATATCGCACATGGCCAGTCCCCTGATTTGATGAAGTGTAACATTAAAAAAAAAAAAAAAAAAACCAATAGGGTTCCATTAAAAATACTCACTTTTACAAATTCAAAGTTAGT
This sequence comes from Chrysemys picta bellii, assembly GCF_011386835.1. NCBI lineage: Eukaryota > Metazoa > Chordata > Testudines > Emydidae > Chrysemys > Chrysemys picta. The sequence continues at coordinate 133,220,245 of NC_088791.1, forward strand.
TTTCAGTGCATCTACTCCAATATTCCTTTTAAATTAACTAGGCTGCAAGGCATGCCAGTAGATATGCTTGCAAGAAAATTCATAGAAAGGAGCCACAAAGAGGCATGTATTACAACCAAAACAATTTTGGTGGAAAACTGTATGCCGTAGTTGTTCAGCTCTAATGAGGAAATAGATATTCTGCCATGTCAGACTGGACCTTCTTGTTAAATCTATCTAAAAGATAAGTTATCTTTTCAAAATTACTCTGGTGCAACATCAGTGGTGTTGCCATGACATCTGAAAAGTCTCTGAATACTGTGGAGGTATCAGAGAATTGGAAAACAAACACACATGAGGTACAGATCTTCAGAAAAAGGAAAATAGTACAACATTGGGAATCTCCGCAGAAGGAGTGAAATCTTGGCCCCATTGATATCAATGGGATTTTTGCCATTGACTTGAACTGAGTCAGGATTTCATCCAGCTAGTTCAATCCTTAGTATATTAACTGGAAAAAAAAAAAAGGGGGGGGGGGGGGAGGAAGATAATCTGTAAATACCCAAAAGGTAACAGAAGTCTGAACAAAAGCATATAGAAAAAGAAGAAGCCATTCTAGATAAACCAGATTGGGTTTTCTTGGGACAGAATTATACATTAAAGCACAAAGGGAGTATATTAAATATAAACTTTCTGTATTTTAGCAAAGTATTTGGCATAGTGTCTCATGAAATCTTCCTTGAAAAAGGAATTCAAATTGGTTTGGACATGAACATTATCATATGCATACAAAATTGGCTGATGGACCATAAACAAAGAGCAGAGATAAATTTCAAAAACTTGAAGTGAGAGTTCAGACTGAAAATATATGGCCCCTTAAAATAAAGTTAACAGTTTGTAATTTTAAAAGCACAGAAACAAAACAAGGGTCTAATCTAGCTCCTGTTAAAGTCAATAGACGGACCCCAGAGTTTCTTTCAAGTATCATCAATCCTAACGCTGCCAAGTATCACCATCCACCTTTTCACCTGTAAGTTGGAGACCCTCACCTATTTTTTATGACACTTCAATCTTCCCTGTTAGGTAGACAAAGTCATACAACATGGCCTTTAGACATCTGATACACACCTACCCTTCCAGCTAGTGCTACCTCCTTTTTGATGCCTCGACCTGCCCACAAAGCTACACTCCATTTGCAATATATTCTACTTCCTTTGTTCATGTGACAGATATTTTCAGATCTCCTTTCTTCCACCTCCTGACAGTGGGTCAAGCTAGTCTACCCTCCCTTCCTCATTGCTGAGGGGATAGGAATCTCAAAGCCCCTACCTTTCTGACTGCAGTAAAGGGCACACATTTCTTGCCCCTTACTCCTCTGGAAGGCTAGTGTCATCCATGTAACCCACTGGTGTACGACAGGTTGTCGCTCTCTGCTGCTCCACAGACCTTATGAGTTGTTACAGCCCCACCTACAGAGCCTTGGCTCTTTAACTAAAGCTGTAGAATCTCATACTTCTAGGTCTGAAAGACCCTGACTCAATCCCTCTTCTGTCAGCCAGGAGGGGAGTTATTGTGCTACCACAAGGAGAGGGAAGGTAGGAACACATGATCCCACCTCCCGCTAGTAGATTCAGAACCACTTAGGGATTGGTGTTTTCCCAGTTACAGCAACAAGGAAGTCAGCCATTTTAGCACATATGGATCCCTTTTCCAGTGGCAAGACCCAGAGGGAGGCCAGGGTCCCCCAGGATGCCCTGTTGAGTTCTAGGGGGTTGCACAGGTGTTAAATGAAAACTGTTTGATCCCGGGTCTGCAGCTTTTACATTCGTGGTCTATGCCATAGTGAAGTGTCTCATTCTATACCAGAAACTGTAGCACATAGCGAGAAATGGAAACTGGAGAGCAAATCAATCACATGTGCGTAACAGAAATATTAAAGACAAACCAACCCAGAGTCATTCTTTTAACTATAATTGGGCAAATAGATGTTGCAAGAATTTTGAAGAGTGAAAGACCACCACTTTTCCAGAATTTCTCAACTCCCCCAAACCCCAACCATCACCACCACTTCAGTCTGATCGACCTCCAACTGCTCTAAACAAATAAATACAATAAAAACTTCTCCACGAACATGGACCACACAAAAGAAATTGTATGTGGAAAGGAGCTTTTTCCAGAAAATTTGTGGCTTTGTTTACACTGGAAAGTTTTTATCAGTAATACCACTATAATTTTACCAGTATATTCCTCACCCCCACCTTATTCTGATAAGTATATCTTTTTTCAGTATAGTTTATACCACTCCCCATGCCACTGGCATAAGAAACTGAAAAAGGCTCTCTTATACCAGAATAAGAGTGTCTGCACGGGGATTAGACTGGTATAACTACATTGATTTAAATTCAGACATTAGGTTATACTAAAAGAAAGAAAAAGAAAAGAAAAAAAAAAAAAAAACACCTTTCCCATCTAGACAAGGCCTGTATGTATGGGTTGGGGGGGGGGGGGAGGATGTCAAAATAGGACTTGAAACAAATCTGTGGATTTGTTATTCTGATTCTGTGGGAACTAAACTGAACAACTTTACGGTGTGAATGGACTTCTCTAGAAGGGAATGCTGAAGGGATCAGTGATGTTTAAAACTTCATTAATAATGTGGAAAAGGAAGTAAACTGTGCATTTAATTCAGTTCACAAATGGTACACTTCTACCCCGATATAATGCGACCCGATATAACACGAATTTGGATATAACACAGTAAAGCAGTGCTCCGGGGGAGGGGGGGAGGGAGAGAGGAGCTGCGCACTCAGGCGGATCAAAGCAAGTTCGATATAACGTGGTTTCACCTATAATGCGGTAAGATTTTTTGGCTCCTGAGGACAGCGTTATATCGGGGTAGAGGTGTACTAGATTCATATGTTCCCATTCTAGCTGCATGGTAGGTAATGTTCCTGCTTCTGAGATCAGGCACCAGCTGCAGGTGTGAGCTTTAAAATTCTATTTGCCCTACATGGCTGAATGCTATTGAAGAATACGGAGGTCCTATATTTAAAAAAAAGGATGACTTGTTCCAGGAGTGTACTTCTGACAGCTGTTTTGTTTTGTGTGTAGGATGACGGTTGTAATCTAACTTTTAAAATGTGCTTTTTCACTTTTAGGAAATTCCATTTTAATTAATAGTTAAGTATTTCAGGGGGGCAAGAGGTTGGGGCATGGCATGCTCTCTTTCATCCCCATCCCAGAAGGTGCTTGCTTAAGAATCTTTTCTTCCTCCCAGTTGTTGGATGATTTCACAGGGTAGCTTGTCCCCGTGAGTAGGTCAGACCCAGCTCCCCTGTGTCAGAGCAGATGGGCCCAATTGAGCCAATGAAAGAGGGCAGGGCTAACCCTGGGGCTATAAAGACCTGTCAGAAGGCAGGTAGAGAAGGAATAATTGGGGCAGGCTGTGCTTGGGGATGGGAACCACAGAGGAGTTGAATAACTCTGGTGATGGCTCCCTGGAACAAGCGAGAGGTAGCCCTAGGGTCTGTGTTCCAGAAAGGGAACAGAACTAGCTGAGAGCAATGCTGGCTGAAGGAAAACTGGCTGCAAGAAGGGAGCTTACTGAAACTGGGAAACTACAAGAAGCAGGATTACCAGAGACCCCGTGAAGGGGAGGCTGTGAAACCCTAGGACTAAGGATGAGCAGAGGAACTGTTTTTGTCTGATATATGCTTATGTTTGGACAAATAACTCTATTTAAAGGAGATTGAGCATGGCTCTGAGTGCTTGTTAAATGGGAGAGAAGCCCTGCCATGTCACATACACTGGAGAATACAGGCTCTTGGATTGGTCTCTGATACAAGGGGAGGGTGAGATGGATCTCTGGTACCAGTGAAGAGGGCGAAACAGATGCAGGGTGCCACAGAGTGACCTTTGACCATGTGGGGGCATTCAGGTGGTAGCCACTGTATTATAGATGACAATAATAAAGTAGGAACACATTTGGTATAAATGAATTAAATAAAGTTGGAAACATGGGCAGGAGATTTATCCTGTTAAAAAACAACCAGAGGGTACTGTTCCTTATGTTCCGTAATGATGGATAACTAAGGGGTTCTCTCCTCCTCCTTCTTATTGTCCAATAAACCTTTGAAATTTATTCTTTGCAAAGTAAACCCAGACAAAGTTCCTCTTCTCTGCTGGGGTGTAGACACCATGCTGTCTTTCTCATCCTTTGGTCGGTTTGTTTTTCAATTGGCTTAATCACTTTGTTTACCTTAGATGTAAATGTTCTTTCATTGTCTTTGGTCTCACCTTGCTCAATTTGCATTGGAGACACAGGCTAAACAACATTGTCTGGCTTGGGTAGACTTGTGTATCCACCGCCTCCAAAACCTATTTTAAGAACATATTTCCAGCACACACAAATAACTCTTTATACACAACCTATACATACACCACACAATGATATTCATGACAAGAGTGTTGCCACGTTTTAATACACATTACAAGGAACTGTTTGGCTAGATATTCTGACAACAGTGTTTTCAGTGTGTCCTTTGCCAGCTGGCATCAAGGAGCAGTTACGGTCACACTTTAATAATAAGAACATAAGAATGGCCATACTGGGTCAGACCAAAGGTCCCTCCAGCCCAGTATCCTGTCTACGGACAGTGGCCAGTGCCAGGTGTCCCAGAGGGAGTGAACCTAACAGGTAATGATCAAGAGATCTCTCTCCTGCCATCCATCTCCACCCTTTGACAAACAGAGGCTAGGGACACCATTCCTTACCCACCCATGCTAATAGCCATTAATGGACTTAACTAGATAAATTCATGGAGGTTCTCTTTTAAACCCTGTTATGGTCCTAGCCTTCACAACCTCCTCGGGCAAGGAGTGCCACAGGTTGACTGTGCGCTGTGTGAAGAAGAACTTCCTTTTATTTGTTTTAAACCTGCTGCCCATTAATTTCATTTGGTGGCCCCTTGTTCTTATATTATTATTAATAATAAAAAAAAGCTGGGACACAGTTACTGTTTTGTAACTGGGATCCCTCACACAGTCATAAATGTAGTATAGAAAGTACCAAAGAAAGCAAGCTTCTTGTAATGGAAACAATAAGGTCTGAATGATTTGTTTACTTTCCCTATGTAACCCAAGAAAGTTACTATGCAATATATAATTTTCAAAGCCTGCAGTGCAATTGAATATTTAGAGTGGATTTTTTTTTCAAAAGCACTCAGCATTAACATACCTCTGCTCCACTTGAAATCAATGGAAATGTTAACTCTGCTCCCACTGAAGTCAGTGGTAAGACAATGCAGAACACATTTGACAATTCCACCCTTAGCACAGCATTTCTACATTAAAGGGTTAGAATACAAGGAAATTCTGTAAAGACATATTACAATATCTAAGGAATTTATTTTTGAAAAGGCTTTGAGCTTTGGAGGGACTTTTTGCCAGACTCATTCCTGAGGAAGACTAAAATGAAATGTGATAGTATCCATAGTTATTGGTCTTAATTCGGGAGGTAAAATGGCTGGTTTCATATTCTAGGATTTGTCAAAGAAAATCCAGATGGTGACCCAGTGGATGAAAGTAACAGTCCGTCACACAGATGGACACACTTTCAAAAGCAGTAAATGAATGAATGAATGAATGAATAAAAACACCGTGGTCAGAGTAAATTAGATAGGAATGTGCAGTATGATTTGGTGGCATATAATTGTACATAGGTTTTAGCAGAATTTTCAGTTGAAATTTGGCAATTTCAGATTTGGATACACATTTATGAATTCAGAGTTAAATGTATGTATGAAATGTACTAATCTAGTTGCATGACTTGTGTTAGTGTGTGCTTTAAAGGCACAGGGCGTGATTCTGATCTCACTGTGGTATGACTGAGGAGTAACTCCATTGTAGTCAGCAGGGTTACACCAGTTTAAGTGAGATCAGAATCAAACCCACTGAAGTTAGTTATTGGCTAAATTTTTGGCAGCTGTATATTCAGATGATGAAAAAAATATAGGGGGCTGGGGACAGTGGGGAGGGAGATAGAGGGCTGGGAAGGGGAACCCTTGCCTTTTCAGCTTTGGTGCGTTCACTCCTGAAATGCTGCTTTCAATTCTAGAAGCCTGCCTGCATTACCAAAAAGTAGTAGCGAATCTGGACAGAATGCAAAGAGCAATAGATAAATAGAGAATAAAATAACTAAATCTACACAGCTGGCTTGTACAAATATTTGAATGATTTAAGCTATGAATGGCCCTCACATGGGGTGGAGAGAGGATACAAAGAACTTTCCCCTCCCCTTACACATCCTGCTCAAGGACCAAGTACAGTTTCAGACCCTCCACTTTGAGGAGCATAGGGACCTCCTGCCTTAATAGGGAAAGGAGGGGAGAAGGCTGTTGTATCCTAAATGAAGTGCAACCGATGCACTGCTTGTAAATGCAGTGGATGGCAGTGAGGTACTGCCTCCCTGAGCTCCTCGTGCAGGGCTGGCTCCAGGGTTTTGGCCGCCCCAAGCAGCCAAACAAACAAAAAAACTGCGATCAGGATCTGCGGCGGCAATTCGGTGGAAGGTCCTTCGCTCCAAGCAGGAGTGCAGGACCGTCCGCCGAATTGCCGCCAAACAGCTGGACGTGCCGCCCCTCTTTGAAGTGGCCGCCCCAAGCACCTGCTTGGTAAGCTGGTGCCTGGAGCCGGCCCTGTCCTCGTGAAGCCATGCAGTTTCACACAGCCTTCTACTCAAAGGAGTGCCTTGAAAGCACAGTCTGACCTTGTCTAGTCTATTCTTGGGCCTGGTCTACATCTAAAAATTAGATTGATCTAGCTATGTTGCTCAGGACTGGGTGGTGTGAGGTGGAGGGAAATCATGCCCTATACAACATAGTTAAGTCAGCCTAACCCTTGATGTAGACACAGCCAGGTCAAATAGAAAAGTTCTTCTGTCGACCTTGCTACCAGGGAAGTAGATGAATTACACTGATCGAAAAACCCCTTTCAGTGATGTGGGTAGTGTCTGCACTACAGTGGCACAACTGCAGCACTGTAGTTGGGCCACTGTGGTGTAGCCATACCCTTGGCAAGATCTACTAGATCTGACTATGGAACACATTCCAAGACAACATTGAGCAAATCCAGAGTCTTGATCATCTTTAGGAGACACAGCAAAGCCTTCCTCTTGAAAAAGACCTCTTTGCTATAAGGGTGATACTCCTAATACTGACACCCTTTTCTACCCCAGAACCCTCTACCGTCCTCCCAGCCCCTTAAAAAGAGTAAATTAATATCTAAACAATCAGTCCCCAAAACCCTACCCAAGCAGAGGGTTTTTTTGCCCCCAAATGAGAGATGTGCGGAGTCTCCATGAAGTCTACTGAGGACTTTGCTATTGTTACTGATTTTTACAAGGAAGGTACTAATGCACCACAGTGATAGGTAGTCATATATAACCCTAAGATAGTTAAGTGGATAAGAGTCTGTGGAATAGTTTCAGTGGACTGATGGATGTCCAATTTCCCCTTCCTTGTCACTCGATCCTCTCCACTACTCCCCTCCCCCCGGGATCCTGTGCTCTGGGGCTGGGACAGGAGATGCAAAGCCTGCCTGCTCACGAGATGCAGGTAGGAGGTGGCCCCAGCTGAGCAGAGGCTGGCATGGATTGGTTACCTGGCACCTGCCTCTCCCTTCCCCCCCAGTAACTGGATTTTTGGTGTCTGGTCAGTACATCTAACCAGACACAGTATAGGTCCCCTTTAGATCAGACTTTCAGGTCAAAAACCAGACACCTGGCAACCCTACGTGACCCTGCATTATTAGAGGCAGACAGAACACATTTCCCAAATGCACAATACACACATACCACATCACATCACCTTTCCACTTCCTCCACACTCCTTCCTCTGACCACCACAATGGCTCGAAGTCCTTTGATCAGACAAAGGCCAGACTTCTTTGAAATGCTGCTGCAGATGACAAAGAATGCTGGGATATGTTTGGGAGCTAAAGACACCCACCAGGCATGACTGAAGAAAAACAGGAACTCTACTTTTTATAAATGGATTTATAAAATATTATAATTATATTCATTTGAGGGAATATAACAGATATACTGACAATGTGGGTGGAATTTTCAAAAGCAGTCAGCATTAGCCTAACTGCTCCCACTGATGACAAAGTAAAACTTCCACTGACTTCAGTGGGAGCAGTTAGGCCAATGCTGAGTGCTTTTGAAAATCCCATCCCATATTTGTTGGAGCCTAAGAACACCAGGTTCCCAAATTTGGTAGATGACTTCTTCTGTAGCATTCTCAGATTGGTGCCAAAGAGCTTTTATATAATGCTGCTTTTTATTTTATATAAGTTTATGATGAAGTCACTGGAGGATCTCTATAGACATCATAAATCCTAGGTACTCTGAAGCCCTCACATATCTAGCTACGTTAAGAAGTTTTACTTTTCATATGCTCATCAAATGAAATGTTTTGCTCTTAATTCCTTGAAAATGAGTTTTCTTACCTATACCTATGGGAGAACTTTAAGTATTGACCAATAAATACAATTAATCAAAAGAAAATCCTGAACAACAAGTAGCTTTTTTGAGTGACCTGAAATCTAGTTCTTGTAATTCATTAATAATTTTTGTACAATATTATTCCATTTCAGTCTTCTGGAGCTTAAAGATGAAAATTATTAATTTCCAGGAGTATCCTTCATTCCTATTCTTTCAGATAGTCCTCTAAGTAGAGTGATCACCAAGGTTATGGTTGTTCTCTTATCTAATCTCTAGTAGAGTGGTTGAAGTGTTGCTTGCCAGCATCTTTATAATAAACTGTTAAGTTTACACAGGATATTTTCCCTTTTTAAATAGAATATATAAATTACTCCCAATTACTCCTTATAGTTGTCGGAATAAGTTAGCTAGTTTCCCCATAAGTGTCACAGCAGCCGTGGGGGTTCAGGAGAGACTTGAATTCATAGTGTAGTGGTTTCTCGAACGTGCTCAGGAAGGGAAATGTGATGCATAGGTGACAGCATGGAAAAGGCACAGGAATATTTACGAGAGAAGCTGACAAATAGCAAGATGAGGCTTGCATGATTGGCAGAGTTATTCAGAGCTTTGAAAGTAATAAGAAGCTTGACCTTGATGCAGAGCAGAGATTCAAAGCGGAACAATGATTTGGTCAGAGCAACAAATGAAGACATTTTTAGTGGCAGTGCTCATGTGAACTAGAGAGGCAAAGAGGGTGCCAGGAAGACCAGAGAAGAGGAGGTGAAAGTAATAAAGTACAATATTTTCCCAATCACACACAGGCACCTGCCCCAGACACTTTCTGTTCAGACACATGCCTCCTATCTATTCTCCAAAACATACCTGGATTGAAAACTGGATGAAGGGTAGTAAACCAAGAGCAATGATAAACAGTGATTATCAAAGTAGGGGAGGTGTCTGGTGGGGTACTGCATGGATCAGGGTTAGACCTGTTGTTGTTGAACAGTATTTTTAAATGATCTGGAAGAAGTGGAATAAACAGCATGTAGTTCAATGTATAGACCATACTAAACTGAGATGTGTTGCAAACACCATGAGAGACAGGGAAATAATACAATGGGACCTAGAAAGGTTAGAAAAATGGGCAGAAAGTAAAAGATTCAGAGTGGAAATATCAAAGCTAATACATCTGGGGAAAATTAATATGAAGCACAAAGATTAAATGTGAGGGAGAAAGCTGGAAAGCAGTAATGCTGAAAGAGACCTAGGCATGACGTGGTACAATAAATTAGATATGAATTTCCAGTGTGATATGGGAGTATTCAAAAAGTCAAATGTGATTAACAGTGACATGCAGAAGCAACATGTCATGGAACAAAGAATTGAAAGAAGTCCACCATCTCTGGCACAACTGGAATACTGCCTTCATTTTTGGCCACCTCAGTGCCAGAAAGACGGGGATAAATTGGAGGGACTTCATAGAAGAGTAACAAGAATGATTAAAAATTGGAAGGAATGTTTTATAAGAAAAAATTAAATATGTACTCTATATTGTAGCCAAACAATGACTAAGTGTGGACAGCTAAGGGAGATAACTAGGCACAAGTATTTGAAAATTGTAAACACCAATGAGGGGGAGGAGGTGTTTAGGGTTAAGGAAGATTTAACTAGGAGGACAAGCAAATGTAAGCTGAATCAGGAAATTCCATACCTTGAGATTTAAGTTGTGGAATTGACTCCAAATGGAGGCTATGAAAACAGTCATTTAAAACGTGACTGTACGAGAGTGCATGAGAATACAATGCTACATTGTCGACAGGAGATCCAGCAGATAAACTTAATAGGTCTCTTCTATAATCACATGTACAAGCTCCTAACAAATATACCCGGCACAAATGTATAGATGTCTTGCATACACCATGAGATCATATGTACTTCTCTACATAAGCACACATCTACCCCTTCACAACCGTACTCCTGGCAGGTTCAGTGCCAACACATAGGGTGAGGTTTCTGTTGTTTCAAAGGTGTCACTGGGCATTGCTGCCTGCACCTTGGTGCTCCAATATCCTCCATTTAGCTCTCTTGTGTGCAGCGTATTTCACAGGATGAAACAAAACAACCCTGCATGCATTTAGATTCTTCCAAAATGTGTCTGAAGCATTTCTTCTACCCTTCTCCTTTAGATGCATCTTTCTTAGCTCAGCTGGCTATAAAGTATAATTTTAATCAGGCCAGTTGATGGCATGGCTTCTATGTCTCATTTTTACCTTTGTTACTGCAGCTTTGATGCCAATGTTAAAGACTTCAGTGCCTGGTGGTCCTGAAAATGTATCCTAAGGATAGTACTTTGGAAACATTGATTTAATGTAGCCAATAGATTTATGAGCCATTGTTATGAGGCCCATATATCATAGCTGCAAAAGCAGGAGGATAAAATCTGATCTTGGTTTGGAGCTGAATCCTGATGCATTCCAAATCCTGCCTCTCAACAGATCAAAGGAACTGCTAGTCTTGTGAATTTGGTCATTCACCTCATGAGTGATAGTCACTATCTTAGGGTTTGTCTATACATGGAGTTATTGCAGAATAGCTCTTGTTTAAATGCACACCCTTCGTTAATCCAAATTTACTTTCAAGCATAGACAAGCCCTTCAGGGTATGTCTATGATAGATTTTTTGCTTCTGTTCTAACTTGATTAACTGATTGCCAATTAATTTGAGTTAACTACCAGCTTTGGAAATGCTAATCTAGACAGTCCACAAACATGTGTGGTTTACCCTAAGGCTCTGCCTAGGAATAAATATTTGTGGATTGTCCAAATTTATTAACTCGGCTAACATGAGTAACAAGTGCAAAATCTGTAGTCTAGACAAACCCACAGTAGAGGAACTTATTGTTCAAAGGGTGTGAATGACCAGCTGATGACTGGGACATTTATTCCTGTCTTGCTTAAGGTGATGGTTAGACCAAAGCACTTAGCTGATGCACAGAAACGGTTTACCGTGCTTTGAAGATTACCTTGTTCTGGAAACACATGAGATGAACTGCCATCTCTCTCCATAACCCTGAGATGGAACTGATTGATTGTATTTGCACTCCAGATGACATCACCTTACTATATACAACCCCTACCATTTATACACACCTCCACCGTACACAAAACTCCCAATCCCTCACTATAGAGCAGATTGGGAAACACAGGTGAGTGTGCTTGGGAAAGTGAGCGTGGAGGGGGGAAGGAGTACAAGGACAATTCCCGTTGGGGCATCATGTTCCCCAGAAGAACACAAAGGGATAGGGAGGAGGCAGAACCCTGGCACCACCCTCTACTGCAGTGGTCCACACAGCAGGCTAGCTGCATCAGTGGAAGTAGGCTGTAGTATTTGAATGGATGGTGCCGCTTTTATAATCTCTCCCCAGGCACAATCTTTCCTGGGGCTTCTCATTGGGAAGTACAGCACCCCACTAGAGGCAGTATACACAAGGCTGTGTCTCTCTCTCTCTCTCTGTCTATCTTTATACTTTCCTTCCAACACACAATTAATTCTCAACACCCCAGCTACTCCATATATACATCCTACCATCCACTCTTCACACACTTCCCTTCCCCTCCCCTTCTTTCCCTCCCCCCCACCTAATTCCACATCCTGCACTATCCATAGGTGGCTAGACACCATCCACACAAAAACACCTCCTATACACCACAGTCCTTGTTATCCACACAAACCTACTGCCACAAACTATTACTACTCTTACCTCTCCTCTAACCTTAACAGAAAGGGAAACATAACCCCTACTCATCATGGACACAGACGTCCCCACAGAAAATAATATACTCCACCCTTTGCAAATATAGATTTCAATAGCTTTGTTGTCAGGATTGTGTATGCAGTTTGCCAAAGTTAATACGTATCCCCATGCTCTCGCCCCTAAACTTCCACACCTTCCTGTATGCCCCTGAAACTCCAGCACCAATTGCACCCCTGGAACCAATGTGTTTCCCTTCTCTTCTGGCAGGCTTATGGATTTGTTTGCTGCTGTTTGTTTTTTAAATTATTATGGAATATAGAGCAGGAGCTTTGGTATAAGTAAGGTATAATTGTGGGATTTTTTTGGACTAAGTTGTGGGCTCAGCACACTTGTAGTCATTCTTATTTCATCTGGCAATGAGTTCCATAGTCTTGGCACAGTTCCTATGAAGTGTCTGTCTCCTGTGGTCATGAGTCTCCCTCTGTTGGTCAAGTGCTTCATTGTTCCAGTGGGATGTAACGATCATGGGAGTTTGTGATCACACACAGAGGGAAATGGTCTATTGGGTAGCTAGAACCAGTTTCACGCATGGATTTGAAAAATTAGGAAAAGGATCCTGAGTTGGACTCTGCGTTCAATGGAGAATCAATGCAGACAGTATTGAATCAGGATGATGTTTTCCTGGCATGCTTTGTTGCTGACCAAGTGGGCTTGCTGAGCCCTGAAGTTGCTAGGGTGTTTTGCAGGACATGGGATTCCTGGTTATAGTGGGCCAGATTCTCAGCTGGTGTAAGTCAGCAAAACTACATTGGCTTCAGTGCTAGCTGAGGTCCTGGCCCACAGAATTGCAATAGTCAAGCTGTGGTGTTATGTTTGAGCTGATCACAGTAGCCACATCTTTGCCTGATCATACCAGACTCCATCTTCTGACAGATGGAATGCTGCAGATGGAAATAGGCACTGTGCTATGCTTGGATGCTCCGATAACCACAGTGAAAAATGCTGCCCAAGAAGACCCCGGGGCTGCAGATCAATTTTAACAATCTGAGAACATATGCCTCAAATGGATAGGATTGTTATGGAGAAAAAGACTTCCTCAGTGTTTCCCTCTTGCCTTCAGCATTGCCTCAGTCTTCAACTTCAGCCAGATGCTCTTCTTTCAGGTACACTGAGATGGTGCTCTTCACCTTTGCAATTCACCTCTCTGTCCCCAACATTTCTCTGCCCTACATACAGCCTGTCACCTTCATATTCAATTTAGCCATCTCTCCCTACTCCCTCCACAAAAACACATCTTCTAACCCCGTACAAACACCTATACTGCTCCTCACACCCCTTATGCCAAAACAACCAGACCCCACATTCAGATCTGTTGCAACCCCATCACACACATCTCTCCCAATAGCCTCCCCAATACATATACAAACAGAATTGCTCACACACACCTTTATAACGTTTGCCCAGACACAAGCCCCTCAATAACCACAGGCTCTTACACACAGCTCATCTACTCCTGCATGTCCCCAAACTTACTACCATCTCCTTGCCCTAGTACACACTTCTCTCTAAAGCTCTCTGCTGATAATCTAAACACCACCTCCTACGCAATCCCCATGTACCCACACATCCCCAACCCAATCCACAAACGGTAACCACATCTACCAATCCCCCCAACACGTCATCTGGGTCCACCTGCAACAAGAATTCATCTACCCTTCCCATACCCTCTCCCCTACACCAAACAGACACACTCAAAAACTACTCACAGTGCCACGCATGCATATGTAACCTCCCACACCCTTAAACATCCTCTACCCCTACATCCATACTGCCCTGCATTTACCCCAGACTCCCCGCCCCCACACTCATTCCTATTCCTCACCACACACACGCCATCCACCCCTACTCCATCTCCCTATGTGCCTACTCCCACGCACCCCCACACTATCCATGCACCCTCACACATCCTGACCCTCTTCCCTCCCCACCACAACTTTTTATCCTTCCTTGAATAGCCCTTTCCTACACTCATAAACATCCATAATGTCCCTCCCCACTCATGCCATAACCTGTCACCATCCCTCCATACTTCCCAAAGAGACAACCCTATTCCTGAACCCTTCACACAAATACACTGGCCTTCTCATCACTCACTCATTAACTATTTCCAACATCCCCTTTCCTCTTCCCCTGCATGTAACCTATGCCCCTACCAACACCCCTTGCCTTCCCATAATACCACATGCTCTACTCCCACTCCTGACTCCCCTCAGATTTATACCCTTAACTACCCCTCCACATAGCCAGCCCTCCACTCCCTCTGCTCCCCACACCTTATAACCCCCACCTCCATAGTGCCAATACATAATTAGAAGCCCTTTCTCTGCTAGTTCCCTTTCCCTCACATCCCTTTACCTGGCCCCACCTTTCTCCCATCACACCCACACCTTATGCCTCAATCCCCCTTCAGACAATCACACACCCTTTACCCAGCCCTGACTTCACACTGACCTCCCCCAACACATACAACTCTATAGCCATCCCTTTCGTCACACCTTGCCCCCATGTGCCTTACATTCCTCCATACCACACTCCCCTCCTCCACAAATGCTTCCTACCTCCCCACAAATATGCATCTTTTCCCACTTCTGCCCAAGCCCCTTATGCACCTCACACCTATTACCTCACTCCTTACATGCCCCTTATGCACCTCACACCTATTACCTCACTCCTTACATGCCCATGATTTTATATACCCCTGCACTTTGCTCGCCCTTCTCCTACAATGTTTCTCACTTCCATACCCCATCTCTCCTCTAAAACTATGCCTTGCGTTTGTGCCCCTCACCCGCCCTTCACATGAACCCCATGCATTCCCCCATCTACACCCCCTTTACATCTCCCCATCCTCCCACCTACATCCACATGCCTCAAACCCCACCACATCTTTCTTTACCCTCCCTTCACACTTCACCCCCCCATTCCCATTAGCTCACCCCCCGCTTCCAATCCCCACTCCGACCTTTTACTCCAACCTGCCTCACAACCACACACTATAACTTCTCCTGGCTCAACCAGCCTCCTGACCTCCCTCACCCATGACCCCTGGCCACCTGCCCTGCAGACTCTGGTCTCTTCCTTCCCCATACACCTTTGCAGTTCCCTTGATCTTCCCCCACACTCACCCACCATCCCTGCCCTGCATACCCTTTCCTCTCCAGCCCCCCACTGCCGGAGGTGCTCTCTGCTTCCACAGGGCCCCTACCTTCCATACCCAGACTCCTCCCCCTCACCTCCTCCTCGACAGAATCCTACAGGCCTCATTTTAGACCCCACACAGGCATTCCTTGGCTGCCTGTCCTCCCCAAACACACAGCCTTGTGCCCTTTCCCCCTCCACTCATACATCCCCCCCACCAACCCCACACACCCCCAACCCTGTCCCCAGTCCACACCCTTTCTCCTCTCTCTCTATCCCCCACCCCCCACGTGTTTACTTTCCCTTACGGTCTCCCAAACACACCCCTGATTTCCAACCCACCCAGCTGCATTCCCCCTTGCACCCCTCACCTGTCATGTGCACCAAACGTTTACACAACCTTCCCTCTCCTCTGTCATAATCCTTTTACCCCCACACCCCTGGTCTTTCCCCTTTGCACACACTCCACTTAATCCCCCCAGCAAAAAAAACCCACATCCCTAACCTCAACCGTAGCAGCCTACCATGCCACGCACCCCTTCCCCAGCCCCACTTCCCTACACACTTTCCCACATTTATACCTATCTTCCCCCCTCGCCCCCTTTCTCTCGCACACCCAGCGCTCCTGATACTGACACGTGTGTATCCGGGACCAGCCTTCGTACTACAAGCAGCTGGAATCACTCCTCACTCGCTTGCCTCTCGGCTGCTTTTGTCCATTGTGCCATAAGCGTGGGGACTGGGGTTGTTTTACGTCGGCTGTTGCTGACACCTTTGGCAGGAGTTGCAGTCTGTCACCCTTCACTTTCTTATACACAGAGCAGGTATGGCTGAGCCTGGGAGGGCTGTCTTTTGTCAGGGCACTTGTCGGTAGGCACAGCGTTAGGGCAAACTTCGCACGCTATCTGCACGCTTCACGCGAGCCTAGCAGCAAAGGGGACTTTCTCTGAGAGCTTATAGGAACAGAGCGGAGCAGATCTCGCACATCCCTGTCTATTGAGACGGTTCTCGTCTCTACATCACTGGTTTGCAATATGGGAATCAGACAATGCCCTCGTAGTAGCCTAATTCAACCCCAACTGTTCCTCTCTCTAGATACAGCATATTTCTAGAGCAAGAGAGAAGGGAAATGTTTGTTTTAATGAAGGATTAAGAACTGATTGGAGAACTATCTGAGCCATTCGAGGATACACCACCACCACTACTACTATCCCTTGGCTAAGAGCAGTTGGGTGTCCCCCCCCCCCCCCCCAAAAAAAAACAACAACAAACCAAAATCAAAAAACACCCAGCCCTCGCCAGTAACTGACTTTCTAAGCTTCGATTCAGCTGTTTGGTCGAGAAGCCGCTTTTATTTCCCTCTCTGTGCGTGTGTGGCTGCCTGCTACATTCCTAGAAGGCACTTTCCAAAGACTGGAAATCGTACAGCGTCGGAATACGTTTCCTGCCTTGCAAGTGAATGTATCAGTTCACCTAGACACAGATGTGCAGATAATCCTTTGATCTCCAGTCCCTTCCAGAGAATTTAGTGGTTGGGTTTGAAGGGAATGTGGGGGTAGTTTTAAAGGTCATGCATAGGCGCTCTGTGTCTGGCACAAGAAAAAGCACCAACGAAGTTAGTTACCTGAGAGAGGCGAGGTCTAGAAACTGGGAATTCTGACTTTGCTTGTCATGGGCTCTACCTTTCCCTCGGGGCAAGTGTGCTGAAGCTGATTTCTTGCATTCCCCGCTCAGGCTTTGCAACCCTTTTGTTATATCTGAAGGTGCTGGTTTCTCTCTTAAAATAAAGCCACGAGTCTTCTTTGCTTTTGCCTCTTAAATCGGATTCCTTTAGCACCTAATAGTTCCCCCCGGCTGCTTCCCTGCCGCGGACCTGAACTGCCGGCTGTGGAGAACAGCGAGAGAGGAGTCTCCAGACTAAAGAAAGGTCTGGGGGTGAATGCACTGAAACAGGCTCTAGAGGTTGGGACAGATCTTTCAACAAGACCCCCCTCGTTTCAGATTGTAAAGACCCCCCTCCCTTCACGACCCTATTAGAAAATGTCATCTTTCCCTTACCGTGGTAGGAGTAACCATGGCATCCGTGTGAATGTTTCCAGAAAAGTCGACATGAAGAGAGAGGTTGATGTAAATATGTTCATTCAAAGTCCCAAAGTTGGTTTGCTTGGGCTGTGCAGAGTTGCTCTATGGGAGAGGAGCCTTAAACTCTGAGTCCCGTGAACATAATCTGCTCGATTATAACAAACCAGCTCAGCCAGATGGCTCTGTGCTCTGCGGATTAACCCCTTTATTGCCACACGCTGCCTTCCCTACCTACCCTTTCCAATAACGCTGCCTGGTTGGGAAAGTCAGCGAATGAAGCCCCTTTTTTAATTTGCAAACGAACAAGCCCCCATAAAGGTAGTTCCCCCGTGTGCGTTTTAAAGAAGCACAATTTAAAAGACTTGTTGATCATTTTATCCCCCTCCTAACAGGATCTCCTCCTATTAAGAACAGTGTCAGCACCAGGGAACACTTTACAGAATTCCTTTGTTAAATCATAAACATCTCTTTCTAAATACGATTCTCAGAAGAGAAGTATTTTATAGCCCAAATGTCTATGCATTAGCACTGTAATGGTCCACCCTCTCTCCAGCGCGCACACACCCTGGTCAAACTGTTTACATGTGTTGCTATTCTTACCCACGTTCAGAAGTCATTAAAGGGCACATAAAACAGGTGAAAAAGAAAAGCAGAAGGAAGTACATTCTAATAAGCCTCTCTCTCCCCCCCTTTTTTTTATTTAACTCCAAATTTTAAACCTGCTGGGTTGGTTGGTCGGTTAGCATTTTTGTCAGCCAAGTGTCCCCCCCCCCCCAATTTGGAAGCAATATTCGTTTGTAAGAAGAGAACCCAGGGGTGGATTCGTGGCCAGATATTCCTCACGTTTTGATTTGTAGATTAGTCCATTAAGAAAAGGACGGGGCGGGGGGGGGGTGCCAAAAACATGGAAAGTTCATCAGCCGTCAGCAGTGACTGGTTTCCAAACTTTTTTATTTAGAGTGATCGCTCACAGCGATCGTTGATAATTTTAGCTGCGTGCCTCTAATAGTCTCTCTCTCTAAATTTAAATGCTTATGTCATCTTTCTTTTCTGTTTGATTCAAGTATAATTTGAGCAAGTCATAACCCAAATCAAGGGGGCACACAGAACCGTTTGTATGGCGCGCACACTCTTCTGGGGAAGACATTTCCTTCAAGAATCTCAGTTCTATGAGATAATGTGGTTTATATTATTTCCTTATTCAATCAAACTAGTTTCCTCCTTGTTTTGTATAGTGTCACTTCACCCCTCATGCCCTCAGAGCATCTTTCTACCCCCCTTTGAACCTTTAAATCTAGCTGGAGGTTTGTCACGTTTTAGGGATCTATTTTCAGCTGTAAATTGAAAGGTTTTTTTAAAAAAATATTACTATCATCATCGGTAAAATAACACCATTGGGGACCTCTGTACTATACACAGTGTACCTGTCTTATATCATCATCACTGCCTGAGCTGATTGTCACATCTGAATGCCCAGACTCAGAAGGAAAAAGTGCAATCTTCCACCGATGCCTCCTAAGAATATTCTTCTAAAATTTGCTGCTCTCACAATCCACACGTAGCTTAAAGGCTGAG
Source organism: Chrysemys picta bellii (assembly GCF_011386835.1). Lineage (NCBI taxonomy): Eukaryota > Metazoa > Chordata > Testudines > Emydidae > Chrysemys > Chrysemys picta. Next base: position 133,239,315 of record NC_088791.1, read on the forward strand.
CAACTCTAACGCGTTTTCTTCTTCACACTTTGCCTGTCTGCAGAACTTCCATCAAGACTTTTTATTTTTTAGAGCCTTTGTAACAAAAAGTGGAGTCAGATGTAAATTCTCTTCCCCCTCATACACACAGTGCAGTCAGACCTGGGTGCCTTTTTAATCTCCTGAAGAGCCAGCAATAGAAATCTTTCCTGTGGCAGGCCAGTATTATGCTCCAGCAGCAGCAGTCAAAGGGTTAAGTTTTTGAAGACAGCCCAGAGCCGGGAACTTCGCTATTGCAGCCAGTCCAGCAAAAAGAAGGGAAACAAGTAGGCTACAAGTAAATGATTTCTGCATAGAGGGGCTGGCTACCTCTGATGGGAGGTAAACCAACCAGAACCATGCATTGTGCACAATTTGAGGGGTTTTGCTCTGTACTTGTGTCTGCATGCCAGCAACACGCCTTGTAATTTGAGATGTGACACCTTAATCTTGCCAAATATGTGTGCTCTGTAAAAAGCATTGTAGACGGGGTATTTATTTTCACAGCTAGAGGAAGCGAAGATATGTTCATTACTTTCAGTTTCCCAAACTTCCTCTTAAATGGTTCAAAACTACTCCTGATTTTTCTATCCACTTTTACACGTGTTTATCTTCATTTATTCTACATTTTCATCATAATCCTTAGAACTACAAGTGGCTCTTCTACAACTTTCAATATTATGTAAAACTATTGCTAATAGAGTCAGAGTAGAATGTTTACATATGAAAATGATTGATTTGTTTTAAAAGTAACCATCATGTCAGAAGTACTGACATGGTAATACTTTATGAAATTGATACTCAGTTCAGTCCTTAAAAATAAATGAGATTACTTTGAAAACTTACAAATATTACTATGTACATGCCATGGAAAGTAATTATGATATTTATTTTGTGGTTTTAAATTGTGCTGATCACTAAAGCATTGATCTGTTCATTTTAGGCCTGGGTGAGCCTTCAAACATTTACACACACATATACAGAAACTATTTTTAAACATATATCTCTAGCTATTTAATTTTGGTATTACACAGTAAAACAGTATATTTATTATGACATTTATATACATATAAGATGCACTTTAGTAAATAAAAGGGTAGCTAAAGTCAATATTTCATTGGGTTTACCTACATCTTGGGTGATTAGAAAAGGAGGGAATTAGGGTTTGCCCACTAACTGTTAGCTTTTGCAATAGCGCCACTTTGTGGTTGAAATACTGAATAGAAATGTAAAGGTGTGGAAAGATATGTGTTCATATGTATGCTACATGTATTTCAGCAAATTTGTGGTGTTTCCATAGTAGCATTGATACACACTGACAAAAACAACAAGCTGCAATGGAAATGTGTTACAATACGTTTAATGATCCATTTTATTAAAAGGTAGTTTTGATTCCAAAGTAAATAAGAGAAAACAAAGAAATGGTATCTCCCTATTTTTCCATATTGCCTTAACTTATTTTTTTCCTTTTACTCATCAACTTGTTTAAGTAAAAACTGAAGTTCAGGAGATTTTTTTCTTTCAAACATCAACATCACTTTGAAAACTCTGTGAAGTAAACAAAAAGACGTTCAGTAAAGATTTTTCTGTGGCGTGAAAATGAGACTGAATGTTTTTTTACAACTAGGAAAAGTGGTGGTGGTGCGGAATCAGGTTAGATTGTTTAAAAGAAATGCTAGGATGTAAGCTAACTAATGTGTTTGGATTTGTGTCCACTCATATCAGGGCTAAATATGTAGACATAGGGTGTGTCTACACTGGGAATTTTCAGCACCGCCCCCCTCCCGGTTTGCATTATCTGCAATAATGCTACCTGTAGACTTCCAGTAATGTTACAATAGAAAAAAAGGAAGAAAACTATCCAATTAAAATGGCAGGAAGAATTTAAACAGGCAAAAGTACCTACATAAATTGGAATTTGTACATTTTTAATTACTCAAGGTAGTCTAGAAGATTCAGAGTCAGACATTACATACATTTTACCTGAAAGACACTATTTCTAGTAGCACAATATCCCCTAACATTGTGGCCTTGATTTTAATGCAGAATTCCTCATTGAAATCCAACTGAGAAGTTTGCTGAAATATCTATGGCTTGATTTTGAGCCACCATGCTGTGGGGCTCGATCAGCACTGACTTCATGCTCCCTACTGAAAAGCTACCTATGGCAGTTCTGCTTACTGAAACACTAACACCACTTCCTCCAGTAAGTAGTTGGTCCTTCGTGGTTTCATGTACAATGGCTGACCAGGCCTAATCCTGCTTAGATTGTAAAATCTAATGGGATCCCAGTATTTGTGTCAGGAAAGCTTAAAAGAGAATGAAATGCAAAACATTACCTCAATGCAATTTTAAGTTTAAAAACCTAAACACAAAAAATCAGACAATTCCAGAGCTTAGATTCCCAAAGCTTTGCTCATTTGGCTACATTGCCTGAACTATCCATGTTGTTTTTAAAGGCATTAACAATCATCAACATGATTAGTGCACTTGTGTAATGTGAGAAATTTAATGTTGCTCCAGATTCAGGGAAGTCTAAGTGTTATCATTTCCTGACTTCAGTGTGTTTACATGTTCAGCTTTAATGTTGAATTAAAGTGGTGGTTGGGTTTGTAATATCCTTAAAAAAATGAGAGCGAAAGAGAGAGAGAAGAGGCAGGGGAGGAGAAAAAATAAAAATACTAAGTAAAACAATTTCACCCCAAACTATGGCATTTAAATAGTCTTTGCAAGCAGCAGACAAGTTGGGTAAAAGTGGAACTGCAGTTGGGCAATGGAATTTTTCATAATCAATTCACTTTTTTTGCATTCAATTATGTATGTTAGAGTAGACTGAATCTTGATCCCGAATACAGTCAATGCCACATGTTTAATACAAGGAGTCAATCATTTGAAGTCAATGGGACAACTCCCAGTACTGAATGACGTATCCTGTAGTAAATGCTTGTGCAATCCAGTCCTGTAATTTTAATTGCATATTTACACATTTTGCTTAACTGACTCTGCTGGCAGACTACTTGCTTCAGTTTTTGAATTCTGCAAAAGCTTTCATGTGAAATCCCATCTGCTGGGGAAGGGGCAGCAGGCACAGTGCAGATCGAATTTCAGAACGGAAAGATCTACTACAACTACTGCATGTGCACAGACATATAATTTTAAATTATTATGGGCCAAATTCTACTCCCAGTGAAATCAGTGATCCCATGATTTGACCCTACAATTTAAAAAAATTGAAACGTAGCAAGTGTGCTAGACCTAGCCATACGTATCAATCTTACAAGCCCGCCACATGCAAAACGTACTGATTTCAATAGGACTTCCCTGGGCAGAGGGCTTGCAGGAACATTGCCCAGATTTGAAGTTTTAGCATTCATTCATTTTTCAAGATATGCTAGAAAAGGTCCTGATTCAGCAGGTACTGAAGCATGTGCCCAACTTTAAACACATGAAGTCAATGGGACTGATCAAGTGCTTAAAGTTAAACATGTGCCTAAGTACCTTGCTTAACTGTGGTCAAAAAAACCCAACAACACTTAAATTGACAAGAATCAGGGGGTAGCCGTGTTAGTCTGTATCCACAAAAACAACAAGGAGTCCAGTGGTACCTTAAAGACTAAAAGATTTATTTGGGCATAGGCTTTCGTGGGTAAGAAGTGGGTTTTTTACCCACGAAAGCTTATGCCCAAATAAATCTTAGTCAGTCTTTATGGTGCCACTGGACTCCTTGTTGTTTAAATTGACAAGGTATTTTTGTTTCCCCACTTATTTCACAAAAATCTAGCTGAACCAATTTTTCCTCAGAATCCACCTCTGACCATCCTCCCAAATTTATTTAGCTGGAGACCAAGCATATGAAGTTTCACCTCAAAGGTAAACTTGTAAAAGAAAATTAGAAGGAATAAGAAAGAGGAATTTAGAATGGCAGTGCCCTTCTCAATCTAAACGATAGTATTTTCTACCAGGGTTGCTAGATAGTGATTGAAATGACAAAAAATTACAAACTGCTTGATTCTGATTTTTATGTGAAAAACGAGAATTACTGGAAAAAGCCAGTGTATTATTATTACTTACTATTGAATAACGACTGTGCTTGGTGCTGTACAAGATGTAGTTCTTGCCCACTTGAAGTTTATAATAACTATAGCCCTGAACAACGTATCTCTTTGCTCATGCTGATTACTGCTCTGTTAGTTGGTTGTGGCAGATCTCTGCTAAATATGGTCACTGTTTCACCCACACTTATGACCATATGAAGGCTTCTACTCACATGTTTTGTTGTCTGTCATGTGCCTCATTCCTGTCGTGCAATCTAGCCATTTCTTTATCAAGCATAACAAGGACCAGAATAGTAACTGAGGTTAGTATCCTGTGAGGAAGGAGAGGGAGAAACTCTGATGTGTGGAGTGCTACAGAGTGTTTATTACAACAAGATAGGGATGGTCATACATTGCTCACAAGTGGCAAAGCCCAATGCATGACTCATACAAATTTTCCAAAACAAATAACAATAGAAAACTTTATGGGGCCCTTCACGTTGTCACACCATAAGGTTATCGTGCACATGTCAAGCTTTGTCTGACATTTATACATCTTAGAGTTCCCCTACTCTTCCCCCCCCCCCCAACCTCAAGTGCTTATTTTGAAAAACCCAGTGCCATGGGTTTGGAAATCTAGAAGTATATTATAAAGGCAGGATTCAGTCCTGCAACCCTTACTTATGTGACTTTCCATTGACATCAGTGGAAATAGTCCTATGACTATGAGACAAAGGAGTGCATCTTTAATTTATATAATGGTGTGAAATATAGGAGTTAAGGATGCTTTACCTGACAACACTTGTGGTATAAGGCATATGTTACTTGAGGACCCCTCATAGGAATACCCTGCCAGATTTAGCAGCTAGAACTGAAAGACCTTGTAGCACGTGGTCTTCTTCTCAGTGCTCCCCCATGCACTGATTTTTATGCTGTGATGTGTCATCTAAGGTAGGCTCTGCTTGGAAAAAAACATGCAACGTGCCTTTCCCTGCACAGAGAGGAATTGCCACATGTAACGGCTCAAATTTTCAGGACAATTTTCATGCTTCTTTCAATGTGTCTTCCTAGGGATGGTGTTCTGACTCAGCTAAATAAAATGGAGAACATCAAAAGAATTTTTATGAAATTATCCTTGGACTAATTTTTCAAATATAGTGGCTCTGCCTCTCTTCCCACTTACACCTGCTTTACATGAAAGTGACTCCATTAACTTCAGTGGCGTTACCCCTGATTTACAACAGTGTAAGTGGGAAGAACTTAAGTCTCACTGTTACAGGTAAAAAAAATATGGCTGTATGTGATACATTTGTGGGGGCGGGAAGGGAAAAAGAAGGATGGTGGCACAAATTCCACCAAGGGGAGGTACAAATCTATGTGAATGCTGGGTTTTGCATGAGAGCCTGGGTCTACACTACAGACTTATGTCAGTATAACATCATTCCGGGGTGTGGAAAATCTACACCCTCTGAGTGACGCATTATACCTACGTTATGTTGATGGGAAGGCTTCTCTCATCGACATATCTACTGCCTCTCGGGGTGGTGGAGTGCCTATGACAATAGGAGAAGGTCTCCCGTTGGCATAGGTAGCGTCCTCACTGAGCGCTACAGTGGTGGGAAGGGGGTTGTGAATATAGAAGATGTGCTCCAAGTATGACTGTTTCAGGCAAGAGTGTGCATGGAATTGGTGCCTATGGCTGAAATCTCCCAAATGTTACTCAGTTTATGGCTCATTTTCATCTTCCAGAACAGATTAACTGGATATGCCTACATGACCTACAGTAACTCTTTCTAAAAGGCGGCAGTGTCCCATGGCAGCAACCGTTCAGTGCACAGGCTGATGTTAATGTCTCAGATTCATAGAGAATTTTACCTTTTGGTGCTATGCATGTGTGGGGTCATGTATACCAATTATGCACAATATGTGGTCAGAATCAAGACCTTAACACACCACCCACCCTAATAAGGGCCAGATTGTCCCTAGTTCTTGGGTGGGAGAGCAGAGTACTCTGTGGGTGAGGGGTGGGACATTAGAAGCTTTCAAGAAGGACCAGGACAATAAGTCCCTGAATTTAGAAGAACACAGAGATTGCTTCCTCTGTGCACATTGGCGGTGCAAATCATCCCAAAGGGAAGAGGGAGGAGGTTGTGCCATGACTCTGTTCCTCCACCCATTCTGACCAGGTGCCATCCCTTCTGGAGTTGCTTCAGGGTGGTGCAGTTCCACACCACTTCCTACTTAGGCCAGTGACTAAAAGCCACAATTGGGCTTTAAATGATCATCCTTTGTGCTCAGAAATGTGTGTCCAGAACCCAGATGTGACATGGAAGCATGATAGTTTGCAGCTGTATTATCAAGTTAGTGTTTAGCATCTGTTGATGGGATTTTCCATATAACTTCAGGATTTCAGTAGATGTTTTCATTTATATTATAATACAGTAGAGCTGGTTGAAAAATCCTTTTTTCCATTTTTGTTAAAATTTCCAATAAAAAGGGGTTTGTTTTTTGTTTATGGAAAAACAAACGGAAAATTGAAAAATGTTTTTGTTTTTTGAAAACTTGTTTGCATTTTGGCTTAAGAAATGTGTTTTGAAAACACCTTGTGGCAAAAAGAATTTCAGATTCTGGTAAAAATGCTCATTTTCCCTGCAAAATGGAAAATTTAATCAAATGAAATTTGCCATCAAAAATTCAGTTTTGGTGAAAAGCCATTTATGTCAAAATTACTTTGATGAAAATATACAACTTGGTGTATAGTCCACTTACTTTTCCACAACCTTTCTTTGCCCATGGTGATGACAGCAAGTGAATTGTGAAGAATATGAGTTACATTCTGCCCTTGGTCAATCTAGACTTATGATACGCCCACTGCTTTGTACCATGTCTATTCATTCACACAAGTGCAAAGAGGCTGTAAAACACCACCACATCGGAACTGCAGCATTGTACATCCACTGCCCACTGGTGAAAATGACTAAACATGGAGAAAGACAATGGAGAATAGGCCTTGGGTATTTTGCCATTGAAGTCAATAGCAGCAGACTGGGCTGTACTGAACTAAAGTGTGGTTTCTAGTGTAAATGTGAGCTGTGTGGGGTACTGGCACTTCTCCTCTTGATTACTGCATACAGAAGGTGTAAACACCATAAGAGCCTGGGACAAATCATAGATCATTCCAAGGATGGACCTTCCCTTAATACATTTTTAAATCAAGACTGGATGTTTTTTTAAAGGACATGGTTTAGGAATTATTTTGGGGAAGTTCTATGGCCTGTGTTATACAGGAGGTCAGACCAGATGATCACAACATAGGGTTGCCCATTTTGGTTGGATGTATTCCCGGAGGTTTCATCACATGATATAATCTTTCTTTAAAGATTAATCTTTAATTCCTGGAGACTTCAGGACAATACCGGAAGGTTGGCAACTCTATAAAGATATTCCTTTCTGGCCTTGGAATCTATGAATTGCAGAAGTCAAGGGCAGCCTTGTCAGAGGAGATCCAGAGATCAGTTACTCTCATTTGAAAGTATGGTGAACTGTTCCAGCTTTGTTTTCCTGATGCAAAGAGCCAAATTGATGAGTTTTCCACAGCTCCCTTGAGTCTGCTGATGTCATACACCAGGCAGGCAAGACTAACATTGAGTATTAGGGGCTGGCATAACAGTAGCAATGGGAGGGCTTCTCTTCAGTCCCTGAGGAGGTAAACATTGTAATCCCACACTGGAGGGAGCAGCAGTTCTGCTGAGAAATGTCACTGCTCTTGGTTTGGGTTGTCCAAGAAAAGATTTGAAAAGTAAATAAGCCTTTCCCTTCCATTAGCTATAGCTATGAAAACCGCTCATGAGTGTGTCTATTGTTAGTGCAGATTGATGCTTTAACTCCCATTTGTTCCTTGCAAGATCAGCAATGTATTCTCTTTATCAGATTAACAGGCACTTCAGAAACTCTCTCTGCTTTCCAAGGTTGGCTTCTAAGTGCCTGATTCTCATTTACACTGAAGCCACTTTACACCGCTCTGCCAGTGTAAAGGGCCTTTAAAATGAATGTAAATATCATTTGTGCCCACTTTAAAGCCCCTCTTCACTGGCAGAGTGGTGTAAAGTGGTTTTAGGGAGGAGGCGCTCAAACTGGAGTGCATGAGAAGTCAGAATGGAGAGCGGCAGCTGCTGGCTAAGTACCCAGCTCCGAAGACAGCTCTGCTGCCAGCAGCAGTGCAGAAGTAAGAGTGGCATGGTATGGTTTTGCAACCCTTACTTCTTCACTGCTGCTGGTGGTGGCACTGCCTTCAGAGCTGGGTGGCTGGAGAGCTACATGCTATATATTTAAAGGGCTCTGTTTAAATCAATGCCTTATTGGTTTTTTTATATTTAATGAGTTGCATGTTGATTTTTAAAAAAAAAATTTATTGGTATATGTACTTGTGTGGAGTGAGGGAGGGGCATAAACTTCTAGACACAAAGAAAGGGGGCGTGATCAAATAAGTTTGAGAACCACTGCTTTAGGATGAATGAGAATCAGGCTGAAAGTAGAGCTCGTTAAGAATCTTCCACTGAAATGTGGATGGTTGGGGTTTTCTGCCAGAAAATTCTGGGTTTTGTTGAAAGTTTCTCAGTTTTCCATTGGGAAAATCAAAATGAAATATTTTGTTTTGGGTTTAATTGACCCTGAATTGAAATACTTTGGTTTGTCAACCCAAATAAAAACAAAATGGGGAGGTCGGTTTGTTATTAATCTGTGTCTGTCTTAGCTGTGTCATTGGCTCAAGGAAGTTGTAATTCAAATGCTTCAGGCCACCATTCTCCTCTCTAGGCTCCCTGGATGGACTACATGTCCCAGGATGCACTGGCATCTCTATCCCAGTTAAACCACAGTGGTGCATTGTGGAAATCATGTGATCAAGGTGCAGCCTGGAAGATGTAGTCTAAATGGGGATCCCAGCCCACACAGGAGAATGGGAGCATGAGGAACCTGAACTCCCATGAAGCGCAGCGGAAGCTTAAATGGGCACAGATTAATGTTTGTATTAAATTGAAGTGAAGTATTTTGATTTGGTTCAACAAACCAAAACTAAATATTTTGATTGAGGAATATCAAAGCATTTCACTGTTATGGAAAATGTCAAATGACATTTCCAAATCAATTTAATATTCCATTTAATGAAAAATTTTGATATTGACTTTTTTTTTCCTGATTCAAATTTCAAACTATTGGAATTTCCTGTGGGATAGAAATTCTGTTTGTTTGTTTGTTTTTTTTCAACCGCCTCTCCCACATGGTCTTTAAAGCATTGAAAATGCTCCTTTCTTAACTCCTCCTTTCTGATTATATGCATGACAGCTGGTACTAGCATTTTGTGACATCTACAAAAATCTGATAAAGCAAATGGAATTACTAGCAGATTTGTAGAGAGAACATACATTTTTGAAATTAGATATACCACTAGTTTCTGATACACTTGTTCAGATATGTTCACTTTAATTTACCATTTATTCTTTCACTTTAGTTTCTCTTCCTATGTTTAGGTCTGTTTATCCAGGTGGTGTAGTATGCAATTAAAATAAATGTAAATTGCATATATGTAGTTTGTTATTATACTCACAAGATATGTTAAAATATTTGTACTTTTTAGTCAAATCCCAAATGTTAATATAATCTCCCTGCATATTTATACTGCACTCAAAATCTCATACTTATAAGAATTAGGCACTTTCAAAATCCTACTAGGTGCCTATCTGCATCTTTAAGTGCCTAAATATCTTTCCCAATTCCTACAGGAAGGCTGGGATAGAGCAAGGAATTGAACCTGAGTCTCCAAAATCCCAGATTAGGATTCAAACCACTGGGTTATCCATCCCCTCCTGTTGAAAAGTGATGGAATTAAGTACGCTTTTGAACCCCAGAACACAGTCTGGGCAGTTGTAGTGCAAGTGTCCCACATCTGCCAATGTGTTTCAAGCTTGGCTCATCCTTCTTTTTTAAGGTGGAAGCATTCAACTAAGAAAGGAGATGGGAGGAGTTGATGAAAGACAGGAAGAAGGGGGAGATGAGAAAGATAATAGAGAGAAAATGGTGAGGGAGAGGATGCAGTGGAGGTGTCGTCAAAAACCACACCAAAGGTCTGAAAACTTTCTCCTCATTTCTATGTAGCATGTCAAAATTTCACTAAATAAAAGAGACAGACTTAATCTGGCTGCTGTGCAAATGACACTGAGTGAATGCATGTACTGCCTTGAATCTGGCAGGAGTCCTGTTCATTGACTGCTGCTTGAATTCATTTACCATTTTCATTTACAGGTTTGATTCCGAAAGCAAATTTCCCTGTTGTTGTTGGCATGTGAGAAGGAAATTGAAGCAGATCAGTGGCTTATGTAACCACTACTCAAACTTTTCAGCCCCATATCAGTTTCTCTTAAACAAATCCTGACCTAATCCTCAGAGCTGAAGATGCTGATCATCTCGCTTTCTGGCCTGACATTGGTGTAAATCAGGAGTATCTCCATTGTAGTCCATTGATTTGTGTTGTTGAAAGAGCAGGGCAAGGGAGATCACAATCAAGCCCTTAATTCTAATGAAAGGGTTTAGAACCATACAGGATCATGTCCCATACTAATAAAAACTGAACAAAGAATTAAATGATTAGTTTGTAAAACCAAATATCTTTCTGGAGCAAAACCAGCATTCATGTCTACTGGTGTAAATCCAGCAGAATTCCACTGAAGTTAGTGGCATTATTCTGGATTTTCACCAGTGTAACTGAGAGCAGATTTTGGCCCTTTGGGCCAGATTGTGGTATTTATACCAAAGCCCTGGCCTGGGGCTGTGCAGAAATGCACAGCCTGAGCAGGAAACTCTCTGGGACTGCTCCTTGTGCATGAGGGGTGATGTGCAATCTGCTGCAGTCCTTTGGATGGAGCAGATTGCCACCCAGAGCTCTCAGCCCCTCCTGCACCCCAACTCCTGCCCTAGTCCTGAACCCCCTCGCACACCCAAGCTCCCTTCTTGAGCCTGTACCCCAAACCCTTGCCTCAGCCCAGACTCGCCTCCCACACTCTGAACCCCTCAGTCCACCCCCCAGCCCGAAACCTCCTCCTGCACCCTGAGCCCCTCATTTCTGGCCCTACCCCAGAGCCTGCACCCCCAGCGGGAGCCCTCACCCCTCCCTCACCCCAACCCTTAGCCCCAGCCCTGTGAAAATGAGTGAGTGAGGGTGGGGGAGTGTGAGTGACAGAGGGAGGGGGAATGGAGTGAGTGGGGGCGGGGCCTCAGAGAAGGGGCAAGGCAGGGGGCAGGGTAAGGGTATTTGATTTTGTGTGATTAGAAAGTTGGCAACCCTAATGCACGGAGCTGCTGGCATTGCTGCTTGCTCCTCCGCCCCCCCCCCCCATCGCTGCTCTTCTGTGTACCCCTTGGGGGCTGTGAGCTGGGAGTGAGGAACAATGTCAGGACTCCCTGCATCCAGGTGGCTTTCCCTACCTGGGCTGCATAAGTGCAGGGCAGGAGAGCAGCAGCTCCTGATGCTTGCCTCACAGTCCAGTCCAGGAGGGGATAGTGAGCTGGTGTTGCTCCTCACTCCCCCTCCTGCCCCACAGGCCCCTAAGGGGTGCAGAGGAACATTAAGGGCGGGAGCAGTATCTGTGCATCACTGTTTGCATCCCATGTTCCTCTGCCGGGAGGAATCAGGGAGAAATCTGGGCACCCCTCCACCCGGTGCTCCCCTGCCAGTCGGGAGCAGTTTCTGACTATACACCAGCAGCAAACACCTCTTCACTGTCACATGGTGCCCCTTTAACTATGGTGGCCCTGGGCAGTTGCCTGAGTGGCCCACCCCTAAGGCCGGCCATGGGCCCCCGTGTGCATGAATGAATAATGTATTTGAATTTAGCTGGTTTTTCTGATCACAAATTGTTAATTAGTATCTTATGCTTTTTATAGATTTATTGTTTAATCAAAATTATGCAGCGAGTCTGTTCTGTGGATGATCTCTGGATGGTTCATGAGCAGTTCCTTCTCCAGCTTCAGGTCTCAAAAGCTGAACTGTGTTGTTTTGCTTAGCTGAGCCTGGATTCATAGGTCACGGGCATTGTTTCTGCTCCTCAACTGACTGAGCAGAACTCTTAGAATCAGATTGTGGTGCCAACACTTGTATTTGTGGGTTCAAAATTCACTTTTCTCACTCATTAGCTTAACATTGGCTGTCACCGGTGGGAATGTTGTGGAAAGTGAAAGTAATGTTTTTTTTGTACTTGAGCACTTGTTCTTGAGACTCTTGTTGAAGTATTTTTCTTTGCATTTTCTCACCATAAGCTGGTGCCATTTGCTTCGCTTTTTGTGACACTCAGTGTATGCATACACTGCATCTGGGAGCATGCTTCCCAGTGTGGGTAGCAAAGGCTCTACCTCTGCTAAAAATAGCAGTAGCTGGGAGTAGCACAGCCTGTGACTTGAGCTAGCTACCTATATACATACTCAGAGGGTCTGTACGGCTTTGTGCTTGGGTGCCTAGCCCAAGCTGCTGTCCACGCTATCCCAGCCATACTGCTATTTTTCAGGGTGCTAGCTCTAATACAGCTAGTTTGTGTCTGTCTACCCTCATTGGGAAGCATGCTCCCTGATGCAGAGTAGATCTACCCAAAGTTTAAATGAATCCAGTTATGTCCATTCTTTCCAGACCTGGCTTAAAGAAAGAGGACCTATTAAATGCTCTGAGACAAATCCTCACTCAGTCTAATATGCTGATTTACAACACCTGAGGATCTGGCCCTTTAGTATGTTTGTTTCTTCTTAGAGAAAACAAACCAATTACAGAACCTACAAAACATGGATTAAAAAAACACAGTGGAGAGGCAACGAGCAGCTGTGGTTTCACTAGAGAAAATGAGTGCGTTTACAAAGTAAATTTTTAAATAAAAAGACAGTGGTGCATTAGAAAAACCATGATTGTCTTGAGCTTCAAATTCAGCAGCTTGAACACCCCATCAATGTAGGTTTTTAAAAACTCTGTCAAGAAAGGCAGCAGAAGAGCTGAATTATGCATATATATATAGTCTGTGTATATGTAAGTGTGTTTAAATACAATCTAAAACAATATATATGTAATATGATCTAAAGTCAGATTGTGCTGGAGCTGTACATGCATATCCCAGTGCAGGATTTGGACCTCCATACACTGTAAAAATATTTCAGAATAGAAAAAAAGCTCACCAAAACCAGATCAGTCCTATAAAAATACTGTACTTATAAACACAGAAAATCCAGCCACCGATCTCAGAAGCCCCATGTGTGTTTTTACAAACCCTCCTGATTGTGTCTTGTTTAATTTTATGGATTCAATGGCGTTTCCCTTTCTAAAGTGTGCTTATATAACTATGACAACTTTATATTGCTGAACTTTTTTCTTCCCTAATGCCGTTCTTTTTTTCTTAAGTATGTCAGTAATAGATGACAATAATCCCTTGGTCAGTTCTGAAACAGCGTCCAAGCATGGAGATATGCAGCATTATGCTAATGAGTGTCTCATTTTTCAGATTGTGTAAAATGTAAAACTGAGGTGTTGGTAGTTTATAGAATAATAAAACCATGTTACTTTTCACAAGAATAGAAGGATTGGTCACAGCATTCTGGATAAATTTGATTTGCCTAACAGTTTTTTTTTGCCTACCTCATATTCTTCTGAATTAAGAACTTTGTAACTCTCTGTCCTGAAATATTGAGTATTGTCACTCTTTTAAAGCTACCACGTTCAGCCCAGAGATGGCTGTATTTCATTATTGGATGAAGTGTTCCCAGTGTATATGCTGCAGGGCTTGATCCTATTAGGTGTTCTGGTTTGAATCAAAAGTTTATTAGATCATTATAGTGGCTCTGCCACACCACTTTAGTTAAGGTTGCAACACAACTTCAGTTTAAAGGTCGACCTTTCCAAGTCCTCTAAAATCGACGTTTGATGGATTTCTTTGAAATTTGAGTGCCGCAGGAGGGTGTAGGGTAGGATTAGTGACCCAAATTTGGAGTCATTTGAACCATATAAGCCCCCTCCCCCCCAAAAAAGCCATTTAAAAAAAAGTTTGTTTGCTTTTGTTTTGTTTTGCCCAGAGCTAGAGAACAACCTATCAATGTGATGTGGATCAAAATGATCTCAAGTGGTCATTTTTCACTCAAGGTAGCAGGTAAACTCATTGTCAAGTTTTACCCAAGGTAGTGCATGGCACCCACTAAATCTCTGAGGGACTCAAATTGAGAACAGTTTTACACTGCCCAGGCGCCAAACAGAAAAGCAGCCAGAGGGGTTCCATTTAGGCTATTTTTATATGCTTTAAAGCTTGACTCTTGTAAGTGCTCTGGAATCCAAACAGTTAACGAAATCGCTTTCAAATTTGGTGTGCCACATAGGGGCCTTAGTGTTGGTGATCCAAATTTGGGGCCATTTGACCAAGGGGTTCATCAATTACTTACAAGTACTACCAAAACCCGATTTCCTTCTGCTGCCTTCATGTCGTAGGTATGACACCCCCAACTCTGCTAGTGCACCCGAACCCTGCACCCAACCCTCATGCACCCCCCAGCCCAGCCCAGCCAGTGCATCCAACCACCCTGCACTCCCAAACTCTTTATGTGGAGGTGTGTGGGGGGATTAGACATGCGCTTCCTGGGAGTGAAGAGGTATTTAGGGGGTGGAGGGACTACTTCAAAAGTGGCATAGTTTCCACTGGAGAAAACAGTTGGACTCAGGGTTTGGCCAGTCTACACACACCCTCCCCTGGTGCCTCTCAAGTGCCCATTTTGACTCCTTGGTCCAAAGCACTGTTTCAGTTATTGCACCTCATTCCCCCCTTAGAGGACAGGCTGGCCTGCTTTCACAATGCTTGAGGCTTGGTCGCCACTGAGAGCTGGGTCCTAAGCATCATCATATCAGGTTATGCCATCCAGTTCCACTCCACATCTCCTTCCCACTCTCCCTCCCCATCCCTTTTCAGGGACCCCTCTCACGAGATACAATTCCACTCTCTACTAGCTTTGGGAGCTGTGGGGGAGATTCCACTGGAACTTGAGGGTCATGGCTTCTACTCCCAATACTTTCTGGTACCCAAATCCAAGTAAGGGCTAAGACCCATCTTTGACCTTTTTGGCTTCGACAAATATATGAGGTACATGAGGTTCCAAATGGACACACTATTGACTATTCTCCCTGCATTGTCCCAGAATGACTATTTGCTGCTTTGGACCTTCAGGATGCCTACTTTCATGTGGCAATTTTGCCAAGCCACAGAAATTCATTCAATTGCTACTTTCAGTACACAGGGCTGCCATTCAGAATCTCTTCTGCCCCCTGGGTTTTTACCAAATGCATGGTGGTTGTTACAATGTATCTCAGGAGGAAAGGAATTCCCATATTCCCATATCTGGATGACTGGTTACTGAGGCACAGATCCAGAGAGGAAGTTCTTGCTCATGTCGGCACCACACTTTCCTTGCTCAACCATCTGGGTCTCAACCTAAACAGCAGGAAGTTGACCTTGGCTCCCATTCAGAAAATCACGTTCACTGCGGCTCTGTCAAATTCCACTGTTTCGAAGATGTTTCTGCTGGATGACCGTTTTCAGACAATTCACCACCTTTGTCTCAATCTTAGCCTTCCACGATTGAGGCTCTTGGAACACATGTCCGCTTGCACACATGTGGTTCAGTTTGCAGGGTTGCACCTTCATCCTCTTCAAATGTGGCTCAGGATTGTTTACTGTCTCACTCTTCATCCTCTAGAAAGACTGGTTCATTTTCCTCCACTGGTCCTGGGCTCCTTGCAGTGGTTGGTGCGTCCAGATAATGTTTGCCAAGGCATTCCCTTTGGCCCTTGCCAGCCAGGTCAGTTGTTACTGATGCCTTTCTGATCTGTTATGGGGTGCATCTGGGGACACTGAAAGTACAGGGGATGTGGTCAGTGCAGGAGGCCTCACTCCATATCAACATGCTGGAGCTTCAGACCATCTACAAAGCACATCAAGCTTTTTGGGACCATATTTGTGAACCACTGAGTCTCTTACTTACTGACAACACCACTGAGATGTACTATGTGCACACACAAGGGAAGCACGCTCCAGGTTGTGCTGCCTACAGGTGCTCAGGCTGTGGTAGTTCTATATCGAGGACAACATTAATCCAATAGCCGTTCACTTGCCCAGGGTTCAGAATAATCTTGTGGACCATCTCAGCAGGCATTTTTCCCTTAGTCATGAATGGTCCCTGAAGATAGTGTCCTCCAGGTCATCTTCACAGCTTGGGGCATCATGATGATTAACCTGTTTGCTACAAGGGACAACAGGAAATATCATCTCTATTCCCCTCTCAAGGGGGCCCTCAACACTTTCCACCTGAGCTGGGAGTCAATCCTGATCATTCTCAGGTCATCCTCAAGCTCAAGGCAGATTGGGCCAAGCTTATGCTTATTGCCCCGGTTTGGCCGAGACAGCGCTGGTTCTCTGACTTTCTTACACGGTCTGTTCATCCTCCCATATCTCTTCCTCCACATCCCAACTTACTTACTCAGAACCAAGGCCGCATGCTGCATTCTGCGCTCAGCTCAGTCTTCTCAAATGCCGTGGTAGTAAGATTCTTAAAAGGGCTCCTTAATCTACATCCTTTAGTTCAAGAGCTGGTTCCTCTGTAGGACCTTAACACCATCCTAGTGACCTTAATGGGACCTCTGTTCAAGCCCCTGGCATCTTGTCCTTCCACTTTTGTGTCAGAAAACTGTGTTCCTGGTAGCAAGAACATCCTCAAGGGAAGTGTGTGAGTTGTAGGCTCTGATGGTGAAGCCTCCTTATATACAATTCTCCAAAGACAAAGTGACTGACCACATCCAAAATTTTTGTTTAAAGTAGTTTCTCAGTTTCATTTGAACCATACAGTATATTTACCTGTGTTCTTTCCTAAGTCACATTAATCTTCAGAGGAACAGTGTCCCCATACATTAAATATCAGGCAATGTCTAGCTTTTTATCTAGACAGGACTAAACCGTTTCATGCTTTGCCTCGTTTGTGTTCTATCCACATGGCATGAAAGGTGAAGTGGTCTCTTCGCAGACAGTCTCCAAATAGATAACATCCTGCATCAAGACTGCATATGAAATAGCTTTGGCTACGCCCCGCAGTGGGTGTGAGCTCTTTCTATGAGGGCGCAAGCAACGTCAAGTGTTACTCAAAGACGTTTCCATATTGGAAGTTAGCAGGGCTGTGATGTGGTTATTGATACACAAGTTCAGAAACAATTACTTCATAACCACTTCTTCCAGGGTGGATGCAAACTTTGGTAGAGCGGTCCTGCAGTCCTTGTTTCGGTAGACTCTAATCCCCCACCTCCGGGGAGGGGCGGGGGCAGGAGAAGGGGAGGTTTACTGCTTGTGCGTCACCTACATGGATTGCATGAGTGCATCTACTTGAAGACATGATTAATTACTGTAGCGGTGTTTTTTTGAGATGTGATGCAGATGTATGTTAACATCCCCTCTGCATCAGTTTCATTTCCAGGCATTCAGTGCAAAGGAACTGGGGAGGGTTTGGGTCGGTGCCACCTCATGTAGCCAGGGGAGGGACTGCAGCCATAAGGCCCATATGCTGCCCCTCTATGGGCAGTGTTAGGCAAATTTCTCTGAGTCTGGTGTAGTGGGCGTGCGCACACACTGAAGTGGAATACACACCTGCATCACATCTCAAAGAACCAGTTACAGTAAGTAACCATTTCTCTGATATTAGGAAACCCATATTTTGCACCCTTGTGTGTGTGAGCAAAGGCAAGAGCTGCATGTACCTTCAGGATTCAGTATGTATTATTTAAATGCTGAATTGTGTAGGTTGTGTAGGTTATGTCAGTAGCAGGACATAGGGCCTTTATTACAGAGGGTATTGTTAGCAGTGAGGTGGAATATGAGAGAATTCTAAAGCTTTAATGATTAAGTGAAAGTGTGGGTTGAGATCGTATCCTGTGAGTAAGTGTAAGGGAGCTGTAAAAGGCTGTGATGTGATTCTTAAATTGTACATGTGTGGTATTGTTTCTGAGGAATTGGCTAAGTATATGTGTATACGCACCAGGATCTGGAATCTCCTGGATCTTATACTGCCAAGGGCCAGTGTGAGTAGGTGCTATGTGCATATTGAGGCATTGCTTGTAGAGGGAAGGTGGCATGGACAACCTTTTTTTGTCCCCTTATAGCGTTAGATGAAATCCTGTGGGTGAGAAAGAATGGGTTATAAAAGGGATGAAGAACTTGTACATTTCAACAATTGTGGGGTTGGCAGAGTAAAGTGTGTTACTGGGGTGTATTGGGGCATTGCTGAAAGAGGTCAGAGTAAGGTTGCATGGGCAATCTTAACTGTGCATTTCCTGATTTTCAGAACTTTGTTTTGCTCAACTGAGTATTCTGCAAGGGGTCAACATACCACCAAGCAACCTTAGCTCTCTGTTTAACCAATGAATAATCACCAAAGTTTGGGATGGAAGGGTAAGACAAAAGATCTGTTTTGCTTTGTCTCTGTCTCAAGCAAACAAGGATTGTGTTGATTTAGGTTTTGCTAAAACCTCTTCAGTTAGGCTTTGTTTTTACAGAACCAAAAGTGAGGATGGTTCAGATCAGAGTTCAATTTTTTAATACATTTTTGTTCCCATGAAATACCTGGCTCTGACATAACACTTTTCATCTGTAGCTCTCAAAACACTTCATGATCTTACCGTATTTATCTTCACAGCACCTCTATGAGATAGGGAAGTATCATTATCCCCGTTTTATACATGGGGAACTGATGCACAGAGCAGCTAAGTGACATAGGAAGTCTGAGCTAGACCAGGGAATTGAATTTGGGTCTCCCGTCGCCTAGGTTAACCACTGGGCCATTCATCTATGTAATTGCAGCTGCATTATGGTTGTCTGAATGTTTAAGTATTTGATTTGTGGGTGTAAGCAATAACTTAGGGCCAAATCTTACAAACACTTATATATCTGAGTGACTTTATTCATGATAAATCCTTCTGAACTAGTTTTGTCATACTCAGCCAAAGCCTCCATTGTTTTAATTGGAACTGCTCAAACAAGTAAAGTTACTTGCATGCATAAGTATTTGCAGAGCGGGGCCCTTGGACATCTATGTGATCTAAATTGCACCACAAATACTTTTGGGTGAAAAGTTATGTCTACAATTTGCATGCTCAAAAATGGAAGCCAGCTTTTGAAAAATTGGTATTAAAATTCCCCATTGACTTTTTGCTATTTGATAAAGTAGAACATGATAATTTCACATTTTATACAAGATGTTTTTATTCCACAGCATTTTTTTTCATGAGGCTGAGAAATGGGAGACGAGAATGAAGGGTAAAGCTGAGATGTCATTGCCCCAGAAGGAGCTAAGTGCCAATGTAAGGATGATATTTGTAATGTGAGGCATTCTTTTCAATGAAGAAACTTTGGCACACATTTCTGAAAGACTCAAACTAACATTGTGACTTGGAAATACCACAGTCCATTGCACTTCAAGAGGGTGCTTAAATTGACATACTGGCTCCCTTCCAGGAATACTACCGCATATTAGTATGAAGGAAAGGCTTTCCTTTCTAAGAAGTCATTGTAAGTTAGTAATTCAAGACAAAGTCAAAACTGGATACTAAGTTAAACAGTACAATGTTCCATTCCTTTGCCTCAGTTCTTCATGTTACAGGCAAATAGAGGGGCAGGTTCCTGTCCAGACACTCTGAATCCTGTCCTCAAGGTCCCATGTTCACTGGCCATACTGGCATGGCCCAGAGGAGGTTTTCATTTGCAAATTATCTCAGAATGAGCTTCTTATGTCACTTTGATGCCCTGGATCGTGGATCCATCTGGGCCAACCATGGTCAAAGGTGACATTTGGTGAGCTGAAGGCATGTTTTCCTACGTCCGCTGCTCCAGGGAATCTCTTAACCCCTTCCATTAGTCTCTGCCATCACATGAGGTGATATCAGGGCACTAAGTCCATAGACTCATACTTCAGTAATTTAGGCTGCTTTGTCCCCTGTTGGTCCGGGGCAAGGGAAATGTATCATTGAGACTCGCCAGCCCCTGACCCAGTCATCTCCCTGACTTAAGAACCCCTGCCTAGAGCCTAGTGGAGCCCAGTCATCTCTCTGACTTAAGAACCCCTGCCTAGAGTCTAGTGGAGAAGGCAGAGCATGCAGCAGAAGAAACATTGCCCCTCATGGCAGTCTCCAACCAGGATCTGTGGGTGGCCGCCCATCCCTCCCACCCTATCCCCCAAGTAGCAGGGAAGAAGAGCATGAGACCTCATGAATTAAGACAAATCATTTACGGTGTCTTGGGGCTATAAGCAGAGGTGAATTAAGAAAAGGAAAGTTTAGGCTAAATGTTAGGGAAAGCTTCTTATAGTGAGTGAGATCTATTAGACTCTGGGTTAGTCTCAGGGGAAATGGTGAAAACTCCATTACTTAGAATATTTTAAAATTAAACTGAGCTTAGTAATGGTAAATGCTTTAT
The DNA here is from genome assembly GCF_011386835.1 of Chrysemys picta bellii. Taxonomy (NCBI): domain Eukaryota; kingdom Metazoa; phylum Chordata; order Testudines; family Emydidae; genus Chrysemys; species Chrysemys picta. Next base: position 133,259,884 of record NC_088791.1, read on the forward strand.
GCTGTAAGGAGTGATCTTGCACAGGAAGGGAGCTCTTAAGGGTTCTGGCACATGTTCAGAGAATCACAGAATCGGTGAAATTACTTGCAAACCATTGTTGCTGAGGGTATTCCTTACTTGCATGAATAGTCTCATGGACATCAACATGACTACTCACATGATTAGGGTTTGCAGGACTGGGCACATAATATCTGGTACTGTGCTCTCTGAGTAGGTGTCTGGTATCTGATCTCTTAGGAAAAAGTGCACGAGGAAAGGAAAGGCTATCTAATGAGATGGTTGGAAGTGAGTTGCAATCTGCCCTATGCTTTCTAGATGTCAACTGTATTCTGGCATTCTTCCCTAGAGAGCATAGAGCACAGTGGGACTTGATAAATGTAGAGGAACACTTGCTGTATCAAAGGATGGGCAAACCTCAACAGGTTCAGAGTAGGGTTTCAAACAAAACATTTTTTCCGAATGGGGTTTGGTCAACATTGAAATTTTCTTCCAGAAAATATTGATTTGGTGCAGAATTTTCGCTTGGGAACATCTGAACAAAATATTTTTGTTTTGAGTCAAACTGAAACAAAATGTTACACTTCAGGTTGACAAGCTGCACTGAAATGGGTTGGGTTGACCTTTATCTCATTGTTCACCTGAGCTACCACACATCTCATGTGAATGGTAGTTCCACATCCCTCACAACCCCATTCTCCCATGTGGGCCTTGTTTGTTGGTTGAATTACATCTCCAGTGATGCCCTGTGTCGTCTTCCTGTGACTGAGCTGCAGTGGTACATCATGGGCCTATGTCAGGACATACATTTTATCCCAATTTGGACAAAAATAAATGTCAAAGGGTTGGAAATTCGAGGGTTTATTTTTAGACCTGGTTTGGGGTTCAGTTTGAAGAAGCTCTTGGGAGCTCAGCTGCTTGTCAAAACAAAACCAACCTTTTAGGGCCAAAGCACATTATAAGGGACAAAAAAAAATTGGGAGGAAATCTTAGACATTTAGAAATCCCAGATGTATGAGAATAAACAGAGGAGCTGTAGACTACTGACTCTCGTGTGTATCCTTGCCTGAGATCTGGGTTTCCCCAATTATCTTAGTGAACTCCTAGCATATTAGATTTCATTTAATTAAATACATCTGATGTTATTACCTTCTGCTTCTCTATTATTGGAGAACTATAGAAAGACAGTGGTACCTGGAAAACTAAATGCCATAGTTCACCTGCTGATACATAATTCCATAGCTCAGTTGAACATGTCTCACATCTGGGTTCCAGCAAGGGAAATGCTTCCACAGAGTTATTATGTTATAATATTTCAGTATAAGCCATCAGTGTCTCAGAAATATTACCACAGTGACTCTCTCAACATTCAAAATAGGTTTATGGAGTTGACATTGATTCACATATTAGTGTTTTAACAGACATACATGTCTCTGTCCCACTACAAGAATTACATTTCCTCAGCTGGGTAAATGGCATGGGAACTTTTTCTTTAACTTTTGGTTCAAAACTTGTTGAGGAGATGGTAACTACAAGGAGAAAGAAAATGGAGGGGGCTTCTGTATGCAATAAGTCATCAGAACCAATAAAAACTTGGAAAAATCCAATGCAAAACATATAGGAAAATTAAACAATGATCATGTAATTGAACATATGGAAGATTTTAAATAGGTGTTAGAATATCAACAATACTGTAACTTAGATTTTTGAGCTCCTAGAACATGTAATAAAAGCTAACCTCTAAAATTACTTAGACTGCTCAAACCTACCTGAACAAATATCTATAGCCAGCTGAATGGTGTCCTTTATTCCTTGGAGCAAGAAGCAGCTGGAGTCTGCTAGACAAATACATAGAATCATAGAAATATAGGGATGGAATGGACCGTGAGAGGGCATCTAATCCATACACCTTATACTGAGGCAGCGTTATGTATATCTAGGCCAGGTCTTCACTACTGACCTATATATTAGGGTGACCCGATAGCAAATGTGAAAAATCGGGACGGGGGTGGAGGGTAATAGGTGCCTATATAAGAAAAAGCCCCAAATATTGGGACTGTCCCTATAAAATCAGGACATCTGGTCACCCTAACCTATATTGGTATAACTGCATTGTTAGGGATGTGAAAAATCCACATAGTAACACTATGTTGATGGGAGAGCTTCTCCCGTCGACACAGCTACTGCCTCGTGGGGAGATGGATTAACTATGCTGCCAGGAAAAGCTTCTTCATTTAAGCGCTGCAGTGACACAGCTGCATCCATGCAGTGTTTTAAGTGTAGACCTACCCCTAGACCATCCCTCATGGGTTTTTCTAACCAGTTCTTAAAAGCTCCAGCGACAGGGATTTCACAACCTCCCCAGGTAACCTGTTCCAGCTCTTAACTATCCTTATAGTTAGAACGTTTTTCCTGATATCCACCCTAAATCTCCCTTGCTGCAATCTAAGATGATTATTTCTTGTCCTACCCTCAGTGCACTCAGAACTATTAATCACAGTCCTCTTTATAACAGCCCTGAACAGTCTTCAAATATGTTATCAGGTCCCTCTGCAGGTTTCTCTTTTCTAGACTAAACATGCCTAGTGTTTTCAACCTTTCCTCATAGATCATGTTTTCCAAACCTCTTATCATTTTTGTTACTTTCCTCTGGACTCATTCTAATTTGGTCACATCTTAAAGTGTGGTGCTCAGAACTGGATACAGTACTCCAGCTGAGGCCTCACTAGGGCCAAACACAGTGGAACAATTACCTCCCATGTCTGACATATCACATACCTGTTAATACATTCCAGAGTGACATTAGCCTTTTTAGCAATTGCATCACATTTGTGATCCATTATAATCCCAGATACTTTTCAGCATTAGTACTGACTAGCCCAGGGGTCGGCAACCTTTCAGAAGTGGTGTGCCGAGTCTTCATTTATTCACTCTAATTTAAGGTTTCGCGTGCCGGTAATACATTTTAACGTTTTTAGAAGGTCTCTTTCTATAAGTCTATATTATATAACTAAACTATTGTATGTAAAATAAACAAGGTTTTCAAAATGTTTAAGAAGCGTCATTTAAAATTAAATTAAAATGCTGATCTTACGCCACCAGCCTGCTCAGCTCGCTGCCAGCCTGGGGTTCTGTTCATCTAGGCCAGCAGAGGGCTGATCAGGGCCTGCGGCCGGGACCCCAGACCTGGGGGGGGGGTGCTTCAGGGGTCAGGGCAGAGGGCTGGGGGAGGGGGTTCAGGGCAGAAGGCTGGGGTGTGGGGGGTGCAGGGCAGAAGGCTGGGTGTGTGTTGGGGTGTGGGGGGTTCAGGGCGGAGGGCTGAGGGCGGGGAGGTGCAGGGCAGAAGGCTGGGTGTGTGTTGGGGTGTGCGGGGTTCAGGGCAGAAGGCTGGGGAAATGGGGGATACAGGGCAGAAGGCTGAGTGTGTTGAGGGGTTCAGGGCAGAGGGATGGGGCTGTGGAGGTGCAGGGAAGAGGGATGGATGTGTGTTGGGGTGGGGGGGTTCAGGGCAGAGGGGTGGGGGGTGCAGGGCAGAAGGCTGGGGTGCTCGGCTCGTGGGGGTGCTCCCAGCACCCTGTCCTGACCGGCCCATGGCAGGGGGCTGGAAGAGATATGCCCTGTTCCACCCCCTTCCCCCAGGCTCCGTCCCTACCTCTCTCCGCGTCCTCTACGGAGCTGTGTGCATGCTGCCGCTCTTCCCCCTCCCCCTTGCTAGGGCCATCAGCTGATTGGCCAGGGATGGAGAGGAGGTGGGGCAGGAAAGCACCACGCTGGAGGAAGAAGCAGGGGAGGGGGGAAGCTTGGCTGCCACAGAACCAAGCTTCTGTCTCCTGCCCCCGCAGGGGAGAGCGGTGGGTGGGGGGGCTGAGTGGGGCTGGGGGCCGGGACCATGGCAGGGAGCTGCGTGCCACTCAAAATCGGCCCGTGTGCCGTGTTTGACACACGTGCCGTAGGTTGCCGACCCCTGGACTAGCCAGTTATTCTTCATTTGTGTAATTGTATATTTGATGTTTACTTCCTAAGTGTAGTACTTTGTATTTGTCTTTATTGAATTTCAGCTTACTGATATCAGATAAATTCTCCAATTTATCAGATAATTTTGAATTCTAATTCTGTCCTCCAAAGTGCTTGCAACCCCTTCCAGCTTGGTGTCATATGAAAATTTTATAAGCATACTCTCAGCTCCACCATCCATGTCATTACTGAAAATATTAAATAGTAACAGACCCATGACAAATCCTGGCAAGACTCCACTTTGACGTTGTCAGGACTCCCCCATGTTCAATTAGCAATTTTAGTCATGTCAAGTCAGGCCTACAGATACAGTCTTGCAACCACAAATGGTTGGAACACCCATGTTGTAAGTTGTACACTCACCCTTTAGTTATTCCATTCACACCATATTTCCCTAATGTGCTTATGAGACTGTCATGTGAGACTGTGTCAAAGCCTTAATAAAGTCCTGATATATTGCTTCTACTGCTTTTTCCCATCCACTAGGCTGGTTGTCCTGTCAAACTATCTTCCATTATAAGACTCATGTTTATGTTTTCAGTCAATTCAGTGTAATTCTGATGTAGCCTTGTCGACTTCAATGGAGTTGCTCTGGATTTGCACTGCTGTAGCTGGGATCAGAATCTGACTCGTAGAGTCATTGTGTTGGGAAGGACTGCTAGCTGGTTACTTGTGCCAAGCCCCTGGCATATCTCTAACCCATATCTAGCAGAGACATGTCTCATGGGATAATAGTATTAATGATAGAATAAAGTCAATAACTACAAAGCACCGCTACCAAGACATTTGGGGCATTATATAGCACAATAAAAATAAACTTAAATATAGTTTAAATGACTTTATAACACACTCTTAAAATATCAAACAAAGGGGAACCAAAACAAGGAGGGATGAAGACTAGCCTAGCTGCAGGACCCCAGAGTCCTGGCAACTCCCTAAGTAATAGGACTGGTGTCTTCTGTCAGCTGGTTGATATTTTGCAGGCATGCTTAGTTATCACAGGCAGAATCAATCAGAGAAACCTGTGTTCCACACTGATCCATGCACCTTGGAATCCACACATCCCTGAGAATTGCACACCATATTGATAGTTCCTAAATGCTTCAGCTTGTCCATCACACATCTACAATCTGCTTCTCCTGCACGGTGCGGCTTGCCGTATGATTTAGTGTATGCTTTGTATGTCACATTCTTCTCCCGCACACCTACCCAGAACAGCCTCAACCAGCTCCCTTGTCTAAGACATGTTAACCCTGATGAAGGTCTCTTCTTTTGATCTCTTTTCTTAATACTGCTTAGTTTGCTAATTGTCCCAGGGGATAATCAATCTTCTTCTCTAGGTGTTCAATTAGCCTGAATATCAGGAGCACGTATTTCCCATCCCCCTACTACCTCCAATGTCATCTTTCAGGAAGCAATATATTGTACCCTCCATTTACATCTCTGGCTTCCAGCCCATTTTGAAACCTAAATCCCCGTTAGTGATACAGATACAAATGATTAAACAAATCTTAAAATGGGGGAGGGGAGGAAGAATGTAATGAAATGCTCTGTAAACACTGCAGAGCTGTAATGAATCTTTCTGCCAACCCTCCTACGCAATAGAGGAAGTGGTTTGTGGAACATGCCCTCTATGGAATGGTCATATTCTGCCTTTTAACACAGGGGTGCCGTTCCCATTGGCTTTAATGGGTGTTGAATATGTGCAACCGAGGCATTTTTGGCTTACATTATTGCTGAACACTCTGAGGACACGTTGTGTGTGTGCTTTGATGTTCCATTAACCTTATCAACTAGCCAGTAACAGCCAGAATTCTTTTAGTGTTGGAAAGATCCACTTAGAGAGAGAGTGTTCAGTGCATAGAAAGCCTATATGCCTTATTAGCCTCTCCCTCCAAAGTGCTATTTAAAGGAACGGCTTGATATGCTACAAAAGAGCCTAAAATCATTTCCATGTCATCACTACTCTGCATATATAAAGGGAGCAGAATATGTGTGGAAGACTTGATTGCTAAGGATGCAGTTTTATCACTCAACATGCCTTTCTTCCTATGAGCAAAATGAACCTTAGCAAAAATATCTGGTTATACTGCAACAATAGCCACGCTTTGGCACTGCATGTTGTCAGCTGATTGAAGAGCGAGACAATGATTTTATGTACAAGAAGGCTCTTCTCCTGTCCACGCTGCTACAATGATGTACAGCCCCAATTCATTTAGATGTAGACACTGCAGGCTACTCCAGTAGTAAAGTATAGGTAAGGTTAGAAAAACATTATGGTTCTGCAATTTCACTCTATGCATAGCATGTACAAGGCAAGTCTACTATTCTATGCAGTGCAATAAAATTAGCTGATGCTATGAATGACCTTTTGCTCAGGTCACCCAGAAACGTGGGCCTCTGCTCTGCCTCAAGAAGAGAGCTTCACTGCTGCTAAGTAATGTGCCAGCTCCCCAACACACCATCTTGTCTGTCTTGCCAGCAAACTCTTCAGGGCTCTGTCAGTCCAAATCTTGCCTTGCAGGTAACAATCAGTGAACACCAGTTCCCCAGATATGTCTTTCTGCAGTGTCCAGTCCCTTTTTTGGATATTTACAACAGTTATCAAGTTTGCTGCCTCCAAAGAGTCAAAACACACACCCGCCTGTTAGTTTAGCTGAAGACCCGCACTTCATTTTAATACACAGCACTGAGATGGTTTACAATAAAACAATATTTTTTTCTTAACAAAAAACAGATTTAAATGATTTCAAGTAAGAGTGAAAGAGATAGGAAAGGTTACAAACAAAACACACTATCTAGTGACTAAAATATAACTTCAAAACATTATCATTTTGTCTAAGCAGATCTCTCACCTAGAGTCAGCTTTCAGAGACTTTAACCTCCTTGGCTGAAATATCCACCATTCTTATATTTCAAGAGCTCTGCCCTCTATTTTTGTCCTTCCGGTGATGAATAGCAAAATGGCTTTTTGCTTCTGTTTCTATCTCCCTGTTACAAGAGGCAGGAAGGCTTCCTGCCAGTGTAGCCTCCAGCTGCCGTCATGATTAAGTGGCCATCTCCTCCACTTGCTTGCCTGATGGCTTTGTTTACCTTACAGGTAAATGTACTTTTCATTGTCTTTGGTCTCACCTTCCTTCATTTAAAGTGGAGACACAGGCAAAACAACATTCCTTTGTCTAGGGTGGGCTGGGCTAAGGCACTGCCTGCCAAATACATTTTATTAATATATTTCCAGCACACATCTATAATTATTTATACATCTCATGGAAGATCAGTCCATCAATAGCTATTATCCAGGTTGGGCAGGGCTGAAAAACCATGCTCTGAAGTGTCCCTAGCCTCTGTTTGCCAGAAGCTGAGAATGGGCGACAGAGGATGGATCGCTTGATGATTACTGTTCTGTTCATTCCCTCTGAAGCACCAGGCATTGGCCACTGTCAGAAGACAGTATACTGGGCTAGATGGACCATTGGTCTGACCCAGTGTGGCTGTTCTTATGTTCTTATCACCCATACAGCTATCACACAATATTAATGACCAGTGTCACCAGTTTGCATATGGTATCTTACATGACAACTTTTAGATACAGATGTTGACAACAGTAATTTGGGGCAATGAGTGTGTAAGTCCTGATGTCAGTTATGACCCTGTACTAATTAGCATTGTGTGCTCCCAGGGTTACTCTATCCAAGCAGCTAGTAATCTGAAGCAGGAACCTAAGTCATCCAAATCTTTTGTGGTGGTTCTTTTGGTGAGTGAACCTGATGAAAGGCTATCAAATGAGTAATTTTGTATAATGTTGGTTCAATCCTTTGGTCTGAAATAGTCAAAATAAAAGCCTTAGAATATTATCCAAGGCCACATGATTGTAGTTTTCAGAGGTCAGCTACTTTTGTGCCCCAGTTGGTGCTGGAGTTTGGCCTTTGGTTGATTGATAGAGGCATATAATTCAACCAGCAATGAGTATCATCCTTCAGAAGACAAGTTGCCTTTCAATTGCGGAGTGCATAGTGTTTAACAGTTCCAAAATTATCACACCATTGCTCACCACAAGCCTTGATGCACAGCTGCACCATGAGTTTGGATGTTGCAGTTTAATTGAAATACTGCACTTCATGGATTCTGCATCAATTTTGATGAGCTGAGGTAGTTTATCACTAATGCTGCAAAAACTGAAGTAGAAAGACCCCAGGTAGGTGTGTTCATTCCAAATGGAATTACACCACTTAATGCTGGTGGAAATATCATCCATGAAGGAGATAATAATATAGACATAAATGAGGAGACCATTGATAGAAAGAATACCTTCCATTCAGGGCTTGTCTACAGTAGCGCTTCAGTCGATGTAAACTACGTCGCTAAGGAGTGTGAAAAAACCACCCCCCTGAGCGACGTAACTTATGTCGACTTAAAGTGGTGTCTACATCATGCTATGTCAGCGGGAGTTTCTACCTCTCATTGAGATGGAGTAATTGCATCGACAGGAGAGCGCTCTCCCATCAATGTCATGTGTCTTCACCAGACACACTACGTTGGTGCAGCTGCATTGATGCAGTGGCACCAATTTAGCATGGTAGTGAAGACAAGCCTTCAGTGGCTAGAATGGTATTTCAAGAACAGTCTGAAGATAGTCCAGCATCAGAAGAAATATCATTGATGTGTGAGAAAGAAAAGTCACTTACTCTCCCTGGGCAATCCGAGTCTCTTATGCAATGTGCAGGATTTGACAAACCTAGGCTGTGTCCAGAACCGATTTGCCAGGAAAAAATACTTGAGAAAGTAAACATTTGTTGTCTACAAATGAACTCTGTCTGAGATCTCTCTAGGTGTCTCTTAAGACTGCGACCTTGTGATGTCCCACAATACCAAATGATGTTGATATTGTTCACATTCAGGTGATCTGATTTTGGACTGGTTTCAACCATAATCTTGCAACAAAGAAGAGCACCTACACAACAGTTGCATGTACACTTATTGTGGATGCCAGATCAGCTGATGTGGCCACAGTCTATACTACAATGCTGAAGGGTCAGCAGCTCTAGGACAGCAGCATGCAGTTCAGATCATGGATCAGCAGCTGTGTGCTGTTACTCATCAAGTGAACTTGGTACCAGTGTGATTCACCTGAGTGTTTTTCACACCGGATGCTGTTTGCATGTATTGGAAAATTTGGGGAGATGCAGGTTTGCTAGACCTTCTTAGACTCAGACTTTAAGGTCAGAAGGGACCATCATGATCACTTAGTTTGACCCCCTGCACATTGCAGGCCATGGTGATCAGTTAGACCCTGAGCACGTGGATAAGACCCAGCAGCCAGACACCTGGGAAAGAATTCTCTGTAGTAATTCAGATCCCTCCCTATCTAGTGTCCCTTCTTGTTGATTCTGATATGTTTGCAGTTTGTACTGCGGATAAGATGCTTGCTGGTAAACAATTCAACCGTGCTCTACGTGGCTTGACTCTAACATTTGAGCCCCAGAGTGCACTGAAACTTTATTCATTTGTTAAATGGGGTGAGCAGGGAGGAGGTACTCATGTAGTTCCAGCATTTGTCTGGCACATGTTGGCTGACACTCAAAAGGTGTTTGAGTCTGAAGACATTTGAGTCTTTCCAGCATATAAATAAAGAGCTTGATCATGCTATAACTCAGCATATGCTACCACTGCTGGAGGAATTTCAGACATGGGGTTATACCCTCCTTCTACATTCAAGTTCAGGGATTATTTTCTTGGGGTTATGCAGTTATTGCTTTTAAAATCCATGCGAAGTGAGGTGATTGGAAACTACACATGCACACACAGCATACCTACTTCCATACTATTTTACTGCAAACAGGTCCAGCTATTGCAAGTGCATACCAGTCTACATTCTTGAAATGTTAAATCTTCCTGAAGACATACACAGTGCCTCTGCACCTGGGGGATCTGCTGTGCGTCAGTCTTCTGGTTATTTCAATGGAATTTGGGGTGACATGGTGTAACGTGGTGCACTTGCCCCACACTGATTCTGCAGGGGTTAACTCCATCCTATGGGCCGAGGAGGCCATGCCCCCTTGGTCTTGCTCATCATGCTCCAGCTGGATACCAGGTATAAAAGGGAGCAGTTCAGCTCAGTTGGGGCTGACCGCCAAGGAGGCAGGATGCACATTCCAGGCCTAGTTGTGGAAGCTGTGGCAGTCAAAAGCCAGGAACAGCACCAAAGGTTAGAGTAGGAGTCAGGAACCAGGAGCCAGAGCCAAGGATCAGAAACCAGGAGTCAGACCCAAGGGTCAGAGCTGGAGTCAAGAGCAAGTCAAGAGGTAGGTCCATCAGTACAAGTGGCAGGGGAGTCCACCTTGTTACACAGACACTTCCTGGAACTCTTCCTGGGCTTAAATAAGGCACTTGGACCATATGTCAATATTATGGCAAAGCCATTTGACCCTGAGTTGCATCCAGAAGTGCTTATCAACATACTTACTGGACTGCAAGTAACATCAGCGTACAAGAGTGTCTACTGAAAATAGCAGATGTTGAAGAACAAATGGAGAGATTTGTGAGAGGAGCACTTGATTCTGATAAGACATGTAGCTTCAACAGCACAGTCAAGAATCTGGCATCAAAACATTTGCTGACGTGGCCAAGCAGACCAAATTTAAGTCTGGCAAGGGAGGAACAATCACAGCAGCTATAAGTCCAGAAATTTGTTTTCTGCAGAGCCCTGTCCTTAGCAAGATTCAGAGATGTTTGGTGACTGTTCTTAGTCACCTGATAAAACCTGTGTCCATGTCACTCTTTCATGCTGCTGGAACAATGAGAAAACAGACAAAGCTGAATTAGGGCACCAGATAGAATCTTAAGCTGAAAGAATGCATGAGCTAAGAGCATGCAACAAAGAAACCACAGTGTACATCAAAGATATTATGACTGTCATACTAATGATGTCTGGAAACAAATTCCACACATTCAGTGGATTGGCTGCTGAGTATTTGAGGCAGATCTTAAAAGGATTTGACAAAGCTAATTCTGTAATCTAAATCTTTGACAGCTATGACAACATTAACTATGTGAAAACTGCAGAAACACAGCACCAGACAGGATCTATGGTTGGATGCAAGAAATACCAGGTGATTTTTGCATGCCCTGATCCTCCATGGGGAAAAAAGTTTCTAAACATGGTATCCAACAAGCAGTCATTTGTAAAATTCCCTGTGAATAAGTGGTTCAAAATGCACCTGAGTGTAGGAGCACACACAAAACAAACACTCCTTTTTGCTGGAGGCTTTTCCAATGGTGAAGTAGCAAAGTCCATCACCAGTAGATGTGGTGAGGAAGCCCAAAACTTCAACAGTACTCAAGAGGAAGTGGACACAAGGATGCTTCTGTATGCTGTATGTGCCAATATGGCTTTTAGATATCTTGTTGTCTAAGGAACCACAGGTCCTTGCTGTTCACAACTTTCCCAAAATGGAACACATAGATAACATGTGGATTGAAAAAGACACCAGCACAACTGACAAGCGTCACTCATACCTGTGCATACAATCTGTGATGCACTCACTGCTGATTTCTGCAATGTACTTCCTGCTGTACATGCATTAGCAGGATGTGACTCTGTGTCATTCCTATTTGGCATGGGGGGGGGGGATCTGTGTTTAATGTTGACAAAACAAAGGGATTTTACCACTTCAGAAATCTTGCCAAATTGGGAGAGAGAGATGGATAAGTCACAATTTCTGCAGCAAGGAAGTTAGTAGCAGTGCTGCATAACCAGAGCAAGAAAATAAAAGGAGACCAACACAGACCTAACTTGCTTGAGCCTCAGTATAGCCATCAGAAAGGACATGTCAGTGGCCAAACTCGCATCATGCGAGCATAGTTTTGAAAAGCATATCAAAAGAACATCTTGACAAAAAAATATTTGGATGTCTTCACACATAGACAAACCAGATATTGGACCTCCATTTCCACCTGGATGGGAAAAAATATGGATTGTGAACTACTTCCTGTATTCTGAAAGGGCCCAATGACATCTGAGCTTCTACAAGACCCTTTTTTACCTATACCAGTAGGGGATGCTGCTCAATCAACTGTGTCTACAGTCAGAACAATCTTCCTTGCACAGATCTGTGTACATGCCAAGGCAAGGAAGCCTGTAGTAACCCACAAACTCTCAACAGAGATTGTAATGATGAGCAAGATGATAATGATAATGTTGACTGGAAATGCCACCAGCACTATTACATTTCAATGAATCCTGTACAAATGTATGACTAGATTTTGTTTTACCCTTTAGATTGTTGTAGTGATGCTTTGAGATCACAAAGAAATCCAATTTTATGTCTTGAAATAATGCATAGTCATTAAACTAACAGAAGTTAATGCAAATATTTCAAACTGGCCATTTTAACATGTTGATGGACTCATTGTTTATCCCATTTATAAGATATTGGCACCACTTGACAGTGCCATATCATACCTCATCTTAAAGTATACATAATAACGCTGTCAAATAATGTATGATGTGCATGTGTGTAGAGAAGGTACATTAAGTCTACCAAATTGGTGGTGTCTGCTGTTCACATGTGTACATTATTATATAAATCCTGTGGAGATAAACACCGCAGGAAGTACCACCTTGGAAAGCCAGACTGACAGCTTCCCTTGTGGCCCCTGATTGGTCCAAGTGCCTTATTTAAGTCCAGGAAGAGCTCCAGGAAATGTCCGTGTAACAAGGTGGACTCCCCTGCCACTTGTAGCAATGGACCTACCTCTTGACTTGCTCTTGACTCCAGCTCTGACCTTTGGGTCTGACTCCTGGTTTCTGATCCTTGACTCTGGCTCCTGACTCCTACTCTAACCTCTGGTGCTGTTCCTGGCTTTTGACAGCCACAGCTTCCACAACTAGGCCTGACCATCCAAGCTCTGCTCATGACACTTTCTGCCAACCAGGTGAAGCATGTCATATTCCATCCTCACTTCTGCCTACTCTTGGAACACCCCTGTCCACCCTGAGCCAGTCCCAATGTGTCCCCTGCACTGGGGAGGCCAGGAGTGGCTGAGATGAAGGTGGCTATGCTTCCTTTTCACCAGCCTGATATTCATTTACACATTCTGGGCAGCTTTAAGATCATTTTGTTACATTTTGATGGCACACAGTGATCTTACCAGGACTGAGGAGCTGGCCCTTTAGTTTTAAAGGAGCCTTGACCTCACCTCCACTTTTTCAGGTGCAATTTTGGACCTTCATTTTTGCTTCCACATCAAAGCAAGCATATATAAAAAAATTAAAATTAATCAAGCACTCTAAAATGTCAGCCATATTTTGGAAAACAGAGTGACTGCTTAGTTTTGTACTTCACCTCCCATATTTATTTGTTTCTTTAAATAGATTTTTAGGGGATTTTATCCAGGTGTTAAAATGTACAATATAATTGTTCCAGACATTTCTCTCTAACCAATTTGTTATGAGTTGCCATGGCAATGAGTGTTCTTCTGCTAAATGCCTTGGGTATATCCTGTAAAATGGTGGACTTAATCTGGAGTATCATTGTTAACAGTAAATTTATCTATTGAGGAAGCAATTTCCTGTATCACAACTTTATCTTGCAATAAAAATATATTCACTGTCCATCTACATTGTGATGACTTAAGCTGTGCTAATAAAATTTTTATGATGATAGATACATGATCAGAAAGGGAAATTTATCCAATACCACATTTGATATATGGTTGACGGAAGCTTGGTAAAATAAAATTAAATCAATACAGGAATGTTTTACTTCTGGATGAATAAAAAGCATAGTCTCTAAAACTCTGGTTAATCAATTTCTGGGCATCATTTAAGTCCGGCTCTGATGTACTTTTGCTTATGGAACTAGATGGCAGAGGCTGAAGCATGTATTCTGCTAATGGGACAAAGAGTGTAATTTTAAAAATTTCTGACAAATAGTTCCAGTTTATGTACTCATGTATATATGCATATAGACATCTATTTACATGCATATGTGTGTAGGTGTGTATACACATTTACTTGTGTATGTACAATGCTGATTGTTAGGGCTCTTTGAATTTGGAGAAATACCTTTTGGGAAAATGTGTGCATAATTTTTCATCAGTTCATTTTTTCAGTGAAGCATGAGAATCCCAAAACCAGAGCTGGTCAAAAACTCCCCAAATTTTGAATTTTTAAAATTTTTCCATCAAATTTTACTGTTAACTTTGGATGTTGTAACAGCTTGTTTCACTGTTACTTTTAGTACAAGTTCAGTGTCAACAAATGGATGTTAACTGCATTATGTCGGGGACATCATTGTTTGTTAATATGGCTTGTTAGTTAGGGGGAAAAGAGATATTTGAATGCTCTATTCCCTAGCAATTCACAATGCCATTTCATAAACTTTTGGAATGGGCCTCGGTCCAGCAAAGCACTCAAGCATATGCATAACTTTAAGCACCCAAATAATCCCATTGAAGTCAATGGAATCACTCACATGCTTAACATTAGAAGCATACTTTGGAATTTGCTGGATAAGAGCCTTAAGGAATATTTTTGAGAGGAATTAAAGAAGTGTTATCTTTGGTTACCTTTAGGTATGGGCTGTCTTCATGTTCTGCAGTGCGCCTTTTAATGACAGATCAGGGGTAGTCAACAAATTTTACTTTTAGATCTAACCACTGTTTTTGTGTGTGAAACATACACCACTTTCTAATAAGGCAGCTTTGGTGTTCTTAGAAGGAGGAAAAAAATTGAACACAGCTTACTGATGGCTGGCAGAATGACATTATCATTTCACTGCATGATGAGTGTTTTTGGGGCAGGGAGCCAGCAGTAGCAATACAATGATCAGGAAAATCTCTTGGTGAAAAAGTCTGTGCTTACAAAGCAGATGTTGGCGGAGGCACTGTAGTTCACCTGACTAACCTCTTTTGTTGTGATGAAGTATAACCCCACAACAGTGGTAGTGGCCTTCTCCATGCCTTTTCATGCTGATAATGCAGGCCTTTACTGTATGGCTCAGGATTACAGGTGTGGAAGGTGAAAGGCATTACTCATGAAGTAAACCCAGAGCATTTTCCTGTGCTTGGAAGAGTTTCCCTGTTCCACTCTTTTGCTAGTGTTTGTCACCCAGAGCTGGGCATTCATACCAATAAGAAAAATACAGACGGTACTTACCTAGCAGTAGAAAAATACAGGAGCTATGACAATGCCACTGGTTAGCTTAATTTAATTCTTTGCTTTCCTGAAAATAGATGTAAATACTCAATTAAATGGATTTTGTGAAAGTCAGAATCAAACTCCACTCCCCTTCCATCTCCTGCATATTATGATTGAGACACAAGGTGGGTGAGGTAATATCTTTTACTGGACCAACTTCAGTTAGTGAAAGAGACATGGTTTTGAGCTACACAGAGCTCTTCTTCAGGTCTGAGAAAGGTACTCAGGCCTGGGCTACACTAGCGGGGGGGTAGTTCGAACTAAGATACGCAACTACAGCTACGCTATTCACGTAGCTGAAGTCGAAGTATCTTAGTTCGACTTACCTGGCCGTCCTCACGGTGCAGGGTTGACTGTCATGGCTCCCCCTCGACTATGCTTACTCCTCCTGGAATACGGGCTTCGATTCGGGGATCGATTTATCATGTCCAGACGAGACGTGATAAATCGATCCTCGATACATTGAACACTACCCGCCAATCCGGTGGGTAGTATAGACGTACCCTCAGTGTCCCAGCTAAATACAAGGTGGAACAGATTGTTTAGCATAAGTAATTAACACACATTCTAAGGGATCATTCAGGATGAAGTGGACTGTTAACACCCCTGCAGTCACAGGACAAAAAAGGGAGCTTAAGTTTGTTACAGATGGTTGTAATAAGCCCTAAATCCAGTGTCTTTATTAAGACCATGAATTTCAGTATCTAGCAAAGATATAAATGTAAACTCTCAGGCTTGTCTTTTGATGGTGAGATTCGGGTTTCCTTTGAGGATAAGGAGTGAGAGGTCAGATACGGAGAGACTGTTTTGTGAAAAGTGTACTGCCATATTGAACATTTCCTTCAAAGATTTTCATATATTGCATAACAAAATTTTCAAAAGGTTCTACTGAATCTGGGTGCCCTCTCTTTGACACCTTGAGACTGAATTTATCAGGTGCATCCTTTACTTGATCTGGTGAAAATATTTATTTTTTTTGTTTCAGTTTGTTAAAAAAAAACAACCCCCATCCCTCCCCCAGCATTGAATATTTTTCAGTTTTTGACAACCAAAAACAAAGGAAAATTGTTTTTGATTGTCAACTATAAATACATAAAGTTTAGTTTTCAAGATGCTTTTAATGAAAATTCTAAATTTTTGATGTAAATGAAATATTTTTTGGCTTCTTTCTAAATGTTTTATGGAAAATAAAATACATCTCCCAACCAGCTCTAGCCACTCCTCTTTTGGGAGTTAGTGGAAGCTGTAGGTGTTGTGGAAGTCAGCATCAAACATGTCTAAAGCTGACCACACAAAACTGGAAGAAACTAAAACTGGAAGCCACTTTTTGCTGTATATTTACAGACTCTGTGGTGGTAGGCTCTTTGTAGTGGTATGAAATACTCTCATGCATGCACTGGGAATAAAGAAGAACTACAAACCACAAGCAAGTAGAGCTGGTTGAGAATTTTGTCATTAAACATTTTTTCCAGCAGAAAATGACAATTCACCATTTTCACTCATTCAAAGTGAGAGAAAAGAGGGAGCAAAACGGAAGCAAATTAGAAAGGTATTGCCTTGCACCCACTTTGCACTGGTGTAAATGGCTACATAAGGTGAAGGGCAATGGAAAATTAAGCCATCCTTTGTGGAGGAGGCACTGTTGAATAGCTTTTCAGAAGACCAACATTTGCTTGAACTGGCCCTGCTGTGTGGCCTGCTCTGCTACTTGCACAGAGAAACACTGTGTTTAAAGAAGCTGCACAATCCAAGTTTCCAAAGGCTCTAAGAAACAAGTACTAAACAGCTGTGTATAACTTCCCTCACAGAATCACTCTCTTTGTGACATTAGGCAGGCAGCAGAGAACAGTGGGCTGAAGGGAAGGGATGGTTTCTTGTTTATTATGTTTGCCTGTGGCTACAAATTCCTCCATTAATTCATTACTGTTTGTAAAATGGTTTGACTTCCTCAGATGAAAGGCATGATATAAATACTGGGTATTGGATTATTATTTATTGTTATTATTCTGTATTATTTTGCAGGCCTGGGGCCTATTATAGGCCTCAAAGTTTGGTACTTCAATCTACATGCTTTGAACAAGAACACAAAATCAAATCTCTACAAAATAACACCACTCTCCCCTACAATACTCAGATGATTTATATTAAAAAAAAAGTAGCAACAGGCACAGAAGAGACATGGTTCCTCAGGCAAAAAGCAATAAACCCACCAAACCCACAGGCAAACCCACACCATGTTCGTAGGAGGCAGCTATTTGTAAATTGGCATAGCTCCATTGATTTTACTAGGAGTGGTAAGTACTATACTTAGCAATTACCATTTAAAGGACCAGGCTCTACCGGCTAGATTCACAGGAGTTTAGGCATGGTGAGCTACAGCTTTGCCACACCCAACTTTTAGGCTCCTACAAAAAAACAACAACAACTGGAATTCACAAAGCCTGAGCTAAGTGCTCAGGCTGCCTATACAATGCATAGAGGGAGATAGTCAATTGAGAATGGAATTCACAAAAGCCAGGACTCAAGACCAAGGTGAGGGGTGTGTCCTAAGCCCCATGCCTCTTGGGGAGTTCAAGTCCAGGCTTCAGGGAAGCAGCTTCCTCTGCCTGGGATTCTCACCTGCAAATCTTCTCTTGGCATTAGGTACCTACAACAATTTTGGGGTGGGAGGAGGAGGACCTCCCTCATATTTTTTAGTCCAGTGGCTTGGGTACTCACATAGTCTTGCCTTGAGTGCAGGGGACTGGACTAGATGACCTACTGAGGTCCCTTCCAATCCTATACTTCTGTGATTCTAGGGGGTAGACGCCTGTTTCTAGTCAGCTCTCTACTTGAGGGTGAGGAGGGATTTGAACAGGGATCTGCCACCTCTCAGATGAGTGCTATGGCTACAGGATATTCTGATTGGAGGTGGCATGTGTGCTGGGTTCTTCAATCTCTGCTATTGAAGATGTGCCACTGGATTAAGTAATTAGAGTAATTGGTCCAGAGAGAGTGAGAGAGCTTGAGAATGACTCTGAGAGTCATGAGTAAGAGTTCTCATCTTGGATGTGTGAGATCCAGTCTTCAATGTCTCTTTACTTAGTTAGCCAAAGTGGAGCTACTTCAACAGGGGAGATTGAGGGACTCCCCCCACATACCAGAATAGGCCATAGCTTGTTCGTTAGCCCACCCTCCTAAAACACGGCAGCTCCCACTTCAAATCCCTTCTCTCCCTCAGGTGGAAGGGGAACTTGAACTGGGGGTCTTCCACATGAGTCCCGTAGCCACTGGACTAAACATTATGAGGGAGGTCATCCTCCCCACTCTTTTGTGCGGGGCCCAATCCAGGAAAAAGCCTCTGAACACACCTTACCAAATCGGGCCCCACAGGCCTGTTAGGTGGGGCACACCTATTTCCCCCTGGTTCATGCATCACACTGACTTAAGCATCCAGATGCACTCAGGACAGGCACCGTGGAAACGTTTACTGCAAAAACAGGTCCTAAGCAAGTTTTAGGTGCTTACAGGGGTTGGCACAGCTGAGGGAAGCTTTATGAATCCTAGTGGAGTTAAATTCCAGGATTTAGGCACCTAAAGTGGCATTTATGCACCTGAGTCCCTTTATGACTGTAACCCTAAGGTTGTATAATGCAGGTTTTAATCAACTGTTCGACCAGTGTTTGCTGGCTATCACAATTATATACATAAAATATAAGCCG
Organism: Chrysemys picta bellii; assembly: GCF_011386835.1. Lineage (NCBI taxonomy): Eukaryota > Metazoa > Chordata > Testudines > Emydidae > Chrysemys > Chrysemys picta. The sequence goes on from NC_088791.1 coordinate 133,278,796, forward strand.
TCAGTAACAAGACGTACAAATAAAGTTAAAGGTACATGTTTAAAAAGGATGGGCCAGATCCTCAGCTGATGTAACTCAGCATAGTTCTGTTGAAGCCAATGAGGCTATGCTGATCGATACTAGCTGAGGTTATGGTTGAGTGAATATTAAAACTCTTTAAAATTAAGTAGTCAAGAGTAAAATGATCAAATGAACAAAGCGAAAAGTGATTATGCATACGGGGGGAGGGATAGCTCAGTGGTTTGACAATTTGGCCTCCTAAACCCAGGGTTGTGAGTTCAATCCTGGAAGGGACCATTTAGGAATCTGGGGCAAAAATTGGGGATTGGTCCTGCTTTGAGCAGGGGGTTGGACTAGATGACCTCCTGAGGTCCCTTTCAACCCTAATATTCTATGATATCACTATTATTACATCAAGCTACATGTGCATCAATGACTCCTATGGCAAACAGAATTGTTGTAACACAAGATATTTGTCTTTATTTAGTGGTCATAGGATGTTTTCCTACTGAGGCATAATGTGTTTGAGACTGATACATACCATGCCTTATTTGTCATAAAGTCACTGAACCATACTTTGCCACCATAGTCAGATTCAATTACTTAGTCACTGGAACAATTGATTCATAACTAGAACTAGTCGGTTTGATCCACAGATTGTGTTCACTTTTATTTTAAATCAAAATTATGTAGCTTTTCTTATAATGGACAAAGTTCCATTGCCCAATTACTCAGAAATACCCTTGACCAAAATTAAAATTTCCAGAAACCATCCTCTGGTGAGAAATTCCCTGTTAAAAAGAAGAAAAGAGAGAGAAAAATTGGATTGAGTTGCATGTGTCAAAAATAGCATTTAGAATGGAATTGTGGTTGTAAATATGGAGCCATGACTGTGGGGCAATAATACACACAATAATCAAATATCCATATCACACAAAATATGAGACACACAAATTCCTAGTTCCAAACAAGTGAATTAAGGGCTGTCACATTAGTAGTCTCTTTGAAGCCTGAGAGTTTTGCACAAATAAGTTTGAATGTCAGCACTCATGTAAATTGATTGGATTTTTTCCTTTTTGACTTAAATGGGCTCTGGAGTAGACTTTAGGTCCCAGTCCAAAGAACTGCACCACAGAAATTCCACCAAAGATACAGTACTTTGCCTGGGGCTGAGAGCGTTGCTTATGTGGTACTCTATGGAACCGCCCGCAAGTTGTAGTGCAAATATTCTGCAGCCTCATCAGCAGGGAATATTGCAGCCTGGCCTGTCTGAACACTCTTAGGAACATTTCTTCCTAGGCAGGTTTTCTAGATAAACTCTAACAGTTAGTTTTAGTCCCAGAAGGCAAATAATGGGGAGTGGAGCACAAAATCCTTCAGTTAGTTTTGGCAGTAATACCTCTGCTTTCTAAAAACACAGATTTCCTTCAAACCTTCTCTTTGGTTTGTCAATGCTGCTCCTCCATTTCTTTGAATAATAGCTCAAGCCCAGCAGTCGGTTTTATAAACCTGGGGGAAACAGTCACCTACCTCTAGCAAGTGACCAATGGGCGGTACAAACATTTAGGGCCAAAATCAGAGGTGAGTCAAAGGCAGTATATATTGATGTACTTCCTCCTGATTAACATGTGTTAATACCAATGTAGACATCCTTGGACTTCAACATGTGTAAGCTATACCCCTTGTCCATTCTCTCTTAATTGAGTCTACTGAGTCTATTGGTATCTGAATCTGAGAGGCTTTTTGTTCTGTGTCTGTACAGCACCTAGCACTGTCCCAGTTCGGGCTCCTTGATGTTATGATAATACAAATAATTACTAATTAATGTATTTGTTAATAAATAACAATACTAATAAAGTGTAAAGGATTCTAAGCAGTGGACATTTAGGTCACATGTTGAAGGGCCAGGAGAGAGGAGTAATAGGAAAAGCAACTGAAAGGAAGGTGTAAGAATCTGTACATCAGGGGTAGTTTATTATCTTTTGTCAATATCCAAATTTCTTGGTCAAAGTATAGTCAAGTTCCAGACTCCAGAGAAAATAATTACCCCCCCCCCCCCAATAATGATACTAAATAAATAAAAAGATTTCAGGGTTCATTCAAAAGCATCTGGAGGTCCGGATTTGGCCTGCGGTCCACCTATTGACTACCCCTGCTGTACATTAAAGCAGTCCTCCCATCCTACACATTCTATCAGCTTCCTCAGTCTCCTTAACATCTACGGTTGGGATTTTCGAAAGCACTCAGCATTGGCCTAATTCTGCTCCCACTGTTAAATAAGAAGAGTTGAGGTCAGGAGTGTCCAGGATAAACTTAAGGACAACTAGTTCCTGAATGTGCACTCTTCTGTAAACAAACAAAATAATGCACATTCTGTCTCTATAGAGCTTGGATCCGGCACCCACTGAAGTCAGTGGAAGTTTTGCCATTGACTTGTCAGTGCATGATTGTCACCTAGAAGCATAAACTCTCAGTCGTAGAGAAATGTTGTGCTGCACATGTGCCATACGCAACTCTTAGACATTCAGAACTTTATTCATTTCCAAGCAATTTCTTTCCAAGTTAGTGAAGGATGATCACCTCAGTGAGGACTAGTGATATGTTCAGGTTTCAAATTTCAGCCATTTTTGAGTTACTGAAGTAAAAAAACCCTATGGAAATACTATAAATATATTTGGCAGCAGGAAAAAATTATTTTTCACATACACACAAAAATGGTTGAAGGAATTCAGCTCAGACTTCAGATGGAAGCTTAACAAGGAAAGTTTCATCCTAAAATATATTTTTCAGAAAGGTATGAGTCTGTGAAAACAGGGCTTGTAAATGAAAGTCTTCCAACCTCAGCTATTCAAACTTAATAATAAATATTTATTAAAAGGAGCAGAGTTTCACGTCATTTATAGGGATCTTAATCTCAATATATGACTTTTTTATAACTATTTACACTAACAGTATGATGCTCACATATGAAGTCTGCAATCTGCTGAAGTCAGTTTAGATTCTTGGAAGCTGATGGCATCCAGCTGTATTCTGGAATTCAGTGAGATCATCCCCTTTCCTTCTCCTGTATATTCTGAGCGGCATGAGTCCTTGCTCTGTCATTGCCCTTGATGCTTCCCTCTTTACAGACAACAGCACTTGCTTTCTTATGCACACTTCTTAATACAGGTTTTAATGCTTCCAGAACACTTGCAAGGCATGCCAAAGTGACAGCTTTGGCCAGATTAAAATAACAGAGTTATCCAGGACTTTCTTTAGGTCTGATTCAATTACTATCTCATGGATTCCTCTGTCCTTCCATATATATTTTTTTTTTATAATTTGTCTATTGTTTTATATATTGTCTATATTATTGGGACAGTCCTGCAACCTTTAGTCATGCAAATTGTCCTTATGCACATGATCAGATGAGTAAGGATTGTGAGACTGAGTCCTATATTTGTACAGCATCAGGTATATTCTCAACATTTAACCACCTACAACTTTAATCTACCCGGTAGTCTTTGTGACCCTAGAACCTCTTTAGTGCCAACAGGGAAGGGGCACAGAGGGGAGTGCATAGGGGTTACAGGGATCTCTTGAGTCTGGCATGTACATTCTAGTTTGCCAAACAGTATCATGTGAGGTTTCAAATAAAAGCCGGTGTCACACTGATCGTTAATGTCATTGTGAAATGCATGTACGAATTTTATGCAAGGAATATTGTTCATACATTCAAAATTATGTTAACATCTGTGTCTAAGGATTGGTCACCAGTAAAGGTGAAAAAGCAGGCTTTTGGTCAAACAAGAAATGTTTATCTATCTGGCTGTTTACATATAAATTAAGTATTGTCTGGTTCAGAATGGAGTTCCTCTCACCAGTCTAAACTGAATGTTAATAACAGCTTGTAAAAACTTCTAAAAGAGAAAAGTAACAGGAAGAAGCAAACAGCAGTGGGCTGAACCCTATCTTGAGGTGCACATCAAATGTTTGCTCTTGTATATTTGGAGGACAAAGAAGGCACCCTGTCATCCTTATCTAGGAAGTAAATGGAAAGTGAGTTTACTCCATGGAAGAGGGGTCTAAGCCAGGGTTGGTTTAAAACATTGGAGAGAACTTTGGGTGAGATAAGCTTCTTTAGACAAGAGGATAACTTGTTAGTTAAGATGAGTCTCTAGAAAGCATTGTGATTTTGTTTTATATGCAACCATTTGTTTCCAATACTCTTACTCACTAGCACTTGAATCTCTCTGCATTGAGAGTAAACCTATTCTTGTTTTTGCTCTAAATATATCTAAGTGCTGTGGTGTTAAGCAAAGTGGTGATCCTGAATTGAATCTTGCAAGCTGGTGTGTACTGTTCTTTTGGGAACACTGGGCCTGAGTATTCAGTGGATAAGGGGCTAGACACTACAGGGAATGCTAGGAGGGCTTGTGGTTGGTGTGTGTCTATTGCTAACTTGTGCAAAGAGTGAGGTCTGTGGAGGCTGCGCAGCAGTGTGTGTGTTGCCAGAGGTGGGTGGTTTCAGGGAGCTGATCTATGGTAGGCACAGAAAAGACTCCCTCATGCTAAGGGCAGATGGTGGTGAGGTACCTCAACACCCTGGGTACCCCCAAAGGAATGCAACAGCCCTATTAAATCAGTGGGGCTCTTTGTATGAATAATGGGTTGCTCATGTGAGAAAGGTTTGCAGGACTGTGTCTTAAAGTACACTTTGATACAAAAGGGAAAACAAAACAGTTAAATAAAAACAGCAAGTCTGATTCGCTCCTCTTATGTATGCTGGTGTAAACCAGGAGTAACTCCACTGAAGGAAAGAGGCCTGATTCTCTTCACACTTACTTTGGAGTAAACCAATAGTACTTCAGTTGCAAAAATGTGCTAGATCCTTAGCTGGTATAAATAAGTGTATATCCATTTACTTCAATAGAACTAGCCTGATTTATACCAATTAAGGATCTGGTCCAATAGATCTACACAAGTGTAAAACCAATGGAGATACTTACACTTCTTGTACTCCAGTGTAAGAGGAGAATCAGGTCCATTGTCTTTAAGAATAAGCAACAAAATTTACTTTAGAACAAAACTGTTCAATTCATCACATTCACTGTGCCACATAGTTTTTAAGACATCAATTTATGTGATTAGAAGGTAATCTCACTGGCTACAGAAACAGTAACACAGAGCAAATAAACAGTGACTTGTATGAACAATTAAATAACAGGTTTCAGAGTAGCAGCCGTGTTAGTCTGTATCCGCAAAAAGAACAGGAGTACTTGTGGCACCTTAGAGACTAACAAATTTATTAGAGCATAAGCTTTCGTGGACTACAGCCCACTTGCATCCGAAGAAGTGGGCTGTAGTCCACGAAAGCTTATGCTCTAATAAATTTGTTAGTCTCTAAGGTGCCACAAGTACTCCTGTTCTTTTTAATTAAATAACAGTCATTTAACATACATTTTATTTCAAATTTTGCATAAAAATCCAAGTTCAGCGTACTTAATAAACTCCACTGCAGATTAAAAAAAAAGTGTAGTAATTAAACCAAACAGCTCCCTTTTAAATTTTAGGAGAATTCAGTAGAATGAATCTCTTCAGAAATGGAAATATTTTTTCATGCCACCAGCCATCATGCTGTTTCGATTAATGTTGAATTGTACCACACCTTATTTTTCTCCAACGCAAAAAAGCACATAACAACTTGTAACTTATTACTAGTTGTCTCAGTACGAACACTGAAGTCAATGGGAGTTTCACTTCTCAGAACAGTGCCGAGTGTGTGTTGTATTGAACGAACACACACACACAAACACAACCTGATTCTGTCTTCACTTGCACTGATGTAAAATAGGAGTAACTCCAATAAAGTCAGAATGTCTGATGTGGCCTGTTCAAGTTGGAGGAGTTACAAAAGTGTAAAATTGGTGTAAGTGGGGGGTGGGAATCAGGCCCTAAATCTGTAGATTTTTCATTAAGCCAATGATTCCCTCCTTCTTACATATTAATTGTTAATTATTATTTATATTATGGCAATGCACATTATTGGCCTGACCCAAAGCCCCATTGAAGTCTCCATCATGTACATGACATCAGTTCAGACTCCCTTGGATATACACCCAGAGGCCAGAGAAGAGGAATGTAGCAAGGGCAGCAGCTAGCTGAAGGCTCTAAGAATGTATAAGTGAAAGCAGGTCAACACCTACTTTAATTTAAAGATATTTCCAGCCCTTTGGTGTGCACACAAACTTAAATGCCCCTACACATCATTCAGTCAATGACTGGAGCTAAGGGAATTTACTTGAATGTAAAGGAGTCTTGTAAAGCTGGCGCAATAATATTCCTCAAAGCACAATTTCAACAATTTTATATCTTGTTTTAGATGTGGGGGGAAATTTTATGTTTTTTTTTAATGGAAAATAGCTTTTTGACAAAACTGAACATTTTGCTGTTTTTCATTTACATTGGAAATTTTTGAAATTTGGTTGAAAAACTGAAAAACAATCCCAGCTCCTTTCCCCCCCCCCCCCAGTTGCTGAAAACAGCCACAACAACATTAGTTTTGGGTTGTTTTCTGATGAAAATGCCAAAGTTTTAGGCATAAATGGAATTTTCACATTTTTTGTGGGGGGAAAAAAGAAATCATTTCTCAAACAACTTAACTTGTGTGCTGTGCAATCATGAACTATTCATAGCCATTCCCATTTTCATCAGCATTTTAGTACATGATTTTGATGAAATATTTTTCAGTAACTATTCACCAAATAATTCAGCTGAATCATTTTCAGATAACAGGTTGTTTTGTCCACTGTTCATACTCACTTCACATTAGGTCTGATTATGCAACATTGAAAGCTGTTGGGTTTCAGCCAACTGAATTGAGCGCCACTGAAATATCTTTTCCTATATGACCAAACTTTGACTTTCCCTTTATAAGACTATAATTGCAGATTAATCCACCAGCAGCTTCATTCAATCTAGCATTAGAATTTTCTCCATTATAAGGAAGTAGTTAAAGTCAAGTCTGAAATGATTTCAATTTTACTTGATCATTATATTTTATCTGTGACCTTGTCTACACTGTAGCAGTGTGTAGGGTAAAAAAGGCAGGCTGCATCCACACACTTTGTGGTGTGTAGCTATATGTAGCAGTGAAAGGTTCTGGCAGGGGATAGGCAGTGGGGAAAGGTTCTGGCTGCTCCCGGCTGCCGGACCCTTTCCCTGCTGCCTACCCCCTGCCAGGCTTTTCCTTGCAGTTGGACTCTGTCAATGCATCAGGGAAAGGCTCCAGTAGCAGGGACACTACACTGCTAAACATCTCAGTGTGGATATGGGAGGCATTTCTTGGATGCATAGATCGCTATGTAGGGTATACACCTTCCAGTTCAGGCATGTAGGGCAATCTCAGAAAAGATATATTGGAATTGGAAAAGGTACAGAGAAGGACAACAAAAATGATTAGGGGTATGGAACAGCTTCCTTGTTCCTCTCCCCAGGTAAAAAAATGCAGAGTGGAACAGACTCTATTCCATCTGATTTCCTTGGGATTTATATGTGCGCATGGGGGAAGGGCAAATTTCAGTTAGACGGAGAGAGGTTGACTGGCAATTAAGAACTGAAAAACTGATTAGGAAAATAAAACCCATGAGTATATTGTTCCAAAGTGGACGGAAGCAGAAAGGCTGCCAGAATTGCTGGATCCTTCAGGAGGAGCTATATCTGTGGGTAGTGTTGCATGGTAGATGGGCAGTCTATTGGAGGACCATAAGTAGAGCAGGTCACAAAATGTTTATCAAAAAGATATAAAATAAAAAATGGCCTTTCAAAATTTTTTCCTACAAATAAAAAGTTAAAAATGCCAAAATATGTCATTTAAAAAATAGTAACTTTGATTTTTTTAAAATGTGTATAAAACCCTTTAACAAAACATCTATTTTTCATTTACTGAAAATTCTGCACCAAAAAATTAAAAATTCTGCAAAATGCTGCAAATTTTGTCAAATAAATGTGGAGGCTCAAGCATGGCATTGGGGAGCACAGGCCACTGGCTGCAGAGAGGTGGGAGATCACTGTGCAGCTCCCCTGCAGGACACAGACTCAGCAGTGAAGCTGCCCTCAACCCTGACAGCTCAAGGAACACCCCAGGGCCCTGCCCGTCTGTGGCAGGTGCACCATGTGTGGGCAGGCAGGCTCAGCCCGGCAGAATCCAAGTGTGGATGGGCTTAGTGTGGGGTGATCCAGGTGTGGGTTGAGAGGGTTCTGTGTGTGGCAATCTGGATGTGGGCGGCTCAGTGGGGGATCAGGGTGGGGAGGGGAATCTGGATGCACAGGGGCTTGTTTGGGGGTTCTGGGTGCAATGGTAATGAGACTCTGCAGGTGGGTACAGGTGAAAGGGGTTGGAGCTCAGTGTGGGGGTGTCTGGTGCAGGGGGGATAGAGTTCAGCGGGGGGGGGGGGCTGAGTGTGGGGAACTCGGTGGGGTGGGGATCTGGGTGTAGGTGACTCATCGACATGGTGCAGGTTCAGGGGTAGTGGGGCTTGACAGGGAGGATTCTTGATGTGGGGGGGATGGGAAAGGCTTGGCAGGAGGGTCTAGGTATGGGGAGGTCTGGATGCATGGGGGACTAGGCGGATGGGGGAGCAGCTCCCCGTACAGTGATCCCTCTCCCTGTAGCTGAGGAGTGATGGGTGCAGGAAGTGGTGGTGGTGGGGGTGGGGGGGTGGCTTTTAGAGTTTCCTGCAGCCTGGGGAGGAATCTGGGGGTGTGTCTGACCTGGCCCTGGAGGCCATGCAGGGGAAGAGGAAGTCCCGTCCTTTCCAGCCCAGCTAGGACTAGCAGCTGAGCCCAGCGCAGGGTAGAAGCCACCAGCCAGGTCTTCCCCAGTCCTGTCCTCTGCTCCGCAGTGATTTACCTCTCTGCCAGCTGCCGTGGGCACCCAAAACATACTGCTGGGAAGAATCTCATGACCTCTTATGGCTTCCCTTTGCTTCCCCATCAGAAAGTCATTTTTCTTCAGGGAAGCAAAGAAATCTGTGGGGGAACATGAATTCTGGGTGTCCACAGAATTACCCAGGGAGTAGTGTTTGTCTAAAGTATTGTGATGGAATGCACCTCTATATTAACACCATGCACACTATTGTAATAATCTTTGTACAAAATATGCTTTGTGAGATATAATTTAAAAACTAATAACTTGCTGGTCAATATATCATGGTGAAATGTATGTAGCAACATTACATATAAAGTTATGAATTCCCCCTAAAGGATGTTATTGGCAAAGATTCAAACCCACAAACCCCAGTGAGGCAGAACTGGTCAAGTAGGTCTTAAACAAAGGAATGTGAGTTTACCTTAATTTACATATAAATTGTAAAGAGGGTCCTCAGACACTGAGAGGGCTAAGACCAAAGACCAGGACAATCTGTATTTCATCAGACCGAGGTGAGTAGAAAAAGCATGGAACCTCTTTCACCACCAGACACCATGTCTCTTTCTTTACTGATTAAACAAACTTTGCGTTGCAGGAAAATGCATCTCAAAGGGGGAAGAAGTGAGGGGCAAAAACACCCAATTTTATCTCTTCCTATCCGCCTCTTTCTTTTCACCTAAGAAGAAAAAAACAGCCATTGAACTTTGGGAGCAGATCCTGCCCTGGGAGTTTGGACAACATTATTACTGGCAACGTGGCAAGGGCCTTCACCTTGAACCAAGTCTAGTTTAAGTTTAGAAAGTCTTTTATCTTTATTTTTCTTGTAGCCATTTCTGACTTTAATGCCTCATTACTTGAACTCAGTTAATCTCTCTCTCTTTGTAAGTAATTAAACTTATTTTATTCTTTAATTAAAAATAACCCAATGATGTGAATTGTTTGGGTATCTCTATTTAAGGTAGCAGACTGTTGTATGTTGATCCCCTTAGAGGGCAACCGACCTAATATATCTGGACTGTCCAGGGGAGGTCTGGATGATAGAAAACACATGTTTGGGGGTCGGGGAGAATCTAGGATTGGGAGTACGTTGGGATCACCCTGCAAGTAATAATCAAGGCTGCTGGAAGACAAACTGTGGCTGATGTTTGCTGACAAGCTTCTGGGGTCTGAACTACTGGACCAGGGCTGTGGCTATACACAGACTCTCATAGTGTGACTTGCATGCTGTCCGAGAGGAGCCCAGGTTGGGAACTACAGCAGCAAAGCATTGTGAGGCACAGCAGGATGGAGGGCAAGTGGTGACACAGCCCCTTACAGGTCTGGATTACACCCCAGATTTCACAGTAAATGTCAGGAGTGGCCAAACTGCGGCTCGTGAGCCACATGTGGCTCATTTACAGTTAAAGTGCGGCTCGTGGAGCCGTCCCACCCACCCCCATTTTCTGCCTACCAGACTGATGGTGTGGGAGGCACTCAGGGCTTCTGTCCTGCAGCAGGGTGGTGGGGCCAGGGGCTTCTGCCAGAGATGACTGGTGCCTGCTGAGAGTGGAAGGGCACAATTTAAAGGTTTACCCCCCCAACAGCTTGAGGCACAGCCCCCTTCTTACCCTCAGTGACCCCTCTCTGCAGCTCCCAGGTGTTTGCCACTGCCTCTCCCTGTTGCTGCAGCTCCCAGATTGCCAGCTCTAGCAGCTGCCATTTTGGGAGGGGACCTGGCAGCACCATGTGGCTGAGTGAGGCCAGCAAACCCTGGCAAAAATCGGGGGGGGGGGGGGGGGTGGAGCACATGACTCTACATGCCCCCTCAAACATTGCCTCTGGATTGTGCCCAGCGGGGAAGGGGATCTTGCAGCTTCAGCCCTGCTGGGCACACCTGCCAGGGCTTGGGACTTCAGCAGGAATGGGACTGAAGAAGCCCTAAGACCTGCCAAGTGCGCCCCAGCTCTTGAACTTCTGAAAATTGCCGTATGTGGCTCAGAGGGTCAGTAAGTTTGGCCACCCCTGATATTTATCTTCCAGAAAGGCATCTAGTCTAGATTTGAAGACATCAAGAGAGGGAGAATCCATCATTTTCCATGTTAGTTTGTTCCAATGGATAATCTCCCTCACAGTTAAAAAATTATATCTTATTTCGAATTTGAAATGTCTAATTTAGTCACTTCTGGTTTCTGAAACATTAAAGGAGAGACTGAAGAATTTCCAGACAAATTTCTTGGAATTTCTTGAGAAAACTTTTTGTGAAATGCCAGCCCAGTATTGCTGACTCACGTGATCCAAGCTGATTTTTTCAAGAGTGGTTTTGGTACCTCAATTTTGGGAACTCAATTTGAAACACCTAGCCCTAGATGCTGCCCACAGTACTGCTCTGGTGGCTCAAAGAGGCTGTAAACCTAACTGCGCATCTGAGAATTTCCCAAACATGGAGGCATCACAGAGCTCATCTTCAGATCTGGGAACTGAAGAAGAGCTCTTGATAAGCTTAAAAGCCTCTCTCTCTCTCTCCCCAACAGAAGTTGGTCCCGTAAAAGGTATTACCTCACCTACCTTGTCTCTCAGATTGTCAGAGAAATTCTTATTGCATGTGTGGGAGAGTAGAGGGGGCATGGATAAAGGCATTACTTAGAGTTAGTCAGAATGTTTTAAATTTCAGCTATTTGTTTTAACTTAAAAGGGAGATGTTTTTATTATTTTTAAATGAAAAACTTTAGTTTTAGAGCCAGCTATAGAACTGGTCTAAATATTTCAAATTGTGAATTTTTGAAATTTCAGAACAAGGGGGGAAGTTTTTAAAAAAAGTATTGCAAAATTTCTCCCCTCTGCTTTTTTTTGACCAGCTTTGCTGTTACTCTAGCTCAGGGGCGGGCAAAGTTTTTGGCCTGAGGGCTGCATCGGGTTTTGTAAATTGTATGGAGGGCTGATTAGGGGAGGGGGTCATGGCCCATCCCTCACCTCCTATCTGCCCCCCCCCGGGACTCCTGCCCCATCCAGCCCCCACTGTTCCCTGACGGCCCCTCTGGGACCCCTGTCCCATCCACCTCCGCTCCCTGTCCTCTGACTGCCGCCAGACCTCTGCCGCCCCATCCAACCCCTCCTCTTATTCCTGACAGCCCCCCCGGGACCCCTGCCCCATCCATCCACTGCTTCTCCCTGTCCCCTGACTGCCCCCTGCCACCCCATCCAGCCCCCCCCTCCTTCCTGACTGCCCCCCTGGGACCTCTGCCCCCATTCAACTCCCTGCTTCCCCCCTGACCACCATCCATACCCCCACCCCCTGATCACCACCCCGAACTCCCCTGCCCTCTATCCAAACCCCCTGCTCCCTGCCTCCTTACCGCGCTGCCTGGAGCACCGGTGGCTGGCAGCACTACAGCCGTGCCACCCAGCTGGAGCTGGGCCACACTGTTGCCGCTGCCGCCACGCAGCACAGAGCACCGGGTCAGGCAGGGCTCTGCAGCTGCGCTGCCACAGGAGCTCACAGCCCAGCTGCCCAGAGCGTTGCGCCGGCGGCAGAGCGAGCGAGCTGAGGCTGCGGGCGAGGGGGAACAGCGGGGGAGGGGCCGGGGGCAAGCCTCCTGGGCCAGGAGCTTGGGGGCCGGGAGGACGGTCCCGTGGGCCGTAGTTTGCCCACCCCTGCTCTAGCTCCTGTCCTCTCTTAAGACAAGCTAATATGCTTTTAAATCCTCATGTTTGGTGTGTTGAACTTAATATTGAGTTGAATATGGTCAGACAAGTAATATTCCTTGTCAGAGTTACCTGTTAGTTGATTTACAATTTCCTGCGTGTAGATCCTTCTACCTTCCATAATCAGCCTCCCTTCTCCTATGCTCTTCTTTTAGTATAGTCCTCACTCCCCAAGATTGCACACTGGAGACTCTGGGAGAACAGCACTAAGCTATTCATGTGACTGTTGAATGTGGTGGTTGAAGTTGGTGAAGTAAAATGAAAGCAGTAGGTGCTTCATGAGGATGGGAGGATGAAAACATGGTAGCCAGCACAAGTTCTGAGGCACTGCGCAGCTGGTTGTGAGAATAATGATTTTATTAGACTCCCTCGGACATGGGACTGTGTCAACAGCTAATCCTCCTGGCCGCCCACACTCCCAGATTAGTCTAAGTGCAGCTCTGGAGGAGCCATTACTCCTGGCTGGCAGCATAAGTGACTACAAATAATAAATGTGGCCTCTATAGATGTCATTTTTATTCACCTACCACAAGGCCACACCCTCTCTCCACCCCCATTACACCCAACATCCCTCACACCACCTTACCATAACTCACTCCAGTGCTGTCTCAGAGATTTACTCACATTGCTATGCACATTTCTCTGCACTATGATGAAGCCTCTTTGCACAGGTGGTGAGCGCTAAGGCTTTGGCTCTCTGCACTTCCTTCAGCAGCCTGCAGGATCAAGCCTGTAATGAGAGACATGATTACAAATGGCACAAGATTCCACCTCTGGGCCGTTGAGTTTACCTTCTAGTAACATTACTATTTGTATTAATAACTTCGGGGCAAGGCTATCTTCATTTTGTTCCCTGTACTAAGCCAAGTATTTTGTCAGCATCTATTAAATAATAACAGTTAATAATAAGTGTCAATGGAAAACCCTTTTTGCAGACTTCTCCTCTACTCAAGTTAAGTGTAATGAATCCCCACTTAATGCAGTTGTGGCTTGTATTAAAGTGGAAATTTACTACAGCAAAACAGGCAGAAGTCAGTCTGCAGACAGCACTGCTAATGATTCCTAGCACATGGGTGCTAAAACATTTTATGAAAAAGTTATTGAAATAATAATTAATGCAACTGGCATCATTAAGAGAAGCAGAACACATAAAATGCTTCAGCAACAGTCTGTTATTCAAATCCACAAGCCAGATTCAGAATTTTTCCTGCAGTTTCTATCTGCCAACCTCATGGTCTCTTGTTTCCTTTTGACAGGCCCTATTCCTGAAAGAGGCAGTAGTATATTACAGCAATAGTGTCTTAAAGCTAAAGAATTCTTCCCTGAGAAATGGAAAACACTTACTCAAATTTATGAGCAAATTTAAAAAGTAAATGTTGTGTGCCACTGTGGAACACTAAATATAATTAGACATCTGGAGAGAAAAAAATAATGTAATAATATAAGTCTTTTAGTGCTTAAAGATTTCAATATGTAACATTTTTTCATAGTAAAAACATTATATGGTAAAGGGCAGAGGAAATAGTTTCTACAATGCTTGTAAGCTTCTGTATGTTGTAAGCTTTGCTTTTGTGGAACTTATAAAATCTGAAGGTGCACATCTTGTAAATGAGATATCATTATTTGTAATAGCACCTACAGGCCTCAACCAATATTAGGTATTGTACAAACACAAAGTAAGAGACAGTTCTGGCCCCAGAGAGTTTATACTCTAAATAAACAAGGAAGAAAAAGGTATAGAGCTAGAGCTGGTAGAAAAAAAAAGTGATGGTTCATTTTTACATCTGAAAATGCAGTATTGTTGAAATCAAAATGCTTCATAGGAGTGTGTTGATTTTGATGAAATTTTTGACATGAGAAAGTGAAAATAAATGCATTTGACTTTTTGTTTCAGTAATGTCAAAATGTTTTGTTTTGACTTTATCGTTTCATTTAAACTCTTCTCTTCTCTTCCTTTTTTGATGTTCTCCAAATTAAATATTTTTACCTTCTGGAACGTAGAATTTTTGACATTATCAGAATGAAATATTTTGATGCTCCTGAATCAAATTTTGTCAGAATGTCTGTGCATTAAATCAAATCAAAATGTCCAGATTTCCAATTAGGAACAAAACCAAATTTGAAAATGTTAGAATGTCCTGCAGAGAGGAAATTCCACCTTCCGACTAGCTCTAAATATAACATACAAGCAGGAGATTGGAAACTGAGACATACAGAGATCAAGTGACTTGCTGAAGGTAACAAAAGATCCAGGAAGTCTGTGGGAGAGCCAACAGTTGAACACATGTTTCTTGAATCCCAGGCCCGTGGCTTAACCGCAACACTATTCTCCCAAACACTGCAATAATCACCTTGGTAGGCTTTAGCTTTCTTTCTTTGAAACAGGGAAATTGTAATATAAAAATGAGTGAATGTAATTGGAAGTTATTCTGTTTAACACTGATAGGGAATTAAAAAGTTCTGGTAGTAATGTTAACTGAGGCACATTGCTCATATGTAACATTTTGCACTCCGGATTAAACATTTAACTATTAGATCTGCTTGGGAATATATTTTCTTTTTGTCAGGAAAAATTTCAACAAAAATAAAACTTTAAAACTGGGGGGAAATCAATTTTCAGTCGCCAGACACTGAAAAATATTCAGGTTTTTATTTTTTGGATAAAAATATTTTTTCACAAACATTTTCATATCACTAAAAAGCCATTTTCTAACAAAACAGGAGAACCAACCAAAAAGTGTCAATGGAAAAATGTTGACCTGCACAAGTAACTGTATCTTTGCGGGCCTGATCCTGGAGTTGGCAGTAGCCACTGGGAATTATCTGTACGCACCCCAGCTGTGTTCACTGTGTTACGTGTAGCTGTACTGAATGTATCTTAACTCCTCATTCCCTTCTCAGCACTGAGTGCTTGGGGCATGCTGCGAGCATGCCTATTCTCAGTTCCTAACCCAGAGGGGCAGTTCTTCCCCAGATGCCAGCATACACATGGCAGGGGAGAATGTGGGGCTAATAGGCCCAGCCTGTCCCTAATCCCCCTCAATCCCTTTGCCACCCATCTCTATTTCCCTCCTCCAACTCCTTTCTACCCACTTCTCTTAATCCCCACCCTTCCCCACTGGCCTGAGCCCTCCCACTCTCCCCCCTTCCCTACCACCTCTCCACATTTATCCTCCTCCACTCCCCTTGCCACAACCTCAAACCTTTTCATCCCCCACTCCTCTTCCCTGTAATGCCCCTGCACTCTCCATATTCCCATCACTGGTCCCCTACACACCCAGCACTGCTTTGACCCCAATATTCCCTAGCTCTACACCAAAAGATGTATAAGATTCTAAAAATGAGGTGTTCATAATGTGTTAAGGGGACTGTGTATCAGGAACCACTTGACTCGGTTCAGTCATTTAGGAAACATCATTACATTATCCTGTTATTCATCTTCCCTTTAGTAAAATTAATCACAACTAATTGATTAATCAGTGCTAATGTTCTACTATGGTGGAAAAGTAGCAATACGCCCGGCAATCATTCTCACATAGCTGTATAGAGCTGTGTAATTTATTATCCTTCAGAAAATAGTGAGACTCTCTTCTACATTAGCTGTGCAAGTTAGCAGGGCACATTTCCCAAAAGTAAAACAAAACAAACAAATAAAAAACCCTTTGCAGAGGCAGATAGTAGCAACTTGCCTATAGATCATTCTCCGATTTCTGCCAAGGATAGAGATCAGATTTACTGTGCATGGGTGTAGCTCAGGTTCAATAGCCACAGCATGTCCCCCTGAGCCATCATAGAATCATAGAATATCAGGGTTGGAAGGGACCTCAGGAGGTCATCTCATCCAACCCCCTGCTCAAAGCAGGACCAATTCCCAACTAAATCATCCCAGCCAGGGCTTTGTCAAGCCTGACCTTAAAAACCTCTAAGGAAGGAGATTCTACCACTTCCCTAGGTAACCCATTTCAGTGCTTCACCACCCTCCTAATGAAAAAGTTTTTCCAACTATCCAACCTAAATTGCAACTTGAGGCTGTTACTCCTTGTTCTGTCAGTTGCTACCACTGAGAACAGTCTAGATCCATCCTCTTTGGCACCCCCTTTCAGGTAGTTGAAAGCAGCTATCAAATCCGCCCTCATTCTTCTCTTCTGCAGACTAAACAATCCCAGTTCCCTCAGCCTCTCCTCATAAGTCATGTGCTCCAGACCCTTAATCATTTTTGTTGCCCTCCGCTGGACTCTTTCCAATTTTTCCATATCCTTCTTGTAATGTGGGGACCCAAACTGGACACAATACTCCAGATGAGGCCTCACCAATGCCTAATAGAGGGGAATGATCACATCCCTCGATCTGCTGGCAATGCCCCTACTTATACAGCCCAAAATGCCGTTAACCTTCTTGGCAACAAGCGCACACTGTTGACTCATAGAGAGCTTCTCATCCACTGTAACCCCTAGGTCCTTTTCTGAAGAACTGCTGCCTAGCCACTTAGTCTTTAGCCCTAGTCTTTAGCAGTGCATGGGATTCTTCCATCCTAAGTGCAAGACTCTGCACTTGTCCTTGTTGAACCTTTTCAGGCTTCTTTTGGCCCAATCCTCTAATTTGTCTAGGTCCCTCTGTATCCTATCCCTACCCTCCAGTGTATCTACCACTCCTCCCAGTTTAGTGTCATCTGAAAACTTGCTGAGGGTGCAGTCCACACCACCCTCCAGATCATTAATGAAGATATTGAACAAAACTGGCCCCAGGACCTACCCTTGGGGCACTCTGCTTGATACCGGCTGCCAACTAGACATGGAGCCATTGATCACTACCCATTGAACCCAACGATCTAGCCAACTTTCTATCCACCTTATAGTCCATTCATCCAACCCATACTTCTTTAACTTGCCGGCAAGAACACTGTGGGAGACTGTATCAAAAGCTTTCCTAAAGTCAAGGAATAACACGTCCACTGCTTTCCCCTCATCCTCAGAGCCAGTTATCTCATCATAGAAGGCAATTAGGTTAGTCAAGCATGGCTTGCCCTTGGTGAATCCATGCTGACTGTTCCTGATCACTTTCCTCTCCTCTAAGTGCATCAGAATTGATTCCTTGAGGACCTGCTCCATGATTTTTCCAGGGACTGAGGTGAGGCTGACTGGCCTGTAGTTCCTCAGATCCTCCTCCTTCCCTTTTTTAAAGATGGGCACTACATTAGCCTTTTTCCAATCATCCGGGACCTCCCCCAATTGCCATGAGTTTTCAAAGATCACGGCCAATGGCTCTGCAATCACATCCACCAACTCCTTTAGCACCCTCGGATGCAGCGTATACTTGTGCTCGTCCAGTTTTTCTAAATAGTCCCGAACCACTTCTTTCTCCACAGAGGGCTGGTCACCTGCTCCCCATGCTGTGTTGTCCAGTGCAGCAGTCCGGGAGCTGACCTTGTTCGTGAAGAGAGAGGCAAAAAAAGCATTGAGTACATTAGGTTTTTCCACATCCTCTGTCACTAGGTTGCCTCCCTCATTCAGTAAGGGGCCCACACTTTCCTTGACTTTCTTCTTGTTACTGTAACATCCCGTTGCTGTGACAAAGGACTAGCTGGAAACACTCTTGCCTAGGCTTGCTGCACATTGCATTTCAGTCTCTTTGGTGTGTGAGCATTTAGGACTATTCTAGAGAGACAAACTCTCCCATTAATCATGTTTTCAATATTACCCACTGCCTCTGTGGGGAAGCATGATGCACAAGCTGAGGTAAATGTCAAGTGAGATCAGCTGAGGGATGATCAGAGCCCTGGTGTGAGTCTTGGGTGTGTATAAATTGTTTTGGAAAACTGTTGATTTTGTAAAATTTTGGGGTGGGAGAGGAAGGCTATATCTCAGGCATATCTTGTTCAAATGACCCCAAGATTGGATCAAAAACTTTACCTTGCACCTCCGTGAGGGGCAGCATATTTCAACACAATCTGAGTAAGCATGCCAATTTTAGAGCACTTAGGAGAGCTGTTTTGAAACAGAAAGAACTTCTTGACCTTAACTGTAGCTGAGCTGGCACTCCTCTGTAATACAGGATGTGTAATGTTGCCAACTTAACAGGTAACTTGAGGGATGCGGTGCTTTCAGGGGCCTTTGGCTGCTGGATTTCTTGTTGGAGTGTGGAGAGAATGGGATCATTAGATATAGGGATCACTGGTGTTTGTCATGAGCGTAAAGAGTGAAGGAAAGTTATGCAAAAGAGTATTTGGACCAGATTCTCCTCTCACTTACAGCAGTGTAAATTAGGGTTACTCTACTGAAGTCATTGGAGTGATATCAATATAAAACTGGTGCAACTGAGAAGAGAATAAGGTCTACGTGACTCAGTACTCTAAACTAGAAACAGATAATAACATTTTATATTGGATCAACTTTCAAAAAAAAGCAGTTTGGACACTTAACAAGTATGCAGGGATTACTTTGCCCACTGTAA
Organism: Chrysemys picta bellii; assembly: GCF_011386835.1. NCBI lineage: Eukaryota > Metazoa > Chordata > Testudines > Emydidae > Chrysemys > Chrysemys picta. Next base: position 133,297,835 of record NC_088791.1, read on the forward strand.
ACCCAAATTAACTGTCTGGTTAAACTCAGTTTATGGCTGCTTTGCATTTCCGGAGCAATGTAAAACAGCTGGAAGGTAATGGTGAATTTGGCCCACTATACTTATTTGGCTTTAACAGACCTAAATTGGAATAATGTACGGTTGGGTTCTGATCTCAGCTATGCGAAGTTTATACCAGTCTAACTCCATTGACTTAAAAGAAGTTACTCCTGACTTACACCCATATAGATAAGTCAGAGTAACACGTGAAATCATATGGTTTAAACCTTTTGGGTCTGATTCTCCTCTCCGTTACACCAGTTTCACACAATCGAAACTCCACTGAAGTCAATAGGGCCAGCTGCATTGGGTGAAGGCATTCAGACAGGATGGAGAATCAGACCTGTAATTTGGTACTGACTGTGCTAAGATCATTTTTACTGTATTAGTAAAGAGGCTCTTTGGGACCAGTGATCTCTCACCTCTACAGAAATAACTTGTTGCAGATTGAAAGTTTGCAGAGATGACTCTGTAGCTGGTGATCAGGATCCAGTTAAGTTATGGTAATTATGTGAAGGAAGTTTGAGTGTGTAAATTGGAGCAGGGGATATAAAACAGATTTTAAGAAAGAGGGACTGGAATCTTTAGGGGGCCTGAAATAAATGTAAAGAAAGATTTTTTTGATATATTTAATGGAGAAGTGATGAATATCAAGAAATACAAATTATTTTCCTTGTGGTGGAGAAATTGTGACACAGCTGTAAAAATATGAGGTCAGTCCTAAATTCATCCAGGTTATATTAAATCAAAGATGTCAGAATATAAATTAATGAGTGCCAAAGGGTCACCAAAAAAGGAACACAATTTATATGTGACTAGATGGTGCTTGCTAAGGCACAGAGAAAAGTGAATTTCTATGAGAACAAAGACAATAAAAGACCCAAATAAAAAGAATCAACTATGATTTAATCGGAATAAAGGATGTAAGGAAGGGGTTGATTTAGTTAGGGGAGAAGATTTGCTGCAAATAAACTGATTACAGACAAAAGTTAAAAACAGTACGCGATAGGGTGAGAGTCAGGGCAAGAGAGTAAAAATATGATTAATTTAGTTGTAAGCAATATTTTATATGTTTAAAAATTTTAAAGGTATGGAAAGAAAGTTTTTTCCATCCTTTCTCCTTTGCTGTGTGTTGTCTAATAAGGCCCTGATCCTGCAAACACATGCTACTGGGAATACTGTTTACTACTATGTATAGACCCATTTGAGTCATCAGTGAAACTACTTATAGTCATAAACACTATATTGGTAGTAAATTCAAGAGTGAGCCCTTGGGCCATGATACTACAAAGATTTATTCTGGTGTTTAAAACTTTACAGGTATGAATAGCCCCTTGATTTCATTGTGATTACCTGCATGTATAAAGTGAAGCACATGTATAAATCTTGGCAGAATTGTGTTCTTAAACTGTAATCGGTTCCAGGTAGGGATCTGTTTGCAGCTAAGGGCCCAATCTTGTTCCACTTCATTCATTGATTTCAGTGGGAACAGAAGCAGGATGTGTCTATAGGGTTCTTAGTTCACTTTTGAGTTTTGAATATATATATAAGGAAATAAAGGATTTTAATGTATAATAATGATACATTGTGCTTAGGAGAATATTCAAAGCCACATACAAAGTAACTGGTTAAGCATTTTTGATGATTTTGCAGCTGTGAATTTACTTCCCGAGGTGCATGACTGATATCTCATCACTGCAAACATAGATAAGTAAACCTTTATTCCACTAAAGCGAAGTAAAGAGAGAAGTGTAGCTACATATTTATGACAATACCTACCTTCGATATAGGTTTTTTTTCCATCAGTAGATCTTAAAGTACTTTAAAAAGGAGGGCACTATTATTGTTCCCATTTTACAGATGAGGAAACTGAGGCTTGGAGAGGGAACGTGTCTTGCCCAAGGTCATTCAGTGGGGCAGGTTCACAGCCAGGTCTCCTGAGTCTCAGTCTAATGCTTTAATCACTAGATAACACTGCCTGGAAATCCCCAGTTTGTTTACATAGGGCCAGATGCTGCTTTGCCTTTATGCAGGTGTGCAATGAGTAGGGGGGGCATACGAAGCCCACCTCCCTTCCTTGCACAGGCCACATAAGTGTCCAGCAGAACTGCAACTCCTGTACTTTGGGGAGTGCAGGAACTGCTCTACCCCTGTTCTATTAGGTGCACATGCGCCCAAAAAAGAGTGGGGAAGGGTGAGTAGTAGACAAGGTCACTGCTCTGCTCCCCTATGCACCTGTCAGCAAAGCTCAGCAGCCATGTAGGAGGCAGCCTTTGTGCACACAGGAGCTCAGGGCTGACTGCTTCATCTGAGGCAATGAGTGGTCTCTGGCTATAAGCCGGGCACAGTTGAGCCCATAGTAAATGCTACAGGCTTTGCATACAGACAATCCAAGTTCGTAATTTCCTTCCCAACTCCTCCTACCTTTCTACTCTGGCTCCTGCACTATGCAGGAATGTGGATTCCATGTAGGCCAGTTCTTATTCCTTTGAAGTCAAAGGGGTCAGGCTTATTGACTGCAATTTTATAAATAAAGGCATGATTCAAATCCCATTGAAATCCATGGAAACACTCCCGGCACCAGGACCAAACTGAACTGGAAGCCATGAAACAGTTCCCAATTCAGCTTTGTGAATAAAGTTGAACTTAAAATCATCTCAGCTGCTTCTTAATCGTTGTTGAGCATTTACATCTGGTCTGCAGTAGGAAAGAGAGAAACTTCCTTTTGAATTTCAGCCTCTGGAAGAACTTTAATGGCTAGACTTCAAAGAAAATCCACTGATTCTATCCTCTGTCCAGTTACCAAGGTTCAGTAGTGATTGTGAGGGTGGTTCGAAGGACAGAATTTGATCCTGTATAAGGTAGGAAACTTTCCCATTCATCTAAAGGGGGGAGGGGAGATTAACTTTAACCCTAATTTTTGCCATTAAAAAGCAATCATTCTTTACTATTGTACTTCAGGGGCATCATTTGCTATGGGGCAAGGGGACCAGTTGCCCCAAGATCTTTGTTTGCTACCCCATGACTTTTCATAGAGCTATGTGCTCCATTATGTCTTCTACTCCTCCCACTCCCAACGTGTCAGGATATAATATAATGGTATATAACATTGTATATGCTGACACACAGAGATTTTTCCAAATTTTTCTGAAATGAACTTCCAGTCAACATTCCAGAATCATTCTTCAGTTAATGTGATCAAGTCATGCACGTGTACATACCTGTCACACCCGGACATTCCCTAGCTATAGGGTTGAAAGCTTTAACTCATGATTATTTTAATAGTATGGAAAATGGAGAGAACTGCTGCTATCTTTAACAATTAAGGGTGAAGTCATATTTATGGCATGGGGAGCTAAAAATCTCCAGACTGCAGTTCTAGTTGGTAGGGGCTAGTGAGGTTTTTATAAACATTAGTACAGAAGTAGTGAAAGCAGCTCCATTGAATATGCTAAAAATATTTTGAATGACTCCCCTCTGACAATATCTGGCATGGAGTAGGGCCAAGTGGAATAAAAAATAAAAATAATCTCCCTTCTAACCTACCTACACAGATATCCCACCCCCCCCCCCGAGATTCCACAGATTTCTGTTAATCCCAGCTCTTAGCAATGCCCTCAGCCATGTATCCCCCATTCTTACTATTTCTAGTCAGTGATGTGCTGAATTAACTTGATGCATTTCCTCTCTGTCAGACTTTTGTCACATGGACCCAAACTGTCCTCAATGGTGTTTGAGTTGTTTGCATTACTTTTGAATTCTATCAACCATCACAGAAGTCCTTCTTCCAGTTGATTTGGAGATGACATCCAAATGTAAATCTTCTTACTCAAATTGTTCATCTGACTTAATACTTGTGCACTGCCTAACAAATGTACAGAATTGGGTATTATAGGAAAACTTCACATGGAGCCAGACAAAACACTTCCAGTAGGATCAGAACACAGAAGCATGAAACATTGTCCCAACCTTTAATATGTTTTTTATGTGTTTAGAGACAGTTCATTATCATTTGAAAGTCCTGTTTCCACTGTTGCGAAGATTGACTTGTGCAACATCAGGAACAGTGCCAGATGTAATTGTTTTCTAACAAGACCAGATGTGGAAATTCTGATTACTGACATCTTTTTGTGAGTGTCATTTTATCATCCTGCCTAACATGTTTGTAGGTGTAGCTGATGCAGTTTAATTCATAGGCTACCGATAATTCAAAATACTGGATGCTAACTGGTGACTAGTACTAAATTATTCTGATTTTAGAGACACTGTCAGATTAAAAATCATATGGCCTTGCAAAGGATGGTCTTTAGTTAAAGCACCTAAGATATGAAAGCTCCATTCTATTCTGTATAGGTTCTTATAATACCCTCATCACCATAGTATCTGAGCACCTTCCAATGGTAAATTAAGTGACATGAATAACATCTATGACTAGAGGTGTTTTCCTCATAATTATGTAGGCAGCGGAGTGTTTTGTTTTGTTAGGTTTTTGTTTTGGGGACTTTTTTAATGTACATGCTTCTATATGTGTGTTAGAGAAGGCAAATCACAGAAATATGCCTTGCACTGGGAATGAAAGGTGGTCTGGTTTGTGATGGTCTATAGAAGTTTATTCCACAGTCTTGTACTGGCCCGCAAGAAACCACTGTTTTCAGCATAGACATAATTTATCCTTATGGTAAAAATTCCATTGGGCCTGAAGAGCAGAGTTGATGAGGGCAGTCTTCATCGTGGGTGCTTAGGTGATATTTTAGGTATCCTGGACCCAAGTGATTAAGTTATTTGCATTTTATTCCTGGCATTGCTACAGACTTTCTGTATGACAGTGGGCAAGTCCTTTAACTTTCTGTGTCTGTTTCTTCATCTGTAAAATTGAGATAATTATATTTACCTATGATCCTTTGGTGTTGTGAGGCTTAATTCATTAACATGGGGAAAGTGCTTTGAGATCCTTTGACAGAAAAGTCTATGGACAATCAATTTGATGTATATTTTAAAATTGAAGGACATTAAAACTGAAGGACTTTTAAAAATCTACTTTACTTTTAATGATTTCTGCTGTTTGAAAGACCTTTGTATTTCGCTTAGCTTGGACAATGAAAATAATGAGTCACATTTCCTTTCTTGAAGAACTAGTCAAAAATACGAACACATTTTCATGATATGTTTGGTGAAAGATCCATTTTTTAATGAAAATATTAGTTGGTGGGAATTTTCTGACCAGTTCCATCTTCCCTCTTTATATCACTTTCTGGTTCAGATCTACTAGCACAATGCAGAAATAATTGAGTGTAACTTTGAGAGAAATACTTTTGGTTGTTGTTAGTTTTAATTTGTTGTCACTGAAATTTCCCTTCTTCATTTCTTGGAAAGTTTTCTCCTTGATTTCCATTTTTCCAAAACCTAAATTCTTGACCAAATTTTACCTGATAATGCCCTTTTGAAATGTCTTTATTGGTAATTATTGGAATCTTTTACTGATTTAAATCTTATACTCCAGTACATTCCAGAAAGACTTTTGTTGCATCGTCTGTGCTCAGCTAACTTGTATGTCTTCTTAAATACTGAAGATTTAAGTAGAAGAGAGGTAAGGATCACTATTACTCCGTAACTCTGAAACTCATTTCATTTTAGAGATTTTACTTGATCCTAAATGTTTATCTGTATGGCATCACTGTACATTATAGAAGAGAATAAGCTTTATTATAAGAAATCTGAAGGTAAGCCCTATTTAGCCTGCTAGACACGGACTGAACTCTAGTAATATTTCCTGTATCTCTAACTCCTAGATGAACTAATATAGCCTGTAGTAAGGACACAGAGGACCAAATTCTACCATAACTTATCCTTTGTGCCATTTCTTTGACTTCAGTGTTTTCCAAGTTCTGTACAGCATGCAGGGCTGGCTCTAGTTTTTTTGCCACCCAAGCAAAAAAAAAAAAAAAAAAAAATCCCTCCCAGAGCGAAGTGCCGCCCCGGGAATGCCGTGATGCCGCCTCTAGAGTTGTACCGCCCTAAGCGCATTCTTGGTTTGCTGGTGCCTAGAGCCGGCCCTGACAGCATGTACAATCAGTGTCAATCTTGGCCAAGTTCTCCATAAATCCTGGACTACACTAAGGGATCAAAGAATGGACTTCTGAATATACTAGAGTCTCCTCTTAAAACTACCTAGCAGGTGAGTGAGAGCCAAACAAATGGCTCATCAAGCATTTGTTGTAGAGTCTTGTCTTCAGTCCAGCACAGGAACAATCAAATTAAAGGCTGTCGGAGTGAGGAAAACACCAGTAATTACTTGTGGTCCTACCCTCAACAGTGATCATTGTGTGCATTCTGCATCCAAAGTGTATGGTCAGTGATTAGGAGATTTGGAAGAGGGGATTTCCATATATCAGTAGTAGCATCTCCAGTGACTATGGCTTGATGAAAACCAATTGATTGTGGACATTTTGGTGATGTCTAAATAAAATGAACACTTTGCCAATGTTTGCAGCCCTTCTCTGAACATTCAGTTGAATGAAGTTTTGTTTGAACAGAAGTTAGTGGAAAATCAAATCTTATAGCAGAGATTAGTTGAATCACAAAACAAAATCTCTGACATGACTAAATCAAATCTCATTGCTGGTGGGAGTGAAAGTGGTTTTTAAAGATTAGATCATGCAATCAGACAATGGAAACAATACCATGTGACTTATGTGACAGTACAAATATCAAATAGTCAAACAAATAGAGCAAACAGATCATAAGCAATTCATGGGCAGAAGTTTCTTGGCACACATTTATCAAAGAAATGGTGCATAGTGCACAAATGAGTACAAATCAGTCTCTTTGTGGACAAATGGGCTGGTCAAATTTTTCTCTGAAAACAGTTTTTGAGGGTGTGACATTGGCAGACCTAATGCCAAGGCCCCTGGGCCTCACTGAACACTGAGAAATGCATCGCTAGAAACAAGTCTGGCGTACTGGTGTGTTAATATTGCCCCAATAGATATTAGAATTATAAGAATGTATTTAGTGTTTAGACTTTTTGAAATGCTTGTATGATGCTGCATGTATTAATTTTATTTATAATATCCCATGTTATAAGGTTATATTTAAGTGTTTCTGCTGTAACTGTGAAAGTGTTTGCTAAAACCGTAAAACCCCACAGTCAGGAGAGAAGCATTATCAAGATGTGTCATCTTCTCCCCAGCTAAATATTAATGGACAAAAGACTTTGCTGATTACTTTCCCCACATCCATGAAAAGGCTAAGAACATAAACCCTAATCCCATCACAGTTTGAATGCTGGGGAAGGGCATAAAAATCCCTGTCAAGGAGGAATTATCACTATGCTGCTTGGAATTTGGAGAGTGCAATATTTCTAAGCATAAGCAAGGGATCCCCAAGCTTCTTGGCTTGGGTTAGCCCCAGAGGATATATAAAACATGTATGTTATAGCAGTCACTATTACCTTTTGCAACCTAAGATTGTATCTCATTTGTGTTTGTATGTTTACCTGGTTTAGCCTTGTAAATAACTCTTTTATTTCCTTTTCTTAATCATAATCAATCTTTAGTTAGTTTGCTATAGGGTTGGCTACAAATGTTGGCTTTGGTTTGAGATCTGAGGTACAATTGATCTAAGCCCTGGTCTACACTACAAGTTTAGGTCGAATTTAGCAGCGTTACAGTGATTTAACCCTGCACCCATCCACACGACAAAGCTGTTTTTTCCTACTTAAAGGGCTCTTAAAATCTATTTCTGTACTCCTCCCTGACAAAGGGATTAGCGCTGAAATCGACATCACTGGGTCAAATTTGGGGTAGTGTGGATGCAATTCGACAGTATTGGCCTCCAGGAGCTATCCCAGAGTGCTCCATTGTGACCGCTCTGGACAGCACTTTGAACTCAGATGCACTAGCCAGGTACACAGGAAAAGCCCCGGGGAACTTTTGAATTTTATTTCCTGTTTGGCCAGCGTGGCGAACTCAGCAGCACAGGTGACCATGCAGTCCCCCCAGAATGTGTCTACATTCCCCCATCATCTCCATCCCTGAGGTTATCGCAGATTAGAAGGCGAAAAAAATGCACTCGCGATGACATGTTTTCCAAGTTCATGCAGTCCTCCCGATAGGACTGATAGGGCACAGTGTAATGCATGGAGACATTCAGTAGCAGAGGCCAGGGAAGAATTGCTGTGTTTGCTTAACGGCAAAAGCGTCGCTAGCGATCCTGCCCAAGTCAGGTTGCTGTGTCAGTCTTGGGCGGGGGCATGACCACTTTGTGAGCAGGAAGGTCATAGATATAGCCATTGCATTAGGTAGCTTCTGTAGCTAAAGAAAACATTCCTGTGCATTTGGCAAAGTCTGTGGCAAAAAAAAGAGAAACCCCGTAGTGTAAAAGTGATCACATTTACCTAACTCATGAAAGCCCAGTAGTGTAGTGGTGATCATGTTCACATGAAACATCATTGGTTCGAAACCCGGCAGAAACAGGTCACTGTTCCTCTTTTTCTGACTCCCCTCCTGCATATTTAGTCTTAGAACAGACCACGCTGTGAAATTTAACTTTGAATTATATCAATTATGAGTTCAATAATATGGAGGCTCTCTCTCAGTTATAGTCCCGGGTTCCTTACCCTTTCAGCTGCTCTGATAAATTAACATTTTTGTGAGAGGTGGGGGAAAATTTTCATGAAGCCTTTTATAAGGACTAATGCTATCTAGGACTCTGAAATAATCTTAACGTGGCCCATAGAGTGCAATCCTTCGTTCTGGATTTCTCATTCCACAAGTTGAACTGCTCCTTACTACTATCCAGGCTTCATGAGCCATGGGAGCAAGGGACAGGCTGGAGTAGGTGCGACCGCACTGTAAAGCCGGCTGGGAAAGCAGCCTGAGGCAGAAGTCTCCAGCTCGCATGATATTCCAGGCAGGACTGAATCTCCATGAGACAAAACTTAAAGAAGAGAATGACCTGGAGTCACTCCCGTTCGGTGCCCTAAGAGGAGGACAGCCATGTCTGTCCAGGCACCCCTGATCGACCTCACCGAGGACTGCCAGCTGAGCGGGGCTGAGCGGGACCCCGGCTGGCAGGAGCTGGCAGATGGAATCCCAGACTGGCAGTGGGCCGACCCATTCAGCCCACTGCCTGTCTGGGGTTCCGATCATCAAGGCAGGCAGCGGGGTGAGCGGGTCCAGTGGACAGGACCCCGGAAAAAAGATGTGAAACAATTGTCTGCCACTGCTTTCATGGAGGGTGTGGGGGAGCTGATGACATGTACCCAGAACCACCTGTGACAAAGTTTTTGCCCTATCAGGTGTTGGGAGCTCAACCCAGAATTCCAATGGGCGGTGGAGACTGCGGGAACTGTGGGATAGCTACCCAAAGTAGCACGCTCCGAAAGTCGATGCTAGCCTTGGTACTGTGGATGCACTCCGCCGAGTTAATGGTCTTAATGGTCTTAAGTGGGGACACACACAATCGACTGCATAACATTGATTTCTAAAAAATTGACTTCTATAAATTCGACCTAATTTCGTAGTGTAGACATACCCTAAGATACTAGTCCTTTGGGACTGGGAGTAACATGAATATTATGATTTTTGGTGTTGGGGGTGTAAGGGTGTTACAGTTCTTGATGCGTTCACACTTGTTACTTGTTTGGTGAAATCTAAGTATAGAACTCACAATCAGTTTGGGGTTCATGCCCTATTTATTAACAGTCTGCCCTGAGTTTGGCACTCATGGTTGTGTACCACTACAGAGGGGAAATGGAAGTGTTCACAGAAAGTGTGTATTTTCCTTGAAAAAGTATGATTTTTTTTTTGTCAGCAAACTGATAAACCCCAAACTGAAGCATTTTTGTCAGAAAATGAAAAATGTTTCAGTTTTCAGACAAAACATTTTCAGTTTTCAACAGTTTCTGGCCAAAACTTAATTTTTAAATGAAAAATTAATGCTTTTTGATGAAAAATGTTATGAAAACATTTTTTTTAAATTTGAATTTAATTTACATTTTCCACAGGAAAAAAAATCATATTCTGACCAGCTCTAGTGGACAACTTGCAAAGAGAAGAACTGACTGAAACCATTAATTGTTTTTTTGCAAATTGTTCACCTACCTAAAATCACTGATTTTAATGTATTATTTTAACAGAAACCTCCCCCCCACACATATGACAAGCATGAGCAATCTTCTACAGTTAAAGGCCTCATTAGCCCTTCGTTCCATGTTTATGTTGAAGTTCTAAACCTTATAAAATGTTCCACTGCCAAAGAGCAATCGGTCATCTTTACATAACAATAGCTTTCTTAATCTTCTTTTGAAATAAATAGGCAATAGTGAGTCATCAAAGGCCAGTGTTGCTATATTTGTCTTTAGGAAACAAATCCATTTTTGAATTACAAAGGAACAGATGAAACAAAAACAATGGGATTATTTGTATTCCTCTGACTCAAAGTGACTAAAGCAAGATGATTTCAATTTTATATATTTAAAAAAATATTCTCAGACTTAGATCTCATGTGACAAGTTTGTGGGGATTGAAGGGATTTCCTACCCACCCCTTAAAGTATCATGGCCTAAAACTGATGATGATTGTGGTAGTACACCTCTATCCTAATATAACATGACCTGATATAACACAAATTCAGATATAAGGCGGTAAAGCAGCGCTCCGGGAGGGCAGGGCTCCGCGCTCCAGCGGATCAAAGCAAGTTCAATATAACGCAGTTTCACCTATAACGCGATAAGATTTTTTGGCTCCCAAGGACAGCGTTATATCGAGGTAGAGGTGTACTAAATGTGTTTGTGTTTCAGTGTAAGTAATAGTACAGAAATATGTATCTATAGCAACAGTATAGTGCTCTTGTTCAACAACTAGGGCTATCAAGCAATTAAAAAAATTAACTGGGATTAAAAAAATTAACCGCGATTAATTGCACTGTTAAACAATAATAGAATACCATTTATTTAAACATTTGTGGATGTTTTCTACCTTTTCAAATATATTGATTTCAATTACAACACAGAATACAAAATGTACAGTGCTGACTTTATATTTATTTTTATTACAAAAATGTGCACTGTAAAAAAACAAAAGAAATAGTATTTTCAATTGACCTAATATTGTACTGTAGTGCAATCTCTTTATCATGAAAGTTGAACTTACAAATGTCAAATTATTTAGAAAAAAGTAACTGCATTCAAAAATAAAACAAAGTAAAAATTTAGAGCCTACAAGTTCACTCAGTTCTTTTTCAGCCAATCACTCAGACAAACAAATGTGGTTACATTTGCAGGAGATAATGCAGCCTGCTTCTTGTTTACAATGTCACCTGAAAGTAAGAGCAGGCATTTGCATGGCACTGTTGTAACCGGCATTGCAAGATATTTACGTGCCAGATGCGCTAAAGATTCATATGTCCCTTCGTGCTTCAGGCAACATTCCAGAGGATATGCATCCATGCTGATGACAGGTTCTTCTCGATAACGATCCAAAGCAGAGCAGACCGATGCATGTTCATTGTCATCATCTGAGTCAGATGACACCAGCTGAAGATTGGTTTTTTTTTTTGGTGGTTCGGGTTCTGTAGTTTCCACATCTGAGAGTTGCTCTTTTAAGACTTCTGAAAGCATGCTCCACAACTCGTCCCTCTCAGATTTTGGACGGCACTTCAGATTCTTAAACCTTGGGTCGAGTGCTGAAGCTATTTTTAGAAATATCACATTGGTACCTTCTTTGCATTTTCTCAAATCTGCAATGACAGTGTTTGTAAATAAAACAACATGTGTTGGGTCATCATCTGAGACTGCTATAACAGGAAATATATGGCAGAATGCAGGTAAAATGGAGCAGGGGACATACAATTCTCCCCCAAGGAGTTCAGTCACAAATTTAATTAAAGCACTATTTTTTTTAACAAACATCATCAGCATGGAAGCATTCCTTTGGAATGATAGCTCAAGCATGAAGGATCATGAATGTTTAGCGCATCTGGCATGTAAATAGCTTGCAATGCTGGCTACAAAAGTGCCAAGCGAATGCCTGTTCTCACTTTCAGGTGACATTGTAAATAAGAAGCAGGCAGCATTATCTCCAGTGAATGTAAACAAATTTGTTTTTCTTAGCAATTGACTGAACAAGAAGTAGGACTGAATGGACTTGTAAGCTCTTAAATCATGTAACAAAAAAAAAATCCTCATATGTAAATTACACTTTCACAATAGAGATTACACTACAATACTTGTATGAGGTGAACTGAAAAATACAATTTCTTTTGTTTATCATTTTTACAGTGCAAATATTTATAATAAAAAATAATATAAAGTAAGCATTGTACAATTTGTATTCTGTGTTGTAATAGAAATCAATATATTTGAAAATGTAGAAAAACATCCAAAAATATTTAATAAATTTCAATTGGTATTGTATTGTTTAACAGTGAGATTAATCACAATTAATTTTTTTAATAGCTGTTAATTTTTTTGAGTTAATTGCAGAAGTTAATTGCAATTAATCAACAGCCCTAACAACAACTGATTTTAAAATTTCAGAGATTGCAGGGAGATAAAAGACATAGGCCCAGATACTCAAAGATAATTAAGCACCGAACTGCCTTTGGGTATCTGGACCTTAGAGTTCTCTGTTGCAAGGTAACAGAAGAAACTTGGGTTGAGGAGACAGAAATTTCAGAGGGTCGTGGGCCCAAATCTTGGCACATTCTAAGGCCTTTTTGTACTGTTCTGACAGAGCAAAGGCACCTTAAAAGCTGCCTTAAATGGCCAGCTGATGATTCCCCCCATCTCTACACTATATCCCAGTGTAGAGGATATGGTGATGAAATGTTAGGGGCATGTCTATAGTATGACTCTTCTGTAACATAATTATAAGCACATGTTTTCCCCTCCTTTCCTGCTCCCTTTGGCCTCCACTGTGCACAAAGGAGCTCTGATGTAGCTGAAGATCAAAGTATAAGGCAGAGAGAAGGGACATCAGCAAATTGCACAAAACTGAATCCAGTGCCAATATGACTATGATAAAACAAATGGGAGGATTCGCACCAGTGAGTGTGAACATCTACAGAAGTACTAGTGAAGAAACTAGGAACAGCCTAGAAGAAAAGATACTAAGTTATGGCAGTTTCGACACTAGAGCTGGTTTTAAGGACCAGGAGTAGGGTAAAAATCCCTGCATGAGATGTTACTTCACCTTCTGTTTTATCATCTGCATTGGCTTCCACTTTCTCAAACCTGTGAGTGTCCCACTGACTTGATGGGGCTCTTCTTCCTTTCTTTAGACTGGCATTTTATTCTGAGAATTCAACTTGTATTCAGCTTCATCTCATTGTAGATATGGGAATGAGTAATGGAACAAAGAATGACTGTATATTTCACACTATAAAAATCAGGGTGGTGAGTAATGTGACACAAAGTTCTTTTGCAAACCCATTATAAACACTATAATCAATTTTATGGGATTTTTTTTGCATCCACATGTAATATGGCTCTGTAAATTTGTACCTAATTAGATACTTAAAAATGGAATTATGTTAGCAGTGCATGTGATTGGAGTAGTGAGACATGAGCATATCTTCTGAGAGAAAAGGAAGGGAATCATTATAAATATATGAAACTATTGAACTGTGTTAACCATAAAAACACTGGCCAGTTTGCAGATGGATGTCACATGGAAAATGGATGGGGTGAAGTAGTTGGGGAGGGCTTATGTCCATGTGAAGGAAGCCCAGGGAGGGGCAAGGTCTTGTCTTCTGTCCAAGACACAGAAGTGAAGGAAGTCGCAGCCCATCATCCGAGGAGACCCACTTCCAACCCAGACAATCACCCCTCAGCCTAAGATTGCAGGAAAACTGACCTCTCATCATGTGCTGTTACCAGAACAAAACAGCTCACCTGTCACCACTGGTGCTGCCGCAAGGAAGAGCTGCTAGGTAAGAATCCCATCTAGAGGTTCTGCTATGAGGTACTAAGGAAGAAGAAGCATGATGAATTGAGAGAAGCTGAACCAAAGGGCAAGAGTTGGAAGTGTGACAGAAATTACACTGTCCTCCAGTATCTTACATAAAGCTTATTGAATTATGTTGAACATTATTGAATTAAGTTTAAGCAGGGCCAGCACAACTCATTAGGCGACCTAGGCGGTCGCCTAGGGCACTACAATTTGGGGGGCGGCGACTGCGGCGGTATTTCGGTGGCGGGACCTTCCGCCGCCTCTGTGGGGGGCGGCATTTTGGGGCGGGACCTTCTGCCGCCTAGGGAGGCAGAAAAGCTGGTGGCGCTCCTGAGTTTAAGTATTTTAGGAGTTCATTGTATTAAGAATGCAAAAATATATTATGGGGCCGCATGTAATTCCATGGGGCAGGGTGACCACAGCCCTCCCGGAACTAAAAACAATGGGGGTTAGGCAAATTCACTCTGGTTGTAACACCCCCAGAAAGCTACCACCATCTGGGGAGAGGCTCAAATATACTGGTTCAAACTGAATTCTCCAGGGACCAACAGACAAAGAACAGACTTTTCGTTAAAAAGCCTGAATTAAAACTGATTCAGGGCCTTCTTTCTGATCCAGCAAATAGACAGGACTTCTGGTTCAAGACTGGGGCCCAATCCTTTGGGAAGAGTTGGAAGGACTGGGATCCTGAGGCCTTTAAGACTGGAATGCTTTTTTAAGCTAAAGTGGCGATGAACTTGTGACCACAGGGAAAAAACCCTGTGTGGAGTTTGAATGACTATCACCAGCCAGCACCTTGCTGGAGTTGGGATGATGCCTGGTAAGCTTATTAGCATATGTGTAGATTCTTTTATTGTTGTAAATATGTTTTCTCTGTAATGCCTGTACCTTAAGAATAAATGTACTTGCTTACACAGATCCTGTGTAGTAACTTATCTGTGGTATGTACGCTGTGTACTATCTCTAAGGAGAGACGTGTTCTTATGTTCTTAAGTGAAGCAGGCTGGCTTAGGCAGACTGTCTTTTGGTGGGAAACTTAGAGTGTAGGCACGGAACTGTTCAGCCTGGAAATACTTCGGTCAGAATAGAGAGAAAGGAGGATCTCCACTGAAGAGAGGCGACAGCTGAGGAGCCTGGAACCTAGAATGGGGGAGGCGGGAAGAATGGAGCTAGCAGCTAGCTGAGATCAGGTCACAACCTCAATGTGGTGTTAAGTGTCCCAATTCACTTGTCTGTTAAATGTTAATGTTATTGCCTACATTTGTCTGTAACCCGCTGAATGCTATTTACACTGCATGTGTATCCTGTTTGATGTGTTCTAGTGTAACTAAATTAAGCCTGTTCTTGCAATGTGCTTATTCATGTCTGTATCCTGTGCTTAATTAACCTTAAATCAAAGAATGTATTAGCATTTTTAAATGAAGATTTACTTAATGCATGAAAACTAGTGGAATGCTAATGTTATTGTCTGCATCTGTCTGAAACGTGTTGATTTACATTGTAAAAAAAATTTAAACATTAACTTTAATAAAATTTTTATACCTATAGACCATCTTAGCGGCCTGAATGACTGTTACTAAATGAATTATCTTTGAATGGCCTATTGAACATTAAACAACAATTAGGATCGCAGACTGGCTGCATTTGCTCTTCATCAAAGTCCACATGGTCTTTGATAGATGCCTGTCACTTTGATAGCTTGTTCCAACCATAAAAGGAAAGGCTTGGGAGCGATTCTTACCTCTGATCCATCTGAACACCAACAGAAAGTCCCCAAAAAGCCAATTTTGGGAAGCCTTGAGAGAATTCATGAAATGACTCTATGAAACTGACAGATTGCTACACCTCTGCTTTTATTTTGAAAATACAAACTCTAATTCACCTGTAAAGTATTTTATCTGCTTTAAGCTTGCTATAACTCTTACAACTTTTTCTTAATTAATAAACCTTTAGTTTTGGTTTACTAAAGGATTGGCTACAGTATTGTCATTTGATGATTACCTGTTCTGTTCCTTCCCTCTGAAGCACCTGGCATTGGCCACTGTTGGAAGACAGGATACTGGGCTAGATGGACCTTTGGTGTGACCCGGTATAGCTGTTCTTATGGCTTTGGTGAGATCTGGAGTATATTTTGACCTGGAGTAAGTGACTGGCCATCTGGGGCTGGAAGTAACCTAAATGTGTGGTGAATTTTCATTTTAATAATGTTTCATCATAAAATCCAGTCTGTCTGGGTGGTAAAATAGGGGCTGGAGATTCTAAAGGGGACTGTCGGTGACTCCATGGTAAAACTAATATAGTGACCCAGAAGTACAATTTTTTACTGGCTTGGTGAAATCTAATGATAGAATATAGCACCAGTCTGACCTGAGTTTGGCACTCTTAGCTGTGAGCTACTCCAGGTACACCCCCCGAGAGAGGCGATGGTTGAGGAGCCAGGAACCTAGAATGGCGGAGGGGAATACAGCTGGGAGCCTAGAGGAAAAATACAGGTACAGTTGCCCTGAACTGTGACAGGAGGATTGATGGATGTTTGGAGCAGGGAGAATGTGAAGCTGATGGATTTTTTGGGACAGTGTATGGATGGAATTAATGGCTTTTTGTGGGGGAAGGGAGGAAAAATGTTTGATTAATGGAGCTTTTCTATTTTATATTTTTGTCGTGGTGGATGAAGTGTGAGGACTGATGGATTTGGCTGCAGGGAGAAAAATATTTTATCAAGAGAAGGTTGCATTTATCACCAACTGAGGCAGAAAATGTGGGACGGGGGGAGGGGTCCATTGTTAAATTTTTGGAAGTTAAAACCTGCTGATGAAATGGCACGTGGGCTTGTGAGGGTTAGGAAGAGGAAGAAGAGGTCTATATAGTCAAGGTAACATTGAAAAGGGAGAGGTAGAAAACATTAATCAATAAATAGAAAATAGAAAAAAAGATGTTTCTACTCCTTTATTTCCCCACTATTTTCTCTCAACCTTTTACTAGGAACTACTTTTTTGGAGTGGAAACAGACGTTGCAAACCTTCCCCCCTTCCCCCTCCCCCCGAGGTTGTTGTTGTTTTTTAATCAAAGATAGAGGGATTTTAAATTAACACGGTTTATTCTAATGGTGATAAACCACTCCAGTGTGCAGATTAGTCAGACTATTGGTGCTTTCTTAGATAAATGAATGCACATCTTTTTTTCCTTGTCCTCAGAATGCACCTGTGGCACGTGTTAATTGCATTTCAATGAGAGATGATTTTTAAAAACAAATAATTTTCCAAATGTTTTCTCAAAAAATGTCCTCCTTTATTTTTGAAATTTGAAGAATTTCAACCAGCTCTGTACTTCATAGAGAAAGAAGGGGGAAAATCACTATTTTATCAAAATTGTCCTAAGTTTTGCCATTGGAATTTCAAAATTTGAAAATCCTTTGACTAGATGTAATTTTAATGCATTTCTTATGATGGCTTTTTGCTGTGTTATCAAAGAGACTTAAATCATTAAAAGCCTCCACTTTATTGCAAGGTAAATCATAATAGTGCATATGGCAGCTCCCAGGAGTCCGAGTAATGGAGCACAAACCCATCATGCTGGCACAGGACAAACACAGAACAGAAAGACAGTCCGTGTCCCAGCAAACTTGCAATCTAAGAATAAGACAAGAGACAACAGGTGGATACAGACAGACAGGGAAGTACACGGGAACAATGAAACAGTATTGGTCATCACGATAGGTAGTTGTATCAGTACACCAGCAACCTAACCATTGTTACATTTTTTGCAGGCACTTTTTTAAAAAAGTAGGGGGGAAATAAAATAGAATACTGATAGGTTTCCAAAGTGAACAAGGGTGCAAAATGTTCAGTGATGTGTAAAGAGGGAGTATTCCCTCCTTGATAATTTCTACTTGTGACACAAAGAAATCATAAATAGGGAAGGAGCTGTCTGTTAAAAGTGCCATGTAACCTGGAAAACAGCCCTATTTGGAAAGTTTGCCCATTACGACTCCAAATCTAAAAACTAGCGCCAGTCAACAATTTTCCATCAAAACTCTTTCTCCATGGAAAATTGGGTTTTTGATGTAAGACATTTTTGTAACAGAGTTTCTATTTTCCTTGTAAAAAAAATTTTTTTGGACAAAAAATCAAAACCACTAAAACTGAAAAATTTTGGATGAAAATCAAAGGTTTTTTTGATACCATGACGTGAAAAAAATCATTTTGGGGCTGAATTTTTTTTTTTTTCTGAAATAGTGTTGGCTGTTTTCAGTTGAAAATGTAGAGGTTTGGGGAATTTTTTTTGTAAAAGTCCAAATTTCCCATTGGGAAAACCTAGATGAAAATAGAAAAAAAAAAAACATTTTTGTCTACATTTTCCATGGGGGGAAAAACACTCACTTCTGAACCAGCTTTACCTGAAGGCCTTCAGTTCATTAATTTTCATAGTGACTGCCTACATATTCCTTGAACTGTGATAAATAATGAGTAATCTGTTTTCTTATAAGTCAAAAGCTGAGTGTTGCCAGAAGCAGGTAATCAGTTCTGGGTAGAAGGTATTTCGTTATCCCCACCCACTTTGAGCAGTGAGTACATTAATTATAGCACCAGCAGTAGCGATGCTACAATTAAGCTTGCAAGGTGACTTACTATAAACTCCTCTTTTTACTCACTCATCATGACTTTATGAAAAATTCTCCTTTTATACTAAATCTGTCCATGTTTCTTTTCAACCCAGAGGTGAATGTTTTATTTGAAATCCTCAAGACTTTTTTTTTAATCTGAGAAAAACGACTCAAGGTCCTGTCCAGTATTCAAGGTCTAGACCAGTGTCCTCCCTCTGGCAGTGGCCATTACCAGATTCTTCAGACAAAGGTGTAAGAACGCAGCTGGGAAATAATCTGCCCTTCACACTAGGTCTCTAACAGTGAGAGATTGGTTTAAACCTTAAAGGATGAAATTTAAGCATACAAGATTGAAGCATGCTGTCTGCTTTGGTGAAGGAACCCAGAAGGCCTGGGGAAATTAACTGTAGAGAATAACCCTGCATTGGTAGCCAGTTAAACTGAATGACCTAACAGACCTTTTCTATCTCTAATCTGAATGGTTCTATGATGTATCATTAACCAAAAGCTATTATCCACTTTGGAAACAATGATGAACCAAAGTGTTGGCTTGTGTTAACCAGTCATAATGCTGCTATTGTCTTGGAGTTTTGGTTAACTTTGAAAATAAATTGCATCGCCACTCTATGAAAAAAGTAAACTAAAGTATTGTAAACATTCCCCAGCTGGATATTAACTCCCTACATGAAACTGAAAAATTACATCTAAATTGTGATTTATTTTTATAAATTAATGGCAGGCCTATCATGCCAGCTCCATAAGACATTGGGAATTTCTGTTATTGCCAATTACTGTGGAAACCATTTAAATAACTAAATATTTGGATAAGTATCTGGAACAAACTCCTTCAACCTTTCAAAATTGATGCAAAATACCATTATACAATGTAGTTCCAATCACTACATCTATCCACTGCTAAATCTATACTCCTTGTTTTGCTGGATATTGTACTATAGATCTGAAAAAGAGTAAGTGGAAGGCTGTGGTTTTTCTATTTAATTAAAGCAGCCATGTAAAAACAGTTGTTTCCATCTGTATGTGACTGTTTATATCGAGGGTACGTGGGAGGAAATGAAATCTCTTTGGTTTTTGGCAACGCTGAAATATGAGGATGTGTCAACAAGTCACCGTGAACCAAGTCACCAAGGCATACGTGGGAAGATCTCATTGAAGTCAAGCTGGTGTTGAGGTCAGCGGAGTTATATCTTTGTACAGTATTCATGCATTTGTCCATAAATGTCTATGCCAATTCTAATCTTAATTTCTGTGTCAAATCTTGCTTCTTTTGAGGGGGAACAATAACGTTGCAATACTAGCCAAGTGTCTTATCAGTCTGCACTTAATTCATTCCCTGCTTTTTCCCTACAGAGTGGCTAGATCAAACCAGAAAATGCACAATTGGCATATGAAACGGGTATGTTTTGAGACTCAAGAATTTAAGATATATGCCGACTGAGAGTCACTGAAGTGTTAATCTCATGATTACGGAGTGCGAAAGCTCTAACGGCAAATCTTGCTTTACATGTGTTTAAATAAAATGAAAGACATATTGTCTGGTTTCCCAGCAAATGAGATGCTAACTCCAACAGGTAACAACACGATAGCAGTCTCGGTTATGAACACACTTTCTCAGCAGAACTTATTATTTTTATTAGACTAAATAGCATTACTTTTATTTCACTCTGCACATAAAGTTTATTTACAACACCTTGTATATTCTCTTATATAGATTTTGTAATTGACACCATAATCATAGGGTTCACACCTGAAATGCTACTTATCACATTCTGTGTTCAGGTGTCTTATTTTTAGTAACAATAAAAAAAAAAAAGGCTCCTTGTTCAGGACATGTTGACTAGAGAGCTCTCCACATCTCACATACCAAAACGTGATGCAGTGCTAGCCTCTGAAAGGCACCCCTAGGAGCTACCACAACCATAACAATAATTTAGTAGAGCGCACCTGGTCCCAAGTGTGGTAGAATCCACTCATTTCTTGGTTCTTCTGGGGCTCATCTTAAGATCAATGGGCCCTGGGTTCTTTGTGTGCCTTCTCTCCTTCCCTCTGAGGGCAGCGGTCTCTCCTCCTGCTGCTGGAAGACAGGTCCCTGCAGTCATCTTTCCCCCAAAACAGAGCCTGTCCGGATTCAGTGCACATGTCAGGGTTGTCCCAGTCATATGCAAGCTCTCCTGGGCTTGCAGTTGGTTGCCCTAACATGTCAGTCAGTATTCAGGATTTGTAACTCCTCCTTTTCCCTGACACTGGGCCCACTGGCAGTCGAGGTCTTGGGCTCCCAGGTAGGAAGATCTTTGGGATCCATCTCCTTTCAGGAGCCTCTGGATTGACTTCCTATTCAGTGCTGATAGGCAAATATTTTACTTTGTGAGTTTTCTGTGGGCTCTGGAATGGCGACTGTAAGAGCTGCTTCTCAGAGGTCCTCAAAATGGCAGGTGGTGAAGGGAGCTACAATAACAATCATAATAAATAAATAAATATATTAGCTGAATTCTCAGACCTACATTCTGGATCAAATCCTCAGCTTGTGGAAATCCGTGTAATCCATTGATTTCAATAAAGCTGATCCAGTGCTCACTGAAATCACTGGGAATCCTTCCATTGGCTTCAAAGGCCATTGGATCAGACCCCAACAAATGGTTAATTTGATAGTCTAATTAGCCCAGTATTGTAGTGCTCATTCCAAACTTGTCATGTCCTCATGTCCTCCCTGCTCAGGGCTCATCAAGTGTCTGCATTCCTTATGATTCTTCTTCAAGTCTTTGTCCATATGGTTTTCATGCACTTCATGCAGGTGAGAGTGGAGTCTTTTGACCAGCGGTGTCTGTTGGGATTCACCAGCACCTTGCAGGTCCTCACATCACCTACCCCAGGGCATATAGGGCAGGGCAGCCCCACACACCTCTTATCTTCCTCTTACCATCCCTGGTAACAAGATGGAACCCAGTGATGTCCACTCCATAGTGCCTTTCATTGAATCCAATTTCAAATATTTGTCCATTTTAGTCTAGTTAGTTTATCAGAGTGACGATCTTCTGCCCTGTTGGCAGCTCTCTATTTATTTTCTTTAAAACAAAAATGCCTTTTGTTTCTACAGAGTACTACTTGGTGCCGAGGTACCCTCCACCTAATGGCCAAACCTAACCTCTTTGACTTCAAGCCATGCATATCATTCCACTAATTGATAGACACAGTTGGTGAGTCTCCTTCAAGAGCCACATTCCCGACTGTCTCTCCATATGCCAGCCCTTCTCCACCAAACTCTCTGGGCTAGAGATAACCATGCTTCATACTTAGCATATTTCCAGAGACCTCTTCT
The DNA here is from genome assembly GCF_011386835.1 of Chrysemys picta bellii. Lineage (NCBI taxonomy): Eukaryota > Metazoa > Chordata > Testudines > Emydidae > Chrysemys > Chrysemys picta. The sequence continues at coordinate 133,319,763 of NC_088791.1, forward strand.
ACTGGACAAAACACCCCGTTTGTTTGGAGGAAAGGATTTGGAAGGTTGGGCTGTCTCTTCCCAGATATTATATGAGTGGATCACTCAGTGCATTATAATATATTACCAACCAGCAGATAAGCCCCTTACCTCAGACATCAGGGTCCACTCACTTAAAGGCCAGGCAACCTCTTCTGCATGCCCACTCCTGCATTACAGCTCAGCCCATACCTTTACCAAATATTGGAAACTGGATTTAGCGACTAGATCAGATGTCAAAATCAGGAGAACAATTCTGCAATCCTTATTTAGCTAGCTGTAGGTAGGCCTCCTCAGACCCTTTTCCTATTAGTTTGTGAATTGCTAATTAGCCACCACAAGTGAGATCCACGTGGACAAAATTACCGTATAGTAACTATGGTTTTTCCATGTGTTTTTTCCATATGAATCCCATGGTCCAATTCCATCCCCACTCCTTCAGAGTCCATCTCTGCTGGGATTATGAATGAGTGAGGGAACTGAGAGGCGATCAGGGCTGCTCTGCCCTCTGTTATCTCAGGTGGCGGTATGAGGACATGTATGGCACAGGCATGGCCCCAACGTACATGCTGGTGAAAAGATTCTTATCATGTGCACAGGATGTGTATGCACACCAGGAGTGGGATCCACGTGGACTAAACACCTCAAAGAACCACAGATACTATAAAGTAAGTATTCCATTTTCCTTCTTTCTCCATGTCCTCCTGTGCTCAGCTCCACGGCTCAGACCTACATTCTGAGTCGGTACTGTCTCAATGCAGGAGTTTCCTCTACTTTTCCTTCCTCATCTGAGAGCTATATATATCAGTACCATATCTCCCCTCAACATTCCTGTCTTCGGATTTAGCATGACAACTCTTTTATCCATTCTTTATAGACAAGAGTCCAGAATAAAAATACAGTCTCCATAGGAGGTCTAAAGGAAAACTAATCTTGTCACCCTCCCACATCACAAATTCTTTTCATCTTCCAATTTCATGCCACCCGAGATCTCTCTGTTGCTGAGCTCTTGTGAGGTACCATGTAAGGCACATTTACTTGCTCTAATTTTCTTTGTTTTATTATCCTTTTTAGTTTGGATGTTTGTTTTAATTATTTTTTCTCTTGTTTTAGGGAGGAGATAATTTATTTTCTTTCTACCCAATTTGAATACCTTCTATAGGAAAATTCGTACGAGGAGTAGGACCTTTACTCACATAATAGGCTTCTAATCATAGCTACCCTATAAATTAATAAAACATAAATATTTGAAGCTATATTTTCAGAATTGATTAATAAGGTTTTGCTAGTACTTGTATGTTTAGGTGCCTGATGGACATTTTTTTGCATTTTATGTTTTAATTTCTTCTGACTCATATAGCTTCTTTTTAGTTTTTACGTGTTCTATTCAAGGATGGTGATGAGTTTCTGTGGCTGCCTTTTTATACAGCTTTAATGACAGGAGATGTAAAAAACAAGAAAAAGGTTTCATAATCAGACATGTCCCTTGGTCATTTGATGCATAGGCAATGGAGAGCAAGACATCAAAACCAAGTGAATTTCAGTAACTCGTGTTAAATACAAAATGTAGTTTATTTAAATGGAAACAAGAACCATTCAAATCCTTTTAGCTAAATATGAGAAAGGATTAATTAATTAAGAGCAAGATCAATGAGAGAATTCTCCTTTCACTTACATGTGTGACTCCGCCTCTGCCCTCCTCCAATCCCTCGAGTTCTCAGACACCCGTGTAAGAGGCAGCAGCCTGTAACTTACTCTAGCAGTAACAGCCCCCTTGGGATTATTTCACCAGCTAGGACTAGAGCACAGTGCACTCCACTCAAGCCCCTCACTGCCCAACATAAATCCCGCAAGCACCATACTCTAGATGGTACTAGGGAGTGGGTCTTGGTGGGGGGCTGGGAGAGGAGGTGTAGAGCTGGGTATACTGACTTTACAGTACCTGTGGATTCCCTTACACAAGAGGAATCCTAGCTACCTAGTTAGGTCAGCTTTAAGGCCCCTTAGTGCCATAACAAAGGCAAGATGCTTACTTGAGACCCTAAAAATCATTTAATAAAAGATCTCATAGCAACCCCTCCAAGCCACACTGCACTTCCCCTTCCTCAACTGGTGTAGAGGAAAGATGTGTCTGTTAATAAATCCAGGCCATATTCCACAGCTGAAGAGCCTTAATGAACAGTGCTCTTGCCAGCAGCTCCCTCTCTTTTATATGCAGGGATCTCCCACTCAGGCCCTTCCACTGATTCCAGCTGTGATACATGGAGGGTGGTGATCTCTCAGAGAGCCTGGTTTCAATTCAATAAGGGTTTAAAGGGACAAAGTTAACACCTTAAAGTGCAGTTCTGCTCCAAAAAGTGATTATAAATATTGTGACAAAGTTCCTCCTCTATATTGGTGGGTCTTGCGCTTATTGGCGGATTTTCTTGCCTCAGAGATTCACCATGTGGGTTGGGGAACAGCCCAGAGACCTTCCCCTCTGGAAGAACCCACAGTCCAGGTCAATTGGGAGGTTTGGGGGGAACCCGGGCCCGCCATCTACTCCGGGTTCCAGCCCAGGGCCCTGTGGACTGCAGCTGTCTATAGTGCCTCCTGTAACAGCTGCATGACAGCTACAACTCCCTGGGCTACTTCCCCATAGCCTCCTCCAAACACCTTCCTTATTCTCACCACAGGACCTTCCTCCTGGTGTCTGATAATGCTTGTGCTCCTCAGTCCTCCAGCAGCACACCCTCTCACTCTCAGCTCCTTGCGCCTCTTGCTCCCAGCTCCTCACACTTGCATCACAAACTGAAGTGAGCTCCTTTTAAAACCCAAGTATCAGAGGGGTAGCCGTGTTAGTCTGAATCTGTAAAAAGCAACAGAGGGTCCTGTGGCACCTTTGAGACTAACAGAAGTATTGGGAGCATAAGCTTTCGTGGGTAAGAACCTCACTTCTTCAGATGCAAGTGACTTGCATCTGAAGAAGTGAGGTTCTTACCCACGAAAGCTTATGCTCCCAATACTTCTGTTAGTCTCAAAGGTGCCACAGGACCCTCTGTTGCTTTTTAAAACCCAGGTGCCCTGATTAGCCTGCCTTAATTGATTCTAGCAGCTTCTTCTTAATTGGCTCCAGGTGTCCTAATTAGCCTACTTGGCTTAACTGGTTCTAGCAGGTTCCTGATTACTTTAGTGCAGCCCCTGCTGTGGTCACTCAGGGAACAGAAAACTACTCATCCAGTGACTAGTATATTTGCCCTCTACCAGACTCCTGTACCCCACTGGTCTGGGTCTGTCACATATCCCTCCCCGCTGCTCAATGCCAAGGGGTTGGGCAGCTTGGGACACCAGACAGTACACACGTGACAAGCCATCGGTGTTGCCATGACGGCTCCCTGCTCTGTGTTGCACACGGAACTGGAAAGGTTGGAGGGATAAGAACCATCTGGTCACCCTTGTGTTCTTCTCCTTGTTCTGCTGCATCCATTGAAAAGGGGCATGGTCGGTCACGAGGACAAATCTGCGCCCGAGCAGGTAGTAGCGTAATGTTTCCATGGCCCGTTTTACAGCAAGGCATTCTCTCTCCACCACTGCATATTTTTGTTCCCTTGGAAGGAGTTTCCGACTGAGGTATAGAATTGGGTGTTCCTCCTCCCCGACCATCTGTGATAGAATGGCCCCCAACCCTACTTCCAATGCATCCGTCTGCAGGATAAACTCCTTGGTGAAATCAGGGGCTATCAGTACAGGGTTACTGCAGAGTAGGTCTGTGAATGCTTCCTCTGCTGCGTCAGACCATCTCACCAGATCAGGTCAACGGGCTTTCACTAGGTCTGTCAGGGGGCTTGCCCTTGTGGCAAAGTGGGGGATAAATTGTCGGTAATACCCCACCACACCTAGGAATGCTTGGACCTGCTTCTTATGACTCTGCTGAGGCCAATTTTGGATGGCCTCTAACTTATTCAGTTTGGGTTTTACCAGACCTTTTCCTACCATGTAGCCAAGATATTTGGCCTCCGTGAATCCTACAGCGCACTTAACAGGGTTCGCCGTAAGGCCAGCTCGCCGGAAGGTATCAAGGATCACCTCCACCTTCTCCAGGTGGGTTTCCCAGTCTGGGGTATGAATGATCACATTGTCCAAGTAGGCAGCCGCATAACTGTTATGCGGGCATAATAGCTTGTCCATGAGGCGCTGGAAGGTAGCTGGGGCCCCATGTAGTCCAAAAGGGAGGACAGTATATTGAAAAAGACCCTCTGGTGTAGAGCACGCAGTCTTTTCCTTTGCGTCTTCTGCAAGGGGAATCTGCCAGTACCCCTTTGTCAAGTACCGGGCATTACTCAGACGATCCACTAGCTCATCTATGCGAGGTATGGGGTACGTGTCGAACTGGGATACTTCGTTTAGTCGCCAGAAGTCGTTGCAAAATCTTGTGGTGCCATCAGGTTTGGGCACCAGCATGATTGGGCTGGACCACTGACTGTGTGATTCTTCGATGATCCCCAACTCCAGCATTTTTTGCACTTCTGCTTTTATTTCCTCCCTTTTTGCCGCTGGCACCCGATAGGGCCTCATTGTTACTCTGGCCCCAGAGTTCGTGATGATGTGGTGATATGTCTCGGTTGTTCGACCCGGTTTTGTCGAGAACACATCTTGGTTCCGGAAGATCATCTCAGACACCTCATTCTTCTGGTCTGGTGTTAAATCGGGAGACACTCTCATCTGTTTGGAAGGCTTGTTTTCCTGGGTTAGGTCTTTTTGGACCGTTGTGCATGCCTCTTGTGCATGCCAAGGTTTGAGAAGGTTAACGCGATAAATCTGTTCTTGTTTTCTGCGTCCTGGCTGCTGCAACTAGTAGGTTACTTCCCCCACAGGTTCAACCACCTCATAGGGCCCCTGCCATTGAGCCAGGAGCTTGCTTTCTGCCATGGGTACCAACACCATAACCCGATCCCCTAGTTGGAACTGTCACACTTTTTCCTGCCAATTGTAATAGGTTCGCTGGACCTCTTGTGCCTTCTCCAAATGTTCCCGTACAATAGGGGTAACCTGGGCTATCCGGTCTCGCATCTGCATTACATGCTCTATTATATTTCTCCCCTCATTGGGTTCCTCTTCCAGATCTCTTTGGCGATATCTAGTATGCCACGGGGGTGACACCCGTATATTAACTCGAAGGGGGAAAACCCAGTTGAGGCCTGTGGTACCTCCTGGATAGCGAACATAAGGTAGGGTAGTAGGGTGTCCCAATCCTTCCCGTCCCGACTTACCACCTTCCTTATCATAGCCTTGAGGGTTTGGTTAAACCTTTCTACCAACCCATCAGTCTGTGGATGGTAGACCGAAGTTCTCAGGGTATGGATATGGAGCAGCGTACAGAGGTCCTTCATTAGCTTCAACATAAATGGGGTTCCTTGGTCGGTTAATATCTCCTTCAGTAACCCCATTCGGGCAAAGATCCCCACCAGCTCTTTGGCTATAGAGGCCGTGTTCCGCAGGGGGACGGCTTCTGGGTAGCGAGTAGCATAGTCCAAAACAACAAGTATATATTGGTGGCCCCGAGCCGTCTTCTCCAGCGGTCCCACTAGGTCCATGGCTATTTGCTCAAAGGGGACCTCTATGATGGGAAGGGGTACTAAAGGTGCCCTCAAGTGGGGACGGGGACTGTGCAGCTGACACTCCGGGCAGGAGGCACAGTACCTCCGCACTTCTTCATGTACTCCGGGCCAGAAGAACCATCGTAGGACTCATGCCAGGGTCTTCTCTACCCCCAAATGCCCCCCAAAAAGATGACTATGAGCAAGACTTAATACAGCGTTCTGGTGTTTTTGAGGTACTAGGATCTGCTGTACCTTCTGCCCCTGTACTGGTGAAACCAGTATAAGAGATCCTTCTTCATTATGAAGTAGGGTCCTGGTCCCCAGGTTTTCCCTTCCACGGGGACCCCATCTATTTCAGTCACCTCCTTCCTAATGTTGTCATACCTTGGATCTTCTGCCTGGTCCCGTCCAAAATTTCCTCTCCCGGGGCTAATCTGCCCAAGATCTAGGGGCCCAGTCTCTGTTGCCTCTACTGGTTCAGAAGCATTAGGGTGGGGGTCAGACTCAGGTGCTTCTCCCTCCTGCGTGGCCTCCTTTTCAGCTACGCAGGCCCTCCTACCTACAAGAGCGACCCTCTGGCTTTGGGTCAGTATTCGGGTTCCCAAGGCCTTAGCTGCCCTTCTTTCCCTTTTTGTCTTTCTACCCTGTCTGGGAGTGGAGAACAAATCTGGGGATATTTCAGAGAAGATTGAGGGTTGACTGTCTGCTGTGGATGCCTCACCAATTTTAGGGTCCCCGTCTTTCTCCAATCCCCCTACTGGGAGTAAGTTTCCAAACCCTGGGAAGTCCCTCCCTATGAGCACCGGGTATGGGAGTTTAGGGACTACACCTGCTGCTACCTCAGTAGTGTTCCCTTGGATCTCGATTTTTACTGGGATGGTGGGGTAGTAACTAACTGTCCCATGGACACATGTTATCCCCGTACGTTTAGCCTGTAGCAGCTGACTATGCTTCACGAGCTTCCCTGAGATAAGCGTGATAGCACTCCCCGAATCAACCAGTGCCGTGGTCCCTGCCCCATTTAGTTTCACTGGTCTGGTATACATATGTGGGGTTAGTGAGACCCCCACAAGGTGGATTAGGGAGCATGGATCTGCCCAGTTCCCCAGGTTACACTGCATAGGCTTCTCAGCATTGGGACACTGTGCAGCTATGTGTCCCCACTCCCCACAGGCATCACATCTGTATGGAGCCCTAGGCGTTCCCCGGTCTCTTGGTTTGGGCAGTCTAACATCATGATCCTCTTCTCCCTCAGTGCTCCGACTCTTTATGGCCTCTGATGGGCCTTCAGCCTCTCTCTTTTTCCACCTGGGCCCTCCAGGTGGCCCAGTCACCCGAACTTTAAGGCTTGGTGCTGCTAGTTTAACCCGGGGTGCCTCTTCCTTAACTGGTCGGGTGAGCTCCCTCGCTGTCCTTCGCCTCTCTACCAGGGCAACAACCTGGTCATAGGTGGAGGTTCGTTCTGGCTTACCCAGGCACGAAGGTCTGGTGGTAGTCCCCTCATGTATCGGTCGATGACTAGAACCGCTAGTATCTCTTCTGGACTCCGGAACTCTGTTTGCAACCACTTTTGTGCGAGATGGATGAGATCATACAATTGGGACCACGGGGTTTTGTCTTTCTGGTACCTCCAACCGTGATACTGCTGGGCCCGCACTGCTGTCGTTACCCCAGATCTGGCCAGGATCTCTGCTTTCAGCTGGGGTAGTCTGCCGCAGCCTCTTCAGGCAGATCATGGTAGGCCTTCTGGGCCTCCCCATACAGGAATGGGGCAAGGATGCCAGACCACTGATCTTGAGGCCAGGCCTCCCGTAGGGCTGTCCTCTCAAAGGCCAGAAGGTATGCCTCTACATCATCCTCCCGTGTCGTTTTCTGCAGCCAATGGCTGGCCCGTATGAGCCACGTCCCATCATGGCCGCGATTCAGCTCTGTAAGGGACTTTACCTGGTTTACCAGTTCCCGCAACATAGCTCGGTCTTGAGCAGCCTGGTCCATTAGCAGGCGATTAGTCTCTTGCTGCAGCCACACTGCCTCCTGTTGGGCGGTTGCCTGGACACGGGTAGCCTCCTGCTGGGCCGCCGTAGCTTGTATCAGTGCCCGCACTATGTCATCCATTGTGGTGAAAAAAAATAAACCCTCTTCCTTTTTTTGGGGGGTTTGTTTTTGTTGTTGTTTTGTTTTTTTTAAATCACCCTCCTTCTTCCGCCGCGCTGTGCACCCCAAGATCCCACTCCTGTCACCAGTGTGACAAGGTTCCTCCTCTAGCTTGGTTGGTCCTGCGCTTATTGGTGGATTTTCTTGCCTCAGAAATTCACCATGTGGGTTGGGGAACAGCCCAGAGATCTTCCCCTCTGGAAGAACCCACAGTCCAGGTCAATTGGGAGGTTTGGGGGGAACCCAGGCCCGCCCTCTACTCCGGGTTCCAGCCCAGGGCCCTGTGGACTGCAGCTGTCTATAGTGCCTCCTGTAACAGCTGCATGACAGCTACAACTCCCTGGGCTACTTCCCCATGGCCTCCTCCAAACACCTTCCTTATTCTCACCACAGGACCTTCCTCCTGGTGTCTGATAACACTTGTGCTCCTCAGTGCTCCAGCAGCACACACTCTCAGCTCCTTGCGCCTCTTGCTCCCAGCTCCTCACACTTGCATCACAAACTGAAGTGAGCTCCTTTTAAAACCCAGGTGCCCTGATTAACCTGCCTTAATTGATTCTAGCAGCTTCTTCTTAATTGGCTCTAGGTGTCCTAATTAGCCTGCCTGCCTTTACTGGTTCTAGCAGGTTCCTGATTATTCTAGTGCAGCCCCTGCTCTGATCACTCAGGGAACAGAAAACTACTCATCCAGTGACCAGTATATTTGCCCTCTACCAGACTCCTGTACCCCACTGGTCTGGGGCTGTCACAATATGTTTCATTGTGTAGTTCTCGGTTTATCATCTTCCAAACTGTAGTTTGTAACTTACCACTTAAATCAGCCTCTGTAGCAGATGGCTGGAGGATAGCTAATGTGATGCCAATTTTTAAAAAAGGCTCCAGAGACAATCCTAGCAATTACCGGCCTAACTTCAGAACCAGGTAAATTAGTTGAAACCATGGTAAGGAACAGAATTATCAGACACACAGATGAAAATTATTTGTTGGGGAAGAGTCAACATGGCTTTTGTAAAGGGAAATCATTCATCACAAATCTATTAGAATTCTTTGAGGGGGTCAAAAAATGTGGACAAGGATGATCCAGTGGATATAGTGTACTTGGACTTTCAGAAAGCCTTTGACAAGGTCCCTCATTAAAGGCTCTTAAGCAAATTAAGCTATCATGGGATAAAAGAGAAGGTTCTGTCATGGATCAGTAACTGATTAAAAGGCAAGAAACAAATTGTAGGAATAAATGATCAGTTTTCAGAATGGAGTAAATAGCAGGGTCTCCCAGAGATCTGATCTCCCAGAGACCAGTTCTGGGACTGGTGCTGTTCAACACTTTCATAACTGATCTAGAAAAGGGAGTGAACAGTGTGGTGGCAAAGTTTGCAGATGATACAAAACTACTCAAGATAGTTAAGTCCAAAGCAGACTGTGAAGAGTTATGAAGGGATCTCACCAAACTGGGTGACTGGACAACAAAATGCAGATGAAATTCAATATTGATAAATACAAAGTAATGCACATTGGAAAACATAATCCTAACTATACATACAAAATAATGGGGTCTAAATTAACTATTACCACTCAAGAAAGAGATCTTGGAGTCATTGTGGATAGTTCTCTGTAAACATATGCTCAATGTGCAGTGGCAGTCCAAAATGGTAACAGAATACAGTATTAGGAACTGTTAGGAAAGGGATAGATAATAAGACACTATAATAATGCCATTATATAAATCCATTGTATGCCCACACCTGGAATACATTGTGCAGTTCTGATTCCCCCATTTCAGAAAAGATATGTTAGAAATGGAAAAGGTACAGAGAAGGCAAAATCAATGATTAAGGGTAAGGAAAAGCTTCCACATGAGGTGTGAGTAAAAAAACTGGGACTATTCAACTTGGAAAAGAGATGACTAAGGGGGAATGTGATAGAGGTCTTTAAAATCATGACTGGTGTGGAGAAAGTGAATAAGGAAGTGTTATTTACCCCTTCACATAACACAAGAACTAGGGGTCAGACAATGAAATTAATAGACAGCAGGTTTAAAACCAGAGGAAGTTCTTCTTCACACAACGCACAGTCAACCTGTGGAACTTGTTTCCAGGGGATGCTGTGAAGGCCAAAACTATAACTGGATTTAAAAAAAAATAATAAATTCATGCAGGATAGGTCCATCAATGGCTATTAGCCAAGATGGTCAGGGATTCAACCCCATGCTCTTGGTGTCTCTAGGCTTCTGAGTGCCAGACAGGGGATAGATCACTTGATTATTGCCCTATTCTCTTCATTCCCTTTGAAGTAACTGGCATTGGCCACTGTCGGTAGACAGGATACTGGGCTAGATGGACCACTGGTCTGACCCATTATAGCCATTCTTATGTTCAATCCTTTTAAAATCAAATCTGCTACATTTATAACAAAAAATGAGGGTTTTTTAACTGTCAGCAATGAGAGTGAAATCCTAGTCCTGCTTAAATCAATGGCAGCTTTGCCATTGACTTCACTGGAGCCAGACTTTCACTTTTACCATCAAGCTGGATTCTTTCCATTCTGGCTGCGATATAATCACTAGTAATAACAGACAGGTTATTTGTGTCAGCAAATTATGCTTTCAGTGGCACTTGGTGATCCCATTTGTGTTGGGGAGCCTGCATAGTGAGTGTAAGTGATTTGCCCAACAACACATAGCAGCTCAGTGGCAGAGTCAGGCACAGAGCCCAGGTTTTCTGAGTGCTAGTCCAGTCTCCGATTGGCTGGACCATGCAATATATGAGTGCACACGGATTGTAAATACAGGAGATGCACTTACTAAACACAGCACTGATTGATGAAATGTGGCCCCACAGAATGCAATCAGAAGCTAACGTGTGCCTGTAGGAGTTCTTTGGAAACTAAAGAGTTTTTCCAGCAATCCCCTCCCAATGGCACACTTCGGTTTTCAGTGGATGCTGATATTTGGTTTCAGCTTGTGGTTTACTATTGTTCTTTTAAATCAACTAAAAAAATACATTTTTGTATTAGGGGGTGAACATGACCACTAACATTTTGTGAAGGAGCTTATTACATTCACCACATATAAATCAGAAACAACTTTGATTGGAACTAGTAGAAAGAAAAGACTAGGAAGACAGTCGTTGCTGGCTGGTTAAAGTTTCAGAGAGGTTGCTGTGGGGTGTTTCTGAAGCAGGGTGTATTGAGTCTCCTTACTCCTTGCCTCTCTCTTCTGTCGGTCATGGTGTTTGACAGTAAGGCACCCAGAGAGGAGAATGGGAAGATTCCCTTTGGTAGGAAGTTTCCTGGTCAGTGGCAGTCTGGGATCCATCTTTCTTTGATTCTGTGTTGCTGCAGCTGGTCAGGGGCTAGAATAGGGAATGGGGTTCTGATCTCACATTGGCAGCTGATTTTAGTGATTTGAAAAAACGAATTGGTTTCTTCAGGAACCATCAAGTTATACAATAGCTCCCTAAGTAACAACACAATCCGATATTGTTACCCTCGCCCTTCCTCCCTTCCTTTAGTTTGCCATATTCATTGTGACATCTTATCTCAAATGATATTAAAAACTCTTTGGGCAGAGATTGTATCCTACTTTATGTTCATACAGAGCTTTGTTCAAAGGGCCTTGATCCTGACTGGGTCCCTGAGGCTGTACTGCAATAATAATGATGGTGTTTTTATTGTCATGAAGAGCATTGTTGTGTGTGTTTTTAACCATAGCTGTGTGCAGATGGTTTTACTTTACAAGAGTGCACATGAACATTTTCTTCAGTTTCAATTGGGCTAGTCTGCACACTGTTGTACTGGTATAATTATTTCAGTATGGGGTTATGATTTTTTACCCAAATAATTAAATCAATATAACACCTTGTGTGGATGCATTTATACCAGTATAAAGATATCTTGTATTGCATTCTTTAAATCTGTGGGAATAAACTACACCACTATAAGTGTGTGCATACAGATATAACTGAAGGGTTGTACCCCACATGAGAGGTTGTACTCTTTTAACTATTCCAATTTCAAACCAATATTGTTACAATAGGACAAAAAGTATGTGTAGACAAGCCCTTAGAGATGAGCTCATGCTGCAGAATTCACATCCAGATCTGTATCAAGGAGCATTTAGATCCAGAGTTTTGTTTTAGTCTTTTATGAAGATGGGGTTCATTTGCAAAATTTGGATGGGGGTATGGATTCTGAACCTATTCAAATGCTTAGTGCTGTTTGGATCTGATGTATTGGTTCCGGCCTGTTTCTAGTTTCCATGTGTGTAATTTTACACCCTTGGCTCACTTTCAATTAGAGTTTCTAGTTCAAATGAAGCCTAAGTCTCAAAAGGGAATAGATATTTAAAAGTACAGAACTTCATCTAGCTTCACAGCAAACTCCTGCAAAACTATCATCTTCACGGTATAACCATGAACATCCACCCAGATTGGTTCAACACTTAACATAATTTAGAGAAACACTAAATTTGCCCACAGCAAACAGGATCTGAATTTCAAGTTTGCAACAAAAAGCCCAAATCATGTCTGCAGGGTAAAACTAGTCAAGTAGTCTGCTGGATGGTGATTTAATTGATTAATTGCTAGGACTGAGGATGTGAGCAGTAGTGAAGGCTTTCGGTACCGGGGTCAAAGTCAAAGCAATGACAAATCCATCCAGTTCTCCGTGGCAAGGTTCCAGAAAGCAAACACAATGGTAAGGAAAAATGCTGTGCTCTTCATGTGACACTAATATGGTAGTAAAATGAGTCTTTGTATAAGGAAGAAATGTTGAAAATACCATATTTGGAACTCTGCAGCTCGTTTGGAAAAAAATCTTAAGATTTCACTAAAAGAAAATCAATCCTCATCTTACATTTATATAGTGCCTTTTATCCCCAAGGATTCCGAAGAGCCTTACAAACAGAATAAGTCTCTATACGAAAAACATTAGGTAAACTGTGAAGCCAACCATTTTTGACAAGTGTAGTTTTTTCATGAATTATATGCAAACAGACATTTTTATGAATGTCTTTTTTTGCTCCTAATTGTTTGGTGAACATTGTGAATCTATCTGCACATATTTCAGCCCCTGGCTTCTCTACAAATGATTCAGTGAGACCATGCTTTTGAGTGTTTGCTGTTTATTTTTTGTGGTGTGTGATTGGTTTGCGAAGTCAGATGGTATTGTTTCTGCTTCCAGACTTGATGACTAAAACATTTACAAACAGGAGCAGGGAAATTAAATAAATTTCAAGGAGGAGATGTGTGTGAACATTCACCTGACATATATTTGTACAACTATTTTTAAGATTTTTTAAGATTTTTTTTCTTTCCACAAACATTCTTTTGAGAACATAAATCACTCATACTAATGTTCATGGAAAATTAATGAAAAGGGCCCTGCAGTATTTGCTCAGCTGTAAATACAAACTATATATTGGACTCACCGTTGACAACCGAAATGCATCTGCCCCTAAGCAGCTGTTTTAACAGTACATAAAATGACTACTTCAACAGTTTAGGAGAGTAAACAAAGAAAATACCCTACTGCAGGGATAATATGGGAAGGCAGACTATAATTAACTAAATTGAAGCCCCCTAGTGTTATAAAAATGGCCATGAGATATTTAATGACCACAAGTGGTGAGAAAACCTGTTGGGTTTTTTTTTTGGTCTAACTGAAAGATATCACCTCTAGCAGCACAGAGCTCCTTAGCACCATGAATAGAATAATTTTAAGAAGAGCATCATTTACTGAGTTGCCACCATCATCTCCTGGGTATTCCTTTCATGTTGTTGCTCAGCTTGTGACAGCTAATGGAATCACAGCCCATGGTGATATGGCTGCAGGAGTATGGGCTTGAGCATGAGTCAAATCTTGGTGAGGAGGAAGTATTGTTTTAGAGATAGGTCTGCCCTCTCTGTCGCTTGAATCTTTCTTCCCAGTACAGTGGTGCCACAGTAGTTTGTTATTTCATGTCTCCCTCTAATAAGCCCATCTTTCTGTGAATAACTGGTACCATCTAGCTGACACAAATATTGCTCAGTAGTAGAAACAAAAGTAACTAAGCATGGCTGGTGAGCATAGGTATAGACTCTAGGGTCTGAGGAACTGAAAATGTTTGTTCCTTGAAATGACCATTAGCTACTAGAAATCCTTCTCCTAATGTTTTTACATCTCTCTTGTGACATTTCACCTACAGCTCTTGATCTGATCCAGCCCCAAAATGTGCTAGTTTCATAAAGGCAGTTGTATTGATTTCAAAAACTGGGAAAGCTTCCAACGCTGAATGACAAATATCTGCAGTATAAACTTCAATAATTTTCCAGGGTTTTGCATTGTGGAAACCTTTGAAATGAAGCAATAAATTCCTCCAAATGTTTCTGTGCTGCAGTATAATTGCTCTGTATATGTAATGGCAAATCATCCAAGACCACAAAAAGTGCTGATCAAGCTTCGTTGGGAGCTCCATTGCTTAGATTTTCTGTAGATCCTCAGCACTGTCTGTATAGCTCACTTGCTGCACCTTTATATGCCCCCAGCCTGGAGCTGAAAGAGCTTTGTACATTGGTTGTTGGATATCAAGTGGAGTTACACAAACGATGTCAGTGGAGTTATCCCGGGGATTAATTTGGCCTATTGTTTTAAAATGGTGCTGCCATAGGAATTGTGACCATTTGGGGAATACATCTATGTCCAATTTTAAATTCCATTTGGGTTAATGAACACTGTACTTGCAACAATCGCTGTGAATTAGATTATTCATTTGGTAGCAGGAAACTGGAACCTAGCAAAGTACTGTGTCTGGGAAGGTGTGACGGGGCATCAAGAGTCATCAACATTGACTCTACTCTGGTGGGATGGGGTGGGGGTTACCGGCAGAACCATTAACTGTTAAAGACCCTCTGAGCCCAGCAGCCCACAGGGTGGGGGTGGAAGTGGACAATGGAAAATCCCAGTGAAAGAAGAGAAGCAGGAAAAGGCATCAAACTGCTTTTAAAAATGACATGCACTCTAGCAAGGGAAGCCAGACCATCTCCAGAATGAGCAGACTCAGCAGGAGGAGGGGATGGACTGCAGAGGCTTTGTCCCCCAAAGGACACTGACAAAACCTGAGGACTCAGGAGTGGAGAGGACCCTGAAAGAGGGAATTATGTTTGGGAGTTGGTTGTTCACCATAGATTTATAGCTCTCTTTGTGCAGTCCAGGAGTAAAGTGGTTGTGTGTGTGTGTAAGAAATGCCTTTGCTAGACTGTGTGTTCCTTACTTTATCTGCCACGTGGTTTCTGCAGGTTATAACTAGGAAACCAGAACCTACCTAGTCAGGTGGACTTGGAGGGAATTGGTCTAAGCACTGGGGGCTATGGCACTGGTTCCAGGATCTAAAGGGCCATCCTGCGAGAGGCCACTACCAAGAAAGGTGTCAGAAAGGGGTCAGGGAATGTGCCTCAGAGACTCAGAGCTTGGAACAGTGATCAGTCACTACCCAGATCCAGGGAGTTCAGCAGCCCAGTGGATGCAATGTTTGAATCCCGTCAGGAAAAACCCAGAGAGTGGGACTGGACCAGGTTATGACAGGAATAGCCTTCAGCTTTCTGTTTTGGGTTAGCATTTCGAGTATGTCATGTTGTCTTTGTGACAGATATTGCAACCCCAGGCAGAGTCTTCAGGGACCATTGTATTAAACGTAAGAATGTTTTCAGTGTGATTGTGTTCTATCCCAGGGTGGAGGGCTGCCTCAGCTCCTCCACGAACTAAAAACAGTGTGCGGGAATGATTACCCTAGGGATTGTAAACAACTCCAGAGAAGCACCACGGCTTGGGGTGTCTGCATATACTGGTTCAAAGTGGGTTTTCCAGAGACTTAAACAAAGAGACGTTTTGGAGTATAAAAAGCTGAGCTTGAACTGACTCAGGGCCTTCTTTCTGATCCAGCAACACACATGATCTTCTGACCAAAGGGAGTACCGATTCTTGCAGAAGGATTGGAAGGGATGGAGGGCCCCATATGGAAGATGGGCGATTCCTGGTATGCTTATTAGTAAGCACATAGCAACTTTGATTGTTTTTATATGTTTTCCCTGTGATTATTTTTCCCCCTTAAAACAGATGTCTTCTGCTGAGAAAGAGCTGTGTGCGAATTTGTAATGGCTGGCACTACATTGTTCATAGCCCTTGGAGAGAAAGCAAAGTACAGGCATGGGCTGTTAGGCAGACCGGCTTGCTGGGGATATCACAGTTTAAGGTGGGGACTGTGCAGTCTTTAAAACCACCCCTCGGAAGGAAGTGGGACAAGGGTGCCTATCAGCAACAGCAGGAGTCTTGAGACCTGACAGGGCACTCCATGGAGGGGACCATGGAAGGGATACAGGCAGTGATGAGCAGCCAAAATCTTAATAACCGGTTCCCTACCGGGTCTTTGGCGGCACTTCGGCAGCGGGTCCTTCAGTGCCGCCGAAGACCCAGAGCGAGTGAAGGACCCGCCGCCGAAGTGCCACCGAAGACCTGGTAGGGAACCGGTTATTAAGCGCCGCCTGGTGAGTAAAAGCCCGAGACCCCCCCACCCTGACTGCCCCGACCCCATCCACCACCACCACCACTACGACAGACCCCCAGAACGCCCATGCCTACCCAACCCTCCCACCCCCCTGTCCCCTGACCGCCCCCCCAGAACCTCCGCCCCCTCCAACCGCTCCCTGCCTTTATCCAACCCCTCCTCCCAGCCCTGGCCCGGCCCCCTTACCATGCTGCTCAGGGCAGCGTGTATGGATGCTGTGCAACCTGCTGGAGCTCGCAGCCCCACCCCCTTACCATGCCGCTCAAAGTGGCAGGAGCTGCCGAGCTGCCCAGGAGCAGTCCAGAGCGCTGGCGCCGGCAGCGCGGCAAGCTGAGGCTCTGCGAGAGGAGGGAAGGTGGAGGATGGGGCGGGGGAGCCTCCCCAGCCGGGAGCTCAGGCGGGCCGGACAGGACGGTCCCGCGGGCCGGAGTTTGCCCACCCCTTTAACAACCGGTTCTAAACCGGCTTCTAAATTTAACAACCAGGTTAAACAGAACTGTTACTGGGATCCATGTTATTTCATATTTATGCACAAGAAACAGTAAATCCAACCATGCTGAAATTTGCCTTTTATATCAAAAGCTTTGTCTAGACTAGAAATTAAAATTGTGTTGTTAGAATGTGTTAGCTAGCACTTAGAACTAAAACATTCTAAAACTCTAGAATGAGACCATATAGACTTTGAACACATGCTAATTGGTTGAGCTGAAGCATAACGCGGAACCAGCTTAGATCAGTGGACTTTATGCAATACAATAAAATTCAATTCTGAAATAAACAATACAAAAACAAAATGGGGGGACCATCATATGGCAAGCAGAGAGGGTGAGGGATACCCAAGGATGGTAATAGACTATAAATGACATATGAGCTCACAGTGTGAGAAAAGATCACATACGAAGGTAGGAAGGCAATGTTACCCCTTTGCCTGTGCTCTGTCCTCATAGTTTTGGGATCAGCTAAGATATCTGTAGGAAACAGAAAGGGCAACAAAAGTGACGCAAAGTTTGGAGGATGCATTTGAGGAGAGAGTTGAAGAAGTTACATTTATATTGGTCCAGGTGTCTCTAATGAAGAAAGTTACAGTTCACAGTTTCTGAAAATAGTCAGAAAGCCAATTTCACCTAAAGTTATAGGAGGAAGAAATCAAGGCTGGACATTAGTAAAGTGGCCATAACAATCAGAGTAAAGGGGCACTGGAATTGACTCCCAAGGGATGCAACACCATCTCTGCAGCAATTCAAAACCAGGTATGCTAAAATATTACGACGATTAGGGGATGAGATATTGAGTTGCCTTGCAAAATGGAAGGTGTCACACTGTGTGACCCAAATGTTTTTTTTTTCTGGCCTCTCTCTGATGGCCTTTTTGAGTGGTGATCCTATGATACATGACTGTGTGAAAGAAGATATGAATCAGACTTATGTCTACATCTTTGCAAAAAACAATTCAGTGGGCATCGGTACCATTATGGTTAGCAGATGACATGAAAGATTTGAGTACAATAGAACATAGTTATAAATTCCATGCAGGTTTTGCTAGAGGTAATTAAATAGCATGATGTGGAATTAAAATTCATAGAATCATAGAAGTTGGAGATAGAAAAGACCTATTAGGTCATCTTCTCCATCCCCTTCCTTCTGCCAAGTGGTTTGTCCGGCACTTTGTGGCCGATCTGAAATACTCTCCCATTCCCAAGTGCTTTCAAGGGGCCTATATTTGATTTATGTGGAGTGGGATATTATACTTTCATCTCTAGCAATGGACAATTTGCCTCATTCAGGCAGTTGTGTAATCAATTTCATTTACCAATTACAGCTGTTCGTTAACACGCAGACACCAGGGCACTCGGGAAAGCAGAAAGTTAATGAGATTGAGGATGGGATCATGGGGGTCTCTTGACTGCCTTGTTTTTCCCTGACAGTCTAGTAAATCTTTACCTGGCAGGTTGACCCTGAAATAGGAAGCAGATTTAGGGGATTTATTTGATTCTTATAGTTTCGGGCAGGTTAAAACGGTCTTCATTTTTACTGATAGGATGTCACACACAGAGAATGTATCCTGCACTGGCTTGGGGGATGGAGTGGACCCTGTTACAATAAAACCTATTGCAAGGAGCTGAGAACTTGTGGGGAGGTGCTCAGCACCTGAAGTTCATGGGCATTGAGGGTGCTCCGCACCATGCAAATTCAGGCACTAGTGTTCAGTAAATCCTCTGCTAAGGAAGGTGATTTCCTCCAGACAAACACAGAAGGGGACTGAACGGGAGGAGGATGTTGGCCCATCACACCTGCCAGAAAATGCTTTTGTTGTTTCCAGCAAGACTCCCACCCTAAATGGTTTATACCACACCCCTGTGCTGGGCCCCAAGTCTTACCTGTCCTGTCCTAGGCCCTGGTCTGCCTTCTCAACGGTTTTCAGAAAGCCTATACCTACTGTAGGTTCTCTCCATTCCCACCCCTTGCATGGTAAGGCACAGACCTTTGAATGACTTGTCCTGAAACCCAAAACAATTTTGACAGTCAATACTGATTTTTATTTTAAACATTTTTCCCCAAATTATTATCAGTTTTATTAAATGTTCACAGTATCACAGCGGTGCTGCAGGTGGCATGAAAGCAGGATTGCCAGGGTGGGAAGAGGGCAGTGACACTGAATTCCTGCAGGCACAAGGTGCAAGGGCAGAGCAGAGACCCATGACCAGGACCATGAGGAGGAAAACAAGCCCCGCGCCACCAGGGAAACCACCCCGCTGCTGAAGGGCTCCTGCCTGGGGATAGTCCCCTAGCTCCCAGCTGGTGAGTGAGCAGGGCTGTGACATGGGGTGTGAGAGGGTTTCCTGAACTGACAGCGAGTCTGGTGAGACCGTAACCCTGAGGGACTAGATCCAAGGGAGGCTGCTCTTGTCAATTGTTACTGATGGGGTTTTTTTTTTCATTGATTTAAGTGTGTCAGGTGATATTGATGTTGACCCATGGCTAACAATTTACATTTAATTCTGCCAAGTTTACTTATATTCCCTGTCTGAAACGTCAGAGTGGGAAAGTACCATTTCTAAACACACTTATAATTGGGCTCAAATAACAAACACATCCTCTGGATCCACACTACCTATTCGTATTTCTTTTCTTGTTCCAAGTTCTCACTGGGCTGAGAAACGGTAATCTCTCCAAAGGCTAAACTAAATAAATCCACATTTCAAATACTGCCTAACGCTAGATGCAATTCATTGTGTAAATAAAAAACTATGAGTAATGGCTCCAAAGAAGTTGGTCCAACATGTTGATTCTTATAATCCTGAGCTTTTATTTGTCTTTGGTTACTTTTTTTTTTAAACAAGGCCAACAAAAACAAAGGAAATTAAACAAAAGTAATGGTTTGATAAAGTTAAGCATTTCAGTTCTATATACAGCATTTTTGTCTCATTAATTCACTTGTACCTAGGTCTAGACCACCTTGTAACCCCTAATACTTAAGCAGAGCTTTCACTTTAAATCTGAGTATGCTTGCTTGTGTAGGTTGAAGGCTGTCTTTTAGCAAGTGAGGCAATGAAGAATCATTCCCTATCGTAACAGTGGAAGACTCCACTCTACATAATGATAGTGACCGGGCTGGAAAACTTCCATCAAAGTGAAATTTCAATGAAAAACAGGGGAAATGCGCCAAAAATCTTCACCAGAAAGTATTTTTCTTCTTCTGCTTATCTCTCATAATAATTAGAGATGTCCAAACCCATTCAGTTAAAGTAACAGTCATTCCCAAAACTCCAGTGGGTCTCAGTCCTTCATCTCAAATTCCATCTGAGCCTCAAATATTACCCAAAACTTCTATCAGACTCTTGGACTTTCACCCCAAACTCAAATTCACCACACCAAGGATAACTTCTATCAGATCCCTGAACCTCCATGATGCTGTTAGTTGCAGCGGGTTGAGATCTGGTGAAGCAATAAAGGCCTATGGCTAAGGCCCTACCTCCTAGAGCCAAATGATGAGATCTGTTTTCATTTTTTTTAAAAGGTTGTAGCCTTCATAAATGAAAATGGAATCTTGAAGCTGTGACCTAAGTATAACTGCTGTTCCGTTGACTCTGCCGACAGCCTGAGCCAACAGCTCCATGAGGTGTGAACTGCCCCTAATTCTGAAATCTGCTGCCATCCCAAAGAGAGGCAATGCCATGGTGTGGGTGTGGTGTGATGGGGCAATATGTGTATTACACCTAGGACTGTAGGCTGATTTAATTTAGCCACCGACCCAAGAAGCAAAATATCAACATAGATTTTAAGCACCTCAAAATTTGGAGTTCAGATATGCAGTTTTGGTTTGTATGGTTCTAAAGACCAAGGGTAATTTACAAATTTCAAATCCATATGTGGATTCAGATATCAAACACCCCCAGAATTTGAAGAGCATGTGTGTGTGGAGGTTTCTGATCCAGGATATTCATTTGAGCCCAATGCTCTTTTGAAGTAGCATAGACTGGACAGCATGTTGGAGGACATGCTATAGGGAACAGTCCTGCCTGGGGTGAAAAAAATGACACACATCACTACATCTTTTCCGCCTCTCGCTAGCATTCTAGTTTTCTTGCATGCACCACACATTTGCTAAGCTAGTGAGAGCATATCAGCTGAACCCTCCTTTGTTCTGGCCTATGCATACGGAGAAAAGATTGGATTTAAAATTGTATGTAACTATACATTCAAGATATACAGAAAAAACACTTCATTTATGCCCTAGAGAAATGCAAAAGTTCTTTCCTTTAGTCACACCGTAGATTGAAAATCATCGGTCTGCCTGCTGCCACTGACATTAGCAAACTGTCCATGTCATTCAACAAGCTGTGAGTATGATCCTTAGTCAGGGCTATTGGTTAATAATGATCACCTGCATATCCATCACCTGATGCCCATCAATGGGTGCTTTCTGTCATCCATCAAAAGGAAGAGAGCATGGAGTTTTGGAAACCATCCATTTCTCTGTTGGTTTTGGATCTTCTGTCCATTTTAAATCACATTCTTTTGTTGTATTCCTTTTCCAACATGAAAGAGGATTATTTGGCACACACACATGTTTATTTAATGCCTGAAGTCTAGCCAGCCTCAGCTTAGTGGCTGGCTTGGATATTTTGGGAGGTTTGTCTGGATATTGTGGGGTTTTCAATTTAACGACTTGAATGTGAATGTACTTTCCCCTTTCTTTACATTTCAGGGAATGAGGCCCAAATTTTCAAATATGGTGCCTGAAGTTAGGTACCTAAACTAAAGTGAACTCTTGGAGGTGGTGAACTCCCATTGAGCTGGACTGAGACTTTAAGTTTAGCTGTGAGAAATGGCTCATCTATCAGTTGCACCACCCTAGGAGTGACCTCAAGAAGAATTGTGACTCCGAGACAAACCTGAGTGATGATTTCTCCTCTGTTTTCTGTTGGATCTGGGAGGTAGTAATGCTCTACTGGCTCATGGCAGCAGCAGACAATGACACTCCCATGCACGATGAGGAAAGGGGATAGGCTCAACCCATTCTCCACCCCTTCCTGCACACTGTCCTTCCACCTGTTCCTGGGAGGGTGTTGTAAGCAGGCATGCAACAGCTTTCTACTGCTAAGTGCCCAAAGTCTAGCTTAGGGATCGGCAACCTTTGGCATGCGGCCCGCCAGGGTAAGTCTCCTGGTGGGCCGAGCCACTTTGTTTACCTGCCGCGTCCACAGGTTCGACCGATCGCTGCTCCCACTGCCTGGAGTTAGCCGCTCCAGGCCCATGGGGGCTATGGGAAGCGGCACGGGCCGAGGGATGGGCTGGTCGCCGCTTCCCACAGCCCCCATTGGCCTGGGACGGCAAACCGCGGCCAGTGGGAGCCGCGATCTGCCGAATCTGTGGACGCGGCAAGTAAACAAAACGGCCCGGCCCACCGGGGGCTTACCCTGGTGGGCCACATGCCAAAGGTTACCGATCCCTGGTCTAGCTCCAAATAGCCCATGCAGAGGTGTGAGAGGAGTTCTTATTCCATTGTGTGAGTGTATCATTGTGACAAAGTGTGTTTTTCCTCCTTATTATGTTGTACGTGAGCCTATGTGAGTCTTACTGTTTTGCATGAATACTGTGTGTGCTAGGGAGGCAGCTCCAGCTGTCCTCACATAAGCAATGTATGGTGCCCTTCATAACTTGAGACCCAGGAGGGGGATGCAACCAGGTGACACTTTGCCAGGGAAGCAAGACAAAGACCAGGAGGAGGGGCAATGGGCATGTTGGAGGTCGGGTTGCTGGAAGCTGGACGGTTTGCTGTGGGAAACCTTGGGAGGGGGGGGTTGTCCAGGGCATCCGGCCCGGGGTCCAGTCCAGGTGGACCAACCAAGGGGAAGTGTACAGTGTGAACAGGGGTGCGGAATGCTCTGAGATCAGTCCCAGGAAGGCCATAGCCAAAGACGCTCCTTGCCCTGGAGAGCGTGCCCTGAGGGAAGACATGCCACCTCAGAGTCCTGGCTGGCATCATATAGAGCAGTTCCAGAGCATCGGACCTGTGATTCCATCACAATCATCCAAGTCACACTGCAGACTGTGAAGATCACTGGACATTGTGGGTGCTCAGTGCCACTGGAAAGCAGACTGGCAAGGTGCCTAATTTTACATCCCCAAGTTTGAAAATGTTGACCATGTATATTTAACAGCGCAAAAATAATCCAAAATACTATACATGTACTGTTGACAGAGTGGGAATGAATTTACCTGAAAAGGAGCACAGATTGTCTTAAGAAAGGTTGTTATTAAATGGAGGTATACTCCTCCTTCATACAATGCACAGCTATACTGGCACAAAGGTTGGATCTGAATACAAACCTTCCTAGAAGGTTTGGGTGTGTTCCTTTTCTTTTTAAGTTCAGGTTCATCTCCATTAGATATTTTAGATAACCATAATTCCCTCTTAGTGACTCCCATTTGCGGAGGATAATGTCTCTAGGAAAGGGCTCCCATAGGAAAATCACAACACATTTTAAATTTTCCCTTCAATGATGCATGTTCCATATCACATACTGTGCCAGTACTTCCTATCTCCGTACTCGTTTGACCTATTCAAATTCTACTTGGTATTCATTATATCTGAGATAGAGCTGGCCCTACATTAGACCACAAGGGAAGTAAGGCAATTAAGCTTGGCAGGATGCATGGCAGGAGGGGGAGACACAGCATCAGGAAGCGAAACTGAACCTTGTATGTTGTTGTTGGAATAAAGCTATAATGAAACGGTTTTGAGATTCTACAGACCCATTTCGATAGTGTTGGCAGCTCTGATGACACAAGGTGATTAGGAATTAGTTTACTGCCATCTCTAGCAGAAATGATACCAAGATAGTTTAGATGGGAAAAATGGTTATATTTATTCACATTGTTTAGTGTTATAATTTATTCAAATATCGGAACTTTGGAAAGGTCGTAGAGCTCGTGAACTTTCTTCTATTTGAAAAAAGAAACAAAGCCTGCCCCACTTTACTATCCACAGGATCTTTATTGAAGCCAGTAGACCTATTACAAACTAGGAAAAAATTAAGACAGTAACAACCGAAAGTTAGAAGAGAATAGATCTTTACTAGTCCCAGAACAAGTGAAATCTAAATATGAAAATAAATAGCCATTTACAGTTTCTGCTTCAGATTCAGTGTTGCTTTGGATTCAGGATCAAATTTTGTCCCCGGTTCCATTCATGAATTGGTGGGGTTCCACAATAAGAACAGAATATGTCCCCCAGTCTGTACAGGTATTATTTTCCTGGGATGTTGTTTGTGATCTGCTTGTTTACAAGCTGCCAAATATTTAAACAGGCTCATCATATACTGTGTGCTATCTGAGCCCTTGTCTTGATTAGAAAAAGTTGAGTTTAGGTCAGGCTTAGTTAACGTGAACATGAGTCTAAGTTACAACTTGACTTGCTATAATCGAGCTAAGACGTTACCCATCATCTGTCTGAATCAGGGAAAGTGGCTGAGTTTAGGTCTGTCTAGACTAGGTCGAGTTAGCTAGGCCCAGTTTAAACTCAGTCACTTTTTCTAGCTTAAAGAAGACCTGCCAGTCAGCTAGGAAATGGATGGGTCATTAATATTCCAAAAGAATGTGCCACAAAAGGGTGCAGAGATGATTTGAAAGGCAGCAAGGTGTAGTGATAAATTTATGGCCACTGTCAATGGTTTTTATGCCCAAGGACTCTATAAAGTCCCTGGTCCTGCAAACATTTATGTGCAAGCTTAACTTGACATTGGTGTCAGTGGGATTACTCACAGCAGTAAAGTTATCCATGTGTGTAAGGCCATCTCTACTTTATGTTGCTGAGGGGTGTTGAAAAAACACCCCTGAGCGACATAAATTATGCTGGCATAAGTGGGAGTGTGCACAGAGCTATGTCGGCGAAAGAGCACTCTCCCATTGGCATAGAGCAACAACACGAGAGATCTTACAGGGACGCAAGTGCATTGGTACAGCTGTGCTGCTGTAAACGCGCTAGTGTAGACCTGGCCTAAGTGTTTGCAGGAGCTGTGTGTAAGAGAGGAAAGATGAGCCAGCAATTAGGACACTGGTCTTGGAATCCTAGATTTAATTTCCTGCTCTACCATTGATTTCCTCTGTGATCTTGGGTAAGTCATCTCTCTGCCTCAGTTCCCCAGCTGTAAAATGGCAATAATTGAACTTTCCTGCCTCACAGGGGTGTTGTGAGGAGAAATCCAAACAATGACTGAGAGGTGCTCAGACAATGTGGTAATGAGGGCCATATAAGTAGCTAAGTTAGACATATTCAATAGAGATGAGTGAATAATTTTCATCAAACAATTTATTCAACACATTTGGCCTCCTCTTCTGTTTGCAAATTGTCTGCCACTAGCGGCTTATTTGAATTAGTCATGGTTATTCATCTTGAATCAATGGGTGTGGAGCTATGTGCATCAATCTCTGGACATCATTATGATAATATATCCTTCTGAGTGTGTTCCTGTAGTAAGCCAGTCTTGCAGAGTTAGATTTAATTGATGTGGATAAGCGAGAAAAGATAATCCAAGCATGATGTATACTTGGCTCTCCAAAGTGCTAAAAGTCTGACTCCACTTCCTATTGCCCTTTCCTTAAGGAATTAAATTTGTTTTGATCAGCAGAACTGTTCTCAAAATTCCTTCTGGAATTCTGCCGTACTGACCAGCAGGTATTTCGAGCAGGAACAGACATTTTACC
The DNA here is from genome assembly GCF_011386835.1 of Chrysemys picta bellii. NCBI lineage: Eukaryota > Metazoa > Chordata > Testudines > Emydidae > Chrysemys > Chrysemys picta. The sequence goes on from NC_088791.1 coordinate 133,345,259, forward strand.
TCTCCTTGCATTCCTGTTTTTCCAAAACATGCAATTGCTCAAGAAAAACTGAGTTCGTGTCACAATGAATGTAAAAACTGCAGCACTGTTATTAAGTGCTATTTCCTCCAAACTGTCTTGAATTCCTTCAGTGGGAAGTAAACAGACATTTCTCATGATGACTACCATATTTTTTTAAACACTTTTATGAGGTTACGGATATCCGCCAGCATTCTAACTCCGCAGGGCTGTGCAATCCAAAATCTCTAAGGGTCCAGTCTTGCAAAGCATTGAATAGTCACAACTGCTATTGATTTCTGCAGGAGTGGAGGGCCCTCTGCAGGAAGCATTCATTCCACTCTGTAGGATCAGGCCCTCTGTTGTTTCAAAGTTGGGTAATTACTAACCCCCTTCTACAGTCTGATAGGAAAGGAGAGTGGCTTAGTTCAGTGGTGTTTTACTTTCTGGAAAGATTTGGATTAAACCAGTCATTGGTTTTCAGGAATAGATTCAGGTTTCTTGTGGCAGTGTTAGCAATTTGTTTGCGTAACTTTTCAGTGACATGTTGTCTTGTAGCAAATTTGCTACACGAAGATTTGTCTTCTGTACAAGAGGCCATTGTCTTTTCACTTCAAGAATGCTTGAATCAGTTTTCCATATTTAAATGGTTAGAGAAGTCTAAATGGGATTTGAGAAGACCCATTGTCAGAACACAGCAAAAGCACACACACACACACACACACACACACACACACACACACACACACACACACACACTCGATTTTCCTTTAAACCTTCTCACATACAAGCAATAAAAGAGCAAACGGGATTTCCTGGAAGAAGAAGAATTGCTGACATTTAAAAAAAATTATATGTGCATAGCGAGCAGAGGAATTCATTCACATGGCCCCACCACCATTACACAGTTTGCTGAGCTAATACATTATTTAAAAAAAATAAATAAATCAGCAATACTTCTTCCAGGAAAGTGGCCTCATTTTTCAGATACCACAGCAATGGGCATAAGAGCATAAGAATGGCCGTACTGGGGCAGACCAAAGGTCCATCTAGCCCAGTATCCTGTCTACCGACAGTGGCCAATGCCAGGTGCCCCAGAGGGAGTGAACCTAACAGGTAATGATCAAGTGATCTCTCTCCTGCCATCCATCTCCACCGTCTGACAAACAGAGTCTAGGGACACCATTCCTTACCCATCCTGGCTAATAGCCATTAATGGACTTAACCTCCATGAATGTATCCAGTTCTCTTTTAAAGGCTGTTATAGTCCTAGCCTTCACAACCTCCTCAGGTAAGGAGTTCCACAAGTTGACTGTGCGCTGTGTGAAGAAGAACTACCTTTTATTTGTTTTAAACCTGCTGCCTATTAATTTCATTTGGTGACCACTAGTTCTTGTATTATGGGAATAAGTAAATAACTTTTCCTTATCTACTTTCTCCACATCACTCATGATTTTATATACCTCTATCATATCCCCCCTTAGTCTCCTCTTTTCCAGGCTGAAAAGTCCTAGCCTCTTTAATCTCTCCTCATATGGGACCCGTTCCAAACCACTAATCATTTTAGTTGCCCTTCTCTGAACCTTTTCTAGTGCCAGTATATCTTTTTTGAGATGAGGAGACCACATCTGTACGCAGTATTCAAGATGTGGGCATATCATCCATTTATATAAGGGCAATAATATATTCTCTGTCTTATTCTCTATCACCTTTTTAATGATTCCTAACATCCTGTTTGCTTTTTTGACCACCTCTGCACACTGCGTGGACATCTTCAGAGAACTATCTATGATGACTCCAAGATCTTTTTCCTGATTTGTTGTCGCTAAATTAGCCCCCATCGTATTGTATGTATAGCTGGGGTTATTTTTTTCAATGTGCATTACTTTACATTTATCCACATTAAATTTCATTTGCCATTTTGTTGCCCAATCACTTAGTAGCAAACTATGTAATGGTTGGGGGGCCATGTGAATGAATTTCCCTGCTCGCTATGCACATTTTTTTTTTTAAATGTCAGCAATTCTTCTTCTTCCAGGAAATCCCTTTTCCTCTTATAATTACTTGGCTGGCTGGATAAGCACTCTTACTGAAGTCACTTGAGGCTAGATCCACAAAACGATGTAGGCACCTATTGGCCACTTCAGGCATCCAAGTCCAAATTCAGTCCTTTAGCTCTCCTCCTCAGCTACCACATAACCCTGTAGGCACCTAAATTCCCTAGGTGCCTAATTCTCCACCAGTAAAGTCTATGTGACTAAAAATCTGCCAGTGGGTATGTGTGCAGTCACTTAAGTCTTGCCATCTGGTGCCTATCTCACACCTTAACTCTGATGAGATCCTCAAAGTAGGTGCTTCCTCTCCCCCAAGCTTGTTTGCAGGGCCTGATTTAGTAAGCATTCCTAGAAGCCACCTAAGTGACTTGTGGGGAGGGATAGCTCAGTGGTTTGAGTATTGGCTTGCTAAACCCCAGGTTGTAAGTTCAATCCTTGAGGGGGCCATTTAGGGATCTGGGCCAAATATCTGTCTGGGGCTTGGTCCTGCTTTAAGCAGGGGGTTGGACTAGATGACCTCCTGAGGTTCCTACCAACCCTGATATTCTATGATCAGGCCCTATGCAAAGCACAACTAGAGGAGGAGATAATGGTACCCATTAGCCTTTGGTAATAATTCATTAGACAAAAGAAAGCATGAGAATGGCTCTATAGATCAGTGGTTAGGGCACTCAGCTAGGGTGGGGCAGCTCAAATCCTGATCTCCTGAATGTTTAATTATGTATACAAAATGGAATGGTTTGAACAGATGAGATTGAGAGAGGCCAACCCCAAAATATCTCACAGCTAAGTGGTTAGGGCACTCTCCCAAACAATGGGAGACATGGATTCAAATCCTTCCCCCACCTCAAAGAGAGTGGATTTGAACCTGGGTCTCCTACATGCTGGGTGAATGCTTTAACCCCATGCTAAAGAGCATTTGGGGGTAGCACCTCCTTTACCTCAATTTTTTGTGAGAAAGGTTTTAGGTACATAGCTCCAGGAGTAGGTCCCCAGCTGTGCATCCAAAATGGGGAGACCAGTACCTCCCTCTCAGCCAGACTTAGGTGCCTAAACCCCTTGGAGTGGTGGGACTTATGCTGCACCCTTCTCCTCACAATTTCCTATTAACTAGCTTAGGTGTTTCTCTACTCAGTGCGCTGCTCTTGTGAATCCCATTCTTAGGTGCCTAACTCCCCTCTTGCATTGCATATGGCGCCTAACTCAGGGCTGTGCATTCCATTAGGCAGGATGGTGCCCAAAAGTTAGATGCGGCAACACGGACCTTTACTCCTCTTTGTGAATCTAGCTCTTGGCGATGAAGGTGCAATCTTAAGCATCTACCAGAACTGACCCCTTTATAACAACATAGTTCTTCAGCCTCTTCTAAAGTGTAGTCTGCCCCATTGCTCACTATTAGGTGATCACGGAGTGAAATAGGGAGGTAGAAGACAGGTGAGTTCCATCTTCAATGCTGCAGATTTGGATTTTTTTTTTTAAATTGACTTGTGAGTGGCCGTGAACAAAGCACTAACTGGTGATCTGAATGTATCCAGTGCTAGAGCTAGCGATTTTAGAGCCGATTGAGCATCTGTTTAATGAGCATTGTTTGAAAGATCTGTGTGGTAGGACCTCAAAGACCCAGCAGTTGGGGATGTGTGTATGTTGCAAAGGATGGGGACAGAGTCAGGACAGGTATCACAGTTGCAGCTCAGTAACCTCACTGAAGAGCAAATAGGAAATCAACAAGCAAGTTAATGCCTGTGTAAATTCAAAGTGGAAGTAATAATAGGGAGACTAGACTGACAGGTTCCAGCAAGTTGAGGGCATTGCTAGAAGTAAGAAGCATCCACTGCTATTGAGCACAATGTTAGGATTTTGCTAGAATAATGTTAGTTTATGTGAGAATGTCACCACTGGGATTAATTCACATTTGGTGTCATGAGGGAAAGCAAGATGTAGTAGCATAGACAGAATTAAGGGGATCCAGGTTACATAAGGAAGAATCTAGGGTTGCAGAGGGAAAAAAAAGTGAATATCTAAGCAAATGGAAAAAAGATAGTTGTGAAGTAGGTGGCAATCAAAATCAGCCTGGAGGAAGGGGGAATGCTCATACACTGACTCCGCTTGCAATCTTCAGTGTTGTAAAATGTGGATTATAAGCTTATTGGAGATTGGATCATTTGTTTTTGCCACAAGTCAATGGACAATGTTATATTTGTTATGTGCTACTGTTATATTTATAATTAAGAACAGTGTTTATTTATAGATAAGGGAGATGGTTGAAGAGAAATGTGGTGGGGGTCAGGGTTGCATAAGGGAACCCTGGATTTTTCACACTCCTGAGTTATACCAACCTTAAACCCCACGTAGACAGCGTTATGTTGTCGGGAGAGCTTCTCCCACCAACATAACTACTGCCTCTCGTGGAGGTGGAGTAACTAAGCCGAAGGGAGAGCTCTCTCCCATTGGGTCTAAGAGCGTCTTCATCAAAGCGCTACAGCCTTTGTACTGTAGACTTGTCCAACGGCAACTTTATGCTGGTCTAGCAGTGTAAAAGCATGAGTATAAATACAACCTTTATACAACTCTGATAGTGTAAAGGAGACTAAAGTGGCCTTAATGTAAATGAGAACTATGCCCAAAGAGTGCTATTGGGCCAGGCACTGTGTGGAAAAGAACTTGGAAGCTACCACCAAGAATGGTGGATCAACACAAAGAGAAACAGGTTTCTCTCTCCAAGGGATTGCATGTTTCATACAGTTTCCTTTTGGTTGCAGGAGGCTTTGGTGATCTATGTGGTTGTGCTGTGATTCATATTTCCACTCTGAGCGCACATAGTCTTCCCCTGAGGTACAAATTGCTTTTTGAAATCCATCCTTCAAGGTAGTTGAGGTTTAATAGAGTCTAGATGTGTCTGAAGCCTTGTCGGTGGATGCTTCCAGGCTCCAGACCAGTTGACAAGAGCTGTGTGACAAACTTCTCAGTCCTGGTGAAACTGGAAAAATAATTTGGGTTTGTGATGCAGTGAAATAATTTCTTGTTCCTGTCTTAAGTATTCTTGTAAAACTGAGACACATCTCATAGGATGCTAGAAAATGGCCCCTTACCAGGAAAAGCTGCTTTTGTTGGGGGGAAATCGCAAACTTCTGCTTGTGACAAATGCATGGAAATGTACACTTTTAGCCTGGGGCTGGAATTTCACCCTTTTCATGGAGAACAGTTGCGTGGGAATAGTAAAGTTATGGCCTGGATCAAATTTGACAATACACACGTAAAGATGTGTTTCTGAATATAAATGCTCACAAAACAAAATTTGGTCATTTGGAGCTCAGTCATGCAAGGTGCTGAGATCTCTGTCTGGGATCCAGCAAAGCACTTAAGCATATGCGTAACTGTAACACATACTTAATAGGACTGGCTGGAAAACAAGAATTCCATTTTGCAAAAGAACTTCAGGGTTTTGACACTAGTTTTCATTTGGACTCAGGCACGACCCATACTTAAATCCTTGCTCCACATAAGGCAGAGGATTTTTTTTGTAATGGGGGCAAAAAGTCATTCTCAGAAATACCTGAACTGTTGTGGCTGAAACTTCAATAAACCAAACCAAACCAACAAACAAACAAAAAACCCTGCCAAATACATGCACACACCACAACCAAAATCAGTCTTAGACACACAGCCAGAATGGAAAAGTTTTAAAATACATGATTAAGGTTTGTCAAAGTCATAAGCAACTGAAAACAGGGACCTATAATCCCATTGAGCAATCTTAACAACAGACAATTTTACCAGCCTATAATACTCCATGTGACAAGCTAGCTTGTGCCTCTAATATGTAGCACAGGGGTAGGCAACCTATGGCATGCGTGCCAAAGGCGGCACTCAAGCTGATTTTCAGTGGCACTCACGCTGTCCGGGTCCTGGCCACCGGTCCGGGGGGCTCTGCATTTTAATTTAATTTTAAATGAAGCTTCTTAAACATTTTAAAAACCTTATTTACTTTACATACAACAATAATTAGTTATATATTAGACTTATAGAAAGAGACGGTCTAAAAACGTTAAAATGTATTACTGGCATGCGAAACCTTAAATTAGAGTGAATAAATGAAGACTCAGCACACCACTTCTGAAAGATTGCCGACCCCTGATGTAGCACAAGATACACTGTAGTGAGATTTTTTTTTTTTAAATCTACTTAATCACCTTTGAGAGGGAGGAAATGTTTAAATTGCAGGGGGAAACAACTATGAACTCAAGCGTTTTCAAAACTCAAAAATAATTGGAAGTTCAAAATCCTTGAATTCCCCTTTGTTTATCCATCCCTCGTAAAAAGGTATTTCACATTTTATTATTGATAAAGATGTATTTGCCCCTCCTTGCATAATACATTTCCATGCAAGACTCTTCCAGTGCTTTTTGCTGTTCACTTTTAAGTGTCAAAATATTTTGATTACTTCCTTGGTAGACTATTCTACAGACTATTTTTTAACATAAAGTATAATTTAAAAAATTAGTCTGTTTATTTCTGTCCTTTATTTTTCATTATCTGTCTTTTTCATTAAGTGATTGTCATCTTCAGGCACCCTTCTCATATCTATCTTCTCTTTTATGTTTGTGTGCTGTTACAGCACTCCTTTATGTGTTCTGCCATTGCTTCTCATACCTTTCTTCTTTTTCAAGTTCAGTTGTTGTTCTTAATGAGTGTTTTTTGGTTTGATTTGGTTTGGTTTGGGCTGGGGTTTTTTACATGACAATTTTGATTGGTTAGTATAGTCCAATGGTGCAATTTTTCCCAAAACTTTTTTTTAATTTAAATTTTTGATTTGGAAATGAAAATATGTTCATGTTTAAAGTAACTTACTTTCAATATGGAAAAAATATGATGAATTCAGCAGAAATTTCTGAAAAATGGAAAGTTGATGAGTTTAAAATCCTAATAAATAATTTCAAAATTTTAGGGATTTTTCAACCAATTCAAACTTTTGCAAACTTGGATAATTACAATTAAAGTTATTCAATCCAGCTTTGGGAAGTACCATGAAAATACTGTTATTGTCTTGAGATCTGAAGCAGTCCTTACCATGTCTGCAGGCATAATCTGGAACTGATTTCATCTGACGATTCACTATGGTTCAGTGATGTGGGGTGCATAGAGGAAGGCACATCTGTTTTGGCATGTTTATGGATGAATTTCTAAATAATAAAAAAATAGTTCTTTACACTTCTGTAGCTTCCTTCCATCTAAGGATCTGAACGCTTTGCAAATTCTAATTAGATGAACCTTACAGCACCTCTGAGGTCAATGCATTATTATCCCTATTTACAGATGACTGAAACTGTGACACAGAGATTAAGGCCCCAGTTCAGGAAAGCATCTTTAAACACATGTGTAAACCTTCTGTCAGGTGCCACTGCCAGCAGCAAGGGCTAGATTCAATGTGTCTAGGGGTCCTGTTTCTAAAATAAACAAAAATATGTCTTGAGTCCCCACCCTGAGCCGCTATCCTATTTTTGGGTCTGGAAAATTAAAATAATATATTGCTGGCCATCTCTGCTTCACAAGCACTCAGCATTAGAAATGAGCAAATAATTGATTTTTCAGTGCAGTGGAACCAAAAATCTCCCCCACCCCCACCCCCCAAAAAACCAACCCTGAACAGAAACTGATTTTTTTTCTGTTTTTCTCATAAAACTGAAAAAAAAATCTGGTCAAATGAAATGTTTTAAGTGTCTGTCTGAATCAACATTTCATTTAAAAAATATCACTTTGAAATGAAATGTCAAAGTTGATCATTCTGAAAATGTCCAAAAAAAAAAAAAAAAAAAACCCCAAACCCAAAAACCTTTATGGCATTCCCAATTTTTTTCCAGGTGTGTTTTTTTGTTTTGTTTTGTTTTGTTTTTTTAAGCAGCAGAGACTATTCATCAAATTTAGCTCAAATTAGTGAAAAGTTTTAGTGGGCCTGAAAAGTGAATTTTGGGGTGAATTTACTATTCACTGAAACAAATTCACCCAGCTGTATTCAGAGTCCTTTGGAAATGTAGAGGTCCACAATTCTGTCTCACCACAAGCCCCCTCCACACAACTCAAAGCCTTCCTCATAAGGTGAGTTAGTCTCAGCTGTACTCAAAGGTGTCTAGGAATGGTTCTGCACTGGTCTGCTCCAGTCCAGAGAAAACTGCTCTACCAGGACCCACTCCAATGTGTAGGTACCTGGTCCAGTTCAGTGATTTCAGCTCTACTTCCCCAGGTGGGTGGCTCAGCACACTGTGAAATCAGTTCATTGCTGTTGCTGCCACCACTCCAGTTGGGCCACACCGTGGAGTCACTTCTGTGCTGCTACTGGTCCAGTTAGTCCTCAATCAGCTCCGCCTCTGTTGTTGCAAGTCTGTCTGGTTCAATCTGGACTAGTCCTGCAGATTCCTCCAACCAAGGCAGAATCTCCAAGTGTGGAACCCAGAGCAAAGCAGGACCTTGAGACAGAATCCCTGCTCCCTAGGACATCTCCGGGACACAGCTTTCCCCTCTTGTTCTCTGCTGAGCATGAATTTGTATCTGCAGACTGTGCTACTTTGTAGCAGAGACCATTAGAAAGATATGATTATGATCCTTCACTGAAAGATAGAGAACATGTTATAAACAGAGTTCAAGAAAGTGTACTCACAAAAGGGCATAGAAATTGTGCAGTGATTGGGTCACCCTGAATTTATACACAGTGGACTTCGGTTTGGTAACAAAATTCAAGTTCAACCGGGGCGGGGGGAGGGGAAGCTCTGTGAGGCGGGTTAGACAAAAGGAGCAGGAATTTTGTCCAAAATGGCTGTTTTGTCACAGGTTCCCTACTTGATTTTTGTGGAGAAAATCTGCTGGTTTGCAGAAGTGGTAGCAGCACAGAGCTGATCTTGCAGTGAGGTCTAACTGAACCAGCAGTGGTGCTGAGCTGACTTCACGGCACTCCAAATCACCAGGCCAACAGAAGCAGAGACAGTACTGGACCAGGGGACTTCATGTTGGAATGGGAAGTGGAGCAGCCCTGTGGACAAGAGCCATCCTTTGATTACCCCTAAGAATAATTGGATCAGTGAGTGGGGTTTTTAGGCGGGTGAGGTATTCTGGACCTCCATAAGTCAGACAGTTTTATACCAATAGAACAACAGGACACCATTTTACCAATAGAAACTTGAAGTTTATCAGACTCCTGATGCACTTACTTTGCTTGTTCATTTTCTTGTATATGTATAAGTATACATAGGGTTTTATTTCTTTTAATTGTTTTTCCTCTTTTCCCCAAATCAAGAGATACTTATGGTGCCATGTTCCCAAAGTGCTTGTGGGTGGGGAGAAAAGACCTGCAAAGGTGACCAGGGAGGGTTTATTTTAGCTCCCCAAAGCCAGAAATAGGGGTATAGATCTGAGTGGGTGCTGGTTGAGCCATAGTTTTATTTATTTTAGAAAAGGATCCTTATCCGGATTGAACCCAGCCCTTGTTTTAGCCATTGGCACCTGGCTAAAGGGTTTTGAGAGCTACAGGTTTCTCAGCATCTCTGCAAACCAGGCCACATTTATTTTTGAGAACTGAATATGAGTTAGCTTTCTATCCTTGGCAAGAATGAAGAAGCAAGGAAAGATGTCTAAAAAGGATGTTAACTATACTTTTCCAACCCTGGCAAAAGGTTTGGTTCAGGTTCACTTAAAGATTTAGGTGAAAGTTCAGGAGACCAATTTCTCATTGAATTTGAACCATGTTTGCCCATCCCTAGCAGATGTGAAAGAACAAATCCCTCTCCTCTCCTCAAATTTCTCTCATTAATATTGTTTGTTTAAACAAAGAAACTTTCATCCTGTAGTGGCTGCCTTGATGAGGCTTAAGCCAGTTTTGAACATGGAGTAATTTTCATGTTCAGTAATCTGTTATGATAACTTGAGCAGCACACACCCTATTCATATTTTGAATGCATCATGTCAAGTTACTATACAAGCATATTAAGTATTTCCACTCAATCTGCTCAGAAGCAGCCCCATTCCCTCCTCAGTAAAATCTCAACATTTTTAAAGTGCATTTCTACACTTAATGGTGACTGTGAAAATGGCATTGTGCTGTTCCATTGTGCTCTTGGTGATTTCAATATCAGATGTGCTTAGGTTAAATTAAAATCATTCTATTTTCTTAACTGGCCCTGCAAACTCAGCCTTGGCTCTGAGTGTCAAGCTGGGGTCTTTTTCTTTGTACACATCACAACCAGTAATAACGTTTTTTTCAGGCCAAAACCTGCTACCAATAATACCTATTCAAACCCAATCATTCATACATTCATGCATTCTAAGGTCAGAAGGGACCATTGTGATCATCTAGTCTGACCTCTTGTATAACATAAGCCACAGAACTTCCCCCAAATAAGCTCTAGAGCAAATCTTTAAGAAGTACATCCGATTTTGATTTAAAAATTGTCAATGATGGAGAATCCATCGCAACCCTTGGTAGCTTGTTCCAATGGCTAATTAATCTCACCAGTGTAAATTGACATCTGATTTCCAATCTGAATTTGTTTAGCTTCAACCTCAAGCCACTGGATGATGTTAAACCTTTCTCTACTAGACTGAAGTCCCCCTTATTAAATATTTGTTCCCCATGCAGATATTTGTAGAAGATAATCAAGACACACTTTAACCTTCTCTTTGGTAAAATAGATTGAGTGAATCAGTATAAGGCAGGTTTTCTAATCCTTTCATCATTGTCATTGCTTTTCTCTGACCCGCTCCAATTTATCAACTTCCTTCTTGAATTGAGGGTGCCACAACCAGGGCCGGCGCAACCCATTAGGCGACCTAGGCGGTCGCCTAGGGCACTACAATTTGGGGGGCGGCGACCGCAGCAGTATTTCAGTGGCGGGACCTTCCGCTGCCTCTGTGGGAGGTGGCATTTTGGGGTGGGACCTTCCGCCGCCTAGGGCAGCAGAAAAGCTGGCGGCGCTCCTGGCCACAACTGGACACAATATGCCACCAACGGTCGCACCAGTGCCAAATAGAGAGGTAAAATTATTTCTCTACTCCTACTTGAGATTCCCCTGTTTATATATCACATCATCCCATTAACTCTTTTGGCCAGAGTGTCACACTGGGAGCTCATGTTCAGCTGATTATCCACCACATACCTCAAACCTTTATCAGAGTCACTGCTTCCAGGATAGAATCTTCCGGCATGTAAGTCTTTGTTCTTAGATGTATACATTTACATTTAGCCATCTTAAAAATGCATATTGGTTGCTTGCGATCAGTTTATCAACCAATCCAGATATGTGATAGACAATTCTGTTGATGATTATGGGTAGAGTTGCCAAAAATTTTCTATTGAAACTTCTATTGGACTGAAAGTTGTGTTATAGACTAAAGAAATATTTTCACTAAAAGATCTGTTTTCCTTGAAAATATTTGGTTTTCTTTTTATTAGGAAACTAACTGTTTTTAACTGAAAATGTTTTGGTATTCAATTGCCAAAAGTAAAAAAATGTTAGTTTTCAGTTTTTTGATGAGAAGAAATTTTCTGCAGAAAAAAATCCAATTTTCTGACCAGCTTCTCGTATGGGAAGGAATTGAATTCAGCTCCTTTTCTCTGACCCTGTTCAAGAAAGCGTCTTAAGGACATCTGCATAACTTTCAGTGCTATCCTGAATTGGATGGCTTTAAAGTACATGATTAAGTACTTTCTTCAGTCAGGACTTCTGATATGATTTTTCTCTGCAGGCCTAATAGGAATAAAAAGCAGTAAACATTCACTTTATTAGTAAAATGAGCAAATATGATTCTGATTATTACACATAAGGAACCGATCTCTTGAGTAAGAAGGTGCCATTTTTACATAATCAGTCAGAATAGAACCACATTTTATAGCCTTCTAAATCTACTGTATCAGACCAATTCATCTCTACTGTATACCAGGGATGAATTTGACCCATTGTAATTTTTTTCCAACAAATTAACAGGGTGCATCAATTTTTTGATTGAAAAGCTGTGCAAACTAGTAAATTGCCTTTTTTTTTAAGTGACAGATGATTCATAAATGAAACAAGGGAAGAGAATAGTTAAGTCTGTAGTCTATTAAAAGCCAGGCAGAGCAACAGATATATGTAAACAATGAACAGATCTCCTATTGTTGTTTGTGCCTTCTGGTGACAAAGAAAATGTCTTGGCATTACTATATTTACTTGCAAATGACACTTGTTAGACTGACAAATTAAGATGACATCTACACTACGAGCTAGAGGTGTGACTCCCCTGCTCATGTACATATAGTAGCTAGTGCAAGTATAAGTAACAGTGTGCCTGTAGTAGCATGGGTAGTGGCAGTGGAAGCACAGCTGAGCCATGTCAAGTACAAACCTACTTGGAACCAATGAGTGTACTCAGCACAACTCAGCCATGCCTCCACTGTTGCAACCTGTGCTACTGTGGCTGTACTCCTATTTATACACATGCTAGCTCAATAGCGCTAACATGAGTACATGTACATGAGCAGGGGAATCACACCCCTAGCTTGTAGTGTAGACAGGCCTAATTTACAACAGCATGAAAGCTAATGGGTTGGTGAGGATTTTGACTGATACAAAGGATACCACAATGTGCACAAAAGCTCCATTTCAGGAAAGCATTTAAGCATGTGTCTAAGTCCATTTCTGCTTAAGGATGATGATGCATCTCTCACTGATGTCCAAATAGGAGGATGCAGCAAACACTATATGTGAATGCATATATGTGAGGTCAGACCAAAGCGAGAGTTGCAAACACCGTTACATGGGTACAGACAAGAGTATTTATGGCCATTGCAGGCTGTTGTATCCTTGCTTTGCGCTGTTTGTTTTTTCACATAAGGTGTTAATGTACTTTGCTTCAAAGTAGTTAATGGTGACATGACAAATCCGCTGTCATCTTGCTCTGTCATGGGCTGTTGCTTCCCAGTTGCTGAGGTCAACCTGAACTGCTTTCAAGTTTGTCTTCAGTGTGTCTTTACATTGTTTTTACTGGCCGCCATGAGAATGGATGTCTTGCTTTAGGTGACCATCAAATATAGCCTAGGGTATTCCTCTACCTTTCCAGAGTTGCTTCTGGAAGGGCAGTTGCATGCCCCTAGAGGTTGTAATTGGCTGCAGGCTTATCTCAAGTTGTCCTACATTCACCAAGTCCTGTACCATCTTTGCGCATCTGTGGCATTTTATAGGGGCGGCAGTGCCACCTGCTGCTCCACCACGCACTGTTGGTACTGCCATCAGATTATCCGTGACAGCTTATTTGGCAGGTTTCCTTGCTTATAACGCCACTACCCTATCTGGAGGGTGTTATACTATCTGCAACCCACGTACGTGCTCAGTGGCAGACGATGCTGCCCTGGAAAGGTGATCCAGAACCCAGATTCCTATTCAGGACAATACTTAAAGACATGCCTAAATCTTGTTGACTTCATGAGATTTAAGCTTATGCTTAAATTAAGCAAGTGTTGAAGGAACTAAGGAACCCCTAATCCTCAGAGGTTCTCCAATCAGCTGCCACTGAAGTCAATGGAAATTGGGATGCTCAGCACATTGCAGGAATGGGCTCTTAGCCCCCGCCCTTCCTTAAAGCTGGGAATCAACTTAAGCACTTCCCTGCGCATATTCTACTAGCAGTTCATCCGGACTAAAATACCATGAGGCATAAGGAAGACGAAGCCAAATTCCTCACTGGTATAACTCCTTTACTTCTGTGGAATTGCGCCAGGGATGAATTTGGCCCATGAAGTGCAGAAATGCCAACACACAATAATTAAGATGGCTTAGCAAGTGATCAGAACAGACCAACCTACTCTGTGGGCATGATTGATTTTCTTCTCCCTTAAATTGGCTTAAATCAGGAGCATCTCCACTAGCTCTAGGAAGTTACACCAATAGTGTAAAATCAGCAAAAGAGGAGAATTAGGCAAACGATTTTTAAACACATGAAAATGTTTTAACTGTTACAGCTCTAAATGAACACGCTTTATTTTAACATAACTACTCAGTGTTTGGGCACATCTTTAATCATTTGCCCTGACAAACTGTATACTACCTGGGTTTTTTTTAGGTATATGAGGCCAAGAGAAAACCCATTTAGCAGGGTTTTGGTTTTAGTTTTTCAGAAAAAAAAATGTAATGCAATTATATTTATATTATTCTTTCCTGAATACAGACATTTTCTATTCACAGTCTCTGAGCCAAATTCTGATTTCAGTATCAGTGCTGTTGCTCCAGATTCTAGTCTCAGCTACGTTGGTGTAAATTTGGAGTAACACTGTAGTACTCCAAATTTACACCACTATAGCTGAGCACAGACTCTGGTCCTAAGTGGATCGAGACATCTTCCTACTCCATGAAATAGAACAAAACTGGGCATACTGAAATGGTATTCACCTTCTCAGCTGCCTCAGTTCAGCAAAGCATGTAAGCCTTTGTTTAACTTTGAAGTCATCTGAATTTAAATGTGCTTAACGTTCAGCATGTGCTTAAGCACTTTGTTACTTAATCAGGACCTACGTGAATAAAACAAGGCATGATGTGGCTGCCAAGGTCTGGTAGCAAGTAGGCTGTTATAAAGGCATGTCTGGCAAAAAAGAGAAGGCATCAATCATTGGCAGACTTTTACGAAGGGGATTGGTCACAGTTAATGTACGCTTTTAAACTACAGCTTTGTGATAGTAATTGTGCGGGCAGCAGTCATCATTGTGTTGGCGATAATGGAAGAGTTTGTTAAGATGCAGCTTATGGGCAACTTTCTATTAGAAGCCTTCAGTCATAATGAATTCTTTCAGCATTTATCATAATAGCGCTAATTAGGATACATTTTGTGGGCATTAATGTGGCTCTCACAAGTATTTTCCAGATATTTGGCTGTAATTTAGCATTAGTCAGGCATGAGTTAATGGACACCAAAGGCTTTTTTTCACTAAAAACCCTTCTTGTTTGGTATAGTCCATTGCCACTATATCTTTTAATATTCATTTTCATGACACTAATTATGGAGTATTGATTTAGATATGGTACATTACCATAGGGATTCCATTTTAATTCAACATTAGTGTACCATTAAAATGTAAAATACAGAGGTTAGCATTTTAAGTGGAAAGTCTCTCTAAAACATTTTCAGCTGTAAAATTTTTCTCTTCACTCAAGGAATCACTCCAGACTTCGTTCAGGGTATTCCTAAGAGATATGAGACCAACTGTCTCAGTGTCTCAATGTCTTTCATGTTATGTGTGATGTTTTCAGAGCAAAAGACGGGAGTACGAAGACAGCAGTTTGCAGTGATAAAGGACTGGCCCTTTTCCTGCTAAAGTCATTAGAAACTTTGGTATTAAACTTCAGTGAGGGCAGAACTGACTCCAAAGACTGCTATTTGTGTAAATACGGTAATTATATTCCAAATGTAGGGAGAAGGATGGGATTTCATAAAAAACTAGAAAGTGTTCTGTGGTGGCACTGTTTCTGTGCTCCCCAGCCACAGCATGGTTGGCCCAAGTGTAGAGTCTCATGGACTCCTTGCACCTCCTACTGCCCCCCACTTGTGCGTCTGCACTTTGCCAGCCCCATGGCCCTGGTTTTGTGATGTGTAGCATGTGACCAGACTGCATTGTTCTAAGGAATTCTGACTCTGACTCTGCAAAGTAGTTGTTGATATTAATGGGAATTCAACATACATAATTTTCAGGATTGGGCCTTTTTTTGTCTGGATAGCTTATTATTTGTTTGTCAAAACCCATTGAAATCAATGGAAATACACCATATTGACTTCAACTGGCTTTGGATCAGGCACTATATTACTTGACAGTCCACTTAATTTTAATTATAATTTGCCAAAGTTTATGTTCCCCTTCTATTGCTTGGGCTGGATCTCCATTTTCTAAAAAGAAAAGTACAACAGCATAATTTAATTGCCATCTTTAGAAGATGAGGAAGACATTTATTCACAAAGCAAGGCAGTCTTTTGTTGAATGATGAATTCAGAGGGTGGATTGGGGGCAGCAATAGTCATTTACAATGAGCACTATCCATCCAATAGTTACATTATGCAATGATCTTCCTTCGCTATATTCCACATTCAGGGTATATAGCCATTAAGAGGTTACCTAGACTAAGTCTCATAAAACCCCCATGTTCTTTAATTAAATGGAAATTTTATATTAGAAAATTGTAAAACAATGATACTCTCAAAGCTTCACTCATGAATAAAAACCTTAAGTGAAACATTTAAAATGTGATTGCCTAAAGATAGGCTCCCACATATATGCTTAGGCACTTAGGCACCAATTAACATTAAGCACATGCATAGATTCTTTGCTGAATCAAGGCCTTAAATAAAAGTGACTTGATTTTCAGAGGGAATGAGTGTCCATAGCTCCCACTGAAGTCAAGAGGACATGCAGATGCTTAGCACCTCTAAAAATCAGGCCACTTTTTCTTATGTGCCAAAACCTAAATTTAGACACTTAACTTTAGGCACCCAAATTTTACCATTCTGGCCCTGTCCAATTTGGCTGAGTTAACATTTATGGTGCAAGTTTTCTTCTGATCTTCCTAACGCGTGTGTGTAGTAATAATAAATATAACTTTGCAGAACATGAAGAATCCACTGTCAATCACTGGCACAAGCTCAAGCACCTACTTCTATTCCTTATTTTCCTTTATAGTTTTTTCTTTTAAAAAAGTAAGAAAAAAGACATTAAATACAAAATCTCTGTTATTGCAAACAGGCACCAAAATAATGTTTTTCAGCAACCATCCACAGATGTTCCCTGAGCCCCCATTCACCATCAAGCCTCTGTGCTCTCTCCCACCAATCATATTACACAAACATATGAAGTCTGATTTAATCTCACTTACAGTGGTGCTAATCAGGGGTAATGCTACTGCAGTCAGTGGAGTAATGATGGTGAAAAAGCAGAATCAAGCCCATAGAGATTGTTACAACTTGGCCCAGGACCCCTCTGAATTGTCATTAGTCTGATGCAAAAATAGATCAGATGGCCACTTCCCCTGTGCTTCTAAATCAACAGGGTCCAGGTAGAGTCTAGTTCCTGTTCCTAGCTCTGGATCTCTAGGGCTCACTCCCAGGTCTTCCTCGGGACATGGGGTTCCACGATCTAGCCCCTCTAGATGCCAAACCCAGTGCCTCAGACTTCCTGAGGCTCCCCAAGTTGCTTATGCTCCGTCAGAATCCCACCTAGGCTATGGTCATCTGGGCACAGGCGATGACTCCATGGGCTAGAGCACCCAAGGAAAAAAATAGTGGGTGCTCAGCAGCCCCATGGATCAGCGCCTCCCCCCCCCCAGCCCTCCTGCCTGCCGGCGGCCTGCCGATCAGCCCCTCCCCTCCCAGTGTCTCCCACCCACTGCAGATCAGCTGTTCAGTGGTGTGCAGGAGGCACTGCTGGGGGAGGGGGGGAGGAAGAGGAGCAGGGGCAGGAAGAGGTGGGCCTTTAGGGAAGGGGTGAAGTGGGGACAAGGGCTGGGGAGGAGCAGGGGTCGAGCACCCCCCCTGGGATCTGAGAAAGTCAGTGCCTAGCCTGTGGGGGCAATATGGCAGGAAAGCAAGAAACACAGGCTTAGGCTGGGTCTACACTACCCGCCTGAATCGGCGGGTAGAAATCGACCTCTCGGGGATCGATTTATCGCGTCCCATCGGGACGCGACAATCGATCCCCGAATTGACGCTCTTACTCCACCAGCGGAGGTGGGAGTAAGCGCCGTCGACGGGAAGCCGCAGAGGTCGATTTTGCCGCCGTCCTCACAGCGGGGTAAGTCGGCTGCGATACGTCGAATTCAGCTACGCTATTCACGTAGCCTTAGGCTACATCTACACTACAGGGGGGAGTCGATTTAAGATACTCAAATTCAGCTACGTGAATAGCGTAGCTGAATTCAACGTATCGCAGCCGACTTACCCCGCTGTGAGGACGGCGGCAAAATCGACCTCTGCGGCTTCCCGTCGACGGCGCTTACTCCCACCTCCGCTGGTGGAGTAAGAGCGTCGATTCGGGGATCGATTGTCGCGTCCCAATGGGACACGATAAATCGATCCCCGAGAGGTCGATTTCTACCCGCCGATTCAGGCGGGTAGTGTAGACCCAGCCTGAGTCAAGGAATTTCTTAACCATAGTCACTTACTAAAAGCACTAGAGAGTTACAGAGCTTTCAAAAATAACAAAAGACGTGAGACGCACCATCCACTAATCTGATTTCACCCCTTCTGTGCGTCAGAGGTCTGTTAGTGTTTTGGGAAGGGCAGAGTCCCTCTTCCACCCTTATTCTTGCAAGCTCTTCTGTGCTGTGGTAATGGGCAACCCACTGCTCAGAGCAGCACCCTTTCTTAAGGCAGACTTTGTCTCCCTTTGCCATGTGCTCTGCTGGAAAGCTCCATTCTCCTCTCCCAGGCAGAAAACCCATAGTTCAGTGGTGGTAGAACACTTATGTAGTTACAATTAATTTAATATTGCTGCTGAAGGATGTGTAATTATAGTCCAAAAACTGCTGTGGCCATACATGGACTGATCAGGCATTTAATAAGCTAGACGATTAGGTTACTCACTAGAGTCACACATTTTTTAACAGGTTACAGGCAGCATGTCCAAACAACTACACTGCAAACCCATAAACTCCTATAACTGAAGCCTTGTCTAGTACACCCATTAATATAGCTCCTGGAATAATGAAAGAGAGGAAAGCGGGAGGGAAGAGGGAATGTTTTAGAAAATAGAAGAGAGGAAAGAGCAAACACATTATGAGCTGTTTGACCAAGAGAACTCTTAATAAAGTAAAGCTGAGAACAGATTGAAAATGGAAATATAGATCTGTATCCTGCTAAAGCTAGTGAGGCCAGAACTGGAGTACTTTAGCTCCAGATCTCCAGGGGTGGTATGGTCCACCTGAGACTTGCAGCTATAGAAGGTGATGTGAATCCTGCAGAGGAAGAACCTCTGCAGCTGTCAAACATCACCCCCTCACTAGAGGCAGAGTTGTACTCTATCTCCCTATTCCCATCCCTCCACTGATTGTTATATAGGGTAGTTTGCGATTTAGATCAAGGAGGGGTATAGGTATCTCCCTGGTGAGTCAGCGGGTTTGTGGGTCAGGGTGGCTAGTGTGGTTCAGCAGTAGCTAGGGAGACTGATTGAACTTGCCCATATGAGAATGGTCTTCTTAACCCCAGACAATTAGGTTCACAAAGGTACTTAGGCTCCTAACTTCCATTGAAATCAATGGGAGTTGGGTACCTAAATACGCTTAGGATCTGGGCCTTAGTAATTATAAGCTGGTAACACTGTTTTATGTTATGGGCTGATCTTTCAGATATTGCCTTCAATTTTTCAGGTACAAATAATGGTGATCATGACCTAGAGAATTTATATTTCTAATGACAGAATTTATGAGCAAAACTGGGTCCAATAATTAGAGTGATAATTCCTGTCATTTGCACCTCAATTAATTGTAAGTGTAATTTTTGGTGATCACAAAAATGGACACCTCGGTTGAGGTTCTTTTCAGCATCAGACTCGTAGCAGGCACATGCATGTAATTTCATTGTGTCATGTGCTAAGAATGTATGGTTACATAAGCATACTATAAAGTCAAGAAGCATTCTTTAGATGCTTATTACTGCAAGAATGTTGGTGAAAGCTTGGCATTTTATGCTTACATGATGAGAAGCTAAATCTTTCTATTCCTGTGGCATTAAATTTCAGCATTACACTGTACATGTTATTCAGGCTTTAGCATTCCTATTTGGAGGCTAACTTTCAGATAAGGAATTTACTTTAGAAAACAAAACATCTTAAGCAGCATATTTTTAGGTGTTATGGTTTGACCATAATAGATCAACTGAGTCCAGTAATCCCCAATACAAAAACGATGCTGAGTAAGTTTCTGACAGACACTGATTTCTACAAAAGCGCTGGGATTTCTTTAGCTAGATCTGAATGAGTATAAAGCTCTATATTCTACTAAGACTTTAAAACCCAGCAGGTACTTTGCTGTTAGATTCAGCCTTTATTTCACTGCCTCAGCACACGGGTGCATGAGGCTGCCTTCCTTGAGGTTGACTATTGTGTAAGTGGTTTAACAACAAAGATCTTGTACAACATTTGTTTCTGATGAAGTTCCAACTGAACCATGTCTGTTGCTTTATTACGTTTTCTAAACATCTCAATCACAGTATAGCTGCGGAAGCAGTTCCACATGGCATCTGAGAACAGATCAGCACATACTGTTCTGCTCGACAACATCTGGAAGCTCAGTGTTACATTACAGTAAAGGAAATAGTTAAAATGTATTTATTGTTGGCCTGTTGGCATAACAATAGCATGCTGAATGGGACTGGACTTGCCTCTCTAGGACATGACCAGTAGAAGCTGTGTGTGTTCAGTACTGCCAGCTCTGACGGCACCCACACATGTGGCCTTTGTGACTGGAGACGTACTGTACTGCTGAGTGACTCTAGTCAAAGGATGGGAAAGGACCAAAAGGGGCAGAAAATACTGATGAAAAAGCGTTGCACGTTGTTATCGTCCCACTAGCCGAGGGCACATAATTCTGTCAACAAATGCGTAACATACCATTAGTGCTTTCATCAACCTCATTGCTTATGTGACAGACACTAGAAATAAGGTAGGTAGATCATTAGAGATCATGGAGTGTGTGAGCTAATCGATTTTGTTTCCGGGCTGCTAAATTACATGGGGTGATAGAGCGGGCTGGGAGAAAGGCCCAGGTGACGTGCATTGTTCCCTTACTAGTTCTGTGGAGCACATGGTAGAAAAGTACTGTAATATAACCTACCCTTCCACCCCACCTGTGAGGTCCCCATTCTGTAGTAGGGATCCTCCTGTAGTAGGGGGCATCCTATGTGCAGCTGTGACCAGGGACAGTGCATTTCCACTGGAGCTAAGTGACCAAAGGGTGAGGCTACTGTCCCCAGCACTCTCCATCTACCCCCAGTTAAAAAAAACACAGCAACTGGCAGTTACCCTGTCCATTTGCATGTGTGTTATATTTTCATCCATCAATCCTTCATCTGTTTGTCTCTGTGGCTCCACTCCTGAGATGAGCTCTATGACTATGGATCCCTGCAGCCCCTCAGCTCATGGTAGGATTAGGGTCTTTGACTTGGCACTGTCTAGTGTGGGATTAGTG
Organism: Chrysemys picta bellii; assembly: GCF_011386835.1. Classification (NCBI taxonomy): domain Eukaryota; kingdom Metazoa; phylum Chordata; order Testudines; family Emydidae; genus Chrysemys; species Chrysemys picta. The sequence goes on from NC_088791.1 coordinate 133,366,485, forward strand.
CAGTTAGTCACAGGGTATCACTGAGGCCAAGAGGAGAGGAGGACTCATAAAGGGATTAGACATTTATATAGAGAACAACAACATCTAGATTTTTATTAGTAAGGAGTGACCATAAACCAGGAGTGTCTCTTTCGCTGTTTGTTCAGCATCCCACACAACAGAACCGCAATCCTGATGGCCCATTGAGCACGACTACGATCAATGTTTATAAGGAGGTGAGGGTTTGTCCCACTGCCCACAAATGTTACTCTTTCAACCTCAAAAGTGCCACTGCTCCAGACATCAAATAACTTCCTGTACACACACCCCAAGTCTGTCTGCAAGAGTCTTGTGTGAGACTGCTGCAAATGATGCCTATGGTATAAAATGAATATCGTTCTTGCTAGATAAGAGATACTGAGATCAGAAGCTATTTCACACAGGTCACCAAAAAGCCGCTGGATAGAGGGTAATGGCCAACCCACTGCACCAGATTAGGATCAGTGACAGGCAGCTAAATTATTCAGTTCCCTAAAGGCCCCTGAATCATTCAGATCCCCAAAGCCAGGATGCTTTCTTTCTCTATTTTCCTTTTTGTTATTCAAAAGCAGCATTAGTGTAAATAAATAGCAGGCCCAAAGTGTGAAATTTAACTTTGAATCAGAAGAAAAATGAAACTAATGTTTCCCTGGTTTATGGCTTATGATTTGCTTCCACAGGCAGGAAGGAATTGGTCAGGATATGAAATCTACAGCTTTGGCACTAGGACCGGGGGCTAGGTCCAAATCATGCCTATGTACTTTTATGGAGGCCTGTTTTATCCTTGTATTTTATTGGTCCTCTCCTTCCTGAATTGGCTGAGCCTTACTAGGACTCTACTGAATCTGGGAGGTCCAGGCAAGAGTCTCTCCAACGACCATCGATGGTGTGCCTCATTGGGCAACAGGTGTTATTCTTGTTCAGTGACATGAGGCTCACGGTGCCTTATACTAGGCCACTAGAGGACGTAGATTGCCTGAAAATGTTGGTTTAAAGAGAACCATACAGTAATCTGAGTTATAATTTAGAGTAAAATAATCCCTCTTAAAAAGTCAACGGCTTGCTCCCACACTGAGGCCAGGCTTGCCCCAGAGAGACTTTTTATAGCCAGCTTTTAAACCCCTGAAAACTGAGGTTTCCTATGGAAACACTGACACGGCCACAACTAGGGCAGTGCAAATGAGGCTGCAATAATGCTGCTGGGTCCCATAAAGGAGAAAGTGCGGGATGGGGGAATGCACTCAGCTGGCACTCGTGTTTTTGGTGTGACATTCAGCAAGCATCTCACACCCCATATGCTTTTTCAGCATTTCACACTCAACGCTAAAAGAATAACATTGGCTCCCAGGGATCTCTAAAACATTCTGTGCACGTTGTCTCACTGGCTGTGCTCTGTTGTACCCGGACAAGCGCTCCACAAAGCTCAGACCTGACACCACACACAAGCACAATCTGCTGCCTTCTCTTACCCTAAGTAGAAAACAATGGAGAGCAAATTGCACTTTCTTGCTATGGCATAAAGTCAAAATATTACAACATAAACTGCGCCCTAGGAAATCTGCTCTTTCCACCGGCAGATCAACAAAATCCCTTGGAGGGAGCATGATGAAATTGTACAATTCAGAAAAAGAATGGGACTACAAAACAACCCCAGTGTCCAAAATATCCTTGATTTCCATCATTACAAATCAGGCATTTAATATACAGCTACAGCATACCAGCAAGCCTTTTGTTCACTCAGTGTGAGTAGTACATGTTGACAGACAGAGAAGCACTATATCATGTTAATATTCACCTTGTGCTGGAAGAGGAAAAAACTCACCTGATGTTTATGCAAGTATATATGCTATTTAACCACTACAACAGTGTTTAGGGGTGGTATTCGTGCTATTTGGTGTGGGATTAGTGCTGTTAGTGACAAAATGGCACTGAGACCAAAGAGCTTAACAGGACTCATACATGGATTGAATATTTAGACAGAGAACAACATCTAGTTACATTAGTAAGAACTGAAAAAAACACACCCAAAAGTTACAGAAAGGAATATTAAGCCGCATACTTTAGGGTCTACTCTAATCTCCAGGTGTGGGAGTTAAGGAATCTTTTTGGACAGGTTATTCCATAATTGCTCTTTTAAGGGTTTCTTGTAACTTCTTCTGAAGCATCTGGTGCTGGCCTCGGTCAGAGATAGGATACGGCACCAGCTGGACTGTTGGTCTGATATGATGTGGCAACTCATATGCCTGCCAAATGTCTGTATCACCATACTATCCAGGAAAGGCTCTCTTACCTACTGGATTTGCTGTGTTGCCAACTCTCATGTTTTTATCATGAGTTTAATGATATTTAGTGTTTTACTAAAGGCCCCAGCCTCCTGAAGTAATGTGATTACATGAGAACCTGAGCATTTGTTTATTTCTTTGTTTGTTTATTTTTAAAGGTTGGTTTCTAGCCATATTTTTGAGGAAAAGCTTGAAAATATGTCTTCTAAAAGCCCCAAAGCAAAGAAGGCAAACAAACCCAACATTTATTATTTTTAATATCTCATGATTTTGAAGCCAATCTAATGTATTTTGAGGTTCCCAGCTCATGTTTGAACAGTTGGGACTGACCATATTGTGACATGCTTTTTCTGAAAGAGTGTAGGGGGAGAGGATAGAAGTAAATTGCCTTTACCTCTTGTTTTTGTCACATATAAGACAGAGAAACAGTACCAACTTATCATGCCCTTCCTATACCCTTACCAGAATACATTCTTTTGACAGGAGTTTCTCATTATATTCTCAGTAGAAAATCAGGTTTTATGCTGCAGCCATAACATCTAGAGCTGTAACCACCTAAAATGGAAACAAATTGATATTCCCATCTATCTATTAGACATTTATATGATTCTCATCAATCGGGTGAAAATTTCCTTTCAGCTGAGCCCTTCCCCCACCTCCATCCACCACCTACTTTTAAATTAATTCAGGGGAAAACACGGATATTGCATTTTTTTAAATGAGGAAAATAATATATCCCTGGCTTCCAAAAGTGATGACGAAGCACATTAGCTGGATGCTTCTGCTAAAAGGATCACCATGAAATAGTTAATAATGTTGATGTTTAAGGGCACAATTTTCTAATGGCAAAATTTAAGATTTCACTCAGGAAAAAAAATCCTAGACCTCTATTCAAAGGTTTATCTTTGTGGATTTGAGACTATTTCAGTACTGGTTGACTTAGGCCTGGTCTACACTAAAATGTTAGGTTGACTCAGTTATGTCTCCTTCTGTCAACCTAGCTACCACCTTTTGGGGAGGTTATCACCGTGCCTCAGTGGGTCACAGCTGAGAATGCCAGATTCAGCACAAACGGCTGAGAAATAGAGCAGACTCCCCCCAAACTGGTGGTTATTCTATCATTAGACTATAGCAAGTCAGTAACAAAAGTAAACTTCTGTTTCACCACACTGGTTAACAAGAAGTCAAAATTGCAGTCTCCCAGCCTTTGTCTCACCAACCAGACACTGGGCTCTATGATGAGTGGTTACTGAAAACCAATTTAATCAAATATAGAGTACTTCCAAACTCAAGAAATCAGCCACTCAGGCACGTCAATATATATCTCAGATTTTACCCAACAATCATCTGTTGCCAATCCTTTAGTAACAAAAAATCTAAAGGTTTGTTAATAAAAGAAAGAAGAAGAGTTAAAATGGTTAATAGATCGTATACATATAATAATTGGAAAGTCCTTATATCAGGTTTGTTATAGACTGCTGGTTTGTCAAGTCTCTCTGGTAACTTCCAAAAGATTGGACGATTCTCAGTCCATAGTTCAAGATGCTCCTTTTAGTTGTAAATCCACAGTCCAGAAAATCAGGGCAGGGAAGAGGCACAAATGGAGATATATCAAGGGTCTTTTACACCCTTTTTCATGTGTCTGGAAATTTGCTGGCTCAAGCAAAAATCACAACCTCTGTCTGTAGAAAGTTATTGGCCTAAGGTGGAGTCCAGGATCACATGTGCATATCACATGTCCTTACATGCTTTGATGACTCACAGGGAGTAGCTATTGGCCCCTTGGAACCTGAAACATCCACAGGAAGAGCTATCTTGGTGGGATGAGTTTCTTCTAGAGTTAAGTGTCCTTAATGGGTCATCAAGTTTGAATAGACCATTCACAATGGGCTTGCTAGACGGGATGTAAACTAGCTTGTGCGTGTTACTCCAGGAACAAACACATATTTGTTCAATATTCATAACTTTGGATACAGTGATGATACATGGATTTAAACAGGATAATCTTATTTAGCAAATCAAAACTTCTCTATCGACACCTTACATGATATACTTTGTACAAGATTTGTTGCCATTGTATAGCAGTGGTGATAGCAATGATATAAATGATCATATTTCAATCCTAAAGCATCACAGTGGGGGATTACCTACACCGTTGGGAGAACCCCTCCCATTGGCGAAGACAGTGTGTACACTGAAGTACCGAAGCTGCGCTGCTGTAGCATTTCAAGTGTAGGCAAGCCCTGAGGCTGCAGGCAGGCAGTCTGAAACTATAGCTGTGAGAAGTGTGATGGTCTTGATGAGGTGTGGGAGTGCAGAGGCATTAATCATCAAACAAAACTGAAGGTTTTCAAAGCCACTCTGTTGCCAACTCTGATGTATGCATGCAAAACCTGGACGGTGTACAGACACGATGTTATGAAGCTGAATCACTTTCATATGGGCTCTCTGAGGAAACTGAGGAGGATAAGATGGTAAGACAAGAATCTAGATACTGAGATTTTCATAAGGGGTTGGAATTCCAAGCATCCATACTCTGTTGATGAAATCACAGATGAGATGGGCAGACCATGTCACCAGAATGTCAGATGAGCAACTGCCAAAGATCTTTCATGGTGAGCTAAAGGAGGGAACGCGCTCTCAGGGAGGCCAGAAAAAAACATTTCAAGGACTCCCTCAAGTTATCTTTGAGGCATTTCAACATTGACCCAGAGTTTTGGGAAGATCTCGCGCATGATTGTTCTACCTGGCAGTCTCATCCATACTGGAGCTACACAGTCTACGAACAGAGGAGAACTGCTGAGGCAGAGCAGAAGCATCAGCAGCTTAAATCTTGCAACTGCAGCATATCTGATGTTAATCAAGTAACCCATAGCAGCATCTCTTGTTCAGTGTACCACAGATTGTTCAAAGCTCAAAGTTAGCCTGATCAGATACTCACGTTTTCACAGAAACCAAACCAATCAGTGATGTCTTGGGCATCTTCAAACTCGAAGGACCACCACCAACAACTCTGAAATTTAATTATGACAGTTCAGTGGCCCAGTTTTCCATTTTTGGACAAATAGGATTGGTCTATACTACAGAGTTAGTTCAGCTTAACTACATCGCTCAGGCCCTTTCCCAACTGCTCCCCCCCATACATCAGGGCAGCATAGAGATTGGTTCTGTGATGCTCTTGCACCAAAATAATTCTCTGTCTGCTGTAGCTCCTGCATGGCCCTTCTACACTGCCAGAGAGTCATATAGGAGCCGGTGTGGGTGCCAGAATCTCCCCATAGGTGTCTAAAATGCATATTTAAATACTCAAATATATAGTTAGGTGCCAAGCTTTAGGCATTGTGTTTTAAAACCAGGCCCTTAAATATCATTTTTTTCACCATTTCATTCCAGTTTAATTTTAGCAGAAACACACATCTATTGTGGGCCTCCATTATTTCTGGGCTCAGTAGCAGATGCGGGGAGGGGCAGCTGTCCCCACTTTCTGTTGAAAAATAAAGCTGTGCAATGAGAGCTGGAGCTCTGCAGTGCCGTCCTTTCCCTCTCTGATGTTGGCAAGAAGAACAGCAGAGGAGAGACTCAAGCTATTCTTGGCTTCATACACCTCCTGTTCAGAGGCTAGATTCTACCTTCTGACTTTGCTGCAAACTCCATTTGACAGCAGTGGGAGTCCCACTGTGGAGGGAAGGAGTTTATGGTCTTTAACTTTATAGCCTCAGCTGACAGGCCCTAATTAAAAAACATTATCCGGCCCTCACAGTGGACTGATTGTGACACCCTTGCTGTACAGGGTATTGTATTCCTATATTTTGATTGTATGTAACAGTATTTGTTCAGAGATCTGCTTTGGTGCCACTTGGGATATTAAAAAAGCCAATCACGTGCCTTCAGGCTGAGCAGTTACAAAGGGCACCAGGGTTGTAAAGCTACAGAGCACAGACATAGGTGTCTGTATGTGCCTAAAATCTCTTAGAATCCCCATAGTAATATTAGGTGTTATTTTTCTATTGCTACATTTCTTTGTCAAAACAATGAACAGAATGGCTTTTATAGTCATTCTGCCTCATTTAGAGGCCCTTCAGTGGCTCAAGGAGGCCAGCTAGATGGTAATCTATTTGAGGGAGTTTCTAGGTCTATAAGATTATAGTCTGAAAGAGTAATTGAGACATTACAAGAAAAGCTGAAAGAGTTTAAGAATCACAGGACAAATATCAAATTAACCACAAGCTAAACAAGATGAATATTGGAAGAAAAATAATTCCTTCATGCTTTGTTTCTGTCATTGGTGATGAAAATCCAGCTTTGGAGCTCGGAAGGGTATATTTTGATGAAATGTACAAAATAAACACATTAACTCTTTTACTCTTGCAAGGTTAACATCAGGCACTGATAATTTATTTACTAACTATATAAGGCTAGGTCTACACTACCCACCAGAATCGGCGGGTAGAAATCGATCTCTCGGGGATCGAATTAGCGTGTCTCGTCGGGACGTGACAATTGATCCCCGAATCGATGCGCTTACTCCACCAGCGGAGGTAGGAGTAAGCGCCGTCGACGTGGAGCCGTGGAGGCCGATTTTGCCGCCGTCCTCACAGCGGGGTAAGTCGGTTCCGATACGTCGAATTCAGCTACGCTATTTGCGTAGCTGAATTTGCGTATCTTAAATCCCCCCCCCCCCGTAGTGAAGACCTGCCCTTAGTTAGTACTGTAGCTAATAAATTAGGGGAATGTTTTCAACACAGAAAAACTTTCCTTGTAGAAAAACATCTATGCAGAAATGAACTTTGGATTTAAAATCTTCTGTAGAATACCTCTAGCCCAATAGTTCCCAAACTTGGTTCGCAGCTTGTTCAGGTAAGCCCCTGGCGGGCCTCAAGATGCTTTGTTTACCTAAGCGTCTGCAGGTAAGGCCGCTCGCAGCTCCCAGTGGCGGCAGTTTGCTGTTCCTGACCAATGGGAGCTGCGGGAAGCGGCGTGGGCCGGGCCACCGCTTCCCGCAGCTCCCATTGGCCAGGAACGGTGAACCGCGGCCACTGGGAGCTGCAAGTGGCCGTACTTGTGGATGCTTAGGTAAACAAAGCATCTTGCGGCCCGCCAGGGGCTTACCCTGAACAAGCCGCGAACCAAGTTCGGGAACCACTGGGCTAGCCTAATGCTGCTAGCACTGGGGATATGAAATTGGTGCTACAATCTAAGGATGAGATATTCAAAGCTTCCTAAAAGATAGGGAATCCCAGTTCCTAGTAATGGGAATGGACCATCTAAATCCCTTAGGTAGCTGTGACAATTGCACCCTAAATAAATTAATTACATAACTTAGATTTGTTCTGCTTTTTTCAGGGGTTTTTTGCCATAGAAAATTGAAAGAGAAATGGAAATAGAAAAATGTAGGTTACCATAACATTATGTTTATAAACTTAAATGATCAAAAGTCAGGAAGTGTGAAAATGAAGCATGAATATATAACTTTAACTCTACCCCGGGCTGCTTATGCTTTATGATGCAACCTTTACATGAGTGTTTAAACTTGTAACTGTTAGATTACATTACTATAAATTTTATATTGTAACACACAGGCACACTGTCTGGAGATACAATGGGTGGTACTGTCAAAATCCTCAATGCTGACCTAACTCTGCTGGGACTGGAGTCAATGAAAATTTTATCTTTGACTTCACTCAGAGCAGAGTTAGGCCAACACTGAGCACTTCTGTAAAGCCAATCCACTCTATCTATGCCTACCCTATGCATTCATTAGTTTCTTTTGCAGAACCATGCAACTGCAGGGGTCTTGTTTCCTGTTATGCTAATATATGAATGTGACAAGGTAGATGAGGTAATATTGTTTATTAGATACATGTCTGTTCCTGGGAGGGACAAGCTTTCAAGCTTCACAGAGCTCTTCTTCAGGATTGGAGAAAGTATAACCAGAGTGTCTAAGCTAAATACAAGGTGGGACAGATTGTTGAGTATAAGGGGGTCACGCATGCTGTAGGGGGCCCATTTAAAACGAGGTGGGTAATTAAGGGTTAGTAGTAAGAGCAATTTTTAACACACCCTCCTGCCTGCTAATCCTTACTTGCTCACTTCATTTGAAGTGGTCTCCTCCAGCATGTGTGAACCCCTTACACGTAATTTGTCCCTGTTTGTATTTAGCTCAGACATTCTATTTACCGTCCCCAGCCCTGAAGAAAAGCTCCATGAAACTCGAGAGCTTGTCGCTCTCACCAACAGAAGTTGGTCCAATAAAGATATTACCTCACCCACCTTGTCACTCTCATATCCAGGGACCAACACAGCTACAGACACACTCCAAACAAGTATGGAAAATGCAAATATACAATACTTACATATGTATGTAACTACAAATACACAGGACAACATTATTTGAGATTTATTTCACTCCTAAGAGAGTTGCCCTATATTTTTTAAAGTGACTATTGATTGTGGGTGCTGATGTTTTTGGGTGCCCCACTTGAGACACCTGAAAGGAGCTTGATTCTCAGAAGTTGGGCTGTAATGGGGTGTGCTTCCCACACTGGCACTACAAGAGCTGAATTAGGCCAGGTGAGCTCAATCAGCTAATTAGGCTGCAAAGGGTGAGCTTTAGGCTGAAGGCAGCTAATAAGAGGTAAGCTTACCTGTGAGGGACAGGTGGAGCTTCTACAAAAGCCAGGAAATTGGAAGCAGAAGGCACCGCAGGGAAGGAGTCTGCAGTCACTCCCTGGTAGAAAGGAGGTATGTTTTGGAGGCTGCAGAGATGATTTGCCTAAAGTGTGTTCACTAAGCTGTTTTCTCCAACACTTGTTAGCTTGATGCTTTATTTACCTTATATGTAAATGTACTTTCATTTTCTTCTGCCTATAATCAAGCCAGCCAGACAGGTAAATCCCCATTCTTTTGTCTCATTGCCTGCAAACCACATTTTGAGAACATATTTCCAGCACACACACATCCATAATTCTTTATACACAACCTGTACCTATGTCATGCAATAATATTGCTGACAAGTGCTTTATTAGTTTACATATAATACCTTACAAGATACCTTTTGGATATATATTATGACAACAGTGTAGTGAGTGTTTGAGGCCTGATATGAGTTACAGGATAGTGGACCCTCTGCCGGTGGGCACTGAGGTGGCTCTTAAGGTCACACTGGGGTCCCAAATTGGCTGTTCAGCTACTAGTTGCTTTTGAAAATTTATGCCACTCTGATTACTTACATTCATTACAAATAAATTTTGGATGTTCAGATATTTTCCAAATTGCATTCAATTTGTATTGGATGTTCAGATATTTTCCAGAGACTGACTTGACACAGATGACATCATTTGTCATAGAGTTACTCAGTGGGGCAGCTTCTGACCTCTCAGCCTCCACCTGTGCATAATTATCCATATGCAAAAATGTGTGTTCACATTGAACATTTGCCCTGTACAGTTGCAAATCTCTATGTTTGTACTAACTCCAGTGGGCACATGTTAACATATGCACAGCAAGCATTAGCATATGCACAGATATTTGAACTTGCAAAGTGGAGGCATATGTTTATGCATGCACAATGTTTTTTACTCACAAGTGGAAGCTAATAACTTGGCTGAAAATCTAAATCAGAAAGTAGAAAAAACAAAAATCAAGGTTATTGTGTGATATTGCTATGTAAGGAAGGCAGTATCTCTGGCCCCACAAATAAAGGCAGCGTGTATTTCAGAGAAAAGTGCTGTCTCCTCACTTTTCCCATATGTGGGCTGGAGTATACCTGAGTCCCCTCCACCGGGGCACGAGAAACAAGAATCTCCTCCTCATTTCCCTTTTGGAGTGAAAGACACAAGAACATTTCAACTCTCTTCTCTTCATGGCAAACAATGCCTGAGTTCCACACTTGTAAAGAAATTGGAATACTGGAGCTGAAATCGACTGTGTGGAATCGAGATGATAGTGACGTAAGTGTATCAACACACTCTAAAATGGTTTAATGCTGCAACAATCCAGAAGTGCGTCTTGCAGGATTACAGACACGAAGATATGTTTAACAGGGAGCAAAAAAAGCCACTGGGTCAAATTTTGCTCTCAGTTCCACATATACAATGCTTTTAACTTTACCAGGGCTGAGCATGAGTAAAGGAGAGAACCATTAGGCTCACTGTGTTTTTGGACTACAAATGATGTGTAACTAGACACCCAAAACAACACTAGCATTCAGAATATCTATTTTGGCTTTTTTTTTTGGATGCTGAGGAGAGGAAAGAATTGTGCTATAGCACAACCTCATAATAAGCAACATCATCATGTCATAATTATTGAAAGTGGCAATGCATTTGGAAAACATTAAGGCATTTGCAAGTTGCTGCCCAGAATTGTTTTTCCTGAGAATGCACTAAATTTACAAATACGGTGATTTCTAGAAAACAGTTAAATTAGGCTGATGAGTTTGCTTGAACTAGTGGCTTGGAGCAGCACGCAACAGTGTTTTCTTTTAACTATGGAATAAATTCTACCCTCATTTCCATCTGTTCAACCTCTTTGAATTCACCCCTTGAACTTTAGCACCTCTTTTTTGCTCCCATGAACTGGACCATTAAGTGATGCTGCTGTTGCATGGGAGCTACGTATCAGTCAATGGCTCACAGTCAGGAAGGGTCCCTAACTGGCCATAGGTGCACCTGATTTTTTTTTTAAATCAACAAGCCTGATGAATACCATCTGTTCTCTGAACCTACACTGATGTGCGAGCTAAACATAGCTGTGCCTGCATGAGGAACAAAAGTATGCCCTCATCATGTCAGCTAGTGTCATAATGAACACCCGATAAAACACTAGTGAGGACAAGTCAGTTGTAGTATTAACACAAGTTAGCAAGTCATAGTAGACCCTAGTCTCTCCCATAATCTTTAGTTTGACCTAACATTTGTGAAAGCTACAAACAGCCTTGTCTTCACTAAGATTTTACCTCTCGTTAGTTACCACGTGTTAGCTAACTTGAGTTAAGACACCACCATTCCTAGTGTGGAAGCACTCACTCATTGCATTTAAATTGCAGTATTCACACCACATATTGAACTGATTCCCGCTCAGTTTGATCAAAGACTATGGGCCTGCTTCACATTAACAATAGGCCCCTTTACACCACTCTGGCAGTGTAAAGTGGGCTTACAGTAGGTATAAATTACATTTGTACCCACTTTCAGGATTGTTTACACTGCCAGAGTGGTGTAAAGGGGCCTATTGTTAATGTGAAGCAGGCCCCTGGTGTTTTTGGTAAAAGACCCAAGCATGCCTCTCTACATTCTGTATTGTCAGAGTAATCCCCGTCAACCTTGATTTTTAATCCCCATGACTGAATTTTTTTTTAAATGGATTGTACATGTTTTGCTATTGTAACTATAATCTTCTTAGGTTTGGGCATTTAGTGCCTCCCACTGAAATACACAAAGCTTTATGCAGAGAATCCCTCTATGTTTTGGATGTGTCCAGGTGTGTCAAAGGAAAGAAGTAAACATCAAAACCCAGCTTACTTCATATGTGTAACAATGCAAAAAACAAAAACAAATAACCCCCCCAAACCTTAGGACATGAGGGATTTTTTTTATACATGTCAATTGTGCAGATGGAAAAACAGGGGCTAAAGGGGTCATTCGGACAGTATACAAACTAAAAAGGTAAACGAGGCTGGTGGCTACTCCAATAAGCTCAGGCTGGGCCTGATCCAAAGCTCACTGAAGTAAGTGGGAAAACTCCCATTGCCTTTAATGGGATTTAGGCACAGCAGGCCAAATCTATCTCCAAGATTTCTTCTTCCTCATCTTCCTATCCCAGCTTACACGCTTGCTCTCTCTCTCTCTCTCTCAACTCCTTATTCATCCAAATCCTGAATGAAGTTTCAAAATAGGGTCAAATTCTGCTGTTAGGGTCAATATTTGTTCCACTGAAAGTCCACAGGAGTGTTGATTTTAGCGTCAGTGGGACACCCGACTTTCCCATAATATGCTTGATCATGCTCTACTTTATGTTGGGCAAAAATTGCTTCATGCTGTGTTCATGCCCTGAAAAACTAGTTTTCTTTAAGCTACAGCAGCAGTGTGGTGGTATCAACAGTATCCTGTGGCAGCGAGTTACACAGTTTAATTATACACCAGGTTAAAAAAAACCCTCTTTTATCCATTTTAATTTCATTTTAGCTTTATTTAAATTTGATTTATTTTTGTTTAGTCTGTCACTTCTGTTTAATTCAGTGGTCTCATTTTTCCCATGTGAAACCTATCCATGTGGCCAGGCTGTAAACTGGAGGCAGCAGAGCCAATCTACATTCCTTACTGTGGTGCCCCAGTGGATGGTGTGTGTCTCTCTCACACAGGAGTCACATAATCAAAGAACTTACCAGCCCCTCCTGCCCAGGCTCGCAACCCTATGTGTGAGCTAAGCCATAGGGAGTCCTTGCACAGCAGAGCTTCATGGTGGGCAGCTGATGCAACACCCTCTACAGACAGTCACAGCATCGCCAACCCCAAGTGTTCAAAAATCATGCATCCGGCTCACCCAAAATCATGACATTGGCTTTAAAGATTTGGTGTTCTGTTTATTTGCCTTCTGCTTTTTGAGCCTTTAGGGTGCACTCGGGTCAATTTTGAAGCTTTCTCCACAGCCACGAGGGCTAGAAACTTCATGTTTCTTTAAGAATGACAGCTGTAATCATCACATAGCTGCTTGAATCTAGGAGCTGGGGCTTTAAGGAAAACAATAATTATCATGAGACTCATGACAAAATCATAAAGAGTTGGCAACACTGAATCTCCTGTCCCACAAAGAGATTTTACTCCACTGAATCAGCTCCCTACATACCCCTATGAAAGAAGAGTTCAGTCCTTTACTCCCATTCTGATCCAAATGCCCTTCAACTATTAAATAACCATGTTTCTGTCTCACTCAGGCCCTGACGTCTTAGGGAGCCCGGTCTGCAGCTAGGCCATCTGCACTTCCACTGACTGGTGACAAAAGCCCCTAAAAATCAACATGCCCATGTTATCCGATAGCCATGAAATGTATTCCAGATTAGCACAGAAAATACTGCTAAGGCTTCTTGATGTATTTGCAATAAAACACGGAACTGTGGCAAATCTGGAATTTAACTTTGGTATTTTTACATTAACACTCAGGTGCCATCTAAAGGCATTGGCTCCCTTGCATTGGGGTGCAGATAAGTGTCTGGAATCTGGGGTAGTGGGTAGACAGACACTGCTTGTGCAGGGCTTGGCTTTTATTAGCTCAGACGTCCAGATGAGATTGCTTAGGGCATAGGAAAGACCAGCTATTCACTGCTATTAGAGATGTAATACCTCAGCATGCCTGGGTCATGCAACTTACAGAGAATGTCAGCGTGCCCGTAGCTCCTTAAAAGGTCAAGAATAGTATATCCTTATTACTAAACACAGACCATGTCTCCTTCTTTTATAAAAATATCCCCCTTTACATGTATTAGCTACTGATTAAAGAAAAATAATAGTTTTAACTTTACTGCCCCCTGCTGGCCCCAAAGGCAAGTGCAGGAAGATGATCACTTAAAACCTTCAGCAGCAGAAACAGATGATGGCTTAGATTGTAAGCTCTTTGGAGCAAGGCCATCTTGGTGTTCTATGTGTGTACCCTGCATTGCACAATAGGGCCCTGTTCTATGATGGAGGATGGGCCCAATCACTACTGCAATGCAAATACTAAACAACAATAGCACCCCATTCCCAACCGCTACAGTTAGGGTTATACCTGGGAGGGAACCGCCTAGATGAGCGGGAGTAACTTTTCTCTCAGGAAAGGGGCTTAGGCCTCTTTTCTCATTAGCTGCCATGGGGAAATACATTTTCTGCCTGACAAATATACTCCTAGGGCTGAATCCAGGGGTCCTTCCCAGTGCTTAATTTTTAATGAAAGAGGTGACGGGGCTCAAGCAATGTTTTTATTTTCATAACTGACATGGCAAGCCCACAAGTGCTGGAGCTATGAACTGCCGAGCCTAGAGGTGCCAGGCTCAGCCCTGGTAAGTCCCAGCACAAATTAAGCACTGGTCCTTACCCCTAATATCCTGTGACCTCTAAAGGAAGAGCTATCATAGTATCATTATTATTTACTATTTATAACGTAGTAGTACCTAGGCATGATAGTCACGGACCTGGACCCCTCTGAGCTAGGCACTGTACAAACACAGAACAAAAAGATGGTCGTTATCCCACAGTGCTTACAATCTAAGTGGAGGTGGGATGAGGTATTCCTCCCCCCACACACACACACCACCATGTAAATAATAGAGCTGGGTCACTTCAGCTACCTCTCCTCCCTCGGCCTGGTGCTTAAACAGTGAGCCTCTGTTCGGATGGCTGTAAGAATCCCACTATCCCTAGAATGTGAAAGGATAATCAAGGGGGACACAGCTTGCGTTTCACTTTACACAAGTCCTCCATCATTCACTCTCTGTAAGCAAATGGGCTAGGCTTTCTGCCCGGTTTGCTTTCCACTGAACAGTTCTGGAGAATTGCTTTTTCAATCATAAGTGTTTGTTATTGTTAAGGGTTTTTCCACAGATCTGGGAAATCTTTCTCTCTAGATCTAATTCACGGCGCAACTGAGCACTTTCTCAAGCTGGGATTTTCAATGGGGGCGAAGGGAGCTAGGCTTCTAACTCCCAGTGAAAATCAATGGGCACCTAACACCCTTTGGTGCCTTCGAAAATCCTAGCCTCAGTCTAAGGGCTGGTCCACACTAAGCCCCCAGTTCGAACTAAGATACGCAACTTCAGCTACGTGAATAACGTAGCTGAAGTCGAAGTATCTTAGTTCGAACTTAAAGGTACTTACCGCGGGTCCACATGCAGCAGGCAGGCTCCCCCATCGACTTTGCCTACTCCTCTCGCGGAGCAGGAATACTGGTGTCCACAGCGAGCACTTCCGGGATCGATTTATCGCATCAAGACAAGACGCGATAAATCGATCCCAGAAGATTGATTGCTTGCCGCCGAACCAGCGGGTAAGTATAGACGTACCCTTACATCCCCTTGAAAAAGCAAACCACAGCCACATACAACGCAATCTCACTAGATACAAATCATAGAGACGCTACTCCCTCTAGTGGCATGAATATTAGTCATTAGCCTGATCTGCCACTTGCATTGTTTTGCTTCAGATGAAGGCATTACAGGCTAAAGGGGCTCTTGGGAGGTGGAACTGAACTTGAGTTAACCCCTTATTTGCAGCCAAGTCACATTTCATTCTTCTTTTTGCCTTTACTTTTTTTCATTGCCATGCTCTCAGCTACCTGTACACAATTACATTTAACCTTATGGCATAATGCATCCAAATAGGCAACACCTTTCATGCTTCATTTTCATTGGAATGTATTCTGCAGCGGTGAAATAGAGTTTAGCTGGTTCCTCAATTCAGATATTATTAAAAATAATAGCAGTAATGTTTGTACTGAGAATAGGAGACAGTTATTACTTGACATTCAAGATCAGTTTTCTTCTAGCTTCAAACAATAAAAAACGCTGCTTTTTTGTCTAACAAGAGTTGCCTCATTGAAGAATAAGAAGGGCCTGCGTGTGTTTAGTGCAAGCCTGTGACTATATAGCCAGACTGCAAAAAGACACGAGTTTGCTTTGGAAAGTCTGATATTTGGGGTTTACCAAGTTATTTGCCTAGAGGAAGGATCACATTCCTGTGGCATGTGCTTTCTTGAATCCCTCATAACACACAGTTTTCTGCCTCAAGGAAGAAAAGAAAAGAAAAAGTCAATAGTAATTGACAGTAATAAGAGGTCTTGAATGGATTCTGCACAGTGATGTCGGTGTGAGTATTGCTTTCTCAGTTCAGCTAGCACTAGATCGGTGTTCTCATCAGTAGACTGAAAAAACACACATGCTTTATGGTATGATTTACAATACCGATACAAACGATTAACTAGCAAGTGGCATTCTCTCTCTCCTTCTGTCACATGTTCAGATCTAGGCTTGCCTCATTTAAAGAAAGGTTCAGAGCAGCAGGTGTTGGGGTGGTTTGTTTTTTTTAAATGTCAGTGCTTCTATTTAATTTAACCGCTTAGCAATAAAATGTTTTCTTCATCACCTTTTAATTAATTTGGGGTTTCTGGCTAATCCCTTCCTTCCCCCATTTCAGAGCTCTCATTCGGAAAAAGATTTATCTAAGGGTTATTGCCAGCTTTGTTATGTCTTCTGCTTAAAACTCAATAATAATAAATAAATGTGTAGCCCGGGGAGCATGCAATTATTTCATCCTATAAACTCCAAATTGTATGGTCCTGCCAGAGACCAAAGTCATTCAGTTAGCTCTCCCACCACAGTTCTGTGCATTAGTTATTTCACAATCACCAGAGGTAACTTTTACATATTATTAAAAGCAACTGATACTTTACAGGTTATTCCTTTTTTTTTTACTTGTATCAGAGCAATGTTAGGCTGGGTGTGTAGTTTTCCCTCGCTATAATCCAATTCCTTCGCCAAGAACCAGATTAACTAACAGATGGTGTGTGATGAAATAAATGCACAGTTTTAAAAGATCAGGAAAAGTTTAATGAACTGGATAGGAGCATGTGGCTGTGGAATCTCTGTTCTCCACTGGATTGAATGTCAGACCTTCTCATTTGTATGTCAGTTCCCTGTGGTTTTGGTAGCTTTGAGCCCATGCCAAAATCGGGATGTAGGTGTTGTATCATAGTCAAGAGTTCCTTTGAATAACTGTTCAACCCAAACCAGGCCCTTTGACTATCTTGTGGGATAAGATTAGTCAGCACTGGCCGTATTTAGGCTGTCTGGGAACAAGAGAACCAGTGGAGAGCTCCACATTTCTGTCTGCTTCTAGCAGATTGAATAAAAACTCCCTTGTATTCATCTCTACTGCGTTCCCTATTTTCTCTACCAGGAGAGAGACTGTACAGTCATGAATATTAGTTTGCAGCTCTAGTTTATTATGGGCCAGGTTTTAACACCATGAATTCTGTGAAGGTTTGGGACCTCATTTCAATTTCTATGGATTTTTATAGTCCCATAGAATGTAATAGGGATTAATAGCATTCTATAGCAATGTAATAGATTTCTATATAAATCACTCTACAAACTCATAGAATATAACAAAGTCCTTTCTATGGTATTTTTTAACCATCTATAGCAGAGGTCTAATTCCCTATTGAGTGCTACAGGATGGTGCAAAATATTCATACAAATGTTGACATTTCTGATTATATTCTGTAGGACTCTCCCATAAAGGGAAACTCCAAGTTCAGGAGCATTCAGTGCCAGGTTTTTGGTCCTGCACATTACAGAAATAAAATAAGGGGTTCAGCTCTAAAGTTTTACATTGACCCCATTTCTAGTTTTTGATACTGACTACAGTGTATTCCACGGTTGTTTGGAAAATGGAATGGAATTTTCACCAAAACAAAAACAAAAATAAAATCACAAAAAAGTCTCATGTCTTTAAATTTTGGAACTTTTCAACCACCTCAAGAGTCTGTCACAAACCAGGATCATCATCCAAAACATCAACTCATTTTTCCATCAAAATTTAAAATTTCAGTAAAAAATGTCATCTAAACAGTGATTTAAACAAAAACACCCAGATCTAGATAGTTCTACATATGGTGCCTTTGGCTTCTGCTATATGTAGCATCAGATTGTTACAATGCTCACATTGTATTTATGGTAGAGAGGAAACAAATAGCATTGACACCTCTGAGCTCTCTCTCCCAAGGAGGGATATTCCTCATCTGAGGCCTACATTTTAGGACCTACACAATAAGCCTTCTGTTACCTGAGTTTTACTAGTGGAGATTAAACTTACTTATGCTAATGAATCAAACTGCATATCATTTGTTACCTTATTCTAATGCTTCTTATTTGCATTCTGAGAGGGACAGGGGCAGACAGAAAAGAATGGAGGAGCTTCAAAGGTATTGAGGAATGAGAAGGAAAATTAGTAGGTGTTGGGGGAGGGCAAGAAGCAGGTTTGGAAGTGCTGGGAAATGCAGACAAGTTTGGAGGGGAAGGGAGATTGATAGGTAATGGTGGAGAGAAAGAGGAGGTGTTAGGGAATGGGCAGTGACAGGGTGAGGGGGGCAGTGGGATGAAAAGAGGCAAGGAGAGGTGAACTGAATGGTGAGGATGGTAGGGCAGAGTGAGACGTTGGGGGGTGAAGGGCCAGCGTGAAGGTCATGAGCCTTTTCATTAGGAACTCCCTGATAAATTGGCTTTCGAACTATTTCAGTTGTAAGCCAAAAACAACCAGCCAAACAAACCAACAAACAAAAATTAAAAAAAAAAATACCCTGAGCAAACTCACTGAAAATCTTCTCCAGGCCTAAATCTCCAACCTGCTTTGTAACTGGTAGAATAAGGAGCAGAATAGGCCCCAGAGTCTAAATACCAATTGAAAATCTACCTCGCCTCAGCAATGTGCATGGGCCTTCCCAAATTCCATGTGCTAGTTTCTCCTCAGCAGAAAACCAGAAAAGGCAGAAGAATAACTATCCTACTTTCACTGAAGGCAATGGGAGTACTATCATGCCTAGGGTTACCATATCTAACAAATAAAAAAAGAGGACCCTCCACAGGCCCTGGCCCCGCCCATTTCCCCACCCCAGCCCCGCCCCAACTCCGCCCCTTCCCTGCCCTAACTCCGCCCCCTCCTCCCTCCCACTCCCAGCCATGCGGAAAGGGCTGCCCGAGCGCTACCGGCTTCACGGTTTGCCGGGTAGCCCCCAGACCCTGCGCCCCCATCCGGTGCTTCCCCAGCGCAGCTGTAGCCCGGGAGGGGAAGCACCCAGCCGGGGGCGCAGGGTCTGGAGGCTGCCCCGCAAACCGTGAAGCCGGTAGCGCTTGGGCTTCGGGCAGCCCCCATGCCTCCGGACCCTGCGCCCCCGGCCGGGCACTTCCCCTCCCGGGCTCCAGCGGCGCAGGGTCCGGAGGCATGGGGGCTGCCTGAAGCCAGTAGCGCTCGGCTCTTAAACCGAGCCGAAGAGTCGGGGAGGAGCAGAGCCGCCGCGGCCGGAGGCTCTGCTCCTCCCCTGACTCTTCGGCTCTGTTTAAGAGCCGGGCTGCCCGAGCGCTACCAGCTTCGGGCAGCCCTCATGCCTCCGGACCCTGCGCCCCCGGCCGGGCACTTCCCCTCCCGGGTTCCGGCGGCGCAGGGTCTGGAGGTATGGGGGCTGCCCAAAGCCCGTAGCGCTCGGCTCTTAAACAGAGCCGAAGAGTCCGGGAGGAGCAGAGCCGCCGCGGCCGGAGGCTCTGCTCCTCCCCTGACTCTTTGGCTCTGTTTAAGAGCCGAGCTGCCCCAGCGCTACCGGCTTCGGGCAGCCCCCGTGCCTCCGGACCCTGCGCCGCCGGGGGCTGGGGTCCGGAGGCAAGGGGGCTGCCGGAAGCCCATAGCGCTCGGGCAGCCCAGCTCTTAAACAGAGCCGAAGAGTCAGGGGAGGAGCAGAGCCGCCGCGGGAGGGGAAGTGCCTGGGTGGCATTTTCCTGGACATGTTCGGCTTTTTGGCAATTCCCCCCGGACGGGGGTTTGAGTGCTGAAAAGCCGGACATGTCCAGGAAAAAGAGGACGTATGGTAACCCTAATCATGCCCAGAGGGTGACACGTGATAATGCAAAGCTTTCAGGAGGACATACTGCAAATAAAGGGAATTAAAAATCATACAGTCATCATTACTAGCAGCCTTTAAAACTTGTATTGTGCAAAACAGTCAGTGTGTTAGAAATGATCTAGTGCT
Source organism: Chrysemys picta bellii (assembly GCF_011386835.1). Taxonomy (NCBI): domain Eukaryota; kingdom Metazoa; phylum Chordata; order Testudines; family Emydidae; genus Chrysemys; species Chrysemys picta. Next base: position 133,386,551 of record NC_088791.1, read on the forward strand.
AATACCTGCTCACCTGCTGAAATAGATTCTTTCACCAGACAAGCTACTTTGTGGTGTTTCTGCCTTGGATAAATTCAGGAGAAACTCAACTCAGGAGCAGGCTTGTTCTGAAGGATATGAACCACATTATCTGCTGGCTTGGGGTAGATGCCTGCAATCTCTGAGAAGCAGAATGAGCAAATAGTGCTCCCAGGTTCATGATGCGGGATAAGGAGCATGTCTGGTTTGCAGCAGGTTTGTTTAGTTGACCTGAATATGAGTCACAGCAGCCATTTTGTTAGACCTACTCCTGAGCACTTGAGGAGAAACTGATATGGATTGAAATTAATCCCCTGCTCAGTGGCCCCTGCCATACACCCCTTATAAATGGAGCTGTCTATGCTACCTTCTCCATGTTAATGCACCTGTCACTGAATGCAGCTGAAGGCACTGTCCTCTCATTTCTTTACTTACCCCTTTCTCTGCCAGGTATTTTCCTGAATAATGACTAACGAGACACCTCAAATTATTGCAAGGAGCAGCCTGACCTGGCTTAAGGAGCTCCCTGAGAGGATGCTGATGGAATATCAGTATGTCCTAGCCCAATCTGCCTTTTTTGTCCTCAGAAGAAGCTCAGCAGGCCTCAGTGGCCCCATAAAGCCTGGCCTAAGCAGCCTCTTGTGTCCTGAGAGAAAGGTAGCTGGGCCTCAGGGGTTCCGAATGGTCTAGGCTAAACTGCTTTCCTGTCACATGAGGAAGCATTTAGATATGAGTAAAATGTTGCCTGTGCCATCTGATGCTATAGAAAGAGCTATAAACAACAGGGATCCTACAGGTCAAATAACCAGATGAGAAGTAGATGTCAAAAGGTAGGTGATGTTCTGTGGGACCCTCAAAAGAAATACAATGGGCCCTGTTTGTGGAGACCCCCCCACCGACCTCACTTTCTGGAGTGGTATTCGTTGGCAGTATATCCACCCAATCTGATGTGCTGGAGAATTGCCTCACTAATCTAAGTCTTCTTCTCTAGTCCAGATTGAGGATGCTATCATCTATGTGTTCCCCCCCCCCCACTGTTTTAGTGGGAATAGAAGTTAGACTTACAGAATTGAGATGGTCCTGAACACTCCTTTTCCCTTTTTTGTAAATCTGTGCTACATTTGTTTTTCTCCAAATCTTCCTGGGCATCCATCAGGGCTTTTCAGAAATAACAGTTAGCAAGATTAGTATGTTTTTAAGTCATTTTTCGGTCAGCATTCACTTCATCCCCCTCCTCGTTTATTGATGGACTTGCTTTATGTCCTGAACTTCTCCTTCCTCAGAAATATTCCTAAAAGCCATAATTACTCTCTGTAGACCCTTTCACAAAGAAGTGTTGTGATACTTAATACGAATAAAAGTTCTGCACGGTTTTGATGAGATAGTTACCTTATAGTCACCTGGGATCCTCAGTGGTAATTAGGCACATTTTCAGGTCTTCCTCTGTGTTTTATATAGTAACAAATGCATTGTTAACACTCAAGAAATAACACTGCTCTACAGCCAAAATGCTTCTGAAATAAATGTAGTCAAACTTTACTAATTCTGGGTCACTGAGAACGAAAATGATGCTTAAAATTGTTGATTGGCTCTAGTTTTCAAGATATGCTATTGGGTCAGTATATACGACCCTTGACTTGGGAATGGCGGAGGATAAGTGAGTTATAAAGGGAAGGGATCTCAATTTAAACCAGAAATGACTAAAATACATCTTTGACTAGATCTATGAATAAATCTATGACTGGGTTTGGACAGTACTTGCTTTTGAGGCAAAACAATGAATGATGCAATCTGAAGCTGGTATTGCGTCATCCATTATATGAATTGCATCATGTTATTCCTAGAAGTCATGGATGATGCAATCATAACGAAGCTTACATCACTCTGCTGAACAAATTGCCCTAGATCAGCTCTAGAAATCATACAGTGTCGTGCTCTCTTATTTGTCAGTGTTTGATTTTGCAAAGGGACACATTTCTGTTTAGCCAAAGTGAGCAGAGATGCCTCGTACTTGTGGGAACAGTGCAGATAACTTCTGGTATGTTTGTGGTGAAGTGACTTTTGCATCACAAAAGCGCAGTATAACCACTATGGTTAAGAAAGCCTATCACCTTTATTTTGGCTGCAAAATTGGAGATAAGGACAAGAGGTGGGCCCCACACATATGCTGCAACACTTGTGCAACAAATCTTCGCCAGTGGTTGAACAGGAAAAGGAAATCTATGCCTTCTGCAGTGCCAATGATTTGGAGACAGCCAACAGATCATACCAGCAATTGTTACTTCTGCATGGTGCCTCCAGTTGGGAAAGGTGTGTCAAAGAAGAAAAAGTGGACTGTGCATTATCCAAACATTCCATCAGCTATACGCCCAGTACCCCACGGAGAAGGACTGCTGGTTCCTGATGCACCAGAATCATTCTCACTTGAGTCAGACGAGGAAGAGGAAGAGGATGAAACTTCTGGTCCTGAACCATCAATGTCACAGGACCCACATTTTCTCCCATCCTCCTCCTCTGAACCACACCTCATAACACAAGGTGAACTGAATGACCTTGTCAGGGATTTGGAACTACCCAAGAGTAAGGCAGAGCTGTTGGGCTCCAGACTACAGCAGTGGAATCTCCTGGCAGGTGATATTAGGATTTCCATGTTCCATGACCGTTAAAAGGATTCTTCTTCATGGAAGGTGATCTTGTAGCCTGCAACAACATCGATGGTGTGATGGCAGCCCTCAACATTGTTCACGATCCAGATGAGTGGAGACTGTTCATTGATTCATCGAAGACGAGTCTTAAAGCTGTTTTACTGCATAATGGCAATGTTTTGCCATCAATTCCAGTTGGTCATGCAGTCCATATGAAGGAAACCTATGACAACATGAAACAATTTTGAGGTGCATAAACTATGACCAACATCAGTGGCAGCTTTGTGGCGATTTGAAGGTTGTTGCTCTCTTGCTTGGTCTGCAGACTGGATACACAAAGTACTGCTGTTTTCTCTGCGAATGGGATAGTCGTGCAAGAGATTCCCACTACATCAAGAAAGATTGGCCACTCCGACAGTCATTGGAGCCTGGGAGGAAAAGTGTTCAGCATCCACCACTTGTTGAATCAAGGAAGATTTTGTTACCACCCTTCCACATCAAGCTGGGTCTGATGAAGAACTTTGTCAAGGCCATTGACAAAACACAAGCAGCTTTCAAGTACCTCCATGGAAAATTTCCAAGGTTAAGTGAAGCTAAGATAAAGGCAGGTGTCTTTGTTGGTCCTCAGATTCATGAACTTCTTTGAGATGATGCATTTGACCATGCACTGCGTGGCAAGGAAAAGATGGCATGGAATGCCTTCCAGTTAGTGGCAATACATTTTCTCGGAAACAACAAGGCAGACAACTACAGGTTGTTGGTGGAAAACCTCCTCAAGGCATACAAAAGCCTTGGTTGCAACATGTCACTAAAGATACATTTTTTGCACTCTCATCTCGATTTTTTTCCACCGAACTGCGGAGCAGTGAGCGACGAGCATGGCGAGCGATTTCACCAGGACATTGCAACAATGGAGAAACGCTATCAGGGCAAATGGAGCCCATCAATGCTTGCAGACTATTGCTGGACAGTGACAAGAGATGCTCCGTTTAATGAATACAAGAGACAAGCCAAGAAGCGCCGAGTAGACACTGAATAGGACTAAACTATGTACATAATAGTTTTTTGCCTTTTGTTTCCTAATAAATTTTATTTATATAACCCTTTTGCTGATTTTGAAAGTGTTACATAAACAGGACAGGTGAAATATTATCATGTAAAGCAACCATAAACACATGAAAAGACCTAGGTTTACAATTTATGATTAAAACTGTACTATCTACACAATATACATAGACATAAAATGTAAAAACTTAAATATCTTAGAAACAGTAGCCAATCAGTTGTTTTAATTGTCATATTTGAATTCAGCACATCAAAATACATAATAAATAGCACATTTTATCTCTGAAGCAGACGACTTCTCAAAAATTGTAGACCAGTGTAATAAATATGATAATATTTTCTGATAGACTGAATTAAGGTGCCACCAGACTCCTTGTTGTTTTTGAACTAACTCTGCCATCCACACTGTGCTTGGCCTTGTATGGGTGCATAAAAGGAGAGGGCAAATGCAACCCCCCCTAGCAACATGGGCTGGGCACTATGTGGTTCTTGTGCTCCTTTGAGCACAAGATTGCACAAGACAAGAAGTGCTGGTGCTGGCCTTCCCTCTACATTGTCCAATGGGGCACAGCGGAGACTGACGACTGCACCTTCATCATCAAGCACCCCACAGCAGCTGTCCACCATGGAGCTCCAGGAGACATTGTGCCAGTTTCAGGCACAATGCCACCAGATGTCCTTCTGGGGTAGTGTCCCTGCTCATCACCAAGAGCACAAGGCTGCTCCTTAAAGGCTGTTGCTACAAAGCTCTATATGTTTGTGTTTTAGGTGTGAGGTAATGGCCCGCATGGCTCCATTTGTACAAATGAGCAAGCGCCGTGTGAATGTTCATAGGAAATTATTCTCCTGCTTTGGGAGAGCTGTTGAATAGGACAAATCTCAAAGGTCTGTGTTTGTTTCTAATCAACAAGGTTTGCACTGTAACAAGAAACATAAGATGACCCTGCTGCCAATGGGCATGACTCATTATACACAGAAGAGCACACTTAGTGTTTTCAGAAAAGCTATTGAAAACAAATAGAACAATGTTAACCTTGCTGGACTGTGTTAACATTTGACAATGTGGCAACAGTTACAAATTACTTTTAAAATTATTCCATAGAAACTTTCCGTAACAAATTGGATCACAGTAAGCCTGGGGAATTTCTCTGCTAAAACTTCTAGAGAAACCTGTCAGAAGAAAGGAAAATGTCCTGTCTGCAGGTATCTGATATGTTCCTCAGGTCCCTCCCTCATCCATAACCATGTGCCACAGCTAACTCACCTCTGTCAACGCCCCATCAGCAGAGGTAGGAAGACTCCAAAATATAGATCACATAGGAAGCAGAAGTCCATTCCCCTGCTGTAAGCAAGGAAAATCTGCTTACTGGGGAGCCAGGCTCATTTTTAGTTAGCCTGGGCGTAGAGATCCAGGAGAAATGGAAGCACTGTAGGGCAAACTGTGTTTATCAGCTGCCATCAAGGCAGGTACTAGAGACAGGTAAACCTGGGGCAGTTCAAGGTATTCAGAGTTTCTCCGTTGGCTTTTTCACTTCACTAACCCGGATCAGGTTCATTAACTTAATTTCTTGTCATTCAAACCAATTCCACACTCCTCCCCACCTCCTGAGGTTCATTCTGTTTAAAAAAAATAAAACAATCAAACATGCTTTTTTTTTTTTCTGAGTAAGGAACAGAAGCTATCTCAGCCTCAAAGCTTCCCTGGAACACATCTATCTGTCTATCACTGCATTGCAAAAAGCTTTTTTCTATTGGAAACATTTTATCTGAGGCCTGGTCTACACTACGAGTTTAGGTCGACTTTAGCAGCGTTAAATCGAATTAAGCCTGGACACATTCACACGACGAAGCCCTTTCTTTCGACTTAAAGGGCCCTTTAAACCGGTTTCTTTACTCCACCTCCGACAAGGGGATTAGCGATAAAATCGGCCTTAGTGGGTTGGAATTGGGGTAGTGTGGACGGAATTCAACGTTATTGGCCTCCGGGAGCTATCCCACAGTGCTTCATTGTGACCGCTCTGGACAGCACTCTCAACTCAGATGCACTGACCAGGTAGACAGGAAAAGCCCTGCGAATGTTTGAATTTCATTTCCTGTTTGCCCAGCGTGGAGAGCACAGGTGACCACGCAGAGCTCATCGGCACAGGTAACCACGATGGAGTCCCAGGATCGCAAAAGAGCTCCATCATTGACTGAACGGGAGGTACGGGATCTGCTCGCCATATGGGGAGACGAATCAGTGCTAGCTGAACTCCGTAGCAGTAAACGAAATGGCAAAATATTAGAAAAGGTCTCCAAGGCCATGAAGGACACAGGCCATAACAGGGACGCACAGCAGTGCCGTGTGAAAATTAAGGAGCTAAGGCAAGCCTACCACAAAGCCAGAGAGGCAAACGGAAGGTCTGGGGCAGAGCCGCAAACATGCCGCTTCTATGCGGAGCTGCATGCCATGCTAGGGGGTGCAACCACCACTACCCCAACCGTGTGCTATGACTCCATCACTGGAGGAACACACAGGGAACCGGGTTCGGGGTACGAGGAAGATGAGGATGAAGATAATGTAGATAGCTCACAGCAGCAAGGAAGCGGAGAAACCGGTTTCCCCAACAGCCAGGATATGTTTATCACCCTGGACCTGGAGCCAGTAACCCCCGAACTCACCCAAAGCGTGCTCCCAGATCCTGAGGGCACACAGGGGACCTCTGGTGAGTGTACCTTTGTAAATATTACACATGGTTTAAAAGCAAGCGTGTTTAATAATTAATGATTAATTTGCCCTGGCAATCACGGCCAGTACAGCTACTGGAAAAGTCTGTTAACGTGTATGGGAATGGAGCGGAAATCCTCCAGGGACATCTCCAGAAAGCTCTCCTTCATGTACTCCCAAAGCCTTTGCAAAAGGTTTCTGGGGAGGGCTGCCTTATCCCGTCCACCATGGTAGGACACTTTACCACGCCAGGCCAGTAGCACGTAGTCTGCAATCATTGCATAACAAAGCATGGCAGCATATGGTCCCGGTGTTTGCTGGCATGCAGACAACATCCATTCCTTATCGCTCTTTGTTATCCTCAGGAGAGTGATATCATTCACGGTCACCTGGTTGAAATGGGGCGATTTTATTAAGAGGACATTCAGAGGTGCCCCTTCCTGCTCTGCTGAACAGAAATGTTCCCCGCTGTTAGCCACGCGGTGGGGGGGAAGGGTGAAGTGATCATCCCCGATAATTGGGTGTGGGGGGGAGGGGAGTTAGTTGGGTCTGTGCTGCATGTTAACCCGGAAACCGCAGCCCCTCCTTTTACATTGCAAACCCATTTTAAATGGCCAACCCAACGGGTGCTTGGTATGGGAAATGAGGGCGCTACAGTTTGAAACCATTCCCACATGTTAAGAAGGTTAAAAAAGCCAAAAGACTGTGGCTTACCATGGCTGCCTGCAAGCTGAAATCTGTTGCCTGGCACTGCGTGAGTGATCTCTCACACCAAACCGGCAGGCCCTCAATATAAGAGGAAAAATGCGACCTTGTAACAAAAGCACATGTGCCGTGTAATGTGAACAGCAAAATTTAACGTGAAAGAGTGTACCCATTGTTCTCTAAAATATGTCTTTTTTTAATCACCTCTCCCTTCTCCTCCACCAGCTGCAAATGTTTCTCCTTCACAGAGGCTAGTGAAGATTAGAAGGAGAAAACGGCGGACTCGGGATGACATGTTCACGTAGCTCTAGATGTCCTCCCACGCTGAAAGAGCACAGCAGAATGCGTGGAAGCAGTCAATGTCAGACTACAGAAAAGCACAGTATGAACGAGAGGAGAGGTGGCGGGCTGAATCGCGGGATGAACAGAGCAAGTGGCGGGCTGAAGATGATAGGTGGCGTCAGCTTGCAGACAGAAGGCAAGAGTTGATGCTCCGGCTGCTGGAGCATCAAACTGATATGCTCCAGCATATGGTTGAGCTGCAGGAAAGGCAGCAGGAGCAGAGACCGCTGCTACAGCCCCTGTGTAACCAACAGCCCTCCTCCCCAAGTTCCATAGCCTCCTCATCCAGACGCCCAAGAACACGGTGGGGGGGGGGCCTCCGGCCACCCAGTCACTCCACCCCAGATGATTGCCTGAGCATCAGAAGGCTGTCTTTTTCCTTCCCTCCTCCCCCACCCATCCCGGGCTACCTTGGCAATTATCCCCCTAGTTGTGTGATGAATTAATAAAGAATGCATGAATGTGGAGTAACAATGACTTTATTGCCTCTGCAAGCGATGCTCGAAGGGGGAGGGGAGGGTGGGGTGGTTGGTTTACAGGGAAGTAGAGTGAACCGGGTGGGGGGGTGGGGCGGAGGGTTCATCAAGGAGAAACAAACAGAAGTTTCACACTGTAGCCTGGCCAGTCACAAAACTCGTTTTCAAAGTTTCTCTGATGCGCACCGCGCCCTGCTGTGCTCTTCTAACCGCCCTGGTGTCTGGCTGCGCGTAATCAGCGGCCAGGCGATGTGCCTCAACCTCCCACCCCACCATAAATGTCTCCCCCTTACTCTCACAGATATTGTGGAGCGCACAGCAAGCAGCAATAACAATGGGGATATTCTTTTCGCTGAGGTCTGAGCGAGTCAGTAAGCTGCGCCAGCGCGCTTTTTAACGTCCAAATGCACATTCCACCACCATTCGGCATTTGCTCAGACTGTAGTTGAACAGGTCCTGACTACTGTCCAGGCTGCCTGTGTACAGCTTCATGAGCCATGGCATTAAGGGGTAGGCTGGGTCCCCAAGGATCACAATAGGCATTTCAACATCCCCAACGGTTATTTTCTGGTCCGGGAAGAAAGTCCCTTCCTCCAGCTTTTGAAACAGACCAGAGTGCCTGAAGATGCGAGCATCATGTACCTTTCCAGGCCATCCCATGTTGATGTTGGTGAAACGTCCCTTGTGATACACCAGGGCTTGCAGCAGCATTGAAAAGTACCCCTTGCGGTTTATGTACTCGGTGGCTTGGTGCTCCGGTGCCAAGATAGGGATATGGGTTCCGTCTATCGCCCCACCACAGTTTGGGAATCCCATTGCAGCAAAGCCATCCACTATGGCCTGCATGTTTCCCAGAGTCACTACCCTTGATATCAGCAGGTCTTTGATTGCCCTGGCAACTTGGATCACAGCAGCCCCCACAGTAGATTTGCCCACCCCAAATTGATTCCCAGCTGACCGGTAGCTGTCTGGCATTGCAAGCTTCCAAAGGGCTATCGCCACTCGCTTCTCAACTGTGAGGGCTGCACTCATCCTGGTATTCTGGCGCTTCAGGGCAGGGGACAGCAAGTCACAAAGTTCCATGAAAGTGCCCTTATGCATGCGAAAGTTTCGCAGCCACTGGGAATCGTCCCACACCTGCAGCACAATGCGGTCCCACCAGTCTGTGCTTGTTTCCTGGGCCCAGAATCGGCGTTCCACGGCATGAACCTGCCCCAGTAGCACCATGATTTGCACATTGCTGGGGCCTGTGCCTTGTGAGAGGTCTATGTCCATGTCAATTTCCTCATCACTCTTGTCGCCGCGCTGCAATCGCCTCCTCGGCTGGTCCTGGTTTTGCTTTGGCATGTCCTGGCTCTGCATATACTCCAGGACAATGCGCGTGGTGTTCATAGTGCTCATAATTGCTGCAGTGATCTGAGCGGGGTCCATGATCCCAGTGCTATGGCGTCTGGGCTGAAAAAAGGTGCGAAACTAGTATCTGACGGAGGGAGGGAGGGACGGAGGGGCAAGTGACGACATGGCGTACAGGTACAGGGAATTAAAATCAACAAAGGTGGCTGTGCATCAGGGAGAAACACAAACAACTGTCACACAGAATGCCCCCCCCCCAAAGATTGAACTCAAAACCCTGGGTTTAGCAGGCCGTTGATTTCACGGAGGGAGGGGGAAGCAAATTAATACAGAACAAATCTATTTTTTACATCTTAAGCTGGCAGACGATGGTGCAGCATGACTGATAGCCCTCGGCATCTTCTGGGTGCTTGGCAGAAAATACTGGGTGCTTGGCAGAAAATAGCATACTACAACTGATAGCCATCATCGTCGAGACTGCCCAGGTGCCCGTGATTGACAGCCACTGCAGGACGACGACGACGACGACGGATATCAGTCATAATATACCATCTTCTACCAAAAGGCAAGGGGCTGCTGCTGTGTGCAATGCAGCCCCACGTCTGCCAGCCCCACGTCTGCCAGCACCCAGATCGCCGATGAAGGCTACCAGTCATACTGCACCGTCTACTGCCAAAAGGCAATTAGTTGCTGCTGTGTAGCAATGCAGGACCACGTCTGCCGGCACCCAGAGGACATATGGTGATGGTGAGCTGAGCTGAGCTGAGCGGGCTCCATGCTTGGCATGGTATGTTGTCTGCACAGGTAACCCAGGTAAAAAGGCGTGAATTGATTGTCTGCCGTTGCTCTGACGGAGGGGAAGGTGCCTGACGACATGTACCCAGAATCCCCCGCGACACTGTTTTGCATCATTCAGGCATTGGGATCTCAACCCAGAATTCCAATGGGCGGCGGAGACTGCGGGAAATGTGGGATAGCTACCCACAGTGCAACGCTCCGGAAGTCGACGCTAGCCTCGGTACTGTGGACGCGGTCCGACGACTTAATGCACTTAGAGCATTTTATGTGGGGACACACACAATCGGCTGTATACAACCGATTTCTATAAAACCGGCTTCTATAAATTCGACCTAATTTCGTAGTGTAGACATACCCTCATTGTTTGGAAAGCAAAAATTGGAGTTCTTTACTTTAGAAAGGTGACAAGCAATAGGCAATAGGATAAAAGAATATAAAATAACGAACGGCATATAGAAGGCAGATCAGGAGCTTTTGTTCTCCCCGTGACATAGCACAAGATCAAGGGGCCGTTCAATGAAATTAGAAGGTAGGAAATACCAAACTGATAAAAGGAAATACTTTTTCACAAAATGCTCTCTCCCATCAGCATAGAGCGTCTTCATTAAAGCCACATCGGTGCAGCTGTGCCAATGCAGCGTTTTAAGTGTAGACTTGCCCTAAATCTCATGATTCAGGGTATAAACCAATCTGTGACTATGAGGGTGTGGCTGCACTGCAAAGAAAAACCCAGGGCACCTAGTCGCAGAGTCAAGGTCAATTAACTTGGGCTCACAAGGTTCGGGCTGCACGGCTAAAAATGGCAGTGTCACAGTTCCCGCTTGGGCTGGAGATTGGGCTCTGAGACCCTCCCACTCACTGGGTTTCAGAGCCTGGGCTCCAGACCAAGCGGGAACATCTACACTGCTCCTTTTATCTCCTCAGCCTGAGCCCTGCGAGCGCGAGTCAGTTGACCTGGGGCTCTGAGACTCAGGACCACAGATTTCTCTTTGCAGTGTAGACACACGCTTAGAGATAATGAGGAGACATAATGTGGGGGACAGATTATCTCACAACTGCCTGCTGCAGATTCTTACAGCTTCCTCTGAAGTGCTTGGTACTGGCTACTGTCAGAGACAGGACACTGCGCTGAATGGACCTTAGGTCTGATCCCGTGTGGCAATTCGTATGGTTCGCCCAAACCAAATGACCTTGCAATTGAATGTGACAATTTAGCACTTTTTCACCTAGAATCCTAGAATATCAGGGTTGGAAGGGACCTCAGGAGGTCATCTAGTCCAACCCCCTGCTCAAAGCATGACCAATCCCCAACTAAAACTAAAAGATAAGCATAAAGAAAGCTGCTTGACAGAATCACGGAGCTAGAGCTACATCTGACCAGAAACAATTTTGATCATTTAAAAACAAAAAAACTACTACAAATGTACCTGGAGAAAAAACATGTATAGTTCAGCACCAAACGGCCACAAAAATCTTCATTTGCACAACACACAGATGGGTAAATGTATAGACGTGCCTATGGGCACACAAATGCAATTTTACCTCTTGTACCCTCCTTTGAAAATTCAGACCTTTGTGTATCACAATGTTCCTTTCAAATACCCGGTAGTTGCTGTATCATTATTTGTCGTCCCCTCCCCCATTTAACCAGCAAGTGTATACCCACAACTTCAGGAAAAAAAGTGCATTCTCTGTGCCAGATCCTGAGCTAGTATAAATCAGTGTAGCTCCATTGACGCCAGCTCAAGATCTTCCAGAATCTTCAGTATTGTCCTTTCCTAGTCAATCCTCTCCAGGCAGCTAGTTACACTTCCTATGTGATAAGTTACAGGACTCAGTCCTCAACTGATACAAATTAGTGGCATTCCATTGACTGCAACAAAGTTAAGCCAGTGTACCCCAGCTGAGTATCTGGGCCTTTAACTTTTGAAAAATCTGCCAACTTTTGTATTCTTTTCTATATAGATTGTTATCTTGCAGTCATCAGTGTCCTAGCACCTTCCAGTAGTGTATCACCACTCTGAGCCTCAGTTTTCCCTTCTGTAAAGTGAGGATAATCGTACTGTCCTCCTTTGTAAAGCACTTTGAGTTTAATAATGAAAAGTGCTATAGAAGAGCTAGATATTATTTATTATTATTATTTATTAATTAAACAGCACAACAAACATCTGTCACATATTTGTGCTCTCTTCTTCTCCCCAGGGGGATAAGTGTGAGCAGTGGAGTGTCTTTGTCTTGCTTTGATTTTTTTTTCTTTGGTGTTCATGGTGTAGACAAAAGTCTTTTGGAATACAGCATCACAAAGTCACAGGACCCTGCCTAAATATTGGGGTCTGTGAAGATTGTAGCCACCAAATTCCCCCCGCCCCCATCTCATCTTTCTCTGCAGGTATTTGAAAGGGTTGGGAGGATCAGGGGGAAGGTAATTATAGGGAGGAGGAATTGCTCGAAGGGGATTACCTTAAAATGTTGCCCTGGTATTTTCAAATTATATCAAGGGCACCTAGAGCGTATGAATTCTTATACATTGAAATAAATAAATAAATAAATAACCAGTTTGGAATGGTTGGGTCCTGCCCACAGAGCTGGGAGCTGAGAAGATGGTTGTCCTCCATCTTCCAGCGGTGGTGCTCTGAGAATGAGTACCATGGATTTGCTACAGCCTATGAGATGGCAGCTCTCCAGACCCTGAAAGTTTAACTCTTTCTTTAAAAATAAGTTTTGGGACACATCCTGGGGAAATCTAAGGAGAACTCCCATTGTAGCCATTGGGGTTTGCAGTGGGGGGGGGGGGGGGGAGAGGCAGAAAAGGAATCAAAACCTCTCTTTTAAAGGAATCACTCCAGTAAATCATTTCCATCAGTACGACTGCCAAGCTCCACTCCCTTCTAGTAACTTAATTAGAATGATTCACTAAGTCAAAAGCTCTAAAGTTGCCAATAATCATTTCATTTCATGGACTTTTCTAATCCAATATGAAATATCAACTTAAGGCTCAATTACGGCTCTTGTGAGAACGAGGCATGCTGGGGAGGGGGAGGAGACACCCTGCCTGAGCAGTAGTGCATAGAATTGTTAGATTTTTAAAAAGGCACAATACCTGCAGAGGTCTGGGCAGTATAGGAGAAGGGCACAGCTGGCTGCATCTGCGCAACAGGTGTAGCCAATGCTCCACATCTATCACGGAACCTAAGGTACTTGTTCCACCAAGTCAGTCAACCCCGCGCCCCATTTGTCCCCAGTGCTGGAAGCAGATAATGCATAGCCTGTGCATGAGTGCACTGAGGGTTTCTGGAGGGATCCTAGAAACCTTTTTCCTTCTCGTGCACCTGCACAGGAGGAGGCAACACTTAGCTTCTAGTGCAGAGCACAAAGAAAGAGCAATTAACTCACCTCTTATGTAAATATTCTGGTGTGTTCAGCAGAAATATGGTCCTCTTTTGCCTCCATACTTCCATGTAAGATTCCTCCTCTGGAAAGTATCCAACAAGCCCCTGATGATTTTGCATCTTTTGAAAGGCTTGGCTTTGTCCCCCTTTTTTTCCTCCCCACATCCCAAGCCCCATTTCACCTTCAGCATCGCCAATTCCCTAATTTTGGGAGCCAGGCATCCACCAGGAGCCAGGCAAAGGTTCACTGGTGGAGACATATTGTGCTGCCACTAAAACCTCCCTGTGTCAGACTTCAGAGAACTCCAGCCACAGTTCTGAAGGCATAGGCCAGATGAATAGCTGTTGGCTGTTCAACCTCTGCCTCGTGGGAATAGGAATATCTGACAAGATTATGCTGTTTACACTGTACTGGTATGGGGAATCTAGGAGGAATCTAGCAGTGGTCTGGATGGCATCAGGCTTCACATTCTGGTCTCAATTGCATGTGAAAGCACTGCAATCTGTTTTTAATCCCTTTTAACACATCTCTATACACAGATAGTGTCTTAGACATCCACTGTCTGTTGAAACTCTCTGTTCAATCTCTTTTTCTACCCACCACACATAAAAGAAATTAAAAATAATTGTGATCCTAATAGAGAAAAGAATCGGAACTTAAGCTTTTGAAAGTTCTTGCAGCTTTTGAGTAATGCACAGCTTGGGACTTTGATAAAGTAACATACTTTACAAGATGGAAAAGTACTTTCAGGTGCTCATATTTATTCTAAAAATGGTTTGTGCTTAAACTTTGTTTTTTGTGATAATATATTACTTGCTGAGTTGGTGATTGTTTTAAGGATTTTGATGTCAAGAGTTAGCAAATTATTCTGGAAAGGGCAAATGAGAAAAACAGAGAGAGAGAGAGAGAGAGAACGTGGTGGTTACTGGAGAGGAGGAATTTGCATAGGATTATTTATTATTTACCATTATAAGGTGTCCTGCTAATATTTAGGCATAATAATGATAAATTAAACACAAAACAATGTATTTATTTCACTAGCAGCAACAGTGTGCCAGGAAATTTACAGACGGGCAGGAAAACAAGGGGGGAAACATTTCAAAAGTGCATAAATCCCATTGTCAAAAGTGCCCTAGGCACTAGGAACCAAAGCTATTCAATGAGTTTTAGGTTCCTAAATGTCTTTTGAAAATGGGTGTTAGGCATTTTTGAAAAAAAATCCCAAGGTCTCAGGCAATGTGCAGATGATAAATATAGGAAGGAAGGTATGCGATCAGAAAAAAAAGTGACTTAGAGCTAGTAAAAACAAAACAAAACAAACTTTGGGAGAAAACTGTGAACATTGGTTCACAATTTGTTCCCTATTTCGTTTGGAAAAACTTTGGAAAAAAACTGTTCATCTCTACAGCTCTGTAGATGGTTGAAATATGCCAGGAAAATCATGAAAATGTCATCAAAAATTCTTTTCCTTTCCCCCTTTTTAAAAAATTAGAACTGGGAAGTCTCATTGAATATAAAATTCCAAAAATGTTCCTAGGGAGCGAACAGTGAAGTTTAGCATAGGTTTGTTAGTTGGACAAATTTTGTTTAGATTTTTAAAAAACCTGTTGGCTTCTTCATCATATACTCTTGTTGGTACTTTTCATGGAGGACTAGTACGGACTATTGAAAGAAGAGCTCCTAGAATTCAAAGATTCCTACATTCTAAAGCCAAAGAGACCACTGTGATCACGTAGTCTGAGTTCCTGTGTAGCACAAGCCATAGAACTTCCCTGAAATAATTCCTGTTTGATCTGGAGCACATGTTTTAGGACAGGCATGTTCAACCTTTTTCTTTCTGACTCCCCCCCAACATGTTATAAAAACTCCATGGGCCCACCATTGCCACAACAACATTTTTTCTCCATATAAAAGCCAGGGCTGGTATTAGGGGGTAGCACGCAGGCAATTGCCCAGGGCCCCACGCCACAGGGGGCCACACAAAGCTAAGTTGCTTAGGCTTTGGCTTCAGCCCCAAGTGGCAGGGCTCGGGGACCCGGGTTTCAGCCCCACATGTGCGGGCTGACACTGAGTCTAACACTGGCCCTGCTTGCAGACCCCATGAAACCTGCTTGCGGTCCCCCAGCGGGCCCTAGACCCTTGATTGAGAACCACTGTTTTAGGAAAAACACTCCGTCTTGATTTAAAAATTGCCAGTGATCAATCCTTGATACATTTTCCAATGCCTAATTTCTCTCACTGTTGAAGTGTAATTTTTACAAAGTCTCAATTTGCCTAGTTTCAGCTTTAGGTTAGTGGATCTTGAACAGACCCTGTAGACATATAGAAGGAAGCAGAGACCTCTGTGGTAAGGGACCCCCTGTCGCTTTGGTTCCTGGCTCCTTATTTGGAACATTGGGGTAGACTTGGCAAGTGGATAAAAAAAGAAGGGAAATGTATTTGGCTCTGGCTGTATCAAGTGATTTATTAACTTAGGCTGTAGACAGGATATTTTAAATTCTTGGTTTAAAGATCTTTGCAAAAAGGCTTCACAATGGCAGTTGATGTAAATACATTTTCAGTGGGAGGTTGTAGGGAGAAATAACAGACTTAAATTGTGTACGAGGGAAGTTTTGTTGAGCTTATCTTATGGCCCAGCCAGTTTGGGCCTGGTGTATTTACACTGTGAGAGCTGAGTCAAGCTGTTTGAATACATTTTCATCCTGTTATCCTCTGTAATGCATTTTCAGGCTAGAGATACTATAATGTTTCTAGTCTGAGAAGTGAAGGAGAGACAGGTTAAGAGAGGATGGATGAAGGAAGCATGAATGAGAGCAGAAGTGGGTTGTCCTTTGAGTGGCTTTGCTATATCATATCATATCAGTCATAATCATCTGTCTGGTTATATAACAGTTCATGGCTCCGCGGTATCTATAGAGTTCTATTGTTTAGTGCAGAAGGCTATAAATAGTCTGGAAGAAAAGAACCCATCTTAGAATACATGCTAAATAGAAAAGCCAGACAGTTTACTGATTAGGAAATGGGTTGGAGGTTATGTGTATGGTTGGGGGGTGGGGGAGAATCAACCCACTGCACAGCTGCAAGAAAAAAATGTAAGCAAGACACTAGGCTGTATTCACAGAGGCACTGAATACAAAACAAAAGAGGTGATACTGTTACTTGTATAAGGTAGCACTTGTTAGACCCCATCTGGAATACAGTATGCAGGGCTGGTCACCATCCCACAAGAAAGATATTGCTGCCTCAAAGAAGGTGATCCTGTTACCGTATAAGGTCCTTCTTAGACCTCCATCTGGACACTATGGAATACTCAGGAAACTGATTGGTGTCAACATTTGAACTTGGTTATTGATGGATAAAAGATTTTTCCCAATCCCATTTAAAGTGCATTTGTCTATCATTTTTAATTCTGCACAAATAGTCCCTGCATTATTTGGGATCTCAAAGGGTTCTTTTTATTTATTACAGCATCTCTGGGCAATTTTTGTTACAGGTAAGTTTGAAATCAAGTTTACATTCTAACCTACAGCAATCAATGTTTAAGAACTTTCTCCAACAAATTGCTTGTGGCCTGAAATGTTGTATGTTTGGTCTCAGTGGAATGATTTTTCTTTTTCTTTGGAAAGTTTATAGAACGTTCTTTTGAGCCTGTTTTGAATTCTGCAAGTATGAAAAAAAAAAGAAATTTACCCATGTTATATAATTCAAAAGCAGCTGAACTGAGAAACTTCAAACTTGATCCATTTTATAGATCTAATTGAGACTTAAGCATCAAGCCAACTTTCTGAAAAATTGGTTTACTGATTCGTAACTTCAAAAGTGATTAAAGTTGGCATTTTCAAACATCCACATTAGACATTTTCTACCCATATTTAAATTAATCTTAAAAGTTGTCTACTCCATTGTCAAACCTGGAGAACCATGGAAGGTGCAAATGGAGAATCAAGTATCCACCTATCCAGCCAAATATCAAGGGTAAGGGACATCTTGTTGATAAATCAGGCCAATCTGGGGAGCTCAACAGGACAAATAGCTTCATATCAAAGAACTTATGTCAGCTAAGCACAGGACACCTGCATGAGAGATGCCAAGTCCAGTGAATAAGTCCCTCAGCAGATACTATAAGTGGGCTGGGAGTCCCCGGCACAGAACCAAGATTGAGGAATTTAAAAGCTTTCTGGAATAGTTGGAAGAGCATTTAGGCCCAGATCGTCAAAGGTATTTAGGTGCATACCTCCCATTTCAATAGGAGTTAGGCACCTAAATACCTTTGAGAATTTGGACCTTAGTTTCTCCAAACCAGTGTCTTCTATTTCCTCTTTTTCTTTTCAGTGCCACAATAGTAACCTTAAATGGTGGCATTTCCTGACTGTCTCATGCCACAGTGTTTTTCTTTTAATTATTATACTTTCTGTCCTTAATATTTTAATTAGTTGGTGAGAAGTTGGTTAAAAAAACACTGTCAATATGTTGGGGAGGAGGAGGTAATCAAAAATCAATATCTGGACAAAAGTCAACATTTGGAAAACTTTGGACCATCTATATATAAGGTGACCATTTAGTTACGGAGGTCGCGGAAGTAATGGAATCCATGACTTCCAGCAACCTCTGTGATTTCAGCCTGTGGTGGTCTGGAGCTGCAGGGTCCCCCACCGCCTGCGGGGGCTGGGAGTTGTGGAGAACCTCTGCAACTCCCAGCTGCCATGGGCGGCAGGGGTTCCCCGCAGCTCCCAGCTGTCGGTGGTGAGGGACCCTGGAGCTCCCACACCCCACCCACGGTGGGGGCTCCTGGAGCTCCTAGCCACCTGCAACTGCCCCACTGTAGGTGGTGTGGGGACCTGCAGATCCCCATTTTGTCACAGATATTTTTAGTAAAAGTCAGGGACAGGTCACGGCTTCCGTGAATTTTTCTTTATTGCCCGTGACCTGTCCATGACTTTTACTAAAAATATCTGTGACAAAATCTTAGCCTTATCTATATAGCTTGTCAAGAAATAACATTTTTTGGGGGGAGAGGGAGGGGTATTCTACATGAAAATTGAATTTTTAACAAAAAAAAAAAGTCATTGAAAATTTGAAATGCTGAAAGTTTTGACCAGTTCTAATTTTAATTTTAGCTTTGTAGCAGAAGCAGGTCATTTGCCAGAGTATTTTTGTTTGTTTGTCTTTTATTTTTGCATGTATTTACAAGTTGTTGTTTATTTCACCATTTAGGAAGTTGGTGTTATTCTCCCTGAAAAACAAGAGATTTCTGGGCTTTCAGAATTAGGAAGGGAATAGACAAAGCTGATAATGATCAATTGTTCACACTGCTGAGGGAATTCATAATGTGAAGCAATGGAATGGAGAAGTTAGTTTTACATAGAGGGCTCTGAAAGAATTATTTTAGACACAGATTAAAAACTATGTTAAATATTTCCACTGGCAACAAAATCTTTACCTGAGTTATATGAACAGTGGAAAAAGTGGGCCTAATTCTGATCTCACATTTACCAACTCTTCACCAGTGTCATTCCACTGACTTGAAATACTCTGATGTAAATTAGTGGAGAATCAGGCTGAGTGGATTTAAGGTCATGATGAAATACAAGTGGTGGTGATCTTAGGACAAGCTAAACCTGTTACTCTAAGTGGTCTTTCCCCGTTTCTTAAAAAAACCCAAAAAAACTGATGTCACGTCTTCCAGAAATCCATCTTATCTTTGTGTTTTCAAAGCAAACAACCATCTAATAAAATGAATAGAATAAATAGCCTGAATATGCTAGGCCTCATGCCAGGTTGAGGCCATAGGCAAAGGCCTCTCATACCTAATGATTAACTTGCCTCTGTACATACAGTTTTCCAAACACACACACATGCTCTCTGGACTAGGACTCTGGACTGAAGTGAAGCCATCTTCTTAACCAGTAAAGCCAAAAAAATTCAAAAGTGGATCTTGGGACCAGTTTTTGGGTGCCCAGCTTGATCAGGTGTGCCAAGCTGGGCACCTTAGAACTGTGGCACCCCAAACCAGTGGCCACATCTAGAAATTTTGGCCTAAATGTTTCATAGGTTGTTATCCCCTTTTAAACTAACCCGCAGGCTCTCGGCCATGCTGTATTTAATCCTGTACTCAAATATACATGTGATGCTTCTCTTCCTCCTCCCCCGCAATGTTTAACTGAAGAAGGACTAAGGTTTGGCAGCCTGGCAAGCAACAGACAGACAGACTGACTGATCAGCATCCTGAAAAAGAAGACCAGGATGACTCACTGGGTTATCAGGGCCAAATCCTAGTCTTTGAAGTCCAACATTCCATTTATGTTTCTAGGAGACAGTTCTCATCCTCTCCCTAAACACTGAGGTGTAAATTCCTACAGCCAAAGGCAAACAGAAGGGGATGAGGAGAGAGAGAGAGGAGTTTTCCCCTCTCCCATCCCTTTGCTGGGGACTTCAGTCTCAGAAAACAAGGAAATCACCAAAGACACCTGTTCTTGGCTTTACAGAAGCACTGTTTACACAAAAGTGAATTTCTTCCCTCTTCAGTGCATTTCTTTGCCCACCTTAATCGGAAAAACAAATCATGCTAACATGACTGGTTATTCCTCTCAGCTAAGGGGTAGGTTGTTCCTTTGCTGCCTTCAAGCATTCTGGAGGTGAAGAGTGAGAAGAGCCCATGCTTCAGCTGGACTCCCCAAGACGAATTCTTCCTTGGGCTTCCAACTAGCACATGCTTCCTCGGGAGCAACACTGCCCTTGGAGACAGTGCAGCATGCTCCCCTCTCCATACCAGCCAGCACAGCCAATTGGGGCAGTAGTGGGGTGGGGACAAAGATACAGGTCCACAACCATCTTTCATGGAATTAACACCTAAGAGAGTATTATGAAGGGAGAGCATGACCTGTACTCCCAGTCATACTGGAGCTGGTCCCTATTCCAGGGCAAATGGCCCAAAATATAGCATGGCAAGATGTAGTCACTGCTGCTAGGCTCCAGGAATAGTTCCTAAAGGTGCTCCCTGGGGCAGTCATATTCCAGTAAGTAGCTGGCTTTTTTTTTTTTTTTTTTTTTTGGAGCCATAAGCCTTTGGCAGGAGGAATAGGAGGAAGGCCGAAGGTTGGGAGCTGTACTTCAGATTCTCTTTGTCATGTCTGAAAGATTACGATGTTCATTACAGAAGTGAGAGAGTTGTTGGTATTTTTTCTCTTATTTCCTCACAAATTATACATACAGCTCAATTGCAGATGGTTGGAAGGGGGCTGTATTGAGACACAAGGAAGTTCACTTGAATATAGTTTTATAGTATATAATTCATTTAGATGCCGTTTGTTAGTTAATTGTTTTTGCAGGAGGCACTTTATATTTGGCTCTGATGTACTTTTTCCTTAACAGAAACTGCCTATGCTCAGGGGGCTGCATTCAACCCTGATACAACTCCTCTAATGTCAAAGAAGTTGCATCACGGATGAATTTGGCTCAGGAGTCAGTGTTTTGTTTGTAGCATGTACGGTCCTAGTCTGATTTGTCTGTTTTACCTGAGGCTTGTTCTAAAGCGACTTCAGGTTTCCCTAAATAAGGAAAAGATGTCGTGAGCAGTACACAGAAGATAACACAAGCTGGGAAGTTAGAGAGGCAGCGAGAATTGTCTGTGTCCAGCAGTCTCACTAGAAAATCCTCTTTATATTCCTTATGACCAAATCTTGTACTTTTTTAACCATGAGGAACCCAATAGTTTGGGGCATGGGGAAGCTAGGGATGGTATGAGGTGTTTGTCTTTTCCCCACAGGAAAAATACTGTAAGACCTGGGTGTTCCCAGGGGCAGTCTCTGTGAGATTTAGCAATGTCCCATGCTGACACCCAAAGTAGATCTTTGAAAGTAGTGGAAGTAGATCAGGGAAGGTTTGGAGGATCTGAGTGGGAACATCTGTGTGAGGTGGGAATAGATCAAGGAAGGTTTCAAGGAGCTGAGGAGCTTTTGTTTACATGAAGTGGGAATTGATCATGGAAGGCTTGGGGGAGCAGAGGGGCCATGTCTATGTAAGGCAGGTGGGAGGGAGGCTGTCAGAGCCCAGCAGTAATCAGTCATATCGAGGAAGAGCTCTATAGGCTAGTTGAGTGTATGGGATGCGGACAATGGTCATAATGAGACCAGTGTAGAGGAATGCTTGCTTGTGTCAGGGAACAGGAAGGAAGCCAAATTAAACTTTGAATGAGCATTATCCAAATAATGCAGTGTTTCTTCCTCATTAGCCCCTAACTACCAAGTGGAGCTTTTAGCTGACATTTCTCAGGTGTTTTTCTTTTCTCTGTCTTTGCCCTGTGTCTCAGTGACATTATATCACCCTGCCTCCTGCAAAAGGCTAAATACCCTGGTGTGATGAGTTGACAATACCCTGAACAAACCTTATGGGAATAAGATTAATTTTACTGAATTAAGTTAAACCTTACCGAATTAGGGTTAACACCTTTGGAGTTCACTATATTACACATGCAAATGTTTATGTATTATTGTGAGATTGCTTTAGCAGGAAGACAAGATTAACGTCATCTCTGAAAGGTATGAGGAAGTTCAAAGGTCTTTTTGAAATCATATGTGTAAGGTGGATGTCCTTAAGAAATACCTTGAGGTAAGGGGAATGCAAACATACTCCCCCCACCTTCCCCAAAGCCAATCTTTTGAATATAGGCTCTCGGGAGAGAGACACCCTTTGTATACTAACTATGTGCTTCTGGAAACTCCAGATCAAAGACCCCTCAACTGCATAAAAAGAGAACTGAACATCTGAGTATTCCTATTGTGAGCTGAAGCTCTCATGAACTTGTAAGCATACTACCAAGATGGGGTATTAAAAGATGGCACTTGCCAGGGGCCAGGTGAGAACTAGGATGAACACTGGTAAGCTTATTAGCAAACATGTAGGTTCTTTATTATTTCTAATATGTTTTCTCTGTAATGCTTTGTACCTTAAGAACAAAGCAGGCTGCTTAGAAAGAACCATGTGGTAGCTTATATCTATAGCATCTATCCTACTCTGAGTCTCTGAAGAGAAAGCAAGCAGATGTCTTAGGGCAACCTGTCTGTGCTGACAATCACACAGTGAAGGCAGGGAACTGTGCAGCCTGGGAATATCTGGTCAGAAGGGAGAGAGACGGGGGCCTGCACCCAAGAGAGGCAATAGCTGGGGAGCTGGAAGCCTGAGATTGAGTGCCCTTGCTGGACCATGGAGGGGAAATACAGGTGCAACTGCCCTGAACTGTGATACCTACCATATAAAGGCACCAGGCAAAACTCACTATCACCCAAACTCCCCCTGAAGCACAGCCCACCTGAGAGACACAGCAGTAACTCTGAAAGTGCCAGCTGCTTTGGAGGCACCAGCTGAAGCCTCAAAGATGCCAATTGATACTTCAGGTTTCCCAACCTCTCTCTCCCTTGGGGGGGGGGGGGGAGGGGCAGAAGTACTTCCCACTTCCGAGGAGGGCACAGGTGCTCCTTGGCCCCTTCCCCACAAAGACTGCCAGATTTTGGCAGGAGTTGGGTCAAGTGCCACGCATCCCTTCTCTCCAGAGTTGGCAGACTTTTTTTTTTTGATAGGGGGTGCGGCTAGGCACAGGAGAGGAAGGATGTGCCAGTAGTTAGGGCCCTACCGTGGGACACCAGGACTTCATTCCGTGCTGCATCACAGACTTCACATGGTACCTTGGGAAAGTCACTTATAAGGCCCAAGTTTATTCTCATTCAGTGGGAGATAGGCATCTAAATACCTTTGAGGAGCTGGGCCTTAGTTTCTCTGTGCCTCAATTACCCTGTATAAAATGTAGATAATAGCACTGTCCTGCCCCAAGGGTTGTTGTGAGGATAAATACATTGAAGAATCTGATGTGCTCAGATACCACAGTGATGGAGGGTATGTAAGTATGTTAGATGGATAGGTGCTTCTCCCCATTCTATTCACATACTTTACCTCCATATCCAGGGCTGGTTGCTGGGAGGGGGCGGGAGGGGAGAGCAGTGGCTCCTCCATCCCTTCCCGGTGGCTTTGTCAGCTGCATTCCTATTCAATCCCTCTCCAAAATTATTGTTGGTGGGCACAGAGAGTGGGGAGCAGTTGCTGCCCTCCCCACCAGTCCCAAGTCTTGCAGAGTTTTTGAGCCGGGCACATGTATTCCTCCATCAGCCCCTGGAAATAGCAGATGGTGGGGGGAAGGAGGGGAAGCACACGCTGCTCCTTGGCTGCATCCCCCAGC
Source organism: Chrysemys picta bellii (assembly GCF_011386835.1). Classification (NCBI taxonomy): domain Eukaryota; kingdom Metazoa; phylum Chordata; order Testudines; family Emydidae; genus Chrysemys; species Chrysemys picta. The sequence goes on from NC_088791.1 coordinate 133,410,278, forward strand.
ATTGAAAAAATATGTGGAAACATAGTAGAGTTTCCTCTTCCTCCCACACCCCAACAGCAGTACATCTTATGATTCAATAGCCGAAGTCACCTTCGCTCTTCAGGCCTTCTCTGCTGCAGCCGCCTGATGCTGCTACTGGCCCTATCCCTGATGCTGACATAGTAAGCAACTCCCAGCAAGATCCACTGCCTTCTCCCAGAAAATGGGAAGGGTCTGTTGTGGTAGCCATGTGACAAATTGTGCAGCCATGTGATAAATCAGTCTTTTGTTACATAGTTCTGCAATTTATCATGCACCTTTGACCACCTCACCTGCCCTCTGCTCACTAATCCATCTCCCTCAGGGCTGCTTTCAGCATTCCAAACCTCTGAGCAATTTCACACAGCTGCCATTGAAAAAAAAATATTATATGCCACAAAAAATGTTTTCGCTTCCTCCCCCAATTGTGAAATTTCACTCCATGAAAGTCATGAATGGCTATTCAGCCATGTGCCAATGATGGCTGGGCTTAAGTTTTGCCCTTATAGGACTAAACACAAGGATATTTTTTACAAACAGAATGAGGAGAACCCCAAAAAACACCACTTCTTTGTAGTCCTCGATGCCCCTGAGATATTAGATTTTAGGATTGTGTCATTTTGGGGTCACTATAAATGTTTTTTGGCTTCTTCTGATCCCTGTACAGTTGACCCCAAACTGTATCGAAGATAATTGGCTTTACAGGAGCAGAGTTATAATTAGGAGGAACTGTAAAAAAAAAAATTAAAACCCCTCTCTACCACATTTCTAAAATAGTTTTTCTGTTAAATATACAGGTAGACAGAATATACAGGATATACAAATGTACAGGGTGGTGAGATGAGGTATGAAGGTTTTATTGGCAGTTTTTTTGTAATATCCTGATTAACTCACTCGTGGTATCCCAAACTCATGCTAATAAAGCCCTCCCTATATAGATATGTAACAATTATTAGCCTTGAAGCAGAAAATAAACCTTACCCTCTCTTTTGTGGCATAATGGTAACAGATCTGAGTGCATTTGCTCCCACCTTTTTAAAGATTTTGCATCAACAATTCAATTGGGCTGTTGTCGTTTTCAGTAACGGATGATGGCAACAGAGGTGAAGGTTAGAAATGAAACATATATGGGCCCTTACTCGTGTCACTGTTCAGTACTCATGTTAACAGCCACAATGGAAGCAACAGAGCTGCTCACGTGAACAATAATCTGGAATATTGGCTCCAAACTGGTGTGTCTTTTTATCTTCATCACATCGGCCCTTATCCTATAATCCTTATTCAGGCAAAACTGCCTTTTGCTTCAATGGGGGGATGTCTGAAAAAGGAGTTCTCATCAGTCATTTGATCTGCTGTACCACAAGGGTTTGGCTTGTGGGAAGAAAATGGGACTGGAAATGGTATCTAAATAGAAGACGGAAAAGCACCCAAAAACTGAGAAAGGCCAGGGTGCAAGCCAATTAAAAGGTCAATAACTGGTAAAGGATGAAATAAGCCTTGAAAGTTACCTTGGTAAAAGCAATTATAAGCCAGCAGGAAAAATCACATCAGCAGCAACATCTGCCATCTCATCTCAAAGTGCAGACGGGTCCGTGCTCAAGGCACATTTAGATGATTTGGTATTGCAAAAAAGAAAAGAATGTACTGAAGTTACTGTTCTGAAAGGCCCCGCCCAGGTACCACTTAGTTTCCATAGACTGCAGTGAGCAGCGCCGTGTCAGACACATGGCCAGTTGCAGTCTGCTCTCTTTGTGCAGCTCAGACCGATGCCCCAGCATGAGGGTAGTCCTTAGAAGAGGAACTGAGGTAGCCGACTCCTAAGCCTCCCGCTTTGTAGCCCTAGTGCAAGGGTGCATCTGAGTAGGGACAGCAAGGAGTGACTCCAGCATGAGGTACTCCAGCAATCCCCAACCAGCACACCATCCCCTGGGGACTACAGCCAGCTAGCACCGGCTAGAACAGCTCCCTGCTATTCTAACCAGTGTCAGGGGTAAGGTGTGTAAGGGAGTCAGGGAGCCAGACCTGGCTCCATGACAACTTTCCCTCTCACTGGCAGCAGCAAAGAACCTGGCCCACAGTCTTTGCCCATTAATCTTATGCAGCACTTCCCTTAGTAGCATAATGCTGTTCAAAGAGTCATTTAAGGACGGATAGGTGGCAAATGTACATTTACAACACTACACTGCAGAAGGTATTAATTATGTAAGTGACAGAGCATTTGCCATAATTTCCAGTGAAGTTCTTGCATGGTTTCAGCAGGATAGCAGACAATGTTTCACAGTAACTATGTAAATAATTTATCTCACCACATTAGATGGCGGCTGGCCAGGTGGTTCCTTTCTGCTGCCTATGGGGCTGGTGCAGGGTGGGGCTGGTTTGCATTTTCAGTCTTCACAAGATATGAGAGGGGCTGTCAGGGCCGCACATCTCTCTCTAGAAGATAGCTGCCCAGAGAGGATTTTAGCTACAAGGAACAGAGCCACTTAGTGGATATGTAGGTTTCACTGAGTTATTCAAACTTTAATGATATAGGTAGCAAAGTCTGACTCGTGGGAGGGGGTAGAAGGGGAGTGAAAAAAATAGAGTGTGTATACATAATGAGGGACTCCTATATTGCCTTCCATCTAAAGTGGTTAACAAATATTAATTAAATCTCACAGCTCTCCCCTAAAGTATATAGGAATCATAACATCTGGAGATGAACCCGGCAGCTGTTTGAAAGCACACACAACAGCACTCCACTGGGTTTATACTCATGTACACGAATGTATGTGTATTATATATGGGGAGTGAGGAGGGGTGATCCTCTTCTGTACTGCCTTGGTTGCTAGAGGAGTGCAGTAAGTGAGACGCAGCTTAAGTTCAGGTTATAAACAGACTTCTGATTTGGAAAAAAAAGAGTATTGCTGCACTAGTGACCTTCAGACCTTCTTCCCCCCGAAGTAATCCAAAACATTCATCGCTGTTTTTTCAGTCAATGACATGGGCAGAGTCTGACCCAGGCAAAAGTGTGTGACACCTGCTCACTTCTCTAGTATCTGGGGAGCCTTTTAACACATTGCAAAGCTTTCATATTTGTTCTTCCCTGTCTATTGTGTGTGCAAATATACAGCCGAGATAGCTGCGCTTGAAACAGATCTATCAATAAGCGAAATAACTGAAAAGTACTATGCAGTATAATTGCATGCGGAATTAAAGCACAGTGGTATGCTTTTACATGAGGATAGGAATCTGTCAAATTGCTGCTATACTGAGTTGCTGAGTTTACACTGTCAATTAGATTTTAAGTAAAGCTGTCATAAATAAAGAAAATATATTCATTAAAAACTAATAAAGCAATAGTAATAGTAATTGCATTACTAATTGTACCTATTACAATAGCACATAGATGTGCTAACTGAGATGAGGACCACATCGTGCTAAGCACTGGACATATACATAGTAAGAGAATCTCTGAAAGAGCTTATGATCTAAATCGTCAAGACAGACAAAAGAAGTATTGTTATCCCCAGTTTACAGAAAGGGAAACTGAGGAACAGAGAGTTAAATGAGTTGGAAACTGAACCCCAATATTCTAAGTCTCCATGTAGTGTCTTAACTACATTACAATAATAAACTCTAATAGTCGTACTTTTCAAACCAAGGCAAACATTTTAATACCGACGTATATTTCTGTAAAATACTCCATGGGATGACCACATAAAAGATGGAGATGGCCAATAATTCAGCATAACATTGTATGGCCGACTGACATTTGGCTGAGCATTTGCAAAGTTGATTCTGTTATTTAAACTAAAAACCAGCCAGAATGTAAATCAGTGCTAACACTGTGTTTGCATTTTTGCAAATACTTTATAAAGTAATTGCATCATGTAGCAGGCAAGGGTCAAGTCTGCTATAATTAAAATTTCAAAACAATTTTGTTATGTGTCCCTGTTTCCACACAAATTAGTTAGCTATTCAGATTCAATTTTCTGTGTGCTTTCTCCGGCTGATGATGAATTATTTAGAAAAGATTCAGCAAAATCCTTCAGCAATTTTGAAATAATGGGAGAATGATCAATCTATCCATATTTTATTGAGGCTGGTGTTTGGGGTGTAGGAGTAGGAAAAGAAACTACCGCATGTGTGAAATGTGATTGAGTTATCATGATTATAGCAATTGGATATCCAGACTTTTTTTTAACTATTATTAACTATGCAGCTTTAGCACTGAATTAATTTAAAGATAATATGCAGCCAGTTTGTGTTTGAGATATGGACAATTCCTACAGAGCTGGTACAATTTACAGTAGAGATTGGTGGTGAAGGTATCTTCTACATAGTTTGTAAAAGGTACAGGATAATTTACACAAACACCCTGACCCCAAAGATCTTGTACAATTTCTCAGGATTATACAAAAGTATATTAAAGGTTTGAAGAAAAGTTAAAAGTTCAGGAACTCAGCAATCCATACACTTACATATCCTTCTGGGTGTTGTAAATAGAAACGAGCATGAACCAAAATGCTGGATGTGAACACCCCCAAAGATTTTGAGGGGGGGGATTTTGGAAGCAAATTGTGGAGCCATATCTAATTTCATTGGCTGGCTCCTGTATCCATGTTCATCTGGAGCAACACCCCAGATCTAAACACCTTTGAACTCTGTGGTATTCAAAATCTGGATCAGGATCTGAATTTTAGAGCTTGGGACAAATCCATTTTTAAATTCCTATCATGAGTCCATATGGGAAATTTTATTACTTCAAAGCCTCAACACTTTAAGGAGAAATTACCTGGCCCCATTACATTTGATTTTAAAAGTTCAATCGACTGAAATTTGCCAGAAGGGAACACACACTTCTTCCAGAATTCTGTCTGTATCTAACTCACTCACTGCCTCTGGCACATGCTGGCTACTTACTAAGGGCTAATTTGTAAGGAAATGTCCATGGCTGGGGGTTATTGACAAGACAGAACACTCCAGCGGGAACTCCAGAGAAATGACAGCTCCCTGGGATGTGGGCTTAAATAATACATGTTAAGAAGGTGCAGTCCCCTCTGCAGTTGGCTACAGGGAAGGCAGCAACATGGCCCTGCTCCTCCTGACCCCTACCTGTATTAGCCTCTACCGCCCAGACCCGTCCTAGCCTGGTGCAGACCTTGTGCTAAGGTGAGCACAAACAATGTGATGGAGGATGGCCCTTCTGCAGGTGCACAAAGAAAGGAGGCTCCTTTCACTCTCTCCCTGTTTCAAACCTGTCCAATCCAGCCCTGAATATTATTCCCATTGGTAATCTCAATTTCATTGCTAATGCAATAATTTTTACCATATGAAATGAATAAAAAAAATTGCTTTGGACTTATGATGAAATCTAGGTTGTAAACTTGGTGAAACAGTTCTTGATTTATGTCTTTAAAAATGTCCAGGAGACATGAAGGTTATTGTAGATAAATTAGATTCACAGCCTACTCAGCCACTTCATTCGGGATACCTCTGTGGATGTTCTGCTTCTCCACCTTGACTAATGACACCTTGAACTTATGAAAGGAGCTCTTTCTGGCCCTATTGGAAGGACTTAAGTCTAATACTGTAATATGAAAGTACATTATGGGGAAGAGGTAAATCACAATAACTTGTTTTGATCGCAACCTGGACATATGCATGGGCATAAAACCTCAAGGTTTTAGCCCTACTACGAATGTTTCTTTTATTGATTGTCATCCAGATGTCAAAGGTATTATGCAGCTGGCATTACCAAAATACGTTGAGAATTAAAAACGACACTGATGATCATCAAGCCAACAGAAATTGGCCAAATAGTTATCTTTTCAATACTGAATTAAATTCCCATTTTATATGGACATCTCCATCATGGATCCATTTATCAAAAATAAATGTGTAATGAAGCATCTGAAATTAATTTAATGCCAAACTTTTCATAGCCATTGGCTAATATCCAGAATGCTAAAATGACAACCCAGTGTTATAAAGGTAATAATGTATTTTTTATAGGTACTGGCTAATATCCAAAATGGTTACAGTAAGTGGTAGAATAAAACATTAGTAACAGGGTTCTTGCTCAATCTGTCAGTTCAGCATGCAAAGTATGTTTGCTCAAAAAACCTCAACACCTGGATGCCAGAACCCAAGGTACCAACCATACATGATGCTGAGAACTCAACTCCCAGTGAAGTAAACAGGAGTACCTAGCATCCTGCGAGAGGCACTGAGGACATTGTAGGATTGTCAGCAAAGGACCAGAGCAACACAGATTTGATTCATATTACCAGAATGCAACTCTGAGCTGTTGGCTGTTGATTTGACTTGGCAATTGGTTGCTGATTTTGATTAATGTTTTCAAATTAGTCACACTATACATGTGTCTAGATCTGCTAAAAAAAAGGCAATGAAATGGATGGTGGAGGGATCTAAATTCACTGGGCCTGATACTCAGCAGATGTAAATTGGTATAGTTCCATCCATTAATTTCAGTAGAGATGCATCACTTACACCAGCACAGATTCATGCCTGCTGTCTTTGAGGCTTTAAATTTAAAGTGCTCAGGTGAGTTTCTGTGCTGCACCTCTAAGAGCAGGGGTGTGCTAAGGTGACTTTAAACTACCTTTGCACCTTCCTGATCTTAGGCTGCTCTCAGGGCTGGAGAAGCCCCCAGCATAACCTAGACACTCCTGGGGTCTGTCTAAGCTACAGCAGCCTCCTGGGGCAGCCCTATGGGTTGCAGTGCTGCCCAAAATGTCTGCAGTTCTCTATGTTACTGCTCCCCCTAGGGGCCTTGGAATGCTGCCTTCAACAGTGCTGGTCAACTCATCCTCCAGCCCAGGGGTTCTCAAACTAGGGGTCGGGACCCCTCAGGGGGTCGTGAGGTTATTACATTGGGGGTCGCAAGTTGTTAACCTCCACCCCAAATCCCTCTTTGCCTCCAGCATTTATAATGGTGTTAAATATATAAAAAAGTATTTTTAATTTATATGGGAGGGGGCGGGGGTTGCACTCAGAGGCTTGCTATGTGGAAGGGGTCACCAGTAAAAAAGTTTGAGAATCACTGCTCCACTCAGATCTGGTGTTTTTAGAGCTTATTTGTGTCATGCCGGTCGTCTTACCCAGATCTGTACACACTTCTTAGTGAGGTCCTTCCAAACTACAGCTGAGTGAATAATTCAAACGGATAGTTAATTATATGAATTTTACATATTTTTTTCTGGTCATGAATTGTCTGTGCCAAGTTTATGATTTTCTTACATTTCATTGTTCTATGAAAAGTGGATGCACCAAATACTTAATAGAACTGGCCAGAAAACAGAATTTCTATCCCATGGAAAATTTTGAGGTTTCAGAAAAAAATCTGGCTGAGTCTGGGATAAAAAGTAAAAACCTCAGGAGAATCAAAATATATTTCTTTTTTTACTTGCCAGCTGTCAGCCGGAAAAGCTCTTGTCAATTTCACTGTCACCCCTCAGGCAGAAAGTGAAATTGACAAAAGCTTTCCAGGTGGACAGGCAAGGGAGTTGTCATTTTTATTTTTCCCAATGGAAAGTGAAACATTTTCAGCAAAATTGAAATTTTCCTGCAAAAAAATCTCAGTTTTTCAAAAAGGGCATTTTCCATCAGAAAAATCCTAAGCGGTTCTACTTTATAACTTTGTATGAAAAGTTCTTGTCTTTAGATGTTCTATGAACAGTTCACTGAGAGTATTCAATATCCAAAATCCAAGCTCTGTGGGCTAATTTGGAATAGGTAGATTGGTCACAGGGAATATTTTTGTTTCCAGGTTGGATGAGTATAAACATTAGTTATTATTCTAATGTGAATATTCTTTCTTTATTTCAAAATCTGCTTTCTGTGAATTATCTCTAATATTTGCTGTTTCCAGAAATACTCCTGCCAGTAAAATTGTGTCCTAGAATTTTCAAAGAAAACGAATCCCAAACGGGAGTGAACCCAACTGAAACGATTTCCAGCCCTGCAAACTTAACTTGAATGATAAGAGTCAAGCTAGGTTGACTGAGATTTATTCATCATAACCTGTAATAAGTATTCTGCAGGAGAAACTGTAGTGTGCAATCCATTGTGTCAAATGCTGCCTGCATTGACCCCCTTGTTACCTTCAATGAAGGAGTAATGAATGGAATTTGGTAAAGACTTCGGTTGATGATCACCGAGAAGAACAAGAATAGAACTCACACTCCCATTGCTGTGGTGGCTCTGCAGTGCTAAGGCGAGTTAAAAGTTATTTTTGTCACCAAAGGAAGCAGATCTGACTGTGAATACACCCAGGGAGCAGATGTATTAAGTTATTCTCTTCTCAAAGTAGACGCACACTCCAGTTATTGTTTACTGACACTACTTGGTTACAGGATATTGATGAAATGGAGATGTCCAATGAAAGCTCTGACAGATTTTCAGTTATTTGACTGGGACATATGCCCAGCTTCCCTATCATGACAGAAAAACAACAGATTACATTACCATGAATCACATATGGGGCCAAGTTGCAAAACTGAGAGCTGGATCATGACTGTGAACACCTCACGAATGTTCAATACCAGGGTTTTGGTTAAGGCCCACTCTAGTTTAAATAATGGGGTTTTATTTTCCTTAATTGAGTGAAATAAAATCTTTCAAAAGTGAAAAAAAGTAAGAGCATTTAAAAAAACAAAGATCAAAGTAACAGGGATAGTTTGCTTATGTTACGAGAAATATGAAAAAGAACCCATTGTGAGAGAAGTGGAGTAGGGGACTCCCATGTTTCTCTGGAATGGTTTTAGGAAGATACTTCATCAAAAACATTCAGTATCCTGGGGCAAGAGATGTTTTTGATACATCTGCAATGACAGCAGTTTGTAAGAGACACAGATTATAGGGAACTGTTCCAGCATGTAGAAGATTTTGAGGCTTTAACACTATAAAAATGATGGCAGTGGTCTGGCAGAGCAGGAAGTCTAAGAGACTCTGAGTTAAATATGGAAAATGTTTAGGACGTGGGCTATGCAGAAAGCTCACATCTTACCCCAACCCACGGCAAACCCGTTTGCAAAAACAGGTGGCAACAAATGGCCCAGTGCAGGGTGTACATTTTAGTAGGTCCCCGCACTGCATACTTATCTCATGGCTGCTCAATGTGTCATCGCTGCACGCCCCCACACGGCAACTTCACATAACCCTGCCGTAGCCAACACACAGCAGTTCACCATGGCTGCTCCTCACTCAGCTCAGTGACATGTCAACATACCCTCACCATAGTCCCTGACATGGCACTGCAATGGGCCTGCCCTCCTCTCCCAGGATAGTTCAGCATGCACCCATCCTTCCACGCGTGACAGCTCTGTCTGCTCCTCACCATGTCAGCTCAGTGTGCCCTTCACAGCAACTCACTGTGTCACCACGCCCCCCACTCAGCTCTGTGTGCCATTGCCACGTCCTCCTCCATGTGGCATGCCACTGCTACAGCCCCCTGCCTGCAGACTTAGCATGTCACCGTTGTTCATTCCGTCTGGCAACAAAATGTGCCATCCCAGTCCTGTATGAGAAGCTCAACCCATGCCATCGTGTACACCCCGCCTATGGAAATATAGTGTGGCGCTACTGCTCTCCATCTCCATGTGGGAGTAGCTAAATGTAGTAGCTCAAAATGTACCCACTTCACATAGGAGGTCTGGGCACCTCCCCTTCCCCAATATGTCAGGTCCCTTAGGTTGACATCTCAACATAAAGCCATTATGTTGCTTACCCTGCCCCACCCCCCTTCCCCTTATTGTAGCTGTGCAGACTTTGGGATAGATTTTAGCCCTACCATCAAAGCTGAGCAAGGGGCAATGTATAGGTGGTGCTGCCAGAACAGAGCAGGAACTTGATTGAGTCACTACTTTCTCCTCTGCTCCTGCCCTTGGCTGACACAGATTTACATCTTCCTTTACATCAGCATTGGTGGGTCTCTGTGGACAGAGCCAATCTCTGGCTACTTCCCTGTCCATGCCTGCTGGCTTCCTACCTACCTTAACAGGAAGGAGAATAGCAGCCTGGTGATAGCTCTTCTCTCTGAACCCACACAGGATCCAGTGACTTGAATAGCCCATGAAAAGGAATAGGGCCTCTTGTCTAACTTGAAAGACTCTATGGCAACTGGAGAACAAATGAAATGATGGCATCACAAGAGCAGGGAGAGTGAAAGCTGAACCACTGAGTAAGAAGAAGATTTTAAGTTTGCTTGTTTAAACATGGAGTTAGTTTTTGTTATTACCTGTTTACTTTGTTCAATTCACGCGTTGGAGAAATAAACCCTTTAATAAAGATTCTGAATCCACCATCCCTTAAGGCATGAGACCGCACAATTCATATCTCTAAGATGACCAGAAAGTTCTCCAGAAAGAAACAGAATGGACCTGATATGGAATTCCTGATATTTTAAGCTACGAAATAAGAGAACAGTTCCACTTCACCATACCCCCAAAGAACCCTTGCAGTCCTCCTTTACATTACAAAGCAGCAAAAAAGAGCCCAAAGGCACAAGCCAAAATGTTTCAAAAATTTCTTGCAAATCATCTTCAAGAGCACAAATGTTAAGAGAAGGCATTTTTGGAAATGTGTGTTATACCTTCAGCCGAACACTGTCAGGCTTTGGCTCTGTCTGCTCTCTACAGTCACACGATGTTGTTTCCACTTCCCAAGTTGACTTTTTTCAAGAGGATGGAAATCAAAGAGATTGTTATCAAAATGGCCATGATAACCCTTCCAGAACAGACACGCACCTGGCTGTGTATTTGTGAGACTTCCGCTTTCCGTGAAAATCTTTGAAAACAAAAATTTAGTCCTGCACAGAAAAAAAATAAAAAAATAAAAAAGTCAAGTACCATCCAAATCAATTCTCAGATCCAGGTCCTCAACAGGTGTAAATCAGCATAGCTTCAATAACTCGATCAGATGAGGATCTGACCCACAGTTTTAGTCAGCCAGTGTTTGCAAGTACATTTTTGCAGTATTTGGCCATCTCTAGTTATGGTAAATAAACTAAACTACTGAGTAAAGTATCCAGTCTGTTGCTGCTGATACACAGCAATGATGTAATGTTGGAACTCTTTGAATTAGCACTACCTTTCCTTGGGGACTTTTACAGCTCCCTTTAAGTAGTACCAGTCACCAAACCTTAAGAATGCCCACAAACCTTTAGTTATAATTAAAATGGTTATAAATTAACTTAAATACAAGAGTAAGAACACGTAACTGTCATTTTACTACTTTTGTAAGTAACAAACGAAGGCATAAAAGGTACATACAGTGAGATGCTGCTCCCTGCTGGGGAAAGTGTATAAAAGAGGTGACTGAACGCGAATCAGCTGGCATAGAGAACGGAAGGGTTAGAAGGGACTGCAAGGGTCACATGTACATTATTGAGTTGTAAGAGCGATTTGTATTCAAAGGAAATCTAAGGAATCATATCCATGAATTAACTTATTCATATTAAAGTGAGTTGATAGTAATCCCCATATTTAAGGTTGAGTAAGGCATTTCATATATATGACAAAACTTCTATAAGAAGACTGATTTTGATACATCTCCATCCTACCACCTCAACTTTCTTTAAAAGAAAAAAAAAGTCTTTCTTGCTTAAATAGGTCTTGCTTACATGAAGGCCAGTGGACATGGTAGATTTGGATTTCACTAAGGCATTCAGTTCTTGCCCCGAGTGTGGTGGGCCAAAGGATAAGAAATGGAGTTAGGGATGTGATATGATCAGGTGGCTATGACTAAGGAGGGAATTTGGCAGGAGGATATGTTAGACGGCTGGAATTGGGCAGTGAGGGGTGGTTTTGTGTATGTGTGTTGGAGATGGGAGTTCAGAGGCTAGGAATACCAAATGGGTAGAGTCAGTGTTAGCCATCTCTCACTAAAGCACATCTGGGAGTATGTTGCTAGGATTTATTTGGAGCAAAGAGATCCTGCTTTGAGGCATGAAGCCATTGGTAGAGCGAGTTGGGCAACGTGGGTGAGAGTCCCAGCAGTATGGAGATGATAAGCAGTGCTATATTTTCCTTACATGAAACATTAACAGCACCATCTGCTGGCTTTCCAAATGCCTGGCTGAGATCAGTCCCTGGATGAAGACTGTCTGGCTGAATATGAAGCCTGACAAGGCTGTGTTGATGTTGGCAGGAAGAGGGAAGCATTCTGAAGATCTCACTGCTTCCTTTAAAACCCCCACCATCAAAACCATCTGCCCTCACGCTGTTCAATCACTCTTAGACACTGCACTACAATTGGACACCCAAAGCCATAGTGGCAAAGAACTCCCATTTCCACCTGCATCTGGCTAGTGGATTACACCGCGTCCTATCAGAACCTGATCTGGCCCCATGTACCCACATATTTGTTACCTCCAGATTTGGTTACTGCAATTCCCATATGTAGGAATGAGGTCCCGTGTCCTGAAGCTCCATGCCTTCAGGAAGCTACTGATAACCCTGGATGCAGCAGCTTGCCTGCTAGAAAACATGGGTTACCAGGAACACATTACCCTGATTTTCTGATTCCTTCACTGGTTCCTCACTGAGCGCAGAGCCCAGTTCAAGGTCTCTGTTCTGATTTTCAAATGCCTGCCGGGCACTAGCCCTAGCTAACCGAGATCGCCTCTCCTTCTCCAGTAACAGCCTCACACTACAGCTTCATTTCACTAAAAGAATGAAGTTGTCAACTAAGAGAGGAAGACTTGTAGCAGACAGAACTTTCACAGGAGCTGGACCATGACTATAGAACTCTGTCAGAGGAAGTGAGAAGGATCATAAACTTCACTTCATTCAGAGCCACCTGCAAAACCCATTTCATTGATTTTGAGGAAGTCATCGAGGGAAAGCAAACACATCAGCATCCTCACACACGTGCACGCACACACATATCTTTTTGAAATTCCAACCAATAGCTCTGAGCTTGAAGTCTATAAAACTGTGGTCCATCCCATTTTAAGGTATGGTGCTGAGAATGGGCGACAGGGAATGGATCACTTGATGATTACCTGCTCTGTTCATTCCCTCTGGGGCACCTCGCAATAGCCACTGTCAGAAGATAGGATACTGGGTTAGATGGACCTTTGGTCTGGCCCAGCATGGCTGTTCTTATGTTCTTAAAGGAAAACTAACCTTGACTCCCCTCAGGACAGTGACAATGACTTCATCATAATAAAATTTATGTTAGATATAGCAAAACAGAGTTCAGCCAACACACATCTTATCTTTCTGTATGATCACCCATGTGACTAGAGCCCCAATCCCCATCAGAGCACTCAAGCACACATGCTTCTCTTTCAGCATTCAAGGAGTCCCATTGATTTCAGGGGACTACTCAAGTTCTTAAAGTTATGTACAGGTTTAAGTGCTTTGCTGGATCAAGACCTTTAGGTTATCAGTTTTGATTCATTTACAGCCCCATACTCCTGTTATGTGGGGCAGAAGAAATCAGATCAGAGAAAGCATTGGGGAAAAAAAAGAATTTAAAAAAAATATTATAACAAAGAATCAACATGAAGGAAGAAAAAAGTGCCTTGAGAGACATTTGGTAAAACCATCGGGCCTTATTCCTATTTGCACTGCTCTGACAGTTGAAATGGTTATAAAAATGTAATTTCTGCCCACTTTAAGGCAGCATTAGGGTGCTAGAGTGATGTAAATAGGCCTAAGGCCTTATGTACACTAGGAAACCCTCCTAGTGGAGATGCAGCTTTGTCTCAGCAAAAGAGCTCTTTTTGCTGTTATAGCTTGTACCAGTTCCATGAGCAAAATAAGCCATACCAGCAAAAAAACTGCATCTGTTCTGGGGCTTTTTTTAATCAGCATAGCTCTGTCAGTTAGAGGGTTTTGGTTTTCTTTGCACAATCCTAATGGACATAGCTACCCTGCAAAACTTTTTAAGGGTAGACCAGGTAAATGAGAATCTGGACCATAGACTCCTCTACAAGAATGGAGGGGCCCTTGCCATTAAAGACAGTGGTGGAATTCCTGGCTTTACTGAATTCAGTGGGAGCAGATGCTGGCATTTAGGGCTAGATTCTGGCTTCCCTTGTTCGCTACAGAAACAGGGGGAAAAAAGCACAAACAAATCACTTCCATCACTCTTTAACCAGGAGCTCGCTAGAGTCCCATTAAGAAGAAAAGTCTCTGCTTCCTCCTAGCCCATTCAGGTGCCTGAGAAGGTGTGGGGAAGGAAGGTAAAGACATTCTTCCCCCTATCCCTCCACACTAGTCAACATATCTCGCTGAGCATGCTGCATCGTCTCTAAGGGCGGCAGTGTTACTATCATGCCAGTGTGCAGTGCTTGGGAGCCTCTAGGCATTCTAGCTGGCTCATGGGGACTTTGGCTGCCACTCAACCCTGCTGCAACCTTTCCATTTAAGCTAGCATTTAAATTGAGAACCTTTGACAGCCTTTGGTAGCAGCAATAAAATACAATAATATCATTAATATTCAAAAACCCTAGTCTCCTGGAATGGAGTCAGAGCACATCATTCACTGCTGGCAGGTGGTGGGCAGACTGGTTGTTGTGGAGATACTGGATCTTTGTATGTTAGCTTATACCCCACTCTCCTTAAAAAAAAAAAAAAAAAAAAACAACCCCACTACACCCTGGGAATTCGCTGGTGCAAAGCTTCCCACTTGGATATTGTGAAATCCTAGAACATTCTTAGCTATTTAAGGACAAAAATCCTGCCTTCAAGCCTTCAATAAGAGTCATGCCTGATGATTCAGAGGAAGACAACTCCCTCCACAATGCAGTTTGCTGACTGTACATGCTCCATGGGGCGGGGAGTTATTCCTTATCCCCAGCAAACAATCTGAGACTTGATTTCCCCATCACGGACTTAATCTGAACCTGACCTGGAGCTCCATCAACCATAACGTGACAGTTGATCATAGATCTTACAATACAGCACAGACATGAGGTGGTTTCTGAGATAGCAATGGCCAAACCCTTTAACGACTTTAAACATCGGTGCCTTGAAATAGGTCTAGTAATGGATAGGAAACGACAGTCTCTTTAATTTCCTCAGCAATGAAAGAAAGCCTTGGTTTAAATGCTTGCGCTGGCAAGGACAAAATGGATCTATTACGTCTGCTCTACCCAAATCACCATGTTTGGAACTGCAAATCTCCTGCAGGTGATTAGACGTGTCCAGCTCTTAGTTTTAAGCCATTCTTATTACATTGAAAATCCTAGCCAAAGCAATACATCTGCTCGGTGTAATGATGGTACAATGACCGAACTGGAGAAAACAAGAGGATCGCAGCTCACTGTAGTTCTGGCATTTTGATAAACTTCTGGGGGGTTGTTTGTCGATTATAAAATAGGGCTGTAGAACAGATACTTCAGGGGTTGAGAAATAGCTTCACTCTTTTATCTGCATTATAAACTTTGTACTTGCTCGACTACCACATTTTACGACAAACTTGCTCTGGCAACTTCCTTAGCTGCCTACTCCAGGAATATATATGTCTTCTCCCTGACGTGACAAACAGAAATGAAGATTTCAGACCCTACCTCACTTTATCTAGCCCAGATGGGCTAGGCAAGAGCACAGAGCTCCAGCTTGAAAGCAGTGCATATTTGTGAACCTATTTATATGCAACACAGGCATGTTACAGGTCTCCTGACACTTACGGCACCTGTGGACCAGATGCAGTTTGGTTTTTAGACAGAACCAAAAAGCTGGGGGCAATTTTTGCAAGAGATTGTAAGAGAGCTGAGTACAGCTGGACTATTAATATGGTGCTGTATGCTGCTATAATTAAGCTAGAGGTGTTCATTGTAAACCACTTTTTCCAGGAGTTTCTATAACTCAGAAGTAAAGATTTTTACCCTTCCTGAGTTAGGCAAACATTTCAGCCTAAGATGACTTGATCATTTTGGAAAGCTAATTTGTTTTGATTTTAAATTAAAAGTTTAGTATGTATATATGCACATATATTATATATATTGGAGATGGGTGAAAAATTGTCAACAAATAGATTTGTCATTTAAAAAAAAAATGCATTTTTCAGTGCTCCAGAACTATGCACAAGTTCAGGTTGAATAGTTTCAGACAGGGGTTGGGGAAGGGGGAAGAGATATTTGAATAGTTTCTTTTTGAGCATGTCAAAGCATGTCAATTCTACTTTTTTCTTTTGAAATATTTTGTTAAGAACATTTCAGAATGTTTTGTTTTCACTTTTCATTTTGAAATGGCATTTCATTTTGAAATTTGATGAATTTTAAAACAATGCAGCAAAAGAGGGTGAAAACCACCTGTAAGTTGCTGAATTGAAACAAAAAGCTAAGCTGTTTAAGTCAACAAACATTTTGGTCAAGTCAAAACAAATGATTTACAAGTGTTTTCATTTGATGAAAAAATTCAGAAAAAATTGGGTTTGCTTCAAATTGAACAGGATCTCCCCCCACACCCACCTGTCCCATATCAAAATATCCGTCATTTGTTCAGCTCTAAAATTTATTAGAGACAAAAAACTACATTAAAAGAACATTCCTAAAATTGCAAAGTCAACCTCTCAGAAGTTAGGAAATGCCAGAATTAAGGTAGCCTGTGCAACTTTAATTCACCCCCCTTGTGCATATGCATTATGATTTAGTACAGGTTCCATGCTATTATTTTCTACAGGACTCCGGTCCTGCCATGCGGGCAGGGGACTGGACTCGATGACCTCTCGAGGTCCCTTCCAGTCCTAGAATCTATGAATCTATGAATCATTCAGTGTGCAGGATGAATAGTTCTCAATCAGTGAACAACTGTTCTATGATTCCAATCAATATTTTTATTTCACCTAACTGTGGTGGCCCCAGGCCTTCTTTACTGCACAGTATTTAAACCCTGCTCTGAAGACAGATTTTTTAATTTCCTCATCGGAAATTCTATGATGATCATAGCTACAGTAGCTGAGTGCTTCACAATGAGTTTAGCGTCACAATACTCATGTGAGAGGAAGGGGTACTATTATCCCCATTTCAGAGATGGGGGAACTGAGGCACAAGGAGATTAAGGATGAAAGCATCCACAAGTTTTGGGTGCCCTGTTTGAGACCCCTAGGAACTGATTTTTCAGAGTACTTAGCATGGAAGATTCCTGCCAAACTTTAACTATTTGTGCTAAGCTATCAGCAACTGAAAACAGGATCTTATAATGGGAAATGTTGGGCAATCTTAATAATAGACAGTGCTACCACACACACACACTGTTCTGATATTGCTAACTATCTATTCCAGTTTAAACACAAAATCTGGGAAAAGATAACCCATAAGATGGTCTTATTGATCTTAGAAAAAACAAAATAAAGAAGAGATGAGATTTTGAAGGAGAAACTTGGAGTCTGCTTCCTCTAAGTTGGGGAATGATCCTACAATCGTTGAAGTAATTGGCAAAGCTCCAATTGATTTGGTTGGTGGAGGATCAGAGCCTGGCACTATTTTGCACAGGTGTCACTCCATTGATTTCAGGTATGTCTCCACTTTGGGCTGGAGGTGTAATTTCCAGTTTGGGTAGATGTACGCGTGCTAGTTTTGATCAAGTTAGCACAGTGAAAATAGCAGTGTTGCCATGGTGCTGTGGGTGTCAGGATGGGCTAGGCACCCCAGTGAGCACCTAGGGCCCTGAGTGGTTTGTACTCAGGGTGACAAGCCTGTCCCCCTGCAGATGTCACCACTGCTACAACTGTATTTTAGCGTGCTAGCTCAAAGATAGTGCATATACATCTACCTGCGTTGGAAATTCCACCCCTAGCTGCAGTGTAGACTCACACTTCAATGGAGTTTCTCCTGATTTACCCCAGTGATAATGGGCCTGATTGTGAGCTCACTGTCTAGAATACCTTTATATTATTTGTATTACAGATAATGTTATTATAAGTCCTACTTATGAGCCAGATCCTCCTGCAAGGTGCACTCTCTGTACTCTATTGAAATCAATGGGAGTTGAAGATACTTTGGCCCAGATCAATCAAGGTATTTTGGCTCCCAACTCCCATTAATTTCCAACTGATGGAAGTTAAAAGCCTAAATACCTTTTATGATCTGGGCCCTAGCATTCTGCAGAGGGGCAGGCAAACTTTTTGGCCTGAGGGCCGCATCAGGTTTCAGAAATTGTATGGAGGGCCGATTAGGAGATGGGGTCATGGCCTGGCCACCACCCCCTATTCACCCCCCCCCCGGGACTCCTGCCCCATCCAACCCCCCCATTTTCCCTGATGGGCCCCCGGGGACCCCTGTCCCATCCACATACACACACACACACACACGCTCCCTGTCCCCTGGCCACCCCCGGAACCCCTGCCCCTGACTGCCCCCTGCCACACCATCCAACCCCCCCTCTCCTTCCTGACTGTCCCCCAGGGACCCCTGCCCATCCAACTACCCATTCTCCCTGTCCCCTGACTGCCTCCGGAACCCCTGCCCCTGACTGTCCCCCGCTGCCCCATCCAACCCCTCCTCTAATTCCTGACTGCCCCCCTGGGACCCCTGCCCCCATTCAACCCCCCTGTTCCCTGCCCTCTGACCACCTCGACCCCTATCCACACCTCTGCCCCTGAGCACCCCCCTGAACTCCCCTGCCCTCTATCCAACCTCCCCCTCCCTCGCTCCCTGCCCCCTTACCGTGCTGCCTGGAGCACCAGTGGCTGGCGGCACGACAGCTGTGCCACCTGGCTGGAGCCAGCCACGCTTTCACCACCGCACAGCACAGAGCACCGGGTCATGCCGGGCTCTGCAGCTGCACTGCCCCATAAGCTCAAAGCCCTGCCGGCCAAAGCATTGCGCTGGCGGCGGGGTGAGCTGAGGTTGCGGGGGAGGGGGGACAGCAGGAGAGGGGCCGGGGGTAGCTTCCCGGGCCAGGAGCTCAGGGGCTGGGCAGGAGGGTCCTGTGGGCCACCGTAGTTTGCCCACTTCTGATCTTGCAGGACCAACTCTAAGTAACTCCCTGATAGCCTGATACAAAAACATGGTATTTGTTATGAAATAAGGTGCCACTCAGAAAGGCCAGGAAAGCTCTTTCAGAAGCATTTTTTCGTAGTTTTATTATGCTCTTGTGAAAAGGTTGCCACGTAGTGCACTTAGAATGCCCAAGAGCCAGACAAAGTAAGTAAGAGGCATTTGAAGCATTACAAGACATTTTGATTTCCCCTTTCTTCTCTCTTAAAAAAAAAATCCTAAACACAAAGAAATGCATTCAACCTTCTCTGTGAAGTGTCTGGTAGAGAAATAGGTCTGTCCCAGACAGTGTGCAATATTTTCTTAGTGCCAGATTCACAGTGAGTAGCTCCGTACTTCCACAAGTAATCCCATTAAAATCAGCAGGATTAATTGTGAATTAAACTATTACTCAGCATGAGTAAGAATAATGAAAGCTAGCCCCAAGAAAGTGCATAAAGATCATTGAACCTGGGAAATCTGGAGCCAACATAAAGCTTTCAAAAAGAAAAACAGTTTAGAAAGTCATGGGGGAGGAGGTGTGGGGGGGTGGATTTTGATTTAACCCTCAGGTGATTGTTGTAGGTCCCTAAATTACAGGTTTTTAGCTTTGGGGAGCTAGACCCAGATTCACAAAGGTATTTGGGCATTTAACTCCCAGAATCCTAGAGGTAGAGAATTTTGAATGAAATCCTGGCCCCATTGAAGTCAATGGGAAGGTTCTCACTGACTTCAGTGGAACCAGGATTTCACCCTTTGTATCTCCTCCCTAGAGCTAGCCTGTCCATGAAACTGGATTGAACTAGTCATCTGCTTTTTCTTCCACTACCACCCTCCTGTTCCTTAACATGTTCTAGATTCCAAGCAATGATCTAGACTTGCAAGGATCAGTAGCCCATTTGCAATCTCCTGAGCTACCTACCCAGTTAGAAAAAGGCTTTTTATTTAGTTAACCACTAAAAGATTCCACTTACAAACATCGAAGCTAAACTGAGACTATTCTGCCTTTGACGTGTGCTCGATCACCTACCAATGCTATTGGGAGTTGGGCAGGTATACTGACAGGAGAATAGACCCTCTGATAACCTCTAGCCATTTGGGATTTCCATTACAGGGATCCACTTCCTAACTTAATCTTATTTTTATTTGAAATATATAAGAAATCCTCTGTAAGACTCACTCAAAACTATATATAAAAAACCCTTTCTGTTTCACTTTTCAATTAGTGTAGTTTATCAAAAGGAGCATGAATGTTTGAGGCGACTTATTCAGAAGGCAGACTGCACAGTCCCATCACACAGCATCCACTTTCCTAAATACACCAGATTTTGTCTTCTGTCTCTATGAGAGAGTCTTTGTCCATCTGTCTCTTTTGTTACATAAAAATTCCTTAGTACCTGGAAAAGTCACCATCCAAAGGACAATTTATATATTCAAGGTAATCGCGGTGTGAATTTTGGCAGGTGATTGGTGCCCTAGTTAGGTTACAAAAATGAAAAGAAAAACAACAACAACAAAGAAAACGTTAGCAATCTTGGAGGGGCTGTGAAAGGGAATGTAGGCCAGTCAGGCCCGCTTTGGCAGTATAATGGCATCTAAAAGTGGGTGTGAATTACAGTAGATTTGCACTGCTGGGGTGGTTCAAAAGGGGCCTGTGTGCGAATGTGACCCAGGCCCTGTGTGAATAGCAGTGGCATTCTGTGTATTTCTGATGTGTTTATGTACAACTGTTTACACATTATATACAACCCTCCGCAGCAGGCGGATAAGGGGGTGGGGTGCCAAAAGCCTGACATGCCTTCACAGGGATTTAGCAAAGAGTCATTCAGGTTTCTTGACTCTGATCCAGTGGGATCTTCGGCAGTTTTGTCTTGTCTGATCCTTCTCCAGGCTTCACAAAGTAAAAAACAGTGCTTTGTAAAGGAGCCCCTGCACCTATAAAAACCAGCACTTCTCCCTTCTAAGGGCTCTTTACTTTGTTTCCAACAAATACTCTTCACAGCAGTAATGGTGGTGACATAGCTGAACAATTGCCTTGCCAGGGAACACGTTACCTTTGTTTATTCAGTCTGTTAAGTGGCCATCATATCCCAGCAAGGATACATCACTTCACCCAACACACAACCCCCCCAGGTTTCAGGTATTTGATATACACAGCACCCCTGTGATGGCTACTGCACGACAGTCTGTAGGGATCAAATATGACCCTCACAGAAACAGTGGAACAAATCAAGGTTTCTGGTTCCACGCTTCCCTTTCAATCACCTTTCTTGTCTCAGCAGACAGGCTCCTCTGAGTTGTTCCACTGAGCAGCCCAAGAGCTCCGGAGCCTTCCTTGCTGGTTAATCAAACTATTAACACACTGTCAGTGGGTGCACTCATTCCCTTAATTTGCAACATGAGTGGGAGGGAGAATTCCACTGTCAGTAGTCACTACACCTCTGCTCAGGCCTGATTTAGAAAATTGTCAAACAGTTCCCTGACCCTTTCTTGGTTCTCCTCTTCCACCTGCCACCCTCAGCACAAGTGTCAATGTCAGATAGGCTTAGAGCGCCACCTGATTACACAAGTGAGCTCTGGCTTGCTCTCACAGCTGAACTCAATACTAGAAAGACACCGACCGGGGTCCAAACCTTGAGATCCTGCAATTTTCACTCTGTCCTTTCTCGAGCTAGAGTTGGGAGTCTGCCCGAGTAATGACTGAATAAAGGTCCAAAGGGAGGAGCAAGAAAATGTTTTACCAGTAAAAGGAAGTGATCATAAGCTTTTTTTAGAGCACCCTTCATCCAAATTTACCCTAAAGTTTATGCCGTATTTCCAGCCTGACATACACTGGAGACTGTGATAATATTAAACTCAAAGGGTATGAGCCTATCTGTCTGTTACATGAATTTTACCCCTGTTGTAACTGCATTCAACACAAGGGAGTAACTCCTGCCTTATGTCAGTGTAAGTGAGAAAAGAACCAGGTCTCTTCAGAGGCTCTTGTCTAGAATTAAGCCCTGTTTAAAAATCCTGTCGAAAATGTTTTTGACCCACCTGTGAAAAAACTCAGCACTCAGACTGGGGGATGTTTGATGCTCTATGTTATTGATTTTCTCTTTTGGCATATTCTTTACTGCTGTGAGACTTAGATAATTTCCTCACCCCCCTCCACCCTAACTGGGCCCTGATTCAGCAAGGTATTTAAGCTGTTAGGCCTCTAAATACTCATGAACATCTTAACTCCCATTGATTTGAGTGGGAATTAGGCATCTAAATATATCCTTGAGGCTCCGGACTTTACCACCTGATTCTCAGGTACTAAGTTCTTTTTATACTGCTCTGACCATTTAAAGGGGACTTAAGGGAACTGAGGGCAAGTCTACACTACGGTGCTGCAGATTCGCAGGAGCCGCAATGCAGCTGCACTGCTGTACCACGCCTAGTGAAGACGTGCTATATCGACGGGAGAGCAATCTCCCGTCAGCATAATTACTCCATCTCGACGAGAGGCAGAAGCTATGTTGATGTCTCCTGCCGACATAGCGTGGTGTAGACACCGCTTTAAGTCGATGCAACTTATGTCACTCAGGGGGCTGTCATTGCCCCTGAGCAACGTAAGTTACATCAACTTAAGGGTAGTGTAGAGCAGCTGTGAGAATCAGGCAAAAGTCCACCCCTATTCAGCAAAGCAATTAAGCACATGCTTAACTTTAAGCACCTATGTAAGGCTCAATAATGATACTGACCTCCTTTGAGATCTACTGATGAAAAGCACTGTATAAGAGCTAAGTATTATTAACAGTACCAGTTAAATTAAGCACATATATAAGTGCTTTGTTGCTTAGTGCTTTTTGAGCAGGCCTTGGTCCTCCAGAGCCTACATTTAGTATTATTCCAGTCAAGCTGTAAGGCCCATATTTTCTCACAGCTATTTGGAAAGGAGGTTGCCAGAAGGGTTGAAATATTTTATCAGGGTTGCCTGTTATTCACTCTTTGTCATCTGTGGTGGGATGTGCATTCTGATATGTTAGTAAAGTAGCGATTTGAGAATTTGGTTACAAATGTTCATTTTAAGTATTTTAAATCACCCATCAGCACTTACTGACTGATACAAATCTATATACATTCAGATAAATGAATAGTCTGCCCTCTCAGGAAAATATTGAGAAAGTAGATCAAAAGGTTTCTTAGAAAATTAAATAGTGCAAAAAAAACTACAGATATTTTTTACAATGTGCGAATCAGCATGGTACAAAGAGGGGTTGATACTGCAGCACCGGATGCTAATATAGTAAACTATATATATAGAGAGAGAAGGCAAAAAGATATAAGGCCAAATTCTGTACTGACTGTCACCATGGGCATCCCCACTGAAGGCAATTGGGTTCCTTAGTGTGCAATACAAGGAAAATATTTGCCTTCTGGTAAGTGATGGGGGGTGGGGAGGGGAGAGACAAAATGAGGAAAGGAGTGCATATATATAAAATGAAACAGAAAAGCAAACCAAAAAAGAATGGCAGAATCCTTCAGTTTTGAAGGGTACTCTAGTGCAGTGGCTCTCAACCTTTCCAGACGACTGTTCCCCTTTCAGGAGTCTGATTTGTCTCGTGTACTCTCAAGTTTCACCTCACTTAAAAACTACTTGTTTACAAAATCAGACATAAAAATACAAAAGTGTCACAGCACACTATTACTGAAAAATTGCTTACTTTCTCATCTTTACCATATAATTCTAAAATAAATCAGTTGGAATATAACTATTGTACTTACATGCCAGTGTATAGTATACAGAGCAGTATAAACAAGTCATTGTCTGTATGAAATTTTAATTTGTACTGACTTCATTAGTGCTTTTTATGTAGCCTGTTGTAAAACTAGGCAAATATCTAGATGAGTTGATGTAACCCCTGGAAGACCTCTGCATACCCCTAGGGGTACATGTACCCCTGATTGAGAACCATTGCGCTAGTGAATCAGTTTGACCATCTCCCTGCAACATTGTAACATCAATGCAATCTAACAGTCCCTAAAGGCATGAATGGAGCTGTATCCATCATTATTATTGATTGTAAAGTCAAGAGTCTTCAAGTGAGATCAGGGCACCATTGAGCTAAACCCTGTATGAGCACAGTTTAGAGAAAGTCCCTGCCACAAGCTGTTGATAGCCTAAATAGACAAGGCAAACAAAGGTTGGGAGAAAGGGAGTATTATATTATGTGTCCTTCGGGACACAGACCAGCTTTTTGTTGTGTCTTTGTACAGCCCCTAAGACAATTGGGTCCTGAACTTGGCTTCCTATGTGCTACGTAGTAAATTACGATGATGATGCCCATTTTACAGCTGGCCCACAGAGAAATACATGTATCAAATGAAACATTAAGAAAGGAGAATGTGTGGAAAAACAAGAGGTTAACTCCACCACCAATCCAAGATGAGAAAAAGGCTGGGCTATAAAATCAGTGAGCTAGCGATGAAGAATCTAGGCAGGGGCAGCATTTTCACTTCAGAAGCTGATTCCTCCATCATAGGCCAAAGATTTATTTGACCCAGTAAATTAGCATGTGTTAGCTCTGCTCTGTCAGAGATTTGTTCAGCTGCCTCCATCTGCTTCTTTTGTCAGCACTGTAATTTCTGGAAATGATACCTATGCCGTTCAGTCTCTGTAGCCCAAGGGACTGACTTCCTAAGATAGTTGTTACAGTTCAGTCTTTGACTTGACTCAGTGGCACTTCCTGATACCCCCAGCCATAGGCGCCGGCTTCCTCTGGGCCCCAAGGGTGCTCAACCCCCTGCTCTGCCCAAGGCCCCGCCCCCACCTGACCCCTTACTCCAAACCCCCACGCCCCAGGCTCTGTCCCCAGCCCACCTCCTCTCCCAAGCCCTCACCCCGCCTCTTCCCGCCCCGCCCCGCTCCACCTCCACCCCACCTCTTCCCACCCAAGCGTGCCCCGTCCCCACTCCTCCCCACCCCCAGTGCTTCCTGCACTTTGCAGAACAGCTGATCGCAGCGGGCAGGAGGCACTGGGAGGGAGGGGGAGGAGTTGATGGCGGGGCCGCCAGCCGACAGGAGGTGCTGGAGGGGAAGGGGGGAGCTGGCTGTCACCCCCCTCAGCAAAGAAAGTTTCAGCACTGTAAATGGCAGTGTAGACAAGGCCTTAGTCTTTTTAGCAACTGCATCACTTTGTTGACTCACATTCAATTTGTGATCACTATAACTCCCAGATACTTTTCAGCAGCACTACAGCCTACTCAGTTATTCCCCATTTTGTAGTTGTGCATTTGATTTTTCCGTCCAAAGTGAAGTACTTTGCACTTGTCATTATTGAATTTCATCTTGTTGATTTCAGACCAATTCTCCAGTTTGTCAAGATTGTTTTGAATTCTAATCCTGTCCTCTAAAGTTCTCGAAACCTCTCCCAACTTAGTATCATCCACAAATTTTAGAAGCATACTCTCCACTTCACCTCATTAATGAAAATATTGACTAGTATCAGACCAGAACAGACCCTTTCAGTATCATACTAGATACATCCCCCAATTTGATAGTGAACCACTGATAACTCCTCTTCAAGTATAGTCTTTCAATCAGTTATGCACCCACTTTATAGCAATTTCATCTAGACCATATTCCCCTAGTTTGCTTATGAGAATGTTATATGGGACTGTGTCAAAAACCTTACTAAAATCTTAATTTATCCCATATATTGCTTCCTTCCCTCTATCCACGAGGCTAATAATCCTCTCAAAGAAGGAAATTAGGTTGGTTTAGTATGATTTGTTTTTGACAAATTCATGTCGGCATGACATATTTAATAAATAAATGTTAAAATGTAAATAAATAAAGAAAATTAAGAACGTGTGTTTCATGAGCAAGCCCAAAACAAAAGTTTTGACTAAAAACAAATTGATAGTTTCCATTTGTACATCATGGACAGTCATAAAGCAAAGAATGTTTGAGCTGGTGGTGCTCATCTGTTTCTTTTAACTAAAGACTTCTGCAGTAACACATGCTCTTCGTATAACTTTGTGAATCAGAAAAAAAAATAAGCTGCTTGTTTTATTTATGGTTGAACTCAGAAAATAGACATGATTTCCTACTTCAAGCATCTCGAAGAGTGTTGGCCAAATTCACTTCTGTGATTACCTCAACTGATGCCAATGGCCTTACATCAAAGATAAGTGTGGCCCATTACGTAGCATTGACAAAACTGCTCTCCTGACTTCCCTTCAGAATCACTTCAATACTGAAACCAGGCACCATGGGAATGAAACATCAGTGAATGTAACATAATCAATAATGGCAGTAGAGTTCCTCTGCATAACCCAGACCAACCAGTATGTTTCTACACTTATTACCATTAATGACAAACTTTTAGACAATTTCTGAAGAGGAAAGCAACAAACTTATTTTAATAAGTGTACTGGTAAAGTTCATATTAAATGCAAGAAGATGAGCAGTTGGAATATTCCATTCTTGAGTCTATGCTGAGAAGACTCCTTTGTTCCAAGCAAGTTCAATAAACTCACATGAAAGATAAAATGAAAGAGTCCATTAGTGAAGAAGACCAGCAAGATAAAAGCCAAAGCAGACTAAACAACCCTGAATAAAACATCATTTTGATGAAACAGCTACAAATATGTAATCTAGCCCCAGACAGCTTTACCTGGGTGAGCTTGAGAAATGTCAGAATAATAGACCATCATTCAAAAGATAAGCAGAGCTATGGTCAGAAGAGGAATCTGTTAAAGAAAAAGCACTTTGTTAAAACAAACGTCTCTCTCCCATACATATTTATTAAATTATATCTGCTTAGTTTATTCACAAGCAAACCTGGCCCAGATCCTCAGCTGAAGCCAATGAAGTTTTGCTGATTTACATCAGCTGAGGATCAGACCTTTTTTTAAAAAAAGAAAAAAAAACCTATATTTTCAGCAAAATAAAACCAGCACAGATGAGAAAGGAAAGCAACATCAACTAAACTGAAAGCTTACTCTTACTCCTGGGTGTGACAGAGGAAAATAGAACAAAAATCGATGAGACTTCCAGATGTCATATTGATCCTTCAGGGCCACCAGTCAGAAATCACTGAGGTGAAAATAGATATGAGGTCACTTTTCACCCCATAACACTACTTTATGATCATGAGGGATGCACTGTGAGTCAGCCCTAAATGAAGACAGAAGAGCCCTTCTCATAATAATAAGTATGTAGTCAATCAACTTAGTAGGGTATCAAGTGACCCATGCAAACAATTGTGGCTGTTCCCTATGAACATGTATTTTTGTACCTTTGTTGAGGAATTAGATGAAGCAGGCAAGTACATTCACCATCCGGTATACATTACCACTTTTCAAACAAAGGTTCTTTCTACAGCAGGTAGAGACTCAAGCAATGAAGGGTTAGTACCTGACCTTTAAAAAAATAGATAAAAGCATTGTTACATCTGATGCAAAGCATTGCATGGGTTAAAGAAGCCAAACTAGAGAAAGAACAGATTAGCCATATAAAGATATGATATCTATCAAAGCAGTTAGGTTAGAAAGGATTAGCCATTTAAATGATCAAGTTAAACAGCTGAAAGTGTGGTTCCACTCTGAAAAGAGGCTATGTATAATGGTACCTTTATACTTAAGTTATTTTTTGTGTGCATTCAATCATTTTTCAAAGATTCCAAGGCCGGAAGGGACCATTGTGATCATCTAGTCTGACATCCTGTGAAACACAGGCCATAGAACTGCCCCGAAGTAATTCCTAGACCAGATCTTCTAGAAAAGCATCCAGTCTTGATTTTAAAATTGTCAGTGATGGAGAATCCCCATGACCCTTGGTAAGTCATTCCAATGGTTAATTCCTCTCACCATTAAAAAAAAAAAATTGATGCCTTATTTCCAGTCTGAATGTATTTAGCTTCAATATCCAGTCATTGGATTGTGTTATACTTTCTTTGTTATACTGAAGAACCCATTATTAAATATTTGTTCCTCATGTAGGTATTTATAGGCTGTAATCAGGTCTCCCCTTATCCTTCTTTGTTAAACCAAACAGATTGAGCTCCTTGAATTTATCACTAGAAGACATGTTTTCTAATCATTGTCATAGCTCTTCTTTGGACCCGCTCCAAATAATAAACATCCTCCTTGAATTGTGGACACCAGAAGTGGACACAGTATTCCAGCAACAGTCACACCACTGTTAAATATGGAGGTAAAATAATCTTTTCTCCTACTCAAGAGTCTCCTTTTTATACATTCAAGGATTGCCTTAGCCCTATAGGCCACAGCATCGCACTGGGAGCTCATATTAAGATGATTATCAACCGTGACCCCAAATCTTTTTTCTGTCACTGCTTCCCAGGATAGAGTCCCCCATAGTGTAAGTGTGACCAGCATTCTTTGTTCCTAGATGTACATATTTACATATAGCCATATTGAAACACATTGTTTGCTTGCTCCCAGTTTACCAAATAATTTGTATCTCTCTGTATCGGTGACCTGTCCT
The DNA here is from genome assembly GCF_011386835.1 of Chrysemys picta bellii. Taxonomy (NCBI): domain Eukaryota; kingdom Metazoa; phylum Chordata; order Testudines; family Emydidae; genus Chrysemys; species Chrysemys picta. The sequence goes on from NC_088791.1 coordinate 133,438,717, forward strand.
CTTCATTATTTACCACTCCCCCAATTTGTGTGTCCTCTGCAAACATTATCAGTGATGATTTTATGTTTTCTTCCACATCACTAATAAAAATGTTAAATGACATAGGGCCAAGAACCAATCCTTGCAGGACCCCATGAGAAACACACTAATTCAATGATGAATCCCCATTTAAAATTACATTTTAATACCTATCAGTTAGTCAGTTTTTAATCCATTTAATGTGTGCCATATTAATATTATCTTTTTAGTTTTTTCTTCAAAATGTCATGCACTATTAAGTCAAATGTCTTACAAACATCTAAGTATATTACATCCTCACTATTACCCCTAGGTGGCAGCCTAGTTCACTCAGTACTAAATCTGCCATTGTTTTTCTATCATGGCAAACTATACTGGAGGCCAAGACCTCTCTTTTCTGTTTCCTTGGTTACTTGGACATGTCACTGCTTGAATTCAGCTTTATTGTTCACAGTGGCACGTTAGACAAATAAAGGATATTCGTGACGAGACACAATGTTGTACCTCTGAGACCAATAAATAGAGAAAACCTTTTGATGTAGCAGTAGCTGAAAATTCCTTAAGAGTTCACTCATCTGAGAAACAGATCTCTGTTTAAAGTCAAGAGCAATTCATCAGGTGATATTTTTAACACATTGGGCTGTTTCTATGTAAATGTTAATCGAATGGATCCCGGGCAAGGATAGAGCTAACTTTTCACATTTGTCTGGTTTAGTACTGGATGATACCGGAAACACTGGAGATGTAGCTGCACTTCCACCAGGGGCTTCTTCTAGGCGTTTACCCACATAAAGTCTGATTCTCCTCTTACACTGGAGTGATGTCATGGACATCAGTAGTGTTGCATTGCCTTACAGCCAGAGTAGTGGAGAGGAGAATTAGGCCCCAAAGATATGACTCCCACATCTGGGTTTTCTCTGCATAGATGCATGGAATTGTACGTGGGGGAGAGTATTTAACTGATAGGCAGCACATTATTGTTGACAGGAGCATGCAAGAGCCCTCTTGGGGTAAACTGAAGTTACTCAGAATAGGTGTGCATTAGTCAGCAACAATCTACCCCTCTCACACATTTACCACAAGAGGTTGGTCTGGCACAAGAGGAGGGATCAAGAATAAGCAACTACAAGCATGCACAATCCATTATATGCTGACATAGGAAAAAGCCAAACTGAATAATAAATAAATAATAGGGAAAGCAAACATCAGACTCTTTCAAAGAAGAGTGAAAACATAGAGTAAAACAAATGTACAGTAGCTGCATGCCCCCAGATGCAACTGATCACAGTCATGTGCAAACTACAAAGCCAGTGATGTCCTGTGTAAATCTCAAAAAATTGTAAGTCTATCAACTAGAAGCTGCACGTGGATTTGCCAGGGTGCACCTGTGAGTCACTGGAGCTCTGCATGTGAAAAGGGGTGAGCCTGGGGGTATCCATTCACAGAATCTAGCTGCAAAAACTTAGAGCAGCTCAGCTTACTGCAGCGCAAAGAACAAGAAATCCTAGCAATTCACACCATTGGATGGATTCACGATACTCCCTTTCTCCCCTCCCCACCCCCCAAAAAAAAACAAAACAAACAAAAAAAAATGTGGCCTCAGTAATCAGCCCACTCCAAAGCTAAGTGCCTTCAACTTCCATTAATGAAGTGATACTAAAAATGGCTATGTACCTTACAAAGTTCTGGTTGCAGGGGGCAATATTTATGAATAATCAGACATTTTAATCAGCTAATGTAACTAACACAGGTGTAGCCCCATTTAGGTGGACTTTTCAGATGAACCACAACCATGATTACAATAAATAATAATTAATAGTTTGCACTAGACATCTCAAGGCAAAAAATTCAGATGCAACCTTTGAACATAATGAAAGGCGTGTAAATCAGGCCCTTTTATTTAGGTGTCTATAGATGGTTTTAGGTGCTTACAATTACGTACCCAAGTTTGAAAGTATTGGCTTCAGTGATTCACCCAAGTTCACATTGCAAGTTTGTGGGAGAACTGGAAATAGAACCAAGATCCCTTGATATTTTCTAATACTGTCCTTCAGCTATTAGGCCATGCCCCAGAGGAATCACAAAGCAAATTAACAGAGACAGACAGATATTCAGCTGGTATAAATCCATTGAGCTACACTGATTTACACTAGCCAAAGATCTGGCCTTTACATTAAAAAGATCATTTACTGGATAAAGAGTGGATCATCCAATCAAAAAGGACATTATCAAATGGGCTTTACGTCCACACAGGTGATGCAAGACAACTAAGGGAACCACACCAACTAAGGGAACAAATCCTTCAGGTCTCTGTATCCAAGTGACACTTATAAACCAGTGGAGAGAATGAGGAGAATCTATCTATATATTCATTGACAGAAAGAGACAAAGGGGGGGGGGGGGAATTAGCATATATAAGCACATTTTGAAGTACAGATTTTCAATTCAAAAGTAGTTTATGGGATATATATTTTCCTTCCCTCAACATTTATATATATTGTTAGAAAATAAAATAAATACCCCTTAATCTGTTTTGGGACTGAACATTTGTATTTAGAAATGTACTGGTACATGATAGATCACAAAAAAAAAAAAACACAAAAGAAAATGCTCCCAGCTAGAAGCTCAATAAAGGCCATGCTTCAAGTGAACAAAGGGACATCTAGCTAAATAGTTAGTCCAAAAAGGAAAATCTCTTAATCCATAATGGTCAAACATTTTATGTATTGAGACATTTAAAAATAAAATCCTTTGTGTGACTAAAGGAACAGAATAGATCACTCACAGAAACACTAAAATGAACATCATGTTATTGCATGAAGAGGCTTTAATCAGTGAAGAAAAACACACACACCCCCCACCATGCACACAGAGGAGTCCTTTTATATATTCAAATAAGTCTCAGAAATAAACAAAGGAAAAGAGAAGAAGTTCTGGAAAAATCTTTTAGCACCTCCGAAATGCATGATTGATGTCACTAATAGCATATACACATGGCATGGTAGTTTCTAGCCTAGTTAGGCTACCCTAAGGGTACATCCACATTGCATACTCCTCTTGTTGGCATTTAGCATACACTGCCTCTCTAGCACAGGTATAAATATCACTGTAGATGGTGAGGCACTGCTTAAGTGAGTAACAATACACCTGAACCCTACATGCCCAAGCAGTCTACATTCTTAGCAGTATAGTGTCCTGTTGCCAGAGCCTTTTCCCATAGCAGAGGGGTGCCGGAGCCTTTCCCCACTGCAGGGAAAGACTCTGGCAGTGAGGAAAAGCTCAGAACCTTTCACTGACACATGTAGCCACACACTGCAGCGTGGGCGCAGCCTGCTTTTCACTGCAGCACATAGTTACATTACATGTGTGGTGCCTGTATCCTACATGCCACTGCGTAGATAAGGCCTAACTGTGGTTTACAGGTGGATTATTCAGTGATAAGGAATACCACTTTCTGCTTGGTAGTAAAAATGGGTGAACATCAGACAGGCATCAATGGTCTGGTGACACATAACAGGTCTTATTCCTGGGAACTCCTGGGCCTTTTGAAAAGAGCTGACGGTTATGAGCACCATGTGTTCTCCAAAACGAGCTCGTGATATCCTCTGCTAAGGCTTGAAACTTTATGAGCTAAAGCAATTTCCTTCCACTCTCTCACCTTGAGCCCAAACCTAAGAGTGGGGATGAATTGTGGGTGCCTTTAGAAGATGATTGTTATTAGTAGCATACCATAAAAATAATTTCACAGGGAAAATAATATGGTTATTGAGATGGGAGGGGCTGAAGAATAGCACAGGGTTCTCCTTCTGACCCTCAGCATGCATGGCAGTCTGTTTGGGTCTTCAGCAGCAGTGTAACTTGGACTGCTCTAATTGGCCCCCAGTTTGTGTCTGGGAACACAGACATAGTCAATCACATAATGTATTTTTTTTAATACTAATCAGATAGATTAGAGAAAGAAGCCACTCTGGCTTCCAGTAATACAAATTCACATCTTTACAAAAGGACAGCGAATGTCAAATCTCTATATATGCTCTAGTACCAGATAAGAGGCTGTTGGCAAATTAATTGCAAAAGTCTGCCTGGAGTTTAAAAAAAAAGGTCCACATTATGTGTCCTCAACAGAGTGCAAATAATATGTACACATTTCGAGCACTTTTTTGAGTTTGGTAAAGCTTATACAGGGCAAGTCTTCACTCCAGATGTAACTTAAGTGATCAGCTCTCCGGTGTGAGCCTTCAGGTTGGCCTAGCTGAGGTGTGAATGGCCATACTGCAGTCTTGAGTGAGTCCACACAAATGTGTCCTCTCATTCGTGTGATTTGCTAGGATTTCTGGTTATTTGCACTGCAGTAAGCTGAACTGCTCTGTGATTCTTTCCAGTGAGTTATGGGAGAACTTCTCTGTTCTTGAGGACACATGGGAAAGAAGACATTGGAGGACAATCAAGTCTTGAGTGGTTTAGCATGCAACCTCATTGCAAAGTACATGGGTTACCAGCATGAGTGTGAACAGCACTTGGACTTTATCTTATATCCCAGAATTGGCCAGCTAGCCCAGGTGTAAAACACCATCATGCTCAAGTAAGAGGTTTTAGTGGGTATACAGGAGCCAAGTTAGGGACAACACCCAAGTAAGAGTGTGAATGTCCTCTACAGTGAAGACAAGCCCATGCCTATACAATTATACTTTGAGGAATAACGGATTGTAAATAGACAGAATTCAAGATCAGCCCTGGTACATTAGCTGATCATTTGAAGCACACTTTAACATCTGCTTTCAGCAACTGTGGTTGGTTGATAAGATTATAACATTAATGGAACTGGTTATTTGTCACCCATTTTCCGTAGCTTTAATAATGATGAATGCAGGGAATGAACAGATATATATGGGGAAGTATTAAGATTCAAATTTCACTTGACTTTCATACATTTATAGAACACATGGGGTGGGAGTCACAAAAGCTTATTTAGTTGTCTAACTCCGCTAATACCAATGAGAGATAGTTGTCTAAATACCTTTGTGAATCCTACCCATAGAACCTGATTCTGATTTATACTAAGGCCCCTTTACTCTGCTGTAGCACAGGACTTAAAGTGGCTATAATATAATGTACTCCATTTAAGGCCCTTTTGCACTGCCAGGGCACTATAAAGTGGCCTTAGTGTAAATGAGAATCAGGTCCAGAAATTCGGAGGAAGACAATTTTTTTTAGCACAAGATTTCACTCTAGAACTGCAAACATTTGTATATATTTGATAACCTGAAGGCTCAGTTGTGTGACCCTTATTCATATTAGTGAGCATTTAGTCACACAAGGAGTCTCTTTTACTTCAATGTGATCCTAAATACATCTAATTCTATATAGACATATATAGACTTTAATGTATTATTACAAGGAAAATAATATGGGAAAGCAAAAATCCAGCCATCCTAACTGCAGGTATTCCTTTACTTGCATGACCATTTGTACTGGATTATTGGATTCAGTAATTCAAATATATATATATTATATAGATGTAATAAAGTCTACCTAGACTAGAAAGGAACTACGGCTTCTTAAGGGGATGATTTTTTAAAGCCACACACAGGATTTAGGTACCCAAATCCCACTAAACATCAATGGGAACTGGGTTCTTAATACTGTGTTTCTTTAAAAATCCCTCCTCCTCTGTTATCATTTAAAGTTTTTATTCTTCCCTTCTCACATTAATACATGGTCACTGTTGCTATGGTCATTGCCTCAATCAGAAAATTACCCAACAAGCACTTCTGGGTTTACTTTCTGAAAAATATATTTGAATATTTTATATTAAAATTTATAACATTCTCAGTGTCTGAAATAGCATCTTCACAGCAGCAGTGGATTCATTTGGATTTACCAGACTGAGACACTATGTTGATAGGAAAATTGCACTGATTTCAATTAAATCAATTTAGAAACTGATTTATTGAAACATACTGCAAACCCCTTATTTCATTTCAGTGTGTCCAATGTTGGTTTATTTTAAGCTGATTTAAGATGAACTGAAATAAGCCACTGTTACATCAAAATACACAGGGGTTTGTGTTGGTTTAACTTAATTGGGTTTGAGAATGATATAAATTAAACCAGTGCCTCTTTCTCATGTAGACAAGGCCTAAACTGCTTCAAGTTTGCAGAAACCATGTATTCATAATAAATAGATTACAGTCAAGCTTTGTCTGCACACAAACTTGCACCAGTACAACTAAAGGTATATTTTTAAATCAGTTTAGTTAAACCAATACAAAACCTTATGTGCACATTCCTAAATCAGTTTAAAAATGGCTTACATACATTAAACTTAAGTCAGTAAGGAATTGACTTAAGCTAAATTGATAGAAGCCACTTTTAAATTGATTTAAGAGGGCCCACAGAGCAATTTGCAATAGTTTAACTAAATTAGTTGAAAACACGTATAGTGAAATGGGTACAACTCTGTGTATAGATTAGGCCTATGAGGGCTAAGAGTCTGTTTATTACCAGTGAAAAGGTGGCAGTGGATATTAAATACTTTGAAATTGTCACATGAGTCAGTGACCCCACCTTTTCATTATAGTCCAAATTGTTTCATTTACATATATACATAAGCACATGCACGCACGCACACACACACACACGCCCTCATATTCATATCAACTAACTTTCCAGGTTTAAGTCTAATCAGAGAAAAAAAATCAGAAATCACAGCAAACGTGCTATGTATAAACCCATATGGTGAGAAAATATCCAAACAGCAGTATTGTGGCAGCCTTTGATTTTCATAAATCAGCTCCCAAATGTTTTTTTTTTCACCTTTAGTCTGTGAAAACTCTGACAAATGACAACAATGCAAAGAGTGCATAAAAGAAGAGATCCTATGAGTCAAAGGAACAATAGAGACTAGCTCTCTGCACACCACGGTTTTAGGCAAACAGCCACCGTAATAAGATAGCCACAGTTGTTTATTTAATCCATGTATGGCTTTTTTAAGTGTATATCATCTATGGACAGGGGTTCAAGGTTGCACAGTAATTGGAATACTGTTCAGTCTCAGGTTTTGGATAAATCTAATTATTTTGGCATTTGTTTTTAAAAGACTTCCCTCACCCCCGACCTCAGGGAGAAATTTATGAGGTAAAACCAAAACACACTGGACCAGATTCTGACCTCACTTAAAACTGTGAATCTAGGGCCTGAGTCTTTTATGCTAAAGCCGTTTTACAGTAGAAAACAACCTTAAAGAGGATGCAAGTGTGATGGATGTCAATGGGACACCACAAATGCTTACAGTTACACACACGTGTCAAAATACCTTGCTGATCACTGTCTAAGGGCCTTTGACAACTGGTTAAAAGTGTAACTAGACATAAACCAGGGCCTCATCGTGCTGGCAATGCACACCCATCTAACAGACAGTCCCTGCCCTGAGGACCGTATGATATAAATATAAGACAAGAAACAACAGATGGATACAACAGAAAGAAACATGGTTTTATGAAAGGCAGATCGTGCCAAACCAACCTGATCTCCTTCTTTGAGAAAGTAACAGACTTTTTAGATAAGGGAAATGCGGTGGACCTAATATACCTCGATTTTAGTAAAGTGTTTGATACGGTACCGCACGAGGAATTATTGGTTAAATTGGAAAAGATGGGGATCGATATGAAAATCCAGAGGTGGATAAGGAACTGGTTAAAGGGGAGACTGCAGCGGGTCATACTGAAAGGTGAACTGTCAGGTTGGAGGGAGGTCACCAGTGGAGTTCCTCAAGGTTCGGTTTTGGGCCCCATTTTATTTAATCTATTTATTACTGAACTCACCCAATGTAGGATTGGGCTGATAAAGTTTGCGGATGACACAAAGTTGGGAGGTATTGCCAATTCGGAGAAGGATCGGGATATTCTGCAGGGAGACTTGGATGACCTTGTAAATTAGAGTAATAGAAATGGGATGAAATTTAATAATGAAAAGTGTAAGGTGATGCATTTAGGGATGACTAACAACAATTTTAGTTATAAGCTGGGGACGCATCGGTTGGAAGTAACAGAGGAGGAGAAAGACCTCGGAGTCCTGGTTGACCGCAGGATGACTATGAGTTGGCAATGCGACGTGGCCGTGAAAAAAGCCAATGCGGTCTTGGGATGCATTAGGCGAGGAATATCTAGTAGGGATAAGGAGGTGCTGCTTCCGTTATACAAGGCACTGGTGAGACCTCATTTGGAGTACTGTGTGCAGTTCTGGTCTCCCATGTTTAAAAGGGATGAACTCAAACTGGAACGGGTACAGAGAAGGGCCACTAGGATGATCAGAGGAATGGAAAACCTGTCGTATGAAAGGAGACTCGAGGAGCTCGGTTTGTTTACCCTAACCAAAAGAAGGCTGAGGGGGGATATGATTGCTCTCTTTAAATATATCAGAGGGATAAATACCAGGGAGGGAGAGGAATTATTTCAGCTCAGTACTAATGTGGACATGAGAACGAATGGATATAAACTGGCTGTCGGGAAGTTTAGGCTTGAAATTAGATGAAGGTTTCTAACCATCAGAGGGGTGAAATTTTGGAACAGCCTTCCAAGGGAAACAGTGGGGGCGAAAGACCTCTCTGGCTTTAAGATTAAGCTTGATAAGTTTATGGAGGGAATGGTTTGATGGTATAACATGATTTTAGTCAATTAATCAACAGCGTGCCATCGCTGGTAAATAGTATCAATGGTCAATGAGGGTCTGGCTGGAGAATCTTGCCTGCATGCTCGGGGTTCTACTGATCGCCATATTGGGGTCGGGAAGGAATTTTCCTCCAGGGTAGATTGGCAGAGGCCCTGGAGGTTTTTCACCTTCCTCCACAGCATGGGGCGGGGGTCGCTAGCTGGAGATTCTCTGCGACTTGAAGTCCTTAAATCACAAGATTTGGGGACTTCAACAGCTGAGTCAAGGGAAAGGGGGTGGGTCAGCTTTTGTGGCCTGCATCATGCGGGAGGTCAGACTAGATGATCATACTGGTCCCTTCTGACCTTAAAGTCTATGAATCTATGAAACAGGGAGCAAACGGAAACCATGAGATGATACTGGAGAACATGATAGGCAGTGCTGTCGGCACACTAGCTGCCTAATCATCATTGGGTGCTTAAATTATAGGCAGTGTGGCTGAGGAGAGTTTTAAGAAGGGATTTGAAGGAGGAGACTTCACATGCTTTATACTCAGCATGTAACCTACACACTTTATACTCAGCATTTGACTTTGTTTCTCCCAAAGAAAGGGAGAGAAGCAGTGGGGAGGGGACATGATTTTTACTTGGAATACTACAGCATCTCACCACACATGCAAAGAGCAGGGCAGGGCAACTCAGCTAGAAGGGCCCAGAACCATCCAGAGCCAGGATGTGGCAGTTAGTATCAGGGCCGGCTCCAGGGTTTTGGCCGCCCCAAACAGCCAAACAAAAAAAACCAAAACAAAACAAAAAAAGCCGCGATCGCGATCTGTGGCGGCAATTCGGCGGGAGGTCCTTCGCTCCGAGCAGGAGTGAGGGACCGTCCGCCGAATTGCCGCCGAACAGCTGGACGTGCTGCCCTTCTGACTGCCCCAAGCACCTTCTTGGTAAGCTGGTGCCTGGAGCCGGCCCTGGTTAGTATACATGCTCAGTATCTGTTCTTTTGAGGCTGTATAGGAAGTTTTCATTGTAGGCAAGCCACCGGCAAGGCGAATTCTCACCTGACTTAGCCAGGCTTATGGGGAGAAGATGTTGTCTTATAGAGATCTAAGGATTGGGGTATTTTATATGCTGATCCCCTTGCCACTTTGGATACAGGCTACAGATTCCTTTTCACCTGCAAATGAGTTAACTATTAACCAAAGGGGTTAAATGCTGCTAGCTGTGGAGATTCTCCAGAGTGCCTGTTTGCTGACAGGATTCTGAGGTGTTTGAAAAGGACTGAGATGCTGTCCTTCTTCTCAAGCTTGGAAGATGGCAGGTGACTGACATACCACCACCCCTCTATATAATCTTATGACCATAGTAGAAAGACTGAAATCATCCGAGAGAAGATCAGTGAGGAATGTGTTTTGATGGGTGTGCTAAAGTACAGATAGTGATATGTTGAAACCTCATATATTTTAATATATAATAATAATAATAATAATAATAAATGGAGCTATACCTATTTCATAGAGCTGGAAGGGACCTTGAAAGGTCATCAAGTCCAGCCCCCTGCCTTCACTAGCAGGACCAAGTACTGATTTTTGCCCCAGATCCCTAAGTGGCCCCCTCAAGGATTGAACTCACAACCCTGGATTTAGCAGGCCAATGCTCAAACCACTGAGCTATCCATCCCATATGTAACTATGAAAGTGGGTAAACCTGCATAAGCAACACCAGTGTTTGCTTAAAAGTTATTCATCCTATTCGGACTACTATTTACAATGTTTTCTGTGTTCACATTAAATGTTTCTTACTAAGAAAATGTGTGCTACTCTTTGACTGTGACTAGGATCTATTAACATCTATTATCAGGGTTTTACATACGGTAGCCATGAAATTTAGCTCTATGTAAAGTTTTCTGAAAAGTCAGAACTCTGACATGTGCATCAGCAGAGAATTATGCAGAGGTACAAGAAGGAGAGTATAACAGTTATACCAACTATTGTCTTAGCATCCCCTTCCCCATTACACTTACGTAAGATCCTTCCATGCATGAGGGGCAGCATGGGACAAAGCATGAAGGTGTTTATGTGGACTGGAGATACCACTACTCCATCTTCCTCACTGGATCTAGATTCACTCACTGATTGGTGCCCCCTTGGGGCCAAGCATGGGGTAGTAAGTCTCTCGCTGGACTAGCGCCCCCTGCTGATGGCTGCTCTGGCAATTTCTCTGTCAGTAATTTGGACCTCTGGCCAGGTCAGTCTTAAGTCGACCCCTTCAGGATCATAGTAATCCAAATGAAAATTCCCCAAAATGCATTTCCCCCTCTCTAGGTTTCTTCCCAAGCCTCTCTTCAGCTCAGCCTGCAGCCTTCTTACTAGACTCAATCACCCTTGTGGTGAACTTGTACACTTCTGTCTTTGGGCCCAGAAGGGGAATGCCTTCTCACCATCTACTCTGGATTCCGGCCCAGGGGCTTGCTCGATCTGCATCTTTACTTATGCTACAATTCCCCACCAGGCCTAACCAGCTTCTTAAGTTCCCTTCCTAACCAGCTTCTTAAGTTCCCTTCTGGGTCTTCTAGTCTCTTCCCTTCTCAGTCAGAGTCTCTTCTGGGCACTTCCTGCCACTGGAGAGCTTTTAGTTTCTCCCTGCTTGGAGCTCCTCCCACTCTTTCCCCAGCTGGGCTTTATCACCACTTAACCATAGCTTTCATACCCCTTACTGCAGCTATCTTCTGCTGTTTATGGAGAATTGCCTGATGCCCCTCAGGTGTGGCTAATTCCATAGTCAGCCCATGGGACAAGCTTGTGCTACTCTCGCCCTCCTAATGGCCTCATATGCACACTGAAAGAGAAGACAAGATGGAATGCTGCCGAATGCCACATGAAAGCATCCTTGGGGAAGAGGAGCTCTTGTGAAATACTGATCTCTCTACAGGACAGAAACAAAACCACTTGAGAGCAGCCCCATCCCTCATCACCCCAAGCCTGTAGAAAAGTCTTCAGCACCCTGTGATCACTGGTATCAAAGATAGCTCATCTAATAATATCATTTTGGACACTTGATCCTTGTCTGTTGCTAGGAGATCTTCAACCAGTGCAACCCACACAGACTTTGTCGTGTCCAAGTTGGTAACTAGATTGACTAAGGTCACTGGAAAAGTTATATAAAATCTGTATCTCAATGCTGAGTTTTCATATAGAAACCATGTGGCAGATCTTCAGCTGGTATAAAGCAGGGTAGCTTAACTGACTTCAACAAAGGGATCAGCAGAGGATCTGGTCCCATCATTTAACATATCAGATAAAACTAAATCATTGGACTAAGCAAAATCTCAGGATATTTATATATCTTTCAAGCTGGCTGAAAAGGGGAGCACATTTTTTATGGGAACTTTTGTTGAAAAATTATAACTAATTTTCAACCAGCTATATCATAAAAATGTGTTTAGTAAATTCATCCATACATCCACATCAAATTTTGTACACAAACGTTCTTCCTCAAAGTCCGTATGTAGTAATTGTTATGTTCATGGCTTACAAACAGAGAAATTAGATAAATAATATAGCAACATTCTTGCTGGAAGATTGCAATGTAAATACTTTATTTCTTAGAATTCAGAACACCACAAAATAACCCATAAACAGAGAGAGACAAAGCAGGCTGCTTCCTAAAATAGAGAGGCACAACCCATCCCACCTTACTCTTGGCTGTCTGGCTGCTAATCGATTGCTGCTAGGCCCAGATCATATGCTTCCCTACATAGCCCCCTGGCCTGCAAGCAGGATCAGGAAAAATCCCTAAAATATAAAGTGGCAGATTAAAGTTTGAAGATAGTATTCAATGCACCACAGTGATGAACTCCTTAAATATGTATTGAAGTCTGGCTGAGGGTGGGGAGGCGCGTGCAGAGAAAGAACCATCCATACTGGCAGAGGTTCCACCCACATTCCAGTCAGGCTGTACATTGTAAAGTCCTTCACCTTTCATGTAGCTCATTGCTAAATTTCAACTTTAAAGAGGAAACAAATCAGAGATGGGGTGACCTGGCTCAGACTAGTCACATCCAGCTCAGGATTGCTTTAGAGGTAGAATTTTTGCTGAACTGGTGTAAAACAGCATTTTTTTCAAAGAGGTCCATATTGAATCACAAAATAAAAAGAGAAATCCTGCTGTCATAAGGTATGTGTACACGTAATCATTGATGTGACTGCAGCATGTGTAGGTGTAACTGAGCTAGATTTGATCTAGCTCGCTTGTATAACAATATCAGTGAAGCTGGTGCAGCATGGGCTACCCACTTGAGTACATACCAAGGGTCCCAGGTGGACTGGTACAATAAGCTTGTAAGTCTCACTTACAGCTGCCTGGCAGTGCTAGAATCAAGGAAATATAGGACCTGGCCTGCATGTTTTAAGTCACTGAACTACAGCAGCCCACCTCCTTCTCTGGCATGTAACAGAATATGCTAATGCCATTTTCATTGACCTCATTAGTTTATTTAAATCTTGACCTTGGATCCCCCCTTAACAGCTCCTTACTACAACAGTTATACTTCCTATATTAGTTCCATTTCTGCTCATGCTGCTGGAACCAAGTAATTTGGTCAGCATGTGCCATGTCTTCTTATTGAGTGCTTGAAGAAAAACTCCACTGTAACAGAAAAGTCACTACATGTAATTATAAAAAGGTAAATCATTCAAAAGAGTGTTGCTATATATAACTTAAAAAGAAAAGCTAACAATACCTACAGAAGTGATTACATGGCGCTTCTCAGGCTTAGAGAGAGTTTTAGTAATTTGCTGAGGATTTTCTAAAGGGACGGGTGATTTGTGGTGACTTAGAATTTGATGTGTTCATAGATGGATTCTCAGTTGTTCTGAGGATTTGTCACAGAAACAACACTGGGAGGTAGGAACAATAGGTAGAGCTGGGAGAAATATTTGTCACAAAGAAAAATGGTCAGTTTTTGAGTTCTCAAAACTTTTGTGAACTTGCCTGGTTTTTTGCATTTAGATATTTGTGAAATATAAAAAACAAAAAGCTCTTGATTTAAAAAAAAATCACATTGTAAATGGTACTATCAGTGGGAAGTAGATATGTTCTTCCATTTGCCATAGGCCAAGATTGTCAGAAGTGACTAGTGTTTTACTTTTTTTTTTTTTTTTTGCGAATCCACCTGGAGATACCCTTAGAAGGGCTTGGTTTTTACAAAGTACTGAACATCGACTCTCTGAAAAACAGGCCCTTTAAAGGTGTTTCAAGTTGGGCAAACAAAATTAAGGCACCCAAAGACCACTAGCTACTTTTTAACATCTTGCAAGCAATCTGATTTTACTTCACCATAGTCTTCTAATGTCTCATTGGAGACTATTTCCTTACTTCACTTCCTACTCTGCTGGTCCACAATCTGGCCCAATGGGAATGTTGTTGCTGTTCTCTCTTTCTAATGAAAGCCACCATTTCCCCTCAGGGCCGGCTTTAGGCCAATTCAACCAATTCCCCTGAATCGGGCCCCTTCCCTAAGAGGGCCCCGCGCCCAAGCCCCGGTACGGCATACTGGCAAGAGCCAGTGTGCTGTACCCGGGTGGCCCGGCTTCCCCAGGGTGCCCCAGGCCCTTTAAATTGCCACCAGAGCCCCACTGCTGGAGCCCTGGGGTAGGACTGCAGGCCTCTGGGGGCTATTTAAAAAGTCCGGGGCTCCCGTTGCTTCTACCGCCCCGGCCCTTTAAATAGCCGTTGGAGCCCCGCCGCTTCCCCAGGGCTCCCGCGGCTATTGAAAGGGCTGGGGCGGTGGAAGCAGGGGATCCCCGGGCCCTTTAAATAGCCCCCGAACCCCGGGCTGCTGCTACCCCGGTGTGGGAGGGAGGAGGAGGAGGGGGCACTTACCATACAGGGTGGGCTGTACCCACACCCTCTGCCCGCACCAGCCCCGCATCCCCTGCCCTGCCCGCAGCCAGCTCCTGTCTCCAGCCAGCCCTGCACCCCCTGCCTGCAGCCAGCTCCTGCCACACCCCCTGCCCTGCACCCCCGTCTTGCCTGCAGCTGCCCTGCACCCCCTGCCCTGCCCGCACCAGCCCTGCACCCCCGTCTTGCCTGCAGCAGCCCCGCACCCCCTACCCTGCTGCTGCCCACAGCCAACCCCTCACCCCCTGCCCACAGTCAGCCCCTGCCACACCCCCGGCCCTGTCTCCAGCCAACCCCTGCCGCACCCCCCTGTGGCCCTGCCCAAAGCCAGCCAGCCCCACAGACACCCCTTCCCGCACCAGCTCTGCACCCCCTGCCCTGCCTGTAGCCAACCCCGCACCCCCTGCCCTGTCTCCAGCCAACCCCTGCCGCACCCCCCTGCCTGAAGCCAGCCAGTCCCGCACTCTTCTGTCTCCAGCCCTGCCAACCCCTGTGGCCCTGCTTGAAGCCAGCCAGCCCACCCCACACACCCCTGTCTCCAGCCAGACTCGCACCCCTTGCGCTGCCTGCAGCCAGACCCTACCTCCAGTCAGCCCTGCCCTGCCTCCAGCCAGCCCCATGTCCAGTGGTGCCCTGCAGTTCCCAGGGCATAACCCTGCACACCTACTTCAATGAGGGGGGCAGGGAGCAGCTGGGACCCACACATGTGCACACCCCCCAGGGATTGTGAAACGGAGCTCATTTCTAGTTCAGGCCCATCTTTTTAAAAAAGAACTTTAGGTAGGGTTAACATACATCCGTATTTTCCCGGACATATCAGACTTTTTGGTTCTTAAATTGCCATCCGGGAGGAAATACGGACGTATGGTAACCCTACTGGTATAAAAAATACATACTGTGGCACATTCCTTAAATCAGAACTTTTTATAGGGAACCAGTTGCTAAGTAATGAAAGGCTTTTTACATGTTTTTTTTTTTTTTTAGTCATCCCTGCCGGGGCCCCGCCGAAAATGTTCGAATTGGGCCCCGCATTTCCTAAAGCCGGCCCTGTTTCCCCTATATTTCTAAAAGAGAAGTTCAGTCTAAAGATACTTTAATGCACAGGAAATTATGCTTAGTGTTTGAATGCATGAGCAAGGCAGGATTTGTAAAATAAGTTTTATTCTTTAAAAAAAACTACTATTGGTTAATTTAATACTGGTGAAACTAAACATTAAATATAAACCTAAAATACAGCAATTCAACAACTTTTAATATTTCCCGCCTTTCTCATGCACTCAAAGGCTGAGCTGCATTTGCTGAGTCTTAACCTATCATCAGATTAAGTTTGCTACTAGGACACATCAGACAAACAGCAGATGTCATTGAGAGGGGAAGGGGAAGAGAGAGAGAGAGACCGGCACCATTTGCTTTGGGGCTAGATTGTGCCTTTGGGGCACAGTTGCATCAATCCAGAGGGAGTACCAGAGGCACCTTGCCACAGAGAGGCACAATGCTTCCCAGAGTTCCCTGATTACACTGGAGCGAACAAAATCTGCTACACCCCTTTAAGGATACATCATACTCCCCTACACAATCTAGATAGTTTCCTCCCCACCCCCATCTCTCTCTCTCTCACCACTTTTGGGCATTGTGCTTACCCTAGGAAACATCCCAGCAGCCACCCTGTGCTTCCCTGATGCACATCATGCAACCGGTGCTCCTGACTCCCTCCCACAACTGCACGCCTGCATAGAGGCCGATGAAAATCTAGCCCTATATATGATTTACTTGTCAGACAGGAATGTAAGCCTAGTCCAGAACATCCCAGGAAAGTGTTTGATTGGTGAGGACAGAGAGGGATACTCGCAGACACTGCACCTATAAGAACATTTGAGTTGCTTGCTTAACCCTGAACTAATTGCTTAGCAAACATCTTTTTTTAGAAAGGTAAAATGGAGACTTAAGTCCATTTTTCATCCGCAGAACAGGTAGTGGAAGTACACACTTCACACATACGTCAGGCACCTCCTGCCAGTGTATGCCAGTCCAAGCCTAGAGTGTATCTACACTGCAGCTGAGTGTGTGCTTCCCAGCACAAGCAGACAGACGCTCACTAGCTTTGCTCCAGCTAGCAAGCTAAATGTATTAATTTGGCTGCAGCAGCATGGGTGGCAGCTTGGGCTAGCTACCTGAGTACATAACCAGGGGGTTGGGTGGGTTTGTTTTTAGCATGCCAGCTTTAGCATAGCTAGTGCATGTTTGTTTACCTGCACTGGGACTCACGCACACTCTCAGTTGCAGTGTAGACCCATTCCAGAGCTGACAAAGAAGCTCTATTTCATTCCCCTTCATTTCTTGATCGGTGTGCTGAGGGAGCTGACATGAGTGCCACTCAGTGTGACTAATGATGTTGGATTGTGCTATGTAGACTCCTGCTGTAATGTAACAGATAATGCCATGTTTCTTAAACTGTGGTCCATACATATAACTGGTTGTCTGCAGAGCACTTTCAAACGGCCGACAGAGCTATTTTGGTCACAGTGAGTGTTGAAGCATTTGTCTGTCATCAGCACTGACACCTGTTTGTTGTAGACCAGAAAAGAATTAGTTATAGATTTCTTTTCCCCCAGAGCAATCGAGTGCAAGGCCTATCTGTTTTCCCAGGTTTTCAAGAAAGGGGTAGCTTTGGACAGAGAGGGGTCTATTTCTTTGCCCTGACAAGTTGATTGGAGGTTGTGGGACGAGTCCACATTGTGTCATGAGTTTGTTTAATGTACATGCCACTGATTGGGGCTGAGAAAAGTGGCTAGGTGCATTTTTTTTAAATAAAGCCAGATAAATACCACTATAACTTATGCTCCTCTTTGCCTCAGGCTTGCTTCCTCTCTTTCTGTGGTGACTAAATCTGCAGGCAATATTAAAGCAATACAGAAAATTAGCAAAACATCAGGAGAACAGATCCAAATGGCAACGCGACTTGGAAAGACTGGAGCAGTGCACAGGAGAGGAAATTCAACTCCTGGGGCTCAATCCTCCATGGGGATGAGCACTCTGGCCTTATCCAGAAAAGCAGTTAGGGACAGATCTGAAAAGGTATTTAGGCACCTAACTATATGTGCTTCCCTGATGCACACCATGCAACAGGTGCTCCTGACTCCCCCCTCCTACTGCATGCCTGCATAGAGGCTGATGAAAATCTAGCAGATAATCACCTAGGGGATGCTATTGAAAATGCCAAGTAGGTGCCTAATTACATCTTTAGGCACCTACATAGTTTTAAAAAATCTGGCCCTTAAGAACATGCTTAGAGTTCGGCAAGAGCTTAATCCCATTGGCTGTAGTGTGATAAGTGGAACTGGAGAAAGAACGTTAGGTTGCAGAAGGGTCCCAGTTTGGGGTGTGTTGGGGACTCAGGAATGCAAGCAGAGGCTGTGATGTTACCAAACAAATAGGCCTCTCAGCATGTAACACTGGCCTTGCTAAATGCCCAGTAAAGTTCTTTCCTACAATGCTGCCCGCCTGCCACATCACTTATTGCTAACAAAGCAATGACAGCACATGCCTAAGTGCCTTGTTGGATTGAGCCAGAGTGCTCACCGCTAGAACTGGTGTGAAAATAGGGATTCTTTCCTCTGTAGAAAGTTTTGATGAGAAGAGACCGAAAAAAAAATTCATTTTCAACAAAATTTTCCATTGATATTTTTCACAGAATCTTGAAAACCAAAATATGTCAGTCAAAATTTAGAGTTGTAATGCCTCATGGGAGTTGTAGTTTTCTCATGTCCTCATTCTCCTCTATGGTACAGGATCCCCAAATGGACTACATTTCTCAGAGTGCCATTAAATAGATCTCATTTCCATCTTCTCTTCATAAGACTCTGCTAATGCTTAACATTTTAAAAAGTAGCAAGTGTTAATTGCCACAATCAAGGTCAGAAACTGAATCTTGGAGGGGAATCTGGGCAGGCGAAGACCTCTATTAGAGAAGCTCGAAATGTTTTGAGATTCAAAACGTTGTTGAAACTTTTCCAACACACAAAAATCACAAGAATAAAATTCTGTGAATGTGCTTTCCTGTTTTTCTAGCAGCTCTAATGTCTCTCCTCTGAAAAGGCTAAAAAAGCATCTGTGATAAGTTTAAGTAGTTTCTCATCCATTTGAAGAAAAGTAAATTCACCTGACATATTGTTTCATTTTTAATCGAGAAAATAATGCTTCTTTACTTTATAGTGTGGATATTACTCTGAAAAGTGACTCTGTGAAAATAGTCTTGTGGAGTTCCATACTCATTGTGTCTTCTCTGGCCACGTCTATACTAGGAGTGCTACTATTTGTATAAGAATACTAGTGTACTATACTGACAAAAAGCTACTAGACTGCTCTAGTGAAACCACCCTCCAGGAGTGAAACAAGCGACACTGATAAAAATGCAGTTTTACTATGTTACATCCAACACTAGGGGCTTCTGCTGGCACAGCTATGCTGGTCAGGGAATCACACCACTTCATGCCATAGTATGCTGTCAGACATCTATAGAGCAGACCTGGCTCAAGTTTGCATATCACATTTTCAGAGATTGGAAGGATAGAATTTTATTCTCCTCTAAATATATCATTCCTACAAACTCACACTCTAAACCAGGGGTAGGCAACCTATGACACGCGTGCCAAAGGCGGCACGCGAGCTGATTTTCAGTGGCACTCACACTGCCCAGGTCCTGGCCACCAGTCCAGGGGGCTCTGCATTTTCATTTAATTTTAAATTAAGCTTCTTAAACATTTTTAAAACCTTATTTACTTTACATACAACAATAGTTTAGTTATATATTATAGACTTATAGAAAGAGACCTTCTAAAAATGTTAAAATGTATTACCGGCACGCGAAACCTTAAATTAGAGTGAATAAATGAAGACTCAGCACACCACTTCTGAAAGGTTGCCGACCCCTGCTCTATACAGTCAAGGTAGATTCTTCCTCACCAGAAACGGAGGTTAAAATATGTCCCAACTATATCTGTACAGCCCTCATGAGAGATGATGGGTTTGCACAGTTATCCCTGAGAGAAAAATCTGAGGTTGCACTTATCAAAGAGGGCAGAATTTGGCCTATAGACCCTTTATTGCTCATAATGATTCATGAAATGGATAATTAAAACAAAGATTTTTATATCCGCTTTGTAAAATGATTGATTTCTCAAGAGACCCCCCCCCAAACAACATTTAGAATATTTATCTTATGAGTGTCATTTCTAATTCAGGTGTAGTATGCTCCATATGGCATAATGAGACCATTCATAACAGAATGGCTTAATTTTTTGTGAGGAGATTTTATTACATTGTAGTAGAATTATATATACACATATATTTTAAACCTCTACTCAAGAAGATTCCTTCCTGAGAAATAGTGAAGAACCATCTACTGAGAGAACAAAGACATCATAATAAGGAGATAGAAAGAAACATATTTTGTGGAGTCTGGATGAAACAAAACTTGCGTAAGATAGTCATTGACAGGGTGAATTATTAACAGTGGGTTCTAAAAGTAAAATGTAAAGCACTAGCACATGGATACCAAATGGTCTCAAACTGGTGTGCTTTAAGTTAACAATGGTATGTTAGTTTTCCAGGCTGGTGTAATTATGGACTCCATGAGTCTGATTTTCCAAAAAGGAGGTGGTCAGACTTCTTTTCTTCCAGCAGTAAACATAATTTGGCAACAACAATCAAAATCCGAGGCAGTTCCTCCTGAACTTTTTGCAAACAGATGTCCTCCTGGGGTTGGCCTTGGTAACATTAAAGTCAGAGCAGGCTTAATGGATGTTCAGCGAATGTATGAGAGCTTTTAAAAATGGAATTACAACAGCCTGGCAGGTGAGACTAGAACCAAAATATCAAGGGCCATACTAAATCTTACACTGGTTGCAACTAGCAGAAGCCAATGGGATTATACAACACTGCAAGAGTAGGAGGCAGTTTCGGTACATTTTTTAAAAAGTTGCATTCTGTGTTGGGTGGGATTTTGAAAAATGCTCAGAGCTGGCCTACCTCGGCTCCCATTGAAGTCAGTGGGAGTTTTGCCCAGGATTTAAATGGGAGCTCAGTAAGGCCAGTGCTGAGTCCTTTTGAAAATCCCACCTTTTTTTATTTACTATAGCATAGATTTTAGTTTATAAGCTAGTCTCAGCCCGCCTCATCTATAAGGATGACAAGAGGTGCTTCCAAACCACTACACAGAGGCAGGAATTCGCCCTCTTAGTCTCAACCCATCACCATAATGGCTCTTGAAAATTATCAAGGGACACATTCACTCTTTTAATAGTACATCTATCTGCAGCATATGGATCACTCTACAGGATTTGCAGCATAACCTTTCCACCACTGCTACTCCAGCCTATAGGGTGAAATAGTGGTCACTGTGCAATCCCTTTGAATAGTCATAGATCCCAGGAGTCCAGAGCTGCTCCTAGCCTGCCTCCAAACCTCCCCAGCATATATGGAGCTGGTGTGTGGAGCCCCCTTCTGCAGCATTCAAGGGGTAGAGATTCTGCCCAGTCTACCTGTGTGTTCTCGCTGTGAGGTTAAATGGTATGGAGGACCATGTGTGGGCCCTGTGTGTTCCAGGTGAGTTTTAACCCAAAAGAATAGATAGAGTTCTTATTAAAAGAGAGAAAATACTCATAGTTTCCAAGAATGATCCAAGGTATTACCCAATTATCTGTTGGTTTGGCTCTGTAACGATAGGGACCCTCAAGTAAGGAACTACTACACCAGATAAATACATAAAACACAAGACTGGTTGGAATTCCCCAAATTAGATTTCAATACATTCAGTTCCCAGCAAGATTCATCATCATTCAGCACCCCTCTTGTGGAACCATAGGGGCCTCTAGTGACTCTAATCAGCTATTTCTTTCCTACCAAAAGGTGAGACTATACTGCAGCTAAAAAAAGGTTTAGAAATCCTAGCTTTATAAAGAAGGTAGTTGGTATGCGTATGACTACAATGTAGTGACAGACCTTCAAAGAACTGCAAGTAACATTTTCTTTTCTGCAAAATTCAGTTATATTAACTCTACACTCTAAAGCTCCAGAGAAAATTCTCTACATACCAGTCAGGAGTCAGTGAACTGCTACTAATTAACATAGCCAGAATACACTGGATACAATGTCCAGAAGAAAACTGCATCAGGCAACTAAAAGCATTTAAGGTGAGGAAACAGTTTGCTTGAAAGCCAAATATGAATACTTTAAAAATACAGATGAAGACACCTCATATTAAAAAAATCAGACAAGAGGCAAAAATGACTGGAGGGCTGGAAGAAATTATTTATGAGGAAAGATTAAAAGAGCTAAATATGTATTGGTTAAACAATGACAAGAATAAGGTGGAAAAGAACAGACTATAGTAATGTTCTGCCAGTATTTGAAGTGATGAAGAGAATTCATTGGTTGCACGCGTCTCTCTTAGCAACTGATCCAAAGGCCACTGACAGAGGTGGAAAGATTCCCATTGACTCCTTTAGGTTTTGGATCAGGCCTGTAGTCAGTTCTAAACCATTATCTGTAGTCAGTTCTGAACCATCAAGGGGACATTTCTCTACTAGAAGTGCCTGTCATTTTTGGGTGAGACATAAAACCAAGGTCCTGACCATTTGTGCTAATTAAAAATGCCATGGCATTTTTCAGCAAATAGGGGTATTAACTCCAGTGTCTTGGCTAATTTCCAACTTTGGCAATTACACTCTGCCTACCTAAAACCCCTTAAAATTTCAATTGGATACAGTATTGTTCCTTCCTGTTCTACATACATGTGTAGTGTTTTTTCTGTGCACTTTTGTTAGAGTCCAGTTCTGTTGTACTTACATGCATAAATTTCCTATTGAAATCAATGGGAGTGGTGAGTGCACAGCAGTTGCAGGACTGGATCCTTATTGTGGTTTTTCCCAAAGGTGGTTGCACTTGGTTGTGAGATGTTTATCTTTAATAGTAACTTAAGTGAGGGATTACAATTGCTAAGAGCCAGATTCTCCTACCGTTACTGATGCTGAGTAGTATCTTACTCCACAAATATTCCCACTGAAGTCAATGGGACCATTTGCAAAGGAAGGTACTACTCTGTGTGAGTAAGGGCAGGAGAATCTGACTTTTGAGCATGCTGTTCTCACTGGCCTTGATTCTAGTACCCTTACTCATTGTGAGTAGTACGTTACTCCTGTCAGTAGTTCCACTGAAGTCCATGGGACTATTTCTGCAAAGTACTATTCAACATGAATTAGGCAGAATCAGACTGTCTGAAGCATTTTTGTTTCCAATGGTCTGATCCAATACATACTCAAGTTGATGGGAAAACTCCCATGGGCATTGCACTGGGACATAAAACAGTACCTCCCAGCACACATTAAAGTGTGAGATATTGTGGAAAGGAAAGTTTCCATAAACACTACAAAATTCTCCCTCTCGTCATTCTCAGTACCTCAAAGTAAGGCAGAAACCCAGACATTTAAAACTGAGGCTCCAGTGTTGCTACTTTTGCCCAATTCTCACATGAGAACACAAAGCAATAAAATATTTGTGAAGGTCTTTCCCAGCAGCTGTTGAGCATTCTTTTCAGACAGTGCAAGTAATAGCTTATTGAACCACGTCTTGAATGAGAATGATCTCATGAGGGAGGCAACAGTCACCCATGTGGCCTTTGTATATTCTGAGATCTACAACTTCTGATGTGTCCAAATACTCTGTGTAGTAATTGCTGTTGACAAGCTCGTCACGGCATCTGCCTGTCTGACTCTCGAAGAGTAGCCCAAGCCACCGCACTATTTGTTCCCACAGTCTCCTCTCTTCTGTACTTTCTTAAAGGGCGAGGGAAATTAAACATTTTAATTAAGTACATTTTAGTAAATTAAATGTGAAGTTTAGTCATTTCCTAAAGGACTTTTACATCATGGTGTCTGTATGATGCTTACTCCCAACACCCCCACTCTGGGGTTAGATACCATGGTGATGGGCACAGTAGAAATGCCTAAATAGATTAGATAGGTAGCTCTTTCTGTGGATGGACTGAACTATTTATCCTTCTACTGTTTTCTCTTTACTTTACTTTGTTCAAATTATTAGAGCTGGTTAAAAAACAAAAACAAAAACAAAAAACACAAACAAACAAAAACAATGGGACTGTTTTCTGTCCAAAAATGCAGTTAATCAAAAATCAAACCTTTCATGGGAACACATCAATTATATATATATATACATACACACACATACACACACACATTGTTATTATTATTATTATTATTTTACAAGAAAAAGAGTCAAAATAAATCCTTTAAATTTCCTTATTTCATTAATGTCAAAACATTTCATTTCAATAAGGTAAAACATTTTGTTTTAAACTTTATCATTTCAAAATGTTTCATTCATTTGGTTTTATATTTATATTACATTATAATATCATTTTTATATATTTAATTATATTTTCATGTTTTGACATTATCAAAGCAATTTGACATTATCGAAATTAAACATTTTGATGGTTCAAAATCTACATTTTTCAGAGTTTTCATTGCATGGGAAATTTTGAAATTTCAGCTTTGTGTTCTGATTTGGAATTAAAACAAAGTATCAATTTCTGACAGAATGGAAATACCATTTTCTTACCAGAGTTAGTCAGTAGGTTAGACCTATCTGAATGTACCTGTTATGACAGATACAATACCTTTTGGAGAACTCACTGAATTAAATCTAAGTATCTTTGGGGTCCATTATATGAAATGAAAGGTTTTTGTATAATTGTGGGCCAGGAAACATGACACTTGGGGTTCCTGGGGTTCCAAAGGTCTATATGGAACAATGTGTCATAGAAAAATGGACTTGTGGAAGAAAAAGTGTTAAGTGATTTTTCTGGGGAATATCTAGAGGACGGGAATGCCAATGCAGCCTGTTGAAACGACCTCCTAAGCCACTGATTGCGCATCACCTCTTACATGACCAAGCTGTCTAAAGGAAAGACTGCATTGTTGTTGAGGTTCTGAATCTGAGACAGTTATGAACTTTCTAACCACAGGAAAACCTAGTTGTGGATTTTGAAGGATTGACATCTGCCAGAGCCTGAAGTTAGAATTAGGTTGACTTCTGGTAAGCTTTTTAGTAGGTGTGTAAGTTCATGTATTGTTTATAATATGTTTACTCTGTAATGCTGTCACCTTTATAAGTAAACACATTTATTCTTAAGAGCTGCATGGTAACTTGTTACTGTGGCAGTTATGCTGTTCACGGCCTCTGGAGAGAAAGCAAAGAGCAGAGGCTGACCTATTTAAGCAATCTAGCTTGCTGGGGATATCACTGTATATGCATCCTGGAAAAACCCTGTCCAAGAGGGGGACTGATATGAGTCTCTGCCCAAGAGAACTGATGGCAGAGAAGCCAGGAGCTTAGAGTAGGTGCCCTTCTATAAGGAGGAAATATAGGTGCAGTTGCCTTGAACAGTGACACCTGTATCTTAGAAATAAATACTAGTGGTGCCCCAATCCAGCCACACTTCTGTGGGGAGGAGTTTGAGGGAGGTGGGTATTCCTTCCACCACATAACCAGACTACTGTCAGACCTGGTCTACTTTTTGCCATGAGCTCATCATTCAAGTCTTTAATGGAATTTGATTATTTTGAAACATCTGAACGGCACACAGTACAGTTGTCTTTCCTGCTTTGTATTAAGGGAGCTGCAATTCACCATCTCCCTTGCACACTGAAAGGTTCCTTACTTGACCACTTGCTAATAGAGAGTCTTTCTGTTGATTTCAATAGCTGTTGGACTGGGACCCTGTAGCACAGAAATACAGCAGCTAAAGTGACTTATTCTTTTCACATTATAATTCCTTAATTTCACATTTTGTTTCTTTCTGGAATCCTGTTTTAAGAAACTGGATGAGCTTGTATTTTGAGGTTTGGGGAGACTGCAAGGACAGTTCATCCTTGCAAAGTAAGACAAAACAAAAAAAAACAGTTTGCAGTAGTAGGGTTAGGGAAGGAAAAAGTTCATAGCAACTTTTCTCTACTATTTTAGGGTCAGGTTCTGCTTAACAATTGAACTAATGCTGATACGCCTCTGTGTAGCAGCCAGCTACAAATGCAGTCTCCATGCTCCCTAAACCCAGGAGATGCTCCTCTTATAAATCTGTTTGCCACCTCAAAAAGGATGGAGAGGAGGTGGGGTCCTGGCACCAGATAGCTCAGCTGGATAATGGCATAGAAGACAGCCAGTTGCACACCCTGAAAGGGTGTATAGCACTGGATGTGTACCTCTTGGAGGAGCTAAAGAAATGATTGCGCCCCCTTCCCCCAACACATGCCCCTAATGTTCACACAAGGCAGTGCAACTCCACTCCTCTCCCACTCAGGGCTGGGCCTATGATCCCCAAACAAGGCTAGTTTGAAGAAAATCAATATGGCCATTTTAAAGTTATGAGTAAAGTAAAGAAAGGGAGGAAAGCTGGAAAAAAAATCAGAAATATTTCTTGAACAACATTTCAGTATGTTGGCATTCACAACCCTTTTTTATTCATTTTCTATTAATATTCATTCACATGATCTTTTGTTCACCAGAATGTTCACAGAAAGCGCAAAAAAAAAAAAGGTGTTCAATACTAATGAATATGGATTTGCACATGTTCCACTCCAGCAGCAATCATGTGGCCATCTTGAACTCTTATTTTCCTCGCCCTCATAAAAAAACAAAACACAACTCTGTCCATTTAGCGAGCAGTAATACTGAGCTACACACCTCAAATAGCCAAAGCAAACACTTTGAAAATAAGGATTGTTTGAATAATTTGAAATAATGAACACATTCTTTTAAATAAAAGTCTGTTCACAGATAATTAATGAAAGAGGCAAAAATTTCCCTTTCACATGAGATTTGTATTAGCGCTTCAGTCTGTATAAAGTACACTTGTACAGATTAAAACTATTGAAAAACATAACATGCTTTAAAATAAATAGGCACGATCCTAAGCTGGTGTAAATCAATCAGTGTAGCTCCACAGAAGCAAATAGAACCACACCTGGTTTACACCAACTGAGGATCAGACGCAGTATATCAAGGGAGAGGACAATATCTCCAGAATGGGCCTCATGCAAGCTCCTGTTTGAAACCTTCTCTACTAGCAATTGGCTCTCCTAATTTGGTGATTTTCATTCTCTACCAGTTAGCTGGCTAAACATTTTTTCCTTTCCCTGTGATGGGATACATACAGCAATCTTGCTTTTTGCTGCTTTGTGTAGCATCCCCATTGTTTAAAGAAGTTAGAAGTGAAAAGTCTGCAATTTTTCCCAACTGAAGACAAGTCCAAATTCTGTTTTGACTCAGATGAAAACCAGAAAACCATCCAGTCCAATTCCAAATGTGTTCTTGATGCTTTCATCCTCATAAATGTCTGTCTCAAGATACCACTCTTTAATTAGAAAAAAGAGTTGAATCATCAAATCGTAAGACTGGAAGGGATCTTGAGAGGTCTTCTAGTCCAGTCCCCTGCACTAAAGGCAGGAGTGATTATTATCTAGATCATCCCTGACAATTGTTTGTCTAAACCTGCTCTTAAAAGTCTTCAGTGACTGAGATTCCACAATCTCCCTTGGCAATTTATTCCAGTGCTTAGCCATCCTTACAGTTAGGTAGCTTTACCCTAATGTCCAACCTAACCTGCCCTTGCTGCAATTTTAGCTTCTTGTCCTATCAGAGGTTAAAAAGAGAACAAATCCCCGCCCCTTTGTAACAACTTTTTATGTACTTGAAAACTGTTATGTCTCCTCTGTCTTCTCCTCTCCAGACTAAACAAACCCAATTTTTCAATATTCCCTCATAGGTCATAAGGACCTTTAATCATTTTTGTTGCTCTTCTCTGGACTTTCTCCAATTTGTCCATATCTTTCCTGAAATGTGGTATCCAGAACTGGACACACCCAATTAAAGCCTAATCAGCATGGAGTAGAGTGGATGAATTACTTCTTGTGTCTTGTTTACAACACTCCTGCTAATACATCCCAGAATGATGTTTCCTTTTTCTTGTTATCAGTGTTACACTGTTGACTCATATTTAGCTTGTGATCCACTATGACCCCCAGATCCCTTTCTGCAGTACTCCTTCCTAGGCAGTCATTTCCCTTTTTGTATGTGTGCAACTGATTGTTCTTTCCTAAGTGGAGTACTTTGCATTTGTTCTCATTGAATTTCATCCTATCTACTTCAGACTATTCCTCCAGTTTGTCCAGATCATTCTGAATTTTAATCTTATCCTCCAAAGCATTTGCAACCCCTCCCAGCTGGGTATTGTCTGAAAACTTTATAAGTGTACTCTCTATGCCCGAAGTTCTCAAATTTTAGCAACCCAAGGGCCCCCATTTTGATTTAAAATTTTTCACAGACTCCCAAGCCTACAGATGTTTATTTATATTTGAATAAAAAAAGAATTCCATGCCCACTCTCCCCCTTCCCCCAAGGCCACACCCCTGCCCCACCTCTTCCCACCCCTCTGCCACCCCTACCCCTCCTCTTACCCACCTCTTTCTGCCCCCTCCCCTGAGCATGTCCCGACCTCACTCCTCCCAGTGCCTCCTGCATGCTGCTGAACCGCAGCGTGCAGGAGGCACTAGGAGGGAGGGGAAAGTGTTGATGAGTGGGGCCGGTGGCACTGGTCATGATTTGTGGATTCCCTGGAGTACCCCCGTTTACTCCCAGGGGTTCGTGAACCTCAGTTTGAGAAATGCCACTCTATGTCATTTTCTAAATAATTATGAAGATATTGAACAGAACCAGATCCATAACGGATCCCTGTGAGATATTCCCTTCCAGCTTGGCTGTGAACTACTGATAACTACTCTCTGGGAATGATTTTTCCAACCAGTTCTGCACCCACCTTATAGTAGCTCCATCTAGATTGTATTTACCTAGTTTGTTTATGAGAAGGTCATATGAGATAGTATCAAAAGCCTTACAAAAGTCAAGATATACCATGTCTACCGCTTCCCCCCATCCACAAGGCTTGTTACCCTGTCAAAGAAAGCTATTAGGTTGGTTTGACATGATTTGTTCTTGACAAATCCATACTGACTGTTACTTATCACCTTATGTTCTTCTAGCTGTCCGCAAATTGATTGCTTAATTATTTGCTCCATTATCTTTCTGGGTATGCATGTGCATGCTTAACCAAGATTTCCACTTCAATTAACTCCAACAGAGCTCACTCAAACCACTCAATCTTCCCAGTCCTCTGGAGGAAAGATATCACAAGAAAACTACTGCAAAACTTTCAGATAACTTGGTGCTGAATTCAAACATTCACCACTAATTAACAGCAAAGGAATCTGAACAGCTCAACTATTTACCAAATGAACAAAAATATCTGTATAATAAATTAAATGAGCAGATCCAGGTACATTTGTTGGGAAGAATGACCCTTTCATTTCATCTGGTACTGTATTATGTTAGAATCTATCTATATTAGTGGATGATAGCATTGCCACCATTGGTGCTTGCAACATTTTAAGACCTCTAAACCCATGGCATAAGTGGGACTTGAATGCTTTAATGGATTTAAAAACAAAACAAACCTCACAAAATTATTATAAGGGCACTATAAGGGCCAAGAAATGCAGATAGCATGTGAGTGAGAAGAAGAGAAGTAGCTATTTGAAGTTTTTCAGTCTAAACTTTATAATGGAAATATTTTCCCATTGGAAAATGTGGTTTCCTTAAAAAAAAGTCTGCAAGAAATTGATAATTTTGATTAATTATCTTGTTCTATCACTCAAGAAAATCGAAATGAAAAGCTTGGTTTAAAAATGTCAAGTCTAAATGAAAAATTTCATTTTGAACTATTGAGTTATTTTGATCAAAGACGTCAGCTTTCTGTTTTGACCATTCCAATGCCAAACTTTTTGGAATGTTTCACTTCATGACATTTTTTGATATTTTGACCTTGTTGTTATTCGGAATGGAAAGTAGTTTTGAGATGTCAAAAGGAAGATCCCGTTTTCCAAACATCTCTAAAAATGGATAATCATCACTTATAACATTATCAGTAATGTGAATTTGGAAAAAAACAAAATCATGATACAATTATCCTGAAGTATACTACTCTCTGCTTCTCCCTTATACTGTTTTCATATTATTAGCCAAAATAGCACTATGAGCATTTTTGATCCATGTATCTAGCAAAGTACTTTTGAAAACACCAAGACTCCTAAATAAGTAAGTATGCATCCAGAGAGATCAAACCAAAACTGCAGACAATTCTTCATGGCCCTATTCTGCTACCATACTCACTTGAGTAGCATTTACTGATAAGACACTATTTCTAATTATTTGCATGACAGTAGCATTTAGAGGTTCCAAATGAGATCAAGCCCCAGTTCTGTTAGGCACTGCACATACATACATTAAGAGACAGTCCCAGTCCCACAAAACTTACCATCCAAACAGACAAGACAGCTAAAGGCAAGGAAGCACTATTATCTGTTTTACATGTGGGAAGTTGAGGCACAGAGATTAAGTGATTTGTCCTAGGAGGTCTGTGTCAGAAACAGGAGTCAAACCACAAGACCAACCAACCGCATTGAGTATTTCTGTTAAAATAAATGGGACAATACATGAGTATAAACTGTAGAATCAGGCCCTCTGAGACTACTGTATCATTAGCTGGAGCAAGAAGGTGCAAGGTTCTTTCATCTTCTGGATGATACATGTCTGCAAGAAGGTGATTTATCAAGTTTTTTATAGCAGGAAATGTGACATCTATAATAGCTTTCACAAAGACTGTCCGGAAACAAAATTAACCACTGCCAAGCGAAGTCTGAAGAGACCCAGCATTCTAGGGTGAAAACATCCAGAGCAAGTTGGTAATTGTCTCATGATGTCAATGGCAGATCATCATATGAAGCATTTGAACACACTTATTTTCTTGGTTCTAAGCCAAGCAACTACTGGGAAAGGCCAGCTAACAACCATGAATTGAATGGCTACTGCTGGGAGACCCAGTTGGAAGTCTGGTAGAAGTGCCTGATTGGGAGCCTGTATACATAAAATGGGAAAAGCAGCCATCACTAAGCTCCAAAGTGAGAAAACAATCCTCTTAAGACCTATTAAAAGAGAGGAAGAAATTAAAAGGTTTACCAGAACAAATCAATTAGATAATGAAACTTTGGAACTAGATCAAAACTTAAGGGGTGGGGGCTGGGAGGGAAAGGGGCAGCAAGATCAAAAGACAGCTGTGGCAGTACAAGATGCAGAAAGTAGAACTGATTAAATATCAAGTCAGAACCAGAATGAAGCAGCATCTGGCACAGAGAAAGGGGCAACGTGAGACCAGAACAATGGGAGCAGAATATGGGTAATGGGAAAAGTCGTTTTGGTGACACTGCACCCAACGGTATCCAGATGTGCCATGCACACACACAGCCCCAGTTATGAAGCAGAAGGAAAAATCTTACCAGAGAAGGAGGTGTTAGTCAAGGAATTCATGGGGTATAAATCCAGGAGGGTAATATTGGGAAACAGATGGATTCAACTTTGATCTAATTGGGAACAGAATTGTTCGACAGCATGGAGGAAAAGGCATTTTGATGACCGTAGTACGAATGCCACACAGGTTCAGCTAGAAAAGCAGAAAATAGATCTTGATGGAAACTTTTTGCTATTATTTTAAAAAGGTGTAGATCAAAAAAATCAATTTGAGAGGGGAAAATACATTCAACATTTGGGGCAAAGAAAACATTAATGGATGAGCTGAATACAGCCCTGATGTAACTTCCCCTAGTCTCAATGAAGAGATAGGAAATAGGAATATGGCCCAACGTAGTTACAGACTGACTTGCCTTTGACTGCCAAATTAGTGGTAACATATTATGTAAATTGTAGCTGATTCAGCCAATCTGTTCTCCTTACCATTGATGGTAATGGGAATATGTTTAGGCCTACTCCCCTCCCCCCCCCCCCCTTTTTTTGTTTGCTACTGGAGTCTTTATTCAGACAAAGGGTAAAATTTTCAAAAGTGCCTAAGTCCTTTTTTCAAGAGAGACTTGGGCTATTCAAAGTGTAAATCCCAGTGACTTTCAGTGAGAATTATGCTCCTAAATAAGTTTATTTTGAAAATAGGGCTTGCACAGAACTTACATGGGTGAGACTCCCACTGACCACAATAGTTTTTGGGTAACATTTTCAGAAGCACCAAAGTGACTTGGGATCCTCAGTCCCATTTTGAAAAGAGACAGCACTTTAGGGAGACTTTCAGTGAGAGCTAGGCTTCTAAGCACATTTCTTTTGAAAAAGGGACTAATACATTAGGTCTGGAAGAATCTTGTGGTTGTCACATCTGTTTTTAACTACCCACCTGTACTTCTAAAAATTCAGTTCTTTTAAATCTGGATTGTGTTGGGATGTTTCTAAGATTAATACTAAAGCAAAGAACACAGTGGATACTTTCAGTCTAAAATGATTAAGAGAAACAAGAAAGACCAAAGTCAAGTATCCCGGGGAAGAGCACAATGTGTCTAGGTTTACTCTATTATAGTTTGCAGCATAATGGCCATTCACTCTGCAACACAGGCAGAATTCTTCAAAATTTAAAGGAGCAGTACACTGGAAACAAAAGTATCACAGTTTCATAGTTAAATACACCAGTTAGCCTTCACACATACAATGGAATCAACTCTTTTGATTGAGTTAATAGTTAGATTTGTTTAAGGAGAGGGTAGACAATAAACACCTGTTGCTAGCTAGCTATACACACACACACACACACACTCAGTCTCTCTCTCTCTGTTGCAAACCTTAACACAAGCTTGACAAGAACATTTACAAATATAGATGCCTTAAGTTAGGCACCTACATAAAAATAACCTGCTAAGTTCTGAGCTCACACTGACTTTAATAGGATATGTGGCTCCTCGGAACTTTTATATGTGAGTGATCCAATTCCTACAAGCCTAAATATAGATTTTAGGAGCCTATGTTTAAACACCCAGGTTAGAAAATTTTGGCATAAGGTTTTTTAAAATGCATGTAATTATTCAAGCATAAATTTAAAAGCAGGTGACCCCACTTAAATCTTATCTAAGTATAGACTATTCCATGTTTATGTGCATATTCCAGGGAATGTAAATGTGCTAAATTGCTTCTTCTCTAAATCAGCTGTTTCATTCTCTCACAATATGCTTTTCAAGGAATGAGACATATAAAACAGGGTTTTCTGTGGGGTAAAAAAGAAGACTGGACTGTGAGGCTTTATTTCAGTGTCTCTGTTACTGACTCATTGCGTGACTTCACCTATTCCCTCTCTGCCTCAGTTTATCAATACATAAAAGTCTTAATGCTGCAAGAACATGTACAGTACGCACAAAGTTTGTACATTCCAGCACCATGGTGAGTGGAGTACTTATGTGCTCATGCAAGGTGAAGCACTAGGTGGAATGCTCCTTCACTGAGCAGTAGCCTTTGTGCATCATTCCCTTATTCACAAGTACACAGAATGTAAGAGGAGCGGAGGTGGATAAGGAATG
Organism: Chrysemys picta bellii; assembly: GCF_011386835.1. Classification (NCBI taxonomy): domain Eukaryota; kingdom Metazoa; phylum Chordata; order Testudines; family Emydidae; genus Chrysemys; species Chrysemys picta. The sequence continues at coordinate 133,471,814 of NC_088791.1, forward strand.
AATATTTCACACTGTCTGGAGTGGCTCTCTCAGGGCAGACTGTCAAAAACAGGACAGACACCCCAAACTGGTGGTGTGTTCTGTAATTAAATTTCACCAAGTCAAAACCAAATGTGAACTCCTGGATCACTATAAACAGTCTTACCATGGAGTCACAGACAGTCCCATTCGACTCTCCGCTCTATCCTGCCACCTAGACAAACTGAACGTAGTTATAAATGCTCACTTATACCTCCCCCCACCCCCCAAAGAACGTCACAAATATCCCAGGTTACTCAGAGACCCAAGAGACCAGTCACTCACCCAGATCAAATTGCATTCTAGATCTCACACCAGAGATAATGCTGGTAGCCAATTCTATAGTAAACTAACTATAGGTTTATTAGCTAAGAAAAGGAAATGAAAGCTATTGAGAGGTTAAAGCAGGTAAAATATATTTACCCATAAAACAGTCTCTATAATTCTAAATGGTGTCAGAAATATAGTAAATTGCCAGTGTCCTCAAAGTCTTATCAGGGTACCACATGGTGTTTGGGCATCTCTACTTTACATCCAGTACCCATCCTTGTAAGGTTTCAGACAGTCCAGAGATGCAGGATCTTTCTCTGAATCCATTCTTATAGCTTCTTCTCATAGAAAACAAGCTGACAGGGTCACTACCCATGTGGTCTTTTACTTTGATTGGCTGAGAGAGAGAGAGAGAGAGAGAGAGAGAGAGAGAGAGAGAGAGAGAGAGAGGCACATTTATTCTTTTTTTGATTTCTGGTCATCACACACAATGACTATCTGCCTTCAAATGTGCACAAATCAGCACTTTCCTGCTAAAGTTCTTCATTTGCATTCCACGAGGATTCTTTCTTGTTTGATGGGTTATTTAGTTATAGGGTATGCACAACGTAAATATTTGCTATTGCATTATAACAGCATACAGATAAGTGAAAATGATGCACGTTATATCCCATAGTTTTTATTAAGTTTAAACACCAAATACATTGCTTATACAACTACCACTTTAATCTATACGAATACACAAGTGAATTGGCTTGGAGCTTTCACATGAGCTGGTCCCTGGCCTGCCAACTTCACAGAGCACATCTAAGGAGACACTGGCTTAGGAAGGATTCTTAATATACTTAGTTATATGTTCCATGTTAGGCCTGAGTCATGCTACTAGATCAGAGTAGCTTGGTGTCTGAGCACTCATTAATGCAGGATTGGATTCACCTACATTTCCTGTTCTAGTGAGCCCTAACTGGGTATAATCATAAATACAGGGGTGTTGTGAGTTTATCCAAAGCATTAGTTTCAGCTCTAGCATAAGCAGGCGCACTTTGCATCCAAGGTGCCTCTCATTGGAATCTCCTGAAAGCAACAGAGGCACACCAAGGTTGGGCCTTACCCAGTGCTTGTAAAGCACTTTATTATCCCCAGCTGTAACTCACTAGCACAATACAAAGAATCTACTCATACACCTATAAGAAAATTCTTTAATGTACCATTAAACAATGAAAAAGCAGCTTTTTAAAAAACAAGGCAAGTTGCACTAGTAAAATAAAATTGGAGCTATTTCCTATTTGTTTAGGAAATTGCTTTCATTTAATGGCTGCATCCCTGTCCTTTGCCATCAGCCTCAAGTGAGTTCCATGTGTGTCCTGTTTAAGGGGATTGGAAGGGGCATCACAAAGGAAAAAGAGAGGGTTTATGGGAGGGGGGAGAAAAGGGCAGATGGGACTCGACAATTGATGAGGAAATAGACTTTCAAGACATGTAAATTTGGGACGGAAAAGCTGACACCATATCCCTGAGAAACAGAAGGAAATGCCATACCCGCTAGAGAACAGCATTACTGAGTCACTACAGTGTATAAGAATGACCGGCAGGCATGCTGGTATTTCAGAAAAAGGCAGACTGAAGTCATGAGAATATGAAACACCATCTGAGAGGAGACATTCTCTATAAAATGCAAGGAAATCTCCATAGAATCAGCTAGGAGGCATGTCAGAAGCATGACCGGGAGTGCTGGATGAAGTTCAAAAGGTTCGGCTCAACATCAGAAAAGCATCCAAGTGTTCCAAACATTTTTGGTCCTGTGCATGTATAAGTTAGTTAGTTTTACATTAAACTGCATGATTCCCACCCCCTTTTAATCAAAATGCTGTGCCATTCCATAGTGCTTACCATCTGAGGCCTCAAAGAGCTTTATAAACTTCAATTAAACCTCATGACACTTCTGTGAAACAGTAATACACTTGACAAGGAAACTGAGGCACAGAGGCTATGTGCCCAAGATGACACATCAGGTTAGTGGTTTCTAAATCTGCACTTCAGCTACTAGACTAGGGTCCTTCATAATACTGGTACTTAGTGAACAGGGTTACTTATTCCCTTCTCATTTCTTGAATACACCTCTACCCCAATATAATGCGACCTGATATAACATGAATTCAGATATAACGCGGTAAAGCAGTGCTCCGGCGGGGCGGGGCTGTGCACTCCAGCGGATCAAAGCAAGTTCGATATAACGCGGTTTCACCTATAACATGGTAAGATTGTTTGGCTCCTGAGGACAGCGTTATATTGGGGTAGAGGTGTACTATCATACTGTTACCAGAGGACCTGACAAGCTAGCAGCCCTCTTCCAGTTTTGCATTATATGGGAATAAAACAAGATACAAGTCTAAGTTTTCTTGGTGGACTTGAACACACAACTCCTATCAGTACTACCTAAACAATAGCTGGAAGAGTGTGGGACAATTAAAAAAGGCCATTAATCCCCTCCAATGGCAAGTAGGTAGCAAGTAGTGCTTTCAAGCAGCAGCTATTGTACATAATAAATGTCTGTCCATAATTAGACGGAAGATGAAGGTGTCCTTTGTACACCAAAGCTAAAGTCAACTTGTGGAGTTATGGGCTCCATGATTAATCTCAGAAGTGCCAGAATGGAAAAGTTCCTAAGGCCTGATTCTCCTCTCAATCAGACCAGCACACACTTAGCATTACCAATTCTCGCCATTTCATTGGAAGTCTTGTGATATTTGGTATTTCTCCTAGAGCCTCAGTTGCTGCAATCAGGAGCTTGCATGAGAAATTCAGCTTCTTTTTTTGTATTTATTTATTAAATGCACAGAAAGTTTCTAGCCCTCAGTTTCAGAGAACAAGCTTAAAACTAGGCCTGCCTGGAAAACACTCTAGTATTGTGAAAAACGTTGATATTTGGGAATTTTTTTTCATTTCCAATGCAGAACGAAATCTGAGACCTTTCACGATTTTTCATGAAAAGCAAAGAGAGAGAGAGACCTGCTCCCCAAAACAGCCCCAGGATTAGGGCACTCATGTAGGATGTGGGAGAAATCCCCTTTCTGCCTGATTCACAGTAGTGATATGAACCTCAGTCTCCCACAACCCATGGAAGTGCCTAACCACTGGGCCATTCTAGGGTGGTTAACAATTATGATCGTATTATTTTATTAACAGGAGACCCATTTCTCATGCTGTTTCAGGTTATTCTGCAATACTGGGGGAGTAGAACAGACCTAGCTAAACTGGATTGTGACCAACAGGAATGATTTCCAGAAAGGCCCTTTCAGAGAGCTCCATTCAACCTTATGCCCCATTTCAAGAAGCTACTTAAGCATTTGCCTAATTTTAAGCATGTACATAGTTCCACTGAAATCCATGGGAGTACTCGAGTGCTTACATCTAGGCATGTTCTTTAAATACCTAGTTGAGACAGAACCTGTAAGAGCAAACAATGGAGGGAACCAAGTTCAGGCTCAAATGTGTCAATTAGATTATCTCATTGACAGTATATTCTTGGAAGGAGGAATCTCTTCATAGTAGAATTTGCAATGATATGGACAAGTGGATGATTGTGTCTGATTCTCATACATAGGGACAGAGCACAGGAACATATCATGACAGGGCCACCATGATCTTATGCTGGGTTTGCGGATGGGTAATACTGCAGGTTGTGGCCATCTCTCACCCTATCCTCTATAGCATCGAAATACTAGAGTGTAAACACAAAGGGCATCCCGGAAGAATAGAGCCTGGCATTCAGCTGCTTGGCCTTTCCCACCTCAGGTGTACCTGATCTGACTGGCATGCACTGTAGCAGAGAGTGTTCATGTAGGAAAAGGTCAGTCTTGTGATGCTGTTGTTTTTAAATTGTTTCTTTACATTTGAAAATTAGAGGGATTTTCTCATTTTATTTTTCTCTTTGGTTCCTGATTTAGGGGAGAAGATGCAACTCAAAATATTCACTCTCAGGCTGAAATAAAGCATAGAAAATTACAACCTGAGTTAGGAGGACGAAGCTTCTGGAACAGCATCCACATTGAAGTTGTGAGCGAAATATGCTAACTAGTTCTAACATGGAGCTTGATAAATTTAGGCTCAGAATTCTACGATGGGGTTGCCTGCAATAACAGGGGACTGGACTCGATGAACCAGGAGGTCTCTTCCAGTTCTATGCTCCCATGTAACTGAAAAAAGGTGAGGGGGGTTAAGAATGAAAGTTGGAATTCAACCCTAACTGCAGCAATCATTGCTGGAGTCTCCTAAAATAAACATTTTATTGATTATTTTAAAAACTCACTCAATGGAAGAACTTCCCCGTTATTAGTGACTGGGAAAACCATAAAAGTTCAGATTTTGGGTTCACGTAAGAAATAAGAAGTGTTATCCTGGAATTTTCAAAAGAGTCTATGAGCACCCAATTCCCATGGAATGACAATGGCAGCTGGGCCCCTAACTTCCTTGGTCTCCTTAGAAATCCACCCCTCAATGTTTATCCAAAACTGAAGTTCCATTTTAGGAACTGGGCTAGAAATCTCACCATATCAGCCCTCCTCTCTACCTCTCTCCACATTTCCACTTACTCTTGCTTTCTCCTGGGTTGAAGAACAATTTTTCTTGTGGCATCTGTCTGCTTCCTTCCACTCTAAACCCAGGAAATATGAGAGTTCATACTCAGGAAAATAAATTACCTGGACATTTGAAGGAGTGGGGAGAGTTGAAGGTGAAGATTGAAGTCATTTTCTATTAAACTATTTGTCCCATTGCTGCATATGTTTATGGCCCCCTTCCTACCCATTAGAGTGTCTTGGGGGACACAGGAATTAGTCCTTGCACTCCAGTTTGCTTTGAGCATGCAGTTGTGTCCCACTGCTACATATGGCCACAATGAGGTGAAGAATAATGACCTTGCATCCTTCCCCTCCACAATCTGACCCGACAATAGTAATCTGGTTTATAAGTACCAATAAAATTTGGAGCTGAGTAAGGGCATGGTGTAAGAACTAGTCAACAATGCACAAGTGGAAGAATTAAAAAAATAAAAATAAAAATAGAGGCATTCTTTTCAGCATTCTTCAGTAGGAGGAGATTATTCCTATTCATTTGAAGATCTGTATGCTTGTTATTTTCTAATTTTATCCAGAGGCAAGTCAGCTGACAGGCAGTTTCTACTCAAGAATACTAGTGGGCACCTCACAACACATCTGAGGTGTATACATGGCAGAGCTGAACGGGTCCCAGGCCTAGAACTGGTATTACTTTATGTAGAATCAAATAGTGTGCTGGGTGCTTCACAGCATCAGAAGACAATTCTCTACCATGGAGCACTTGGTAGCAGGACAAGACTGAGGTGCACTGACAGAGGTGCTCCATCTCCTCAGCAACACAGGGTACTATGTGCACTTCAGGCCTGTCCTGCACTCTCTATCCAGGCTTCCCATAAAAATAGCAAATCAAGTTCAAGGTCTCCATCCTTATCTTCAATGTGCTTTCTGGCCTGGGCCCAGGATATCTACAAGCAGAGGTGCTGGAACAATTTGTATTGTGGGGGTGCTGAGAGCTATTGAACTGAACTGTAAACCCTGGGTACGATGGAAACCACTTCAAGCCAGGTGGTGCGGCAGCACCCCCAGCACCCCTAGTTTCAGCACCTATGTCTATAAGATTGCCTAAAATGCCGGAATGAAGACTGCGGTCTACAACTCTCTACTAGAAGGGCAAAGCTCATCCGTGCAGAAGGCAGAGCATTATTTGGGGTCAATCCCAGACCATGGGACAAACTCCCACAGCAACTATGGAGCATCACAAACCTCTCCACTTTCTGATCCAAGTACAAAGTCCATGTCTTCAATCTGCCTTTGCAACAGGTACTTAAAAAAAAATTCTAACAAAACAGAACTCTGCTTTCAATATTTCCCCCTGCTGAGCAGATGAGAGAACAAACCATACACAACAGATGTTAGTCACATTGTTTAATGTACAACTGGAAGGCGCTGAGATTCTATAATATATAGAATAGAATAGTACAGGGCTATAGGACTGTGAGGATATCGGTGAGCTGATGTGGCTATTCAACAGCTTAGCTCAAAAGACAGACAAATCCCAAACTATCCTCATCCCCTACAGGAATGGAAAAAATGAGACAAATCTCCTATTTGTGGTTCCATATACAGGGCCTGAGCCAAAGGCCATTGAAAAGACTCCCATTGACTTGAGTGAGCTTTGGATGAGGCCCACGGAGATTTATTTTTAAGTATGAAAGGACCATTGCCCATCTGGCTCAGATGGGATGTGATTGGCTAGCCAGCTGCAGGTTCACTAGACAATATTACTCACGCCTTTTATTTCACTTTCAAAATAACAGGCCCTTTGTAATATTTCTCTGTCACAAAACCACTCTTCCCCCCCCCCACCACCACATAATAACCACTTTGTTTAGGAAGTTTTCAGGGTTCCAGGGCAGGTGGTGACACAATCTCTCTCTGGTCTGGACTGAAATGGTACAACTCTGCAACTAAATGGATAATAAAGACTATCAAAACTACTATTGTATTTTTTTCTGTAGATGAAAACTGGAACGCTTTTCTGTCTAAAGCTTCCCTGCGGTGTCAAGTGCTACACTGCAAAATGTATTGTCCTTTGAATGAGACCTTAAAGCTGATATTCATTATGCCTGCCTATGCTGGCCAGATAGAAATTAAAGAACCTAGGGCTATCTTTCAAGAGAATAACTGCAAGACACGGGGGCATCTAATTAACATTTGTTAGATTTTAAACATGTGCCATAATTTTGAGCCTAGCACGGGACTAGTGTAGAGCCCTGCAGCAGAACTGGGATCCCATAGTCCAGCAGGGCGGCAGGTATCATAAACTGGGCCTCCCCAAACAGCCAGGTGGCCCTGCCCACGCTCCGCCCCCAGTGCCCCCTCTTACTTCCCACTCTGAAGCCCGCCCTGTGTGGTGGCCCCGGCTTGGGCTGCACCGCCTGCCCTCCCAGTGCTCCAGGACTGGGGGAGCTGTGGCTGCACTATTTGCCCTACCAGCACTCTGGGGTTTGGGGGGCTAGGGCCGCGCCACCTGCCCTCCTGGTGCTCTGGGGGCTGGGAGGAGCTGGGGCTGCACCACCTGCCCTCCCAGCGCTCCAGGGCTGGGGCCAGTGGCTGCGGTGGGGGAGCTCTAGGCTCCTGTGAGGGGCAGGGCCTTGGGCAAAAGGGGCAGGGCTGGGGGCTAACCTCCCTCAGCTGGCGGTTCACGCACCGCCCATGCCCACTGCCATAATAGTGGGAGCAGGATTAAAGAATAGTTCTGCATGGGTCTCTACCATAATTATGGGGTCCAATACATAGGTGCATTGAGTGGTAGATTTTCATGGGACCGGAACTGCTGACACAGCAAGTATGTGGGCAGAGGTACAATGTTGTCTGTTTGCCTTTCTTTCACTGATCGACAGTCTCAGACCCTCTCTACATTTAAAAGTTTTGCTGCTTGAACTATGGTGGCCTAGATAAAGCAGCAAAAAAACCCTAGTGCAGACACAGTTATAATATTAGAGCTTATTCCAGTTCAGCAAAGCAAAATAAGCCTTACCAATATAAAGCACCTTATACCAATATAACTGCATTTGATGTGAGTTGTGGCAAACTTGAAAGACTCTCTTCACATGTTTTTCCTGGGCTATTTTCTATCCATTTGGGGACATCTATGAACCCTATTTACTTTTTAACACATTTTCCTACTGGGAGCACAATTCCTTACTGAGCTATTCAGAACCTGTGCATCAGTCTAATTTCAAATACAATGAGCGTTGGAGGTGGGGGTGGGAAGAAGGGAGTATATTTTAAATTCCAAGCTAAATCCAACACCCCACCCCTTACCTCTGGCCCTCTGGTTTTTAAATATATATTTTCTTCTATAGAGAGACAAGGTGGGTGAGGTAATATCTTTTATGGGACCAACTTCTGCTGGTGAGAGATAAGCTTTTGAGCTACACAGAGCTCTTCTTCAGGCCTCTCTATCTCTTCCACCAGGCTGCATTATCCCACTTCTCACATTCAGCTCAGGCAAAATCAAAGACAATCCAATAATGGAATTTTATAATGAATTCTAATGTTGCGGGTGGGGTGGGGACTGTACAAGTGAAAAAAAGAGTCTGAACATTTCTTTTTTCCCCCTGCATACAAAGTATCATTTGCTTTGACTATAAAAAATTTCTGTGCATTAACCAGTATTTCCTAGATTTCCGATTCATATTGTACAACTGATGTAAGGATCAGACAGACCATTATTATTGAATGTTCCTTCGCAGTTTACATGAATCACAGCATAAAGAATACCAAGATTAATGGATACACTATGAAAAGAGTCAGGATAGCTGGATCTGTTCTGACCAAACTGGGACATCTGATCATAACCGGCGATTGTAACTCTAACAACAATAAAGGCAATCCAATAAAATCTACCTGGCCTAGATGCTTTTATCATCCAAACACTGGTGTTGAAGACTGAATGTGTTATCTAAGAGAGATCAATAGGAACGGCCAGCTGTGCTATGCAGAATAACAAGGCAGGAGAACTTTATGGGCTGCCTGCTGTGATCATAGTTCTTGGTTCAGCTATTACAGTAATCAAGTGAAAACCCTGCCCCGCCCTCCTCTTCACAGAACAACTTCATGCTGAGCTGAGATTCAGGATAACCAGAATGGTGACCTGCACTTTACAATGCACTGAAATATATCAGAATATTCCTGTCACTTCAGTCCAGATCCAACACTGATTGCAGTGAATGGGAATCTTTCAGTTCATTTCAATGAGGATTGACTCTGGCCTTTCAGTTACATCCATGTTCACTAGGGGGCAGTTCCTGACATCTCTTCCCCCCCCCCCCCCCCCCCCGCCCCCAACCCTGGTATAGAGGGTTCTAAAACAGCATCCCAACATGGTTCTGCAATGGGAGAGTAATGGGCAAAGAGGGAACTATGATTCAAGGGGGATACAACCCTCTTGTATATAATGGACCTGTGCTGCATGAGCTTTCCTTGTGCTCCAGGGGATATTTAGGAGGGGACCAGGGGAGTAGTGAGGCATGTCTGGTGGAGCTGCTCCTATGTGGATCCACCAACCATTCCTCATGCAGGAAAAGGAGGCAACAATTGAGCGGCAAGGAGTACTGCAGCCCTCAAGTGTACGTACAGTGGTAAAGGAGCTGCAGAGCTTCTCCATGGCTACAGATAAGCAGTTTCTTCCCTCCTGGTCCTTATGGAAACTCCCCAGGGTATATCCTGTTCCCTTGGGCTATGCACAGAGGACTAAAAAGTTCCCCTATGAATGGATCCCAGTATACCTACATTTTCTTGTGTCTTGAATCAAGTCTGCTTAACACCAGTGAGGCAAAGCAGAAAATTTGTTGTAACTGCAGTCCCATTGATGCGAACTGCATTGCAAATTATCCACCACTATTATTATTAGTTGTTTTTGGGTCCCGAAATCAAGAAAAAAAAGTTAATTTAAAAGCTCCAAAAGGATGGAAACAAATTAGGAGGAAAAATTAGTCAAGCACATACACAGTTCCCAGGGCTGGAGGAACTGGAACCATCTCAGATAGCCTGTGGGTGCCCTGCTAACTCTACTAACAAAAATAGTCTCGATTCAAGAAACCACCAGCTGACTTCCAGTACTCAGGGCCTGTGGCCTTGCACTAACAGCTGCAACAAAGATTCAATAGAGTTCTCACCGGGTCTGAACCAGAGCAGAAAAAAATGAAGGAGAACTTCAAGAAGACTGAAATATTGCTGATGTCTGAGAAATTTAAGGGCCCAGATCTCCAATACAACCTTCTGCCACGTGTCAAATAGGGCCAGGTCCTGCCTGTCTATTTTAAAATAAATAAATAAAACTGCACCTCAAGCCTTCTCACAGATCTGTACTTCTATTTCTGAGGCTGGGAAATAAATATAAAACCTCCATGGTCACTTGTGTAAGAGGTTTCCTCCCACACACACTTCCTCCTCCTCTCACAATCACTCAGTCCTTGGAAACATGAAACCACAATTATCATTTAATTTTGGGGAAGGGGGGGGGGGAAATCAAAAGAAACATGAAGACCCTCCATATATTTATACAGAAGAAAATGAGCAACCCAAATCAGTGCATCAGGCATCCAGTCAACCCCACATTTACAAATAGTAATTGTCCAGCTTACTGAGGGCCAGAGCTCTTAGTTCTACCACAAATCCCACCCACCAGCCTAAAACCCCACTCTCAGATCCAGCTACAGCTCTGTCAAGGTGTAATTCTCCTCTGCTTGTTTGTGCCAGTCTGGATAGAACTGCTCCACCATTCGGTTGCCTAGTCCAGTTCTGCTTTCACCAACCAGATGGACTAGGACACTGTGAAGTCAGCTCTGCTCTACCATTGCCTGTCAGGTCACCATGCAGACAGCTCTGAAAGTTTTCTGGTTCACTTGAGTCTCACTGTGAAATCAGTTCAGCTCTGCCACCACCTGGCCACTCAGGCCTCACTGCAAAATCATCTCCACATCACCCTCAGGCTGCTCCTGCAGGTTAACTCCAAACGGCATGCAGAATCTCCAGGTATAGAAATCAAAGCAAAACAGGACCTTTGGATAGTCACCACTCCTGATCTCTATGACATGACCCACCCCTATTGAGCCTGAGTTTTGTTATCAAAGTCCACCACCTGTAATCTCAGGGTGACCCACGTGCTGCAGGGCATACACCACAAGATTCCTATGTCCTTTCACAAATACCATAATAATAATATTCTTTTATCATTTATACAATCAAAATAATAAAATTCCAACCAAAGCAACAAAACTCAGTAGGTGGAATTATGGGTAAACAACATAATAATCCATGCAAATGAGTTTGATCGAGTCTGGCTTTTCCCCCTGTAGAAAGAGCAGAATGTTCTATACTTCTAAGTCTTCTGGCCCTAAGGTTTTCATACATTTAGAATAAAGCCACATGGCTCTGCCAGTGGCATGTATTAGGTGCCTTACTGTAAATGAGAATCAGGCCCAACCAACCAGGCAGGCTGTTCGGAAGGGGATCTGGGTGAGCAAAGTCTCTCCAGCAGCTTTCAAAGCCATCTTCGGCCATTGATGCAGTATTGATACTTCTGTGGGGAAAGTGGGGCACTTGATGCACCACCACGACAAATAGCTTCTTGCAGCAAGCTAGTTTTTCTTGTGGTATCTTTTCCAAGCAATGATCAGGTCTAACCCTGCTTGGAGAGGAGAACAGCTGGAAATGTTATGGCTGCAGAGAAGTCTGAGTACGTTTTCAAGTGAAAAGTTAGCAAGCTTGACAGGACTTCTGTAACATCGTCAGACCCCGGTCGTCGTCAGGCAGAATCAAACCTTAGACCTCTGGAGCTTAGTGCATGAGCCTCTACTGCATGAGCTAAAAGCCAACGGGCTGTTAGCTAAGGCTGTAGAGCAGACTCAATCTCTGTAAGTGGTCTCGGTGCCACCAGATAGGACAGAACACCACACCCAGAAGGGGTGTGGGTTACACTTCCACATTAGATTTCAACAGTGAAAAACAGAGTCCTCTCCCAGGGTTTTAAAAAATAATTAATCTAGTATTTTTATAAGCTACAGGGAGAGAAGATTTGGGAGATTCAACAAAGTAATCAGGTGTGTTAAAAACTGTATAAAAATTATGTGCTATCACTTTACATTCTCAGGGGTTTTCTGGTCCTGATTGCAGGTGAGGGGGCTCTGTGGGGAATCACCAGATCTCAGTCTTTCAGCCGCCAGCCAGCCTAAAGCAAGTTGGGGTAAGTTATGCCTATCTGTTTTGGGGAGCAGACTGCTTTGTCTCTCCCTATTTTTGGTCTTGTATGTTAAGGTTCTATGTTGTATGTCACTGCATCTGAAATATTGTACCAAATTCAGGCCTGGTGTGAGTGGGAGGAACTCTACTGCTTTCAGTTATTCTGACTCCCCACTTGCTTTCTATTCTAGTAGCCAAAGGAAGTCCACCCAAGCTATCTACAATGAGGATATCTATTAGGAGAAGGGGAACTTGAGGTACTTCCAGAACCCTCTTGATGATATCATCCGTCATTCAAAACAATAGACAAATCAACTACTTCTTGGTAGACCTTTGGCCAAAAAAACCCAGATGGTCATCTGTATGAGTATCCAGCCTTAAATCCTTCCAATGATATGGTTTACACTCCAATCTGTCTCTTTTGCCATGCCTACCATAAAAGGTCAATCTGAACCTTTGAACAAGACAGCCTAGTAACCTGTGAAGGAATCACTTACCTCCCCATCTATAACTACATACAACTATAGATACAGTTTGATATCTCATTACTACACTGTTCAGCCCCCAAAACTGGAAAGCTCCTGAGGTGCATGGGTTCAAGAAGGAGGTAATTCTCTACAGGGCCATTCCTGCCCTTTGGCCAGTGGGAGTCCTCAGGATAGATTAGACACCAATACCATTTGTCTGTGCCCTGTTTAATTAGTGCCACTATCCCATTTTCCATTGGTCTCCAGGATCCCTTACCCTTCACACATCATCCCTCGTGCTGCCTGTAGCTCTTGGTGATCAGCTATCACCAAGGTCCACACCACATGGGTGTGATGGAATCCCCGGGCTGGGGTGCAACCTGGAACTGGGGTACTGCTGTGCCCCCGTAATTCTCCAGCCTGGGCTGTCTCTCACTGCTTTGCTAGTGACAAGCAGCAAACCTTGCCAGGTGCTGTTATCACTCAGCACAACAGCATGTGGAGCCCCACACCCAGCGAGATTGCATGAATGCTCCCAGAGGTACTCACAAATCACACAGAGGAAGGCACCAACCAATTCCCCTCAGCTCCCTAGCTCAGCAGAAAGTGCCCAGGAATAATCTCTTGCGGCCAAACATTCATGGTGGCAGGGATCAAGAAGAGTTCAGATTTTGCCCTCTAGAAAGCATGGTGTGAGATATCTTTTTGCATAAGCCTTCCCTCAATAACAAAAGCTAAAGAACAGAGTTGGAGGAAATTATGATACTCTCACCTGACCTACTGCATTACACAGACCATAGAGTTACCCCCTATAATCCTGCACTGGAGCGAATTGTTCTTCCCTGCTACATAAGTGGATATTATCCAGAAGAAAGCTGATAACGGTAAATCAAATCCTAGAAAATAAGACATTAAAAATAGAAGATCCACAGTGCTCTGTATGGACAGCTCTCTCCCTCAGACAATATTGTAATTTCATGCAACTCCTTCCCCCAAGCACATATCATTAAATATTATATATTGCAGGACCTGCAATCACAGCTTGATTTGCTTTCTCTCCTCAAGTTTTTCTTGGCTTGTCTTAGGTTTGCATAAGCGCTGACCATATTTACTGACCAAGTGGTTTTCCCAAGCCTGATTCACTCTATTTAGTAGGCATGTTGTACACTTATGGAGTCTCTCTTGCCTTCCCCCTCCCGCAACCCACTTCCCACTTGTTTCTCTCGGGAATCTGTTAAATTTACTTTGCCTGGAAAGCTTAAAACACAAATACTCTCATGCCATGTCCTCCTGCCAGCTATTTTGGGGCATTAGTCAGCACTGGGATATTGCTCAGATGATATAATGCAGATTCTGAGTTTTCCAGGCATTTAAAAAAAAGAAGAAAAAAAAAAAGAGTACAGCTCTAGTTTAATCTAGGATGTTTGAACACCCCTCCAGTAGTTTCACTCTGGTTGTGGTATTCACATGGGGCAGCGTCTGCTTGAACTTCAGGAATAGAATACAGTGATTATATAAACACAGAACAACATGGACAGGTGTTTTGCCATATTACTTTAAATACAGGAACAACTAGAGGGCCCGCTCATGGTCCCATTGTGCACACATGTAATAGAAAAGCCAGTCCAGCTCCAAAGAGCTTTTTGTGTGATGAGGGACAACAAATAGAGAAAAAACAAACAAATGGAGAGGAGAAATTTGAAAGGACAGGGAAAGCCTTCAGATCCATTTAAGGAGGTTGGTTCCATAGGTCAGGGGTGCTGTGGGTGGGAGGGGGAGGAGGGAAGAAAAGAAAAAGATGGTTGAGCGTACGGGGCATCAGGCACCTGAATCTGAAATCAACCTACTGAACCTAGCTTTCATATTGGTCCCAGTGACTCAATGCCCAACTTTGTCAAAAAGTATTGTCAAATTCTGCCCCCATCTTTTATTCACTCCCCCCACCCCATTTAATCAGGCAATAGATAGAGGAGACTATATAGTACAGCCACTTATCTATTCACACGCACACACACTCTGAACACTGCTGTAAACATTGCCTTTTGCTACTGCAGAAAATCCTGATCTCAGGAGGATAGTGAGATAGAGAAGCATCAATGTGTAACTAATAATAATACAATTCATACTCATGGCTAGAGTGGAACTCTTTAAAACACTCACTTTTTTCCAGTCGGAAAATGCCTTTTTGTCAAAACATTTTGTGGAAACATGGCAGTTTCAATGAAATCTCCAGTATAGAGAACCAGAGACCAAGAATAGCCAATCGTATAGTGGTTAGGATATTACTTGGGGACATGAGAAAGCAAATTTGAGTCCCTGCTTCAAATCAGAGACTTGAAGCTGGCCTTCCCACATCCCAGACAAGTTCCCTCCTTAAGGTGTTCTACTTTGTATAAATCATTAAGTTCTCATTCGGCCAGCACAAGATTGCTTAGGGAGATCCAGGTTCAAATCCCTGTTCCAAATCAGGAAGAGGAGAGACTAGAATCTAGTTTCCCCACATTCCAGACTAGTACCCTAACCACTTGGCTATTGTAGGACAGAAGACCTTTTGTGAAAAAAATGAGCGCGCTTGTTTACATTCCACATCAGACTGAAAAAATATCAAAACCTCAACATTTTTCACAAAATGGAATTGTTTTCCCAGGCAGTCCTCCCGTGGAACACACACTACAGCCATGGAGGCCACTCCAAGCAGAAGCTATTACTTTGCAGCCTTAGGCATCTGAAGGATTCCTCCTTGCACTTCTCTCTCCCCTGTTCTTCCCATTGGCCATGCAAGATAGTCACTCTGGGTGATGGGGTGTGGATTTAGTCTTATAAGAAAAGTGAAAGTTTACCGGGATGTATTGAAGCAACTGAGAAATTTACTAAAAAAAGCATTTCTTCAAAGCAAATGAAATCCACCAAGGAAATCTCTCAACCCTAGATTCAGGAATGAACTTTAGCATGTTGAATAACTTTAGGCAATTGAGTATTCCCATTGACTTCAGAGGGATTACTCATGTGCTTAAAGTTATGCACGTGCTTAAGTACCTTGATGAATTGGATCCTGAAGCAGGAAAGAGTATTTAACACTATCTATAGAGATCAGATCAAAATAGATTTGTCTGTAGAGATGCGCAGGAAATAGTCTAAATAATGTCTAAATTTATTAACATTTCTAAACAATAGGTCATTTTGACTAAAAAAACCCCTGAAACTTTCCAGTTGGAAATTGTCAAACTGGGACATTAATTTCAAAACTTTTTTCCCCCCCAAAAATGTTTGAGCTGGGAGTTTCATCAAAACTGCCCCCTTTTTCACACCATTTCAGTTTTGGTGAATCAGTGAAAAAAAGAGTTCATTCAAAAATTCCCACCTACCTCTGTCAGGCCTAACTTTAGACTTTCATTTTTTGAAAATCTTGGCCGCTACTCAAATGACAAAACTGGCAAAAATACTTGAGCATGCTGCTCTATTTAACAGATGATGACAGGTATTCAAATCTCCATCAGAATTGCAATGACATCATGCACTGTCAAAAAATAATTCTTCTGATAGATTATTCTGCACACTGCAAATGAATGATAATAACTGAACCCAATTCTTGTACCCATCATAATCTATTTTTCTAGTCCTTTTCAGTCAGTCTGTTATTCCTATGAGAATCTAAACTTTCTGAATCAATTCCTCCTGGAACGTTCTAATGTTCTGTGCATTTTCCAGATTTAAGAAGGTCTACACACCGCAGATGTGTCTCTGCCATCTCTGCATCATTAACCATTGCAAAAGAATTGTGTTCCCTCTTCGTTTCAGCAGCCAATGAAGACAACCTTGAAAACACAGTCCTAGTAATGTAATGAAAATAAGCTGATTTCATACTGTCTCTTCTCACTTGTATTGATGAGTTATCAGGGAACTGCACATGCATGGTTCGTTCAGTAAAGCATGTAGTAGAAGTGTGATCTTTTCAGTATTCTACATGTTCACAGCTTTGTATCAACTAGGAAGGCTGCAAACAAAAGAGGGGGGGAAATGACCTGTGTGCGACACATTATAAGGAGTTATATTCAGTCTTATTAAACATGCAGTGGAGTGACAAGCCTCAAAATTCTTCGGAACAAGTTACAGCTCCTATAGCGGGGTCTGTGCTGGAGGAATGAAGGGAGGAGACGTAGTGCGAGAATGTTTATTCTCAGAGGCATTGGGGTTGTGGCAATCAGGAGCAGATAATGCCTCCAGTGTGATAGGGACACTCACTGTTCCTTTAGAACATGTGTAATCTGCCTTCCACCCCGCCCTACAGCCACAGATTGGGGTTCAGGCACTGTTGGCTATGGGAATACCATGCCCATACATAGCCCCTCTAGGATAGTAGGAGCTGCTAGCCTGACTTCTTCTCTTGAGCTACCATGGCTATCACAGCCAACCAAGGACTAATTCCTGCCTGAATGTGGTGGCATGTAGTGGAAGGGTTCTCCCCAACAGCAAACCCCCATTACAAGTGGCCATGATTCAACCCCTAATATTGAAAGATGGGAAATATGTATACAATGTATGAGCATAGAGCGCTAAACATTACTGTCTTGAGAAGGACTGTAGAGGGGCTGAAAAGTAGACAAAGAGCAGCTATTCATTTTTAATTAACTTCTAATGGGGTTATATATGTCTCCTGCTACATACAGAAGAATTAGAGGCAGGAAAACCTAGTGGATATAACACTGTACTGGGAATGAAGAGACCTGGATTCTATTCCTGGCTCTAGCACTGACCTGCTGGGTGACCTTGAACAAATTATTTAACGTCCCAAGCCTCAGTTTCCCCTTCTATAAAATGGGGATAATGATACTGACACCCTTTGTAAAGTGCTATATAAGAGTTAGACGTTATTATTCTTTCTATTGAATAAGATCCACCAAATGCCTCTTTAAGGTCTCCCAAGTCTAGTTGCAGAAATAGTACTTTGTCTATTTCTCCTATGAGACATAGCCAATTATTAATCAACAAGGGTATATTGTAAAGGCTTCCCAAACATTTCCTAAATCATGTCCTCAACACCATTTCTCTGTTTCATCTCCTCAGCAAACAGGTCAATGTTTTTTCTCCTTATATATTACCATTCACGTCACACTTTTTGTTAGGGTTATATTTATAAATAGTTTATAAAGCAATGTTTTCATAACTGGTTAATCAATGGTAATACAGCCCAACAGATTACCTGAGGATTGTAAAGTACTTTCCAGTCCATTAGCAACTAACGAGGATGTGAAACAACCTCTACTTGGGAGAAACTTTTTTAAATCAGCAGACCTGGTTAATTTGCATCCAAGAGTCCTACAAGAGTTGGCTGAGGAGATGTCATGCCTGCCAAAGTTCATTTTTCATAAATCTTGGAATACCAGGGAAAATCCTGAAGACTGTAAGAGTGCTAATTTTGTACTAATATTTAAAAAAGCACAAGCGGAAGGAACCAGGTTCTTTAGGCCAATCAGCCTGACATCAGTCCTGAGCAAAATAATGGAAAAGCTGATATAAAATTAAGTTGATAAAGAATTGAAGGATAATGCTAGTCAATGTGGTTTTAGGGAATAAAAAATTCTGGTCAAGCAAACCTGATTTTATTCTTTGAGGAGATTACAAGTTTGGTTGATAAAGGTAACTGCCTAGATGTAATATACTTAGACTTTGTAAGCCATTTGATTTAATACCACACAACACTCTGATTTAAAAATTAATGTTATACAATATCAATAAAGCACATGAAAATTAAGAACTGGATATGTGACAAATAACAAAAAATAGTTGTCACTGAAGAAGCATTATCAAATGGGAATGTTTCTAGTGGGGTTCCGCAAGGATCAGTACCTGTACTGAAAAAAAAAATCAAAAATTTTCATTAATGATTGAGAAACAAATAAAAAAAACGCACTGCTGATTAAAGTCGCTGATGATACAAAGATTGGTGGAGTGGTAGATAATGATAATGACAGGGCATCACACAGAGTGATCTGGATCACTTGGTTAGCTGGGCCCATTTAATAAAATGTGTTTTAATAAAGCTATATGAAATGTTTTACATCTAGGAAGAGGGAATTCAGGCTATACCTACAGAATCCTGGAAAAGCTCTAGAGGTCATAGTAGAAAAGCAACTGAACATGAGCTTCCAGTACGGGGCTGCAGCCAAAATGAGCTATTGGGACCCTTAAATGTATAAATGGGTGTAGTGAGTAGGAGTACAGAGGTGATTCTATCTCCAGCTAGGAGGGAAAGTTTTCCTTTCCCACAAAATTTTTCCAAGAGTTCCAAATAAAATAAAATAAATAAAAATAAAAGTTATGATCCAAAAAGTCAACATCTTGAAATTTTTGCAAATGAAAACACCAAATATAGATCTATGTTTTGGTTTGAGTCAATCAAAACGGTTTTGATTTTGATCAATTTTCTTTTTTTTTTAAACCTTTTTTAGTCGAAATTTAAATTTCAAAATGAAAAGTCATTTCAAACCAGAATTAACATTTAGAAAAAATTCAAAATGAAATGTTTTGACAAATCCACCTTTTAAAAAATTTTTGCAATGGGCGATTCATTGAAAGTGACCGTGTTTCATGAACAATTTTGGTTTAGACAAATCAGCATTTTTTGATTATTTGAACAGAGCAAAGCATAGCTGACTGACCTGACAAAATCCTCAACTGAACACAAAATATCATTTGATTTAGGCTCAGATTTTCAAAGGGGCCAAACTACCACTGAAATTCAAGGAGATTGGTGCTTAACTCCCTTAGGTCATTTGACCTTAGCAACTTCAGTGGATTATGCTGATTTATAGCAGCTAAAGATCTAGCCTCCTAATAATATAAAGGCTTGTCTACACTTAAAACTCTGCAACTGAGCCGCTGTAACACTTTAGTGTAGACACTACCTATGCCCATGAGAGGGGTTTCCCCTTCAGCATAGGTGATCCACCTCCCCAAGAGACGGTAGCTACCTACAACTGTCTATATGGGGACTTTGGTGTAGTTAAACCAACCTCTTGGGGTGTGGATTTTTCACACCAGAGTGATATAGTTATGCCAAACTAAATTTTCTACTGTAGACCAGGCCTTACTTGGCATATTACACTCTAAATTTGTGACTTTGGTCTTGTTTTCCTCCCCATGAACAAGACCATAACTATTTTTTGTTTGTTTTTAATAACAGTCCTTGACAAACGCACTCAAAGATTCCTTTATTTAATCTAGAGTTTCATGCTGATTTTTTGTTTCCTTTAATCTGAGTATTCTATCTGTAATTGCAACCCTAGGTAATTATTTTCTGGTGATAACCTTATGGCTTATCTACATGGATATTTAGAGTATGTCTAGACAACAGTGGCAGCAGCTTGCCTTAGCTGCTAGAGTACAAACCCACTCAGACCTCTTGGATATGTACATGGGCAGCTAACCTGAGCCACCACCCCTAGCTACCCTGGCTATGCTGTTATTTTTAGTGCAAAGCTACTATTTTTTGAGCACAGCTAGTGTGCATCTGTCTAACCTGTGCTGGGAAGCACATTCCCAGATGCAGTGTAGACATTCCCTTTATCCACAGCAAGCTGAAGTGTCTATGCTGCACTAGCCTGATGAACATTAATTGTCCATGTGCATGCTGCTGCCATGCACTAACAGTCCCTCAGCATGCTCTAATCTACTCCTTTTTCGAAGCAGGGTAGATCAAAGGGCACTAGTGAATTATGAGTGCAAAGCAGCAGTGTCCAGACAGATACCTGGTGCATGGCACGTTAGTTTAGGGTAGATTTTACACCCCAGTGTTAAGTGTAGAAGGCTGGAATGTCATTGCCATGGTAACGCTGTCAAGGCTTCTAAGCTGTTACAGCTGCTCAGTGCTTCTGTTCTTGGAGCTCCGGTGTTATCAGAACTAGCAGACAGTGCAGCCTGATAATTCAGCAGACCTCGATGTCACTCATATAGAAAGACCACAGGCATGGTTCGGTGACAAAGGCACTCTGCCAGATTTATTGCCCTTACGGCACAGCCCTAGTATCCCAAAGGAGCTACAGGTACACTAACAGCTGAGTGCCCTGTGGCAAGGAACGGCTCAGTCAGCAGCAGGAATTTCTGCTGTTGCCTTGGTCACACAAAGGGTTAAGGCGCGGTACCCTGACATGTATAAACTGAGACAAACAATTTACGTACCACCTTATGTGTTTCATGACATCTGCTTGTTACATCCCCTTGTACCTTGCTCCTGTTCTCTCAGGAGAAACATGCCTTTTTGTCACCTGTGTCAATCCTTCTTATCTTGTACTAGGTTAGGGTGTACCTGTGCTAGCCTTCTGGACTGTTTACATACATACCCAGAACCCGGTATGTCTTAGGAGTGCTTGTGTTTTAGCAATGCTAGCACTATCCTTGCCAAGATCATGCACTGGACAGTGAACTTTTAAGCATCTGTTTTAATACATGGCCTGATTTTGGTTCACAGCCTCTGGTTCAATCTTCAGGTCTTGTACTAGATCCAGTGCTCCAGTCTCTCTTTACTACATTGAGCTTGCCACGAACTAAGTGTGAGATACCACACGCTACACCTTCACATTTTCAGTTATAAGGTGGCATACATTGCAAAATTATCTGCAAACATATGTACAGTTCTATTAAATACCTACCCATTCATGGTTGTTATTTTCTATGTCAGTATCAGTGATCTCTGGACACAAAAGACCACTTTTTCAATAGAGCTGGTCAAATTAATGGTTGGAAATTTGTTGGATGAATTGAGTCTTTTTTCTATTTACAAAATATTTTCAAACAGATCCTAACTTCTACTAATGTATTCCCTCATGATCATCCATCATGTTAAGTATTCATCACACACAAAAATTTAATCTTTATGGATTATTTGCAAACTGTTCACTTCAGTTATTGTTGTTTGTCTTTTGTGGTGTCAGATTGGGCATCTAAACTCACATGATTTTTGTTGCTATTCATTGACTGAGAGTGGAGTTTTCCAAAGCACTCAGCGATTGCCTAACTCTGCTCCCCTTAAAAACAGCTGCATCACTGAGAGTAGAATGATGTTCGTGGTCAGCACTTTTGAAAATCCTACTCAGATGGACGAAGGCCCAATTTTTAAAAAGATATTTAGATGTTGCAACACTGAGCACAGTAACATCCATCTGATTTAAGAGCCTACATCTCATTTTCAAAAGGGATTTGGGCTTTTGAATTCCAAAATCCATTCTGAAAATGAGATTTAGGCTCCTAAAGCAGATAGATGTTGCTGCACTCAACATCGCAACACCTAATATCTTTAAAAATCTGGGTCTAAAACTTTTTTTTGAAAAGCAAAACAAGAAATGTTCTGGTAAGTGACACACTCTCTGGTTCATATTTTTGGATAAAAATCTTGTGTACAAAAAAAATCCATGAGAATTTCAGGACTCGGGAACACACTTACGAGTAGAGCAGGTTGAAATACTTTTGTCAAAACAGTTTTCCATTGGAAAATGTGGTTTCAACTGAACCTATTTTTGTTTCTCTTTTTGCAAAATTGTAGCATTTTTTACAAAATTGTAGCATTTTTTACAAAAATGTATTTAGAAAAAAAACTTTTAAAAACTGTTTCTAAAATGCCATAGTCTTATTTTGAAAATTTCACACTGGAAAGTTTCACTTTTTTATTTCAAAATAATTTTTGGTTTTGAATTTACTTTATTTTCTATAATTTTTCTTTAAATGGCTGAAATCAAAGTGAAATGTTTTGATTGACAAATGAAAAGGTGTTCAGAATTTTGTTTCATGAAAATTTTCAACATTTTGACTACTTGGCCTTATTCAGGACATTTAAAAAAAAAATCTCAAACTTTTTTGCAGGACAGAAACATTTCTGATCAGCTTTAATCACCAGCAAAATAACAGTGCTGGGACTACTCCAAAACAATGAATAATATGACCCACACACCAAACTTACAAATCCCTTTTTGTTTTCTGCAACCAGTGCTATTTATTAAGCAGCTTCCTGTCTTAAGAGACTGCTCCAAAGTTTCTCTGAATGCAGTGAATACAGATCTGCTCCAATCGCCTCTGTTAAGTAATCAGTTTGACAGTCCCTTGAGTGGTCAGAACATGTTTCACTGCACGGAATAATTAGCATACAATATAGCCATCAGAAGAGGAAAAAACCAAAACCAAATGCATGCAAAATTAGATTTGTCCAGGAGGTGGCACTTGATGTACATAATAAAATAGTGAATGGAAAAGAACAGCATTTATAATATAGTGCAGCCATTCTTAAGCCAAGGTACTAAATAAAATGAAAACATACAAACATCTGGTCCCTTGAGCGATTTAAAAGATAACAGTCTCCTACAATGGTACAAATAAAAAAAGATGTATTCATAAAAAAATATACTAGTTTACAAAGATATTTCCCAGAGGATAAATAACCCTTGACAGGACCAATGTACAATGTCTGCTGTTATGAAATGGAATGGGACTAAAGTATATTTTGCTAGCCTGCAGAGTTTAATATGTATCAATGAGAAAACTCATTATCTAGATTCACTGATTTTCAGCATCCAGGGGGATTTCAGAACAGATTCAGAGATTTAACTACTAACAAGCCATAGGAGAGTAAATCCTGAACTCTTCAGGCCTAGCCAAACTGGGAAAATTTACAAAAAAATTCTCACCAGTGCTAATACCAGTGCTACAGGTGGGAGCCCTAGGAGATAGGGCTCCTGCAGCTGGATCCATTATCACCACCATACTAAGTATGCCTGCTTTTCAGAGTTAAACACACTGGAGTTAAACTGCTGGAGCCTTGTAGTTATTGAGACTGTGCAGATTGAGTCTGCCAATGGACCTCTCTACTGTGAGGAGTGACAGGAACTATTGCAATCTCAGAGAAGTCTAAAGGAACGATTCCTTCCTCAGCCATTTCCTGTGCAGGGCCTCTGCACCAGGCATGGAACAGTGGGAAGGATTTAGTCCTACAAGATCAATTCAGGTACCTTAATACATTTCAGAAAAAGCCATGCCCCCCAGTGGAGAAGGGGGAGAAAAGTCTAATCCCCATTTCTAGTTGACTTCTACTATATATCCATTGTCATCGTCTGGGAAGTAGTTTCATCTGCAATTTCACCTTAAGACCTAATTCCCCTTCTTTTTTACATATTTGTATATTACCTTATTTTTTAAATATCATTCTGATTCTAAGTCCCCTGCATTCAAGTCATTGCTATGGTTTACTGCTCCCTTTTGGTTTTATTTCATTTAGTGAACTCTCTCTCTTTTACCCATCAAAGGGTGCCCAATAGACATTAAGCGACAAGCCCATTAAACCTAGCAGGCTGCGCTGTGGCAAAGAAACATCAAGATCAGTATTACAAACACACTACAAATACATGCTGAGGCTCACCAGTTTTTAGAGCTGCTAGCCGTCTGACAGGACCAAGGCCTGTATAGCTGGAGGGAAATTTCACAGCAGGTCCAGGTTAAGCAAAGCCCTCTTTGAGATTTCCAATTTACTTACAGGGCTCTTGTGTATACATAAAGCTCACACACAAAAGTATCACAGTCTCCGTCCACATTCTCTAGGTGCAATTTAATTCCATACACACCCTATAAACTCTGAAAAATATTCTTCTGCTTCATAGTGCTAATAGCTACCAGATGGTGGGTCTTAGAGCTAAAGACAATCACAGACCTCATTAAAGCCAAGGGGTGCAAAGGATCTTCCTTCTGGCTCCACAGTTAGAGTTGCCAACACTGAGTTTCAAAAATAAGGGACTGTTTTCTTAGTACCTTTGCCCCACCCATTCGCCTGGCATCGTTATTTATATAATAATAATAATAATGAATGAATAATTAATAAGTAGCACTCACCTACATTCACCATACGTATTTCTTGCTGCTTTTTGCAGCATTTGGCAACTCCCTATTGTACAGAGAAGAAAAAATAAGGGATGTCCCTTGTAATAAGGGACTGTTGGCAATCCTAAGTACCAAGTTCACTAGAGTGGTACACGTGGGTATTTCTGAACAAGGAAGCTGCTTGCTGTGTTTGTTTCTACTATGTTCAGGGAAACAAGACTTTGTGTACATTTCTTTTGTAAATAAACACAATTCCACCCCGAACATCACTGATTTCTCACCTGGACACAAACAACCCTGTAAGGCCCTGAATTTTGGCTAACTGCTCAGGCCAAAAGGACAACAATATAAAGGGAGGCAAATAATTCTAGAGCTCCCTACTCTGGTTTCCCTTTCTCTGAAAGGAGCTCAACCTCATTTATTTCTAACAAGGCTGTACTGTACCTAATTATGTCTTGCTGGGAATGCCTTACTTTGAAATTGCCCTGATAGGATTTAACTCCAAAGGCTTCACGCCATTGGCTGGCTTGGTAGGGACTTCCCCTTATGCAGGGTTGCCAGCTCTTGCAGTTGTATGGTAAGTCTCGGAATATTTAGTGTTTCTCTTAAAGCCCCCGCTCCAGGAATCTAGTTGACTACATGAGAATCTCAGCTTTCATTTAAAAAATAAGGATGTTTCTAGCCCTCACAGTTATGGAGAAAAACTCGAAAATATAACCAAAATGAATGTACCCTAAAGGCTCGAAAATTAGAAGGCATACAACAAGAACCCAACATTTTAAATGTATTATTCTTAATCATTAATAACAACTTTATTTTTTAGCTAAGTCTCATGATTTTGGAGTAGGATGAATCATGATTTTTTGATTGCTTGGATAGGATATATCCATACTGCTTATTGACACCATTGGAAGAGCATGTGTCATAACTATGAGCTCCCTCTAGGGGGCACTGAAAAATCTGTGTACCCCAAAAGGAAGGTTCATGTGCTGAGGGCTGATTGAAGGTATCTTCACTTCGTTTCTTTGTTAGCTCCAGTATAGCAGGTAGCTTACAGTACTCCAGTTTGCAGAGCCCAGTACTACACAGCCCTCTTCCAAGAAAATCTGTGAAAGAAAATGTAACATTAGTTTTTTAATAGTTTATCAGAAACTTGAGGGTGACTCCCCAGAGGCAATATAGAAGAGGAATGACAACGATACAGATTTTATAACTGTGATTACAATGGTTAGCAAAAGACTGAAAGCTAGAGTAAAAACCTAGAGCCTGATTCATCACTGTGGTTTTACTTCACTGTAATGCCGCTGGAACCAGTGGAGTTACACTGGAGCAACACAAAAGTGAACCAAGTCAACAGAACACCATATTAGAGGCACAGATGGCCTGTGAAAAAGACCAAGTAAAAAAGATCGGATAAAATCTTCATGGCTGAACAGAGATGAGCATAAGTTTATTAGGGCTTAAAAAAGGATCTTTTAGAAAAAGGAAAAGCCAGATGAATCACACACATAGATTGGACCATAAAAAGCGACAAGCAAGGTGTAAACTGGACATGAAATGGACAAAGAGGAGGAAGAGAAGAACAACAACAGAGAACAAGATCAGGGTACAGTTGTTACCCTTAAAAGCTGCCAATTTTGCCTTAGACAAATACATCTATTTATGCGACTGTGTACAGTTAAGATGTGAGATACTGCAGGAAACTAATAATATTATGTACATTGTCTTCAGCTTAACTATCTCTGTTATAATGGAGGACCAGTTAATTGCCTTATGTGAATGAGTGTAACTAGTTTACATGTGTATGCATAGGAAACAGAAGATTAGCTTCAAAGCAATGGTCCACATTGCCTATTCTTACTTGGGGGAAGGATCTGCTGTTACAGTTTCTGCGAGGAGACTTGTCAGCCTGCTAGAAGAACTATAAAAGAGAAACCTGGGCCTGATCCTGCTGTCTCTAGTCTGCTTAAACTTTGAATAGAGAAAATTTAAGTCATACAATGGAGATTTTCCAAATAATTGTTTTGAATACCCCAGAAAATGTATGGAATGACTCTAAGGCTGGGTCTACACTACCCGCCTGAATCGGCAGGTAGAAATCGACCTCTCGGGGATCGATTTATCGGGTCCCGTCGGGACTTGACAATCGATCCCCGAATCGACACTCTTACTCCACCAGCGGAGGTGGGAGTAAGCGCCGTCGACGGGAAGCCGCAGAGGTCGATTTTGCCGCCGTCCTCACAGCGGGGTAAGTCGGCTGCGATAGGTCGAATTCAGCTACGCTATTCACGTAGCTGAATTTGCACATCTTAAATCGACTCCCCCCTGTAGTGTAGATGTAGCCTAACAGACTTTACATCTAAGCTGCCTTTAAATTCTGACCTGTTGGGATGACTCCAAAGAGACTTTTACAAACCAGCAGTTTATTCCATCACTGCTGTGATCCTGAACTATGAACACTAGAAGTCACTTGTATGTATATTGATCTTTTAACCATTCGTAACTCTCTTATTTCTTTTTCCTTTTATTGTGAAACATTTAGTTTTTAGGTACTAAAGGATTGACATCAGCGTGATTATTGGGTAAGATCTGAGACTCATATTGACCTGGGGATAAATGTCTGGTCCTTTGGGGTTGGTGAACCTCACATATGGTGAATCAAGTTTTCTGTAATCCCTCACTATATTGGACTTGGCAGTCTAGATGGGAGCCAAGGGCTGGAATGCTTAAAAGGGACTATCTTTGGCTTCTTGTTAACCAGTGTGGTACTGCAGAAGCTATTTTATGATTGACTTGGTGCATCTAATTATAGAATAAAACACCAGTTTGGGGGATTGCCTGCCCTATTTCTTGCAGTCAGCCCTCAGTGTGGCCCATCCAGGCACCATGGTCACAACAGGACTATTATGTGCCACAGGCAGAGAATAGGAGGGACAGAGATGCACCAGGGCTCGAGGTCCCCACCAAAATGTACAAGACAAATCGGTGACAAAGTCAAGGCTAGATACTCTGCCTACCTACATCTAGTCTAGTTCTTAATCCACTAGACCAATCCTGAATCCTTACAACAAACTCAGACTGCTTGATTCTGGTTCAGGCCCATCTCTCTTTATTAGTGTCTCTGCTACAGCTGATCAAAGGTTTTCCCTCAAACTTGTTTTCAGTGAACAAATGGGATTTTCAGCTAACTGAAATTTTTCATGAAATGTGTCTGCTTGCCACAGAAAAAAAAGGGCAAGAACTGATATGCTGCTGCACAGCTTCACGGACATTGTAGTTTGGTTGCCTCATCTCGCCATCCTCTTCTAGGGGCTGGGCTCTCCAGCTGGACTACATCTTCCATGATGTACCATGTTCATCGACTCCCATGCCGCACCACTCCTCTTGTGAAAGATGTAATTCAATCAGCGAGCCCAGCCTGCAGAGGAGAATGGGAGCATGAGGTACTATGGCACACTACAAGCCCCAGGAGACATTGCAGCCGCATTTCCAAATCAAAATGCTTTGGTTATTCACCAAAATATTTTGGTGTTTTGAAATTTTTGATGATACAATCAACATTTTCTGTTGATAAGTCCCTTGTTTTCCAACCAGCTCTAGTCTCACCCTATTACTGGACGTGATCCAATCAGGATACAAAGCCTTGTATGTTTTTAAAGATCAGATCTTCAGCTGCTGTAATCTGTCGTGTCAAAAGTGCTATGACAATTTACACCAGCTGAGTTTCTTCCCCATCTTGTGGAGGCCCTTTTTGAAGGTGTGCTGTGGAGCACAGATATATCACCTAGTTAGCTAGATTTTTACTCACCATCCTTAATCATGGCAATCTGAGCACCTTACTTAGTTATTTATTAAAGTGAACACACAAAGTTCTCTTTCTGGCTTTTGCCATACCCCAGTCGGTGGGAATTTTTGGTTGGATGGTTGTGTTTTGTGTCTAGGTGGTGCAGTTGTGCTTGGGCTTGCTGAAAGGATTGGCTTTTACATTTCATCCTTTCAAGGCTGATTCCCCACTCTGGCACTCGGAGTGCAGAAGGTGCAGGCCCGCAAGGACTCTAAAAATGAATACTTGCCACTGCAGGCTTGTATTAAACTCCCAAGGTTACAGCTTTTTCTGACCTTGGATTGGTAAATACTGCCACTACCCAAGTGCAAAACCCCTTTGAGAACCCATAAAGGCGCACTTGGTAATTCCTTCCTGTGGGGTACCCTCAAGCCCATTCACGCCCCCCCCTCCTCCCCAGGAAGAGCTAAGAAAGAAAACAAAACAAATCAGCTGTTGCCACCAGCTAATTAAACAACATCTTAGGACACAAACCTCTTAGGACACAAAAATTCAATTCTTTTCTTAAAAAAAAAAAAAGATACATTTTATTATAAAAACAAAAGGAAGAAAATACATTTGGGAACTTAGGCCTTGGCTACACTTACCCGCTAGTTCGACGGCTGGAAATCAAACTTCTGGGTTCGACTTATCGCGTCTAGTCTGGACGCGATAAGTCGAACCCGGAAGTGCTCGCCGTCGACTGCGGTACTCCAGCTCGGCGAGCGGAGTACCGCGGAGTCGACGGGGGAGCCTGCCTGCCGAGTGTGGACCAAGGTAAGTTCGAACTAAGGTACTTCGACTTCAGCTATGTTATTCACGTAGCTGAAGTTGCGTACCTTAGTTCGAATTAGGGGGGGTAGTGTAGACCAAGCCTTAGGCTATTGCTAGATTTAAAGAGAGAGAAATTACAATGATTAAACATCAAGAATAGTTTCTTGAGGTCCAGCTTAAAGGTTATAAGCAAAACAAATGCATCTGGGGTTAGCACAAAGGAGTCCACAAGCCACAAAGAAATAAAAGGAGATAAACCTGATCACATCTTCCTAAACATTTCCTGATCTACTTATATATCTGGGATTTCAAATGAGTAGTTTCTAGGTGTGATACGGATGATTTTTCATACCTGACCCCAAGCTTCTTGCATTACAGCATAGTTGCAGCCCTGTCTGCCTCTCCCTGAGAACAGACAGACAGACAGAAGGGGAGTCTTGTTTCAATTTTAAAAAGTTCTAGCCTTCCCATTGGCTCTTTCGGCCAGGTGCCCACTCAATTCCTTTTACCTATGCATAGCAGTGACTTTTAACCCTTTACAGGTAAAGCAAGTAGAGAACAGCTACTAAGAGGGATTTTATAGCTAACTGAGTCCATAAAAGGGAGCTACCCCGCCCCCCCCCAGATTCATTTATCGCACATCCCGACCACACTGAGGTCATTCCAACCTCATTCAGAAGTCAGTGCCACAGTTGTGAGCCAGTTTCAAGGAATCCCCTTCCCCTCTGCTCATGAGTCTCAGCCGTGACTATGACAGTTCAGTCATTCCAATGGAACGTAGAGGTCATGATCACACACAGTGAGCTGATCCCTTAGCACGTATGTCTACACAGCCTCCCAGCCCAGATTGACAGATTTGGGCTTGCAGAGCTTGTGCAACCATGCTAAAATGAGCTATGTAGCCATTGAAGCTCAGGCTGGAGCTCAGGCTTTGAAGCTAAGAAGCGGGGTGGGCTTCAGAGCCCAAGCCTTAACTTAATCGCTGTTGCACTACTGTGCTAAAAATAACTGTCTAAATCCAATTCGGTCAACCCTGGCTCGGAGGCTCGCTGCCGCTGGCTATGTGGACAGATCCTGAGATAACATGGACCAGCCCTGTGGTAGGTGTTGAAGAGAAGGATAGATACGTTGAATTTGTTTTATTTTTCAGTGGACAGTCAGCATCCAGAGGAGAGCACTAGTCTACGAGCCCGAGTGTTTTCAATATGTGGCAGGTTGTGTTCTGAGCAAGCTGGGGCTGTTTTAAGGTAGCCAGTTTCATTCCTACAGTGAGTTGCCATAATCAGCCTGTTAACTTTGGGATAATGTATGCAAGAATTACCATTGACAGAATAGGGTTGCAGTTTCCTGGCCGTCCTGGTAACTGGTGTCATTGGTGTAAGAGAAATACCTGGGGGTGGGGAGGGAAGCAGGAACTACAAAAAATCTGCCTTGTCTAGGGTGGGGGTGGGGTGGGGGAGTGGAGGTTATTCTTTCAGAAAAGAAAAAAAAAACCAAATACTCCCAACTGTTTCTGTTTCTTCTTTGTCATGGTGTCCAGGTCTGGAGCCTCACAGCAATGTATGATGTCATATACCCCTAAAGACCACCTTCCCCTCTCCACCAGGCATGACAGGACAACCAGTAATTTGAGATCTCAGTTCCATTGCTTGTCATCCATGCATCTCTAGTAGATGAGATTGTACTTATACTTTTAAGAGGCATAAGAGAGATTAATAGACATCAGGCCAGGAAAAATCTGTTCTGTTATCTCACTCCGATTTACAGGTTTTATTTGATTTCCTTTCTAATTGAATTCATGCAGCATTAAATCATCCCTTTAAAGATCAAGCGATATTTGTATCAGATTTAATCTACTCTTCAGGTATGTTGAGAAAGGGTTTAGTCTTAAGGGGGACTGCTGCTGGAGAAGAAAAGCTGCTTAGAGCAGATTAGACTGAAGTATCTAGACCAGGCTAGGCTGATCACCTAGACCCTTAGGCAAAGATTTTTTCTGCCTGTGTATTTTTTTTAAATGAATGTAGTGCTATTGGAAGGTGACAGATTGACAGGTCTGGTGAACGTGGGCCAACAGCACAAGCGGCTAGTTCCCACCTCATGTCAACATCCCTGTGCTCCAACACTGACCTGGATGGATGTAAGAGGGTAGTTCACTCTCCAGCCCATTCACTCTTTGGTCTCACTATTAACAGAGGTGCCAATTAATGCCAACTGTGATAGCTGATTGTGTGTCTGTCCAACTGGACTGAGCCCAGCAACTGTAATTTTCCATAGGCCATGAGTTCTCAAAGACAGGAAAATAGAGGCTGTGCCATAATGAATCAGACCCAAGGTTCATCTAGATCAGTGTCTTATCTCTAACAGTGGCCCATTGCCAGAGAGAGGAAGTTATAAGAACCCTTTGAGTAGTCAGATGTGGGATAATCCGCAGCCCACATTAGGTTGCATCATGATCTCTAGCAGTTAGAGAAGGATTTAAATTCTGAAACATGAAGTTTAATATCCCTTCCAAAATTTTGTTATTCGTGTAATTAATTATGATAACTCTGGCTATTCTAGTTACCTGTAAGGTGCCAAGAGAATCCATTTTTGAATCTTGATAAGTTCTTGGGCCTCAATGGTTTCCTGTGGCAATGAGTTCCACAGTTCAATCACACGTATGAAAAAGCATTTTCTTTTATCAGTTTTGAATATGCCACTTTTTCATTTCATTCATTCCCCCCTTGTTCCGGTGTCTGGCTCTGCAGCTTCCTCTGTGGTCTTGCAAATAGAGGCAGCTTCAGAATCCTGTAAATAGGACTTCTGGCTTCCTATTCTGAGAGAAAGTAGGTCTACATGCAGCTACACCTTCTTCTGCTCCTCATTACAAAGAAAGAGGAGAGATGGGTGTTGCTAAAAGTGTCTTGATCTCAGCTTAACCCTCTCTGCTTCTGTTTCCAGTGAGGTATGGAATGAATGGTGCTAGAGGTCATCATCTCTATTCTCAAGCAGGGAAGCTAGCAGGCATGTTGACAGGCTTCCTGG
Organism: Chrysemys picta bellii; assembly: GCF_011386835.1. Lineage (NCBI taxonomy): Eukaryota > Metazoa > Chordata > Testudines > Emydidae > Chrysemys > Chrysemys picta. The sequence goes on from NC_088791.1 coordinate 133,503,850, forward strand.
GCTTCAGTGAAATGAGCCACAGGTATGATGAATACCAAAATTGGAAAGGGGCAGAGCTGGAGCTGAAAGGAAGTTAGGTGAGGGCAGTAGCAGCAGGACAGGGAGAAGGAGAATAGATTAGGGAGGTGAAAGGATTGTTCAAGAGAGAGAAGAATAGAGTTTAAAAAATTGGGAAATGAGGAGAAGACAGAAGGAGGAAGAGGGATTACATTAGAAAATGAAGGAGATTGAGAAGGAGCAGGGATACATTAAAAGATCAATGGAAGAAGGGAAAGAAGAGAGAAAAAGAAGCAAGAGACATAATAAGTTACCATTTTAAAATTGTATTTAATAGAAATACTAAAGTAAAAATTTACACAAACATGCTGCAGGAGTGTTGCCAACCCCCACAATTTTATCATGAGTCTTATGATATTTTATTTATTTTAAGCACTGCCTTCAGGAGTCAAGTGATGGCATGGGAGCCTCAGATTTTTTTTAAAAGTAAATGTCTAGCCCTCATGGTTGCAGAACAATATGATCCTGCCCCCAAAGGAAGATAAGAAACAGATGGATACAGAGGGGCAGATGGGGGCATACATTGAGACAAAGTGAGCGGTTTGGAACATACCATTAGCAAGTATTTTCATAAACAAATGTGGGGAGAGGACTACCTCCTGCAGCTGAGACAAGACCCTCTCTCTCCTTGTGCTAATTATCCAGAGTTTTATACAATGGAGGCTCCTCACAGGAATTTACACAGGCCACATTGAATGCATCAGTCCAGCCCTGAAAAAAACAGCCATGCTAGAACTTAAGCCAACACAGCTGCACCAGCAGAATTAGGTTGGGAAGGGGGAAGAGATTGAGAAAATGTAAGTGGTTAATGGGGTTGGGATGAGAGTAGATCTGGTCAGAAACTGAAGTTCTGTCCCATGGGAAATTCCAAGATTTCAAAACTTGTTTTCATCCCAAATCAGACCAAAAAGTTAAAATAGTTCACAGAAGACAAATTCCAAGTGTTTATCCAGATACATTGAAATGTTTCATTTCAAACACATCAAAATGGTATAAAATAGAAATTATTATAATAGAAGTCAAAATGAAATGAAACAAAAATGAAGTCATTTACCTCACTGAGATGAGAAAAAGTCAAAATAATTTAGCATTGTTTTGGAAGTTTTTTTCAAAGTTGACACGTTCCCATAAAATGTTTAGATTTTGATGAAACTGCAGTTTCAGACAGAAAATTGTTCCTTGGGGAAAAAAAAGTGACCAGCTGAGTGTGAGAGGAAACATGTATGAATTTTGGAGAACTTTATTATTCTTCTCCGAAGCTTAAGAAGTTAGAGAACCACTGACGTGGGCAACTGAATAGTACACTGTTGGTAATGATAAGCTAGGTCTATACTACCCGCCTGAATCGGCGGGTAGAAATCGACCTCTCGGGGATCGATTTATCGCGTCCCAACAGGACGCGACAATCGATCCCCGAATCGGCGCTCTAACTCCACCAGCTGAGGTGGTAATAAGCGCTGCCGACAAAAAGCCGCAGAAGTCGATTTTGCCGCCGTCCTCACAACGGGGTAAGTCGGCTGCGATACGTCGAATTCAGCTACGCTATTCACGTAGCTGAATTTGCGTATCTTAAATCGACTCCCCCCTGTAGTGTAGATGTACCCATATTTAGTTACTTGCCAGACTTAGAGCTACATAATTGTGGTAACGTTAAAGTAATTCTAAATGATTGTCACACCTTCCCTTATTGGTGACTGTCATTTGGGCCTGATCCTGATAAAACTTCCTAATGGGTGAAGTGCTTACTACAGTAATAAGCACAGAGGGCCTGTCAACTTCCATTTAAGTCAAACCCTCAAATTTCTGTCAGAACCTTGACAGAGCAACTGATAGTATGCAGGTGGACTGTTGTGCCCTCACAGAACCACACTGAAGTTATTTGGGCACAGTGGTGTGTGTGTTTCATAAACAACACTAACTGGTCAAATATTCTTCTGTCACTTAAACTGAGTTGTTTATGACATCACATTGTAACATTTTATTATCTTTCTTTAGTACATTTCCCCACCTAAAGACAAACAGCATCCAATTAGCTCCATACACATGCATGTAATCTGGACAATAGATTCAGGATTTGAACCTGCCTAGATCCTTGGAAAGTTGAGAAATGTAAGGTTTAGCAACCATGAATATATTATTCTGCTAATCCACATGCTGCCCCAAGCACAAGATATGTATGTGGGTTACCATCTGAGACAGGGATTCAACTAGTGTCCAGAAAACAGGCCAAACAGGGATGTAAGCATGTTAGCTTTGATACTAGACACTCGAGTTTCCTAGAAATTAATCCTCCATTAAAACAACAGATGGCCTTGTATTTTCAGTGGCTCTAGGAGCATGAGGGATTGTACCACTGCTATACTTATGAATGGACTGAGTCTGCGTAGATCTGAAGTTGGATTAGTGTAAGCTAATGCAATGTCAAAAATGATCTGTAAAATTGGCACTTCATATAGCTTTTCTCCTTATTATCCACGATTAAAAGCACATTAGAGATGTTGTGATTGGTGCAAAACAAAACGTGCAGCAAATACAAATGATTTCAGGCATGTTTTGGGTGCTTTCAACAGATCTGTGTCATTTACACTTGAGTGCCGAGTGAAGCCTCTGCTGATTCATCCTCTAAATCAGGGGCCCTTTTTAATTAAAGGATCACAGGATAGCTGCTCAGGCTCCAAAGTGGAGCTCTTGGCAGTGAAGGTAAATTAACCTGAGCGTTCTGAAGGGCACTTTTCTGTAATTTGAACAAACCTGTTATTTACATCTTCAGCGACACAAACAATGTGCAGGTACAGAAATGTGCTCAAGCTTAGCACATAGGTATCTGCACCATGGGCAGAGGGTACCATAGGCTGTCTGGGGGAGGCTGTGCCTCCCCGAGCAGCCAAACGTGATCCCACCCACTCGCCGCCTCAGTCCCCCTCCCCCGCTTGCTGTCACTGTGCATGTACGGCGCCAGTGCTGGCCACGGCTGGGCCACCTTCCCTCCCGGCACTCCAGGGGCTGCAACCGTGCATGCCGCCCACCCTCCCTCCCAGTGGTCTGGGGTTGGGGCTGGTGGCTGTGTGTGTGTGTGGGGGGCGCGCTCTGGGCTCCGGGGTGGGGGCACAGAAGGGGCAGGGCCTCAGGTGGAACAGGTGGGGCTGGGGGCTAGCCTACCCTAGCTAGCGGTAAATGCGCCACCCATGGCCTGCACATAAGCATGTGGAATGGGGATGTTCACACTAATGGGTGCACAGAGCACCTCCCCAACCATTTCTGTGCACCATTGAGGCCAGGCAAGCCTTTTTCTGGATCTATGCTGGCTTCCTTACCCCCAAGTGACCTGCTGCTTATTACTACTAAGCTTATGTGTCTCTCCAGAGTGACAAGGTCCTTGGCTGTAAGCTCCATGCTGAGCATTATGGCCCCAGTGTGACCCTTGGAAGGTAGAGCGTGGAAACCTATTTAGAAACTCCCTCTGTCTGTGAACTTTGCAAGGTTCACAGGTAATGCTTGCAAATCCTTTAAGCTCTACAACGCAATAGTTATGGTTCAAGGATTATACAGGCGCTGTAGACAGAGACACCTAGTGGAGGTGATAAGTTCCCATGAGCCAAATATCTCCAGCTCATAGAAATTACATGCTCTGGTGGCAAAACAAGTGAGGTTGCGGATATCTTTTTTTGTTGGTTTGTTTTGGCCAAATCATAAAGAGGCCATTGTGCTGGCCCGTGGGAGGGCGGGGGTGTACAAGAACCTTCGTCCATTTTTTGCAGCTAAGCCCAGGGCCTCTTCCAGCAACAGACCCTTGCTTGGGGGAAACACAGGGACTGATGATCCCCATTTCTACTGGGGAATGGGACACCAAGAGAGGAGGTTAGGAAGGATGGGGATGAGGCAAGGAAGCCCTGGCCTAACTGCTCTGAGAGAAATAGTGCAGTTATTAACGACCTCATTCTGCAACCCTTATTCCTGCAGAGGAGCACTTTCTTCATCAAAATGAGTAAAGGTAGCAAAACTGGGTCCTTCATAATTAAGCCCATGCTTCTCCTCCCCACTCCTCCAGAGGCATTAAGAGGAGTTCTGCTGGGCCGGATTCATTTTTGTTTCCATAAGTGTGAAAAACAGTAAGATAGTAAAGGATGAAGAACAAACCTCTATTGTTAAACCTTTACACTTTAAAATGGTGTTAGAAAGGAAAAAATAAAGTTTTCAATGTTTTTAAAACACTTCTTTAAAAAAAAAAAAAAACAACCCAAAATCAGTAAGGAAATTCCCAGTTGACAATCTCCATCAGGAGGATAGAGTTAAAGTTAGAAACAACACATGCACACATACTTTCCTCTCAACATAGGCAAAAAGAGCCTAACCAGAATATATACAAAAGTGAACTTGGAGATTTTTAAATATTTACAGTTTCACAGACCACCTTAACTCTGACCTTGTAAGCCAGCCCATCCTCCTCAGAGATCAGAAGTTTCCTTATTGCACTTGGGCAGCTCATATAGGAAACAAGGATGGAATAGCAGATTTCCACAGTTGCTTCCCCCATTCCACACACTAACTGGTGAACAAACTAATCACAGCCCCGATCCCCCAGTCTACTAGCTCATTATGGGCCAGATGTTTGAACATCTGATACGTTACTCTCCATATACAGCCCAGAGATCTGAAACTTTCACACCCCTCCCAACTGCTCTGATCTAGTTATAACAGTCTTGGATGATGACCCAGCACATGTTGTTCATTTTAAGAACACTTTCTTTGCGTTTTGTCAAATCTGCATTGAAAGTACCAATGAGAGATTTCTAAAGATAGCCACAACACTCGACCCAAGGTTTAAGAATCTGAAGTGCCTTCCAAAAATCTGAGAGGGACGAGGTATAGAGCATGTTTTCAGAAGTCTTAAAAGAGCAACACTCAGATGCGGAAACTACAGAACCTGAACCACCAAAAAAGAAAAAAATCAACCTTCTGCTGGTGGCATCTGACTCAGATAATGAAAATGAACATGAACATGTATCTGTCCAAGACCAATACAGGTTCGAATGAGTATTTGAGTGAAAGAGGAAAATTGAAACGAAGACAGATTGCAATTCAAAACAAGTGGTTGTTTATTAATGGGGAATGAATTACAACTTGGGCTGGGGAGGAATACCTTTACTACTAGCAACACTGTCAGGGCAAAAATATTTACACAACTCTAATTAAAAGAGAAACAAACCATCCATCAAAAGTATCACCAGAACAGTAATATATGTAACTTGAAACAGTCTATTTACATTCAACAACGAAGAACCGTATGATTTATAATCAACTGTTCACTAAAAACCAGGACATACAAAACTGATTAAACTGTACATGCATTAATTGAACCCTATAAAATACACCAACTGACCACAACAGCAAATACAACAATTCGCCCCCTATATACTATACACGAGATTTGGTACCAGGTAAGGGAGAAGAAAAAGGGAAGAGGCCAAGCAAACAGAATATTTACAAAAATTAAAATGCACATACCACACTCCAGGCACAGCTGACCAGCAGTACAGACACCAGGGACATGACGAGATGTAATCTAAAATGACACGACACGAGCCGGCTAAATCCGGAGGAGACCCTGGCTGAAAGGGTGACCAGGCCTTTCAGCTAACACGCGGAAACTCCTACGGATTTTGGCGTGGGACATAGTTTTATTCGAAGACCCTTACTCGTGACAGCATTTGATTGGTTCCCCGCTCCTACACCAACCGGGTTCCGAGCTGATGCGTCAACAGATACTGCACCTGGCATACTAAGTTTATGCACACAACACACTGGTATTGTAGCACACTGTACCAATGAAACCTACAATTAACCAGGCGGAAGGTTTGAGAATAGGCACACGGCACCACGACTGTGCACACGACACCAATGTGACCTTTTGACCGACAATTGGCCATCCAGACGCCATGCCTGAGCATAGGGTTGCGACAGTATCGGTCCACTCTGCTTTGGATTGTTATTGAGCAGAACCCGTCATCAGCATGGACGCATGTCCCATGGAATGGTGGTTGAAGCATGAAGGGACATATGAATCTTCAGTGCATCTGGCACGTAGATATCTTGCAACACCGGTTACAACAGTGCCATGAGAACTCCTGTTTTCACTTTCAGATGACATTGTAAACAAGCAGCAGGCAGCATTATCTCCTGCAAATGTAAACAAACTTGTTTGTCTTAGTGATTGGCTGAACAAGAAGTAGGACTGAGTGGACTTGCAGGCTCTAAAATGAATACTGCTTGATTTTTGAATGCAGTTATTTTGTACATAATTCTACATTTGTAAGTTCAACTTTCATGATAAAGAGATTGCACTACAATACTTGTATTAGGTGAATTGAAAAATACTATTTCTTTTGTTGTTGTTTTTTACAGTTCAAATACTTGTAATCAAAAAATATAAAGTGAGGACTGTACACTTTGTATTGTGTGTTGTAATTGAATATATTTGAAAACATCCACAAATGTAGAAAACATCCAAAAATATTTAAATAAATGGTATTCTATTATTAAAAGCCTGATTAATCGCCCAGTTAATCTTTTTAATCACTTGACAGCCCTAGAAATGTTTCATTTTATGTTGACCATTTGACCTGAAAGATTTTTCTTAGATTGTTTGGAATTGCCAGCAAAGCAGAAAATCAGTTATTCATACAGCTCCACACAGAGTAATTAGCAGAGGTCTCCTCCTGGATACTGATTTTCCTCTTGGCTCCTCTGTGCTTTTCCCCTGGGAAGTGACAAAAGAGGAGTTTTCTTCAGAAGTAGAGATTCTAAAGTCACTGAAAGCTGACTATTAAAAATTATACCATACATATTGTGGATAGAAACATATTCATTATCTTATTCAGTCCCTTCTGACACTGCTTTGAGGCGCTCCATGTCTCTGCAGCCTTGTTCTGAATTTGCTTGACCTTATATTTTTTTGCCACATCAAATTTTCATTAGATGGCAGTATATTATACACTACTGTGGCTGTCATTACTTGACCCAGGAAGTGGGTATTTCAGAGACAAGACTTGAATCCCAAGCTATAGCCTCTAATCCAAAAAATGTTGGAACCCTCACAGGAACCAAGCACAAAAGGAAGTCCTTGTCACCACCAAATAGAGATAGACTGAAAGCTTCTCTCTTCCCATCTCACAAGAGACTAGAAAAGCTAAGATTCTTGTGTCGAAGAGGATACATAAACCTAACTCTAGAGGGAGCTCACAAGCACAAATAGAAGATGAAAGTTATTTATACCCGCTGCCTGGTCAGGACTGAAAATAAAAGCAAATACAAGGGTGAACATGTGGCAGAGTTTAATTTTAGTTGTAGGAAAATTACTGGTAATAGAGCAGAGACTATTCCCACCGAAGAAAGCAGACATATTTTGGCGGGAAACAAACTGTAGTTACCAAAGCAACCTAGCATCTAAAAGACCTAAACTCTGGCAATGAACCACCACATTGCTATAACAGAAGACCCATCTTGAACCCATTAGCTCAGCCAAAGGACTGGATAGCTGACTGACAGATCAACACTGTTTAACTTCACATTGGGATACTATTCTTCATAGACTGACTTTTATATTATTTGTGGCCAAGAGTTTTGTGACTCAATTTAGAGGGAATGAATTGTACAGTCTTTTGGAATGGTGATACAATCAATTCTAGACCTGGTCAAATAGTTAATAAAAAAAATATTTTTAATAGCATGGAATTTGTTTCACTAGGATTTATAGGACCTAATATTTATTATTTGGGTTTCCCGACAGTCAGATTGCAAAATATCTGCAAATCCAATAAGTTTCACAAATTTTTAGATTATTTATCTGAAAGGCTGTCCCAGAAAGTATGCCATTTGCTATTTGTTTTCTGTTCTGTTTAAAAAGATATTTCAATCATCCAAGCAGGGGACAGAAACAATGCTGTGTGATTTACCCAACAATTCATACAACAAATAATGAAAAGCAAAGATCTTAACCAAACAGTTCACAAGCAATCCACAGACTGGAAATTGTTCATCTTTCATCTTTAGTGAGGGCCTATAATTACATTCAAAGAAAGCGATGATCGGAATAATTTACTAAAGAACAAAAGAGTAAATTCATAATAAATTTTATTGAACCTGATCTTTACTGTCCTTTAGTCCAATTTTCCCGACACACATCCTTGCACTTTCTCCCATGCCTGTGAAGAGTTCCCTGTCAAAAGCTGCAAAGCCAGTACATTGTCCTCCATCTCTCTTCTTAAGGCTTATCTTTACTGCAATGCCTACAAAACACTTGCCAATGACCAGGCAGCTAATGTGCTGTGACCACAGCATATTATATTAATCTTAATCAGCTCACTAATACCTTGTGCTCCTCCTGTCTGCTTGTAGAATCCACCTGTTGTCACTCATCATGTACGTACATTGTAAGTAAGGGACACTCTTTTCACTACGTATATGTACAACACCTAGCACTATGGGGCCTGATCCGTGACGGAGGTATCTAAGAAACACCAAAAACACAAATAATAATTTGATCAAGCTTTAGTCACTGCCATAAAATCTTCTCTCTCCAGGAGTTTGATTACAAGACAAGAATTTAACAGTGTAGCTCTGCAATGTCGTTAGCTAATTATTTCATTGTTAAAGGTTCTTTGCACTAATACTTCAGTGGTATGGATGTTGCCCCGCATTGATTTCACAGAGGGCAGCACCCACATATCTAAGAACAGCATTATCGGGTAACGTGGGCAGTGTGATGTTCCCTTATAGAAGCTATAAGGCCACAGAGTGACAGATGAATTCAACTATAGAAAGATAACAAATATAGCATAAGCTACCTCCTGAGTTCAGCACAGCTAAGGGGTGTGTACGTGCAAACGTGATTTTAAGTCACCTTTGCATCGTTCTAATCCTGGGGCACTCTGCCATGTCCTGACCTCATCCCATGGCCATTCCCCCCTTGCACCAGCTGCAGGAAGGATAATGATGTAGGAGCCACCACAATAATTCTAGGCCACCTGATGATCCCCCATCTCAAGAACCACACAGGATGCCCTTTGCTCTGGCTTATGGACAGCTTCTCAGGTGAAGAAGCACAAAGCTGCCCTAACACAGCTGTGGAAATGGCCTCATGTTTTCTGTTACTCAATGTACCTGCTTAAGATGACAAAAGGTTCTGTAACCTTCCTGTGTGCAGCCCTCAGTGTTCTGGGCTAGTAGTTTGCTTGTATTAAGTGGCCAGAGCCCTGCTAGCAAAAGCATTTAAGCAGAGGCCCTGGTGTCGGCTGGTTTCTAGGAAGCGAGAGTGACCTTGGCTCCCATGGACCTGAATGGGAGTTGAAAGTTCTTGCCATCTTTCAGGAGATGATTTGCTACTCATTAACTCAGCCTCCCCAAAGAGCACCGGCTGGCTTCGATCCAGGAAGATTCAAACCTGCATGGCAACAGGTAGGGGGGCAGCAGTTTTAGGGCACAATCCAAAGCTCACACTTTTCCAATAGCCCAGAAATGGCATCTAGTCCAAACCACTCCATATAGCCAGGACCAGCCAAAGGTTTGTGCAGACAAATTTCCCCCTTCTTTTCCCAGCTCCTCTATACCTCATTATTCAATCGCCTGATTTTTCTTTGAGCAAGGTGAGAGGCAAATGATTGCCAAGCTAAGCTCTGTAATGAGGAGATCATACTTGGAGCTGCTTGCAATGAGGAAAGCAACTATTAAATAGTCCTGTCAGATGTACACTGCCATAAGCCACAGTATAGTGTTAGAAAAAATAGATTCTTGCCTCTTCTAAATATATGTTCAATGCTGATTTTGCTCATAAAAATAACCATTCCTCAAAAAACCCAAAACACAAAAAACCCACCATCACCACCGATGAAGCTGCCAGACAGGTTATTCTGATATTGTTTAACTATGTGTAATATTCCACTGTTCACATCTTATGAGGCTGCACTGCTCGTTTGTGCAGCAGGCTGTCTAAAGCTGTGAATGAGCAACACCATGGAGGTTGGTAATCCAGAGTGCAACCGAGCAGAAAACTGGAAAGACATAGATAGAGGGCTAGATTGCGACATGACAACCTGCACTGAAAGAGGGGTAGCACATAACTGGTACTGCCCCAGCCGCTGTTTCTTCAGGGAGTGAATTGTGCCTCATGGTCACAATCCATTCCTCCCTCCCTTGCTCCCCAACAGAATATTAATTACCCCTTTGTGCCAGCTTAGCTCTGCTTGCGAGCGTATTGGCGGAGTACAACCAAAGCTCCACCCATTCCCCTATCCTGCCTGCTCACTCTCCACCCCCTATGTAAGATGAGGAGCAGCAACCTTAGAAAGACTTCCCTCCCCTCCCTGGAGTGAGCCATAATGCAGATAGTCTATCCAGTGGGTGCCTTATGTCCCCTTATTTCCCAGTGATGGCAAAGGGGTGTGGGGCTGGGGTGACAAGAGAAAAATCATGTCCACAACTGGGGATTCAATCCATTCTGATTTTCAAGACTCTGGAAAGCAAAAGAAAATAACTTCTACAAGATTTGTCTCTCCACAGGATAAGTTTCAGAAAGATTTTATGTTGCAATGCCATCTGGGTAAATTTATTTGAGAGCACCTGGTCTGATATCATAGTCCAAGATGAAACAAAGATAGGAATGTTAAACCAGAAAAAACTATGGATGGACCCTACGCAGTATTGACGTGAATAAATGAATCACTGTATAGAAAGGATTCCCAAATTTTTCTACGGTATGGCTGGCAATTTAATACTAGATTGTCTAACAGTCCATTTCCCTTCCCATTCACAACAGCTGGGGCCATCGCCTCTCCCATTCACAATCATGTAATGTCTCTGTGGCAAACACAGCAACTTTGTACACAGAAAAGGGATGTCAGGGAAGAATGGAATGCACTTTTTTTGTCTTGAATTTAGCTGCTGGAAATAAAGAAATGTCAGCTCCCCTGTGTGACCAGCCAGATCTCTGCAGGCCACCAGCAACTGAGACATTGTCAAGTGGTTTTTCTTGGACCACAGTTTGAAAACCTCCATCTTCTAGGATCTAGTTGGGACTTAGGACCATCCCCAGATTTAACCACAAGATTTGTATAAAGAGATACCAGGGAGAGAAGACCAAATTCAGGACAGATGTTCAAGGTGCTGTCAATTAGACCTTCTTGCACCAATTTAGATCCCTGTGTAATCAGACTTCGTTAGACCTACTTACACTCTCTCTAATGATGTGCAAGAAGACTAATTCGGTTGAACTCATTCACCAAGAAGCCAGAGAAAAGTGTGTTGTAACAATAAGGCCTAAAAATTTAGGCTAATTGGGAGTTCAACTGTGAAAATTATGAAATGAAAGTTCATAAAATACCACACAAAAAAACCTCTCCTATTAGTTTTGATGTGGGAAAGCTGTAAAAGTGAGACAGAAAGCTGGAATTAGTCCAAATAGTCCTACTGATATAACTTAAGAACGGTGTTAAGATCATGCCTGGTAAACAAGAGAAGTGTGGGATCAGAAATAAGTGAACCAAAATTGGTGTGTATCTGAAATTAGGATTAATTGGACAAAATAACGAGATGGACTATTCCACCCATCACTCCTTTTGGGGGTTCTTAAAAAAAAAGGGGGGGAGAGGGACACCCAGAGAGGAAAATTAGTAGAGAAGAAAATCTTGTAATGGGGACATTGGTGACTAGAAGGAGAGAGTTTCACCATCAGTGGTGCAGGGCCAGGGTGTGTGGCAGCCCTGATCTTGTCCTAATCCTGAAAGATGTCCTGACCTGACTGGGCTAAAGATAGGGAGCCTGATGACATTACCATCGGCACCAGCTCCAGCTGAATCCTGAACACTGCCTGGGATGAAAGACTTTGTCTCTTCCCCACCTTCCATGTGTCCTTTTCCTTCCCCACATTATTTCTTCCTTTTTCTATCTACCCCTCTCCTTTTTTCCTTCTGTCTAATAAGAGACTGGCTTAGCCAGCCAAGACTATTTTGCAACAGTGGTGGAAGTCTGTCATCAGACAGAGACAGTTAATCCAATGTCCTGTACCAGCATGGGGCTATACAAGTTTGCCAGATCTCAGAGTGGCTGGTAAAACCATGTGCTGGGCCTGTGTTTTTTTCCCAGCAGTGAGGTTACAAGTGAAAGTCAACACCAGAGACAGAGGCATTTCTCTCTTCGCTGTTCTTCTCTCTCTGTCTCTCATCTTTTGTGTTTTTGTCTTCTTAGGAAGTGGGATTGAACTTCAACTACAGCTCCAACCCATCTCAACTAACTTCTTCCCTGTCCCCCACCAAAGAGGACAGTTATCACCATCTAAAACATTGTCAAACAAGTATTTTTTTTTAAACCTTCTAAAAAGTCTCCAGCTAAAGGGAAAGCAAACAAGAGATGTTAAAATCGAAGCCTAGTTAATACTTCCTATTTCAAATGCTTGAACTGTTTCCTTCTTTTCTGGATCTTTAATAAAAGGTTAAAATGAGTTTTGATGGAGTGCTTGCCATTGTACTAAGCAGGCTGAGGTTTTTGTATCCCAAACTCTGAACCTTGTTTAACAGTCTTTAATGTTGGATAGCAACAGGGTCATGTTAACATCTTTGACTCTTTGGACCCATATATTCCACCTAAATGAATACAACAGCTGCAACTAAAAGTAAGGGACAGATTTAAAATTACCCCTCCTTATGTTGGGGTATATAAGTCCTTAAGTCTAAGGGCTTGACTACACGGGGTGTTTGTAGCACAGCTCAGACTCATCCCCTGCAGCACCTCCTGCTGCTCATCCTCGGGAATTAGCTCTTCGACCCAGGAGCACCCTCTGCAGGCCAGTGATCCACTTGCCGTTGCCCCCCCGGTGTCCCTCCGAGGACCTCGGTGCCCTTATCTCAGGGTTCTGCCTCCTGCAGTACCCCAGTCTTACTGGGTTTCCCCACCCCCTATCCCCACATTGCCTCAGTCATGGCTACTGCCAGTCTCTGTTTAGCCCCCACGCCCTGGGGCGGATTGCAGTCTATCAGCCAATCATCACAGGCAACAAGGGGTTTGGACTGGCTGCCTTTACCCACCCTCTGGCTGCCCCTCTGCAAGCTCAATACCTAGGAGGCCTAGAACTAGGCCCTGCAACCTGGGGAGTTGCTAGCCTAGGACTTCCCAGCTCCTAAGGCCTTTTCCCCAGCCCTGCCTCCCTCTAGATCCCCTGGGTGAGTTCCCTCAGCAGCCAGGCCTATCTCTCTCTCAAGTCAGAGAGAGACTGCTTCCTCTGGCTTCCCTGGCCTTCTTATAAGGCCCAGTTGCTTAGTTTGGGGTGTGGCCCCAGCTGCAGCCACTTCCCCCAATCAGCCGGGGTTTTACTCCCTTGCCCAGCCCCAGCCCTCTGCAGGGCTTTTCCAACCCGTTCCAGGCTGGAGCAGGTGTTCACCCCGCTACAGTGTTAAGTTACATCCACACTGTATGCTAGGAGCGTGAAACTGGCGGGTATATGCTTTGCTCTCATCAAGCTAGTGTGCATGTGTGTACGTGAGCAGGGTAATCATAGCCTAACTTACAGTGCCTTGTGCATCACCCCTGGTGTTGTCCCATCTTGGTTCCCCTCTGGCACTGAGAGCACAACTGTGGGAGCTAAAATGTCCCTGGTGACAAATCACAATGGTGCAGTTGACACAAGATAGGAATCAACTTAAAATGGCCCCTCCTAGCCTGCTGTGAGGAAATGCTGAGGGAGAAAAATAAGATAATTAATGAGCCTTACTTGGCATTTTAAATTGGCTCAGCTCTGTGCATCACTTTCATCTACCTACTTTCAGATGGCACCAGCTTCCATTGATTTAGACAAAGTACAGTTCAGCCATATAATGATGGGATGGCTACAAAAAGAGCCACCTTAGAAAAGGGTTAGACACAGATATTAGCCACGGGAATGGTCCCCTACTGTTCACTGAATACAATAGAAGCGTATTTTCCCCCCTTGTAATGTTGAATACATTAGATTTGATTTTGTAAGGGCTACAGAATTCAAACACAGCGAGATCCTTAGTTCTCTGTGTGTAGAATCATGCAAGTCAGACTTAGTTGCTAACAGCCAAATTCTATGCTTAACATGCATGTGCAACTTTTACTGAATTCACTGGCAATTGTTTCTGAAGGATGAATTTGTCCTGGTATGTTTTGCTTCTTCAACAAAGAAAGAAGATGGCAAAGAACAAGAGTGTCCCAGCTATAGACACATTGGTGCCAAAACAGGTCTTTAATCCTCATTGCCCTTGCTGAGCCTCACAATCTTTTGCTAGCAGTGTCTCCATGAAGCATGCACTTCTAAAATATATATATTTTATATGTGATGTCACTGACCAGATTTGTGCAAAAATAATTAAATCCAAATTCTGGAAATGGCCAGGACCATTCACCAGATTCTCCAAACAAAAAGAAGAACAGGAGTACTTGTGGCACCTTAGAGACTAACAAATTTATTAGAGCATAAGCTTTCGTGGACTACAGCCCACTTCTTCGGTGCCACAAGTACTCCTGTTCTTCTTTTTGCGGATACAGACTAACACGGCTGCTACTCTGAATTCTCCAAACAGATCATTGTTGTATATTATGGAGTTTAGATGGGAATGACTGACCAAATTCAAGTAATCTAATCAGTCCCCTGCCAATGCTCCTTTGCTCTGTTTCTATGTTGGTTGAAAGTACAATTATGAGGGCCAATAAAGAAAAAGTAAATTTCTTTAAGCCAAGTTAAGAAAAAGATGCCTTTGGTCCAAAAAATTGGAAGACTTTTCAGTAAGTTAAAAGGACAACCAATGAAGGCCAGTGCTTGCCTTTTTTCCATCCAGTAGAAAGATAAGCTACATTGTCCCCCACCTTCCCACCTCCAAGAACGCATGGAATTCTATTGCAAGGAAGATTATCCCATCCCACCCTATCCCTCCATGGGCCAGGTATTGAAGATCTAGTGAAGCACTAGAATGTCTTGCTGTCAACAATTGACACACTGGTCCCCAAACATCCCTAACTGATGCACCATCTGCACACAGCCCTAGTGTTCTTGTTCTTGTTTCAGTGTGATTGTAGGAGGTTGGTGTGTTGATGGAGGAAGATCTGCTCAGAATCTGGCCAGCTACAGCAGAAGAAATTTGCATGAAAGTATGCCGATAGTTTGACCGACTGACGTGGGGTAGAGTCCAAGGCTCATCATCCTAGGAGACTAACATCCAATTTGACAACTTGGACACAGTGGGTCAAAACTTCTTTCCCATCTTCAATAGTTCAGAGGTGTCCTCAGGACCAACCCATATAGATTGGCGCATCAGTCTAAAAGCAGACATAGGAAATACTAGGATCACATCAGACCACTGCTTGCTTCAAGCTGAAATGAGAATTCTGGTATCTGGGCAGGAAGAAGTTTCCATCACCATACCCTTAACACCATAAACTAAATGGACCCAGCAAAATTTGAGGATCATCAGCAAAATCATACCCAGCCAGAGAGCTGGTAGTGAGGTACTTATACATACAGTCACACACTGGTCATTGCTATAGATACTCAGCCTAAACGTGTCCTTCACACCCATCACCCTTACTGTCCCCAGAGTTCTTGGGCATGCAGTCATGGCGAAACAGGAAGGAAGAAACTAGTGACCCTGGAAGAAAACTGATCAGAGCCAGTTAAAATGCAGGACAATTTTTTCCTGAGATCCTATGTTGTCACTGAGACTTCTTCTCCCGCCCTTTCCTCTGCTATTACAACAGCTAAATCCCACCCTGCACAACCTCTCTAAACAGAGGTGGCCTCTATACCAGCCTGGAATCCAGCTCTGCTCAGTATGAGGAAATGTCACTATGTTCCTAGGAAAAATTTCCCATGTCTGCAACTTCCTTGGAGAACAACAGCCATACTGTGAGACTAGATAGGAAACCCCCCACCTCTTCCCCCACCAAACCATCAACAAACCCCATCACTGGATTCAACATATACATGGAACAAGACAGTCTAAGAGCACTGGAAGAAATCCAAATCACCTCCTGTGTTTCAGACCGCATGCCCATCATGACTGGTGGAAAATACTCTAGGACACTATGACCACCAGGCTGGATTTCTGTAATTCACCAAACATTGATAGGAGGACACAGACATAAAAGGCTTCCTTTAGGTCAGAATGAAGCAGCCCCCCCTCCTCATCACCGCTGTCAGTTGTCAAGACATCATTCCATTGCTTCACACATTGGATTTGTTCCTCATTGGGAGTGGGGAGGGGGAGAAATCAAATCCTTTTCAGAATCGCAGTCCTAATTTTCAAGGCCCTCTGTGTGGAATCGGACCAATGTATCTTAGAAAATCACTCTTGCTCTGCAGCAATGGTCTCCCTCAGCAGCTACATCCCTCAAGAACTATGAAGCCATCAACCAACCTCAAGCTATCAGCTCATGATAGTGGCTGAGTGGGGTTTCCTGGCAAGAAAGTCAAAGCTTTGGGACTCATTAGTAGAGGAAATCAGAATGTCCATAAAACCCCGTGCTGTCAGAAGGGAGTGAAACACTCAAGTTCTGATTCTACTTTCCCACTGCTGCTACTAAAGATAGTAACTGTGATAAAATAAAGAATTGGGAAAGGGGGGGACAGAGGTGAGGTCAGGAAAGAGGAGCAAGTGGAATGGAGGAGAAATAGGACAGGGAGAAAAGAGAATGGAGGATGACAAACTAAACTGAAAACAAAGACTGTGAATGGCTATCCAACTACAGAAGCAGTTTCTCCTCTGTCATAACTATAAAAGGGAATGGTGTAACAGCTGTCCTGTGTACAGTACTATAAAATCCCTCCTGGCCAGAGACTCCAAAATCCTTTTCCCTGTAAAGGGTTAAGAAGCTCAGGTAACCTGGCTGGCATCTGACCCAAAGGATCAATAAGGGGACAAGATACTTTCAAATCTTGGGGGGGGGGGAGGGGAGGAAAGGCTTTTGTTTGTGCTCTTTATTTTGGGGGTGGTTCGCTCTTGGGACTGAGAGGGACCAGACATCAATCCAGGTTCTCCCCATCTTTCTAAACAAGTCTCTCATATTTCAAACTTGTAAGTAAAAAGCCAGGCGTCTTAGTTTTACTTTGTTTTCTCAACTTGTAAATATACCTTTTACTAGAGTGTTTATCTTTGTTTGCTATACTTTGAACCTGAGGCTAGAGGGAGGTCCTCTGAGCTCTTTAAGTTTGATTACCCTGTAAAGTTATTTTCCATACTGATTTTACAGAGATGATTTTTACCTTTTTCTTTAATTAAAAGCCTTCTTTTTAAGAACCTGATTAATTTTTCCTTGTTTTAGATCCAAGGGGGTTGGATCTGTATTCACCAGGGAATTGGTGAAGGTCTCTCAAGGCTACCCAGGGAAGGGAATTAGCTTTGGGATGGTGGCAGTGGACCAGACCTAAGCTGGTAGTTAAGCTTAGAAGTTTTCATGCAGGCCCCCATATTTGTACCCTAAAGTTCAAATTGGGGAAGCAGCCTGGACATCCTCCCTTGGTGTTCACACCTCAACTGCTAACAGAGCACCTCACCCTTCCTGACTGAACTAACCTCGTTATCTCCATATTGATTTATACCTGCCTCTGGAGATTTCCATTACTTGCATCTGAAGAAGTGAGGTTCTTACCCACGAAAGCTTATGCTCCCAATACTTCTGTTAGTCTTAAAGGTGCCACAGGACCCTCTGTTGCTTTAAACTGAAAACTTCACTTTATTTTTATTAAGTCACATGCTTCAGGGTTTATGCTAGTCACTGACTATTAGCAATCAGGATAAGGCCTAGATCACCCTCCCTCTACCTACTGCAGGGCTCTTAAACTTTCCTCAAAAGCATCAAAGACATTTGTCATTGTCAAAGACAGGACACTGGATTAGATGAGCCTCAGGTCTGATCTAGCAGGGCAGTTCCCATGTTCATATGACTGCCTCAAAAGCAGCAATAAGGATAAAATAGGTCTCAAGCCATTGGACAACTTTGGGCCAGATCCTTAGATGGTGTGAACGGACAAAGCTCCACTGAGCTCACCGTCTGAAGATCTTGCTTTTTTGAAGCATCATTAGAAGTATCTGAAGGCAAAGATTGTTGAACACCTTCCCACAGGGTATGAGGAAGAGCTCTACCCTTCCTAGCATCAAACTGTAAGAAAGGCCTCCTTGCCATAACACTCTCCAGAGAGCCAAAGCAGAAGAAATTCTGATACCGTGTTCAAAATTAACAGCCCATGATTAAATCTGGGGCAGGAACGAGAACAACTATGGCACTCCGAGACTAATGGCCCATGATTCCACCGGGAACAGGATGGAGAACTGACTGACTGCTCTTCTAGGCAGATCTCATTGGGTTTTTTTATAAAGTCTGCACAAAAATTAGGTACCGGGGGCCAAATCTTCAACTGATGTAAATCAGCATAGTTCCAATAGAGCCACACCAATTTACACCAGCTGAGAATCTGGTCCTATCATGTTTGTTACAAATGCCAATAAATTAGATAGTAAAATAATCCCTCCCTTCAAAGCTACTTGACACATGAGCAAAAATTCATGCTACTAAATAATACAAAAACCCATTGTGATCCCTTCGCTCCCCAAATTTTTCCAATGAACACATTTTAATTGTTTCAGTGTGTTGTTCATGGAAATTAAACCATATTTTGTTTGCTTTTCAATATTTAAAAATATTTCAAATGTGAACAGAATCAGGGCATTTTGTAGCCATGGTAACGTCTACATTCATTTTTTAAAAGGCTGTGCTATCTTTGAAGATTTGTGACATGATGCAGCAAGCACGTCACATTGAGTAGGCTTATGTTATGTCTCACAAAGCAAAGTGACTTGATGTGACCTGGCACAGGGCAATGATATTTAAAGATATTCAAGGGAAATTATGTTTATAATGATAGAAGTAGGTAACTGCTTCAGATGTGCAGGTTTTTTCCAAACTGACCTGCCCCAGGAAAACACCAATATTTACATACCTTTTTATTTAAAGAATTTTCCATTTGTACAGTAATTTTCAGCACTGAAGAATGTGGAATTAAAGGAGACGGTGGATGTATAGGAAGGCACTCTCCTCTACAGGCTCCTAATTTGATTTCCTAGCCCAGTAGAGGTACGATCACAGTTGGGACTGCTGGGTGCTACTGTAATATAAATATCACATTCTCAATGTACTTTTTGTGTTTATGAAGGTTGTAGAATCAAGTCCTCGAAAATTAGGAAATGCTTGATTGATTGCTGTGAAACCTTCATTTGGCTCCCTGTGCACCCATCCCATCAGCAGTGCTGTAGTGGGGAGGGGGAAGCATGTGTTCATGTAATTAAGGACTGTATTGTAACCCATACTCACAAGGGGGGCAAATTAAAGTCTCATGGGAAACTGTAAATCTGGCATTTGCTAACTTTGGAGTGGTTGATTTTGTAATTTAAATAATGGTATTTTAATGTAGTTTTTGTATGTCATTTCTTGGAGGGTGGGTTTAAAAGAAAAAAGGTTAAATAAACTTCTATTATGTGCAAATTTACCACCACACAATCAGACAGCATCAACTGGGTTTGAACCCAGAACTTTTTAACCAGGAAAGTGTTAGGCAATGTAAATATATGGATCATTACCACTTCCCCTTATTATAATTTTGAAGCTAACCTCCCTAGGGACATTGTAGAAGCACCATTTCCAAGACTTTAACAATCGATTGAAACAAGCACTGGAAACTGTACTGTAGGGAAGAACCCTGCATTGGCCACAGGGAGAAAGACTAGATTAGTGTGTGTGGGGGGGTGTTTATTTTTGGGGGGCCACTATTCAGTTGCAGGCTTCCCCCTCAAAAAAAAAAATCCTGCAACGTCACACAGTCCTTTGCAACTGATTGTGGGGATTTGAGTCCAAGGAATAAGCTGCATCCTCAGATTTTCAGAAGCAAAAATTCTCTCTACCTCAGGGTGGAGAACTCCGGAGGTACATTGTTGGCTTCAGTGTAACTGGAGCAGGGGAAAGGAAACTTTCCTTACAACAGGTTCTGGTGATATTATCTTTGAGAAACTGTCACACCTTTGTTGTCTGCAGGAGGCCTTTGATATTCAGGAGAGGGCTAGAATTGCCTTTTCTTTGTCCCATTAAATGTAAGCTTTTGCCATTTCTTATATCTCAGCATTTGGCTTATGTTCCTCAGGCAATTTTTGAGGAGGGGTGGGTGACCTGCCCTTGCTTCTGCTAGGTCCTAGCAACCTGGATTGTGCCAGGTATTTTTACCTCTCAGATGGCTGGTGCAACCCCACAAACCATTTCAGGGCCATATCCCATAGGCTGAAAAAAACCCACAGAACTAGATCTAACAGGTCTTTTCCATCTCTAAATTTTAAATTAATTAATGGAGATATCCTATCTCCTAGAACTGGAAGGAACCTTGAAAGGTCATCAAGTCCAGCCCCCTGCCTTCACTAGCAGGACCAAGTACTGATTTTGCCCCAGATCCCTAAGTGGCCCCCTTAAGGATTGAATTCACAACCCTGGGTTTAGCAGGCCAATGCTCAAACCACTGAGCTATCCCTCCCCCCAACTGTCTAACTTCAAATATTCTTTGAATCTGGCAGAAAATAATTTAAATCCTCTTTTGGCAATAATTTCTACCTCACGTGTTTAAGCTTCATGGGGAAGCTAACCCCTCAATGAACTTCAAACAGACCTACTCTGTTTGGGTAGATTTAATATCTAATGTTTCCTTGAAGAGACTTTTTTGCACTCCTCTTTGCTAAGTCCTGCTCCTCTCTGTGATGAATTGCCACTAAGAAGAGTGAGAACAGAGATCAGAATCTGTCCCATTTAAGTTTCTATTATTTATATTGCAGTAGTGTCTAGGAGTCCATCATGGACCAGGACCCTATTGTGCAAGGCCCTGTATAGACACAGTGCAAAGAGATTAGCCCTGCTCCAAAGAGTTCACAGTCTAAAAATTTATGTTGGAATAATCCATAACAAGAATGCTTTGGACTTGGGCTAATTAGTTGTATTCAACAAAAATGCCAGCGGTATATAGCACTGCAAAATGTCATCATGCCTGAAGGGTCCATTGTGATCATCAAGTCTGCTCTCTTGCATAACACAAGCAATAAAATCTCACCCAGGAATCCCTCCATCCACCCCATAACGCCTGATAACAGTTGTTTGGTATACACATTGACAACTCTTTGCTCATGCCTATGACCCTCATGTATTCAGAAAATATCACAGGAGTTTGAACAGCATTATAAGTGGCCAAAGCCAAGAGGTGGATTTGCTACCAGTAGTTAGCCCAAAATATAGCTCCTTTAAAAGTTTGCCTAACAATTTTCAGAGGAACTGTTCAATGTATATATATATATATGTCAGCAAATTACTCACCACTACTGTAACTTTTCACTTGTGGGCTTTTATTGGGCCATATCACCAACTAGTTTAAATTGGTATTGCTTCTTAGAATCCAGTGGTTGGAATCTAAATTTAAACTGAGTAAAACAGTCCTGCTCCCACAGAGAGCAAGTATTTTAGAACTGCTGTCATTCAGCCTACTGCATCTCTTTTATAACTACCGATACTGGCAAAAATTAGGCAGAATCATCTTCTTCTAAAACTATATCAACAGAGCTATGTTTAATTTGACATTTCTCACTCTGAATGAGGGACCTTGTTCAGGCATGCTCTGTGTCAGCTTCAGAGGATATTTTTAGGAGAGGAAAATGAATTATTCATACATTTTAATTGCATTTTCCTTACTTCATCTGTTTAATTGCATTATATCATTCAATAATCCTTGCTAAGCAATTGCTAAAAAACAATACTCTTGTTACAATAAGATACATCAGGTTGAGGGTCTGGATAGTTCACTGGATTGATCAGGTACTTCAGCGCTTTTCACATCTCGATTGCTGGTTGTAGTCCAGCTGAGATCTGCAACCACTAAAAGATCTTGCTGCCTGCTCTGAAAGAATTCATGACCTGAACCCAGTTTCTAGCCCACAAGTTTTTCGACCCCTCTTGACATAGTTGTCAGACTCTGCAGAGATGCCAGTGTCTAAATGTTGTCCTCTTCATCCTGGAAGCATGATCTCTTCAAATCAGGATTGAGGCATTTTAGCAAGATGTTGTGAGGGAAACTTGTGGAACAACTATTTGAGCTATATGTGTTAGTAATAAATTCACTTGAAAATGTATAAGTCACAGATTCAAATGCATGTTTATGATGATGCATACCAAATATCATTTTCATATGTGTATTATCTAGAAAGGGAGAATACTATACATATAAAGCAAAATCTGTGACAACATCTCATCCTCTCCATCACATGGTAGATTACAGTCTACATAAGTAATTTTATGGCCTCCTCTCCAGAGTATTTGAGCACTTCACAAACAATGAATTTATCCTCACAAAAAAAGTCTGTCACAGAGCCAGAACCTGATTTAACTCCCAGTTCAGCCCCAAATGATAAGGTTGTGTCATATGGGCTCTGGATTGATAAAACCCCAGAAACAAGTCTCTCCGGATCACATTTTACCTAAACTCCCAAAGTCTGGGATAGGGAGGGGAGTTAGATAAATGTCTCTGGTTTTGACTCATCTCTAGTTTTGCGATTGTTTCACCACCATGACAATGATCTGTGTTACATAAATAATTCACGAGGAAGTATAACAATACTGAAGTTCAATGAGCCTTCCAGTCAGGTTTACACACCCCATTCAGATGCTAACACTAGCTTTCATCTTTCAGATAATACATATTCCATTTCATTTGCCAACCTGTTATGTGACATAGGAGCTGCAGGTTACATTAAAGTCAATTTATTAAATCACTTAGCTGAAATCCCACACCAGCATTTGGCTTGTGCCTCTCCAGGATTAGCAGGCTGCATCGTATATCACTCCAAAATGCTTTTAGTCAGAATCAGCAGTAATAATTGATTACAGAGCAGTACAAAGGGTTGATTTTAGGATCCGAAAAGACCCCAGTGAAGTTAATTTTGAAGGCCCTTAAAACCGTGTTGAACTATTACAAAAAGAAGTCACTAGTCACCACATTGGCATCTTTGTATTATGCCCTGGCCTCAAAATCATGGTGCTGCTCCCTCATCTCGTAACATATTAATGAAACATGATCAAATTACAACGCTGCATCATAGCAATATCATATCGGAGGGTCTGAATTAACCAGTGCCTTTTCTCTCACTTTCACTAAGAGCAGGAGGATATGGTCTTGGAGCTAGCTTCTCATTCATCCATTAAGATCACTACATACTGAAACTAAATTTCAAGGTGCTCAGACATCACTGCAATTGGCAAAGTATAAATACATTTTAAAAACAATCACATATCATAAAAGCAAATACTTCCTCAGAACTCTCTCACATTACAATTGAAATCAAACCTACACATCACTATCACAAATATATATATATATATATATATATATATATATATAAGAAATGTACCAAAATATATTGAACTAGTTCATTATTTTGGGGGTGGGGAGAGAAGAGTGAGTGAGGCGGGGAGGGTGTTTTTCTGAACTTTGGTATATTTCAGTATGGTGTGATAAAGGGTGAGTGACCATGGATTTCAGCTATTTGATTGTAATTTTCGCTTTCTGGTGTGGAATTTGTTTGGAAATTTTCCCTTCTTTTTAGATTTTCCCTTTAGCCTGGATTTTATTAGGTTCCTAGGCCATCATTCTTTCCTAGGCAGGAACAAACCATGTGGGGGAGCAGAAAATGCACACATGTAGCTTATGCACTTGCCTCCTCATTCTTCTGTTGGGCTGTGGTGGGTATTGTCTCCTCCAGGAAGAGGCTGAAGCCATGTCTTCACTGTAAAAAAAAGTGCATTTTTACAGTGAAATAACTAATCATATTAGTATGTCACTTTAAAATCCTAGTGGCAACAAGGCACAGGTAGTTTTTACTGTGATGTAGGAAGATGGGTCAGCCACAGGTGGAAGGTATAGTGTTGACTTTGCCTACCAACATGGTGATAAAAATTGTGTAAACCTCGTTTCCACTATGTGGAAGCAGAGCAAGGCCTGACAGGGATTTGAAGGGGATTTCAAATGCAAACAGTCTTTGTTAGAAAGAGTCAGGCTAACTGTAACCCTAATAATGTGAGACTTGTAGAAGCAAGGATTGTGTGAGGCGAGTGGGAAAGAACTGTGTGAGAAGTTGTTGCGACCTTGTGTAGATAATATGGAATGTAGACTAGAGTCTAAATAAGTGAGAAAAATAAGATATCAGGATGACCTATGTATAAACAAAATGCAGCTGTTGCTTATTATTGCATGTAACAAAAGGTATAATTGTTTACCTGGAGAGAGACCTGCCTAGAAGGGGGGAACCCTGTGTCCTAGTGCACTCTCTTTCTCCACACAATTGCTAGAGATAATAAAGTATCTGACTTTGCTGCACCCAAAAAAAGAGTGAAAACTGTGTTTTTCTCCGACAATTTTGGGGCTCGTCCGGGATGGCAACACCCGCTGAGACAGCAGCAACTGCTGCGGACCGTTCCCCTTCGAATCCCATGGCGCCACAATAAAGATTAGGGACCTTTTGAAATCTCTATTGGGGTATCGGAGGAGGACTGCCCGTGGAGACTGTCTGTCCCTGTTGGGCTTACGCCATCCGAACTTATTAACTGTGCAACAGGATCAGATGCAGAGCAGTGCTAGGGAACTGTTTGACTGCCCCCAATAAGGTTAGTTTGATGTGGTGCTGGGGACTTAGTTTTGCCACCCCCAATAAGGTTAATGCATAAGGGAAATGCATTAGGTTAATGCACCGGTGCTGAGGGGTTTTTACCGCCTCAAGAGGTGTTTTGACTGCCTCAAATAAGGGAAAAGTGTATTAAGTCCGGCTATAGAGGAGTAAGGTTATTGTTAAATGAGATGCATCTAGATTTAGGAAAGAATGTGTATGACTGTGTGTGTGTGTATGAATGAGCTTTGGTGGTATAAGCCGCTGATCAGGTCTAAGACTTAAGCTGACTCTAGCCACCCCAGGGCTACCCCGTGTGGGAGTTCTGAAAGCAAGGGGGGTCAGATGAATCTTGTGACCCAGCGGAGCCACTGACTCCAGTAGACCCTTTCCTGGAGAGGTGAGAGAGTGAGACGTTGCTTTAGCTCATGAGCGCTAGCAGACAGGACGTCCTCTCCAGTGTAGGCGATTGGAAAATGGGTAAGGGACAGTTTAAGAATTCCCTCTCACCCCAAAGGGTACCCCTGCGTACCACATGTATGTGTATTATGGTCCCCAAACCTGCAGGTATTTAGAAAATTGGAATGTTTGCACGTGTGATAATCCATCTAGATACTTCTCACTAGAAGGTACCTTTGATTTAGATAAACTCACATACCTCAGAGGAGCCCTTCTATCACCAAAAGCCTCTGACACAGTGGGAGCAATTTGTCTATAGCATCCAGCTGCCTCCCTACCCAAACCATTTTATTAACTCCCTCTGCTTCTTTATATCCCCAAGTAAGGTAAGGCTGAAAGCAAGGAGGGAAAGGAATGGGTTAATTTGAAAAATTCAGCTTGGCCCAGAGATAAAGAAAAGCTGCTCTGCATTCAAGGTCAAGAATCAACGCAGACCATGCTAAGTACAAAGAAAAACTGCTTTCGGCCCCAGCTGGCTGTGGGAAAAAATATAGACAGAGGTAAACCAAAGGCAATACACATTACAGGACTGAGATTACATTTGCAAAGCTTAACTGTCCAGTGAGATCCAACAGTCTGCCTTTGCGACCCTGGAGCCGGTGTGGTTTGGTGACGCTGAAGAAGCGACAGGCAGCCAGCCTGGACTGGAATCTCTGAAAGAGATGCTGCAGGAGACCCCAGGGTGTAAAAGAACAGCCCTCCCAAGAGGGAAGCAAGTTGGAGATTGCACAGCGCCTTCTCTGGACCTTATACACAGACATGGCCAGTCTGGACATACGTGAGTGAGTATGAAAGTGGCTCAGGGCTTGGGGCATTAATGTTTTTTTCCTGAGTGATGTGGGAGTGTTCCCAACACTCTGTTGTTGTTTTATTATTTTATTAATGAAGCTTTAAAATTCAGTCATATGGTGTGTTTTCTTCATCTTCCCCCAACGATCCTGCGGTGTCAGCCTGATCACCTGAAACGAGGAATAGATTTCTGTTACCAATCTGCCACAGTTTTGGTAGAAAATTGAGAAGGGGGGAGCCCTGCAGAATGCACACCATCTATTTGTTTTGCCCTTGTTATTTTATGTTTGCCTTACTTGGTATTGTTGGTGTTATATGTTGAGGATTGCATGATTAAAAGTGTGCCCACTCTCAGCCACAGTAAGTCTGAGAACCAGAGAGGGGTTTAGCATTCCTTTCTCCACCCCGGTTGACCAGGAAGGGTGTCAGGTGGATCTACCCCCAGTTGTAGCAGGACTGGGCAATAGAGAAGTTGGAGAAAAGGGAAGAGTTGTGTACTTGATAACTAGAATTGAGCAATTAAGAGCATAGATCATGAACCAGGCAGCAACTCAAACCTATGTCCAGGGCAAGTTGCAAGCCTTGAGACAGGACTTCCAGGCAGAAAAGGAAGCACTGGCTAAGCAAGTACCGGTCCTTTAGGGACTTGTCAAAATTTAACCATTTGTGCTCAGCATACGCCGTAACAGCAGTGTATTTGCCACAAGAGAAAACTGAATAGTTAAACGCCAATGGGCCATGTGTTTTGCCCAAGTGGCAAGCCTCACGAGGGAGGACTCGGGTAGCCTTGTGAGTAAGAATGTTTAAGGGAAGAGACCAGGAAGGGTGGGGGCTAGTTGATAAGCCCACCCTCCTAGCTAAATTGGTAGTGGAACAAGCCGGTGCCCATGGAAGGGACGGTTCAGAGAGAAAAACAGGATCAGGCCCAAGCGGGCAGACAACAGATAGAGAGATTGGAAAACAGGTCGGAAACTTTGAGGGCATAGTGGAAGGAAAGGAGTAAGTAATTATAAGAATGGGGATTTCAAATCCCCAGAACAATAACTGGAATGGTAAAATCTGAGTTGATTTGGTCTCGTTTTAGGAGACATGCAAGTGATTTAAGGAAAGAGTGAGAAGTTAACTCTGTAGTTGCTAGAGGGAATCAAGCAGTGAAACTTGGTAGGAATGTCTGTAAGTAATCCAGGCAAGAGGTTGTACTGAGTGGACTCCTCAAAAGTAGGTGTGCTTGTCCTGGCTTGTTGCGCCAAAGCTCTGTAATAAAGTTATTTTACTGAAAGGGTATATGTGGCATACATCGAATAATACGACTAATGTACTGTATAATGGCAATGTGTATGTGTTCATTGTTGGGAAAAGGTGTATGAGTGAAGAGTGGACGTTTCCTTTGTAGGAAAAAAGAAGCCAAGAAGGGGAGAAGGAAAAAGAATAGAACGAGTTAACTGAAAAACTATAGCTAGCAACCTCACTCCAAAGGTAAGACGCTGGCCCCCATTCAAGGACACTGCTCACAGCTAAGACTTGGCTGACAACCAAGAAAAGGGGGGGCTTGAATGAGTCCAAGCAGCTGTAAAATCTGCAAAACACTGCCAGGCATTAATGAAATGTGTTAAGCTTCTTTTCTCACAGGTAAAAGAAGTGCTACCCAAAGACCGTAGCAGCCCTGCCATTCATTGAAACCAGGAGACTGAATCTACGTAAAGTCCATCAATGAAAAACTGCTTTGGCTCCATGCTGCAAAGGCCCCTGCAAGTCCTGTTAACCACCAACACCGCTGTGAAGTGCCAAGAACTGACTGCCTGGACCCATGCTTCTCACTGTAAAAAGATCCCTCCACCTCAGGAGGACACTCTGACTGATAAGCCTATTTTTCCTTCTAGCTCTGCTGTGCCTTCTGGACAGCAGGAAAGAAAGACAAGGTGAAGTGCTAGTAACCTCTCCCTTGTCCCCTGACAGACCTACTGTGCTTTTGGATTTTTCTAGAAGAAACAAAACCATTACAGGATGATGTGCTAGTAACCGCTCCCCTGTATGATGTTGAACCACGACTGTTTCAGGAAAAGAGAAGGAACACTCGCTCCATTGAAACAGACAACTAGGATATTGCAGCAATATAACTAGTGTGTGTAAAAATAACAGAAGAAATCTTTTTAGTAGTGAAGACATAGCCTTAGAGTCCCACTACTCCAAATATGCAGTTCCACTGAGGTCTGGGCAGACCTTCCATGACCTACAAGAGGCAAGAAGCATCTCTGCCAAAATCATTAGCTTCCACGCTGCTGCCTAACCTCCCTGGGCAGTATGGCTCCTTCTGCTGACATGATCGCCACAGCACAGATGTGGAAGTTGTTTCACTCAAGAGTGAAGCTGAATACAGGTTAAGTTGAACAAGTGAAACTTTATTGCACTTCTCCATGTGTTTCTCTGTCCACGTGACTGAGTTGCTTCCAGCCTAACTCTCCACATTCTCTGTTCCTTTGCAATATAAACATTAAAAACAAATAATTGATGCCAAAACTCCCACCCTTTGTCCCGAGGTTGCTAGCACATGGCGGAGTTGGAGTCTTATCTTCACCACAAACTCAACTGGTTACATAGTCTGAGACAGGTCACTCTGAGTGTGATTGCCTGTTGAGGAGACCAAACTCTCTGTCTCCCTGGATCCCTGTGCCCTTTAAATCACCACCCCGGAAACCGGTCCAGTCCAGCATGGAGTACTGGCTCTTGCCAGTACGCCGTACCGGCTTACTTTCACCTCTGGCCATATCTCCATCCTTCTGGCTGCAACAGATCTCCCCTGATTGGTAGGAGGGTTTTGGTCCTTTATCCCATCAGTGCCCGCACTTGAGTGTTTTGACACCCAGGATGGGGTATTCCTGTATGCCAAACAATGCTAACAAGAAACAGTCTTGTGTATAAAATTCTGATGCTGCACATTGATCAGATCCAGGGCTTGTACAGCTGAATTCCCCAAGAGGGGTCTGTAGCGCTAACCCTACATCACCACAAACTTCAGTTGGTGCCCTCTGTTATTTTTTTGAGTTAGGTATGATAAGATCACATTTTTCCATGGGCTGCATTATGCTCTCATTGTATATTATTAGATTGTGCCTGCTCTTTGTAATGGGTGTATGTGAGTCCAATTCACCTGTGGAATCACATTTCAGGATGCCCTGCTATCCAGTGAATGTTGCACAGAGCATTACCCTACTAACATTGTTGCATACACTGAGGTTGTTATTGTCCCATGTTGCTTTCCTGTCCTGACAGCCTGAACCTGTTATACTCTTGGACTCAAAGGAGAGTGTCAAAATGTCATTGTCTGATGTGCCACCACTATCTTGTACAAGACGGACTGAACCTTTCACACACTGTTAAAATGGTTCAACTTGCCACATTCCTTGCAATGCTGTCCTAATACAGGGCAATTCTTTACCCACGCATGCGTTCTCCCACAATAAATGCATCTCACTATGGGTATGGAACCCTGGCTTCCTCCTTCCTTTACTGTTGCTTCACTGCATGTACCTCTCAGTGGGCGGGGGTGTTGTGCCTTCTAGAATTTTACCCTGCCTCCCAAGGCTTCCATTGTATGCCCCATGTTGAAGCATCTGTCCATTGTGAGGGATCACCTTCCTGGAGCAGTCATTCCTTCAGGAAGTTTTCCCAGCTGCCAGAGTATCCTGTTGTAAATTACAGAGTCTGTCCAGTCCCCAAAATTGCATGGGGCAACCAGGGTGCATAAGGAAGTAACAGACCTCAATCCCCTACCCTTTGGATTAGTATCCAATGAATGAAACGGTGTCACTCCACAGTTTCATTCTGATTTTGGAGGTATTGGGAGTGAGGGCAATAAGTCCTCATGGCTCCTAGGACTTCTGAGAGGCTTGAGCCAGTGGTAAGGTTCAAAAAGTGGTACAGATCTCTCTGCTTTGTTCACCAATAAGGTAAAGTGACAGTTTTAGTTTCCTGGTATTGTGCACCTGCATGGCCAGCTCTGTGTATAGCTCAAACTCCTCATTCCACCAGCCCCCTCACTGGGTTCAATGTGCATGTCTGCAAAATGCAGGACTCCAGGATGCTTCAGACTGAGTTTCATGACTCACACTGCCAGCTGGTGTGCTTTGGAGACCTCACAGCTCCGATGCTGCCACCATGTTTTATTAACAAAGAGAGAAGGTGAATGAAGGTCAAGCTGAACAAGTGGACCTTTACTAAACCCTTTGCACTGCCCTGTCCAGGTGGCTGCATTGCTTCCAGTCCCACTTCTCACATTTCCAATTTTCCTGATATTGGATCAGCAATAGCCCCTCCAGGGAATATGAGCCCTCTTGACACCAGCTCCACTGATAACACTACAGAAGTGCTGCAAGACTCTAGCCACAGTGAAGTCTCCAGGAGTTAAAGATTAATTTCCTGGATACTACTGTGAGCAAACTGAGGAAAAAAAAAAATCAGACTTCTTAGAATGAATATCCCAGCAGCTTAGTGAGTTAAAGAGCAGCACTACTCTGGCATCAGCTTCGTGTGTCTCGGGCCCTCATTGGCCATTAGCTGCCTCTACCTGAATCATCAAACTGTCTTGGGATCTTTTGGGCCATAGGGTGTGGGCACCGGACTCAGCTCAGTTGTTGGTTCAGTCTGTCATCTGGACAGCCATTCATTTCTGCCTCTGGGTGGGTGTCATGTTCTGGTGTGCAAGCTAGACCAGTGAGGGGTTGTGTCACAACCTGCCCCACAACCTTGGGTGCCTCACAAAATTTTTATGCTGTAAGTCCCAACCAGGGCCACTCACAAACAGCCTAACATCATGCAAGTCACACCCTGAATGTCTGTCTATAGATGCAGCCCTGGTTCTGTAAATCTGACCCCAGCACCCTGTCAGCAACATACCAGTCACATTCTGGCTTCTACCAGCCTGGGTTACTGCCTTCAGGGTGACCCCAACACACTCCCAGGTCTCAAAGTTCCCCCAAAATGTGTGTTTTGCACTGTCCAGCCCTCTCCTGGACAGTTCAGATCTGTTGCCCCAGTGAAGAGTCAATATTTGACTGTTTGCTACTTTAACTGGAGTTAAACACTTCAGCTTAAACACAGCACTGGATTGTTTCGATTAAAAAAAATAAAGTTTATTAACAAAAGATAGGATTGTACGTGAATTCGAGAAATCAGGTATTAGTCAGAAATGGTTACAAGATAAAACTTTCTAGTATCTAAAATGTAACAAACTAGACTTGGTTCAAGGTCAAATCCTTACCACATAACCCCAGCAATGTGTTGGACCAAATTCTCATCTCAGAATCTCCCCCAAAATTCAAAGGGCTGAGTCTTCTTTCTTGTTAGGTGAAAGAGAAATACCTTGGGTGGTTTTGCCCCTTACTTTTATAGTCCAGTCACCCTTTGAAATGCATTTTCCTGAAAGTTACCCCTAGATAAAGTTCATTCCAGCTGTGAGGACAGAGAGAGTCTCATGGTGAAAGAGGTTCCATGTTATTTGCTAAAATGCAGATTGATCTGTTCCTTCCCTCCTTTGTTGTCAAAGAATGGCCCACTTGATAGATGATTGCCGGTCAACTTTGATGACACTTGTCTAGAGGCATCAGTTTGTCCTTTGTCTTGGAGAAACCAGCTTACACCCATCTAGACTTGTGGTAGAATATGTGGTAAAACATTGTAGTCATTTCAGCTTATTTTCATAACTCTTATTACACATTTCATACATCCATTACACAAGACTATTGATCAGTGTGACATTAGTTTTTAAATGATAGCTCACAAAGCATAATTTGCACAAAGATTACTACAATAGTGTACAGGATGTGAATACAGGGGTGCTTTTGGTCACAGTGGGAGTGTGGGCTGGGGAGCCTCCCAGAATGTGCCCAGCCAGAGTTGGCATCCCTAGTCTGCACTAACTTATGCCATTTTATCCTGAAGGTGAGTGAGGATGGGAAAATAATCAGGAGAGGACCTACTTCTACCCACCCTGAAACCGTCTGTTCCTCCTCCCTCCCCTGGGTTGGCATGATAAGGAGGGAGTGGAGACCCTCTTTTCTATGCTGATCCCAGCTGAGATCAGCATGTGCAGCCTCCCCTCCACTCAGTGATATAGGGGAACATGAAGCCCCTAGTTCTCTAGTCTATATCTTATTGGGTTTTATGTGATCCTAGATATCCTTTATAGCTTTATTTTGATACTGGGTGAGATTCTCAGATGGTGTAACTGGAAGAGCTCAACTGAAGTCAGCACTACATCCTTTTACACCAGATGAGAATAAGGCCTTAGAAGGCTAAAAACAAATTCTCAAAATTTGAATAAAAGAAACTTTTAATCAGCAATAAACTTAGGAGACAGAGAAAAGTCTATCCTTTACTCCTTCCACAGCCAGACTTCCTACTGAAATCAATGGGATCGGGCTGTGGTAGTCTGCTTCTGCATAAATCAGATCCAGTATTATATGTGGAGAACAAATATTAAATCACATTGGCAGACAATTGATTTTCAGAAATTGTTTATCTGGAGAAATAATTCCAGAGGGCTTATGTCTTAAGTGCATGTGATACTAAATCGGGTGGTGGGCAAAGAAAAGGGATAAGGATAAGTCCCAGTCAATAGATAAGAATCTGTCTCCCTCACCCCAAAATGAAGAACACTTGGCACTGAAACACAATAGATCTTGCACATTATTTGGCAGCCAAGAGAAGTTGCTTTGACACATTGTGTCCCAAATGAAATCAGGAACAGCATGAGAGGAGAGGGAAGTGAAGGGGCTGTGTTGTGGAGAGCTATTAAAACAAGCTGTTAATTTTCTGGAAAATTGGGCAACATGCCTGTGGCTTCTAACCCATAAAAAGCAAATCAATTTTGCTTTATGTTGTTTTAAGTGATTTGCCTTTGCCATTGCTCTGTTGAGAGAAAAAACAAAACAAGAACACACGGACCTTAATTTTCTGGAGCATACAGGAAGATTAGTGCATAAGGGAGAGAACATCTGTTTCCCTTCATCACTAAACTAAAGATTTTCACTGCAGAGAAGATTGCAACCTTTATGATCTTGAGCTTATAAATGCTTATTATTTGAATGAAGGCAGGAGTCTAGCAAGAGATTATTTCCCTTTAAAAAGTGATGGAATGAAATCACATGGACAATCAGCCTTTGAGCTTTCTTCCCCCAGAACACATCTTTGTAGTGTCTATTGTAAGCCTTGACCAATTTCAATCTGGGGTTTGCTCTGGCCAGAGAGCAGAACTCTCTCTCCTGTATGTGGTCAATCACCTCCAGATTTGGTATTGATGGTTTCTTCTCTTGGAAGACATTGAATCTTGGTACACACCACTACCATGATACTTTTCTAGTACATGCCCATAGCAATGCAGGCATCTCTAGGATCATCCTATTTGTAAGTAGGCAGCACTCCGATCTGCTCCAATAAAAAGAGGCTACACTGTATATTGTCAGCTCACTCCCTTCTTGGGGTTTGGCTTTGTTAACAAGGTAATTCATAATACCTAGCTCTTACAAGTAGATGTCAAAGCACTTTACAATCTATAATGTGTTTATCCTCAACATCACTGGGAGGTAGGGAAGTAGTAGTCCTGTTTTATGGATGAGGAACTGAAGCACAGAGAGGCTAAGTGACTTGCTCAAGGTCACCGAGGAAGTTTGTGGAAGAAACTGAAATTGAACCTTTGTCTCCCATGGCCTAGGCTAGTGCCCTAGCCACTGACTTCAATTTAAATTCAAGACCAGCTCTGGCCTGCTTTATCTTGCTTTGTTTTTTGGTTCTTGTGTGTTAGAGTTCTAGATTCCAAGAAATAAAATAGTGTTACATCATAGAAACAAAATGTTTTTCCATCTAACTTCTGTTTATGTGCCATAAATATAATTCTCCTCAGGTCTGAATGTTCCTAGGGTTCATAGTATTGTCAACCTCAAGCATTCAAAAATCATGAGATTAGCTTAAAAATAGTACATTTGAGAGAAGGAGGTTGCCTTATGTTTGAGGCTTTAGGGTGTACTCTGGTCATATTTTCAAGCTTTCCTCTACAACAATATGGGCTAGAAACCCGCCAGCCCAGATTTC
This sequence comes from Chrysemys picta bellii, assembly GCF_011386835.1. NCBI lineage: Eukaryota > Metazoa > Chordata > Testudines > Emydidae > Chrysemys > Chrysemys picta. The sequence goes on from NC_088791.1 coordinate 133,537,974, forward strand.
TGACACATAGGCCGCATAGTATTTAGGCTAGCAATCTAGAACTCATGGAAAGGTTCCCTACTCCTCTTGGTAGTCTTTCTAGCTTTTTGGACAGAGCTTTTTCCTCTCAATTGAGCTTTATTACCAGACTCAGGTGCACTAGTCACAGAGTCAGGGAGATCCACTCTCTGCAGGGCATATCCTGTACAATGCCTAAGCCCTTTCCTGAGGCAGAGAAGTAATCTATTATTGTTGATACACAAAACATATGCATGGTACCCAAAGCAACAGAACCCAGTAGGTGGAATTATGGGTAATCAACATTATCATTCATGCAAGTGAACCTGGCCTGAGCTGGCTTTTCTTCTTCTCCCCTGCAGAGAGAGCAGGGATCTCCATCCCTCAAAATCTTGTGTCTCTGGAGCTTACACATGATTGGGGCCCCTAATGAATAATGCAATACAACTAGCGAGCAAACATTATTCAGGACTGAAACTGGTATTTGTTCAACTTCCCTCCCTTCGCATCATAGGAGCTGGGGAACAAGTTCTTCTGCAAAAATAATAAATAATGGGAATGCAATTTAAAAACCACCACCACTCCTAACTGCCCAGTGAACAGTAAAATGTCATTCCCAGCTTCTCTAAACACAACTCTAATCTAGCCTTATTAGAAGTGGCTTGATATTTCAGCATGCCCTTGTGACATTTTTCGGATGACTTGATAGTTACATGAGGGCTGTTACTAACAGGGACTTGTACCCCTCTTCAGACTAGTCATTATGGAGGGGGAAAAAAGTCAATCTGAACAATATTGGAAAAAATTGGCATTGGATGTGTTTTTCTGCAGATTACCAGCAGCACTCCTTGCAAGTATGTCCTTGTACAGTATAACTTCATGGCAAAAGCCTGGCTTTTAAAAGAATGGGCCCAAATTTGTGAAAATATAGGAATGTTTATGTAACTATCACTACTACCTTTTCGCTAGAGGATGTTGGTATCTGACACTGGGAGATGGCAGCCATGTTTATAGGTTCCGGGGATTGCTCCGAGGTGAGCCCAGGAGTGCTACCTATGCTTTGGATGAGGGGTAGCATAACTGAGGGGCTTGGGGAAGAAGGTACTTTCTGTTAAGGGAGACTTGTGGGAAGAGGAGCAGAGCTGTGGAATTAGAATGAAGTGGGGTGGAGGAAGAGAAGAAAAAAGGAATGGAGACAAAGTAACTGTTAGCAGAAGGGCTACAAGTGAGGCTATTTCTATTAGGGCTTGTAGCAGTAATAAGGGCTGTCTAGAGGTTCTGTCCCCCTCCTCTCAGGTAAGTGTCCTTTTCTTGGGGCTATGGGATATTCTGATGAGTGTTTCTCCATTTCTCTTGTTGACGCAGTTCCACTCCAATTAAATATTCATTGGGCCAGAAAGAATTACGCTCTAGTTCAGCAGTTAGGGCACTCACATGAGAGGTGAAAGGATTTGAATTTGGGTTTCTCTCATCTGACAGCAAGGTAGGTGTGTGTGTGTGTGTGTGTGTGTGTGTGTGTGTGTGTGTGTGTGTGTGTGAAGAGAATTGAACCTGGGTGTCTCACACCCCAGATGAGTACCCCAACCACTAGGGCTAAGGGAGACCACCACCTCCTTTTGCTGCCTGCCATTGTGTGTGGGTTAAAGAGGCTCCGAGAACACCTACCAGCTTGGGCCTAGCAGGCAAGATAGGTGGGGGACCATCTCATTCGAGGATCTCACTAGGATTTAGGCATGAGATAAGGTGCCCAGACTGAAGTGGCTGTAAACATGTTCACTGGCAGAAACTGACACTGACATTTCCTAGGCACCTCCAGGATTAGATGGCAGTTGAGTAGGGGTTTTGAGGATCTCAGTGGTGCCAGAATGTTAGGACTTAAAGCTAAGTCCTCGTCCATAGTCCCTGCTCTTTCCAACAAAGCTATTCTCTCACATACAGCCCCTCACTCCACTTGTTGGTCTTGTACTCCCTATCCCCCATAGTCCACCAGCTGTCAAGTCAGGGTGACCCACTGGCTAGAGGGTCTACCTTGTGTTGATGAAAGGGCATACACTTTGTACAATTATGTTAAGCTATTATCATTCATAAAACCAGAGCAATTTTGAAACCACCACCATCTGGAACCATGGGTAAGCAAAAAGTTATAAATTATTATAAGCAAATCTCATCTGAGCTGGCTTTTTCCTCCTATAGGGGAAGGAGAGTCTTTTCCCTTTCAACTTCCTGTAAGCTCCAGAGCTAGAAGGGTTTATGCCAAAACATTACAATTAAATGCACATACATGTTAGCACATGCATCCAGCACCTAGCATATCTGCTGCTTCAGCACTGAATATTGCCCAGCTAAAGCCTCCCCCAACCCCCCATATCAGACCCAGCAGCACAGAAGAGGAATGAGAAGAACCAATCATTTATTCAAAATAAATATATTTGAAAGCGGGTTCGTGACTGTAGGGAAAAAATGGTAGGGGAATAGCTGTGCTAGAGAGTCTGAAAACCACTGCTTTAGTGACCCCCATCCTGTCTGCCACACCTTTCCAATCTTCCCATCTTGATTAAACCAACTGATGACTTACTCAGCTTCCTTTGCTAGATGTTAATAAGAGGCTGAAGTGCTTCTTCCAACCAAGAAGCATCTTCAAACAAAGCTACAACTCTGGTCTTCCTCCTTGACTCAGGCCTACAAGCCTGTATGAGGGGGAATTACTTTCTCTTGGCCCTTGAAGGGAGTGGGACCAGGATCTAATCTTAAGCGCCAGATTTCCTGATTGCCTTCTGTGATGAGATAACTGGCTCTGTGGATACAGGGAAAGCAGTGGATGGGATATATCTTGACTTTAGCAAACTTTTGATATGGTCTCCCACAGTATTCTTGCCAGCAAGTTAAAGAAGTATGGATTGGATGAATGGATTATAAAGTGGATAGAAAGCTGGTTAGATTGTCGGGCTCAATGGGTAGTGATCAACAGCTCGATGTCGAGTTGGCAGCTGGTATCAAGCAGAGTGCCCCAGGGGTCGGTCCTGGGGCCAGTTTTGTTCAACATCTTTATAAATGATCTGGATGATAGGATAGATTGTACCCTCAGCAGGTTCACGGATGACACTAAGCTGGGGGGAGAGGTAAATATGCTGGAGGATAGGGATAGGGTCCAGAGTGACCTAGACAAATTGGAGGATTGGACCAAAAGAAATCTGATGAGATTTAACAAGGACAAGTGCAGAGTCCTGCACTTAGGACAGAAAAATCCCATGCACTGCTACAAGCTGGGGACTGACTGGATAAGCAGCAATTCTGCAGAAAAGGACCTGGGGATTACAATGGATGAGAAGCTGGATAGGAGTCAGCAGTGTGCCCTTGTTGCCAAGAAGGCTAACGACATATTGGGCTGCATTAGTAGGAGCATTGCCAGCAGATCGAGGGAAGTGATTATTGCCCTCTATTTGGCACTGGTGAGGCCAAATCTGGAGCACTGCGTCCAGTTTTGGGGCCCCCCCACTACATAAAGTATGAGGACAAATTGAAGAGAGTCCAGGGGAGGGCAACAAAAGTCATCAGTGGGCTGGGGCACATAACTTACGAGGAGAGGCTGAGGGAACTGGGGTTATTTAGTCTGCAGAAGAGAAGAGAGGCGGGATTTGATAGCAGCCTTCAACTACCTGAAATGGGGTTCCAAAGATGGAGCTCGGCTGTTCAGTGGTGGCAGATGACAGAACAAGGAGCAATGGTCTCAAGTTGCAGTGGGGGAGGTCTAGGTTGAATATTAGAAAACACTATTTCACTAGGTGGGTGGTGAAGTACTGGAATGGGTTACCTAGGGAAGTGGTGGAATCTCCATCCTTAGAGGTTAAGGCCCAGCTTGACAAAGCCCTGGCTGGGATGATTTAGTTGGTGTTGGTCCTGCTTTGAGCAGGGGGTTGGACTAGATGACCTCCTGAGGTCTCTTCCAACCCTAGTATTCTATGATTTGGTCCTCAAACTGACACATTTATTCTGCCCTCTTTCATATTGGCTTAAAATATAGGACTTCTCCTTATGTAATAGGTTCTATTGTGCCAGATAAACTTACATGTGCACTGAAGCCGATAACTTTTGATGCTGAAGCTAAGCCTTGACACCAATGCCATGTAGCTGTGAGACTATTTTTACCCACATTGTATTTGTTTGTACTTTGATACCCTCATTTATGTTACAGTTCTTACAACAATGGATTCAAGAGCATGATCAACAATTCCAAGTTGCATTCAGCTGTGAAATGAACAAGACAAGATTTCACAACACAAGAATACTTCTGAGAAGAAACCTAGCCTTATCCTAGAACCTACAGGATATTCATAAGATTTTCATCTGAAATGAACCTCCTCCCCTCCTTTGTTTACCTCTTTCACACACACCCTTGGTCCCACCAATAGAATTAGTGGTATTGTTCTTTCAATAAAACATGTTTTAAAAAAATAGAAATCTGAGTGACATTCAGGTTTACTAGCTTTTTACAATAACTAGCTGCTGCATGCAATTAAGAATTGAGACCCTAATCCACCAGTTGGATCTATTCAGGCAGGCATTGTACCTACTGGACAGAGGGTCTGCACAAGGAGTTCCCATTCCAGGATCAGATCCTTGGTCATAACATTAAAAAAAATTGAAGGGCATGTCTTCACTACCGGCCGGATTGACAGGCAGCAATCGATACAGTGGGGATTGATTTATCGCATCTAGTCTAAACACGATAAATTGATCCCTGAGCGCTCTGTTGACTCCTGAACTCCAGCTCGGCAGGAGGCGCAGGCGGAGTTGATGGGGGAACAGCAGAAGTCGACTCACCGTAGTGAAGACACTGTGGTAAGTAGATCTAAGTTATTCACATAGCTGAAATTGTGTAACTTAGCTCAATTCCCCCCAACACACACCCCAGTGTAAACCAGGCCAAAGTGATTAATGCACTGTGTGACAGGGCATGACTCACCACTGCAGTGCCCCCTGCTGAATGTCCTGGGGATCAGCTCTGCTAGGTGGTGCAGCCTCTTACGAGCATAACTTCTTCTCCAGGGACCCACGTCACTACCAGGACCATGACATCCTCTTCAGTGATGCAGCCCTCCGGCTGTGCCACACTCTGTGCTCCCCCTTCTGGGTGACAATATCACAGTCTGCTGTCCAGCCACTTCCTTCAGTGGTGACTGGGGCCAAATCAATACTCCAGGTCCCAGCCCAGGGACTGTCCCCTCCGACTCCTCTATAGACCTCCCTGGGCCACTCCCCCATGGCCCCAGCACCTTCTTTGACCTTGCCTCAGGGCCTCTGAAGATCCCTGCAGCCTACCAGGAGCTGCCTTTAGCTCCCCAGGTCTCTGCCTGCAGCACTCGTCTGTTCAGGGTGCTTGCTGCTTTCAGCCTGCAAGGCAGCCAGTCCCCCCTCCCTCCTTGAGCTCCAGGGAGTGAGTGAAGCTGCTCTGCAGGCCTTCTTATATGGGCCAGGCCAGCCCTGATTGGCTGCGCCTCACAGCCCCTCTCTAATTGGCTGCCTCCTGTGTGCCTCCCTAAGGCTCAATTAACCCCTTATGGGCCAGTGTGGGGCACATGCCCCATCACACACTGAAAAGTTAAAACTAACACTTTCCATTCTAGCTATTAATACTGGGCACCTATTATATAAAATGCCAGAGTCAGACCATTATTTAAAACTAATAAGAACAAAAGACACCCAAGAAATTAAAAACAGACATACAGATTCAGGTTTTCATTACAGATTCCTTTCCCACACTCAGCCGGAGAGTCTGTGGGGCTGATTTGCCTCTCATTTACAGTGTAGATCAAGAGTAATAGCTTAGATCTGGGCTGATAGACTAATCTATCTAACAAGTTTCATATCATGTTCAAATGAATTATTCAAGATTAACAAAATATTCAGCCTGCTCTAGTTAACAAATGACAATGGAAGGTGGGTAGGAGAGGTCAGTGAGTAGGAAATTTCCAATGTACCTTGTACCTGTTGTGTGAAGAAAGAGGACTTCAGTCTCCAGGGCAGTCTGTTTAGTTGGCTTCCGTAGGGAAGTTCTCTTCAGCTGTGGGGCCCACTTCTATTCCCTCATTGCTTCACGCATCCTGGCATAGTTCTGGATAGTGTCCACTGATTCCTTTGTGAAGAAGTAGGCGCTGTCTGGGGTTCTTTGTTTGGTATTCCGTGATTTTAAAATGGACACTTCATTGGTTTTTCATTTGTTGCCTTATCTGTTTTCTAAACCATGTGGCTCCTCCCTCACTTAGGGGACAGGCCTTTAACTGGTGGGCTCTGCTCATCTTCCTCAGAATTCAGAGAGGAATGTTTGCATCCTTGGGGCAGGGACGGGGTGGAATTCTCTGCAACTGCTGGGCCCTTTTCCAGTCCCCTATCCATTCACGCATCTAGAGAGGAGTTCCTCTAAAGTGGACTTAGATTGTCTCAGAGCAGTGAGTGTTTTCTAGAGTTATCTGCTTGGTGTCCCCTTCTGGCTTCCTTATTTTGACTCCCATGATCTATCATTGTCTGTTCATTTTTTGACCCCTATGCTCAGTTAAGTTCTGTGTTCAATGGCCCCTCTCATTTGAGGGAACAGGCGGTTGTTGTTGTTGTTTTTGCGGGGTGGAGGGGAGGGAAATGTTGTCCACCATCAGGATTTAAACAGGCTAACTGGCTTCCAAGTCTGTGGTGTCTACTCTGAGGTGGAGGCTGTCACAGTTTCAGGGTAACTGCATCTGTATTTCCCCACTCCATGGTCCACTCCAGGAGTTCCCAGTCAGGTCTCCAGTTGTCACCTGTCTCTGGGCAGGGTTCACGTCTCTGCGCGCCCTTGTGGGGAGGGGGTAGTGGGTCTCCGTGCACTGCCTGGGGCAGGAGCAGTGCAGGGAGATGCCTCCCCCTGCCAGGGGCATGCAGAGATGTGCCAGCAGCAGGCCGCTTCCGGGAGCAGCGTGGGGCCACTGGCCATGGCGTGCAGGCAGCCAGCCTGCCTGAGCCCTGCTGTGCTGCCAGCCGGGACTCGGGGGCAGGTTGTCAGATAAGATTTGTCCTGCATTTTGGGGGCCCCCTGTCATTGGGGGGCCTGTGCCACTGCACTGTTTATTTCATGGTAAATCCACCTCTGCCTGAGTCAGTTCAAGCTCAACCTTTTATACTGAAAGGCCTTTCTTTGTCTCCTAGTCTCTGGAAAACCCAACCTGAATCGGTCTATGCAAACTACTCCAGGGGGTGGAACGTCTCTGGAGTAATTTACTGTCTCAGGGGTCACCATCACCCACTGTTTTTTTGTTTCTGGAGAACTTGCAGTAACCCTCCCCCATGGAGTAGAACACAATCATACATAAACTGTTACAAAATGCAATACCATGATTTCCAAAGATCCTGCATGCTGTTCCAATATCTGTCACACCACCCATGGCTGTTCCTGGGGTGGGGGCTCCACCTCCTTCTGGGAGGTCAAAGACTAGTTGGCTTATGTATTTGTTGTCTTTCCCCCTGTGAAGGCCCTTCCTGTGGTGAGGCCCTTCTGGAGGGCACAGGATTGCTAGACAGGGACCTTTCAGGAGCTTGTTTACTTGAAAGGCAGAGAGAAAATACAGAGCTGTAAGTACAGCTGAAAAAAAAAATGAAGTTCCCAGGTGAAACATACAACTCAGAAGTAAAGAAGAAAGCCCTCATTAAAGTGGGTTTACTATGAGCTACTGCTTGACAGTCAAGAGACCTTTCAATAATGATTCTATATTAATTGTAACTTCCTTATCTATTAGCTACATTTTATTTCTGAAAGCTTCATTCATCAGATTCTACAGAGGAGTAACCACAAAGGCCTGTAGAGGCAAGGCATGGGGGGAGGGGAGGAAGATGCAGGGTCACATCCCTACTTGGATTGTACTGAGCATGCTTAGTAGCACTGCTGAAGCCAGCTGCCCTCTCTGTTCCCCACACTATCGGTAGGCATGGGTCATCTCTGCTCATGTGTTTGAATAGGGAAATCCACTTTAATCCCTGGAATTGCAGCTCTTGATGTCCTGTTCTTAGTAAGGCAGCAGCTTTTAGAAAAGCTTTCATCCTCAAGCAATACAAGGAATGGTGGAAGGAGAGCATCAGCTGCAAGCAACATTCCCATTGCTGGCAAGGAACACCTAGAGCCATGTCAAGTGCCTGGCTTCTGGTTGACCTCACTGTGTGGGCACAATACAGAAAGCAGGAAGGGAAGGGAAAGAAATTGCAAATGAAAGAGGTATTCAGGGATCTAAACATGCCTATTTATGGCACTTTTCCCCTAAGGCCCTTCATGTTTGAGTTTAAGTATAGTTAGTCACTTTGCCAGGTCAACTCAGAGTCAGGACTATATACTTCTCCATCTTTTGGTGCTGTGCTTGGCTGACAGTCAAATCAGTGCTCATTTGAAGATGGGACAAAGCATTGGTAAGGGGCCACTAGGATCACTGATGGTGCTGTATTCAAGGGCAGATTTCTGCTTTGTTGGATGAAGTTTGCTCTCAGGTACAGCCTGTGCAACGTCAGTGGACTGGATTCTCCTCACTTACTGTACTGTAAATTGGGATAGCTCCATTGAAGTCAAAACATGTAAGGGAGGATAATCAAGCCTACGGACTTCAGTGGAGTAGCTCAGAATATGACTCTGCATAGATTAACAGGCCTGATTCTGATCTCACTTACACCAATTTCCACAAATTTACTTCAATGGAGTCACTCCCAATTTACACCAGCATGAGATCAGAATCAGGCCCTATATATCTGAATGCCAGGGAAATTGGTGGTCAATTACAAAGAGGAGAGGGCTTGTCAGGATGAGAGCAGGTTAAGAGTTTTCAGTGGAACTGTTTTCCCATCAGAAAATGCGGTTTTGTTGAAACTGAAATGTTTCATATCGATTTTGTCAAAATAGATGGAAAAAATTGGAACAATTGAAATCTAATTGGAGTGTTGCACTGCAACTCAGTTTTTGTTATGATAAAATATTAACCATACAAAATATTGTATTCTGTTTAATATACAATTTGTCATTTCTGGAAACATTAAAATTAACTTACTAAGTAGAATATTTCAGAGTTTCTGCTGTGAGAAATTGAGATTAAAGTGGATTCGGGACAAAAACATAGCACAGTGTATATGTCCTAAGGCAGATCATCGGTGATGCAGCCTGTCTAATGAAGAAATCTCAGTACCTGAATATTAGTGGACTGCTGGCTTCATTTCTAATCTCTTGCTTATAAAATTGCTGTGTTAGTAACAGGGCAGCCCCAAGCATGCTTGGATCAGACTGGTTTTTGGTGACATCTTACAGATGAACTCATTAAAAGCCCTGGATAATGTGGTAGATGATCTACTCCAGGCAATGAAGAAAAGGAAACTTCCCCTCTCTGACCACCACTTTTCCTCCTTTGAGAGATTATCAGCAGAGTCTAGTTAAAAGACACAGATACTTGCAGTCTGGGACTAACTGGGGGAAAGAATAAGCTGATAAAATCTGCCCATCTCGCGTCAAAAAGATAAAGCTGCATCAGTCTTAGCCCCTGAATTTAAAGATTAATTCATTGGCTGCCACTTTTCTCCTGACAGACTGTTACAAAATAAATCCTAGAATGGATTGTAGTCTCTTCTAATGGCTTGCCTGCCTGCCCCTCCCTCACTGGAGTCCTCTCCTTTGGGTAAGTCTACAGAAGCCAGGCTGCCACTTTTGCACCTGCATGTACATGTACATGCACCCATACTTGTCAGGTGCAAACACAAGTATGCTCCACCACCAGGTGGAACCCCTTTAATAGTCACAATTGCTCAGGCCCAGCTGTTACTACTAAAAGCACATGCACTAGGATTAGAGTTTTCAGAGTCTGAGCAGGCACTTAAATTTCATAAATGAGGCACATGTGTGTGAGCAAACCTGTATGTGCTCATTACACATGTGAAGGCCCAGTAAAGGCCCTTTTGAAAGTATATCCCTTTATGTCTGGGAGCACTTGGAATTTATCTAGGATGCCATGACTATCTAAGTCTTATTTCCAAGCTAGATGTTGGAGAGGATCTTACATTTTTCCCCCCCGAGTCCAGTTTTATTTGTTCTATGAATAATAATGGGCCACATTCTCAGGTGGTGTAACTCAATGTGGCTCCATTGAACTCTGTGGAGATGCTCTAATTTACACCATGATTACACCTACACTGAAGTGGGGTGGTGCAATTTCTAGCTCAAGTTGACATACACGTTAGGTCTGCTTGAGCTAGCATGTCAAAAATAGCAGTGTGGCCACAGCAGCATGGGCTAGCTGCCTGAGTACATGCCCAAGATCTTGGGCATGATTTCACTTGTGCAGCTAGCCCATCCCAATGCACGTTACACCTTAGGGAATTCTGCACCACTGTGCATGTGCAGAATTTGTGTCCCCGGCAGATTTCTTTGCTTACCTTCAGAAAAATAACTCTCTGATGGGGAAGCAAAGGGAAGCCACAAGAGTAGTCATGCAGCCCTCCCCAGCAGTATGTTTTGGGGGCCCAGGGCAGCTGGCAGAGAGATAAATCACTGTGGGTCAGGGGCCAGGACTGGGGAAGACTGGACTAGTGGCTCCTACTTTGCATCGGGCTCAGTTGCTAGTCCAGGTTGGGCAGGACAGGACTTCCTCTTCCCCTGCATAGCATCCAGGGCTGGGTCAGGCCCACCCTCAGATTTCTCCCTCAGCTGCAAGAAGCTCGGACACCCCCTCCTCCCAAACACACACAATTCCTGCACCCATCGCTCCTCAGCTGCAGGGGGAGGGATCCCTGTAAAGAGAGCTGCTCCCCCCATCTGCCCAACCCCCATGCATCCAGACCACCTCATACCCAGACCCGAGTCCCACTCCCCCAACTAGCCAGTCGCACCTGAATCCCCACCCCACGGAACCCCACTCCCCCAGCACCTGGATGCCCCCAGAGCCTCCCAGTTCCCCATGCCAAGTTATATCTCCCACAAACATCCAGACCCCACCACCCCTGCTGAGCCCCAACCACCTTAATTGGGACTCCCCTGCAGAGTCCCATTACCATTGCACCCAGAACCCCCTACCCCAACAAGCCCTTGTGCATCCACATCCCCCCCCACACACACACACACCTGGATCCCCCACTGAGCCACCCACACCCAGGTTGCCCCACAAAAACACCTCTCAGCCCACACCTGGATTCCCCCCACACTAAGCCCATCCACACTTTGATCCTGCCCTGCTGAGCCTGCCTCCCACACCTGGCCCAGAGGGGCAGGGCCCTGCGGTGTTACTGGGGCAGGCCCCATCCTTGTGCTGTGTCAGGGTTGGATGCAGCCTCACCGCTGAGTCTGTGTCCCAGCGCGTGGGATGGGGGAGATGCACAATAGTCTCCCACCTTTGTGCAGCCAGTGGCTTGTGCTCCCCAATGCCATGCTGGAGCCTCCACATTTGTTTGACAAATAAAATTTGCAGAATTTTAAAATATTGTGCACAGAATTTTTAATTTTGAGGGCAGAATGCCCTCAGGAGTAGCATTTGCAGCTACACTGATATTTTTAATGCACTAGCTCAATTTGTGCTAGCTACCCAAGCTCCCAGCTGCAGTGTAGATGTTCCCTTAAAGGAGGGTCTGACCCAATGTGTTTAAAGGCAAAGATAATAAGTCAATGTGATGAGTAATCTAGATTAAAATAGATATATGTTACAGAATGTGTAACACCGCCCCCCGGGGTTGAACTTGCAACCTTCAAGCTACAAGACAGGAGTATGAACCATTAGACTGTGCAAAAGATATAACACTATGTTTTTTCCAAGTAAAAATGCCAAACCACCAGAGGGAGCTCATTCCATCCTATGACTGAAAATGATGAACTACAGTGGAACAATGAAAATAGAATGTGGAACAGGGGTCGGCAACCTTTCAGAAGTGCTGTGCCGAGTCTTCATTTATTCTCTCTAATTTAAGGTTTTGCGTGCCAGTAATACATTAACCTTTTTAGAAGGTCTCTTTCTACAAGTCTATAATATATAACTAAACTATTGTTGTATATAAATTAAATAAGATTTTTAAAGTGTTTAAGAAGCTTCATTTAAAATTAAATTAAAATGCAGAGACCACCCCCCCCCCCCGGACCAGTGGCCAGGACCTGAGCAGTGAGAGTGCCACTGAAAATACGCTTGCGTGCCACCTTTGGCACGCATGCCATAGGTTGCCTACCCCTGATGTGGAAGTTCGGTGTGTTCTTCAGTTCATACCAAGTTCTGCTTGCACACAAATCTAGTGGGGTGGGGGGGGAAGGAAGGGAAGGATTTTTTGCCTCTTTGCTATCACAATTAGACCTGGTTTGGAATTTAATGACTAACCTGTTTTTTGTTGGATGTGTTGATTTGTCAAAACAGGGTGGTTGTTTTTTGTGGATTGTACCAGTTTCAGCTAGACTTTCATAGGGAAAAGTCCAGGATGGAATTTCTGGTTAAAACTAGAGACTGAGACCCACCCCAGAATAGCCAGTGGGCAGGACACTCACCCAGGAAGTGGGATGCCCAGGCTCAAGTCCTTGCTCTACCTGATTCAGGGACTTGAAGCGGGGGGTTCCACATCTCAGGTGAGTACTCCAACCACTGGGTTATAGATTATTCTCTTGCTCGCTTTTAGTGAAAAAAGTTTGAAAGGTCTCAGTTTTGTCTTGTTCAAACAGTTTTGAAAATCTTGAAAATGTTCACAGGATGGGAAAAACCCATTTAGCTGCAGTCTCGTGCAAGAGAGAGTGTTCATAAGAGGAGCATGATTGGAACTAGTCAGTATTTTCAATGGGAGATTGCTTCTCCTCCTCTTTACCTGCTCCCATGCGTGCTCAGATACTACAGTGATGAGGGCCATATAATTACATAAGTAGGCATGGATGTCAGGTGATGCAATTGGTTAAGCAGGTGGCCTGTGATTCACTGCAGAGCCAGGGCTTCAGTCTAGTGGTGTTTGCAGCAATGTGCTGCCATAGCCTTTCAGAGGCACATGTGGGTAGATCATTCCTTGGCTATTAGAATCACACAAGTTACAGACAGAAGAGGTCTCTTTGGTCACCTACTGCAATTCATCCCCTGCAGTGCTAGTCCAGGGTTTTCTCCCTCCAAAGGTACTTTGACCAACCTACTTTTAAAATGTGAGTGATGGGGCTTTCCCCATTCCCTTTGGGAGACTTCCAGAGTGAAATACATCACACCATTCCAAACTGGTTCTATTAGGCCTGTTTTCCTAAGCTTTTTTTTTATCCCATTATTTGTGTATGTACCCGGCTGTACAGCTCCAAAAAATCCTTTTCTCCCAAGTGTTTATATGCTTCACATTCTTGTAGACACTTAATCTCTTCATTTAGCAGTCAGTCAAGATATCAATGGATCTAATCCAGCAATTTGCTGATGTGACTATGCAGATCCTCTGGTACTCACTCCCCTGGTCAGAGGAGTGTGTACATTACAGCTATAAAATGCTACTTAAACTTGACTAAAGTGGCCTCTACAGCTAGGGTGACCAGACGTCCCGATTTTATCAGGACTGTCCTGATATTTACTTGTTTGTCCCGCATCCCGATATTTTGCACTCCCCCAACTCAGCCCCAGCCCCGCCCCAACTCCGCTCCCTCCCTGCCCCATTGGATCCCTCCCCAAATCCCTTCCCTGGCCCCGCCTCTTCCCCAAGCACACTGCAGTCCTCCTCCTCCCCCCTCCCTCCCAGGCTTGAGCGAATCAGCTGTATGGCAGCGCAAGCGGGGGGAAGAAGCAGGACGCGGCAGCCCGCTCAGGGGAGGTCGAGGCGAGCTGATGCAGTGGGGGGCAGGGCATGGAGCTGCCGGTGGGTGCTCAGCCCCCACCAATTTTTCCTATGCTCCAGCTCTTTCCCCCCCCCCCCCCCCCCCCGCCAGTGACCCCCATGTCCCAATATTTCATGTCTCTCATCTGGGTCACCCTATCTACAGCATAGCGCTGCAGTTTCTCCATGGCCTAGAAGGGCGTCCCTTCCTCCTTTCCCTATGCACATCCATCCCAACTTCTTAGCCCATAGTCTTCATAACTGTAGAGAAGACCTGTTGGTTTTAACTCCTAATAGCATGTGGGAAACAAGAATAAGAATAAAGAGGATCCTGAAGAGGTCTGCTCTTGTGCCTACCCCATACATGTTTGGAACTGTAACCAGGAGAGTCATCACCAGACCACTGAACAAATGGAAAAGACAACACTTTAGAGACTGAGCTCTGTCTTTTACAAGTGGAGCAGCACCAAGGCTGGTTCCTATGCTTGGAATCTGAACTTAAGGGAATCTCCATGAAGACCAGAGGTGTTCTCATTTGTACTGGTGTAAATCCTTAGAAGCTAATTGGACTTCACTAGAGTTACTCAGGATTGGCCCCAGTAAAACAGAGATAAAATTGGGCTCAGTGTGAGAAGTTATTCAATCTCACCAGTTAAACACCAGAAATTCAGACAGATTTGGAAAGCTATAACAGATATGTATACAAAAGTGCAACTTATTTATGGTTAGGCTGCTTTACATCTAGTTTTAAAATGTTATTAACGATTATGTGCCCCTTCTCTTTTTCCATTGTCTCTTATTTGTTTGGATTTGATGCAACAGGCTATCAGATATTAGATTATATGAGGAACAGAGATAAGAGGAACAAATTACATCTATTAAGGTATTTGGAAATGCTCTTTGGTGTGTTCAAATAAAGACTTTTTTTAAACAGGAAAGCAGGACTGTTGAAATCACTTAACTGCTGCTGCTTTCTCCAGCAAGGAGTCAAATCCTGCAGTACTTATTCAATGAAACCCTAATTGAAATCAGTGAAAGTTTTGCCCAACTATGAACTGCAGGACTTATCCCACGGTTTTTGAGGGCCTGATTTTCAGACACTGGCCTCCACTTTTATGTAGATTTCTAAGTGACCCTAACTCAGCATTTCTCAAGTGTGGCCACCATGGCCACATGTGGACACCAGGGGCTTTTCTTGTGGTCACAGCCTCCTGGGATGTGATTGCGGGTGGGGCAAAGTAGCAGCCCCTCCTCCTCCCTGTTGCTCCTGGATGCAAAGCCTTGGTGTTGATTGCTGGGGCTGCCAGCAGGAGTTGGGATGTGCCCTCCCCTCTGGAGACACCTGGGGCACAATGCTGTAGGAGATGGCAGTCAGTGAGTTCCCACCTTCCCAGGGGCAGTAGGGCTCAGGGTTTGGGCTTCAGCCCTCGGGTGGTGGGGTGGCAGGCTCTGGCCATGGGGCTTTAGGCTCCAGCTCTGGATGCAAGGTAGCAGGCCCTGGGCTCTGGCCACAGGGCTTGAGGCTCCAGACCCCTGCTGCCTCCTCCAACCCCCCCTCCCCCCACATCCAGGGCTTAATTTATCCCCAGGCTTGGTAGGGCTGAGTAAGTCTGCTGTGAAAAGTGATACTTGTAGATTTGTTAATGTTCCTTTTCCCAACAGACTTACTAGCTAGCAATTAAATAAATTACAATGATTTGGACATGTATCTGTGTTGGCTAGAGTTGGTGGCCGCACTCTGAGACCACCAAAAATTTGGTCTTGAGAATTCCTGCACTAAACAGTGGGTGCCAGATTGCACCTGCATTCTGGATGCTAAAGAAATGGAGGCCAGTGTCAGAAAGTTTGGTCCTCACTATCTAAATGTATTTGCTGGTTACTCTGTATTTACTTAGCAAATTTCAATAAGGAGCAAAGCAGTTTTTACTGTGCCGATGAAATAGTAGCAAAAGTACAGAGAAAACCATGCCAACACTAAGCAACACAGTAATTCCCACAGGACTGGTGCGGAGCCTGGGAATTCTCTACCTGCACAGTCAGGCATTGCCAAGAAGGCTCAGGTGTACACTGTATGAGATGGAGAACATGACACTGTGGGGGGCTGTTATAGCTGATATGCAGCAATGTTTTTAATCTGGAATTAAAAGCTTTGATAATATAAGTTATTTGAATCTCTGCTGGAATAGTAGAGAAGGGAGAGAACGTTCTAAAGGAACTATGAGCAGATGAGGAGAATTTGTTCCAGCCAACAATTGAATAAAAAAATTTAACTTGATTTTCTGTGAATTATTATATTTGGATTTTTACCAATGTGTTGTGACTTGTAATATTTAATGAGTTATTTATACAAACATATTTCAGCCTAAAGTGACTGAGTGATGCACTATTTGTTACTGCTAAGAGTAGCTACAAGTTGTAATTCACTATCCATGCTACATGACCAGTCACATGGTATCCTCTCCATTCTGACTGGAGGATTCCTAAAGCCTCAAAGACCTTTCAAGATGGTCACACAAACCCTTCCAGTGCAGTCTAATGGGAGACCACAATCACAAGTGGTCACAAAATTTACACTTTCTACACAGTTTGAGTCACATGAATGTTCAAAAAGAAAACGAGGGGCTGAAGTGAATTGGTGGGGTCTTTCCTCAGATGCTTTTTGGGGCTGTTTGCCCAGGTTTGGCAGCCCTCAGGGAACAAGGATTGTTCAGCACAAGAAGGAGAGGTGAGCATCCTAGGCAGGACAGATATCAAATGAATACATTTGCAGAAATTAACTCAGCTCCCTTTCCTCTTATGTGCAGCTGTGTTCATTTCAGCTGCGATGGTAGCTTGAGACTATACCACAATATCAAAAGCAAGCATCTTTATCTGGCCATGTTTCAGAGCCATTTCCCATCCTTTTAGGTCTCAGAGGCCAGTTCCTCTGGAGGGTCATTTCACATCTTGTTTTCCCAATGTATTCTCTTGTTTAAAATAATCCCATTTGCTAGATAGGCTTCCTACAGGTCCATAACCTCTTCACAGACGAGGAACGATGCCTTTGATACATTTAGTAAATGGTTTTTCGCTATAGATAGCCCTCCTGTAACTGCTACCCCTCCAGCCCACAAAGTCTGTCAGTCTGATTCTGCTCTCCCTTATGTTAGTTTTCTATTGACCTCACTGGAATTACTCCTCAGTTAAACCAGTGAGACTAAAAGCAGAATTAAGCCTGATGTTTCATAGAACAGGAAGATTTCTAAAACCTCTTCTCAGGCTGGAAAGCTATGCTAGAAATGACAAAGCACAAAACAGTGACCCAGCGGTCCTTTAAAAAGCAACATGGAAAGTAGTGATTCATGTTTTACTAGCTGCTGGAGCATACACGGTTTTTAATGGAGGGAGATAAAGAAAGATCATGCATACTCAAGGTAGATACCACACTTCAAAGCATTCTATCTCTGCATGGAAATGGTTAGGACAGATTTCAGTGCAGGAGAAAGCGATTGCACTGGGAAATTCGCTTTTTTTCCCCAGTTTTAAAAACCTAAATCTATTTACACATTAAAAGGCAGCTCTGAGTTACACTGGCTACAAACAGCCCCAAACAGTCCCTATAAGCTTAGCTGAGCTTAGGGAAGTCCTGACAGTGCCTCCTTTCCCTTGGCAGTGGCATGGGGCATGTATGCTAGAAGAGCCACTATACCAACTTTTACCCCACAGGAGGATCCCTGCACACTGGATTTACCTTCCCATTGCAAGCTGTGTCAGATTTAGGTCCAGAATATACCATTTCTAATGTAAAAAGCACTCACATGGGTCGCTAACTTCAAAACCCATTCATAGTTAGCAGCTTCTGTGCTGTACCTAAGCCAGCCTTCTATCTGGACCTAGTAAGCATTAAATTAGAGGCCACATGAATAGTGACTATTAGTGAGTGAGGCACTGCTATCAAGTTGCTCATCCTCAGAAGCAACTCACTGAAAAGACTGAAGAGAGGTGGGCCATGGCTGTCTCCTCCGCTTCCATGTGTGGACCAGCAGAGCTGGCTGGCCACACAGAACTGGGGAGGGAGTATGCTGAGTGACTTTAAGAGCACTTGCATCTGAAGAAGTGAGGTTCTTACCCACGAAAGCTTATGCTCCCAATACTTCTGTTAGTCTTAAAGGTGCCACAGGACCCTCTGTTGCTTATTTAAGAGAACTAGTCAGTCACAAGTGAATGCTACTCAGGCCAAGTGAGGGCCCTCTTTTCAGGAATAGGAGGGTAACATTAAAACCCATCACCCTTTCCCCATCTGAGTCAAACATGGATTCTTTTTGCACAGTGCTTGAGGAGTGCAGCTTCCTCCACCTTTTTTGCCTCCACACAGGGCCAAGGAGGACTTGCTGCTGCTAGCTATCCATGAACACCCGGAGAAGGGAGATAGACTACTGTGACTGTGCCAGTGCTGTAAAGAGAGTCTATCCAGCTGGGCTGGGAGTGGGTGCAGGGCTCTGCCTTCTGCTAGTAACCAGGAGGATGTGGCACTCACTACAGCTTATATAGCCTAATTCTGCCACCCTTACTCATAGTGAGTAGTCCCTTATTCTGCAAATAACCTTGTTGATTTCAATGGGACTAGCTGGTCTGAGTAAGGGTGGCAGAACTGGGCCCACACAAACAGCACTGGCAACATCAAGCATTAAAAAACAAACAAACAAACAAACAAACAAAAAACATACAACCCTTCATGAGCCAGTCTGCCTCCCTGCATCCACCCACACACACAGGAAGTTGGCTTAAATGCCATGATATTTAAAAATAATAATAATTTGGGGTTCTCTTTATTGGACTTCAGGTTTTGAGCCATTAGGATTTAGGTTTTCAAGCTTTTCTACAGCTTTGAGAGCTCTTTTCCTTGTTATCTGAAAGCTGAGATTCTCTCAGTCACAGGATTTCAGGAGCTGCTGGGGCTTTAACAAAACAAAACCCACACACCAGCTATCGTGAGACTTACAATAGATCTGAGAGAACTGGCAACACTAATGAACCCCAATGAGTGTTCTTCTCCTGAGCTCTCTACACCCCAGTGTATTCTGTCTGCATAGGCAGAGTTCCTCCAGGCCTGCCCCAGCTGTACATCCCCTGCAGTGTGGATAATGTGCTTAGCGGCACCATTTGGCCTAGTAATCTTATTTACTCCTGTCTTTGCTATCGTTTTGTTTTCTACATGCCTGTTCTGTAATCTTGTTTACACAGGCTTTCAACCCAGAATGTAAAACAAATGATGATCTTACAGGAATGTGTTTACCAGTCTCACATGGACAACACCATGCTGTTGATTGCTGCCCAACACCCAGAGTCTATTAGCAGTCCCCTGAGTCCACCCATTTTTTCAAATGGGCAGAAGAGAGCAACAGGATTTGTGGCGTGACAGTGGAAAAATACAGTTACCTGATTCAATTGTCAGGGAAACAGAGAGGCCTCTGCACTATTTGGAAAGGCTTCCACACACACTTGCATGCTGTGTGTAATGTACTGTATACCTGCAGCTGCCCTACTCTAGTCCCATCTGTTGGAAATTAATGTTCATTTTCCTCATTTTCCTTCTTAAAAAAATGAATTAGTGTTCAATAGATGGAGTTGGCAGTGATTTTAGCCAGGCACATTGGGGGCATGAGCTGTGCAAGTTCCCTTGACACAAACATACATAGGCCTGTGGATTATAATCCCAAATTGCAACATCCCCTGATATTCAAGCCCTGGCACCATACACAGCTCTGCCAGTGTGCATTATTTCTGACCTACAGCATCCCCTGCTATTCAGACTCTAGGATGCTACACAGCTCAGGCATTACCCCCCCATTCCCGGCCTGCTTCACCCCCTGATTTTTCAGCCTTTGAGCCCACACACAGCACAACTGATTACAGCCAGCTGGGAATTTACTGAAAGTCTTTTCTCATCTGGAAATGAGAATATGTCAAAACCAAAACTGATCACAGGAAAGAGTTGGTTTCAATAAGTGTCCTGTTATTCCCCCCCCCCCCCCAAAAAAAAGTTAACAAGTCTCATTCTGACATTTTCAAAACAAAAACTTCAGTTTGACTCAAAAATCTGATTTTTGGCTTTCAAAATTAAGTATATTAAAAAAAGTAAAAGATATCAAAATCAAAAATAGAACCAATCTGGTTGTTGTTTTCAGGGGAGGGGGAAATTTTCATTCATGAAAATCTAAGATTTCAATTTTTCATCCCAATTTGGGAGGGGGAAGATTTTTGAAATCTCACAAATTCTCCAGGGATAAGAAAACCCCATTTCCTACCCAGCCCTATGAATGATGCTGTTTGATCCTTGCTTGCAGTACCCCCATAATTTCAATCCCAACACAGAAATGTCAATCCTCCTATGTTCACTGCTTCTATTACTGCAGTCTACAAACCCTACACCACTCAGATGCAGATGACACTAAACTGGGAGGAGTGGTAGATACGCTGGAGGGTAGTGATAGGATACAGAGGGACCCAGACAAATTAGAGGATTGGGCCAAAAGAAATCTGATGAGGTTCAGCAAGGCCAAGTGCAGAGTCCTGCACTTAGGACGGAAGAATCCCATGCAGTGCTACAGACTAGGGACCGAATGGCTAGGCAGCAGTTCTGCAAAGGACCTAGGGGTTACCGTGGATGAGAAGCTGGGTATGAGTCAACAGTGTGCCCTTATTGCCAAGAAGGCTAACGGCATTTTGGTCTGTTTAAGTAGGGGCATTGCCAGCAGATTGAGGGACATGATCATTCCCCTCTATTAGATATTGGTGAGGCCTCATCTGGAGTACTGTGTCTAGTTTTGGGCCCCACACTACAAGAAGGATGTGGAAAAATTGGAAAGAGTCCAGCAGAGGGCAACAAAAATGATTAGGGGTCTGGAGCACATGACTTATGAGGAGAGGCTGAGGGCACTGGGATTGTTTAGTCTGCAGAAGAGAAGAGCGAGGGTGGATTTGATAGCCGCTTTCAACTACCTGAAAGGGGGTTCCAAAGAGGATCGATCTAGACTGTTCTCAGTGGTAGATGACAGAACAAGGAGTAATGGTCTCAAGTTGCAGTGGAAGAGGTTTAGGTTGGATATTAGGAAAAAAATTCACTTGGAGGTAAAGCTCTGGAATGGGTTACCTAGAGAGGTGGTGGAATCTCCTTCCTTAGAGGTTTTTAAGGTCAGGCTTGACAAAGCACTGGCTGGGATGATTTAGTTGAGGCTTGGTCCTGCTTTGAGCAGGGGGTTGGACTAGATGACCGTCTGAGGTCCCTTCCAGCCCTGATATTCTGTGATTCTATGATTCTCAGTTTGCAGCTGCTCAGAAGTAGATGCTTTTCTTGTTGTCCTCTGAAGTATGCTGGAATCAATCATTGCCATAAGGGATTCAAAGTATGTTGGATTCAGCTCTAGTTTTGGATTTATATCCAGCATGTGCTTTGATTTCTTTATTACATCTATACGGGGTAGAAAATCCTTGGTTTTAATAGAATATTATGCAGTTGCATGCATTTGTCAGGATTCTACAGAAGTTACAGTAGTAAATTAATTATGAAGAAAAATGTTCTCTTTGGATTGCTGAAGAGTACATGAGCTGGCAGCTGTGCTCAGAGCATGCATCAGAATAAAAAACATATAAAAGGAATCAAGAGAAGTGAGAGTAGCAGTGCCTAATAGCAGTTTGTTAACCAGCTCATGGGGTTAACCAGAATGGCTTCCCACCCTCTAATAATTAATGATCAGTTAGAAAGGAAAAATGACAATGTAGAAATGAGTTCATCCAAACTAAAGAAGTCTTCATTTAATGGTAATTCTAATTAAACTACACAGCCTACACAACTACTTGTTTATGTGGATGGATCATACTACTTATTGAACATTGCTAGAGGAGTATATACTCCATGTCCAAAACTCAGTGGGAGTCAAGCAGAGGCCATACAGGCAGAGGCAGATTAAGTATGTTGGAGCCCTGGGCAAAAAGATTTGGGCCCCCCACATCCCTCATCCCCACCATGAAGCCATGTCCCTGCTCCTCCCCTTACCCACCCCCCCAGGCCCTGCCCCCTGACTGGGCCAGAAGCCAGGTCCTGATAAGAGCTGCCCAGAGAGCCTGGACCACTGTGGGGAGCCCTGGACCCTCCATCTGCCCTGTGCAGTGCACCCTGGGGGGCAGGGCTGGGGGCTGCTCTCAGGCACCCCCGTCCCCTGCCCAAGGCAGGTGCAGGGCCGAGTCTCCCGACAGCTGCCCGGGCAGCTCTTACCACAGCCTAGGGCAGTGGTCCCCAAACTGTGGGGCACACCCTCCTAGGGGGGCATGGAGGAATGTTCAGGGGGGCACAGCAGGGCACAGCCCTAGCCCCAGCCCTGGCCCCACCCCAGCCCTGCCCCCACCCCCAGCTGTGGCTCTGCTCCCAGCTCCACCCTCACTCACAGTCCCCAACCGCAGGCCCTGGCCCTGCTCCTGGCCCCAGCTCCTGGGATAGGGTTGCCAGGCGTCCGGTTTTTGACCGCAATGCCTGGTCAAAAAGGGACCCTGGCAGCTCCACTGCCAATGGGAGCTGTGGGGGTAGCACCTGTGGATGGGGGCAGCAGGCAAAGCCTCTGGCTGCCCGTCCACCTAGAAGCCAGAGGGGCATACCAACCACTTCCTGGGAGCCATCTGAGGTAAGCTCTGCCTGGAGCCCACACCCCAAACCCCTCATCCCTGGCCCCACTCCAGAGCCTGCACCCCCAGCGAAAGCCCTCATCCCCTCACACCCCAACACCTTGCCCCAATCCTGAGCCCCTTCCTGCACCCAAACTCCCTCCTGAAGCCTGCACCCCCCTCTTGTACCTCCCAGCCCAGCGCCCCCTCCCACACCAAACTCCCTCCCAGAGCCCACATCCCACACTTCCTCTTGCACCCCAATTCCCTGCCCTAGCCCTGATCCCCCTCCTTCAACCCAAACCCCTCATCCCTGGCCCCAATCCAGAACCCACACACCTAGCCCTCACTCCCCTGCACCCCAACCCTCTGCTCCATCCTGGAGCCCCCTCCCACACTCAAACCCCCTTGACCCCATGCCCCAGCCCCCTCCTTCCCAGCCCACCCCAGAGCCCACACCCCCCAGCCAGAGCCATCACCCTCTCCCATACCCCAACCCCCTAACCCAGCCTGGGTCCCTTCCCACACCCCAAGCCCCTCAGCCCCACCCTGCAGCGTGGAGCCTCTCCTACACCCCCAAGCCCTCCCAGCCCCACCCCAGAGCCTGCACTCTCCAGCCAGAGCCCACCCCACCCCCCCACACTCCAACCACCTGCCCCAGCCTGGTGAAAATGAGTGAATGAGGGTGGGGGGGAGCAAGCGACAGAGGAAGGGAGGATGGAGTGAGCAGGGCTGTGGCCTTATGGAAGGGGCAGGGCCTCAGGGTAAGCATGTTCAATTTTCTGCAATCAGAAAGCTGGCAACCCTATCCCAAAGGGGGCGCAGACTGGGTAATGGGTGCGGGGAGGCACCACTGACAAAGTTTGGGGATGTCTGGCCTAGGGTGACCATACTTCCCATTTTGACCCAGACATCCTGAATTTTTTTTGACAAAATTGGGCATTTGTCCTGTTTGCAAGAGCAAACAGGACAAATGCTCAGTTTTGCCAAAAAGGGGCAGGGGGATGAGCAGGGGGGTGAGCAGTGGAGCTCGGGGGTGTGAGGGGAGGGGCACAGGCCAGCTCCACCTGGGGGGGAGGGGGAAAAGGGAGAAGGGGCTCAGAGGAGCTCCATGCCATGCAGGAGGGTGCAGAGGGGGAAAGGGAGAAGGGCTGAGAGCAGCTCCATACTATGTAGGGGGAAGGGGGAGAGAGAGAGAGGCACGCTCCAGCTTTGTAGGCGGGGGACTCGCTCCAGCGCCATGCAGGGTTGGGGGGGTCCTCGGCCCAGCAGTCCTCAATCCAGCACTGCATAGGGGGTGGGGGCTCAGTCCAGTGCCACACCAGGCAGAGGGGAAGGGAACATGCTTGGGTCAGCTCAGTGTGGGGCTTGGGGTAGAAGCACTCAGCCAGATCTGCCTGGGGTAAGGGGGAATTGGTCATCAACCTTCCACAGGCTTCTGGCTGGGCCTCGGGGGAAGAGGAGGAGCAGAGAGTGGGGCTAGAGTTCTGGCAGCTCCTGCAGGGCCACTGGGCATGCCCCGCCCTCCGCCCCATCAGCCCATACGGTAATCCACCACTGCATACAGTTTACAGATGGAAGCAGAAGTCCAACCAAAAGAGTTGTTGGAGCATATGGGACTCCACAGAGACCGGAATAGAGAGAGCAAAGACTGAGACTGGGTCAAAATTAGTCATCCATTTGAATGTCATAACCTTAATTTATACACAATGTCACTGAGAGTATGGCCTCAGACAAAAGCTATATTTGGATTGGCTATTTGGGATATTTTTTGTGAGTTTACATGGTCCTTGGGGCCTTGTGACTGAAGATATGAAGAGGAATTGGAAAGATCTATGCCTTGCTTCTCACAGGACAGAATTCCCATTTCCTTTATGTGTCTTAGAGCTACAGCCTGGGAGGTCATGTTCGACCACAGAGAGAAGAAAGCAGCCTACCTTATATGCGCAATGGACTAAATCCAGCTCTCATTCAACCTGTATAAATCCCGAGTGACTCCATTGGAATCAACAGAATTACCCTAGATTTACCAATATGTTGGCAAAATAAAAATCTGTCCCACTATCTTCCTTAAGAAATGACCTGCAAATCATTCTTCAAAAGCAAAATAAGAAAACTTGAGAGTTTTCAACTCTACCTGTTGGTCAATAATTAGGTACAAAAGCAGTTAATTGGGTGCCAAAATGCCACTCTGAAACTCAAAGAAGGAACTGTTCACCTCTGATAATTGGACTCCGTCACTTCCATTTCAATAAACCACCAGTTAATTTGATGAATACCTAAGCAATTAATTTATATATTAAATATATACTACTAGATTAAGATAGGTACAGTATTACTGGATAATTCAGTCACAACTATAGGTGTAGTCCCCATTACTACAGGGTTGGGACTATGTCTCCCTCTAGTGGCCGCTTTGCCTAGAGAGGCTAGTGACTATGCTACAGCTGCTGGCAAGGGAACTTAGAATTTCAGCTCCCTCAGTCCCAGAGCAGATGCAAAGCTAACAAGCATCCCACTGGCTTTCCATAGCGATAAATATCCTACTGAATAGAAGGACTCGGTTGATTCAGAATTGTAGGTCTGGCTTGACATGAGTAATTGGACATGGGTGAGGCCTCATTTTTTGGGGAGACAGGATTAGGGAGGCAAATAGATCAGCAGGTTGGAAACAATGTCCACACTAGCTAAAATAAGAGGGGGGGGACACCCTAGGAATAATTTACAAAGGACAAGATAAAAATGAATAAAATGAGCCTGCAATGTAAGATGAGGTAATGAGTAAATTGTGCATGGGCAGTGCATGCTGTACAGGGATTGGTTCCTATTACAAAGTGACCAAGCCAATCCCCAAACAGGTGATGCAATGTATAGTAAATGCAACAGAATGTGTAAGTGTATATAACGGAAGAGTTTTGCTGTGTAACTTTGAATGTGCGGTACGCCCCATATGCGTGAGGGCTGATCAACTCAGCCTAGTCTTGCTGTATGCCAAATAAAGAAAGCTGAATGACAAGGCTGAGTTCTGGAGGAACTGAGTGGAAAAGTTCACAGGGGAACCCCAACAAGAGTTTTCTTTTTATTGACAGAGTTAAAGTACTATAAACAGTCACTGACGTGATCAAAAGTCTGAAGTGGGCCAGGATGAAAAGCATCTCTAATTTTGAGAATGGTTCATTAATATCCTGGTTTAATGGACTCGTGTGGCAGCAAGAGCCTGAACCAAAACCCACTGATGTCAATGGGAAAAATTCCAATTGACTTCCATACGCTTTGCATCAGACCCCAAAGGAATATTGCAGCAGTAATAGTGGCCTTGAGTGTCTCCGGATAGTGAGCAGCTCCTAATACAGTTGACAAAAGAAACTGAATCTCCATAAAGCAGAAGAGACATAGGAGTGTTTCATAGCCTTCCTCTGAGAGTTTTTTTAAAGTTTATTAAAATTTATAGCCCTGTGAAGTTTTGTAAATGCACACCAAGATCAAAGACTATTTGATCACTTTTTAAAAATGCTAATTAAGGCCTCTACCTGCAGACATCTGAGTATGTAAATAATAATCTCATTCACATCAGCTGGGATTATGCACATGCATAAAATGAAGCACACTACAGGATCAGGAATTCTGACCCTACGCACAAGAAAGAGCAGTGCTGAAAGTCACAGGAGCCGCTTGTCATGGAAAGGAAAGTTAACGTTATTTGAGGCGCTCTTTGTTTTTCAGACTGTGAAGGTCTAAAGGCTTGTGTCTGATCAATAATATCTCAGGTCACATCATTCATTTTATTTCAGACAGAGAAAAACCCCTGTGGGAGGCTGGGTTTTATGGCAACAGATTTCAGCTAAACAATAAATGGCCAGATCCTCAGTGTCAAATAACTGAACCCCCATAATGTCAAAGGAGCAATGTTAGTTTACACCAGCTTAGGAGAATGGCTCAAAGGGTTTGAAACAGGTGAGCCAGCCTTTTTCCAGGACCACATAAGAGTATATTCAATTCAAAAAGCAACACAGGGTTCACAGAAGAAAAATATTATACTCACCCAAGAGCCATCCAGCCTAGGAAACCTCTCTTGTATCTTCCTCTATAGCTCCTCTCCTGCTGCGTAGCACTCCTTTAAATAGAGGAACAGAACTCACCTGCTCTTCTTGAGCAGAGGCTGGGATACACACAGTAATAAGAGAGTTCTCTGCTTCTAATTTAAAGCAGCTGTGTCTGGTTAATACCCTGTTGGTGTCCCCTGTTACCCATCTGTGTATCTTAGGTATTTATATGGCTGCCATTACTGTAGCATTTGATCACCTCACAATCTTTAATGTCTTTTTCCTCACAACATCCCCGTGAGCTAGAGAACTACTATTGTCCCCATTTTACAGATGGGGAATTTAAGTCACAGTGTGACTTGCCCATGGTCACACAAGAAGCCTGCAGCAGAGCCAAAATTGAAGCCAGGTCCTCCAATTTGCAGGCTACAACCCTAACCACTGGACCATCCTTCTTCTCTTCTGAGGGAGGCTGTGGTGTAATACTACCCACAAAAGTTTCCTCCTACGATCCCTAAAAGGCATATACACCCTCATGAGCAGGACAAAGGATGTATTGTAGTCACTGAGGTGGAATAACATGTGATATACACATGAGGCCAAATTAGACCTGGTGTAAATGGGTGAAACTCTATTGATTTGCATCTGCTTATACCAGCTCTGAATCAAACCCAGGGTGTGCAATGTTTTAGGAAATAGATGCTTTTGAAAATAAAATCTTCTCAATGTAAGCAATATGGTGTAGTTATTGCTGGGATTAATTTACCCCTTCACTGGTATAGCTCCACCCTCTCAAACTCCACATCAGAAGATCTCCTATGTATGTCAGATATATCCAGTGCACACCTACAAAGACTTTGTTTCGGTACAATATACCGTAAATAACATAGTTTTGAGGAAAACATTTTTTTATTGAATTAAGAGACAGGGGCAAAAGGCAGAAAGAATACAGGCAGCGCACATTTCCCAAATACCAATATTAACAGAAAGAGAAATGGAAAAGTGTTCAAGTCAAAGCCACACAAAAACTAAGACTAACCTTCAGATGTGTACTAGACCTGTATGCACAGCACTTTGATGCTAAGATTTGAAATATTAACCCTGGAGACTTCACATCTTAAAAATACAAAAGAAATAAAAGAAAATTAATGTCAAAAAAGACAGAAATAAATGGTGCTTGAATAATCTCCCTAAACTATGAGAGAGTTTGACAAAGAACAGCACTAGTGGAAGGAAAGCAAAGACTTAGAGACGATCATTCATGTATTTCCATACGAAATCCAAAATAGCAGAGTCCAAAATTCACTGTGTCTGAGAATGAGTTCAAAACTGGGCTCTGAATGCAGAGAAGCTTCTCTGTAAGAGAAAACCCCCAAAAGAACAGATTTCCAAACATCCAAATTGAGGAATCCAACCGATGAGAACACATCCATGTGAGGGGGAAGGGAGGGCGGCGGAGAAGAAGCTGGGCAACTCCAAAGCAATGTATGCAGGGGAAAGGTTTTCAATAGAGTTTCATATCCCAAGAAGGTATGGGAACAGGGAGCAAAGGAATCTGGCTACCTGTGTTAGTTCCAATCTCTGAACTTCTTCCCAATGTCCTTTTACTGCAGCGTGACACCAGGAGAAAGGCAGCCAGTCCTCTACCAAGCAACTATAGGTGCAGTCTTTAGGATGCATACCAGATACAGAGATATGGCTTAGATCAGGAGTGGCAGACACATAGATTGCAATGTTCCATTATTTTGCTTTACTTTAGAGCAAACCAATAATGTATCCGTGCCTCCGGAAACCATTCCTGACTTTCCTGTTGGACAAATCTTCTAATTCAGTACAGTTGCATAGACAGATTTCACAGAAGAAAGAAATTACTTTTCTCCCCTACACTCGTAAGTTAGATTTCTAGGGTAACATTTTCAGAAAAGTAGGTAGATCCACTTGCAGGATAGTATGCTCAATTACATGCCTACATTTGTGCATGCAATGAATACAGCTACCTCTGCAAATCAGGTATTTGCCTATGCAAATCACCAGTTAGCTTGGCCAAATAACCATTTACAACGGACAGATTTCCATTGACTTCAAGGGCAGCTGTGTATTTTCTTACCTCCAGCCTCCCTTTCTGAAAATTTGGACCATAAAGGTCCTCTCCCAGGAAGTTACCTTCAGCACCCTATTGGGTTTACAGATATGATTAATGAAATGGTGTCTTAACCAAAACAGTGGCCACTGAGTAGCGAATAAAATTTGTTGCCAAAGACGTCAAACCACAATTACAATGACTTCCTTTTTCTTGCATAAATATAAATTAAAAAATAAAATATTTTTTTTTACAAATTTGGAAATAAAAATACGTAATATACAAAAAAATGACAAGCTAAGTAGATGTCAGTATAAATTAAAAAAGCAACACAAGATCAGTTAAAAACATTATAAAAAAAGATGCCCTAAATAGCTTCTCAGGCAGCCTCTGAAAGAGAAAATAGAAATATAAAGGATTATTCAAGATGGTTTCATCTTAGTGGAATCACATAAGCCATTTGTAACAAGATCTGGAAGGAAGAAAAATATTCTGCTCACAAACTTAAACCCCGATCCTGCAAACACAAATATACACATGCTTTATAGTGTTTGCAAGACAAGGGGCATTCTCACCTGGCTAAACTTCAGCATCTCTCAGAGGCAGGGTAAGTGCCCTGTCCCATGAGGCAGCTAAGAGGAGGGGAGGAGGAGGAGGAGAATATTTACAAATACATGTAATTTACATTTTGAATAATGTAGCATTGTGAATGGTAATCAGAGGCGGCTCCAGGCACCAGCGCAGCAAGCGCGTGCCTGGGGCGGCAAGCCACGGGGGACGGCCTGCCGGTCACTGTGTGGGCGGCAGTCAGGGAGCCTTCGGCAGCATGCCTGCGGGAGGTCCGCCGGTCCTGCAGTTTTGGCGGCAGTTCAGTGGCGGGTACCCCGAAGCCACGGCACTGGCAGATCACCCCCAGAAACACCGCAGAATCCACGAGACCACGGACCACCCGCAGGCGTGCCGCCGAAGGCCACCTGACTGCCATGCTTGGGGTGGCAAAAAACATAGAGCCACCCCTGATGGTAATTATGTCATTCAGAGTTAGAGAATATGATAGATAAGAATATACATAGACTTGTGTTATAAACTCCAGTTTTCACTAGCCTCTCACTTTTGCAAGTCTTCTCTGTTTTGGCTGAAATTTTCCACACTCCCATCAGAGCCCAAAGGTAAATGATGTTAAGAAAGTTGAAGTAAAATACACTTTAGTGGATTTTGAATTGACTTGAAATGACTAGACTAAAATAGATCCCTTTTCCCACTTAAAAAAATGAAGACACTTTTTTCCTTGCAATGCTAGGAGCTGTCTATGTGGTATCTGCAATGATGACTATGGGTGTGAACCTGTGCTCACTGAAGTCAAAGACAAAGCTCCCATTGACTTTAATGGTGCAGGAGCAGGGCCTAGATGCCTAACTAAACCATAACGGACCTCCATCAATCCTTCCCATGAGGCTCTGGGGAGGAAATCCCCATGACATTTCCCTTACTGAGACCCCATTGTCCTTTCAGGGCAGGGAATGGCATCTACCCTTCCCAACCAAAAATGGCAACACAGCATAAGGACTTGATCCAAATTTCCTTTCAGGTGTATGGGAGTTTTTCCATTAATTTCAATGAGATTTAGCTCAGTCCTAAGGACCAGATTTACAAAGGTATTTAGGCACCTAAAGATGAAGATAAACACCCAGACATCTAACTCCCATTGAAATCAATGGGTGTAAGGCACCTAGGGACAGATTTTTAGGCACCTAACTCCCACTGATTTCATCAAAAGTATAGAATATTTTGGGGAAATTTTCAAGCAAAGGGTAGATTTTCAATATCACTCAGTGCTGGCCTAACTCCTCTCCCAGAATCCGATCTGGTCTCTAACTCCCATTGATTTCATTGGGAGTCAGGCACCTAAACACCTTTTAAAATCTGGCTCTTACTGCCTATATTCAGTGGCCTTTAACTTTCCTACAGGTGTTTATCTTGGACAGAACATAAAGGTAAATTTGGGTGGAAAATTTGAGAATCACCTTGGGAGCTTTTTCAAAGTTAAAATATCTGGATAATCTTCAGTGCAGAAAAGATCTCAGAGATGTTTGGTAAAATCTGATTTAATCATTTTTCAATTACAGAGATTTTGTTTGGGATTTCAGAAATGTTTAGCAGTGGCCTAATATTGACCCCAGGAAGAGTTAAGCCAATGGTGAGTGCGAGGTTGCCACCCTCCAGGATCGCCCTGGAGTCTCCAGGAATTAAAGATTAATCTTTAATTAAAGATTATGTCATGTGATGAAATTTCCAGGAATTCGTCCAACCAAAGTTGGCCACCCTAGTGAGTGCTACTGAAAATTTCACTCTGCATTTGAAATTTCCCCCAAAACATTCTGATGAAACAATTCAAAACAAACAGACAAAATTTTTCAAACTAATCCAGAAGAACACGTTTTCATACCGATTCACATCAAATAGAAGTGAAATGAAAATGTTTCAATTTTGAGGCTTTTTCCTCCTCATTATCTATTTACTCCTAGAAAGGGGGCAGAAAAGAGGGAGGAAGGAAACAAAAAAAGGGAAACCAAAAAAATTTCATTTTGATTCTACTCAGTTCAAATTGAAATGAAAATGTTTTCATTTTAAATTGTTTTGTCCAAAGTCTGGAAATTTTGATTGATGCAAAAATTGTATACAGAAATGTCCATACTGTTTGAAAAGGCATTTTTCATTGAAAAAAATGTGATTAATAATTTTCAATCAACCCTAAAAACAGGAATTATAAGGCATAACCAATCTACCATCCTAAACCATATCCTTTCAGAATAGTATACAACGATCTGTGTTATGCACTGCAGTGCACACTACATGCTATTTTGTTATGGGTAATGCAAGCAAGGATAATGCAACGTAACAGATTAACATTCAGCATCATATTGTGTTCTGTTATTTTTATCCTGCTGTTTCTTTCACTCACCAACTCATGACTCACACCCTCCCCAGACTGGAATTTCCATCCCAGTACTGTGTCTCATTGGGTGTGCTGTGCACTGCTATGTCCCGGGAAGCCTTCTCAAGAACAGCACCACTGTCTCTGCTCCAGGTCACTCTAGAGAACAAAAAAATGCAACGTCACCTATAATATGGCATCACAATTACTGTGACTACTGCAGTCTGTTTAGCAAAGTGCTTTTAGCATTCAGTGGGGTTACGGCATTAATTTAGCTTATTACATAGGTGTCGACACTTAGGAACCTAGGTGATAGAAACGTCAAAGACAGGTAGATAATACAAATACAGAGAGACCATTGCATGGATAACCTACATTTCAGAAACCTTTATGAAGGCTCTTGTGAGATGGGCAAATGAAGTTCAGTGTGGATAAATGCAAAATAATGCATGTTGGAGGGAAAAACTTAAATGACTCCTAAACCTTACAAGGTTCTAAATTAGCTGTATCAACTTAAGACAGTGACCTGGGTGTCAGTGTAGACAGTTCAGTGAAGACCTGTGTTCCATGGGCAGCTGCATTAAAAAAAAAAACTACCACAATGTTAGGATGCATAAGGAAAGAGATGGGGAATCAAACTGAAAATATTATAATGCCTTTATTCAGTGATGCCACCTGGTCAGGAATAGCATGTGAAGTACTGGTCATCCCTTCTCAATCCATGACCTCTCCCTCTCTTTTCTCTTTTAGGGCCAGACTGTAGTCCAACCTTTCGTGACTACACTGGGGCATAAGACCCTCCAACCTCCCTCCAACCCACATCACTGCTTAGGATGTAAATGGGAAAGCAAGCTCCATATGGCCACTACTGCCACTGCAATCAAATGGTTGAGGCTGGGAGCAAAGAGGGGCAGGAAGAGGAAGAATCCTTGGCTCCACTCCACGTACTGTGTGAGCCTGTGAAACTGAGCTGGTATGGACAGGAAGTAATCTGCCCCTGTTATGGGGCTGTAGCAGAAGACTTGCCCATGCAGCAAGGGGGAACAGAGAGGCAATTGGACTTTCTGAGTTACAACTTCTTCCCTGCGTGGCTGCTGGGGTTGCACAGATATGCACCGCCCCTTACACAGGGCTGTGCCTAATGGCACAATCTAGCTCTTCATCTCTCCAGTGCTCCCAGTCGGATCCCTTGGACCTCTGTTCTCTCTCAGTCTTTCATGCCTGGTCTTACAGACACCCATAAAAACCTTCCCGAGGAGACGCCGAAGCATGCTGCGCTCCCATGAAAGTTACATGATGTTCTCTGCGGATCCATTAGCCTCATAGCAAAGCTTAATCTCCTGTCAGCTCAATTTTCAGCAGGTTCTTCTAGGTGCACTGCTGATGGTGAGCTAGACAGTCAGACAGCAGTGCCAAGTGGCCTGCCACTGCCAGAGACACTTTACTGCTCTACATGCTGATGCTACCTCAGGTCACCCGTTGTGTCCTCTGTCCTACTCTCTCACCCAGCCCAAAGCTAGAGTACGACTGACTGGCTGGAAGGGAGTGGATGTGCATCAGAGGGAAGGAAGATTGAAGGCTTACTCATACTCCCCAAATGCAAATGTCAGGGCCTTCCCTCAGTCCAAATAGCAGGACATCCTGAATATGGAAGCATGTCCTTAGCACACCAGTCATGTCATTGCCTCCCACCATCTTTCCCAGCTGTAGAAACCCTGAAGCAGAAGCCTGAAGAGGCTGTGGTTACTGGCCTGAAATGAAACCTGTTGCCATTTTAAAGACAATTTTTTGAGTGGGAAAGCTAATGGAATCAAAGAGGCCCAAAGAAGAAGCAGTGCTCTCAAAGCAGTGCAGCATCCTGCTGCCAGCGCCTGTGAATGTTCGATCCCAGCTGCAGCATCCCAGTATCTTGGTATTACTGACTCAAATCAGTAACAGGTTCTGCTTGTCAAACCCTGATCAGAGGCACTATTCAGCAACATCTGTCCTGTGCTTTAGTCACTTGTCCTCAGCCTATATTTTTCCTGAGCTTGTAGCTCATTTGTCTTGAACTAGTACCATCCTATCTAGGTCATTCCAACATCTAACTGTCTGATTTGAGTGGGACTCTGACACTATCTTGCTAGATTCTCCCGAGCATCCCAGCCTCTTCCCACCATCTGAGAGTGCAAAGGGGCTGGAAAGCAGCCAGTCTGGCCACTGCTGTGAATCCTCCTGGCAAGGGGGCGCTCTCCACTGTCACAGAACTGTGTACTGAGGCCTTGTGCTAGACCCATCCCATCCACTCAACCCCAGCATAGGGAGAGGGAGGCAGCTTGGACGAAATACACTGTGCTCTATCTGTGACTCAACTGATATATGGACCATCAAGGAACATAGCCAGTTGGAAACAGTTAGAGCAGCCCCCAGGTTGCTCTCACCTGTGCAAGGGTGTCATTGATCAGCTCTGAGACTCAGGGAGCCATAATCAGCTTCCTATTCCCCCTGCCATTTTGTTGAGTCAAATGGAAGTGCAGTGAAGTTGAGCCATCAGGGCCTGACAATAAATTATTCTGGATCATAAGGGCCTGAAAATAATTTGTTCCTTAAGGACAAGTCCTATTTTAGTGCAAGACCTATAGGTAGCTCCCTCACTCCTAGTTTTGCTACCAAAGATGTTTCTTAATGTAATAACTGGTTTGTCTTTCTTGTTTGAAAAGAGGCTTTAAATAGGCAGCCTAGAAAAAATATAACTAGGGCGACGTTCTCTTAGATGTTAAGGCAAAGGAACGGGCACCTAGGGGTCTGGACTCCTAATCCTCTCAGTTGCTATCTCTCATTGGCTGGCTTTTACCAAGTCACTTGACTTCCATGCACCACACAATGGCAACTTCATGGTACATAAAGGATCACACTAGAATATAAATGTTGACTTGGCTTGAGATGCACTGAAGAAAAGTGATCAATGGTTCCATGTCTAGTTGGCAGCCGGTATCAAGCGGAGTGCCCCAAGGGTCGGTCCTGAGGCCGGTTTTGTTCAATATCTTCATTAATGATCTGGAGGATGGCGTGGACTGCACCCTCAGCAAGTTTGCAGATGACACTAAACGGGGAGGAGTGATAGATACACTGGAGGGTAGGGATAGCATACAGAGGGACCTAGACAAATTAGAGGATTGGGCCAAAAGAAATCTGATGAGGTTCAACAAAGACAAGTGCAGAGTCCTGCACTTAGGATGGAAGAATCCCATTCACTGCTACAGACTAGGAACCGAATGGCGAGGCAGCAGTTCTGCAGAAAAGGACGTAGGGGTTACAGTGGACGAGAAGCTGGATATGAGTCAACAGTGTGTCCTTGTTGCCAAGAAGGCTAATGAAATTTTGGGCTGTATAAGTAGGGGCATTGCCAGCAGATTGAGGAATGTGATCATTCCCCTCTATTCGACATTGGTGAGGTCTCATCTGGAGTACTGTGTCCAGTTTTGGGCCCCACACTACAAGAAGGATGTGGAAAAATTGGAAAGAGTCCAGCAGAGGGCAACAAAAATGATTAGGGGGCTGGAACACATGACTTATGAGGAGAGCCTGAGGGCACTGGGATTGTTCAGTCTGCAGAAGAGAAGAATGAGGGGGGATTTGATAGCTGCTTTCAACTACCTGAAAGGGGGTTCCAAAGAGGATGCATCTAGACTGTTCTCACTGGTAGAGGATGACAGAACAAGGAGTAATGGTCTCAAGTTGCAGTGGGGGAGGTTTAGGTTGGATATTAGGAAAAACTTTTTCACTAGGAGGGTGGTGAAGCACTGGAATGGGTTACCTAGGGAGGTGATGGAATCTCCTTTCTTAGAGGTTTTTAAGGTCAGGCTTGACAAAGCCCTGGCTGGGATGATTTAGTTGGGGCTTGGTCCTGCTTTGAGCAGGGGGTTGGACTAGATGACCTCCTTGAGGTCCCTTCCAACCCTGATATTCTATGATTCTATGATTCTATAAAAAACATTTCAATAAGAATCAAGTAGAGAAACTAGTCACTTTGCTGAATGCATCATTGGCAGGGCCGGCTCTAGGCACCAGCAAAACAAGCTGGTGCTTGGGCCGCCCCTAAAAATGTGCCTCGGCCGCCCTAGCTCACCTCCGCTGCTGCTGCCGGCTCGCACGCCGCTGCTGCCCCTCCCTCCCAGGCTCGCAAACCTGGGAGGGAGGGGGAGATCCCGAGCGGCTGCGGCGCGCATACCGCTTCTCCCCCTTCCTCCCTCCCTCCTTCCCTCCTAGGCTTGAGAGCGTGGGGGGAGGAGGCAGGGCTGGGGATTTGGGGAAAGGGCAGAGTTGAGGCGGGGCCAGGGGTGGGGTAAGAAAAAAACGAGGGCCGCCAAAATTGTTTTGGCTTGGGGCGGCAAAAATCCTAGAGCCGGCCCTGATCATTGGAAGGTATAGTAATAGAAGCAGGGTTAGAGACTTAATGGAACAGAACAGGCTCTTTAAAGGGGCAGTAATCTTCCCCAATATAAAGTGATACCATTTTGGTATAGTAATTTAGCTGGTGTGGCAGTTGAAGGAAAGGAATCCCATAAGAAATTAGCACTGCCATTTTATTCTCCTCCTTTATCCGCACCAGAAATGTCCCTCGACTTTTGAGATTTTATGTTTTCTCAATGTTGTGTCGAGGCCTCCAAATTAGGAGATCTGAATTTTCTGGAGCTGGAATTTTCTTTTCCAGGAGACATTGTGTGTGTTTCCCCTGACTAACCGCCCTCAAAAATCCATGAGCAAATGCAGGACTCTGCATTTTTTGGCTGATTTAGGCCACATTTACATTTAATTTGACCCTGAATTAACTAGTTGGTGATCTTGCTGGAATTTAAGTAAGATCAGTTACAGAGGGAAAGCCAACAATCTTTCTTATTACAGGTTTCCATTGGAAGAGTAATTCATCATAGATACCACTGAAACCTGATGCTGATATTTAGGATTGTACAGTGCATCCCTCAGAAATGTACAAGAGTCTGATTTCATTCTGTTGCATTCAATATCTTAAAGTCACTGACAATCACATTCTAGTTTTGTAGGACTGTTCAATGCCAAGTAGTGTAACTGTATTCTCTCTTTACAGGTGTTCTTTATAAAATGTAACAGTATTGAACCTAGTCCTCAACTCCCTGATGTCAATAGCAAAGTCCCAGAGACTTCCATGGGATCAGAACTGGGCCCACTATTTTCAATACAGAGACTCACAACTAACCTGCATGTGTTAGCTGTTCAAATTTGTTAGGGTTAGATTATCACTTTCACTTCAAGGCATGGAAGAGAACTAGACTGAACAGACCTGACCTGGCATACAGAGAAAGATGGGAGTAATAGCTCTGTGACATCATCTCTCCTTCTCCCTGGTCCTGAGGAAACTCCATGGCAAATGTAGCATGAGAATCAGGTGCTCTCTCTGTGAATCAGGAAGGAGAACTGGAGCATCACCCTCTCAGAATGTGCAGGGATTACCCAACTAAAATAATATTGATCCTGTCAACACAAAGTGTGGTGTCCTTCACCATGCAATTAACAATTGCCCCTCCACAAAGAGGGAGTTTGGGACAGTGGGGACTGCAGGAAGGTACCTCCACTCTGATGAGCCTTTTAAAGTCTGTCAGAGCTAGATTCCTCTTGTGAAGACCTTATAAACCAACCTGATTGAAATTATTGGTGCTTGTTCAAAAAACTGGGTCATTCATAAACCAACTGCTATGGTCCCATCATACACATAGGATATGTCTACACTACAGGGACTATACTAGCAACCTGGGGCCTCTGGAGCTTAGTGCATGAGCCTCTACTACATGAGCTAAAAGTCAACGGGCTGTTAGCTAAGGCTGTAGAGCAGACTCAATCTCTCTCTCTTTAAGTGGTCTTGGTGCCACGAGATGGGACAGAACACCACACCCAGAAGGTGTGTGGGTTACATGTGGTACTGCCAGCATAACCTGGTAGTGTAACACAGCCTACATTTCCATCGGTATGGGAACACCACCTTCCCTAGCGATGTTAGCGAGATCAGAGAAAGCATTTTTCTGTTGACCTTGCTGCATCTACACTGTGGATTTTTCATACCCCTGAGTGAGGTAACTCTGTCAGCCTAAATTTTTAAGTGTATACCAGGCCACAGAAAAGTTAGATAAAAACATAAATACATTTGCTCGAAGACTGCAATATAACACTACTTCATTTCAGAGAATTCAGAAAGAGATCACATAAGAACCCAAACAGAGAGAGCGAGAGAGAGAAAGAGAAAAGCAGGTTGGTCCCTAAGGCAGTGAGATACAACTGACCCCACCTTGCTTTAAGCTGGCTTTTTCCAGACGGACTGTCTGCTGACTAACTAAGATGACCCAAATCACATAGCTTTGGTAAGAGACCTCATTCCTGCAAGCAGAACTAGGAAATGCCTCACATTTAAAATGATAGCTAGTCGTTTTTAACCAGCTTCCAATACACCACACAAACAAAATGCGTTAGGTTGAAAGAATGTTTCATTGTAGTCCAGTGAGCAGCCAAACTACAACATTACACTTTTGCTACACAACTTCTGCACTTCTTAAAAAATACAATAATTAGAATACCTGGCAATGAAAAGTTAAAGTGTCCAGTCAGTTCCCCATGGCCTTATAATCCTTCATCACTCACCATCCACCCCATAAACACCACTTACCAAGCTTAATTTTGCCTCCTAAAATTTGAAAACACATGCATGATGGTGCAAATAACACATTGCTAGGAGACTGAAAAATACCATTTTGTATTCAAGGGATTCATTTTCAATAACTTCCCAGTAATTTGTTACTGTGACATCTGAATATCTTTTCAGGAGGGTACATTCAGGTTGGGTGGGTGTTGTAGGTTGGGTGGGCCAACACCAATAACTTTAACTATTGCAGACTTGAGAATAAATTATCAGTTTTCATCATGGCAAAAGGCTAATCGTGAGGTGCTTCAAGCTTCTGTACTAGGTCTCATGTTGTTTAATACATTTATAATGATCTGGAAAAGGGGGTGAATAGTGAGGCAATAACATTTGCAGATGACCCAAAGTTATTTAGGACCAGAAAGGACTATAAGGAACTTCAGAGAAACCTAAACAAGGTAACGGAATGGACAACTTGATAGCTAATGGCCAGTGAATATTGGAGGGGGGGGGGGGGGAATTAAACCACTCTTACACTTTAAGGCTTCTAAATTAACTGTATCCACTCAAGAAAGGGATTTGGCCATCATTGTAAACAGCTCAATGAAGAGCTCTGCTCTATGTGCAGCTGTGCTCAGAAAAGCAACCGAGATGTTAGTATGCATCAGGAATGAGATGGAGAATTATTTAAAAAAATATTATGATGCCATTGTACAAATCAATGGTGCAGCATCATCTGAGTACTGTGTGCAGCACCGGTCACTCCATGTCCAAAAGGGTACTGCAGACCTAGAGGGGATTCAGAGAAAGACAATGAGAATGATCAAAGGCCTAGAAATACTGTTATATGAAAAGAGACTGAAAAGACTGGGATTTTTTATTTTAGAAAGGAGATGAATAAGGGAATACATGATAAAAATCTATAAAATAATGAATAGTATAGATAAGGTAGATTGGAAGCTTCCGCTATCCCTATCTTATAACACAAGAACAAGGGGGCATTCAATCAAAATAAGGGGTGGGAAACTTGAAATCAGTAAAAGGAAATACTTTTTCACACAACGGGGAACTAAGCTGTGGAACTCACTGCCACAAGAAGTAGTTAAGGCTGAGAACTTAACCAGATTCAAAAAGGGATTGACTGGTTATATGGATATTCTGAATACCCAGAGTTATTATAAATGACAATAAAACATTTGGGAGGGATATTAAACTTTGTGCTTTAGGGTTTATGCCAATCTCTAACTATTAGAGACCAGGATGAGACCTAAAGGCTACTGTCAGAGGCAGGATACTGGGTTAAACGGACCACTGTCTGACCCAGTATGGAAAGTCCTATGTTCCTAAATCAGGCCCTGTGCAATCCTATATTTTAAATTGAATGACATCTAATAGCAATAGAACTTAACCTTTCTAATAGTCAGTCGTCTCAAGACAAACATGAAAGTGTCCCTTGAATTAGACACAGATGAGTTGCTTTTCAATTGTGGTGTCATTTGCAAATTGGATCATGGTTGAATGTACACCAAAGAAATGCATGACAAAGAGAGATGTGAGGCAGCCATGCTGTGTGAAGAGATGGACATTTATTTATTATTCATTACTATTATTATTCAAAAAGCATCAGGAAACCCTAAGAGTCTTGGAAGTACCTAAAAATAGTAGGGTGCATTACTGCTTGAAGACTACCAGATGGAATTCTACATAGTGGCAACTACATTAAAAGAAAAGTTAAGGGAGAACAAAGAGAGATGAGTCCTGCTACTTTTTGAAGGAGAACATTAACAAGATAGTATAAAGCCCCCTCATCTCTTCCAGTGGGTGCAGTTTTGCTTCACCACTGTGACAGAGCAAGCTCCAAAGGCCAGAGCTGAAAATCACTGCAAAGCCAAGAAAGAAGAAAATATTTAGGATGAGCGTTTCAAAAGCATTCAGCATTAGCATAATGGCACCCACTGAAATCAATGAACTTCCACTGGCTTCATGGGAGCACAGTTATGCCAATACAAAGTGCCTTTAAAAATTCCATGCTTATTTTTTACTGCAGTGAGTTCAGTTAGAATGAATGTATCTAAACTGACATGTTTGCTCCAATAGTTATTTCTGGTATCCTTCAAAATACTTCTTAACATCCTCTTATACCGTGGTATTAAGATGCACTGCAATATCAAATCATCTGTGATATGCTCTCAGATTGATTTCATAGGGAAAGTACAAAGCACCACTTGACTCAGAACTCCTTCTGCAGTTCTATTTTCCAGGTTAAACATTATGCACTGACAGTGACATCAGGCCTTATATAACTTCATGTGATGTCTTTCTAGATAGTGTAGATACTGACTGAAACACAACTTTGCTTTAGAGTTGACAGTGAATAATAATTATATTGCCTCCAGCCTTTACCAAAATACTTTCTCATCTCACAGCTAGTTCAGAGCCATGCTGAGGCCCAACCCTCTTATTGAAGCCAATGGCAAAAGTCTCATTGATCTATATGCTGCAAAACCAGGCCTTTGGGGTTCAAGTTATAGCACAAACCAAATTGGTTTCAGCAGGTCTGTGCGTGACCTGAATTCTGTCCCATGGTGTGCCTTCTGGGCAGGAACAGAACAGAAATGTCTACACCTTAAAGGATTTGTTTTGCTCTGCCAATGTTTGCCTATAACACCCATGAACCTTGACGAGACCTATAGTATGTTTGCACATCAAGCACTATAATGCAACCCCAGCAGCATCTTGGGGCCTTGTCCTCCAGGGTGCTGAGCACATTTTGGGAGCTGCTGATGGCCTTTAACTCCCAGTGACTTCAATGGGCATTGAGGGCACTTAGTACCAAACAGGAGGTGTCCAACACCTTGCAGCATTGGGCCTTCGTGTAGATGTATAGATGACTATAGATGGTGGGTAACATTTCATTGGTGATTCAGGAATCTAAGGGTTTGTCTACATGGTGGGGTAATGTGTTCTACGGAGGTACAATTTCTAAAGCACACTAATGTGTTGCACAGTAATTAGTCCATATAGACTCTGCTGGTGTGCTTAAATGTAGTGCTCTTTCAAACAGCACTATGTTAAAGTGCACTAGGGAACCATTAGTTCACACTAGCAGGGTCTACATGGACCAATTAATGCACAAGACATTAGTGCACTTTAGAAATCACACCCCTGTAGAGCACATTACCCCACATGTAGACAAGTCCTGAGTACCACTGGCTTTCAGTGACTTTCCTAAGCATCTATGTGACTTTTGAAAATGGGATTTAGTCCCAGATCCTCAAAAGGTATTTAGGTGCCTAACTGCCATTGGTTTCAAACGATATAAGGCTTGGTCTACACTTGAAAGTTGTACCAGTATAACTATTTCATAGGGGTCTGGGGTTTTGTACCATTAGAGTTATACGGGCACAACCCCTACTGGAGGCATAGTTATACTAGTATAAAGGTGACATTTATACTGGTATAGTTTATTCCCTTTCTTGTACAGAAATAGCTATACCAGTTTAAAGCACCTTTATACTGATATAACACCAGGTGAGATGTATCGCTTTGACTATACAGTATAGTTAAAGTAGTGCAACTTTCAAATGTAGACAAGGTATTAGGTGCCTAAATGTCTTTGAAGATCTGGGCTTTAGCACTTGTCTACATGAGGAAATTTACAGGCATTTCAATTCCAATATAATTATACCAGATTAGTTAAACCAGATTTAGCCCCACGTGAACACTGTCAATTGGAAAAAAGTGGCCTTAATTAGGTTTAGTTTAATCCACTTCCAAAGCAAATTAAACTAAACTGAATTAAATCCATTTTTATTCCAAATGAGAGCATCCACATAGGTGTTTAATCCAGTTTAACTAATCTGGTTAAAATTCACATTTTTGGTTAATTCAGATTAACTCTCCTAAGTGTTCCATGTAGATAAGGCCACATGCATCCGAAGAAGTGAGGTTTTTACTCACGAAAGCTTATGCCCAAATAAATCTGTTAGTCTTTAAGGTGCCACCAGACTCCTTGTTGTTTTTGTAGATACAAACTAACACGGCTACCCCCTGATACTTGATAAGGCCTTAGGCTCTTAAGGCACATAGGTGCTTTTGAAAATGTTACCCCCAATGCCTAATTTTTATCTATACCATGAAAGTTGTTGTGATATGCTGATAGCACACTCTAAATGGGTATAGTAAAGTTACACATTGAGTCCATACTGCACATCTAGCTAGCTAGATAGCTAGCTCCCTTTTAAGATTTTTTCTGATAGCACTCACCACCATAGTGCCCAAGCTGTGACATTAAATTCATAGGCGGATTCTCTGGATGCGTACATCATATGGCAATGACCAAAATACACTTCCAGCTCCAATTATTTTATGGCATATCAACTCTGGGAATAAGCCCGTTTGGCAGCATGTTGGGCTTTTATTCTACAATGTTCTTTGCGTATACATTCCTTGCTTTTAGCCTGTGTACTTACTACATTAGTTTAGGTTTCAGAGTGGTAGCCGTGTTAGTCTGTATCAGCAAAAACAACGAGGAGTCCTTGTGGCACCTTAGAGACTAACAAATTTATTTGGGCATAAGCTTTCGTGGGCTACAGCCCACTTCATCAGATGCATGGAGTGGAAAATACAGTAGCAGGTATAAATACACAGCATAGGAACAGATGGGAGTTGCCTTACCAAGTAGGAGGTCAGTCTAACAAGACAATTCAATTAACAGTAGGATACCAAGGGAGGAAAAATTACTTTTGAAGTAGTAATGAGAGTGGCCCATTTCAAAGTTGACAAGAAGATGTGAGTAACAGTAGGGGAAATTATTATGGGGGAAATTAGGTTTTGTAATGACCCAACCACTTCCAGTCTTTATTCAGGCCTAATTTAATGGTGTCCAGTTTGCAAATTAATTCCAGTTCTGCAGTTTCAGGCTGGAATCTGTTTTTGAAGTTTTGTTGTTGTTGAAGAATTGCCACTTTTAGGTCTGTTATTGAGTGACCAGAGAGACTGAAGTGTACTCCTACTGGTTTTTTAATGTTATAATTCCTGATGTCAGATTTGTGTCCATTTATTCTTTTGCGTAGAAAATGTCTGGTTTGGCCAATGTACATGGCAGAGGGGCATTGCTGGCACATGATGGCATATATCACAGTCTCTATGCAAAAGAATATTTTCAATTATCATTAAATACATATTTTCTTTTTAAGACAGTCACCTTTGAGGGTCACAATTTACATCCCTGAGGGCTGTAAGTGGCTCCCAGTACACACATTAGATACCACAGCTGCATCCAAATGTATTCAGTTATATAGTGCATAAACTGATTGTATAAATGAGGCATGCGTGAATGTGTTGTTTTCACAGTAGTTAATCAAGGAAGCAATGATGTTTTTCCAGAAACAAATAGAGTGTTTATCAAAAGTTACTAGCCATATAACAAGAGGTTTAAGCAGAGCATGAAGGTACAAAGAAAGATCTTGGGCAGATTTTTCTGCCTGTTTATATGGTCCACATCCAGATATGAAACAACCTCTTCTTCAATTAGGCCCAGATTACAAAGGTATGCAGGTACCTAAACCCCAAATGTAGGCACCTACAACCCACTTTTAGGCTCCATAGAGATCCACAAAACTCATGCCAAACCACGAAGGTACATAAACTCATTCAGTGGCTAAGTTTTGGCAGTGAAAGTTCCCTAGGGGCCTGTGATAAATGAAGGAAGGAGGGTAGCTCCCTTTTATGGACACCCAGCCAGCCAGTAGCTATAAAATCCCACTTAGTAGCTGTTCTCTAATTGCTCTACCTGCAAAGGGTTAAAAAGTCTCACTGCTATGCATAGGTAAAAGGAAATAAGTTGGCACCTGGCCG
The DNA here is from genome assembly GCF_011386835.1 of Chrysemys picta bellii. Classification (NCBI taxonomy): domain Eukaryota; kingdom Metazoa; phylum Chordata; order Testudines; family Emydidae; genus Chrysemys; species Chrysemys picta. The sequence goes on from NC_088791.1 coordinate 133,581,959, forward strand.
AAAGAGTCAATGGGAAGGCTAGAACTTTTTAAAATTGAAACAAGACTCCTCTTTTGTCTGTCTGTGTTGTTCTCCCAGGGAGAAGCGAACAGGACAACAACTATGCTGTAAGAAGCTTGGGGTCAGGTATGAAAAATTCCTGGTATCATACCTAGAAACTACTCATATGAAACCCCAGATATTTAAGTAGATCAGGAAATGTCTAGGAAGAAGCGATTAGGTTTATCTCTTTTTATTTCTTTATGGCTTGTGGACTCCTCTGTGCTAACCCCAGGTGTTTTGGTTTTCCTTCTAACCTTTAAGCTGGACCTCAAAAAGCTATTCTAGATGCTTAATCCTTGTAGTTTTTTTTTAATCTAGCAAATGCCCAAGTTCCCAGATGTATTTTCTTTCTTTTTTTTTAATTAATAAAGTTTACCTTTTTAAAGAACAGAATTGGATTTTTGTGTCTTAAGAGGTTGGTGCATATGTTGTTTAATTAGCTGGTGGCAACAGCTGATTTCTTTTATTTTCTCAGCTCTTCCCCAGACGGGGGGTGAAAGGGCTTGAGGGTACCCCACAGGAAGGAATTCCCAAGTGCGTCTTCCTGGGTCCTCAAAGGGGTTCTGTACTTGGGTGGTGGTAGCATCTACCCATCCAAGGTCAGAGAAAAGCTGTAACCTTGGGAATTTAATACAACGGGAGTGGCCAGTATTAATTTTTAAAATCCTTGCGGGCCCCCACCTTCTGCACTCAAAGTGCCAGAGTGGGGATTCAGCCTTGACAGGGATTAAGTTTCTGCCTCCGGGTACACGCAGTGCTGCCTCACTCCAGGCACCTGGGGAACTATCTTCCACCTAAGCTCCAGAGCAATTCACAAATCAGAGAAGACAGTCGTTTGGCTACCTAAGTCCTGTGCAGGGCCCAATCCGGTAGGCATGCTCAGAAGCCATCTACAAGATAGGGTCCCATTCAAAATCCAACCAGGGGAGGCGTTGGTGGTCATGCCTTTGCCCTCTTAGGTGGGTGCCCTAATCACTGGGCTACAAAGTCATTCTTTCTCTCTCTCTCTGGCCCAATGACTCTTTAAGCATTTATCCAGAGTGGAACAGTCATTGGGAGTGTGAAAGAGAGAGTGCGAGAGAGCATGACTCTGTAGTCCAGTGTTAGGGAACCCATGTGGGAGATCCTGGGTGCCTAGTCCCTGCTCCAATCACTCTGTAATGATCTATCCACAGTGGAACAGCTTCAACAGCTACCTACTGGCTCACTGATCTGGGCTTGGTTATTTGAACATTGATCATCACCTCTCTTGCCATACAAAAGAAGAACAGAAGAGATTGAGGGAGCCCCCACCTCAGATTACCCCATAGCTCAGTAGTTAGAGGGGTGGATGATCCCTGTTCAAGTCTTTTCTCCCACCCACCCAGCAAAAGACGGGTGGTGCCGCTGCCTCCTCCTCTGCCTGTAGTTACTGCCTGCCTAAGCTTTCGTGGGTAAAAACCTCACTTCTTCAGATTCGTGAGGTTTTTACCCACGAAAGCTTATGCCCAAATAAGTCTGTTAGTCTTTAAGGTGCCATCAGACTCCTTGTTGTTTTTGTAGATACAGACTAACACGGCTACCCCCTGATACTTGCCTGCCTAAGCCACTCTTATGAGAAACTCCTGAGGCACCTAAACCGCCTAACTCCAGGAGAGCGGTTCCTGGTTGTAAATAGCTACCTGAGATCATCACCTCCCTTCAGCCTGGACGTAGGCACCTGTCTCTCTGAGGGGGTGGGGCTTAGCACACACCCTTCTCATAGACATCACCCATTGGCTAGTTTAGGCAGCTCCCCACCTAGCGCACTTGGAACACTGAGCAACCCAATGCCTAAGTCCCGTTGCGAAACTGGGCCCTCGTGCCTGATTCAATGGGAGTGTTTCTAGTGATTCCAAGGGGTGATGGAAGAGACTCTTAATGAGGGAGCACTTAACCCTTTGCATACAGCTACTGTACCAACAAAAGAGTAGCATGATGAAGCACTGTAACATACCAAATGACCAGAGTGACTGCAGGCCAGACTTTTAAAAATTTTAAAGGTATTTAGATGCCTAAAGATGCAGATAAGCACCTAGTGGGATTTTCAAAAGGCTCCTGCGAGGCACCTCTGCCTGCACCTGTAGGCACTTAAATACCTTCCAAAACCTGGCCCTAAATCCTTGGAGTTAAGGCACAAGGCTGAGGCTCAGGAAATGTGCATCTTATTCCTGGCCCTGATGTTGTGTGCTCTTGGGCACAGTGCTTAGGGCTCAGTTGTGCCCTGTAGGCAAAGCCCTGTATTGGGAACAATATGGAGCTCCATTACCCCAAGGGAAGTTCTAGGACAAGTTTTTCCTCCAAGGAGAAGCACACCAACTCCTATGCCAATTCTGGAGGTGCAGCATACGTGGCTGCTTGGTGCACAGGGTGGGGAGGCATCACCCAACCCCATTTAGGGGGACTTGGGCCCCTGCAATTAAAATAAAATTAGCAATTCCGGAGCTCCAGGAAGCAAAGGGGCTGCAACGGCTGTCCAGGGGTGCAAAAAGCAAATGGGGATAGGGCTACTTTCCTTGTAACCCAGCCACCCACCCAGCTGGGCAACTGGACAAAATCTGACCCTTGATCTTTCTGTGTTTCATTTTCCTAATGTGTAAAATGGGGGTAATAATATAATTTACCTCCCTCCTAGGGGCGTTGTGAAGTTTAATAGGCCTGATCCACAGCCCACTGAAGTCAGTGGGAGTCTCTCTGTTGATTTCAATGGGCTGAGGAGCCGGCTGAATGTTTGTAAAAGGCTCTGGAATCACTGGATGGAAGGAACTATCTTAATGCAAAGTTATTATTTTCCAGTGTTATAACAGACCCCTGCTTCCCACTGGTATTTTGTAACTTCCCTCTAATGTTTGTTACATTGCAAAAGAAAGACGGGAAAGAAAAATCAGCATGAGCTCAATTTGGTTCCTTATGATTGTTTTCTGTAAAGCCAATGTGATGTTTTTCACTGTTACTCAGCAATACTACCTATAGCAGTGACAGCACAAGGTAATTAGCATACAGTGGGCCTAAATCTGTTCTCAGGATGCGCCAGTACAAATCACTTGAACTGAGTTCTGTGCTGACTTACCCCATGTGCAACCCTATTAACTTTAATTGGGTTGCACCTCTGTAACTGACAGCAGAATTTGGCCTGCTCAGTGTAAAATGCTTCTGTATGCTAACTCGATAGTTGATTTAATAAGGTAATTAAAATGAGCACACTGGGAAGCCTATAAAACTTGTTGACATGCCCAGCACTATCAATCAGCCGCATTCATTCTTATAATTCTAGTTTTAATGTGTATAATAAAAGGCCACGGGCCTGATTCACCTCTGGGTCAGCCCTGTTTTATGCTGGTTTACTCCAATTACACCAGCATAAAACTGGAGTAATGCAGTGGTGAATTAGACACAAGAACAGTATTAACCAATTTTTTCATTGCCATCAGGGTTAAACCTTGGAAAATCTTCTTTTCACCATGGTCCTTTGCAGCACAGATATTTTTCTCCCTCTGGGAAGTAAATGTAAGATTGGCTGCTTATCCTTTGGTAAGAAAAGGGAATTGAATGTATCCTCACTATATCAGATGTGCCAGAATTCATTTCTACTCTTTCCCTAAATAAAGAAGGCAAGAACTACACACACCTGAGTGAAACAACTTCATTAATTAGGCTCCTTTTCAGGAAATGTACCTGTATCATGTTTCCTATTCATGGGAGACTAAAACTTCACAGAATCTGATATTGGCAGCTCTCCCAGGATATTTTCCATTCGCACATATTTCTAAAAATGTCAGCCTCACTGTAACCATTCTCATATGGGAAGCCCGACATCAGATGTACATTAGATTGGGGAGGGGGGGTAGGGAAATCACAAAGTGCTTTTGAAAAGGAAAACAAATTTCAAGTATGTCATATTGGCCCATGTCTACAACTCTGTTCCAATGATACCGAGAAACCATTTTTTGGACCCTGCGATGACACAGTCATGGTAATATAGTTTGAAAACTAGCAAAAAGATCTCTGCGGTTTTAATTTATGAACAATGTATTTTATGTGAGACCTTTATTAAGGCCTGATTCCTGCACATTAGGGTGTATTACCGAATATAGGAAAAAATTCTACATGAGGCACTACTCCCCAATCCTGGAATTAAAAACAGCCAGCTAAGCAACTATGCATCTGGCTGGAGGAGTCTTCCCCAGAAGGGGGAGGAGTGCAATACTGTGGCATGTGAATTTCGCACCAATCACCAACCCTAGATGATTTCATTGCCTGATTTTGGACCCCACCAGATCTAATTACTTTGGGACTAGTCTCCTTGTAACTCCTGCTCAGGGTGTGAACTAAATATGGAAATACAAAATATGTGCAATTTGGCCATTTTGCATGTCAAGCGTGTGGAATAAGCAGGGTTGGGTCCCCACGCATCCTCCCTCTCCCTGCACCAACACTTCCACTCTTCCTACTAGCCATATAAGTGAGAGCCCAGCTGAATAGGTATATTAAGAATGAAGTGAAAACAGACCATTCTCAGGTCTACCTGAGCAGGACCCAGGGGAGGGTCAAAGATTAATTTGAGTGGAGTTATTCCAGATTTACACTGGTGGACCTGAGAGCAGAATTTGTCCCCTAAACTAGCTGAAATTTATACTTCATTGTCCATTGACATTTTAAATTCTATATTTAGCAGATTCTCACTGTAGAGGAATCAGTAAAAAGGCATAAAATCACCCCATAATAGGCACATCTGCTACTAACTCCAATGGGAGTTTTGTCCACTTCCACCGGGGATGAGATTGGTCCATGAACTGCGGTGCTGTCCACTCATAAATCTAAGCCTCTTTTCTGAGGCAAGCATGTGTTTCAAACATTCATATCATTCCTCCAAGCACTTCATAATACTAAGACATGATAATAGACTCTTCGAGGTTATTTCCAATAACAATGGATCTGCATGAACAGCCTGAATTTTGAAGGGGTGAAGGCAAACCCCTCCTGCTGTGTTTGGATCTGAGTCAAATTCCCTGTCTGAGGAGTGGTGTTCTAGTGGGGTTTACACTTTCCCCCAGAGTTACAAGAGAGTTCTAGTAATGGTTTATTTCCTATAGGCCACAGTATAGCAATTACTGACAAAGAGAATATCCCTGGGGTTCCAAGAGAATTCTTCTGACACTTGCAAGATTTCCCATCATTTCTAAGTCCAGTGAAGCTCCAGCAAGACAGCTAGTATACAATGGCCATCGGCAGCTTAACTGCCAGGTGGTTAAAATGCCAATAGCCAGTCTACAGTGTTGTTGCGTGGGTGGGATACAAGAAGGTTAGTTTAGAACATAAGCTAAAGCAGCAGCATCCTCCTCTCTTTGTTAAAGTCACAGAAGCCCTTCCCTGGAATTCAACCAGTTTGGGGCTCTGATGAATGGCATGGCTGGGTGGATGGGGGACAGCCAGAACCAAGCTGGGATCTACAGCAACAACCCCTTCCAGTCAATGAAAACTGATGACATATAAAATAAGGTCATGTTGATAGAGTCAATATAATGTTGGACCCATAGTCCACTATTCCTAGTGGATCCAGCTTCTCCCCATGGACACTGAATTCTGCTCCACTGCCGGTCCACAGCAGGTGTGTCTACACCCCTCTGTCCTCTGAAGTTGAAGATGCACCTGTTTGCTTTGCTGGGAGACACAGGATGTGTAAGAGAACTCAAGTCTCCTCCTAGATGAAACTTCCAGATCCCTCAATAGGAATAGAACCCACACAGATCCCCACTGGCATTAGTCAGTGTAAACACCACATTGAAATCCATGGAGCTTCCAGCCTTTCATTACAATTTCTCCTCACACTTCCGACCCAACCACTTTTGATCCTACACTCTTGCTTTTATCACATTACCCCTGCATATCTCCTTGATCCTATTTCTTTCCATTCCCCTCAATACAGTACCTGATTAACAAGGTTTGAATTCAATGGCAAAACAAGATGGCCAAAATTTAGGTAAAACCAAAATCTTCAGACTTCAGATCATACTAATATTCAGTCAAGTTCATTCTGTATTCAATATATATAAAATCAGCAGAATAAGCTAAAAAAACCCCACAGCTACTAATAATATTTAATATTTGCGTATTTATTAATAATAGTAATTAGCACTTACATGGTGCTTTACCTATTCCAAGCAATGGAGATCTGTGAACTAGTTCCACTTCACAACACTCCAGAGAGGTACATGGGTCAATATCACTAAAGATGGGGAAACTGAGAAAGAAATTCAAAGTGCCTTGCCCATGGTCACACAGTGAGTCAGTGGCAGAGTCAGAATTCAGAACCTTCTGGCTCCCACCCATGAGCTCGTTCCTCCAAACCATGCTGCCTTAAACAAAGTTGTGTTGCCACTGTGTGCCTCAGTTTCCCCATCTGTAAAATAGGGATCATGATATTGGCCTCCTTTGCAAAATACTTTGAGATCTACAGATGAAAAGTGCTATATAAAAGCTGGGTGTTTGTTTGTTATTATTTATTATTATTATTATTATTATTAAAGGCCTCTTTTCAGACTGATCGTGTCTTCCTAATTAGTCATTTGGCAAGCAATCTGAAACTTACCAGTGCACTAATGGATACTTTAATTAAAACGTTCCACAATTTCATTGTGTAATAACAATCTATTTTCAGATTAACTTTTCTCATCTTTAAATAACTCTTTTATGCCTTGAAAATGATAGTGTTTTCTAAAGCAAAAAGAAAAATCATAAAGTTCGTTCACATTGAAAACTTCCCTCAATTACTCCCCCTCAGATTTCCAAAACATTTAACAAGAGAGAGAAATTACAAGGCTACGCTCTTTCAATCATGCAAATCTCTTTTCAGCTGTCCACAAAAATCACATGCATTTCCAGCTATGTGAAGGGATATGCAGATTCAGTGAGGGGGGGAGGGAGGAGGGAGAGATTTAAAAGTGCCTTGAGCTTGCCCAAGAGAGGTAAGTAGAGTAGAATCTCACTAATCCCTACTAACTTTAGGGAGGGCAAAGAGAACCTTGGTGCGGATTTGTGAGGTCTGAAGATTACCAAGTGCTGGAATGAAACTAGTGCAGGTAATGAAATTCTACTGTACACACAGTCCGGAATGTCACCACTGCTGACCCTCAATTGTCTGCACTACTGTCTACCTAGCCATCATATTTATAATGCCCTCATCAACCCTGTTGTAGCTGAGTGCAAGCAAATTGCAAACCTGATTATGAGGATTTGCCATTGTACTGGTTATTGAAGGCTGGAGCAGCAAGATTATACTGTATGTGTCATCTATATGGAATATATAATATTATAGTGGGCTTCCCTGCCTCCCACTGTCTGGGTTGCAGGTGGGCGAGGTTTGAGAGAGAGGTGAGGTAAAGATGCATGGTAAAGATGAGGGCTCTCAGGTTGGCACACATTAGGTCTGTAAGTGGGGTGGTAAGGGAGAGGGTGGTGAGGGGAGGCACAGTCAGGGTGCTCAGGGTCTCACCTTTTGAGATGAGCAGCTGTCAGTAATTGGGGCTCTAAAGTTTGAGGCGCTCAAAATATGGGAAGGGACAGAAGCATGTGATGCAAATGTCAGTGGAGCCAAATGTACATCAATGCACCTGGACATAGGGTGTAAAACAGCACAGAATTTGGCCCCTGCTAGTCAGCTGCTTTCTGCAAGGTAGCGAGTGACAGTCTTCATGCCACACTGTAGCCAAAACACAGAGCTGTGATTTGTCTTTCACTTCGCCCTTATGAATGTCATCAAATGCTACAACCCTTCTTGCTTTCTTTTGGAACCTAATTTCTTGGGGATACTAAACCTGAGTTGACAGATGATACAGCAGAGGAGTTACAAGATCTTTGACGTTATTGTGATAATTTGACATTTTTGGTAAACTGCCTTTAGGGTAATCCATTGTACTGTAATCATTTGGATTATCTGTACTGAGACCCCCAGTTCTTACATTGAAACAGAAACAGTCTTCAGAAAATGCTTTTGTCAGCTAGGAAGATAATTAATCTACTGCCAGATAGGTCAATTTCTGGAGCGCTATTCTGCCCTTGCACTGCTGAAAATTCAGAGCAACAGCATCCCAGTGAAGTCAATGGGCCTGATTTTGATCTCATTTACATTGATGTAAATCAGGAGTAACTTCATGAAACTAATGGTATCATGTCTATGCAAAATCAGTGTTAGGGAGATCAGTGGATTTCAGTGGAGATACTTTGGATTTTGGCAGTATAAACGAGAGCAAAGCGTGGCCATTTGTGTTTAACAAGTGCTTAAATAAACCTCAAGGATGGGACTAGCTATCAACTGGTAATGTGTTCTGGAGTGCAGATGGGCAAACTTTTTGCACAACCAGATTCCCAACACTGATAATATAGACTTGATTGTCTTCTCACTTATACTGGTGTAATCCGGGAGTAACTCCACTGAAGTAAGTGCAATGCAAATCTGGTATGAATGAAGAATCAAGTCCTATGCCTTTATGACAGTGGGGAATTTGATAAAATTATGTTTCTGTGTGCAAAAAGCTGATGAAAATCAGGAATTGTTAGTACGGGGTCAGAGCCTCAGCTGGTGTAAATCAGTGGAGCCCCATTGTCTTCAGTCAACAGTCTTCAGCTAATTTATACCAGCTGTGAATCTCGCCCATTATTTGGGGGCTTTTATTTTTACTGCATCCATGATAAACATGAACAGGTACAATATACATACATAGAAATCACAGAACACCAAGTAAATCCACTACATTATAGGAGTGAGAAGGAGTTGCATTCCAATGGATAACACTAATTCTATATGAACGCCATTTTTTATTTTAACCATTTTTAATCTTTATAACTTAGAATTGCAATGAATTAATTATTTGGCCATAGTATTATTCATATTACTTTTTGTAGTATTCTATTCCTATAAAAATTGTAATTACCTCTGCTTATTATTGATAACGTTATTTATACAGCAGCAGAGTTTTATAAAAGGTTTTACAATACAAGATATAGATAGATTCCCTGACATGGACTGATCCTGCCAATACTTGCTAGAGTGAGCATAGTGTTTACTATCATGGGCAAATCCACTGAAGTCATGTAGCAAGCATTATGCTGCATAGTAAGTGAATGATTGGGCTAAGGCAAGAACAGTAGGGGAAGGAGGAGAAGGAGTGAAAGACCAAGGAGAGGCAAATGTGTGTATCAAGAGGGCAACAAAGACAGGTACTACTAATCGTACTAATAAAATTATTATTATATGTGACAGTGTTAAACATTCCTTGACAGAATGATTTTGCCCAGTGATTTTGGTGATTTGGAGACTATAATACAATATGTTCCTTCTTTTAATTTAAAAAAAAAAACATAGCTCTGTTAAGTAAGGTGGGGAGGTTGGTGCTCAGGGAAATAGTGGACAGAAAATGTGACTAAAGTGACACCTGGAGCAAGCAGATGCTATTAAAGCTTTATATCACATTTTCCCCCAATACACCTCAATTCTGACATGAATCAATCCTATTATTACAGTTAGTTTCTAGAGCACAAATTACCAAGTGTGCAAAACCATATACAAAATCCATCTTTCGGGTGAGTTGTAAAACCAACATCCTGAATAGCTCCTTAAAGATCCATACTCCATAGCCTTTGAATCACACAGGTATATAGGGAGCAGCCTGCGAGAGAAGCCAGGGAACACCCACTCTAAGTAACATATTCCTTGTACGCAGCCCAAAAATCATACAGAAGGAGGATTTGTTAATGCTGCTGGAAGCAGCATTAACTGTTCCGTGTATTCGGCGTGCTCAGTGACCTGTCCAATGATGGCTAGCTAGGTCACTGAGCACAGATGCTGGCTCAGAGCCAATGGTTGCACTGCCCCCCAGCCAGCCAGGCTGCCACTGCTGGGTGTGAGTGCAGGAGAGCAGAAAGGAACATGGAGAGTGAGCCGCTCAGTCTTTGGTCTAGGGATCCCTATTTTATATATCAGGTCAGGCACTGCCCAGTGGCACATGTGCAGCACTAGAAGAGAAGCTGTATTGAAAACACAGCTCCCTTTCTCCGCAGACATTTTCAGTTGGTGTTTTCTGTTTATACCTTTCTCTATGGGAGAGGAACCCAGTATCCATTGTTCATAAAGCATTTTGAAGATAAAGGGGGTTCTAGAACTGTTAGTTATTGTATTATCATTTGTAGAATGACAGGCTATGATGTGCACGAATTTCCACTAGTGACCAGGCTGAGCAAACCAAACTCATGTCACTGGTGACCCAAGGTATGATTCAAGCCAGCATACCAGAAATGGAAGGCTAGTGCTTTTCAATACATTGTAGCATTCTGCCCAAAATGACAAGTCATTAATAACCGTTACATATGTTTCAGTGACCGAAGAAGGTCACGTGATGCAGTACATTGCCCATAAGGCCTAACCAATAACCACTATTATTTTCAAACGTTGATTGATTTCTTTTTTTACTAAACTCTTACATTTTGTGCCTTGTATTGGACTAAAGAGGTTTTTAAGTTTGTTTTTAATTTTTAATTTCCAGGTCAGCTAACATAAAATCAGTAATGGTCTGGTGCAGATTTTCTTCCTGAAATGAATGGAGAATGGGTGAAAGCAGCATTAACTCTCTCCAAATTTCACTCATAGTTTTCTTCTCTTTCCCCTCCTCCCATTTTCTTTTGCAGCAGTAAATTGGGTAACAATTTGTTCCTCCTCATTGTTATACCTCTTCAGCACTGCACGTAGGAGTGATCAATGCCAGAGCCTGCTCCCACTGAAAGCAATGAGAGCTTTGCCAGTGAAGTCAATGGGAGCAGAAGCAGGCCCTCTGTACTGGAAATTTATTTATAGATATTCTCAGTCAGGGCACAAACTTGCAACTCTTATTCACGCAGATAGTCCCTACTAGAGTGGTTAGTGCTGTTGACTTTAATAAGACTGTTTGAGTGAGGAAGGACTACTCTCAGGAGTAAGGGCTGCAGGTACTCATTTATAATAAGAATAGTGGAATATGATAGGACAAGTGGAAAGCTGAGTTCCGATCCTGGTGTACCACACAGCACTTAAGGCCCAGTCTTGCAATCTGTGAAGCACCTTCTGAAAATGACCAAGGCTCCCAATTCCTGCCCTTGAAGTCAATGGGAACTAAGGGCTCTAAGTCCCCATTTAGGCACATGCTTAGCTTTAAGCACTCGAGTAGTTACTGAAGGCAATGGGACTTAAGCACATGCTTAAGTGCGTGGATGAACCAAGGCCTAAGCACTTCTTGAATCCAAATCCTCAGCACCTTACAGGCGCTATCTCTTTCTACCTAGTAAGTCTCCAGCAATCTCTTATTCTTAAAAAGCCATCAAATCTAAATGTGTGATTGACAGTTTAAAAAGCCAAGCCAAACAAATATTTTCAATCATATCTGAAGAATAATTGGTTCCCCTTGTATTTGACCACTCTTTCCTTTTATTGGGGAAAATGCAGCATGTGAGACAGTCCAACACCAAAAGAAAGCATCAGACAGTCCATGTGAGTGTTCAGCCTGAAGGATGAAGAATGATCTGATGGGCTTGTAAATGGCATTGTGCGGAAGCAGACTCCTTTGCTTTCCTAGGGCCTGATCTTGATGGATGCTGAGCACCCACAACTCATACCGGACAAATGCTCCCCTCAATTACACCAGTGACCATCCTGCATAATCGAAGGCAGAATTTGGCCAATTGATGTAACTGGACTTTAAGGACACTTTGCACCTTGCAGGATTAAGTTCTATGCTACCTCCCCAAACTCACTGGGTCTGATTCTGCTCTCACTTGAACCAATTTTACAACAGTGCTACTCCATAGACTGCAGTTAGTGTGTATTATTTTTATTACATTAGTGCCCAGAGAACCTAAACAGGATCAGGACTCCATTGGTATGCCAGGCACTGTAGAAACGTTCAGGTCCCTCCCCTAAAGAGATTACAGCCTAACCTAAATACAAGACCCAAGTGGGAGAACAAACAATGGAGAACATGAGGGAGGGAGAACTAGGGTAACAGTGATAGGGAGACATAGTCAAGGCCTGATCCTGCAAGCCCCACTCAGGTATCTCAAAAAGGGACTAACTGAAGTCAATGGGACTATTCGCCCATAAAGGCAACTCCGATAAGGCCTTAGAGGATCAAGACCTTAAGAGCTGCAGTAGGCAGACTGTGACACCTACTTTTTTTTTAACATTTTTGCTCAACCTCACTATAGGCTGCACTTCTCATGGAGGCAGAACTCCCACTGAAAAAAAAAAGTTTGCCTATATCAGGAATGCGTCAGGATCGGGCCCTTTATTTGTAACTTCTGTTGTGAATGATTTCTAAACAGACTACAGCATCACATCCAATCTAAAAGACAAAGGTCTAATGCCAACGGGAAGAATCCTGCGCTCCTTTCTCAGGCAAATTGTCCCTGGCTTTGAGTTGGGCCTTATGTGATATTTCTTTACGCCATCTTGAAAAGATTCTACTTGCCTGCTCACCTGGCATGAATCATATTTTTTGGAACAGGAGGGGAAAATATCACTTTTTTTCATTAGCATCAATCATGGTAAAGGATGGTTGGGTAGATATTGTGCATGGACTATGGAGCATTAAAGGAAATTTTTGCAAGGTTGATTTACATTCACCTCAGTGCATACGGTTTACTATCTTGCATAAAATATATTCTTGTCTTAAATAACTATTAAGTGCATTGAAAATTTGATAAAAACAAACCTTGAGCGTTGACAATCAAGACTTCTCTTCCATGACCTGCTAATCTTGCCATGGTAAAGGCATGAAACATCCTTCAGTAGTGCAACAGAAGTATGCAAAAAAATAGTAAGTTCTTTGCAACAGAAATGATAATGTAGCGCTTTGATTTGAAGTAACGAATCAACTTCATTTCAGTGTTCACTAAGGTAGCTGCACAGTGCCATGTCATCAAAATGAAGACGCTCTGTCATTGTCATTCAGGAAGATTGAAATTGTAAAATCCATAACATTGTGACGCTTTTGCTTTGAAATAACAGAAAAAGAAAACATTTTGATGAAAGATGATTCTTTCCTCCTCAGTCCAAGACATAAGCCACATGATGGTTACTTAAGTAGCACTCTGTGCCATGTCAGACTCTAAGTGCCATCCGTTTTTGAAATATGATCATTAAAAACAGCGAGCCATTTATACGAATGGCCTGGGTACGCAATGTGACTGATTCGTGTGCTAAAGAAATCTGGAGTGCAAATCAAAAAAGCTTTGCAGATACTGCACACATGATTAGCTTTCAAGTTTTTTCCTCCAGTTCCCACTGTTTTTGATCTGTTGTGCACTTGGATAAAAACTAGTAACAGCAGACAATAGCCTATAAAAAAATCTCAAAATTATACCAGCGGTAGAAAAACAAACAAACAAAAAGCTGCACAATTTTTTTTCTGGGATATAAAGCACAGGGCTGAATTATTAGAAATTCTGAAACAGTAAGATTGTTAATAAAAGTACTTATAAAGAAATATATCTACAATATTTAATAATTTAAGGCTCACAAAAAAACTAACATTTTCTCAACAACAAAACAAAAGTTTTCTGCTATAGGGTTAAAAGCACCAAATTCACTTCACATACTAGATAACCAGATCTGTACTGATCACAAGGGAGAAATCTGAAAGTGTTTCTTAGCTAATGTTTCTAGTGCTTTAATGAAGTCATGTTTCACAGGAAAATAAATACCCCATTCATTCTTAAATACAATTACACATATATAAAATATATTGGAATAATTTCAGTTTGAAACTACAGTACAAAAAATATCCATTCATCCTCCATACACAACCCCCCTCCCAATCTTTTAATACTAAACTTTGAGCAAGTGAATTAGTTACAAATGACCCCTTTAAAATCACAGTTTGCTAAAGTAAGTGTCTACAAATAACACCAGTTTGCAATGCAATATTTACCAGCTCCTGCATCATGGAGTGTAGCTTATTCTTAGTCTATTTTAAAAATAGGTGACCCTTTGTGTCGTGGAAAAAAGAACATAAAAACATGTACTCCTGGAGATCTGTTCAATTATAAAATATAGGCTGACTTAAAATACTGTCTAAGTGATACAAAAATTATATATATATACATATATATAATTTCCAACATCAACAAATCCTGCTGTACCTCAGAACCCAAATTCATTCCCTTTCTTACAGATCTGTTTCCCTATTGGTGTCCAGACAGAGTGCATAGAGGGATTTTCTAAGATCTAGGTTGCTTTTAGCTTTGATATTGGTTTTCTCTAAGGATCCAGGGCCATTGTTGATCCCCTCACTGTTTTCCAAGTGCACAACAGATTTGTTCAGAGAGTTTTTACTGTGACTTCTCTTCAGCTCCCCCCCAGCTGAGCTGCCCTGAGCGCTGCTGGGCTCCTCCTTGAGAATAGCCTGCTCTTCGTTGTCAGTTCCTCGGTGGTAGAAGTAGTTGAAGTTGGACACAATAACAGGTACGGGCAGGGCTATGGTCAGCACGCCGGCGATAGCACACAAGGAGCCCACGATCTTGCCCCCTACGGTGACAGGCCTCATATCCCCATAGCCCACCGTCGTCATGGTCACCACTGCCCACCAGAAAGCGTCGGGGATGCTGGAGAAATGGGAGTCTGGGTCGTCCGCCTCGGCAAAGTACACGGCGCTGGAGAAGAGGATCACCCCGATGAAAAGGAAGAAGATGAGGAGCCCCAGCTCCCGCATGCTGGCTTTCAAAGTCTGCCCCAGGATCTGCAGCCCCTTGGAGTGTCTGGAGAGCTTGAAGATCCTGAAGACCCTGACCAGGCGGATGACCCTGAGGATGGCCAGGGACATGGCTTGCTGCTGGCCCCCGTTGTTGTTGCTGGCGGTGCTGGGGGTCCCGGGCTCCTGTTGTTCCTGAGCCAGCTCGGTGCCCAGGGTGATGAAGTAAGGGATGATGGCCACGATGTCGATGATGTTCATGATGTTCCTGGAGAACTCGGGCTTGCTGGGGCAGGCGAAGAAGCGCACCAGCAGCTCGAAGGTGAACCAAATCACGCAGGTGGTCTCGATGATGAAGAAGGGGTCGGACAGGCTGCTGGGGGGCTGCATCGGGGGGGCTTCCCCGGCGGTGCCGTTCAGGGCTGCCCCGTGCGGGGGCAGAGGGGCCTGCAGCTCCCTCTCGTCCCGGAACTCGGGCAGGGTCTCCAGGCAGAAGGTGATGATGGAGATGAGGATCACCAGCACCGAGACGATGGCGATGCCCCGGGCGGAGCTGGAGCTCTCCGGGTACTCGAAGATGAGCCACACCTGGCGCTGGAACTCGTTGCGGGGCAGGGGCTTCTCCTCCTCCTTGATGAAGCCCTCGTCCTCCCGGAACCGCTCCATGGCCTCCTCGCCCAGCTGGTAGAAGCGGATCTCGTCGGCGAAGACGTCGATGGAGACGTTGACCGGCCGGCGCAGCTTGCCCCCGGACTGGTAGAAGTAGAGGATCCCGTCGAAGCTGGGCCGGTTCCGATCGAAGAAGTACTCGTTGCGCAGCGGGTCGAAGTACCGCATGCGCTTGTCCGGGTCGCCCAGCAGCGTGTCCGGGAACTGGTTGAGGGTGCCCAGCTGCGTCTCGAAGCGCAGCCCGGAGATGTTGATCAGCACCCGCTGGTGGTGCAGGGCGCGCTGGTTCTCCTCCTCCTCCTCGGCCGCCGCGGCCATGGCCATGCCCAAGCGGTGCCCGCCTTCCTCCGGCAGTACCATCGCCTCCTCTTCGCCCCCTCCCGGGTAGGGGCGCGGCGGCTGGGGAGGAGCAGGCGGCGGCGAGGCGCCCCGGGGAGCGGGCACCCTCCGGCTGGTGCTGCCGGTGCTGTCGCTCCTGCTTCTGCAGCCGCCGCTGCCCGCCCGGGGCTGCTCCTGCTCCGGGGCGCCGCTGCAGTCGTTCAGCCAAGCAGGGGCGGCGGCGGAGTTGGGGATGTGGAGCAGGTCGCCCCGCCGCCGCGCCCGGCCGCCTCCAGCATCCTCGCCCCCTCCCCCGATGGCCGTGGCGCCTCCGTTCTCCAAAGTCACCAGCGCGATCTCCATGGGCAGCGGCGGGAGGGTGGCGTGGGGCAGGCGGCGGGCATGCTGCGCTCCCTTCCCTCCGAGCCGGCCACCTCCGGGCTGCCCCCGGCCGCCGCCTCCGGAGCGCTAGTGCGCCGCGAAAGGCAGCCCAGCCGAGCCCCAGGGAACCGCGCGGGGACCCGGATATGAACGAGCGAGCATTAGGCTTGACGTCAAAGAGGATCCCTTCTTCCCCGCGCCCCCCAATGCAAACAACCAGCAGCCTCCCCGGTTACCAGGCTACAGCATCCCTGCCTGACAAACACAGCCCGCCCCGGCCAGCCGCCCTGCCCCTTGCCCAGCCCTGCCCCTCGCGGCGGCGGCCCCCCGGGGACAAGGGGATGTTCCCGTGCCGTGCACATTCCTCCCTGGAATGGTAACTGTCAGGGGAGCTGAGCGGGGAGAATGGCACTACAGGTAGTTGACTTCACCGTGGAAATTCTCCCCCTCGGATCTCAGTCACTCTGAAGCAGATCCAGGGGAATCAGTGGATCTACTCCGGGTTCACACTGGTTTCACTGGGATCCGAATCTGGTCCATGGGGGTGTGGGGAAGGGTTCTCCATGGAGAAATGGCAGGGAAGAAGAAGGGCAAATATGACAAAACAGGGAACCATTCTCGAGCTCCTTACTCGGCAAAGTTCCCACTAGGATCCATGGGGCAGCGATCGCAGCGGGCTTTAATGAGACTATAACCATCCAGCTCAGACCCAGATAAAGTCTCCTTTCAGTTACAGATCCATTGATGCCAGTGCGTGTAACGGGAGAAATGGGTTGATGAGAGAAGGGTCGGCTAGACAGGACCCAGAACCGCTGTAATAATGTGATGCAAGAAAGGACATGGAAAATTGTATCTCGCATCAAAAGGGGGTATTTTCCCTTTGTGGGGTACATGAGCGATTGAAGTTATACTATTAAGCCTGTCCTACAGTGAATGTATAGACATCGCCCCCACACCAAAACACACACAAGCTCCCTCTCTCACACACATGCCTGCACACACAACCAGTTCAGGCTGAAACAAAGGATTATACTGGCTGTCCCCATTCATGGATTATTCGTTAAAAGGATTTTATACAAAGAGGTCTGTAAAGTCTCTCCGGCTACAAAACCCCATTTACACATAATGAAAATCATAATCAGAACACACTTTGGGGATTCTTTTGGCCTTTCGATTTTTTTCCAAGTTCAGACAGAACAAAGAAATGGGGTGTTGGAGCCTACCCTGCGTTTGCTTAGCCTGCAGAAGACAAGAGTTGATATCTGTTTCAAAGCCCTCCGAAGGAGAAAACAAAATATTTTCATCCGAATAAATTTCTATTTAGGATTTCAGCATGTCAACACCATTGATCATGTTTTCCATTGACGTACGTTCTTAATCCACATCAAAACTTTGTAAATGTCAATAGATACAAATTTATTAGATAAAACGGATTGAATCTGTTTTCTACCTTATCACACTGAGTGGAATCAATGCTAAGATATTATTTGTTTGCCATCTTCAGTACATCTCCTCAATTTCTATATGGGATTATAATAAATATGTATAAGAATATTGCAATATTCAGTATTTTACAATGTGTTGTACCTATTTTTTAACTGCTGTGGATTTCTGGGGTTTTGAAAGAATCGGGAGTAAAATATTTAATATTAAAGTGGAAAACCATTTTCCTTCCTCTGCTATGCACCACTGCAGGAACATTATTCATTACTGCATCCTTTTGTTATATTCATGGGGCTGTATAATGATGTGCCTCGTTTCACGGGGATTAATTCATTTCCACTTAATGTAAAATGTTATCTCTGTACATAACATATGCCCACACATATTAACCATTCCTGAAATAGAAAAAAACATAATTATATTAAATGGTTGTCATTAGTGATTCTTTCCCATTGACACGGTCCTGTTCTATAATTTGCCTCCCAGAGCTAACACAATATCAGTGACATGTAAGGCTATGCAGCTATAACCTAGGGTCCAATTCTGCAAACACGAGTGACTTTGCTCACGTGAGCAGTCCCCATTGAATCCAATAGGACTACCGGCCCAGGAGCAAAATTGTGTGTGTATTTGCAACATGGGGCCCTTATTTTGCAACACCAATTATTTAGATAATAATTCAAACCTGCAAAATGTATTGTAATACCTTCTGGGATATTATTTCTTGCTGTGTTTGCCATCAAACAGACCTGCAAATAGCACCCAATTGGTAGCAAAGCTACCTGACTCTAGCCTCCCTCCAAGAGAATAATAATCCCATTTCAAAAGGATATATCACCAGAAGTTAGCCCAGATCTCTCCGAGTCAGTCCCAGTGCTACTATCGAATCACAGGAGAGGAAAGAAATCTCCACTGTTTCCACTTTGGTGCCATGGAGCTAGCAGGCATACTCCAGAAAAGAGCTCTGGTATCTGGTCATCACTGTATACACTTTCTATACCCACTCTTGAACCTCTCCCCTTCAAAAACTCACTCATACATACCCACCCAGACACACATCCCTGCTCACATTCACCCACTGCTACACCCATCCACAGATACATATAAGTTTCCCAAACACACACTGGATTACCTGTATACACCCACCCATACCCAGACACATCCACCCATGTATGCTTCCATGCATGCACTGTATTTACATGAACACATAAATCCACTACACCTCTGCACTTACCCACTCACATAGGTGTATGAATGAACCTCCTAACACAAATGCCACACACACATCCTATCCTCTTTACACAGTTCTCCCACATTGCACCCCCAGTAATCCATCCATGGCATTAGGTACACCTTGACAAATACCCCAAAAGATATCCCATACATACCAACCTTCACCCTTTCATACACACGTCACATACAGATCCACACTCATGCATATTCTTGAAGCATCCACCTATACTCACCCCCAGAAACACCCTCTGCAATTCTTCCCCTCCTCCTCCACCCCTGCCCCACTTAACATACACAGTGCAGTAATACTGTGGAGATCACAGCCTTTCCTGGCACAGCATGTAGGGGTTGATACCACTGCCTCTTTTGGGGAGCCGGGGGAGGAGAGAGTGGGGGAAGGACAGGCAGGTTTCTGCCTCTCAGAGTGTTCTGTCCTAACCCCAATCAGGGGTGAGAGAGAGCGCACTCTGTGACACACTGTACCAGCATTTATCTGATGACCGTAGGAGTTTCTACAGAATTTAAGCTTTCATTTGAAACAAAGTTCTAGCCCTCACAGTTGTGAAGGTAACCTTCTGAAGGTGAACCGATGCAGTGCTGTTTTCCTGCTTTTGGAGGCAAATGGGAATTATAGCACTAAAAGAGAGATAAGCTGTCTTCATTTAGCTCAGGTAGGGTGTTAACTCTGAAACCTAATGAAGGAAATTAAAATGGCAACATCCTTACCTCTTGCCCTGCTGATCATTTCAGCAGAAACATCCGACTTCTTTGGGATTGTGGGCAATGTTTGGCTAGAACACAACTATTTCTCTCTCCCCCGACCCCCACCAGCATCCCAGTTTAACCATCCTGGAAACACTCACGTCCTTGTACCATTGAGTCTGGGTCCCCTTCCTCTATACAGGGCAGGTTTTCAGGATGTTTTATGTGAGGGGGGCATGATGAACAAGCAAGGAGGTGACTGGAAGCAGGGAGCAGCTCTTGTTCAGGACCCCCACATTTCTCAGTGCAGTGAGCAGTGGCTGTGTGGCTGAATGCTTTCTTGAAGGGTAGTAGTGTCTATGGAAACCCCAGGCAGAGGACATTGGATAGGGAGGGAGGCATGGAAAATAGGCTGACTTGTAGATAGAGTAGTAGTGCTGCCAATATTTTAACAAGGGGCTTTCTCAGATATGTTCCACTTCACTCAGTGATACATGTGACATTCCTTGGATAACATAACACCAACCACACTCTCATCCATACCAAAACATTCCATTCCTTCCAGCTCCATCCATGCGTCAAAGGAATCAACACTTCCACTCTCAGTTTGTCATACTTCCTGCCTCAGAGAGGTGCTACTACATGGCTCTCTTACCTGTTCCTCACAGCAGGAGCAGGTGGATTGGCTTGTGGCCTGGGTAACAAACCTCCTCTGGTGGTTGGTTGGCTGGTAAATGGGATTCCTCTGGTTCTTTAGGTGGGCAGGCCCCTTCTGACTGCTGCTGGTTTCCCCTGCCCAGGGGGATGCACAGGGAAGGGCAGCTTCTTCCCCTTTGCTAAGAGCAGAGGGAAATGCCTCCCTTTTCCTGGTTTCAAAGAGTGCTACTCCCCTGGAGCACTCCCTCCCATTGGCTTGTGAGATGAGGCCTTCCCAGGGCGGAGAATCTGAAGTGTGGACAGGAAGAGGAGCTAGTGCCTGGCTGAGGCTCCCATCCTTTCCCACCAGTGCCTTGGAAAGGCCTTCCCATAGCAACAGTGCCTGAGAAAGAAAAAAAAGGTATCCCAGCTGTGATACCTCAATCTCCTCTCTAAAGGCAGGCCTGTACCCAACCCATTGTCTCCCTATACTCTCGCATACATCCCTCTGCCAGCTCCCTCCCAGGCACAGATAAATAATATAATTATACATAGATTTACCATTGAACCTCTATTTTGAAAGGTCTATATTTTTCTAAAATACAGGGAATTGCACAATGTTCCATGGAAGGATCCCCGACCCCAAGCATCCATCTTTACTTGTTTTTCAATCAGTCCAGAGTCTCCACCCTGGCCACATTCTCCATCGTGGTAGAAATGGGGATGGGAAGCATGTACTAGCTTCACAGGTCGTGCCACCTAGAGCTGGGCAAAATCTTTCAGTGAAAAAAGCATATTTGACCATACCAAAACATTGAGCGACTTATCAGCTTCACCAATGTGTTTGTGTCTAAAACTGATTTTTTTTAAAGTCAGTACATTTTGTTTTGATATTTTCTAATCGAAAGATGTCAATATTTTGATGCAAAACAACGTTTTTGTTTAGAAATTCCCTTCCATTTTATTTTTTTTAATTAAAATCCTTTAAAAAATTCTTGACATCTAAATGAAATGTTTGTTATCCCAAACAATTTTTTAAAACTTTTATTTACTGATAGTTTTGAAAAAAAATGTTTTCAGACCAACCCAAAACATTTTTTTTTAATTTTTCAGAATTGCCTGTGAACCAACCCCCGCTCCCGCAACCACCAGCCTTTTGCACAGCTCAAGTGCCCCCTGCCCAGCCCCACACTCTGGACACATACACAAATAATTTTGTTTTCTTAGCTATGAATCATCTTGGGGAGACTAGCTGTTTCCAGTTTCATTTACTTGTGTGCCCATGTGCTCTTCCCCTTGATGCATCCCATCCTTACTAGTGCTGCAAAGAAATACACATGACACTGAGCTGTAACTAGCCCTGCTGAGCTCTCTCGTGATGTTGATAAGCTTTTACCATTGACCTCAGCTGGTGTAGGGGTTGGAGTGGGAGAATGGGCCTCCATTGGTAGGTGGAGTGGGGGGCAGGGTCAGCTGCAGAAGTGAGGATCTACTATACCTTCCCCCTTGTTTCCTCTCCATTTATGCCATAGCTGACGTATAAATAACATGTCCCTCCTGGGTAAGGAAGCCATTTGAAGCAGAGAAGCTGCTGAAGGGGTTAAAGGCAAATCCATGCCCTCCCTTTGTTAATCCTCCAGCAGCTTGATCCTGTGCTGTGATGATTCAGGCCACAGAGAGAGAGAGAGTTTCTGCAAACTGCCATAGTCCCTGAGGGAGACCCCTATGCGACTCTTATTTCCTGTTCAGGAGGATTAAGTACAAGGCCATTGACAAATCACAGTAAACATCTGTATTTGAGCACTCTCTCCATCAAGGCCTAATCCACAAAGAAATTCATTAATGAATTCAAGACATTCACACTGTTCTATCTATAGCGTCTGGCTGATCCATTTTAATGTAAGCTGTGCAGATGTGTATTTCTGCACCACTGATTTTTTATTTATTTCATGTGACAATCTACTAAGTTACCCTCTTCGTCCAATGAGATGCAGAAAATTGCTGTGTAGATTCATCCCTTTGCTTTTGGACTGTACACTGCATCACATACATTGATAATAGCTGAAAAGCTCTGAGAATTATAACAAAGGTGCTCCTATCCTTTATATTTCCGTTCTTTAGCACCTTACCATCATTTATTATAGTATATGGAAAAGATTTAAAATCAAGATTTATTTTATTTTCTGTATTTTGCTTTGATTAAGATTATAATTCCTCAGGGATATTTCCTTTCTTAAACTGAACATTAGGCTAATGTTCTGGTTAATTTGGTACATTATGGCCAAAATGTCTAAACTTGAACATTTTTTAGGCACACAGAAAAAAAGAAGCTTGATTTTTCAGAAGTCCTAAGACCCACATCTCCCCTTGACTTGAAGAGCAGCAGTGAGTGCCCAGAACTTCCGGAAATCAGGCCACTTACATACACTTATATAGTGATTTTTATCCAGAGAGCTCAAGGTACATATGAAGGAAGACCTAATGAGCCCCATTTTACAAAGGGGAAAACAGAGATACACAGACATGAAGTGATTTGTCCAATATCACACAAGAATTCAGCAGCAGAGCTGGCAATAGAATGCAGATTTCCTGATCCAGTGTCTTACGCACTGGCCGACCCTGCCTCTTAAAACAAAACAAAAAAGAAATAGAAAAATTTTAAAATCAGGCCATCTATTAGACTAGAGTGGTGCTTCTAGGTACTATCTTGTGTATAGGCCATATTTCAATATCATCCTGCTCCCACTGAAGTCTATGGGAGCTTTGTCACTGATTTTAGAAAAAGCAGGATTGGGCCCAGGGACTATTACAAATCCGGCTGTTACCGAGTATTTTCCAATCCACTCTCAAAGCTTTGGCCTCCACCAGAGAGCATGAATCATTCCGACTTGCAAACACGTGCCTGATTTTTTTAATCTCCATCCTTTTGCTACTTACAGTATATTGCTGTGATGTAATCTTTAACTCTAGGGACATGACATTGAAGGGAAATTCACATTTTTTTGCTTTTTCTTTTTAAAGAAAAATTGCCAGAAGAATAAACCTCTACTGTCAAGTTTCAGCTGTTGCCATGTGACAGGATGCCCAACTCTGATAATAACAACTTTGATCACCCAGTTTAAATTTAAAAAGTTGAGTACTGCAAATAAGGAGTTCATGATCACTAATTTAGTCCTAAGTGGAGCCCAGGATCTGGTCCAAGAGGTGAATATAGCTGGACCGCTTGGTAATAGTGACCATAATATAATTAAATTTAACATCCTTGTGGTGGGGAAAACATCCCAACATGGCAACATTTAATTTCAGAATGGAGAACTACATAAAAATGAGGAAGTTAGTTAAACAGAAGTTAAAAGGTATAGCACCAAAAGCTGCATGGAAACTTTTTAAAGACACCATAATAGAGGCTCAACTTAAATGTATACCCAAAATTAAAAAAACATAGTAAGAGAACCAAAAAGTGCCAGCATGGCTAAACACCAAAGTATAAGAAGCAGTGAGAGGCAAAAATGCACCCTATAAAAAGTGGAAGTTAAATCCTAGTAAGGAAAATAGACAGGAGCATAAACTCTGGCAAGTGAAGTATAAAATATAATTAGGGAGGCCAAAAAATAATGTGAAGAACAGCTAGCCAAAGACTCAAAAAGTAATACATTTTTTTTGTTAAGTACATCAGAAGCAGGAAGTCTGCTAAACAACAAGTGGGGCCACTGGACTATTGAGATCCTAAAGGAGCACTCAAGGATGATAAAGCCATTGCAGAGAAACTAAATTAATTTTTTGCATCAGTCTTCATGGCTGAGGATGTGAGGGAGATTCCCAAACCTGAGACATTCTTTTTAGGTAACAAATCTGAGGAACTGTCCCAGATTGAGGTGTCATTAGAGGAGGTTTTGGAATAAATTGATAAACTAAACAGTAATAAGTCACCAGCACCAGTTGGTATTCACTCAAGAATTCTGAAGGTACTCAAATGTGAAATTGCAGAACTACTAACTGTGGTTTGTAAGCTATCATTTAAATCAGCTTCTGTACCAAATGACTGGAGGATAGCTAATGTGATGCCAATTTTTAAAAAGGGCCCCAGAGGTGATCCTGGCAATTATGGGGCGATAAGCCTGACTTCAGCACTGGGCAAACAGGTAAAAACTATAGTAAAGAACAGAATTGTCAGACACATAGATTAACATAATTTGTTGGGGAAGAGTCAACATGTTTTTTGTAAAGGGAAATCACCAGTCTACTAGAATTCTTTGAGGGAGTCAACAAGCATTTTGACAAGGGGGATCCAGTGGAGATAGTGTACTTAGATTTTCAGAAAGCCTTTGAGAAGATCCCTCACAAAGGCTCTTAAGCAAAGTAAGCTGTCATGGGATAAGAGGGAAGGTCCTCTCATGGACTGGTAATTCGTTAAAAGTTAGGAAACAAAGGGTAGGAATAAATGGTCAGATTTCAGAATGGAGAGAGGTAAATAGTGGTGTCCCCCCAGGGGTCTGTACTATTCAACATATTCATAAATGATCTGGAAAAAGGGATAAACAGTGAGGTGGCAAAATTTGCAGATTATACAAAATTACTCAAGATAATTAAGGCCAAAACAAATTGTAAAGAGCTACAAGAGGATCTCATAAAACTGGGTGACTGGATTACAAAATGGCAGATGAAATTCAATTTTGATAAATGCAAAGTAATGCACATTGCTAAACATAATCCCAACTCTACAAATAAAATGATGGGGTCTAAATTAGCTGTGACCACTCAAGAACGAGATCTTGGAGTCATTGTGGACAGTTCTCTGAAAACATCCACTCAATGTGCAGGGGCAGTCAAGTTGTACCCGCTTATTATTAATTATTATTACTATTACTGTACTATTATTATCATTATTATTATTAATTATTATTATTATGATCTGACCATAGCACCTAGTATATCAGGGATGTATTTGCTCTAGCATTGATATGGGTATATCAGAAATCTGATTAGAAAACTCTAATTTCAAAAATCTGTGATTCAGCAATGACTAATCACCCTTAGGCAAAAACTCTCGATGCAAGTTTTTAGGAGAGGGATAGCTCAGTGGTTTGAGCATTGGCTTGCTAAACCCAGGGTTGGGAGTTCAATTCTTGAGGGGGCCACTTAGGGATCTGAGGCAAATCAGTACTTGGTCCTGCTAGTGAAGGCAGGGGGCTGGACTCCATGACTTTTCAGGGTCCCTTCCAGCTCTATGAGATAGGTATATCTCCATAAACCAAAAACAAACCCAAGAAAATTGGAATGCAGTAAATACAGGTTTGTCATTGATGGGATTTCCAAAGGTGTTTAACTTCCATTTAAATTACTTTCAGTTAAGCACCTAGATGCTTTGAAAATCCCACTAGACACTAGCTGCATCTTTAAGTGCTTAAATATCTTTGGAAATGAAACTGACCCTAAATGACTTAGGAGCACTAAAGAGCCATGCAGGCTTTGTTAGAAAATCCCACCCACATGTCACAGCTGATGTACAGCAACATTGACTTTCAATGGATCTGTGCCAATTTATACAAACCCAGGATCGAGCCTTATATGGGATTTTATGTAACAGTACGATTTAATAGTGTAGGCGGTTATCAATGATAGGCCTTGGCTACACTTGCGAGTTACAGTGCAATAAAGCCACCCACAGCGCCGTACTTCACTCCCCGTCCACACTGGCAAGGCACGTACAGCGCTGTATCTCCCTGGCTACAGCGCTGCAGGTACTCCACCTCCCCGAGAGGAATAAAAGATGCAGCGTAGTGACTACAACTCCCGGGTGTCAGTGTGAATGAGGAGTTAACTTGCTGCACTGTGATAATCCCTTTATCAAGTGGCCACTCTTCTCATTGTTGTGATCGGCTCCAGGCAAGGCCACCCGGGGGGAGGGGGGGGCAAGTGGGGCAATTTCCCCAGGCCCCGGGCCCCGCAGGGGCCCCGCAAGCTCTGGCCCGGCGGCGGTCTGGGTCTTTGACGGCATTTCGGCAGCGGGAGGCCCTTCAGTGCTGCCAAAGACGTGGAGCGACTGAAGGGCCCCCCGCCACCGAAATGCCGCCAAAGGCCCGGACTGCCGGCAGCTGAGTACAAGCACTGCAGCTCCCCCACTTTGCCCCAGACCCCCTGAATCCTTTGGGCGGCCCTGGCTCCAGGAATGCGGAAGTGCCGTTTCAAAGCTCTGTACCAGAGAGAAAAAGCAAACATTTTGCTGTTTGCTTTGAGTGAGTGAATGAGAAGCAGGGGGGGCGGAACTTGCAAGGCGGCGCTGACACACTCTCAGCACCCCAAAAAACACTCTCTCTCCCCCCACACTCCCTGTCAGACCCCACCCCACCCTACCCTTTTGAAAAGCACATTGCAGCCACATGAATGCTGGGATAGCTGCCTATAGTGCACCGCTTCCAATGCCGCTGCAAACGCTGCAAATGTGGCCACGCCAGTGCGCTGTCAGCTGTCAGTGTGGACAGACTGCAGCGCTTTCCCTACTCAGCTATACAAAGGCGGGTTTAACTCACAGCGCTGTACAGCTGCAAGTGTAGCCATACCCTTAGTCTAAATCTCTTCCACTTCTGAGTGGAAAAATAAGTAATGGTAATAATAATCAGTAACAACAATTATAAATGGGAAAAGTGCTTGCTCTAAGAACTGAGCAATGCCCAATGGGCTTCATTGCTAAAAAGTAGGACTGTTGATTAATAGCAGTTAACTCACTCGATTAACTCAAAAAAATTAATCATGATTAAAAAAATAATCGCAATTAATCACAGTTTTAATCACACTATTAAGATACCAGTGGAAATGTATTAAATATTTTGGATGGTTTTCTACATTTATATATATAGTATTCTGTGTTGTAATTGAAATCAAAGTGTATATTATTTTTGATTACATTTGATTATATTTGCACTGTAAAAATGATAAACAAAAGAAACAGTATTTTTCAATTCACCTCATACAAGTCTGTAGTGCAATGTCTTTGTCATGAAAGTGCAACTTACTGATATAGATTTTTTTGTTGCATAACCACTCAAAAACAAAATAATGTAAAACTTCAGAGCCTACAAGTCCACTCAGTCCTCCTTGTTCAGCCAATCGCTAAGACAAACAAGTTTGTTTACATTTACAGGAGATAATGCTGGCCTTTTCCTATTTACAATGTCACCAAAAAGTGATAACAGGCATTTGTATGGCACTTTTGTAGCTGACATTGCAAGGTATTTACGTGCCAGATATGCTAAACATTTGTATGCCCCTTCATGGTTCAGCCACCATTCCAGACGACATGCTTCCATGCTGATGATGCTTGTTAAAAAAATAATGTGTTAATTAAATTTGTGATTGAACTCCTTGGGGGAGTATGTCCCCTGCTTTGTTTTACCCACATTCTGCCATATATTTCATGTTATAGCAGTCTCAGATGATGACTCAGCACATGTTGTTCATTTTAAGAACACTTTCACTGCAGATTTCACAAAACACAGAGAAGGTACCAATGTGAGATTTCTAAAGATAGCTACAGCACTCGACCCAAGGTTTAAGAATCTGAAGTGCTTTCCAAAATCTGAGAGGGACGAGGTGTGAAGCATAGAATCATAAGACTGGAAGGGACCTTGAGAGGTCATCTAGTGCAGTCCCCGGCCTCATGGG
Source organism: Chrysemys picta bellii (assembly GCF_011386835.1). Classification (NCBI taxonomy): domain Eukaryota; kingdom Metazoa; phylum Chordata; order Testudines; family Emydidae; genus Chrysemys; species Chrysemys picta. The sequence continues at coordinate 133,609,774 of NC_088791.1, forward strand.
AGGACTAAGTATTATCTAGAGCATTCCCGACAGGTGTTTGTCTAACCTGCTCTTAAAAATCTCCAGTGATGGAGGTTTCACAACCTCCCTAGGCAATTTATTCCATTGCTTAACCACCTGACAGTTAAGAAGTTTTTCCTAATGTCCAACCTAAATTATAGTAAAGAACAGAATTGTCAGACACATAGATTAACATAATTTGTTGGGGAAGAGTCAACATGTTTTTTGTTTTCTACTAGAATTCTTTGAGGGGGTCAACAAGCATGTGGACAAGGGGGATCCAGTGGATATAGTGTACTTAGATTTTCAGAAAGCCTTTGACAAGGTCCCTCACAAAAGCTCTTAAGCAAAGTAAGATTGCTGCAATTTAAGCCCATTGCTGCTTGTCCTATCCTCAGAGGTTCAGAAGAACAATTTTTCTCCCTCCTCCTTGTAACAACCTTTTATGTACTTGAAAACTGTTATCATGTCCCCTCTCAGTCTTCTCTTTTCCAGACTAAACAAACCCAATTTTCTCCATCTTCCCTCATAGGTCATGTTTTCTAGAACTTTTATCATTTTTGTTGCTCTTCTCTGGATTTTCTCCAATTTGTCCATATCCTTCCTGAAATGTGGCACCCAGAACTGGACACAATACTCCAGTTGAGGTCTTATCAGCACTGAGCAGAGTGGAAGAATTACTTCTTGTGTCTTGCTTACAACACTCCTGCTAATATATCCCAGAATGATGTTTGCTTTTTTGGCAACAACCTTACACTGTTGACTCATATTTAGCTTGTGGTCCACTATGACACCCAGATTCCTTTACGCAGTACTCCTTGCTAGGCAGTCATTTCCCATTTTGTATGTGTGCAACTGATGGTTCCTATCTAAATGGAGTACTTTGCATTTGTCCTTATTGAATTTATTTCAGACCATTTCTCCAGTTTGTCCAGACCACTTTGAATTTTAATCCAAAGCACTTGCAACTCCGCCCAGCATGCTTTCAGAAGTCTTAAAAGAGCAACACTCTGATGCGGAAACCAAACCACCAAAAAAGAAAATCAACTTTCTGCTGGTGGCATCTGACTCCGATGATGAAAATGAAGATGCATTGGTCCGCACTGCTCTGGATTATTATTGAGTAGAAAACGTCATCACCATGGACGCATGTCCCCTGGAATGGTGGTTGAAGCATGAGGGACATATGAATCTTTAGCGCATCTGGCATGTAAATATTTTGCAACGTCGGCTAGAATGGTGTCATAAGAATGCCTGTTCTCACCTTCAGGTGATATTGTAAACAAGAAGCAGGCAGCATTGTATCTTGAAAATGTAAACAAACTTGTTTGTCTGACTGATTGGCTGAACAAGAAATAGGACTGAGTGAACTTTCCTGTTTTTATTTTTGAATGTAGTTATTTTGTACACAAGTCTACATTTTTAAGTTAAACTTTCATGATAGAGAGATTATACTACAGTACTTGTATTAGGTGAATTGAAAAATACTATTTCTTTTGTTATTTTACAGTGCAAATATTTGTAATAAAAATAAATATAAAGTGAGCACTGTATACTATATATTCTGTGTTGTAATTGAAATCTATATATTTGAAAAAATATTTAAATAAATGGTATTTAATAATAATTATATTATTGTTTAACAGTGTGATTAATCATGCGATTAATCATGATTTGTTTTTTTAATCGCTTAGCAGCCCTACTAAAAACTTATGTCTTTAGTGTTACAACAATAATCAAAAGATAAGTACATGCAAGGCAGAAAATGGTATGTTAATACATTTTCCTTCATCACATTAATTTCTTAGGATGAATGTTAGTGTTGGGTTGATAGCTCTGGAGACCGATGCCCTTTGTTGAGCCAGAGAGCAGGTGCAGCAGCAGAGCAAGTTTCTTGTGGTGAGTACCTGATTCTCCTCTCTCTTATATTGATGTAAACTGAAGTCAGTGGGGTTACACGCTTGTGAAAGAGAGAGCAGGATGAAGTCCACTCTCTGTTCGTGTGCTCCGGATATGGAGGGATAGAATACGGAGATAGAATATGTGCTCCCTGATATGGAGGGATGACAAGCTAATACATTCTCGAATCCCAGTGAGTTCCTGGTCTCTGCTGTTACTCGCAACAAATATGCCAACTGTGCTTTGGACACTTACTCACTAGCACTGGACTTGAGACAAACAGCCAGTTTCACACAGGCCACCAAATGTTGATGACTATCATTATCTATCAGCTTGGCTTGTATTTGCACCAATGTTCAATAAGCAAACACCTCAGTACCCCATTACTCGTCTTCTGAGCCCTCTAGTTCCTTTTCGCTTCCCAAATGATAATGCTAAGGCAACCAAGAATCTGCTTGTATGATCCTCCCTCAACCTCTCCAAATGCACCTTCTACGTGGAATTGAGGTAGAGGCAGTGGAGTATATGTGAATTCCAGCAATGTCCTCAGACCATGCCCCTCTCCTTCATCTTAGTTTCTCCCACTTCCCCCTGATGTAGGTCCAGTAGTAGAAGTTTAGGAAGAGAACAATGAGGCTGAGGATGTAGAGGAAGACTGCAACGTTGAAGCCATCGGGGAATGGGCACTCTGTGAAGAGGTTATAGGAGGAGTGAACAGCGATGGCCACAAACTGGCACTGCCAGGGGGAAAAAACAGAAGCAGGATTAGAGATGCTACATAGCAAAACAGTCAAGCTAAATCTGACTATTGGTCCATCCAGTCCAGCATCCCTTCACTAGTCACATCACAACAGACTATTGGTCCACTCAGTCCAGAACAAGCCTTCTTTTAGATTGGATATCCCATCTCCCACCTTAGTGGAAGAAACCATTTATTCACCAAGTCCAATATTCGGCTTCTACCATACTGAAGGATATCATGGGTCCAGGAAGTACTGGATACTGCCCACTGCCACAGGGGAACAGGAAATTAGTTCATAAAGTTTAGTATCCTGCCCCATGCCATACAAGAGCAGATCACTAGTCAGTCTTCTGTTGTGTCCCTTCTCTACTACTGTCCAGTAACTGATGCTTTGGGATAGGTGTCTGAGGGTAAGGAGAATCCTTCCTTTCACCAGATGGTGTTCAGATTATACCTTTAAGCATCTGGATTGAGAGCCCTTTACATTTTAGCTTAGCGAGTGTAACTGCAGCTATTACTCTTATTCATATAAGCATCAATCCATTTTTTATCTTACTAAGCCACTTGCCTTAATATCTCGCAACGTGGAGTCCTATACATTGAATGTATGTTGTGTAAACACGTATTTCCTATGCTCTGTTCTGTATTTTTTAATCTTTCATTCATGCAGTGCTTTCTTGTCCCTGTATTACAGCATAGGGTAAATAAGAGCTCCGAACCAGGCTTCTTTACACCCTTTATTATTTTAACTTTACAGCATCTCCTCTTACTCTTCTTTAGTAACTAAATAATCCTAGTCTTCATAATCTCTCTTTGTATGGAATTAACTCCCTGCTCCCCCAGGCACATGGCTCTAATCATTGCCCTTCTCTGTACTATTTCTATTTATGTTGTAGCCTTAAGCAACCAGAGAAACACACGGTTGAAATGTCAGGATTTGCCACATCCTCAGAGATGAGAAAAGGAGAAAGCCAAGAGAAAACAATTTAGAAGGCACTAAGGCCTACTATTTGGTTTTTTTGTTTTGTTTTTTAAACCTGGGTGCATACAATCTAAATCCATACTAAGGAATCAAAATAAAAGGAGGTCTGATTTCCACAGTTACTGGACAACCACAGCTCCCACAAACTTCAGTGATCACTCAACACTTCCACGCAAAAAAAATCAAGCTACTTGTTAAGGACTTCGAGGGGGATGGGGGAAGATGGGGTATGGAGCCAGCTACCATACACAAGAAGTCAAGTCTTCCTGATGAGGAATCAGTGATTGGAATGATCTTTCCCCAGAGTCCCTGGCTGAAATGTACTATGCTGCGATGCAGAAAACTCTTCTTATAAATTGGGGTGGGGAGGGTAACAGACATGTAAAAGTCTTCTGTCTGTTTTCTTCCCCTCATGGGGATAAGGCTTTTCTGGAAAAAGTCACTGTAGGTATTGAAATGTCTCTTGGCTTACTCCTGAGTACCACTCAACCCAGACTTCTCCCTGATCAGTTGCAGTAGGACACCTAGGGAGATGGCCATTCCAGTAGGTTAGACCAGGGATGAGAGAGCCAGGGAGGGGACAGACAGAAAACTGGTGCCACCCTATCCCAGGTCTGGAGTGGGAGGAGGTAGATGTATGAAATTAATTACCAGCTGCAGGATGGTGAGATAGCGTTTCCACCACAGGTAGCGCTGCATTTGTGGTCCCAGGCTGGCCAGCCCATAATACAGGTACATGAAGATGTGCACAAAGGAGTTCAACATCCCAATGAAGAAGGCTGTGGGATAGAGAATACAGGAAAGCAGGAAGAACAAGGCACACAGAGTCTATGAGACTTGTCCTCCTGTACTGACAGACACAGTCCCCTAGGTGACATGTCCAAAATATTGTCCCCTTGTGACCCATACATGTGTGACACCCTTCAGTTCCTGAATGCCCTAGAAATATGACCCTTAATCCTATACCGTCTCACACCCTCCAAGGAGCACCCTATGCCACCCTACTCCCTCTGTGTGGGTTGCAGCCATAACTGGTTTCTAGAAGGGACAGACAGGAGGTCCAACGACAGAAGAGGGAATGCTAGATTAGATATTGCAGATCACTCAGATATCAAGACCTTTTACAAAACTGCTTCCCATGCAAAAGCACCATGAATTCCTATGCCAAGCTTGGCTCTATAGTTCTAGCATTGTGCATTAGGGTGGGTTAGTGAGAAGGGGCAGTCAGGCTAGACAGGGGGTGGGGAATAGTCTGGATATGAGCTGGAGAGTGAATGGGACAGTATGGATCTGGGCACAACAGTGAATGGGACAGGCCCTAGCTGAACAGAGAATGAGGGTAGTCCTGCTCTGGGAAGGAAAACAAGAAGGTGCAAACTTAGGCCTTGAACTTGGTGTTCTCATTTCTGTCTGGGCAGTGAATGGGGCAGTCTTGTCTTGGATGAGACAGTGATTAGGACAGTCTAGAGGCGGACAGGACAGTCCAAAAAAGCACCCAACAGGTGTCAGTCGTGATACCCTCGTCTCTCACTACCAAAGTGGATAATGTGCAGTGAGGTTTCTGTCCACTAGCCAGTCAAGATTCAGGGTTCAAATTATCTCCAGAACAAGAGAGAGGGAGACAAAGTATGCCCAGTGAAATGAAGCTTACCCTGTCCTCCAGGCACGTATTTGACACCAGCCCACCAGTTGAAAAGCATGGTGCCATGATGATACACATGCAGGAAAGTCACCTGCTCAGGCTTCTTGCGCAGAATGAAGAAGACCTGAAAGAAGTCAGAAGAGAGAAAGTCTTGAATTCTTCCGTATGTTTAGACAGGGCCTAGAAGTGCAAGGGGCTACGGGTAGCCAGCGCTTGACCTGAAGCACCGCAACTCCATTCTGCTTGCATCTTGGTGACCTATCATCCTTCCCTTTAGAAGCCAAGCTGAGCACTGGCAAATCCAACACACACATGGACCTTATGCTATTTGGAAGGGGAGAGGCCAAAGGACAGTGCCTCTTCCACAAAGCCTCAGCCATCCGTACCTTGGGATTCCACTGCAGACTCTCTCAGTGGTTACCCACACAGATGGGCCCAAGGCATGACATCTGGATCCAGACCTGAGCCTCCATGTAGATTGGAGGTATCTGGATCTGGGGTTTTGTTTGAGGTCCACAATGCAGAAGCAGAGGTTACATGCCTACTAGCACTGGGGACAGCTCTCCAGGGGAGGCATCACATTGAGCAGCCAAGCTCTGATGGTGTTCCCATTAGGAAAGAGGGTGATATCAACCAGTTATATGCTGCTTTGTCACTACTGCTTTCTGGGCAGTGGTGACTGGGGGAACAGCCCCTATCTGCTACTTAGAACGCAGAGGGGTAGTCCAGCCCATTAGCCATGCAACTTTCACTCCTTCAAATCAATCCAGTTCGTAGGCAGTCCCTACACTAATAAAATCTGGGCATAGAATCAAAGTATTCCCCAGCCAGGATCGGTTCTAGGGGTTCTAGGCAATCCAGAAAACACCCTTCCCTTCCTGACCAGTTCCCCCTGTAGGGTCCAGTCTGCCATTTGAGTGCAAGGGAAGGTGCGGTATATTGCTATGGAGCAGTTGGCATTCATGATAGAAATTCAAGGTAAGTCAAAACTCACCTGGGACACAAACCCTTATCCCAGGATCAGTGGCCTGGAATAATCTCATCTTGTCAATGCACATGCAGCAATGGAGACTCTGGGGCATACGCCTACATAGTCCTAGGCTGTTTACTCTTCAGCTTAACATCATACTTTAGTCAGAAGGACAATGACTAGGCTGGGTCTATTGCAAAATGGGCAGACGCTACAATAGACATGACCAATTGGTGAAATTAACCCTGCACCCACATTTGGGGACTGGACTCTCCCAGTGTGTGGGTGTGTAACCTCACCAGTCCCTCTCCCACCCACCCACCCACTGCTCAGGTTCAGATTTCTCCTCTTGGCCCTGCATGAACCCCTGGTACTCTGAGTTATCTAAACATCAGAAAATATGTTTGTGTAAAGGGGGCTGATCCTAGATTTATAGGGAATGTCCACTCAGAGAATACGATGTCAGGTATGCAGTCATTGGGACAGAGAAGGCTCAGACAATGTTTGTAAGGAAACTTACTGGGCTGATGCCAGTGGCAAGGCTAGAGGCTTGAAGGCAAGTGGTTTCCATATGACATTACCCTGAAGCTGTGTCCTCATCCCATGATGGTATCAGCATTATTCCCTGAAGTGGGCAGACACTGTGTGTGTGTGTGTGTGTGTGTGTGTGTGTGTGTGTGTGTGTGTGTGTGTGTGTGTGTGTGTGAGAGAGAGAGAGAGAGAGAGAGAGAGAGAAAGTGAGCGTGTACTGAAAGGCATCAACCACATACAGAATAAATACATAGTGCATTGGTCTTGGCACTATGTCTTTGTCACGAGGGGGCTCAGAGCCAGGACGATTTGTTACAGAGCCTCAGCCCTGTTATTTTGGCCAGGCCCACCTTACCGTATCAAGCAGCTCGATGACTTTGGAGAAGAAGAACCACCAACACACTCTCGCCATCTGCTGGAAAAGACAAGGAAATGCCATGTGATACTGAGACAAAAGTCCTTGCTCAACACATAGCTATCTATCTTAGGGAACGTCTACACTTAAAACACTACAGCAGCACAGCTGCGCCGTTGTAGTGCTTCAGTGTAAACGCTCACTACAGTGACAGCAGGGGTTCTCCCATTGCTGTAGTTAATCTGCCTTCCCGAGAGATGGAAGGAGGCATTTGGAATAATTCTTCCAAGCGCTGTCTACACTGGGGGTTAGCCTGGCATAGCTATGTCTCTCAGGGGGCGGATTTTTCACAGTACATTGTCCCCTGACGGTCTTATACTGCTGCCCTTCTTCATAGTATCTGACTGCCTTCTACATAAAATCTATAGGCATAGTGAAGTTCCTAGTGGACTTTATGGATCTCCCTTTTCACAGGGTAAAAATTCAGCCTACTTTATTTATTTTGGTTGGTTGGTTAGTTGATTTGTTTTTTTATTTTTGGTGGGGCAAGGGCAGAGTATCATTTCACTGATTGCCAAGTATTTTCAGTCTCATGGCAAAGCAGTGGACTCATCAGCATGGGAGGCAGGCTCAAGCCACAAATCCAGATCCACACCTGTACTCATTTGAAGTTTGGCTGTATTTGCAGACAAATAGGAATATGGTAAAACCACAGAATTACCAAAAAAAAATCATAGATTTTTTTATGAAAATTACTGAATCCATAAGCCCTTATGAAACAGTTAGAAAATACAGACTTATCCATGTGCCAGGAGTTAGAGAGATTCCTTGAGTGCTGAAGTAAATCATTTAGTAAAATGGATTTGAAAGTAAGGGAATAGGAGCAAAGGCCTTCTTAGGACATGCAAAGGTAGCCAGAGTGCAGTTTGGCACCAGTCTTCCAGCAAAGCAACCCATCTATCTCTGAAGAATGAGAGTGACCGAAGACTAGTTCTGTATGAAACTGTACCCTCATTCCCAACTTGCTTCTGGTGTAATCCACTGGCTGACACAGGTAACTATAGTTGGCCAAGACTGAAGTTACCAGGAACTGAAAGAAAAGAAAAAAAAAAACTAATAAGAGAAACCCATTCTCTGTCCTGCATCTATCCAATCTTTCATATTTCCTTGGTTCCAAGGAGATTTACACTCTAATGCTAGGTAACCAGTCCCAATCCAGCACAGGCTGGTAGTGATTCAAATTCATCACTACAGAAAAAATATCTGTAAATATTTGTAGCTATCTGTCAGAATCTGAAAGTGAATTTCTATATGATCATGTTTGTTACCCTTTGCTGCAGATATTTGAGTGCTTGAGCTTTTCTAGAATGAACAGTGAAGTATAAGCTTGAGAATTCTCTGAAAACAAATTTTGAATTGCGTATTGGATTGTAAACTTAATTGTTCATTTTGTGTTGGTAAGTTGCATTAGTCATCTAATTAGGGAGCTGAACTCATACCACGTGGCCCGACCAAGGATGAGAAGTGAATATTCACTTTTACCTGGTTGTGAGCAATCTTTAGGACTAGAACTGTTTGCTAAATAAATTTGCAATTCTTTCTGAATAAGTGTGAGAATGTCATGATCCTTCTGAAAACAGTAAATAAAAAGCCCTGTTCATTAGTTAGATCATTCATTTCAAATGTACTCAGCTCTAGTCATTTGATGGGTATTCAGTGGCCCACATGTAAAGAGTTGGTAGTGAATTGGGAGTGCTTTGTTCCAGGTGGGCCTTGAGTGGGCCTGACTGGTAATATAAGGACAGTCAGCAGCGAACCAGCTGAGCGGCGAACAGCAGAGGCTAACAGAGGGAGTTTGCCTGGGAGCTGTCCGAGAGGAGGTACGCTAAGTGCTGCATTAGGGGGGCTGTGTTGGTGAGTATCTAAGTGTCTGCTGCTGGAACAGTTGGTCAGTTTGACCGTGTGTTTGATTGCTTGCTTGATTGTTTGTTTGTTTGAAAAGTGTGAATTGGGAGTGCTTTGTTCCAGGTGGGCCTTGAGTGGGCCTGACTGGTATATAAGGGCAGTCAACAGCGAACCAGCTGAGCGGTGAACAGCAGAGGCTAACAGAGGGAGTTTGCCTGGGAGTTCGCCTGGGGAGAGCTCACTGAGGCTTTCATCTGCAGGTTTCTCTGAGTAGTTCCTGCAACAGCTGTGAAAGCTCTTAAGAGGACGGTGATATGGAAGGTGAGCGATCAGCTGTTGTAACCTGCACAGGTTGTGCCATGTTTGTCTTTCTTCCACAGGACAGAAGCAACTTTGTCTGTACGAAGTGCAAGCTGGTCTCCATATTGGAAGAGAAGGTTCGAGGGCTGGAGAAACGAGTATCGACTCTGCGTTGCATAATGGAAAATGAAGATTTCCTGGACAGATGTCAGGAGATGCTTCTACGGCCACAATGTTCTGAAGATTCAGAGCAGGCGCAGCAGGGACAGAAGGATTGTGAAGAGGTTTGGCAGCATGTGACCTCCAGAAGGAGAAAGAGGAGCGTCCATGCACCAGCAATGGAGATACAGGTGAGCAATTGTTTCCATGTTCTCTCTACAGGTACTAATGCGGAGAGTGGACTAGATGACCCATCTGAGGGAAGGGAGCAGAAGGAGACTCCACCGATTGGAAGGCAAAAGATGCACTGTCCTAGGGATGGGGGTTCCACGACCACCACTCCCAAGAGGAGGAGGAGGGTGGTGGTGGTCGGGGACTCCCTCCTCAGGGGGACTGAGTCATCTATCTGCCGTCCCGACCGGGAAAACCGAGAGGTCTGCTGCTTGCCAGGAGCTAGGATACACAATGTGACGGAGAGACTGCCGAGACTCATCAAGCCCTCGGATCGCTACCCCTTCCTGCTTCTCCACGTGGGCACCAATGATACTGCCAAGAATGACCTTGAGCGGATCACTGCAGACTACGTGGCTCTGGGAAGAAGGATAAAGGAGTTTGAGGCGCAAGTGGTGTTCTCGTCCATCCTCCCTGTGCAAGGAAAAGGCCTGGGTAGAGACCATAGAATCATGGAAGTCAACGAATGGCTACGCAGGTGGTGTCTGAGAGAAGGCTTTGGATTCTTCGACCATGGGATGGTGTTCCAAGAAGGAGGAGTGCTAGGCAGAGACGGGCTTCACCTAATGAAGAGAGGGAAGAGCATCTTCACCAGCAGGCTGGCTAACCTAGTGAGGAGGGCTTTAAACTAGGTTCACCGGGGGAAGAAGACCAAAGCCCTGAGGTAAGTGGGGAAATGGGATCCTGGGAGGAAGCGCAAGAGGGGAGGACTCCTGTCTCATACTGAGAAAGAGGGACGATCGATGAGTTATCTTAAGTGCCTATACACAAATGCAAGAAGCCTGGGAAACAAGCAGGGAGAACTGGAAGTCCTGGCACAGTCAGGGAACTATGATGCGATTGGAATAACAGAGACTTGTGGGATAACTCACATGACTGGAGTACTATCATGGATGGATATAAACTGTTCAGGAAGGACAGGCCGGGCAGAAAAGGTGGGGGAGTTGCATTGTATGTAAGAGAGGAGTATGACTACTCAGAGCTCCGGTATGAAACTGCAGAAAAACCTGAGAGTCTCTGGATAAAGTTGAGAAGTGTGAGCAACAAGGGTGATGTCGTGGTTGGAGTCTGCTATAGACCACCAGACCAGGGAGATGAGGTGGACGAGGCTTTCTTCTGGCAACTAGCAGAAGTTGCCAGATCGCAGACCCTGGTTCTCATGGGAGACTTTAATCACCCTGATATCTGCTGGGAGAGCAATACAACGGTGCACAGACAATCCAGGAAGTTTTTGGAAAGTGTAGGGGACAATTTCCTGGTGCAAGTGCTGGAGGAACCAACTGGGGGCAGAGCTATTCTTGACCTGCTGCTCATAAACAGGGAAGAATTAGTAGGGGAAGCAAAAGTGGATGGGAACCTGGGAGGCAGTGACCATGAGATGGTCGAGTTCAGGATCCTGACACAAGGAAGAAAGGAGAGCAGCAGAATACGGACCCTGGACTTCAGAAAAGCAGACTTTGACTCCCTCAGGGAACAGATGGGCAGGATCCCCTGGGAGAATAACATAAAGGGCAAAGGGGTCCAGGAGAGCTGGCTGTATTTTAAAGAATCCTTATTGCGGTTGCAGGAACAAACCATCCCGATGTGTAGAAAGAATAGTAAATATGGCAGGCGACCAGCTTGGCTAAACTGTGAAATCCTTGCTGATCTTAAACGCAAAAAAGAAGCTTACAAGAAGTGGAAGATTGGACAAATGACCAGGGAGGAGTATAAAAATATTGCTCAGGCATGCAGGAGTGAAATCAGGAAGGCCAAATCACACTTGGAGATGCAGCTAGCAAGAGATGTTAAGAGTAACAAGAAGGGTTTCTTCAGGTATGTTAGCAACAAGAAGAAAGTCAAGGAAAGTGTGGGCCCCTTACTGAATGAGGGAGGCAACCTAGTGACCGAGGATGTGGAAAAAGCTAATGTACTCAATGCTTTTTTTGCCTCTGTCTTCACAAACAAGGTCAGCTCCCAGACTGCTGCACTGGGTGGCACAATATGGGGAGAAGGTGACCAGCCCTCTGTAGAGAAAGAAGTGGTTCGGGACTATTTAGAAAAACTGGACGTGCACAAGTCCATGGGGCCGGATGCGCTGCAGCCGAGGGTGCTAAAGGAGTTGGCAGATGAGATTGCAGAGCCATTAGCCATTATTTTTGAAAACTCATGGCGATTGGGAGATGTCCCAGATGACTGGAAAAAGGCTAATGTAGTGCCCATCTTTAAAAAAGGGAAGGAGGAGGATCCGGGGAACTACAGGCCAGTCAGCCTCACCTCAGTCCCTGGAAAAATCATGGAGCAGGTCCTCAAGGAATCAATTATGAAACACTTAGAGGAGAGGAAAGTGATCAGGAACAGTCAGCATGGATTCACAAAGGGGAAGTCATGCCTGACTAACCTAATTGCCTTCTATGATGAGATAACTGGCTCTGTGGATGAGGGGAAAGCAGTGGATGTGTTATTCCTTGACTTTAGCAAAGCTTTTGATACGGTCTCCCACAGTATTCTTGCCGCCAAGTTAAGGAAGTATGGGCTGGGTGAATGGACTGTAAGGTGGATAGAAAGCTGGCTAGATCGTCGGGCTCAACGGGTAGTGATCAATGGCTCCATGTCTAGTTGGCAGCCGGTTTCAAGTGGAGTGCCCCAAGGGTCGGTCCTGGGGCCGGTTTTGTTTAATATCTTTATTAATGATCTGGAGGATGGTGTGGACTGCACTCTCAGCAAGTTTGCAGATGACACTAAACTAGGAGGCGTGGTAGATACACTAGAGGGTAGGGATCGGATACAGAGGGACCTAGACAAATTAGAGGATTGGGCCAAAAAAACCCTGATGATGTTCAACAAGGACAAGTGCAGAGACCTGCACTTAGGACGGAAGAATCCCATGCACTGCTACAGACTAGGGACCGAATGGCTAGGTAGCAGTTCTGCAGAAAAGGACCTAGGGGTTACAGTGGACGAGAAGCTGGATATGAGTCAACAGTGTGCTCTTGTTACCAAGAAGGCTAACGGCATTTTGGGCTGTATAAGTAGGGGCATTGCCAGCAGATCGAGGAACGTGATCGTTCCCCTTTATTCGACATTGGTGAGGCCTCATCTGGAATACTGTGTCCAGTTTGGGCCCTACACTACAAGAAGGATGTGGAAAAATTGGAAAGAGTCCAGCGGAGGGCAACAAAAATGATTAGGGGTCTGGAGCACATGACTTATGAGGAGAGGCTGAGGGAACTGGGATTGTTTAGTCTCCAGAAGAGAAGAATGAGGGGGGATTTGATAGCTGCCTTCAACTATCTGAAGGCGGGTTCCAAAGAGGATGGAGCTCGGCTGTTCTCAGTGGTGGCAGATGACAGAACAAGGAGCAATGGTCTCAAGTTGTAGTGGGGGAGGTCTAGGTTGGATATTAGGAAACACTATTTCACTAGGAGGGTGGTGAAGCACTGGAATTCGTTACCTAGGGAGGTGGTGGAGTCTCCTTCATTGGAGGTTTTTAAGGCCCGGCTTGACAAAGCCCTGGCTGGGATGATTTAGTTGGGAATTGGTCCTGCTTTGAGCAGGGGGTTGGACTAGATGACCTCTTGAGGTCCCTTCCAACCCTGATATTCTATGATCTCAGTTCAATTTCTAATGGAAAGTTGCCCATTCACACACACACACCCCAACAACAACAAAAAATAAACATCCCTTCCACTGCCAGTGGCAATAATTTGCACCCTGGTTGGAGGTCTCAGCAAACATGATTGCAAGAGTTTGGAAAATAAAATTCCTCTCACACCTTCAGAGATGGACCTGGTCAGGCTGAGGCACAATGTAGGGGACAAATGTACATCATGTGTTCTGTAGCTGCTACATAGCGGATTTTATATTCCAGGTTTATAATTCAGAGACCTTTCACCAGCATTACTTCTCTAAAACTCGAAGGGATGGTGTATTAAGGAAGGTTGAAACATGGAAGAAATTGTGTTTGCCGTATAGGGTATGTCTATACTACAACTAAAAACCTATGGCTGGCCCAGGCGTGCGGGGCTCAGGCTAAGGGGCTGTTTAACTGTGGTGTAGACATTCAGGATCAGGCTTCAGCCTGGACTCCGGGACCCTGAGAGGTGGGAGGGTCCCAGAGCTCAGGCTACAGCGCGAGCCGGAACATCTACACTGCAATTAAGCATCCCCTTAGCCTGAGCCCGAGTCAGTGGGCACAGGCCAGCCATGGGTTTTTAGTTGAGGTATAGACATACCCCATGTTGCAACCTTCCCTAACATGGGTGTCTAATTGCAGTATAGAAATACCCATAAAGCAGTGGTTCTCAAACATATTTGATCGCGCCCCCTTCTTTGTATCTGTAGTAGTTTATGCCTCCCCCACCCCCTTCTGGGCACCCGGCCAGTAGCTGCCACTCTTCGGCCACCCAGTTCTGAAGGCAGAGTGGAGAGTGGCAGCTGCTGGCCGGGTGCCCAGCTCTGAAGTCAGCACCACCTGCAGCAGCACAGAAGTAAGGGTGGCAATACCATACCACCCTCACTTCTGTGCTGCTGCTGGCAGCAGTGCTGCCATCAGAGCTGAGCGCCTAGCCAGCAGCTGCTGCTCTCCAGCCACCCAGCTCTGAATGTGCACAGTAAGTTTTTTCCCCTAAAGCTTCTCACGCCCCCACCCAGAATACATTCTGTGCCCCCTCATTTTGAGAACCTCTGCCATAGAGGCTTCACCACAATACATATTTAACTGAGTAGAATGTGCCCTCTAGTGGCAGAATGAAAATATATCACAGTCACCTGTTCATCAGAGAAGGAGTTTAAAGGGCTCCTGCTTCAAATCCCCCCTGCCAAAATGTTTATCCAAATGGAGCTGATCGATTATCCTTACCTCATAGAAAATATAGATTGACAGAACCACCAGGGTCAAATTATAGGCAGTCAGCAGACCTTTTAGCCTCAGTGGCTCCCACTTCTGCATGAGGTGTGGTCCCAGTGCCACAAATAAGAGGTAGAGAGTGAAGAGCAGGGTGACTGGAAGTGGAGAGTAAACCAGGAGCCAGGGGTCTGTCCTTGGGTCTGCAAAGCAAAACACATTGCACAGAAGCAAAGAACAGTGTGGCTTGTGGGCCTCGAGAGGGAAATAGACTTTATATCTAAATAAACGGCTCCTGTCCTGGATTTTAATTTATCCCCTCCATCCCTGCCAATGAACGTCAGCCCTCACCCATTATGCCAGGGCTGAAGATCCACACAACACAGCCAGTTTGGTTCCTTTCTTTTCCATCCTTGAGTTCCACACCAGTAGCATAGCTAGCGGGGTGCAGGGGAAGCAGCCGGAGGAGCAAGGGGGGGTGCAGGCTGGTGGCCCACAGTGGGGCCGGCAGCCATGGGGGGGTGGCGGGCGCGGCCGGAGGAGCGGGGGGCGGGGGGGCGCAGCATGCGGCCCGCAGTGCGGCCAGCAGCCCTGGCCGGAGGAGCGCGGGGGGATGCAGGCTGCCGGCTGGCAGCCAAGGCTGGTAGCCATGGGGGAGCAGTGGGCGCAGCCGGAGGGGTGGGGGGTTGGAACCACGGGGATGGCACGGCAGGGCCGGAGGAGCCATGGGGGGGGAGGGGCGGTGCAGCCGGAGGAGGAGCCAAGGGGTGTGTGGCCAGAGGAGGAGCCAAGGGGGGCGCCTTTTTTATGTTTGCTCCCCCTCCTCTTAGAAGCTGGCTACGCCACTGTTCCACATGCAGCTCTACCAATGCCCCTCAGTCCTGCCCTGCAGCCCCCTGCTATTCCAGTGCTGGGTTCCCCACACATATAGCTCTGCCAATGAACATCAGCTCTCATCCATTATGCCAGCGCTGAAGATCCACATGCTCTGCAGTACTGACATTCTCACCACCCTGCCCTTCAGATCACCTGTCTACACAGATATCCGCTTGCAGGGTCCCTTGTTACTCCTGTCATGGACTCTGACGCCGGAACTCTTCTAATATTCTACTTCTGAGTTCCACAGTCTGTCAGTGCTCCTAAATCTCCACTCAGACTCCCATCTGCTATTCCAGTCCTGGGACCCACACAGCTCTGGCACCATGCCTCTCAACTTGCCTGTAGAATTCCCTCTCTTTTAGTCCTGAGCCCCCTCTTCAGCTCTGCCACTCAAAGCTCCTGAAGACAGATTTGAACCTTCTCTTGTTATCCCAATCCTACGCCAGCACACAGAGCTGCCAATACACCTTAATTCTGATCTGCAGCATATTCCAATTCTGACATGTCACGCTACTCTGCAGCACCTCCTGTTATTCCAGTCCTGGGTCTCTCCTAAGTATACCCTGATAACTCTGCAAACATTGTGCAGTGGTTTGTCTCAACATTTCACTTGTTACCCGAGGTAGGATTGTACCTGGGTCTTCAGAAGTCAAAACCTGAGCTCTAATCACCTGGTCTATCAAGCCTGGCCATGACATACCAATGCACATTTTAAGACGTCACTTTACACGATATTTCAGAGTTTACAAGCAGCAAGGTGCACTTCTTGCTGGACAGCCTTTCAGAGCCCCACGCTGAACCCATAAAGGGCTGCCTTCTTTAACCTTAATCCAGTGTCAAGAAAAAAAAGTTATATTAACTGTAGTTTGTACCCCAAATGCATTCAGAAACCAAAAACAATTCTGTAACATTTTAGGTTAAAAGACTTTATCTAAACAGCGAATTGAAAGAAAGAAGTTTCTTTCAGTGTGAGCCAATGTGCAATATTCACACATCGCCGGAATACCTTCTACTTAGGGTGACTGTATGCAGCAACCATTGTTGCTGCAATGCATGATCAGTCAGCATATGCAATGCCTAAAACAGCATAGCTGGATAGCCACTAGTTCATGAGGTGTCACAACATACATCCTGGTGGGGTATAACATTACCCCACACATGTATTATCAATTCTAACATGCAAGTTACATTTATGCAAAAAAACGTAGCTTGTTTTGTGTGGGAGACAGTTACCAGTATTACAATACAAGATAAATATTGTCACTGGAAGCAAACATGTATACGTAGAACTACTAAAAATACAGTATAACAGTGCAACATGTTTGGAGTACACTTGTACCTCACACACTTTTTGATGCAGAAAAAGTATTTTTTATGCTAAATTAAAATTTTCACTGAATTGTGTACATGTGCCTAGGGGACAATGTCTAAAACAGTATAATTGGAGGGCTACTATTTCATGAGTTATCACAACATGTATGCTTGTGAGACACAACACTGGCCAACAAATGTGGATGAGGGTTAAAGAGTTTTCCTTCGCAAGAACAAAGATGCTTAAATCCCTTCCTTCATCCCACAAGCTGGTGTTTCCATGGGCTATAGCTCAGGACTCTAAAGAAGCTTAAGATTTTGGTAGGGAAAAGTGAGATTTTGCCATGTATCCAAGGAAAGGAAGTGAGCTCAAGAAGGGGATGATTCTTATTAATGGTTTGTACTTTCCATAGTGCCGCCTAATGGCATCCTTGGCCAATTCCCATACAAGGCAGCTTCTCCACCTACCTCCATTTTCAAGGGCCCAGTTGTAGAACTCTTGAATTTTCTGCCAAGTTGAAGCCATCCCGGATCCCTGAATGGAAAGCAAAATGAGATTTAACCTTGTCTGTGATCACCTAACCCCATTATGCCACTCCAGGCTCCAAGTCCTGCAGTGTGCAGAGACTTCTGGTTACTCATAGACACAGTTTTAGGACTCAAGCTGGTCAAAAAAAAATGTGTGTGGGGGGGGAAAAGAATTAGCAATTAAAAAAATAAAATTTAAAATTGTGTTGAAATTTCAACAAATTTTCATAGAATTATAGAAGTGTTAGGCTGGAAAGGACCTAGAGAGGCCATCTAGTGCAGCCTCCTCAGACCAGATATACCTAGACCATTCCTGATAGTCTAAATATTCTTAAAAACTTCCTGCGATGGCTGATAGGACAAGGAGATCCAGGACTTCTGCTCTGCTTCAGACAGGAGTGTGTCTAGGTGTAGTTCTCTGTATGTGCTGAGCAGGCATAGCTTGAAATGTGGGCTAGTGGGTGTGCTTGCCAAGGTGTTCAACTGGGGAAAAGGTATTTCAAAAATATGCTGGTTTTTTAAAGGGGAAGGAGCAGATTCTGGTGTGTGTGACTCCTGGGCAATGGAGTTCAGAATGGAGTGGCTACTGTTGTGGGAACAGGGGCATTTTTGAACAGCTGCTGGAGGACTGTTAGAGTTGACACAGGTAATTCAGTGTCTATGCTAGCACTACGTTGGATGGAAGAAGGTAGACTTTGTCTTTGCATTACTGGGGGTGTTGTTATTGCATTGATGTAACTGGGTGCCTGCATCACAACTTCCCTTGGAAGCCTGTTCCAATGCTTAGCTATTCTTATAGTTAGAAAGTTTTCCCCAATATCTAACAATCTCTCTTGCTGCAGTTTAAGCTAATTATTCTTGTCCTGTCTTCAGTGGACCTGGAAAACAATGGATCAAGATTCCCTTTATAATAGTCTTCAAATATGGGCTGTTACTGGGTCAGTCTTCTTTTCTCAAGACTAAACATGCCCAGTGTTTTAACATTTCCTCATAGATCAGGTTTTCTAAACCTTTTATCATTTTTGTTGCTCTCCTCTGGAATCTCTCCAATTTATCCACATCTTTCTTTAAATGTGTTACCCAGAATTGGATAAAGTACTCTAGCTGAGTTCTCACCAGTGCCGAGTAGAGTGGTACAATTACCTCCTGTGTTTTGCATACCACACTCCCGTTAATATACCCCAGAATAATATTAGCCTTTTTAGTAACTGCATCATACAATGGATCTCAAATTGAGTATGAGTTTAATCCTCAGAGCCTTTTCAGCAGTACTACCACCTAGCTAGTTATTCCCCATGTTGTATTGGGCATTTGACTTTTTTCTTCCCGCTTGTCTTTATTGAATTTCATCTTGTTGAATTCAGACCAATTCTCCAATTTGTCAAGGTGTTTTGAATTCTAATCCTGTCCTCCAGAGTGTTTGCAGTCCCTCCCCTCTTGGTGTTATCTCTGCAAATTTATAAACACACCCTCCACTCCAAGTCATTAATGAAAATATTGACTAGTACTTGACCCAGGACTGACCCCTGTGGCACCCCACTAGATACATCCCCCCAGTTTACTAGAGAATCACTGACAATCCGCTTTGAGTATGTTTAATCTGGACCACATTTCCCTAGTTTGCTTATGAGAATATCATATGGGACTGTGCCAACCGCCTTACTAAAAATCAAGCTATATCACATCTACAGCTTCCCCCATCCACTAGGCCGGAAACCCTATTAAAGAAGGAGATTGGGTTGGTAATTTTGACCATCTCTATAACCAGGTTAAAAAAAAATGGAGGAAAAATGTCATGAAAATTTAGTCTAATTTTGGTGGGGGAGGGTCACTACATTTTCTTGCAATTTCAACATTTTAAATATTTTGTCTAGCTGCACTCAGGACACTAGAGCTTTGGTCCCAATGTGATGACGGGCAAAGTGTGTGAAAGGTCCGAGAGATGAACAGAGTGTGCTATACTGTACCCTGTGGAGGGGGATGCGGGTGGGGATCACTGAAGCAATGTATCCCTTTTTATTAGCTCACATGGCAAAATAGTCACTCTGGGACAAACACACAATCATCGCCTTACACACCTGTCACAGACTCACTCCGACAGATTTATCACCTGCTGCAACTCCAGTCAGAGCAGGGATGAATTTGACTTCTTGATGCCTACTCGGCACAGTTGTACTGTTTTACCTACACTGGTGTACATAAAGTGGAATGTGTTAAGGGCTCCCCTTGCCAGTAATTCCAGATTCCCACCACTTGCTTTGCGAGGAAGACCTCTCCTACAGCCTTTGGGGAGGCAGGAATTGACCCAGAAATCACTCCCAGCTCTGTCATCAGTAACAAATCAGCTTTATCGGTCCCCTTCATCAGCTAACACACAGTCCCAACGACCATCCCCAGCATCAGCCACTCAGTCACTGACCAGGGTTCTTCTTCCCTTTGGGTTCTGGCTTCATTTCATGTATGCTGCAAGCAGATCAGTGTGGTCACACGCTCAGTCTGCTCCCTGGGCTGGTCCCCAGACTCTCAGCTTGCTATGTCATTCCAGCAGCAGTAGCAGCTGGTGCCTTCTCCAGTAGCCTGAGCAGCCCCTTCTTAAATGGCAATCCCACCCTCCAGTCACAGGAGGACTGGTAGATGCAAGTAGGCACAGGATTTTCTACCAGCTCTCTAGCCAACCAGTGGTGTGGTGAGGGTGGAGAGACCAGCTTCTCCTTTCTGCTTATCCCCAGCTGACCGGGGCTCCAGGGTCAGAGCCAGCCTTCCCAGCACTGCTATTTATCTGCGGAGGTGGGTTCCACAGCGACAACAGCTGCAGCTCTGTCCGCATACAGATGCTTTATACTGGTATAATTGTATCTACACTAGGGGTTGTGCAGGTGCAACTATTTCAGGGTGGGGGAGGGGAGAGGAAAGACACCTCTGACTTACATAGCTGTAGTAGTACAAAAATTAGGACTAGACCAGGCCTGACACTATGGGCCAAATACTGTTCTCGTTTACATCATTGCAAATCTGGAGGAAAACCATTACAGTTAGAGATCTCATTATAGATTTACATTGGTGAAACAGAGCCAAATTTGGCTCTCCCTACTTAGGTGTTTATAGCACTCCTAACACCTGAGAACCTAAATGCAATCTGACAGACACCCAATCACACCCTAAAATGTACACAGCAATCACACTCAAAGACACACACAAGGCTCTTTCTCTCTCCCACACATGTAGCAATCACACACACCTCCACTTTCATTTTTTCATTCTCACACACTCTCCTCCCCTCCCCCGGCATTGATGCCCTCTGACACACTCACTTATATACACACTGTGACACAAAAGGTACACACTCACATCACCTGAACAGAATTCTCCAGCAGAGATCTGTCAAGGGATTAACAGCAGACTCTGAGTCAAACCAAGGAGGATTTCCTTGTGGTTATTTATACACACACACACTTTACACACAGCTCAGCTTGCTCCACTCCAGCTCTTTTTCTCCCAAACAGTGAGCTGAACCCCCAAGCAAAAGAGAACCCCATTACACAGAGCAGACTTACCCTTCCAGGGGAGATGCTGTAACTTCTCTCTTTTTCCAGGAATACTGTCAGGGTGCAGAAATCTTTCTAGTCCCTCCTGATACACCCCAGAGACAGCAGAACAAAGAGCTGCTGGAGTCTGTGCCGTTGAGCAGGCACCGTGCCACATTTCCCTCTCCTCACCTGAAGAAGGTGTCTCATCCGCTGGGTTCCCACACAGATGCTCTGAATTCTGGCTCCTTGACAAGATTCAGGGTGTGGTGTTCACCAGTGACTGTGAGCTGCAAACACCACCATTGCTGAAGGCCGTCTCTGACTTTGCCTGATCTGGAGTTACATCACATTCCCCTCCCCCACTCCGTTTTACTGTTCCTCACGTGCTTTGTCAGATTAAGGGACTGGAAGGACTGAGAAAACAAAGGTTGAATTGGGCTGAGCTTCCATAGGAATGAACCTCTGACCTTCGGCCTCGTGCCTGGGAATGATGCCAACTCTTCATGTTTAGAACCATGAAAGCCTTCTGTATTCTGACTCAGGGCATGCTTTGGCAACTTTTCAACCCCTGAGAAATGGGGAAGGGTGGGGCGACTTGATTGGGGAAAACTGGAAAAAGTACTATTGGCAGCACTCTTACAGAGCTTCCCCCACCCCATCCCTTGAGGATTTGTTCAATGGGATTTTCCATCTCCAAAAGTGACAAGTCCGAATCAGATGATGACAGCAGAGAAAGTGCTGAGAGCACCCAGCAAATAAACCCTCACTGGGATGTGGGATGGGGACACTGAGAGCAATCTCCTTCATTATTTCCAGCCTCCATCCCTAGGGGAAGCACCTGGACCATCTTTAAATGAGACAGGGAGAATTCTCTGCATGATCACCAAGTTTCGTTCTTTAGGTGTTTTAAGGTGGGCTCAATGCCACCACCAATGAGCACTGGCTGGAAATTCCCCCTCTGGGATCTCCAGCTTCCATTCCTGAGAGCAGGATTAACTCTTTGGAAACTATGATTTTCCCAGTGAATGTGTAATATCATGAGATTTATAGCTTCCAAGGCCAGAAGGGGCCATTGTGAATAATTCCTTGATCAGATCTTTTAGAAGAACATCCCATCTTGATTTAAAAACTGGCAGTCATGGAGAATCCACCACAGTCCAAGACACAGTATTCCAGCAGTGGTCACAAGACTGCCAAATACAGACATAAAATAACCTCTGTCCTCCTACTCAAGATTTCCTCATTTATGCATCGCAGGATTGGCCACAGCACTGGAGTTCATGTTGAGCTCCAAATCTTTTTCAGTCACTGCTTTCAGAGACAGAGTCTTACATTCTTTGTTCCTAGAAGTACATATTTACATTTAGCCATATTTAAAGGCATATTGTTTGCTTGCTGAATCACTGATCTGTCCTCTTCATTATTTAACACTCGCCCAATTTTTGTGTCATCTGCCAACTTTTTCAGAGATGATTTTATGTTTTCTTCCAGGTCATTAATAAAAATGTTAAATAGCATAGAGCCAAGAACTGATCCCTGCGGGATCCCAGAAAAGCATACCTATTCAATGATGATTCCCCGTTTACAATTCCATTTTGAGACCTATCAGTTAGCCAGTTTTTAATCCATTGAACGTGTACCATGTTAATTTGATCTTTCTAGGTTTTTAAAATCAAAATGGCATGTGGTAGCAAGTCAAATGTCTTCTAGAAGTCTACATATATTACAGCAAGACTATTACCTTTATCAACCAAATTCAGAGGTTAACATTCCAGCACCCCTCATATCACTTCCACATGCTCATTAGTAGACATACCACAACCACTCTGAAGAGCAAAAACATGTAGTCTAATCTCCTACTTCAATTTGAAAAGAAATAAAAATTAGGATATAGTATGAGCTCCTGTAAGAATCTTGTAGTGTTTGACTGAAATGCCCTGCCCTGCTAGCAGATGCTGACACTGTTGGGAAAGGATTAAGTTGGTCCTGCTGACTCATAGAGGGAATACGGGAAATTGTCGTGATTCTCTGAGGAGGAAGTTCTAGAAGGTATGGGCTGAGCAGCCATTAGGGAGGACCCATAGGAGCAGCCAAGCCTGGGGAAAGGTTTGAGTGGACCTTTGTTATCTTAATGTTGTTTTGTTTGTCAGTCCCTACTCCAGGAAGGGGCTGACATTGGACTCTGCCTACTGTGTTTGCAGGGCATTTGAGGACAAACACCTGCTCACAGTTCTTAATTAGCCAATTAATTCACCAATTACATTTCTGAAGCTTGGGTGCCCAAGCTCTTGGTGGGGTATCTGCAAAAGCTCTCCTCACATTCCTTGGCTAATTTAATGCCACTTTAAGCAACAACAATGCCTCATTATTTCTAGCTCATTTTCAAGAGCAGCAGGTGAAGACAAGTTTAGTGATCAAGCCAATTTGCTTTCTTTTTAAATTTGAAATTACTAAGGGGCACAGGGTAGTTGTGAAAATGAAGTAATTATAGTAGCAGTTGGAGAGAATGAATCTCTGTAAACTGGGACAGATCCCCAGCTGGCATAAAGTAGCATAGTTCCACCGAAGTCAGCCGAACGATAACAATTTATACCAGCAGACAGTCTGGCCAAATGCTCCGTCAGAGCATGGTAGTCCTTACCTGCAGCAGTAATTGCTTCTGATCAGACATGTTAATCTTCCCAAGTTTACATGGGCCAATGTCCACTGAGAACTTGAATGCGATCATTGCATTCATTGCACCCTAAACAGAATCTAAATCAAGTTTTAATTAGTCCATTGTGCTACTGCTAACCAAGGCCAACAAATAGTTGAGGTAGAACAGAGTCTGATCTAATTCCCACCTAAGTCAATGGGTGTCTTTCCAATGACTTCTGTGAGAGTTGGATTAGACCCTTAGTGCTATTGGTAGATAAAGAATGGATACACTTGTGCAAATAAGTGAATATTATTTGGAAAGTTTTTAACTGTTGTAATGGGTGTTTTCATAAACCGTTGCTAAGCACAATTGTCAGGAAGGTAATATTCTGGAAAGTGTACAGTGGAGTTATGTGATCTCACTTTAGCACACTTTCATAATCACATCAGGATTCAACTGTTAATGACAGAAATAAATAACAGCTGCTTTGAGGAGTCTTCATTCAACAACTGGTAACTAAATAATAGATGTTTTTACAGCAATACAATTTCCTACGGAACCAGTACTGAAACACTCATTTTGTTATGTTAATATGCAATTATAAGTTCCTGAACCTTTTTAACAGTGTACAAATGGAGTAAGATTTTTCAGGTGGATTTTTGGAGACAAACAACTATCAATAATATTTGAGTAACTATGAAAAGCACTGCAATTTCAGCCTGCCCTGTTTTAGGGATCCCTACTCCATGGGGACAAAAAGAAAGAGTCACAGGTGAAAAACAATTTTGCCCTGTTCTTGTCAGTGCCAGTGAAGCCTACCAGTTGAAGGGGGAATTGGGAATCTGGACACCTGGATTCTATTTCTTGTTTTTATTACTGACTCATCATGTGCCTTTACTCAATCAGCTAACCCAGGGATTCTCACAACAATTTTTTTGGTGGCCTCAGAATGCGGTCACCAATTCTTGCTGGTGGCTGCTGTGACAATTTTAACTAAAATTTCTAACTAAGTTTAGGAAAGACAAAATATATGCCCATATACACGTCCCAATCATTGCAATTTTTTTATGTTGGGATTTTTGGCAGACTGAATAATAAAAATAATGTACACTTTTCTCTATTCTTTACTGGACCTCAACAGAATAGAAACACAAATAAGGTGCTTTGCACGTTCTTATCTTTTTTGTTGTTATTTATTTTGCTTTGTTGGTGCTTTATTTACGAGTTGCTAGCTAGTAACTGCTGCTGTGAAAAGTGATATTAACAAACATACAAATATCACTTTTCACAGCAGCAGACTTATTCAGCCCTGGCAAGCCCAGGGACAAAATAAGTCCTAGATGAGGGGCCAGGGGAGGCAGTGGAGTCCAGGGGGGAATGGATGGGGGTTGAGCCTAGGACCAGAGCCTGTTGCCTGCCACCCCAGGGAAGGTGGGGAACTCACTAGCAGCCTGCTCCTTCAGCATTTGTGTCTCCAGAGGGGAGCAGAGCCCAACCCTCCCTGGCGGCCTTGGGGGGAGGGCCACTGCTTTTCTCCTCTCCCCCATCACTACCCAGGAGGCTGTGGCCACAAGAAAAGCCCCTGGTGGCCACAAGTGGCCATGGTGGCTGCATTTGAAATATACTGAGCTAACCTCTCTGTTCCAGATCCTCAAAGGTATTCAGGGACTTGAAATCAATGGGCGATAGGTACCTAACTACCTTTGAGGATCTGTGCCTCAGTTTCCCCATCAGGAAAATAGCGATAACTACCTACCTACCTCACCAGGCTATTGTGACGGTTACTCAATAATGTTTTTAAAGGAGCTGTATGGTCAGTTATATTCAGTTAATTTTGAATGGGAGACATGAGCTCTAATCCTAGCTCTGCCACTGACTTTTGTGACGGTGGGATAATCATGCTCTGTGCCTCAGTTCCCTCCCCTTGTCTGTCTTGCCTGCTCAACTTATCAGCACTATGGGGCAGGAACTGTCTCTCTCATTATGTGTTTACACAATGGGGGCCTCAGTTTTAGTCAGGACCTTTACAGACTACGGTCATAGAAATAATAATAATAATGAAGATAATGAATGCCACTTCAGTAGGACCTAGCTCAAAATCACCAACTCATTTGACAAAGGCTACTGAACAGCTGACAGCTCGGCATGCTTTTTGATCACTGTTGCTCCAGGGCTGGATTTTAACTGGTAACTTTAGAAGAGAAAGGCTCTGCTACCTCTTCTAATCCCCTGGACCATTCAGCACCCAGGCCCCAAGAGCTGCAAATCTAACTTGATCAACGGAGGGATCGTCCTGTGACATTTTAAATTCCTCATGTATTCAAAGCTCAGTTCCCTAAAGACAGCTGCAGCACAGGCAGTTTTATGATTTACAGTGGCTTTGACAGAGATGTGGGAAGGCAAAGGAGAGAAAGTGTCCAGAAGCTTGTCCCTGTCATAGTGCTCTGTTGAGCAGAGAATATTAACCATACTAAACTATAATTGATGGAAGCCTCTGGTATAAGGAGCATTTTGGATACTGGAACGTCTCAGATTCACCTCACGCTTAGCTGCCAGCAGCAGGATGCATGTCTAGTCATTGCAGTTTGTGTAGTACCCAGATAAGGACATAGTATTGTTACCAGATTTGTTCGTTACTTTGGGGTACACTCATTTATTAAGGTTACTCTTTTGGGGGGGGAGTTTCTCTAATTCTATCAATGTACTGCTTGTGTCACTTGTGTTCTCATACGGAGCTCTACTTCTGCAAGTTCCCTCCCAATGGAGCTATCCTGCAGGACCTCGGTTCCCCAGGGCTGGGTTTTTTCAGCCCCAGAATCTGTCTCTCTCTCTCTCTCACACACACACACACACACACCTCTCTCTCTCTGAGAGGACGAGATTAATCAGCACTCCCAAGCTGACCCCTTACATGTTGCTGGACTCAGTAGGGCTGGGTCGAGCAGCACTTTCAATTTGCCACCCTTATATGTCCCAGGTTCAGCACGTCCCTATCCCCACTTTCACATTACAATTGTTCTGGTAGTAACCCACTTGATGAGCAAACTCTACAGGATTTTTGGGTGCTGGAGGGATCTTTAGCTTACATACGAGGAGCGTTGCTGCAGAGCAAATGGAAAAGTCAAAAAACACCCACTGGGGGGGTAGGGACGGGAGAGAGAGAGAGAAGCAACCAGCTTAACAATGAAAGTTATTTATTGCCAGGTAATAACCATACAAGGGGAGCCAAACAAACAAAATAGTGATAATGTTAAATCTAACAAATTTTATTATAAAAGTCAGGTTTAGAAAACTACTCAGTAACTCCTCACTTAAAGTCGTCCCGGTTAATGTTGTTTCATCGTTAGGTTGCTGATTAATTAGGAAACATGCTCGTTTAAAGTTGTGCAATTCACCCTTATAACGTCATTTGGCAGCCATCTGCTTTTGCCACTGCTTGCAGAAAGAGCAGCCCGTTGGAGCTAGTGGTGGGGGCTTGGAAACAGGGTGGACCGGCAGCCCCCCGTCAGCTCCCCTAAGTTCCCTGTGCGGCAGCCGCCCAGCAGGCTACCAATTGCTGGCAGTTCAGCTGTTCCTCCCCCCACTGCCATGTGCTGCTCCTGCCCTCTGCCTTGGAGCTGCTTCCAGGAGCCTCCTGCTTGCTGTATGGGGGTGAGGGGGAAGAGGGGTGCTGATATCAGGGTGTTCCCCTCCCCCCGCTCCTGCCTCCCACTACTTTACCTGATTTCCAAGGAGCAGGGTGGGGGACACGACAGGGCTCAGGATGGAGGGAGCTTGCTGGCAGCAGCTGTGTGAGGCAACATTAACAACGTGTTAACCCCTGAGGGCTCAGCCGAGCGCTAGTTCATCATTTAGCAGCAAGGCATTCCCTGGGAAATATCCCTCCCTTTTCCACCCTCTAACTTCCCCACCTCAACCAAGCTTCACAATCATCATTGCTGTGTACAGTATTAAATTGTTTGTTTAAAACGTATACTGTGTATATGTGTGTATACATATATATAAAATATAGTCTTTTGTCTGGTGAAAATTTCCCCCCTTAAAGTAGCATTTTTCAGGAACATAACTACAACATTAAGTGAGGAGTTACTGTAACTGATCACACAAGTCAGGGTCAGAAGGCTAGAGAGAGAGAGAGAGAGAGAGTGCCCTGGGTTCTCACCATTCTATGAAGCTTGAACCAGTTGGGGGTCCCAGGTGGTGGTGGTAGCTGAGGGTCCGGAGTGCTGAAGACACGCAGAGCCCCCAGCATGATCAGTCAGGAGAAGATGAAGTCCCAATGGAACTGCTGCAGATTTTGGATCCAGGCATCAGAGCACTTACTTGAGCGTGGGTAGGGGGTTTTGTAGGGAAAGAACAATGGGTCAAAGGAGAACACTAGATTTGTTTATGGGTAAACTGATGGCTCAAGGGAGTACACCAAAGTTGTTTTATTCAGGCTAGACAATAGGAACTGCTCATTCCTGGCTATGGGCAGTGTTTCTTCCAGGGAGCTCACAATGCAATTAGGCAGCTTCAGTATTTTGGATACCAATAAAGGATTTATTACTAGAACTGGTCTGATAACTACTGAGCTGGGTGTGTGCAGGCATGGGCTCATTAACATCTGGAGCAGAGATCCCCCATCATGCAGTGCTTCCCTCCTTTTCTGGTCCCAGAGTTCAATGCAGTTCTTGCCTTGGAATCTCTGTTCTCCATTCTGTATGCTAATGGGGATGCTTTCCTGTCCCACCTTCAATGCAAATGAGGCTAGGGGAGTTTCCTTTATCCTGTCACCCTCGTCGGGAGGGGTTTAGGTGTGTCTCCCACTGCCTTTTCATTGCTTTCTGTAAGTCTTTCTTCTGATCGGTTTTGGTTCAAGCAGAGGCTGGGGTGTGTGTGTGTCCATCATGAGTCAGACAGGCTGGATACTGCGCCCTGGTTCCCCAAGAACACAGAGCTGACAGGTAACAGTATAGAAACTATGACCTTTCTCTCTATAGTGCTGCTGCCCAGCATCAGAGAAGGAGTACAATGAACCATAGACTTATTTGCCACAGGGCCTCTAAGGACAGCTCTGAAGATCTGACCTTGTGGATGATTCTAAGAATCTTCACCTTTTATTTCCTACCTGGACAACTGATTGAGCTTAACCACTATCAGCACTAAAAATAATTTGAGAAATCAATTTTGACTGACTATTCCTATTGCACACAGCAAACGGTATTATCTACAGCTGATCCTTCAAAGCCAGGAAAAGGGAGATTGTTTTTTATCCCATGCATTCACAATTGATATTACCTTGTCTGTCAGTAAGAATGAAATTCATCCCTGGGCAGATGGCATGCACCAAACCTATA
Organism: Chrysemys picta bellii; assembly: GCF_011386835.1. Classification (NCBI taxonomy): domain Eukaryota; kingdom Metazoa; phylum Chordata; order Testudines; family Emydidae; genus Chrysemys; species Chrysemys picta. The sequence continues at coordinate 133,638,537 of NC_088791.1, forward strand.
CAACACTTGAGTCCCACTTAGGCCCTACTTTGAAGGCTTAAATGAAACTTATGTGGCACATAGACCTTGTCCAAGCTCTGTGCATAGGGGTGAGTTCCCACCAGTGGGGAGGACAATATTGTGCTTAAGGCACAAGAGTAGAGGCAGGTCACCTGGACTCTGTTCCTGGTTCTCCTGCTAATATGCTGTGTGATCTTGGAAAACTCACTAAATCTTTTTATAGCTTAGTTTCTCCGTCTATAAGTGGAGATAACACCTGCTTCATAGGGATGTTGTAAGGGTTAGTCCATCAATTAATATATGAAGAGTGCTCTGAGTCCCTTTGAAAGCAGGTGCTACAGAAGTACAAAGTATTATTACTTATAAATCCAACATCAGCACAGGTATTGCAGTAGAATACTCCTGACAATTTAAAGACAAAGTCCCCCATCTGATCATAAGGCAGATGTTGACCCCCATCTTCACTCTTCCACTAATGCCAGCCTCAACTGCAGACCTGCCTGCATCTCCCTATAACACCATTGGGCTTTTTGCAATGCTTCCTCCACCTTCCCCATGTGAAAATCTCCCCATCAAAATTCATAAAAGCAAGCACCTTATCCCCTTTTAAATCCCTCCTTAAAATTGACCTTATCCGTGATGCTTACCAATCACTGCCACCTGGCATTGGTCGGGCAAGTGGCAAGCCTTGACTTGTTCTTAAACTCTGGTCCCTTTAGTATCACATCCTCCCACTCCACCACAACCCTGTTTGTCTGTTCCATCCAGCTGTTGCATCCTGTCTGCCATACAGATTGTGAGCCATCTGGGGCAAGGACTCTCTTGCTTGTTACTAGTTTGTACAATGACTACCACAAACTGATCTTAGAGGCCCAGATTCCTAAGCACTTATCGTAACAACAAATGATAAGACTAGGAAATTCTAGTGAAATTCTGGTGCATACTCTCTCAGTTATCTGGAAGCTGAATATGGCTGATATTTATAGGAGGAAGAAAATGAATTATTCAACTCATCTTCCCCATCCTCCCAAACCAGGGATGAGCAGTGTGGTCTTGTGGTTAGAAGTCAGGCTCCTGTGGTCCATTCTCTAGCCAGCTGGTGAAATTCCACTTTGGGGAATGCCAAGCCCTCTCTAAAATTCCCTTGACTGTTTCAATTGGAAAAGGGATTCTGCTTTGTGATGTCCCACTTCTGGTATGTATTTGTGCACTGCATGATACGGAAGTGTGAAAGCTTTGCACCATATTAATAAAGCTCTCATCAAAGAGCCAGCTTTGCTTTTAAGAAGTGAACAGGTGTACCAGGATTTTTACCAGGGTCAGACTGTGCCCTGGGCTGTGTAACTGGCTAAAAAAGCAGAGATGAGACATTTGGGGCAGTTTCAGGACCAGAAGGCAGGGTTCTCTGGAGTTCACTAGTGGGATATTGCGCCTCTCTTCAACTTTGATCATGTTCATAGGGAGAATTTCAACTGGATTTTCTTTATGACACTTCAGCAGCAGCACTGAAACCAGCACTGAAGAGCAACACCACCGTGCATGGTTATTCTCTCACATGGACAGGGCTTAGTTCACTACTGGCGTCATTGGCTGCAACTCCATTGACTTCAGTGCATTTGCACCCCCTTATGCTAATGGCAAATTCAGCCAGTACGGTCTAGCGAGGCTGTGTGCTGTTAAACAGCTGCCATGATGTGTTCCAGAAGCGTATCTGAGGGCGGGTTGTCGCCTTAAGTAATTAACATTTACAGATACTTTGAGATCCTCAAATAAAAGGCAATACACAAGTGGAAAGAATGATTTTTACTGCTGCTGTAGGCTAATGTGGTCCATGCAAAGGTGGCTACAAATTACATAGAGTATCACACAGGAATAGGCTGACTGCTGAAGTGTCCACTGGACAGTGCTTTCCTCTGCAATAAAATAGCATACTGTAGAAAACAATTCTGCTGTGACACAGATATGGACTTAGGGTGACCAGATCAGAGAGGCGAAATATCGGGACGCGCGGGGGGGGGGGGGGGCGGGGGGGGAAGGGGGCGGAGCCAAAAAATAAAAAAGCCGGTAGGGAGGAAAAAAAAAAAAAAAAAGCACGAACAAGCGGAAAGCGCCTAGGCTGGTGCCGGTAAACAGCGGCCCCCGGGTCCCGGGATGCAACAACCCCTGCCCGGAGCCCGATGCCGCGGAGATGGGCACGGACAGGGGGAGCACCCCCGCCAAGTCCCTGCGCGGAGACCGTCCTGGGCTGGCCGCGGGCGCGCCAGCGTGTGGCAGCCCCTTCCCTGGCAGGCTTCAGCTCCCCGCGGGCCCGGGAGTGCAGCCCGACCGGCCCTTCCAGCTGCTACTCCGCCTCTCCCTCGCCGCGTGTCAGGCAGAGGCATCTGCCTGGCACCCAGCGCCAACTACACCCCTCCGGGGCCGGAGCGCACGTGGCGGAGGTGAAGCCCCGAGGAACCAGAGTCCCCACGCGGACAGCTGCTGCCCCCCCACCCATGGGCGCGTAGGGAGCCGGTTCCCCAGGCTGGACCCGGGGCTGCCCCCCTGCAGGTACCCCCCACCCTCCTGCCTGCGATTGGGCCAGGCCGGACTCATCCCGCTGTCCCCGGGCCTCCTCCCTCCAGCGCTTGCCTGGGAGGGAGGAGGAATGCGGCGTGCTTCGGTAGGGGGCGGGGATTTGGGGAGGGATCCAATGGGGCAGTTGAGGGGGTGGGGCCAGGCCGAGGATTTGGGGAGCTATCCAATGGGGGAAGGAGGGGGCGGAGTTGGGGCGAGGGAGGGGGCGCGAGCCAGAGCGGAGGGCAAAAATTGCTTGTTTGTCCCGCGTCCCGACCAAACATTGGTCGGGACGCGGGACAAACGAGCAAATATCGGGACAGTCCCGACAAAATCGGGACGTCTGGTCACCCTATATGGACTAGATGCACCATATCCTTCTTCATCTCTATGGGCCAAATCCTGAGTGACATTATGCACCAGTAACTCTTACTCAACACATCATGACCATGCAAGGTGCTGAGTGCCTTCTACCCCTGACACCTACTGAAGTAGGTGCCCAGGACCTTGAAGTATGAGGCCCATTGGCTCTGTTGGGTTTGCATATGGTCTTAACCTGGTCAGACTGGACCCACGATTCTATGACTCATTGGGATAAAAGTCATTATGTACTAGTAAATCAAAGGCATTGCTAATACTCCTACTATGTATCTAATCTGAAAGCAACCTGGCACATTTTAGAGAGGAAAGCACTCAGCTGTCCCATGTAACAGGACACAGTGCAACACAAAGCAGTAACTGGCACTGGGAAGAATGGCTAATTATTTAATATGCCGATAGCATACCTCTGTTTCATTTTTCTGTTGGAGGAATAGTTGCATACTACTGCCCCCTTCATGTCTAAGAGAGAGCAAGGAGGCCTTTCAAATGACTTTCTGTCAGAAGATTGTACAAGTCAAGTGTATGAAAATGACTGCAGCAACTAGTGGAAAAGGAAAAAAAAGCAGAGGGATCTACAGTGGAAGGGAATTTCTTTGTCTATAGAAAGTGCCCATGTTTTGCACTGTTTTATTCTTCTTTTCAGTGCTGCTAAGAAATACTCAAGAAGCAGGGATACCTTAGTAGAGCTATGTGTTACTTGCATTGTCTGACACTTGTTACAAATTGGAGAACTGGCAAACAACAGTCTCAAGCCCATTACATCGGCAAGGAGGAGAAATTAAAAACTGAGCTGCCAGGAAATTTCAGATTTCTACAAGTCCACAGAGCTAAGAGCATTATAGGGGGACTAAATCTAGGGAGCCAAAAAGCAGTAAGGACACAAGACAGACCTGGAGCTGAGATTATTATGGGGACCAGACTCTGGGAGTTGTGAACATGATATGACTGAATGTTGGGAGTAAAGAGACAGTTGAGAACTAGCTACTGGGATACACTTCACCTCTGGGCCTCCAGTTCTCTCAGTAGCCAGTTCTCAGCTGTCTCTTTATTCCCATGGTTCAATCCCCATCATATTCACAACTCCTCTGGGGTCCCTGGCATCATAGCCAGTGCTAAACTGTTTATTAATCGGTATTGCTGGCTGCCCTAATTTTTTTCTCCCTGTTAATTCGGCTCCCCTTTAGCTCATGAGATTCATTACCAGACTGTATCTGGCAATGACAACTCCTGCTGGAACTAAGCAAAGAATGGTTTTCAGCATGTTTTTTTAAGTGTCCATGCTAGGCTCTGGGCCTCATTTTTTCCTGCAGGAGCCACTAAGATTTGTAAATAGGCCCCTGGCACAGTCATCTCAGTAATGTTCATGTTCTCTATTTTGAAATATTGTTTATTTTTATTACAGAAGAGCCTAGATGCTCTAACTTTAGGGCCCTTTTGTGCTAGGCACTGCACAAACATATAGCAACAAATAATCCTTGAAGATCTTATAATTTAAATTGACAAGACATAAGGGAAAGAGGCACAGAAAGGCAAAGTGACTTGCCCAAGGTCAGCCAGAGCCAGAATTAGAACTGTAGGTTTCTTGATTTCCAGTCCAGTGCCCTATCCAAGAGACCATGTACCTTCAATAAATTCTTGTTACATTTGCACTCAGATTAATGTAATAAACTGAAGCTCTGTCTCAGGACCTGGTGGCGAAAACAAGTAGGGCTGGCCAGAAAACTGGGCTTCAGTTTCAGAAAAAATGTTGAGGTTTTAGAATTTGTTTTCATTCTGCAGGGGAATGGGTGGGGCAAAGACACACCCTACCCAGTAAGCTGGTGGTTAGGACTCACAACTGGGATGTCAGAGACCCAAGTTCAAATCTCTCCTCTGCCTGATTCACCACATCCCAGGTAAGGATATGTCTATACTACCCGCCGGATTGGCGGGTAGTGTTCGATGTATCAGGGATCGATTTATCACGTCTCATCTAGAGACGATAAATCGATCCCCGAATTGCCGCCTGTACTCCACCTCGGCAGGAGGAGTAAGCAAAGTCGATGGGGGAGCTGTGGCAGCTGACTCACCGCTGTGAGGATGGCCAGGTAAGTCGAACTAAGATACTTTGACTTCAGCTACATGAATAGCGTAGCTGAAGTTGCGTATCTTAGTTCGAACCGCCCGGCTAGTGTAGACCAGGCCTAAATGTCCTACCACTGTTCAATAGAGCCAGTCTCTTGCTGTCTGGCCCAATGAATATTTATAGTGCTGTTGTGGCTGTGTTGGTCCCAGGATGCTTTTGAGCTTCACAGAGCTGAAGAAGAGTCTCTTTAAATCCTTCAATGGAGCATGTCTCTTTCACCAACAGAAGTTGGTCCAATAACAGCTATTACCTCACCCAGCTTCTCTCTCTATTTATGCAAAGTGGAACAGCTCCAACAGGGGAAATTCAGAGAGATTCCCCCCACCCGTCATACACACACACACACATACACTCTCTCTCTATCCCTTCCAGTTTGACCAGAAATTCCATCCTTGACCTAAGAAACCTTCCTGATGAAAATTTTCTCAAAACTGACACAGTCCCACAAAAAGTTTGGTTTTGATCAATTGGCATTTTCCAATGGAAAAAAAAATAGATTTGGTCAAAAAATTCCTCACCATCTCTAACAACAAGCCCTAAATTACAATAGTGGGTGAGGGGGAAAGTTTTCTCCCCTCTGCTCCCTGCAAAGGCAGAAGCCATATAAATAAAAGAAGAGTGTTACCAGTCTGGCTCATTGTTTGGGTACATTGACACAATGAGCTCTTTGGGGGGCTTTTCCCTGCCAGGCTCCTAATAGCCATTTAATCTGTCCCCCCAGCTCAAATACACGGTAACGTTATTATTTCATACTCTTGGTCTTTTTCCCTAGCAGCTCTTAGGAGCCTGCAGCTCAGCCAAACAACGGATGCGGCTGTATTAAAAAAAGAGGGTGAGCTAAGAGCATATCATCACATTCTAGTGTCTGCAATAATGTTCTGGGAAGATGGCAATTCAGCAATGAAATTCAATCAGCACCAGGACAGAATTATGGAAGTCTTTTCACAAGGGGGACACTGAATTTCCCTTTGATTTTTTCTTAATTGAATTACTGTCTCCCCTCCTCCCGATTCAGTACCAAAGAACTACTTCCAAGGAGTTCCCTACATGCTGGGCAAGCAGAATATGGAGCTAAGGTTTGCCACACAGATCTTATGCTAAATCCATTCCCTATGTGCCAGTCAGAAGTCAGTCACAAAAGCAGGACAAGATAGAGGGCTGGAACACGATGGCAACTTTATTCGTAGAGTATTTGTTTACATGGCAGACGTGAGTATTTAAGCATGTTTCCTACAGCTTTGCCTTTTTTCACCCACTCATATATGAGTGAGTGAAGATTCTACAGATATACAGCCATGTGTTTAAAAAGTTGTTGCGAGTTGGCATAACAAAGATAGCATGGTGGCTGCAGCACAAGGGATGGCACTATGCTGAGCAAACATCTTAACACATCAGGATGTTTTTAATGGTAAAGCAGATTTCCCACACTCTCACTTGCTGGAAGGGACCTCCAGTAAGCCAGGTATTCCATCCATTTGTATTGCAGTAAGATTCATTTAATTAGCCCTCATCCATCCCACTACAGGTGAAGTCTGAACTCAGAGGTGAGGCTAAGTGTAGAGAGAGTCTAAAAACGGCCAGAAGAGAGGAGAGTAACAAGAAAAAACAAACAATAGGAGGGTGTCATAATAATATCTAAGTAGGTTACCCCTTTATATCTACTTGACATGTAAATGACCCCAGCTTAGAGAGACTCCCTTACTCAGTGGATGCAAGTATGTCAAAGGGAATCTGAATATCAGAGAGTCTAACTTAGACCAACCTATATATCTCTTCTGAATTTGACAATCGGTCTTAAATCTCTCTTCCCATGGGGCTTTACCATCTCCCTTAGCAGCTTGTTCCATTGCCTGGACAGTTCCTTGAGTTCTAAAGTCAAATTTACCATTGATATATGTGGTCAATATAAGTGGCAGAAGTGAAGCCAAAGGAGGTCATATAGCCAAAGTCAAGGCAGTAGCACCTACTTACGCTGATGGTGAATTTAGCAAACATAGCTTCTTACCATATTCAGCCAAATTTTTCGTGCTACACTTTATACCCATCTGTAGTGGAGCCCCACTCCAGAAGAACAGGGGTTAAAAGCAGCCTGGGAGAGGGCTGTGGCTGGGATAAAAGGAGTGAGAACAGCTGAGGGACTAGCTGACCACAGGTGTGGCCAGCTCAATCAGAGCCCAGCTGGCCCTGAGGGGCCAGGAGCTGAAGGAGTCTCAGGCCTAGTCTTCACTTACCGGCTGGTCCGGCGGCACGCCATCGATGTTCTGTGATCGATTTATCGCGTCTGGTTAAGACGCGATAAATCGATCCCGGATCGATCCCGGAAGTGCTCACAGTCGGCGCCGGTACTCCAGCTCGCCGAGAGGAGTACGCGGCGTCGACGGGGGGAGACTTCCTGCCGCGTCTGGACCGCGGTAAGTCCGGACTAAGGTACTTCGAATTCAGCTACGTTATTAATGTAGCTGAATTTGCGTACCTTAGTCCGAAGTCCGGACTAAGTGGGGACCAGGCCTCACTCTAGCCCTGGAGTGGGAAGGGCTAGCTGCTTGAGAGCAAGGTACCTGAAGCAGAGCAGTGCTGCAGAAAAGGGCAAAGAGAGCTGGGGAGCTCCAGCCTGGTAACCACCCTCCCCCGACCCCTTCCCTTTCTCTCCTACCCCCCTTACTTCGGGCCATCCTGCCAGCCTTATATAGTCCCCTGGCTAATGAGGCCCACCGGTGCTTCACTTCTAGCAATTAGGCATGGCATACTCAGCCAGCCCCAATTAATGCTTCTTAATTGGAGCTGGGCTAACAGAGGGCTGGCTCAGGACCTCCTGGCCAGCACCGTTACAGCAGCTCTTTGTTCTGGTATCACTGACTAATGAGAATAATTGATCCCTTCCATCTTTATAACAAGCCCTTATATGCCCAGTTATACCCTCGTATTACACCTCACACATGATAATTACTGAGTATGTGAGCCACTTTGCATTTGCCTTTATGGGACCTCTTTTTTTTTTATCTGTAAAATGTGGGGTGTTGTGAGGCTTTAATTGACTAATGTTTATACAGCACTTTGAGATCCTTGAATTAAAGGCACTAGATGTGCATTAAGTGGTCATGTTGCTGCTGCATATATTGCATATATTTTAGTCCTGTCTTCCAAAATATACATGGTCCCTCCCTGTTTTCTTTAGAGGGGGATTTGATTAGCACATTCACATTTAATGCAGTCTGAAACTTATTGAACTGTATTGGTGCTATTTTCACTCCCTCCATTTGGGTACTTCAGTTGTATTTCTACTCTTCTGTTATACACAGATTAGGGGAGGGATTAGGCAGCAGAGATAATACAGAAGTTCATCCAGGGAGCCCTAAATTCACATCTGATTTAGGTTAGAAGTGAAGATCTGTTTGGTTCCTCCTTAACCTTTAGGAGATTTTGTCCACCTCACAAAATCATCGAGGGGCTGATTCTTCCCTATCTTGTACCTTGTACAGTCATTTCTTCCCCTGCAAAACAAACATAGTTGCAGTTTAGCACTAAGATGTAGTGGCAAAGTCTCGTGGAGTCACAGAATGACTATGGATCTGTGGACCAGAATTTGGACATTGGTAGTGCTGAGAATGGTCCAAAACTGGAATTCCAGAGGATACTGCATGTTAAGCAGGGTGTTAAGATTCTGCAGGCCTATCTGGTGATATGTAGACTGTATTTCTTATACAGTTCTCACTGAATTTCCCTTGTTTCTCTGGATAGTGATAATAGCCACTAAAATTCAGGAGAATCAAATTAACCCACAATATTATTTAAAATTACATTATTTTTAAATGAAGAATAAAGTTTCCAGTTTATCCAAAAACTTTGCCAAACGTCTAGTTTTCTATTGAGTTTCAGTTTCTATTTACCCAAGTAATTAAATTATCAGTCCCAACCACCAACGGTGTGATGTATAATATCTAAGAGTGGAATAATAACCACCAGGAACAGTTACAGTATAGCCTGTTTATACACTTTTATTTTCTACCACTAGAGGGCTGTGATGTTCTGTGTATTTAGCAAAACCCAACTCATCCTGTCAGTGATACATTTGTACTGAGGTGCTACTGTAAGTGGCATTTCCAAAGAAGTCTCTTTGGATCACAAGCTAAATATGAGTCAGCAGAGTAACACTGCTGCAAAAAAAAGCAAACATCATTCAGGCACGTATTAGCAGGAGTGTTGTAAGCAGGACACAAGAAGTAATTCTTCCACTCTACTCCACGCTGATTAGGCCTCAACTGGAGTATTGTGTCCAGAACTGGACACATCAGAAAATATGTGGACAAATTGGAGAAAGTCCAGAGGAGAGCAACAAAAATTATTAAAGGTCTAGAAAACGCGACCTATGAGGGAAGATTGGAAAAAAAAAAACTGGGATTGTTTAGTTTGGAGAAGAGAAGCCTGAGAGGGGACATGATAACAGTTTTCAAGTATATAAAAGGTTGTTACAAGGAGAAGGAAGAAGAATTATTCTGCTTAAGCTCTGAGAATAGGACAAGAAGCAATGGACTTAAAATGCAGCAAAGACAGTTTAGGTTGGACATGAGGAAAAACTTCCTGACTGTCCGGGTGGTTAAGCACTGGAATAAATTGCTCAGAGAGGTTGTGGAATCTCCATCATTGAAGATTTTTTAGAGCAGGCTAGACATCAGGAATGGTCTAGATAATACTTAGTCCTGCCTTGAGTACAGGGGACTGGACTAGATGACCTCTCGTGGTCCCTTCCAGTCATATGATTCTATGAGCATTTAATTTAAACTTAGAAAGACAGAAATACCAAGTCTAAAATAACCAAATACTGGGGCTTAACAAGTTCATAAGGTAGCATTTTTTTCCACCGAAACCTTTCGCACATGAGTAACTTTAGGCACCTGAATAGTTCCATTTAAATCAATGGATCTGATCATTTAAAGTTACTCAGATGTGTATGTGTTTGTAGGATTGAAACATTAGTTTCTATCCAGTTAGCGTCAGGTGCAAATGACTATGCAAGGCAGTGGAAAGCGAGACCACATGAGTCCACAAACCCAGTCCAGTGCTCTAACCACTGGGTAATGGTCACAAGTGATATGGCATGTAGTGGAAAAAATGCTGCTCTGAGATCTATGCAACAGAGATCAGCTTCCCTATTCTGCTCTTTCTACATGTGTAGAAGTCCCATACACCTTTATATACAGGGAGGGAGTAAAAAACCACAGTAGAGACCTGAGAGCAGAATTTTGTCACTAGGATATGAAAGCTCACTTTTAATTAATCAATAATAATCTGTATTGTGGTGGCACTTAGGAGCTCCAGTTAGGGACTAGGACTCCTTTGTGCTAGGTGCTGTACAAACACAGAACAAAACTTTCTTAAACATTTGTCTCACAATAGCATACAGCAGTTAACCTGACTGAATGTGTTAAGTGTCAGGTCCTCAGCAGGTTTAAATTGGCATAGCTCCAGCTGAGTCTGGCCCAAAGTATTCATTTGAGACGCCTAATTTAATCACCAGGGCCATGCTAAAGATTTTGATCTCATTCACACTGGTTGTGAACTAGTGCAGCTTCACTGACCTTCAGCTGAGTTATTTCTGATTGCCACCAGCATGCATGTGTTTTATAACAGTCGTGTGTGGTGCTTCGGTGTTTAATAAAGCCCTAGCTCCCCACCCACAGTAGACGTGTCTTTTGAAATGAAGCACCATTCTGGTTGTATGTTAGCGTGTTGCATTTTCATTTTGAATCATTTATACCTGATAAACAAACCCATGGAACCAGATCCTCAGCTGGTGTAAAACAACATAGCTCCACTGAAGTAAGTGGAGATATGGGGCCTTACACTGCTGAAGATCTGGTGTGATAACTGAGGGGTACAAAAGTACATCTTCACTAGAGAGCCTCTAAGTCTAAACATCCTTGGCACCAATTTGTACCTACATATTCTCCCTGTGTAGAAGAGTCAGAGGACAAAATGACCCTGGCAAGCAAATCAGCTTCTAATTCCAGGAGGAGAATGAGACTCTCGCAATGCAATGTCAGCATTCTCTGTATTCACTCTGGTCTGGTTAAAGACTGCAGACACCAGCGGAACCACTGGGGAGGTTTTTTTTAAGACTTCATCAGTAGCCTACTGTAAACACAGCAATAAATATGTGGCAAGTACAGAAATGTCCGTTCTCTAGGCCAAAAATAACAAATTCTTTGGCCTGGTAGAGGACACCTTTATGTAAACAGCTTAGGTTTGCACACAGGAGGCCAGATCCTCAGCTGAGGTACACAGGTATAGCTCCACTGAAGTCAGTTGACACCAGCTGAAAATCTCGCAAACTCATAGACTTTAAGGCCAGAAGGGACCATCATGATCATCTAGTCCAGTGGTTCTCAAACTTTTGTACTGTTGACCCCTTTCACATAGCAAGCCTCTGAGTGCGACCCCCCCCTTATAAATTACAAAAACTTTTAAATATATTTAACACCATTATAAATGCTGGAGGCAAAGCAGGGTTCAGGGTGGAGGTTGACAGCTCGTGACCCCCCATGTAATAACCTCACGACCCCCTGAGGGGTCCTGACCCCCAGGTTGAGAACCCCTGATCTAGTCTGACCTCTTGAGCACTGAAGGCCATAAACCCTCAGCCACCCACTCCTGTCCCATTGTTTCTTCTGGTGCATATATTGTGTAATCCAATGAATCAAAATTACCATGGTTTAAATAAGCAGGTCAGCTCTTTCCTTGTGATTTATAAAACGTGTAATTCGAGGCAGGGGTTGTCTTTTTGTTCTTTGTTTGTACAGCACTTAGCATATTGCACTCCTGATCCATGAGTAGGGCTCCTAGGTACTATGGTAATATAAATATATAACAATCATCATCATCAGCAGCAGCATCCTGATGATTAAAACAAAACCATCTACATGAAACTGCTCAGTCATGAATTGCTCCTCTCACTGCTTCGTACTATAAAACAAGAACCACAGATGAAAAGGGCAGTGCTGTCTAATGGTTAAAGCAAGGGATGCTATAGTTAGGAGGGTAATGGATTATTCAGTTTGCTGGCAATTGAAACAAAAATGGGAAAAATCATTTCAGAATTAACCGACAAGCTGAAAATAAGTTTGTCTTCTGTCGAATAAAACATTTAGTCCAACCCATAATGAAATGTTTCGTTTTGATTCAGCATTTCTAATTTTTAAAAAATAAAACTAAAGGAAATTTTGAAAGAAATCATTTCAAACTGAAAAATCAAAATGTTTTATTTAGAAAATGTTTCAATTTTTCAGAATATCAAAGGGTTTTTTTACTGAAACAATTTGACAAAAATCAACACAAATCTGCTAAATGTTTTGGTGTTGCCAAATCTGTGTTTTTAGCAAAAAATTGAAAAAAAATTTCACCCAGCTCTACTGGGAGCCAAGAGGTCTGGGCTCTATCACCAGCTTGGCCACTAACTTGGTGTGTGGTCTTGAGCAATCCCCTAATTTCTCATTGAAGGAAGTTAATAATATCGCCCTACCTTTATAAAGCAAGTTGGGATCCTGGCCTGAAAGATGCTGAACAAGTACTAGCAATTATTATTAACATGATTTACATGCATTTATCTAAAGGTGAAACAGGCCTGTTAGGTCAGCTAGTCCAACCACCTGCCTGGGCAGGATTCTGAGTATGGTAAAGTCTCCATAGATTTGCAAAGTCGAATTTTAAGTGTACAAAGCACTAGGGATTCCATCATTCCAACAAGAGCCTGACGGTCCTGTAATCTAGTAGTCTGCAATATCGTATCCTATCAGTTAATCTGACATGATTTCTCCAAGGTAGAAACGTGTAGCCCAGTTCTCCATTCCCTTGAACCTTGTGTAGTCATTTACATCTATGCACAATGAGTGTAAACTACTATCAATTCAAAAGGGTAGTGCTCCATTCCTCCTCCCCTTTGCACTGGTGTAAACCACTGCACAAGATACAAGGCAGTGGAGAATTTGGCCCATAACCAACAAATCAGATAAGAACGGCCATACTGGGTCAGATCAAAGGTCCATCTAGCCCAGTATCCTGTCTTCTGACAGTGGCCAATGCCAGGTGCCCCAGAGGAAATGAACAGAACAGATAATCATCCAGTGATCCATCCCCTGTCGCCCATTCCTTGCTTCTGGCAAACAGAGACTAGGGACGCCCTCCCTGCCCATTGTGGCTAATAGCCATTGATGGACCTATCCTCCATGAATTTATCTAGTTCTTTTTTGAACCCTATTATAGTCTTGGCCTTCACAACATCCTCTGGCAAGGAGCTCCATGGGTTGACTATGCGTTGTGTGAAGAAATACTTCCTTTTGTTTGTTTTAAACCCGCTGCCTATTAATTTCATTTGGTGACCCCTAGTTCTTGTGTTATGAGAAGGAGTAAATAACACTTCCTTATTTACTTTCTCCACATCAGTCATGATATTATAGACCTCAATCGTATCCTCCCTTAGTCGTCTCTTTTCCAAGCTGAAAAGTCCCAATCATATTAATCTCTCCTCAGACGGAAGAGAGATTCTGTACCCCTGTTCCATACCCCTAATCATTTCTGTTGCCCTTTTCTGAACCTTTTCCAATTCCAATATATCTTTTTTGAGATTGGGCAACCACATCTGCACGCAGTATTCAAGATGTGGGTGTACCATGGATTTATATAGAGGCAATATGATATTTTCGGTCTTATTATCTATCCCTTTCTTAATGATTCCCAACATTCTGTTTGCTTTTTTGACTGCCGCTGCACATTGAGATGACAATGGGTAAAATGTTCCAGAGTGCCTACGTGATTTAGGAACATGAATCCCACTTTTAGAACTAATTGAGGCACTTAGACCAGATTTTTAAAGGTATTTAGGTGCTTAAAGATGCAAATAGGAACTTTTGAGAATCTCACTAGGCACCTAGGTGCCTAACTCCCATGGATTTTGAGCCCTTGGTGCCTATTGAGATTCTCAAAAGTGCCCATCTGCATTTTTAAGCACCTAAATACCTTTATAATGTGGCTCCTATGACCCTAAGTCCTATTGACATTCAGTTAAACTTAGATTCCTAAATAGAACTGGTCAGAATTTTTTTGACAAAATGTTTTCATTGGAAAATGCTTTTCATCAAAACAAACTTTACACGGAAAAAGATTGGTTTCAATGAATGTTTTGACACAAAGTTTTGAAAAAGGTTAAAAATTGTCAAAACAAAATGTGTCAATCTTTTCAACATGAAAAAATCTGGTTTGAAACCACTTTTCATTTCACATTTTAAAGCTAATTATAGTTTTGAAAAATTAAAATGGGCCTAATCAAAAGGAACCATTTTGATTTATGTGAATCAATTGGTTTTTTTCTGAGTTTTGGTTCACAAAAATTTGAGATTTCAACTTTTCATCCAGATTCAGGATGGGCAAATATTTTGACATCTCAAAAATGCTTGTGGGATTGGAAAACCCATCTCTTGCCCAGCTCAACTCCCAAGTGCTTATGCAATTTTTGAAAATGCTTCTTAAGATCTTACCTCATTTAGGTAGTTTTGAACATTTTATCCCAAAATCTCACATGACAACAATATCTTCTGGCCAAATCTGATTCTTATTTGTTTAAAGTGGGTTTATATCAGCACTGCAAGACAAACATGCCCAAGGTTATTGCACTCATGCTTTGGGAAACATATGATTTCCATGTTTGTCGTCTTTATCGCTATAATATTTCACACTTACAGAGCTCTTTAACCATTCATCCTCAAACACCCCTTTCAGATCATTACAATTTCCAATATTATGGATGGGGAAACTAAGGCACAGATGGTGGAGTGTTTTTCCTCAAGTTTATACAGCAACTTTGTGGCAGAGCTGGAGTTACTATACTTGATAATAATTCTATATGACCTTTCATCCGAGGATCACAAGACGCTTCACAAATACTTAGGAACTAAAAAGCAGTTCTACTCAGAAAAGTGACTAAGAGTGGCATCATGAGACTCCATGTTTATGGTCTCTGTGTGACTCCAAAACCCAATGTGTGAAGTTTACAAATAAAAAAATAACTGCCAACCCTGCAAACTCAGCCTGGGAGTCAAACTGGGCTTTCTTCTTGCACATCATCACTAGTCAAAGATTTTATAGTTTAGATTCTGCCCTTGGTAACACCTGTACAATACCATTGCCCCTGCCCCCTGCATTAGTTTGCACAGGTGGAACTAATCGGTCCTGCGAATGGAACTTAGGTAACAATTCTACTGAGGATGCACAGCAAGGAACACAATCCAGCTCCATCTTGCTGAGCTGTGTAGAGACTAGGCATAGTGAAAACTTATTTTGGTCAGCAGGCAAGCAGATCTGACTCTGAACCAGTGCTTAATTTGTAATGAAAGAGGTGCTGGGGCTCAAGCAATGCTTAATTTGTAATGAAAGAGGTGCTGGGGCTCAAGCAATTAGGTGCTGGGGCTCAAGCGATTTTTTTATTTTCATAGCTGACATGGCAAGCCCAGAGGTGCTGGGGCTATGAACTGCCAAGCCGAGAGGTGCCAGGGCTCAGCCCTGACAAGCCCTGGCACAAATTAAGTACTGCTCTGACCACACACTGGGAGCAGATCTCTCCAGTAAGAAAAGATCATTTTTACATCATTATGTACATTAATCCTCAGTAATGCTGTGAGGTAGGCACATATCTCTGTCTCCATTGTACAGATGGGAACTCAGGCATGGAGTTAGATGACTTGTCCAAGGTCACACAGGAAGTCTCTGGCAGAGCTAGAAATAGATCTTAGATCTCTCTGCTTCTGGTCTCTGATTTAACCACAATACCAAACATTTCTGTCCAAGACCTCCTGGTTCTCAACCCAGTGCTTGTCCCCTACCCCACCCTGCTTCATACGTCCAGCAGCGGGTGGGGAAGGCTCCTGTCTGTAAATGTCTTAGAAAAGAAACATTGCTCAGATGTTTATAGCATGAGACATAAGTGACATTGAACAAGCTGAGGGAAAAGGTAGCAAGTTATCCATTTGTTAGGAGCTTAGCTCATGGGGAAGGGCCGGTATAAACTAAACATAACTCTGGGTAAAGAAGCTTGTCAACAGGCAGAGTGATATGTTGCAGATTAAGGAGTGCACCAGAGTGATACCTGGCCTAGATCGTAAACTCAGCCATTGTTTATCTACCGGTAGTCAATACGCCACTAAATGTTTCCTATGATGAGATCTTTTTCTTTGAAGGCTCAGCCTTACAGTCTTGCACATGAAACATCCTGGCAAAGAGAGACTGCACAGATATTGAATTAAGTGTACAGGCAGACACTGCATTGCAAATTTAAAAAACACCACCATCGCAAAACACATGCATGCCAGCCTTGTAAAGTAGTGGGAATTTCTTGCATATAATAACCCTGATCCTGCTGCGACACAGGGCAGCTTCACATCACACATCATTATAATTATCTACATTATAGTAAAGAGTGGGAGAACAGATATTTTTTCCAGGGCTACGGCATATAATTGCAGATTTTACTCCAACGACCTCCTCATGTTTCAGTCATGCAAGTTACAAGGATAGTGCAGTCTCACGGAAGCAGGTGCTATTCCCGTGAAGTTAATGGAGTGCACCCACTTACACCAGGTTTGCATTTGGCCTGCAGGCATAGAAGGGCCACAGCTATGGAGCAAACCAGGTTGGTCAGTCACCCGCACATCTTTCCACCTGCCAGGTGCTGTGGAAGCTGGGAACAGCAATAAGAAATTTCTGCTGAGCTGACATCCCATCTTGTTCACTTCAAAAAATAAAGTATTTAACAAAGATGCAGCAATCTGCTCCCTTGGGTCTAGACTTAGCACTCCAAAGCCACTCAGCAAAGTCATTGGGGTGAGAGGTTGGAAGCATAAAAATGGAATAGGACACTGATGTGTTCTGAGAGGCAGGAGAAATTTGACACTGAATTACTACAGACTGTTTAAATTGATGATAAATTTAGACCTCACAAAAAGTCATGGACTGGTATCATTGGTCTGAGCCAGGTTCAGGATGGGCAGGTGCTGTGTAAGCATCCATGCAGCTCTGCCAGCACGTTTCAGTCCTGACCTGCAGTATTTCCATGTCTTGTCACACACACAGCGCCACCAATGCATCTCAGTCTGGACCTGCAGCTCAGCCTCCCACTCCAGTCCAGTGTTCCCCACACAGCTCTGCTAATGGATCTCGTACTGACTGCCAGGCCCCCATGTGATTTCATTCCTGGTCCCCTACACCACACTATTGATGAGCTGCAATTTGCATTGACTTCCTATATAGTGAAATTCCTATAGCGAAATTCAAGACCTAATCATTAGTACTGAAGACCATAAGCAGTCTAGCCCCTGAATACCTGAGTAAGCAGCAGTTATTGCCTTGTGCCCTCATGCAGCAATTGAGATTACTGGGGTTTGAACGGTTTCTTGATCCCATGGTACCAAGTTCACAAGGCAGGGCCTTCTCCATGGAGAGACCATGGCTGTGGAATTTTCAACCCTAAGAGATGCAAAAGTACCTTGGTGTCAACCTTTGGGGCAAGAATCCATGGTCTCTATTCTGAGCTCTCTTAGGGCTTGTCTAGATCAGTGGTTTTCAACCTTTTTTCATTTGTGGACCAATAAAAATTTTCAAATGGAGGTGTAGGCCCCTGTGGCAATCTGGGGCAGTCTGCAGACCCCCAGGGTCCTTTGCCCACAGGTTGAAAATGGTCTAGACAAACATCTAGTATATGGCAGGTTGGGCTGTACATCTACAGCTCAGCCGCATGCCACTCACTAACTGGCTGTGTTACCCTATTACCACACACTAAAAGTGCCCTAGCCCACGTTAACCTACTCAGTGGGCATTGACCTACTTCCATTTCAAAGTGGAGTAGGTCAAGTGGCGGTAGCAGCATCCACCCGGGCAGTTAGTGTGCGGCACGCTACTGCACTGTAGATTTAAACCCCAGCTTGCTCTGCACTAACTGTTCATCGAACTAAGTCCTGATACCCATGTAAACTGGGAGTCATGCCACTGAAGTCAATTGGGTAAAACTAGTCTAAGTGAAGGCAGAATCAGGTCCAGTCATTTTTCATTTCTCATTGTAGTATGAGTGTTTCTTTTGGTGAGGGGAGGGTGATTTTATTTCCCCTCAGACCTGGTTCCGGCTCTGAGATTTACTCAGGCATGTTGCCCAGTTATTGTAAGTGATACTTTTAGCTTAATTTGCTAAGGCGCCCAATGGTCCACAGCCATGGGCGCCTAGGAACAAAAGATTGTTGTTGTTATTGCTATTACCTCAGTCCTGACCTGACCTCAGCTATTCCAGTCCTGGGCCTCTCATGGTCACGGACTGCCAATCATGACCAATTTTGGTGGATTTTTAATGAACTGGGATGGGGATGAGACCCACTGCACTTGTGACCTAGATGGAATCTAATCTTCGGTCTTCAGAAATAACAGACTCATGTGCTAACCCCCTGAAGCACTTCACAGACACTTGCAGAAGACACTTAGTGCTTCTGTTCTGGTCAGAAGGAATCCTTCTGTGTAATGTTATCTGCATAACCTATAGTAGATATTTCCTTTATAATGCAATAGGGAGCCATATGTTGTGATAATATTTGTGTAGAAACCTGTGGGATTTCCTTTGTGAAAGAAAAGAGTCTTTGTGTGTCGCCATGGTGCTAAATGCTCTACGATTTCTGTGGCAACATGGAGCCCTTTACCACTGCCATGTTAATCAAAGTCTGATGGATTTTTCTTCTAATGTGAAATAGCCCTTTTAACATGACAATAAGTGAAAATAACCAAACTCTCCACTATACAGTGCAGACCGCTGAGAGTCAGGAACGTTAAATGTTATTGGCATGAAGTTCAAGATCCTTTACCAAGAGCATGCCAATAGGTCTACCACCTTTAGAGCATCTTTTTTAATTTTATCCAGAAAAAAATTAGGACGACTTATTTTTTAATCCACTATGCATCACTGCTGCACAAAGCGCAAGAGACTAATTGGTTTTTAATAGTTTGAGGGTCAGAATCCCAATTGGAATTCAATGAAGCTATGCTGATTTACACCAGCTGAGGCTCTAGTCCTAAAAACTTTCATCTTAATGCAATTCTCTTCTATGCTGCTCTTCTCGAAACAGCCTCAGTGGATTAAGGGACAAGTCTCTGCTTGTGCAGAATGCCTCTGGCCAAAGAAATGGTGCTGTTCAGGTGCTCAAGAAGGGGCAGTATTTGGGGTAAGGTTTGTGCATCCCCGATGGGAAGTAGAGTTATTCTATTATATTTTATTCATCAGATACTCAGCAGGTGTAAAACTGGTGTAGTTCCACCAACTCCAATGGAGCTATGCCAGTTTATACCAGCAGAGTGTATGATTTTATGTAGCTCCCATCACTAAAGCTTTCAAGCTCACCTCCACAGAGGGTGAGGGGGAGGAATGGCAGGGATGCTGAATCAGTCACTATACATATCCTCTAGTCTTCCCTTGGAGATGGGGCACATTAGGACCATGGGGACTAGTGCAGTTTTAGTGCTGCAGTAGCAGCCACAGATCAGTTCTGTAGCTGATCTATAGCCCAGGGGAAGGATTGCTTGTTCCCATATCTCCCCAGGGCCCAACCCAACTCCACAGGCTATGTCAGAGGTGGGCAAACAACGGGACCGCCCTGCCTGGCCCCCGAGCTCCTGGCCCAGGAGGCTAGCCCCCAGCCCCTCCCCTGCTGTCCCCCTCCCCTGCAGCCTCAGCTTGCTCGCTCCGCCACTGGCGCAACGCTCTGGGCAGCTGGGCTGTGAGCTCCTAGGGCAGCGCAGCTGCAGAGCCCGGCCTGACCCAGTGCTCTGTGCTGCATGGTGGCGGTGGCAGTGGCGGCATGGCCCAGCTTCAGCCAGGTGGCGCGGCTGTAGCACCACCAGCCACCAGTGCTCCAGGCAGCATGGTAAGCGGGCATGGAGCAGGGGAGGTTGAATAGAGGGCAGGGGAGTTCGGGGTGGTTGTCAGGGGGTGGGAGTGTGGATAGGGGACGGGGCGGTCGGGGAGGGACAGGGGATTGAATGGGGGCAGGGGTCCCGGGGGGCGGCAGTCAGGAAGGAGGGGGGGGGTTGTATGAGGCGGCAGGGGGCAGTCAGGGGCAGGGGTTCCGGGGGCAGTCAGGGGACAGGGAGAAGGGGTGGTTGGATGGGGCAGGGGTCCCGGGGGGGGGGGCCATCAGGAATGAGAGGAGGGGTTGGATGGGATGGCCGAGGTCCGGGGGCGGTCAGGGGACAGCGAGCAGGGGTGTGTGGATGGGGCAGGGGTCCCGGGGGCGGGGGGAGGCCGTCAGGGAACACAAGGGGTTGGATAGGGCAGGAGTCCTGGGGGCAGGGGGCAGATAGGAAGTGGGGACTGGGCCACAACCCCCTCCCCAACTGGCCTTCCATACAATTTATGAAACCTGATGCGGCCCTCAGGCCAAAAAGTTTGCCCACCCCTGGGCTATGTGCTGGGCTGAGGATTAGCCCCTAGATGCTTGTAACATATCACTCTGCTGTACATTGCACCACCAAATCTTCTTCCTGTTCCACTAATACAAGGGTCTATCAGAGCTTCTCCTGTTAAACTTTGCAGGAGGGATTCTTAATCCCCATCACAATGTACTACCATTCTTATGAACTCCTACTGACATGGTAATGTTATCTGTCCTCTTCCTGTAGCTATGTTCATCCAGTTGACTTCTATTGACCTTGTAACCCAACCTGTTCCCTTCACACGGGTATATAATTCTGAGAGACTTTGGCTGACTTTGTAATGAAACAGGTCCCCTTCACAGTGTACACAGTTCAGTTTCTCTAACGCACACCGATCCTCTCACGTTGTAACAGAATTCCCTTGCGCTTTCTCTGATGCTGTAATGTATAGGGTTGACACCCAGCAGATTTTGTGTAGTCACGACCGTACAGAATCAGGTTCCTGTGACAATATATCTCTGGCTCATTCAGTTCTGGCTCTCACTGTTTCCCACTATAAGAGAAATGCCACCTGAAAATTAAAAGTGCAGGGAAATCACAAGCCACAATTGTATGTCAACTGTATCTCATATGCTCACAGTATCTGAGCACCTCACAATCTTTAACACAGGTATCCTCACAACACCTCTGTGAGGCAGGACAGTGCTGTTAGCCCCATTTTACAGGTGGGAACTGAGGCACAGACAGTCTCAGACTCGGATGTTCAAAGATATTTAGGCTCTTAACTTCCATTGAAGTCAACAGAAGTCAGGGGCGGCTCTAGGCACCAGCAAAGCAAGCAGATGCTTGGGGCAGCCCATTTGCAGGGGCGGCAGCCGGAAGGGATCCAGCCTGGGAGCTGAGAACCAACAGGGGGCCCTGGGAGCTGTAGTTCCTTGGTTAGCTCCCTGCCTATAGAGCCAGCCCTGGAGCAGGGAAAGAACTACAACAGGAAAGGGAGGGGGAGGGAGTATGGTAGCTGAAACCTCATGCTGCAGCTTGCTGTGAATGGAAAGCTCACTGCTAGAAGGGAGTGGCACTGTGAACCCAAGGAGTAGAAGGCTTTGCCCCAGAAATCCCCTTCAGAAGACATCCCCAGCCTGGATTAGGGATACTGGTGTGACCTCACCTTGCAGCCCCCAAAGAAAGAATTGGGTGGACTAAATGGACAGTGCACCTCTTTGTCTGAAGCCTAGCAAGGGAGGTACGTGGATCCCACTAGAATTTAAAATGAAAAGTAAGGGAGGGGAGGCTCTACTAGACTGGGCAGCTTTAGATACAGTACCAAACACGTAGGAGGATTTCCACTTCTGAGCCATGGAAGCAGAAATTGACTTTTCCTTTCCAGATTTAGCTAATATTCAGAAAGGGAATCTAGCACCCGCCTTCCAGATTTGAACACCCTCAAAATTCAGGAGTGCTCAAGCTCAATTTGCGCAGCTGTTACTTCATTTCTCCCAAATCAAATATACTGATCCACTGTAACTTGCTGTAAAAAAAAGTAGGATAAAATTGAGCAAGAAATGCTTCCCAGTGGTTATTAGGACTGGAATTGCTATTTTCAACAGCCATTGCTTTTTTTTTTTTTGGTTTATTTGTTTAAAAGGAAGACAGTGATATTGCATTGGCAAATTCCCCATAGAAACAAAGAGTGGAACAAAAGAATAACAAAGGCATCTCAGCTTTTCCTCATTTATGGATGACACTCTTATAATATGCATCCAGATATCCTCCAATCACACAAGCTGAAAATTGTTCCACTTTACTGCAGTTCTGCAACCATATGGGAACCAATCCTGTCTTGTGTTCTGTGCACATCTAAAATTCCTGCTGAATGACCCGCCCTGGGAGTGAGTTACCAGTGAACCAGGGCTGGGGCAGAAAGAGGGTGCAGTTGGCGGGGGAGAGCCCAGAGTTGGGGTGTCAGGAGGGTGCAGGTGGAGGGGGGAGAGCCCAGGGCTGGGGCGGCAGGGTGTGGGTGGGTGGGTGGGGGCATTGGTGGGGGGCAAGGGGGAGCCCAGAGCTGGGGCAGCAGGGGGTGTGGGTGGAGAGCCCAGGGCTGGGGCGGCAGGGGGGAGGCCCAGAGCAGGGGCGGCAGGGGGTGCAGGTGGGGGGGGGAGCCCAGGGCTGGGGCAGCAGGGAGGTGCAGGGGGTAGCCCAGGGCTGGGGTGGGGGGCAGCCAAACATTTTTTTGCTTGGGGCAGCAAAAATCCTAAAGCCAGCCCTGACAGAAGGTAGGAGCCTAAGTATCTTTGAGGAGCTAGGTTTATGTGGCACGCCCTAAGTCGCACCAGGAAGTTTATGGCAGAGCAAGGAACTGAACACAGGCCTTGCAAATTCCAGGCTAGTGACCTAATCACTGGAACATCCTTCCTTACAACTATGCAGATAATACCCCTGATCCTGCTGCCACACAGGGCAGCTTCACATCACACTGGAAGATTCTGTCTGTGTAGGGGACAACTTGTGTGGCTCTTCTGCTAACACTCCTTGCCAGGATGTGGCCAGGGAAAGGAGAGCATGGAAGAGCCTTCCTTGTGCCAAACTGATCCCCAGGTGACAAAATGGCCCCTTGGGGCACCTCGGCAGTGAGTGTAGACTAGGACAGCCTTCAGACTGCCCTCATTTATTTGGGGACCAGCCCAGCACCAATAGGACCCCAGGATCAGGGAGGTCGAAGATTATGTCTCCATTACACACCACTTTTAGTGGCATGTAGTGTACATATAGCTACATGCCTCGGAAAGGCTTCAGCAGCTCCTTGCGACCAGAGCCTTTCACTGCAGTGAGGAAAGCCTCTGGCAGGGGAGCTGAGCCTTTCCCCGCTGCCTCTCTGCCGACAAAGCCTTTCCCTGATGCTGGAGGCTCTGCCTGAGAAAGACACCATCAGCGGGGAGGCAGCAGGACACTACACTGCTAAAAATAGCACTGTAGACAGGGCAGCACTACTTGGGCGGGTAGAGAGCTGTGTAAGGTATGTACTCAAGAACTTACCCACAGCCTTCAGCCATACCTCTACTTTACTAACCTAAGCCCTGCCTCACCATCTACACTGCTATTTATACCTGTGCTAGGAGATCTCCATGGGTACATACTCTACATGTCTCTAAAAAAGTGTGCAGTATAGATGCACCCCTAAAGATAGTTAAAGGTTGTGATCTTTATACACATACCCCACCCATGTAAACCAGAAGAGGGAGCTGTTCCTCAGAAAGGATTCATCCTAGAGGAGGATAAGCAGGGTTTTCATGACCTCACCCCCGGGGCTGAGGTCTGCTGGAGAAGAGCCACACAGGCTGAGGCTGCCAGAGGGACATGCTAAATCAGCTCTGGCCACATTCCCGAACTGGTCATCGCAATCCACTTTGTTTTGTCAGTAGTGTCTGGCTTTGGATTGTCCTGTGAAGCAGGATTACAAGTGCCTCACGCCAAAATGACTCTGACCATCCCCCAGGCAGGACTTTAAAATGCCTTCTCTCACACCAGAGAATATTTGTTTACAAGAACTCAGTGTTATTCAATGGCATTCATGGTACAGCTCTGGAAATTCTCTGCAGGACAGAAGGACATGTAAGGACTGGGTGTGCATCTTTATCTGAAGAATTGAGATTATTTTGTCACTACCATATACTGGCCCTAAAACCAGCTTAACTGTCCTCAGAATGGCCACCCCACTGGAAGAGTACTGTAGACACAACAAAGGGTATGTCTACACTTGGAGCTGAGGGTGTGATTCCCAACACACACTGGCTCTCCTTGAGCTAGCACACTAAACAGAGTAGCAGAGCTAGGGTATCACAGGCATACTATCCCAGATACATTACCATTGTTAGCACGCTGGCTTGACAAGAGCTAATGCGAGTGTGTCTACATGAGCTTGGAATCACCCCCCAGCTCCAAGTGTAGCTACACCAATAAAAACTCATCCCACTGCCCCTCACTCCTGCAGGACTATCAGGGAAGGAGGCGTGGCCAGGATATACCTATACCATGCCACTGCTTGGTTGCATTTTGGCCCCTTGTCTGATCCATGTCAATGGAGAGGGACAAGATCAGGGGACTGTTAAGGTGAGCTACATGCCATCCTTGCAACTGTAACTTTCCCTCTGTGCAGATTAGCTAAAGCTCTGGATCTGGGGTCTTGTTCATTATTCCCAGTTCTTTGTGCAACAAGGTAAAGCCTAGGTTACGTGAACCTAAAGTCTTCAAGGCTGGCACATCACTGTACTGTAGTGTTTTATGTTCCCTCCCTCAGAGAGAGGAGGGGCACAGACCTCCTCTAAGCCTTATTTTAAACTAAAATAAATATCAGAAGGTTCAGTGGGTTTTATATTTAGAAAATTATGCCCTGTGAAGTTGAGTCACCTCAAGGTACATTAGTTACTCAGCACAGCCTCATTCCTTCCAGGCAGCTTTAGTCATGTACATTACACGCACATGTGTTGCTATCTCAGTGGAGTTTGGGTAACGCAAAGAATTAAATCAGAAGTAGAGCTTCCATTCTTTCCCTCTATGGGCATGTCTACATTGCAATATGATAGCAAACCATTGAGTTAGATGCTAGCCATGGCTTACTAGTCAGAGTGTACCAGTATGAGGGTTAATGGGGTATTAATGAGGGTTAGCTGACAGTTCTGAATAGGTTTGGTCCTGACTGAGAAGTCATGATTAGCATTGTGTTATCTAACTAGATTGCTCACAGCTGTGTTCAAAGATGGTAATATTTTGCAAAGTAGGGAAGTCCGACGGCTATGTAAACCTACATGGATAGGGAGCAAGCAGTAGATGTGATATATATCGATGTTAGAAAGGCTTTTGATACCATCTCACATGACCTTCTTATAAGCAAACTAGAGAAATACAGTAAAGATGAACCTACTATAAGGTGGGTGCACAACAATGGTTTAAAGTCAAGCTGGAAGGACGTATCGAGTGGGGTCCTGCAGTGATCTATTGTGGGTCAAGTTCTATTCCATATCTTCACACATGATTTGCATAATGGCATAGAGAGTATGTTTAAAATGTTTGTGGACAATACCAAGCTAGGAGGGATTGCAAGTGCTTTGGAGGACAGGATTAAAATTCAAAATGATTTTAGAGAAGTGGTCTGAAATAAATAGGATGATGTTCAATGGAGACAAATGCAAACTACTACACTTAGGTAGGAACAATCAATTGCTCAAACACAAAATAGGAAATGACTGCCTTGGAAGGAATACTGCAGAAAAGGATTGAGGGGTTATATATAAAACTAAATATGAGACAACAGTGTAACACTGTTGCAAAAAAAAAGTGAGCATCATAGTGGGATGTATTAGCATGAGTGTTGTAAGAAAGACAGAAGAAGTAATTTTTCTGCTCTACTCAGTGCTGATAAGACCTCAACTGGAGTATTGTGTCCAGTTCTGGACACCACACTTTGGGAAAGATGTGGACAAATTGGAAGTCCAGAGGAGAGCAATAAAAATGATTAAAGGTCTAGAAAATGTGACCTATGAGGAAAGATTGAAAAATCGGGTTTGTTTAATCTGAAAAAGAGAAGACTGAGGGACAACATAATCTTCAAGTACATAAAGGGTTATTATAAAAAAAGAGAGTTGTCAATTGTTCTCCTTATCCACTGAGGACAGGCCAAGAAGTAATGGGCCTAAATTGCAACAAGGGAGATTCAGCTTGGACATTAGGAAACACTTCCTAACTGTCAGGGTAGTTAAGCACTGAAATAAATTGTCTAGGGAGATTGTGGAATCTCTGTCACTGGAGGTTTTTAAGAACAAGTTAGACAAACACCTGTCAGGAATGGTCCAGATAATATTTAGTTCTACCTCAATGCAGGGGATGGACTAGATGACCTATCAAAGGCACTTACAGTCCTACATTTCTATGAGTCAATGAGACAGTGACCTGGCCTAATTTCAATGTGTCTGTAGAGCATGTAACACAACAGGGGCCAGGTGCATGACTAGAGCGCCTACGCTACTACTATACAAATAATACTAATGTAAGTAATTCTATTCCACCAATCTACATTTCTCCTGCAGTTTTAACTGGGCATGGTATTCTTCACTTCCTAAACTCTGGTGTGGTATTTCCATGTACTGTTATGCAGCTGCCATGTTCCACCCAAGAGGTGATTCCATTTCAGTAGCGGATAAGGTGATAATATATTATTATTTTATTCCAGTAGCAGCTAAAGCCTCCTGATTTGGTACACCTATAAAGTTCATTGGGATCCTCCTAGAGGAAGGACACCACCGTCATTATTCAGGGGCCAAATCCTGGAGTCCTTAGTGTTTGTTCAGGCAAACTCCCACCATAGACAGTGGAAGTTTAAAAAAAGAAAACTAAGTAAGGACCTCAGGGTTTGTCCCACTGTTACTCAATGGGCAGTTTCGGGTAGGACTTATGATCTCTTTCAAGTCAGCTAAAAGAGTCTGATTGGCCAAGGTATGCTTAGAATGTAGACATAGGAGACCAAGGAGGATTGTCCTCAGCTATTTAAAATGCAGCTAGGCTCAGCAGAAATCACTCCCTCTCTGTCAGTTCCGATGCTCCTCCACACATTGTGTGAACTGCATTCCTGCTGGCACCCTAGCCCTCTCGAGCAGCGTGACTCCATAGCAAACGGAAGTGACAGGCCATATGGGAAGCAGCAACCTGATAAAGCAGAAGAGAAAATGCAAACTAAATGCCACTTAGCAAGCCACCAGACAGGACACTGGCATCGGTGACAGCCTGCACAAGCAAGAGATACTGTCATGTCATCAACTGCTTCCCCAGCAATGGGACTTCTGGGCTGTTCCTAACAATTCCCAGGCAGACCACGCAGGTGACAACTGTTACCTTTCTTTATAAGACAGCACAGAGTCTAACTGTGGCTGTAAAATGCTACAGTATCAGAATAGCATTTACATGCTATTTGCAAGGGTGTAGAAGACTACAGGAGGTGCAAGGCAGTGGAGAATCAGGCCCCATAATGTTTCAGCTATAGTATTAAATGCCTCAAGCATCTATGATTCTACCACAGAAATGGTTATTCCAGAGTGTAACAGATCTAAATGGACCTGGCTCTAGAGGAGGGAGAGCAGGACATCCTTTGCTCCATAGTTCAAAGCCATGTACTGCTGCCAAAAGACAGCCATGGGTCACCTGAAGGGCATTCTAATCCCCGTTCCTCTTTCTCTCCTCATTATTTTTTCACTGGCTCCTCCTTTCCCTATTTCTTCTTTACATCTCGTTTCATGTGCAGGAACTAGAGTCTGTGAAAGTTTCAGGCAAAGTCTTACAGAAGCTGTGTCCAAACTGGTAATCTCTACAATCACTGGCAATGAGTTTCAATCACATCTCTCTCCCCGATTCACTTAAATAGGGCCCATTGAAGTCACTAGAAAGACTTTAATAGATTTTGTGAGTACGCCCCATGTGTGAAAAATAGTTGCCCTACTTACATGCCCCAGTCATGATTTCTTATGAGAACTGCTGAACTCACACCCACCCACACCAGTGACATAACCATTTTCAGCAATGCCTGGGGAGATGGAGGGAGCAGGGAGATTCATGTTGGAGTCCTTTGGTGGGTTTCTCCAGCGCCAACATAGTGTGTGACAGGAAAATTAAGAAAAGGCCAAGTGCTGCAGGCCGAGAGACACCTGCAGCGGCAGCAACAGAAGTCACTGTGAATGCGACCTTTATGCCATCCCAGAGCATGTTCAAAGCAGGGGGCTTTTGTCATCAGTCAAGAACACAGCAGCAATAACAAGGCAAACTTCATCTGCCTGGGTATTAGCAGAAGAATGTGTGTGTGATGAAAGGTCACTTAGTCCCAGAGAGGGCCCTTTCATGTCTAAGATCTGTCTGACATCTGAGAAACCAGCTGCGGCACAGCTTTGGCAGCAGAAGCTGCTATTTTTCTCAGACTCTTTCCCATGCAAGCACTGTGTCAGCAAAGTGCCTATTTAGGACTGCCAGCCAATCACACCATCCTGAAAACCTCACTCTCTGTGAAGAGCTGTGGGAACTCAGCGCCTTGCAGGATTGACATCTTTGTGCAGCCAGTGTTATGGAGGTGCTCTGGAATATAGAAAACTAGAATCGTTCTATTCCCTCCTCCTCTTTGCCCTCTCCCAACCAGTCTCCTTTTCCCTACATTATGGGCCCTGTGATGGAGTTCACTCACCACAGGAGTACATCCTTGTGGCCAGGTGTGATGTAGGGGCTGTCTCCTCATATGGCACCCCCTGCTGAGGGTCAATCCAGTGGTCTTTCTTCCTGCAACTTGGCCTTCCAGCCAGGTCACGCTCTAGTCCACCCCTTCCAGGATAACAGAGAGTCCAACACAGCTATAGTCCAATAACATTACAGCCTTCCACCCATCTCTGGGCTCTGTGATCCTTACACCCCTTACCTCAGAGGTTTCACTCCACCCTTCTCATATCCAGTGGGGAACCCAGGCCCTGCCTCTGCTCTGGGTTCAAGCCAAGTTCTACTCCCTCAGACTCCTTGCTGCCTCCTTGGACCACCTCCTTCCTCTTCCATCCCCCAGAGAGAGGCTGCAGACTCTCTCCCTGCAGCCCCTTTCTGCTACAAACTTCTTGGCTTTATAATCATCACCCAGTCCCTCCTCAGCTGGGATTTATCCCTAGTTAAGCCTGGCTCTCCCTCCAGGTGAAGCTGGAAAACATGATTGGCCTCTCAGGCCCACATTAACCAACTCAGGGACTGTGTGGGGTATACACCCCATCATCTAGAGCACACCTAAGAATATAGATGTGAACAGAGCCCTGCTGCTTGATTTACCTACCTTCCCCTCACTTCACACCATTATCTTCTCCTCCTTCCACCCAACACGCAAATGTCCAACACCCCAGCTTTGCTTTCTGAGGCCAAATCCCTCAGCATTTTCTCCACCCTTACTCAGGCACAGCTCCAAGGGATTTCAGTGGAAGTCATGCCTGAGTGAGAGTTGAGGGACAAGGGGTGCCGGACCACTGCACTGGGGCAAAGGAGTACCCCCTCTCTCTTCCCATGCATGGGTGAGGCATTATCACAGCTTTTGCACTCACTTGAACACACAGACTGTATGGGCCTACCACTGTTAACAAGCCCAAAGGGGCAACTGCAAGGAAGGAGACAGGTCTATGGCACTGCAAGCTGATGTTTCAACACCTGCAATAGCTTTATTCAGTGTCAATATCTTAAGATGTGGTTGGAAATGTATGGGAGGAAGGTGCAAGAAGCACATATTTGAACACTAAGGTAATTTCATATGAACAGGGTACTGGCTGGCTCCTGTACTCAGGAGAAAACAGATGAAGCCCTGACATTTGGTAGAACAGAACGGGATCTGTATAGTAACGTGGGGTGGAAACTCTGGATGGATCCTGCCAAGGAAATGATTTTGCTATGCTAAAGGTTCTTAGATCCATTTTGGAGTTATAGAAATTCCCAGTGCTTTAAAATATCTCCTCACCCCTGAGCACTCAGTAACATTTTCCTCTTGCCTTCTGAGTTGCCAAGTCTCCTTTATTTGACAGACTAGATTTGTTTAAAGGAAAATGGCCACTTTCTTTTAAAAACCCTACAATCGCTTCATCCAGCCGTGAAAGTGTACACATGACAAGCCTTTGTATTTAAAATCTGTTCATAAGTGTAACACTTTACAAGCCAGTCTCCTGGTAAAAAGCTGGTAAAAAGTCAAATCCTGTCCCGAGATCTGCTCTCGGGTCATTTTTTGTGCATCAGCAGCATTTGCCAAGTCATCTAGATTTGGCCGCAGTCTGCTTTGATGAAATCAGTGCAGCTCCCCAGTTCTGCAGCCGCTGTGTGTTAGCGCTTCCAGGACAGCAAAGGAGAGTGGCTCATAAGGAATTGGGGCAGCCAGATGAGGACTTCATGAATGTTTTACACTAGTTTAATGCCATTGGGCCAGAATCCCCATTGCCCTGCACTTCATGCAGTCATTTACACCTGGGCAAAGTGAGTGTAAACACTCTATGGGTTCTCTGCTTGATTCTCTACAGCATCTGCCCCCCCTTATAATCCTTTTGTGTAGGGAGGGGGAATACCTGTGTGGTAAAGAGCTGGTGCAGTGGCTTTGCTTCCCTGGCCCCCCTCAAGCTTAGGTCAAGTTCTCAGGAGAAAAGTGCCATGGCAGAGGTCTCCTTGCACCCCACCAATCCTCAGCCTCATGAATGACACCTTCAGGCCATAGACAGCCAAGTGCAACTTTGAGCAAGTGGCAGGTTCTGTATGTCCAAAGTAAGTGGAAAATTAGCTGCCCCTGAATTCCTCTGCTGTAAAGTGATCCCCAGGCAGCATAGAGCCACTGGAGCAGTTCTTCACAAGCCTTCCCTTGCCGCCCGTGGTGGGCGGGGGGGGGGGGGGGAGGAGGGGGGGAGGGGAGAAAGGGGCCATGGCTGGAGCACCTCTGTACTCTGGTTCTTCTCAGCTTCCAGAACAGCCCCAGCATTAGGTCTGCTGTAATTTACACCAGGAGGTGGACTGAGCCAACCCTAGCATCCAGGGGCTGCAAAGGTGGCATGAAGTCACCTCCCTCAGGTCCTGTGCCAAGGACAGCTCAGCCAGACCTGGGGTCAGTCTCTCTTCACTCCTCCCAAACAACTAAACCACACTGCCATTGGTGACCGTCGCTTCCTCTTGGGAGATGACCTCATTCTCCAAGGCTGTCAAGCCAGGGGTTTTAACCACCAAAAAATCCACTCAAAGATTGCAAAATACAGAAAAACTCAATAGAGATCTTTCAAATCAAGGGGCGGGGGGAGGGGTAGAAAATTATTGCCCTGCTAATGATGTCAGAAATCTATTAATTTTAAACAGAAAAGAGGGTTATATTTTTTTCTTTTCTCCTATGACCAAGTTGGACAGACAAAAACAAAGCCCCATTCAAAAGTGTGCAAACAAGCTCCCCCTGCTCTCACCTCTCATGGAAATATTGCGAAGCCACAATTCTGGGTGTCAACAAAAATAAACGACGTCATGTTTGTGCAAGGGGAGAGTAGGGATGGAAAGCTCTGAAATGACAGCTGTGATCTAAGACATATTTTTCCCTCCCCTCCCAAATGTACAGACCTGCCACCAACTGGTAATAATACTTTCATTTATTAGACGCTGCTCTCTCAAACCCTGACCAAAAGTCAGAACACTTTTATTTTGATATGAGAGTTGCAAAACATTGAGTCAGGGTGTCGTAGATTCCATGCCGCTGAGTAATGCATGAAGGGGCTTGTGAGTTACCTGATAGCATTTGACAGACATGCCAGTGGGAGGTACTTTTGCAGTGACAGGCAGGAATCAATATTGCTGTGGGAAATGTGAGTTACTTAGGCAAGTTTTCTGGGGACACGGAGGATTAACAGAGACTGATAAAAATGACAGTAATAGAAAATGAAATACAAGCCATTCACTGCAAATTTAATTCTCCTTATACTGATGCATGTCCTTTTCATTTACAGTGCAGGCACTGACACCCTGGGCAGGACAAATCTACCAATGGCTGCATCAGATTGGTGAGAAATAAATAGTTTTGAACATCTCCCAGGGTCTTCTGTGGCTTCTATTAAATCCATACAGGGTCTTATTCTCCTGTCACGCAATCCAGATCTACACCTATGGACATTCTATTGGTTAACTGATAGATGATGTCATGCAGAGCAAAGATGCCCTCTGTTCCATCCTACTCTGGCTACATCCCACCCAAACCTGAACAACTCTCACCAGGCAGTGTTCACACAGAAGGGTTTCTGCAGGCTTGGAGAAGACAGGAAGAACAATGCTGCATTGGCTCAACTCCAGTCCTGCCAATAATTTTAGGGGCACCAGGATGGAATGTCTGCTATTTTCTTCCCCTACGTGCCTTCTAATGCAAGGGATAATCTGGTCAACAGTCTAGTTTATTCATTATGAGAATTGTTTCTTATTCCAGACACCTAGGAATTGCCACACAGGATCAGACCCAAAGTGCACCTAGTGCAGTATCTTGTCTCTGACAGTGGCCAATGCCAAATGCTTCAGAAGGTGTAGGAAACCCTGAAGTAGGCATGGAATAAACAGTTCTATGAGCTTTCACCTGAGCAAAATGGGTGCCGTTGTATTTTAAGCAAATTTAGTCATGGTGAACAGCACCAGGTTCACAGTTTTGGAGAGCAAGGCCCATTATTTATCCTCAGAAGAGCTACAGCATGTGCAGCAACAGAGCTAGTTTACCCCCGGACTGTCCTGCCAAATGTGCCTCACCCCCTGACCTGCAGAGTTCACCTCTACTGGCGAGAGGGTAGTTTTGTCTTGATGCTTGTTCAGCCCTTGATCTCTTTGTGGTGATTCCCAACAATGGGCCAGTCAGGGCCAACCAATTCCCTTACTTAATAATACAATGTTGCCCACAAACATTACAGTTTGCAGCATTGCAGAAATTTTATTAAATTGCATGCATTGTGCTGAGAACACCAACTCATCCTATAAATGCTAGGAAAGAGACATTAGGTAATAATGACTTTGGTTCCTACCCATCTTGGGTGGGATTTATACTATTAGGATTCACTGATTCATCACCGTGTCACTCCAATTTTGTGCTGCTGTAACTCCCTTGATTTCTAGGGAATGATGTTTGCATAAAACTGAAGTAATGCTCTGATGAATCAGGCCCCTAACGCAGAACTGTTGTTCTCATACAATGGTCTGTGGACAGCTGGTGATTCGAGAGGCTTTTGCTCACAGAATGAAATACGTTGAGAACCAAGCAGCAGGAGGATCAGGATGTTGGGAAAGGAAATGGGTCTATGAGAGTCTCTCTCTCTCTCTCTCTCATGAAGTGGCTTGCAGAACCAATATATAAATCAACCCTAATACTTAGCACCTATATAAGCTTTTCATCCATAGAACTCAAATCACTTTACAGAGGATGGTAAGTATCATTCTCCCCATTTCACAGATGGAGAAATTGAGGTCACCCAGTAAGTAAGTCTCCTGACTTCCTAACAGTAGCATCCAGTTCCTATTACCATTCCATTGAGCAGTCAAAGTCACTGTTATTGTCATTTATGTAAATAAACATGTAACCACGTTCAAAGTAAAAATCAGCCGGGCCATCAGTTCTTTATGGGCCTGTCAAATACACACCAATGAATTTTGAGCAGATAAGGGAAGGGAACCCAAGATTTACAAATGCCTACAGAAATTCTCTTAGCAACCCTGACAGTTGCCAGGAAACAATGGCTTTCAGTTACTACAGTGATACAGGATACAAAGCTGCATGCCTCATCACACCCACCTGTAGAAGAACACATACCAGACACTAAGCCTGATTCTCCTTTCATTTACACAGATGGGTATAAATCAGGAGGAACTCCAAAGTCAAGGGAATTACACCAGTATAAAACCCGTGCAAGTGATAGGAGAATCTTGCCTGATGTTTCTACCACAGCAGATCCTCAGCTCAGAAGAAACCTGATTAATGGGCCAGATCCCTCAATAAATGGTTGTAGCTGCACTGCCTCTTAAATGTACATAGCAGGTGTAATAATGACTAAGGGAGGGAGAAAGGGAGAATTAGAATAACCACTTGCAAATATCAGAAAGGTGTAAACACTAATGTCAACAGTCTCCGAGGTATTTATGACTAGGGTGAGGAATTACATAAGGTAGTCAAAAGGGGTATTCTAGCGCAAATGGAATGAAGCTGAGCAAAGGTATATTTAAGCTATCAGGAAACATTTCCTAGCACATTGATGGATGAGTCTGTGGACTGTCCTACCAAAGGAAGTAGTGGAAGCCCCATGCTTGGCTCGTTGAACTGTACAAAGCACTGGAGTATACCATAGGGATCAACCCTGCACTGGCAAAGGGATGGGAAGGACTTAATAGGAATTTTCACTCTTGACTTTATTTGTTTGGCATATTTCAATTGTTATACAAACACACCACACACTTGCAGCGCCATATAAATAATAAATCATTTCAAGGAGTCCATGATTCTAGTACTGATGGAAGTACTCTAGGAAGAACAAATATCTACATAACAAAGACACACAGACTGTTTCAGAAAGGCATATGAGGTTAGTCTCTTCCCAGCCCAATGGTTCTCAATCTTGTCCATAGTGTGACCCCCATCTAACAACAGAAAGAAGTTCAGAAGCCCCTGTGTAAAGGTCTCCACTCACTGAAGCTGCATCTCATTGTGGCTAGATGGGGGAATTAGCTTTAACCCCTGCAATTAATTGTTCACACTGTGATTCCTCCCTCTCTTTGTGACTCAAATTGCTCCCTCTTCATGGATCAGCCCTCTGTTTAGGTTATTATATAGCCCCCATCCTTCCTGGGTATTAAAGTCCCACCAGACAAGTGGTGCGGATGCTGCCTCAGACAGTCTTCCCTTCCACCTCTAGGTCCTGTGCCACTTCCTAATGGCTTGCAGGACCACCTGCAACTCTGGACTACAGCCCAGGCACCCTATGACTAGCAATCCAGGCCTCCTCAGTCTCTGTTACTGTTTCCATGGGCTCCTTCCTATCCCACCTCTCTATCGCCTGATCTATCCCAAGGCTTGCCATCAAAGCTTCATCTGCTCCCCCCGGCTACTTCACCCCTCTCAGCCTCTTGCCAAACTTCCTAGTACAAGGCAGGATCCTAGGGCTTATTCTCCCCCCAGACTTCCTCCTTTTCCTAGACCACCTCACATTCCCTCTCCAGAATGACTGCAGGCCCCTTCCCTGCAAATTCCTCCTACCTCACTTTCTGGATCTATAATCCTATGCCAGATGCTGCCCCAGGTGGGCTTCCCCTGCAGTTAGGACTTATTGCTCCTTGGCTGCCCTCCAGGTTTAGCATACAATATTAATTGGTCTCTTCTGGCCCACATTAACCCACTCAGGGCTTGTAAGGGGTGGACAACTCCATCACAACTTGTCTCAAGAATGTAAGGGAGGTCACATACCCCTGAACCTGTCCATGACTCCCATGTTGGGCAGCCAGGGCCTAGTCCAAGGGAGCTGCAAGACTTCAAAGCAGACCTTGCTAACACTAGACCTAGTTTGCAGTTCCCACCTGGGACATTAGTAGGAGATTGGAAGTTGGCTTTTTCCATGAGGGTCCCCCAACTTTACACTTCATTATCCACCTTGGTCAAGCCACTTTTGTTATACTTATGAACACCCTGCAAAGCCCATCTCTTATTTCAGGCATTTGGAAAGGAGGAGGATTGGTGGACTGGAGTTATGGTGGGTTTGCTGATTGGTTTTATGATATGGTGATTTTGTTTCACTGTGGATGAATGAACAGCTCAGGATGCATGTTTGTGATCTTAGAGTGTTATTCGTTTTAATATTTGCAAAGCACCTAGAGTTCCAGATAGTTACTGGAAAGATCTGAGTTCTGGAACGTAAGAGAGTCAGGAATGCAAATCCCATTAAAATTCAGTGATTGTTGGGTGCTTAATTCCCTTATGCTCCTTTGAAAATCCTACCAAACACATAAATAATTGAGCAGTGCCTTAAACTGTATCCCTAAATGTCAAACAGGGGACATTGCAACAGGCATTTATACAGTAACTTGGGTTGGTCATAATCTGATATCTGAAACAGACTCTGTACAAACAATTCTTGAACAGATTCCCCGCGATTCACTGTGTTCCTTGTTCCATCTGCTTGCCTTGCTATCTAACATAACTACACATTAATGCCACTTTTTAAGAATGAATTATGAAGTATACAGTCGGTTATTACTCTCTAGTGAAGAGGCTCCTTAAGGCTAGGCTAGAAGAAGTAACACTTCCAAGTTGTGTCTCTCAACATAAGTCTGTCAAACCTTTGCCAGCAATAGACCCCTGGAACACTAATCTGCAATAAACTCTGCAAACAGTTTGCTTCTGCTATTTTCCTTTCCGCTTGTGGCAAAACCTTGGGCCTGATTCTTTTCCCCATGACACCAGTTTTGTGCCAATATGAACCCATTGGGCCGAGTCCTCTGAAATGCTGGAGCATGGTTTGGCACAGCTGGGGGCTTTCACCACCATTCTGCCTCTGCCCCCACCTTCTTCAGTCCCCAGCACAATACAGAGCAGGCCCAAAGCGCTGCACTCCAAACACAACCCTCTCCTCATGCCTACTCCTTCCCCTTATACAAGTTCAGCAGGCCTCCTTCCAGCAAGAACTATGGCCGGTGAAGGGCCAGCTGCAGTGGCTCTGTGTCATTCAGGGTATCTCCAACCCCAAGAGAAGCCCCAGAGTGCTGTCGAAGCCAGTACTATGACCCCTTTGCATTGTTAGATGGCTCAAAGGGAGAAGTATCATAGGGCAGGATTTTACTCATTCACTTCAATGGAGTTATGCCAGTGTAAAATTGGTGTAAGGGAGAGGAATGTCATGCCCCTTATTTTCAAATACGGTACACTCCTGTTTATCTGAATGCCCTTTTTCCAAACATTAAATCCTAGTTATCCAAATCCCCTGTGTAGCCCTATGTCAGTTAATCATCTGCTAATAACTTCTCAATTAGCCTCTTAGCATCTGTTACCTACCAACGGCTTTGTATTCCTATAGTGGTTCTGAGTTGGTACTTACCATTAGTGAGATCTGATCCTGTTTCAGCAGCAACAGCAGCTTGACAGGACAATGTCAAAAAGAAAAAGTATTAAGCAAATATCAGCATTGCTCCCTTTGTTCACCGTATTTCTAGATCAGTGAAACTGCAGCTCAAAATAGCATTTCCATTTATTTGAATGCCCAGTTATCCAAAAGTTTTGTCTGTTCCCCCAGGCCACTTGGATACACAGGAGTGTACTGTAATAGAGTGAGGGGTTGATAACATCTTACAATTCAGGGCCAAAATATGGTCTCCATTGCACCAGTGCCAATCGAGAGTAACACCACTGATTTCAATGGAATTTCTCCAGATTACAACAATCTACCAAAGAACATAGTTAGGTCATTAGGGAGGGATTATCCATTGCCCTGCAGCTTATGCAGTCATTTACATTGGCGAAAAAATGAGTGGAAACCACTACTAAATCGGAATGGCAACATTTTGCATTCCCTCTGCACAGGTGTAAGAGACTACACCAGGGGCAAGGCAGTGGAGAATCAGGCCCTTAGGCTTTATTTCTGCATATGTCATCAAACCAAACAGATTTCAAACCCATCAGCTAAATTCTTATAGTTGCTTTTCCAGCTTAATGTTGCCTTTCTCCTGATGAATTTGCCTTAGTCCCTCATCTCTTAGGCCTGGTCCACACCAAAAGTTTAGGTCGAAATAGCTATTCTTTTGTTGGGAAAGCACCTTCTGATATCTAATTATGAGCAAACCCCCTGATCTACAAAGCATTGCAACACTCGGCATCACAGCGCCTAACTTTTAGGCACCTAGAAATATCACAGGAACACCACTGCAATCCACAAAGCTTGTGTTAGATCCCTCAGCTCCCTATACAACAAACGGGCAGGGATAGGCACCCTAAAATGCAATCTAAAAAAAACCAGCACACACTAGGTAGGTGGGGAGTGACCTAAACTAGCTAATAGGAGATGCCAGCAAGATGGGGTTTGCTAAGAAGCCCCATCCCTCTCTTGGAGATAGTCTGGGCTGCAGGGAGGTGCCAGTCTCTGCTAGTGATCCATGAACAGGAACCCCTCTCCTGCAGTCCAGCAGCTCCCTCTTGTGAGAACGAGTTAGGCACCTGCCTTGTGCCACACAAACACAGCCAGAGGAAGGGGCTGCTGCTGCCCACTTTATAACTTGTAGCCCACTGTACAGCTGTTCAAGTACTCATCTGGGATGGGGGGGGGGGGGGGAATCTGATCAGTGATCTCCCAGCTCTTAGGAGAGTGCTCTAACTACAGAGTTATGGGATATTTTGATGAGGGGGCTCCCTCCATCTCTCCTGTTGAAACGTTTCCACTGTGGAAATAATGAATAACTCAGCAGAACCAGGCCCTGGATCTCCCACCTCAGTGTCCTAACCTCTGGGCTACAAAGCCATTCAATCTCTCCCTGCCCCTCCGCCTGACTGTTTATCCACAGTGGAACACTCATTGGGCCAGAGAGGGAGAAAAAGAATGCCAGCATATCCCATTGCTCAGTGGTTAAAACACTCTCCTGAGAGCAGGAGTTTTGTGCATCACAGTGGATCCTAATCCTAAATTTTAGGTGCCTGGGTCTGGGTTTTAGGCACCAAAGAACCTTTGTGGATTGAGGCCTTAGTGCTTTACAGGTTGAAACCAACATTTTAAAGTCAGCCCAGAAACCAACAGGCAGCCAGTGCTGACCATAGAGTACCAATTTAATGTGTACACAAAATTATACACTGCTTAACAATTGGTTCAAACCACATTTCCCTAGAATTTAAGCTCATGACTGCCCAATTCACCGCTGGTGTAACTGGGGGCAAATCTATTGAAGCCAATGCATACATGACTACTTACATCAGTGGTAAATTCAGCCCAAAGTTTCTTTCAAGGGTAAACCACTTCTCTTTATCAATAAATGTATTGTGCAGGCCAATATGGACACAGTTGGTCCCCTAGATGATTTTAATGTGATAGTAGTGTTTAAATCTACAAGAGTGCTTTGTAACTCAGAGACAGTAGGTGCCCTACTTCCAAACCAAGAGATACAGGAAATGTGGGGAAAATTTTAAAAACAAATAAGGGCAAACATATTTTTTTCTCTTCCCTGGAATAAAAAGATATTTTGAGCAAACACCATCCAAACAGACGCACCTCTGGCTGTGGCATAAGTGAAAATCCCACATCCAAGCACTCCAGATGTTTGTCAGGGTTCAGAATCTAAACACACAAGTTTGGTACCTTACTCCCAATCCCATTGAAGATCAATGAGAGTTCCACAAATCAGTTAGGCATCCCCTTGAAAGTCCCTGAAGTCTCATATGTTTGATTCAGCCTTGATAAAACTTGGAGGCCCAAATTCACTACTGGCATAAGTGGCCACAATGCTTCAGTGGAGGTGCAAAAAATAGATACAATAATAGTGAATTGGGTTTCAGTAGGTTTGTTATAAGAATAGGCAACTCACTAATCAAACTAGTTTTGAGCCTCCAAAAAAGGCAATGAACTTCAAAAACATGATCTGAGAAATTTACAAAAGTTTAAACTCCAGGCTAGATTCTCTGGTGTGGTCAAGCTGTGGTTAGCATATGACCAAACTCCCTACATCCTGGGGCCAAGGAGGCTCTGGGCTGGTCCCTAATACAAGTAAGTGCAGCCCTAGTTTAATTAGCTAACACCTAACATTGGGTGAAAGCTAATTAAACCAGTTACTATGTCAGCAGCATACATTACAATTGCCCTAGGGCTGCTCTAACAGAAGCCAGGGCCAGGCTAGCATAGGATCAGAATTACAACTGGCTCTCTGAAGGCCCCTGCCCCTCCACACCAAGCAGAGTGCAGATACATTGGCAAACTGTGCCTGTAATCTTGTATCAGAAAACATGCAGCACTAGAATATGCAAGAAATCAGCAATTGGTCCAAACTTTCTCAATACAAAGCCTCACTATGAAATAAAACAGTGTGTAGTCCCAACACTATGGAGTTAATGATCATTCAAAAATTGCAGACTCCCAGCAGCTGTTTGATATTACTGGTACTTACATCTTGCAGCCTTGGTGGTAAGTAGTGATGCCAGCATTCTGTATAGTGGTAAGGAATGGTGGATGCACACATGTATTCTGCAGAGTCAGAGCCACACTCACCCTCACACACCACTTAAGCTTGTTTATAGCTCACAAGATAATGGCCCTTGTGATGACAATTTGAATTAGACAATGCAACTAAAGAGAACCTGCCATTTTCACCTTGCTTTTTGTAAGTATGTTAGCTGCAAATAAAACATGACATCACAACCTGACTTAACCGAATGGCTCACTCTTAAGTTACTTATGGGAAATTGGTTCATACTGTAAATGCTTCAGGGGAATGAACTGGCAGAGTATTTTTATGAAAGGAATATCGGGAGAAAGATGCTCAAGAAGTAAACCGTAGCACTTAAGAGCACTTAAAAGCAGGAGAGGCATTAATGCTTGGAGGAAAATGGTGGACTTTCACCTGACAAAAGGCAATAGGGGAGCTGCTGACAGGACGTGAACTGAGTAACCTGACGTGAATGGTGCCAATGCCAAAGGTTCGGCAAGGCCTGTCACAGTTCAGGACCACTGTATCTGTCTTCTCCCTCCGTCGTTCAGCATGGGTACCCACTGAAGAATCCCAGCTCCTCAGATATCACCCAGCTCTCTCCCTGCTGACCAGGAGTTTTCTAGGCTGCAAAGTTCCCTGCATACACTGTTCCCCAGCAAGTCGGCCTGCTTCAGTAGGCCTGCGTTGCTTTCTCTTCAGAGGCTCTAAACAGCTTAATTGCCCAGTTACAAGTGACCACACAGCTCTTTCAAAGCCAGCTTTACAGAGAAAACGTATTAAAACAATAAAAGAACCTATCCACATGTTAATAAGCTTACCTGAGATCGCCCCAAACTCCAATAGGGGCTATGGTCAGTGAACAGTCCTTCAAGCCCCACCAAGGGTTTTTTCCTGTGGTCACCAGCTGATAACAGCTTTTTATCAGAACAAGAATGTCCATGAATCTGTGTGTCCCCTCCTTTCTATAGTCTGTATCTTTGATCTTGGGATCCTGGGAGCAGGTAGTCAGCAGACCATTGCCCTCACCTCAGCTTCAAAGAGCTGGGTTTTTGCATAACCGGAGGAGGGGAAGGGAACTTGCATTCACCTCTCCCTAGATATTTCCCAGGAAACCTACTTCACATGTATAGTGCTTAAAGTTCATCCTTGTCTGCCACATTCCATATAGTCCTCTGATCATCCAGGCCCACAATAATATACAAACCATTCCTGTAATACAGTGGACTGCAAAGATACCTAAACTCAATTCAATAACACCGCCCAGAGACATGGTAGGAAATTGCCATGTCTGTCACAAGGCCAGTGTAATTTGAACTTCTATTCTACACATTCTTTGCTTGGCAGTTGTACAGAACAAACACTCAGTGCATTTTCTTTTATGGTTTTCACTAGATGGCATCGACGATAAGTAGGATTGAAACAGTATTTGTGTAATTTGAGAGATGCGTTTGCTTGTTTTGTTGAGAGTGGGAGTTTATAATAATCTACATCTAGAGGGGAACAATTCCTACCACTTCAAAGTTGTATATTTTGTCCAAGTGTAGCTCATCCCCTTGGCTTGGTCAAGCGGGTGCCGATCCAGAGGTGCCGATTTCCCGACTTCCTGGAGGGTGCTCGACCCCCGCTCTGCTCCTGCCCCCACCCCCACTCCACCCTTTCCCCTAAGCCACCACCCCTGCCCTGCCTCTTCCTGCTTCCACCCCCACCTCATTCCACCCCTTGCCCCGCCTCTTCCTGCCCCCACTCCTCCCCCTCCGCCCCAGCACCTCCTGTACACTGCTGAACTGCTGATCATGGTAGGTGGGAGGCTCTGGGAGGGAAGGGGAGCTGATCCACGGGGTCACCGGTGGGTGCTAAGCACCCACTATTTTTTTTCCCCCATGGGTGCTCCAGCCCTGGTGTCGGTGCCTATGCATAGATCTAGACCTGTTCTTCAGGGAGCTGTAGGAGGGAAGTTCTGGATCCAAAACATTCTACCACATTCCTTACCTCTACAGAGACCACTGCAGAGAGACTACAGGAGCTTGGGATTCTTCTGGATTTAGGGAGGACAGGGTGGGAGCTGGAGGAGGCTGATCATGGGTACACCTCGGGACTCCATGGATATTCAGT
This sequence comes from Chrysemys picta bellii, assembly GCF_011386835.1. Classification (NCBI taxonomy): domain Eukaryota; kingdom Metazoa; phylum Chordata; order Testudines; family Emydidae; genus Chrysemys; species Chrysemys picta. The sequence goes on from NC_088791.1 coordinate 133,680,850, forward strand.
CACGAGTTAATGCTGCCTCAAGCAGCATTAATGTCTGTGTCCCCCATCACCCCTCACTGGACGTATTGTGCATGAGGAATCAGCCAATGGCAGCAAGACTCTTCCAAGAACTGTTCTGTTGCAGGACCAAGGGAGCAGTGGTACAAAGGGACTAACCTGCCTGGATCCCCTGAGATCACTGTGGATCTCCAGAGATCTGTGGGTGTAGAGGGCGGAACCCCTGCCCTTACTGTGTAGGTTGGAGTGTCAGGGGGAGGTGGAGTGTGTAAATCCTGTCCCTGTCGATTAAATGATTCAGAGGAAACTTCAGAAGCCAAAGCTCATGGGATTTCCTATCTCCTGTGTGGGTTTACTGCACATCCAGGATGATCTGGCCTACAATATTTACATGTTTTCCCATTCTTTTTTTCCAGTCCAGCTGGGAACTGTTATTCTGTCATTTACAAAAATCAGACCATGAATGGTGAGCAGAAGAAAGATGAGCAGACAGATCTCTCCACAGGGAGGTGATGGAAAATGTACCCTCTGCTGACAATAGCGGCAGCATTAGGGTCACATGTTAGGAGAGGCGATAAAAGGTCCTTGCGGGTCTATTCAGCCCAACCATTGCCATGCAAGTCCAGAGACTTGATGCTGGAGATTGAGCAGCGAGAGGACACAAAAACAGTTTTGTTCCATATCAGTTACAGATTCTCTCCAGTCACGTAAGCTAATACTCTCCAAACGTGTTTCAGACTCATTAGAGCCCTTCTTATGTTACAGCTCGGCAGCACAATTCTGACTAGGCATTCTGCTTTGCTTTCAGCAGGGGAAATTGCCCTGCATTCTGCCCTGCTTGTCCTGATCTCAGAGTGTGACACTCAGGGCCAGATTTTGAGCTCTGTTCCACTGGGACAAATCCAAAGTAACCCCAGTGATTCCAGTGGAATTATTAATGTTTTACACCAGTGTAGGTGAGGGAAGGATATGGCCCTTAAAAATTTTACTTTCCAAAAATCTCAGCTGTGAGTGAATACATAAGGTCTAATCCTCTGCTTGCACCAGTTTGACAGCCGTGTAACTCCACTCGTTTCAGTGGATTTTATTCGGATTTACACTGGTGCGAATTGGAGAGAAATCAAACCCTATATGAATTCAAGCCACATTCTGCAATGCTGCAAGCTATATTTTGAAAACAATAATAAATATAGGTAGTATAAGAGCTACCTTTTACTTTTTCCATATAAGTGAAATAAATAGACAAGCAGTGGTATGAAACTGGGGGGAGGGTTCATCATTTTTTTAACAGTATTCTCAAAATTTGGGACTTACTCCTGCTCCTGCTGAAGTCAATGAGGATACTTCCAAAACATTGTTGCATGCAATGATTGCCACTGAAACCTTTGTAACTGCTGCTTGCAGGTAATGAACATTACTGAGTAAGTAATACTGTGAATACCAGGGTAATGTTAATTAGATGAAAAGTAAAATTGTAAAGATTTGGGGTCTGATTATGAACTCACAATCACACCACTGAGGTTTGCCACTGGTGTAAAGCCATTCTGAGCTCAGGATCAGGACCTTTTCTGGTAACTACCTGCTGAAAGCTTTTTCCCCTGTCCCCCCATCCTCATTCCCCCCCAAAAGTTTCCATAGAGCATAATCTTTTGTGCAAAATAGCTAGCTTGACATAGGAACTCAGAAAATGTCATATTGGATCAGATCCATGGTCCCTCGTGGCCTGGGTCCTGTCTCCAACAGTGGCCAGGTCTAGATTCCTCAGAAGAAAAAAAAAACAAAACACCACATAATGGACAATTGCAATGGAGAAAATGGAGGCTGTCTCTTATTAACTCCAGGTGATAAGTGATTGGCTTTTTGTATCAGTACTTTTTCTGTCAGTGAACCATAGCACAATACACAAGGAGGTTGTTAGAAAACATCTCTAAAAACACAAAGCAAAGACATTAATTGATCCTGCATTGTTCCCTGAAGTCCTTTGTTATAGGCCAAATTATGTCAGCCCTGGAGCAATGCAAGGAGGGAGGGCACAGAATTTCTTCCAAGCACCTCCACACAGGGGGAAGAAATAATTTGGTTGCAGGTGCTGGGGAGAGCAGCTGGGAAGAGCCTAGTATCCCTCTAGGGTTGCGGGGTGGGGAGAGTGACTTGACCCTGCAGCCCCTCATGCTCCATCGGGATAGCACAGGTAGGGACGAAGGCTACACATTTTTCATGGAGTTTAAGGCCTAAAGATGAAATCCTGGCTGTAGTGAAGTCAGTGGGAGTTCTGCCATTGATTTCAATGGAACCAGACATTCTCCTGGATTCTGTTACCCTCACTCTCATTGAGTCATATCTTACTTCACACTGATTTCATTGGAACACCCTGTGGCGCAAGGTACTTCTCAGCAGAGTAAAGAATCCACAAAATCAGGTTCTTACCAAGAACCTCTTCTCCCCTAGCTCCTACCAGAACCTTTGAGGGAGTATGTCTTACAAAGGCCTACTGTCTTCAGGCACTGGTACAGCTTCTCCCCTCCCCTGCGTGGCTCTTCCTCTGAAGAAACTTCATAGGGTCTCTACAAGGAGGAAGGACTCTACTATCTGCCTATGCAAAAATCAAAGACCTCGCATGCACTTCCTAGGCATACTCTGCAGTATGGTAGGGTCTGTGCTTCAGTTACAGAGCAGAGACATGATCTCATTTCTTTAGCGACTTCACTGTGAACAGAATTTCCCACACTGTATAGTTCACTGTAAGTCTCAGCATATTTTGGATGTCAGGAATTAGTCACATAGGGTGAAATTTTTCAAAAGCACCGAAGGATTAGGTCCCATTTTTAAAAGTGAGTTAGGCCCATTGGGACAGGCAAATCCCTGAATGGCATAGAGGTGGCCTAGCAGGCTGCCAACACCTTTGTGATCACTGGCATAGGGAACATGTCATGAGCATGGGCAAGGAAAAGGTGAATGATCAGAGTGCCACTGCACTGTGGCAGATCCCTAGCTGCCAGAAAGGGCCCTTGTGGGCCATTGCAACTGGGCTCACTTAGAGCAGCTCTGAGGCATCTTGAAGTTGCCATAGGCTTGAACAGACTCCAGACAGCATCTGTGGTGTGGGGAATCAGAAGGGTGAGTTAAAGCCGCCTTTTGAACAGCAGAGGAAGTGTTAGGACTGTTATTGGAACTAGAACTTGCACAGGGGTGCAATTGGGAGAGGCCTTTTCAGGTCTCTCCCTTCCTTGTACGCATCAGCAGAGTTTGTACCAATCTAGCTCATAGCGCCACCATTGCTATCAGTAAGAAAACACAGATGCCCATCCCACTGTATAGGCATCGGGACTTAGAAAGTTGTGCAAGGGTTTTGGTTATCACGTTGGATGGTTTACTGCACTTAACTCAATATGCAGAACACGTGGTCCCATTCCCAATTTCATCACTGAACTCAGTGTAACTCTAACCTGTCACAATTTTATTTTGCTTTTGTTGACTCTGATTTATCTAAACCTCTCTCTCCCTGGATTGGCTGCACTTTAAATCAGGATCTTGATTTGCCCCAGGGTCCTGGGGAGATAACAGACAAACTCCCCAGTAATCAAATAATAATATCAATGCCAGTCAACAATCATTATGCAGCTCAAAACCAATTCTAATATGCTACAGCAACAAACACCTGTCAACACATATACAGTGCAGGCAAATGAGGACTTAGTTTTATTTTAATGTGACAGCAGTGTTTAAATCTACAGAAAGCGGTTTGTAACTGCTTAGCTAAGAAATTGTAAGTGCCCTACTTCCAAAGCAAGAGACCCAGGAAATGTGGAATAAAAAGATATTTTGAGCTACAACGCCCAAATATGCTACAAACCAGAGGTGAGTCCAAACTACAATCCCACATTCTAACCCCCTAGAAATATAGCACCATTTGGAATCCAGATGCCTCTCTATAATTGCCCAGAACCAAAACAACCCTAAAGCTTTGAGTGACTGAAATCTGGACTTGTATTTAGCATCTCAGACCCATTTTCTAATATAAATCAGATTGTTCTGAGAAAGTGCTACCTGAAAATCAATGTGTATTCCAGAAATTAGGTACCGGCTTCTCCTCTCACTTACAATGGCATAAATCTGAGGTTATGTCATTAAGTCAGTGGAATTGCATGGGTGTAAAAGTGATGTGAGAAGTGAATGGTCCTCTGACTATGCTGATTTTATCTCTGCTGTTTCCATGCTGGGAGAAGAGAGGTCATTAAACTACTTTGTAAATCCAGAGGAGATACTGAGATACATTACTGAGCCAGATCTTCTGCGGGTGTAAATTAGCATAGCTGCAATGAGTCAATCCAGTTACACTGAGGATCTGGCCCAGTGACTTCACTTGAACTGCTCTAAGTTTAGCTAGATGTGCCTGAGATCAGAATGTGTCCTGAATCTTTTCATCCTCTGCTGTGCCAGTCCTGCATCCTCCAACATACATCTACACCTTCAAAGACTCTGTTCTCTTTCCTCCTGACTATACATTCAGTCAGGGCCCAGTCCTACAAATGCTAACTCCCATAAGAAGTTCATAATCACCTGCATTTTCACCCTGAAGTCAACGAGACCACTCATGTGAGTAACAAGCACTTGTATTATTAAACTCTGAGGGATTGGCTCCCAGGTAATGCATGATAAATCTGCATAATTTATCCCCAAACAAAGGCCAGATTCTGAGAGATGTGAAGCGCCACCATGTCCCACTGAAGTTGAGTCACTTATATGAAGTCCACAGGATCTGCAGCTCCAGGATCTAGGTCCAGACAACCAGATATAAATTTATATGAGCCTGATTCCCCAGTGAGGTGCACATTGTGTAGTCATATAACCTGTAGTCATATGAAATAGATATAATACACTGCCACTGGTGAAAGGGAATTCTGATTTGGTAGCATTTCATGCCCTTTTGCACTCGCTTTGCAGATAAGTGAAAACACGATGGTCATCACAATGGGAAATTGGACTCAGAATCACCACGTTAATTTTAAGCCAAGTCCCTCTAAAATTGCTGAAACAGTCATCCTTATCTTCCTTTGAAAGCATTTAGTGCTAAGTAAGCACTTCCTATCACTTTACCACTCAAAATTCCACACACATTACTTCCACATTTCTCCAGTATTCTGTTCACAATTGCCTGACTCTACCCCCCATCCTATTCCACTCATTCCTCCCCTGTGCTTTCATATTTCCCCAATCCTGAAAGGGACAAGGAAGCTCAGAGAGAGCCAGTTAGTGTGATATGCCCCACATGAAGGGATTAGACTGGAGGAGTAGCTCCTGATTGGAGGATGAAGCTCAGCTGAGCAGGTGTGGGCTGGGCTAGTATAAAGCTAGGAAGCCAGCAACAGAAAAGGCTGCAGTGAAGAAATCTGCAGTCACCCTCTGTGCATTAGAGAGGGAACCCAGGAAAAGAGTAGGAGCCTGGCCCTGAGGGAAAAGCATACCCTGAAGAGAGAAGGGTGGAGAAGAAAGCCTGTGGGGGGTGGATAGGAAGCAGCCTCGGGAGTGAGCAGCAAAGTTGGGGACTGAACAGACCTTGCTACGTGTTGAAGGTCCTTGGGCTGGAACCTGGAGTAGTGGGTGGGCCTCGGTTCCGCAACCAGCCACTGACAGAATAGCATTGTCTGGACATCAGGTCCGGCGAGACTCCTGTACCCCCACAGGAGGAAACCCCATAGTGATTTGGCTGGAGAGCTGAGTCATGAAGAGGAAGTAGCAGCTCCTGGAGTGAGAGAGGGGTCACTGACTAAGAGGGAGTCAGAGAGTGATGGGTGTAGCTGCTAGAAAGGGGCATTGGCCAGGCAGAGCTAATCCCCAGAACAGCCAGGAAAAGGCAGTATCAAGCAGTGAGTAAAGCAAACTGTGACACCCAGTACTCTTCCAACATTCCCACAGCATAAACATAGGGTCTGAAACACCTAAACATCCTGAAACTGCAGATTGCAATCCCAGCAGGGTCAACACAGCCCTTCCTCTTTCCAGGGTGTGTAAAATGAACTCCAGGAGCCTTTTTATTTGGAGTTCTTTTTGGTGAGACCTTAAAATCTGAGGTTCTGTTTGCTCTGAGTAAGCCTTAAAGATTCCATTGCACTCTTCACATGGGAATGTGTCTGTCCCAGTGTCCATGGCCAATTTTCTCTCCTTTGCACTGTTGCTCAGCATGCCACATGCACCAGTCATCTGCTTAGCTGCTCCATTTGCACTCACTTCAGGGTCAAGGACATTCCTGTATGTAAAGAACTTCTGAAGTACTTTGGGGATCATTCAGGTTGAAAGTTGTTCTATATATAATGAGAGACACAAGGTGGGTGAGGAAATTTTTTTATTGGACCAACCTCTTCAGGAGAAGAGTTCTATGTAGCTCGAAAGCTTGTCTCCCTCACCAACAGAAGCTGGTCCAATAAAAGATATTACCTCACTCACCTTGTCTCTCTAATATCCTAGGACAATGTGGCTACAACACCACTCCAAATATATAAATAATGTGTTTTTTCCAGCATCCCACCTTCTGGCATTCCCCCCCCCCTCATCATTGATGCACAGTCTCCAGTATTCTTCTGTCATTCCTCTAGCAGTCTCTACAGCAATCCTCCAATATCACCCCCCAAAAATGGTCCTCAAGCACTGTCTTCAGAATTCCTCTGTTCTCTCCCTCCTGTTCCTAGAATTTCCTTTCAGTGCTCTTGAATTTTACAAGAATTCCTCATGTATTTCCCTGAAATTCCCTAGAATTCTCCCTGCATTTCCCTAGAATTTTTCTACACTCCTGCGGTTTTCCTCCAACATTCCCCCCCCACACACACACATACATACCTCCATCATTCCTTAAGATTTCCCAGACATTACTCCAGCATCCCCTCAATACTCCTCCCAGCATTCCCCTTCCTGCTCCAGTATTTCTCTAGCCTTTTTCCAACATTCTTCCAGGATTCACTGAGCATTCTTCCAACATTCCCCAGACATTTTCCTTAACTGAGTAACAATTTCTCCATCATTCCCTTAGCATTCCACCAGCATGCTCTAGGCATTCCTCTAGCATTGTCTGAGCATATCCCCAGAATTTCTTGTGTTATCCAAGCATTCCCCCAACATACAAATCAGATATGAAAGAGCCAAATCATTTTGAAGAGCAAGTTCAGATCTCTAGAGATTTACCTCTGCCTCTTATCTCTCTGAGACAGATAAACTGAAATCCACACACTGAAATCCACAGTATCATGCTAGCATTTCCAGGTAACATCCTTACGCTCCTAAAGCATTTCCATAGCATTCTTCCAGTATTTCTCCTCTTCATTCCTCTAGCATGTCCCAAGCATTGTTCCAGAATTCATCAGTGCTCCTTCAGGCTGTTGGTGTGCTGAGACCACCCACTGTCTATCATGCTGACCAATACTGTCTCATGGTGTCCTGGTACTGCCCCGTCTGTCTGTATCCATCTGTCATCTCTTGTCTTATATTTAGATTGTAAGCTCTTTAGGGCAGGGACTGTCTTTTTGTTCTATTTATACAGTACCTCCCCCAATAGGGTCCTGGACTGCTGGTCCATGCCTAAAGCTCCTAGGGACAGTGGAACTCAAATAAATTAATAATAGTAGCTTTATGTTTTCTTATAAAAATCTTCCATTCATCATTTTCCCCCTCCCACCCAAGCATTCTCTTAGTATTCCTCCAGCATGCTCCAAGCATTCCTCTAGCATTATCCATGCAGTTCTTTAGCATTCTCCTAGCATTGGCACCTAAATTATATGGGATAGTAATAGGTGCCTTAGAAATACCTAGCTAGATAATGCAAGCATTGGTTGTGCATTTCTTCTAGGTGCCCATCCCCCAGCCCTATGCCCCCAGCATACAGGTCAGGTTTGAAATACCTTAGTTCCATGAAAGTCCAGCAGGGTTGACTCAGCTCTTCATCTTTCTAGAGTAAATAAGCTGAGTTCCATCCAGTTGACTCTGCGTGTTTCCTTCCTATGGGTCCTTAAAATTCAGCTGCTGCATATAGCATTTTCCATAAGAGTAGGCATATTCTGTGGAGTCCTTCATCAGATTTCTTCTTTTGGCCAAATTTCTCCTCCAGCACCATTCCAATGTCACCTCAGCATTCCTCCTACATTCCTACAGTACTTTCTCAATGTCCGATGGCACTCATCACTGTAATATCTGAGCACCTCACAATCTTTAATGTATTTATCCTCACAACACCCCTGTGAGGTAGGGCAGTGCTGTTATCCCCATTGTACAGATGGGGAATTGAGGCACACAGAGATTAAGTGACTTGTGCAATCCTCTGCATTAAGCCATTATCTCTGGCAACATTGTATTTAATTATCTCCAAGTATTTTTCTAGCATTCACCCTCCATTTTTTTCGGCATTTTTGCCAGCATGGGGTTGCCTCAGTTCATGCTTCCAGCAAGTTGGATCCATGAGACAATACATCTAAAAATCATCATTACAAAGGGGACAATCACATCCCCACCAATACTACCCAACATAGAAATTGCCACGCTGAGGCCCATGGATTTCAGTATTTTGTCTCCAGCAGGGGCCAGCACTAGATGCTTCAGAAGAAGGCTGTTGGGGGAGAGGCAGTGGGACACTCTTTTCCCCACTCTGTGATGTCCTGATGATTATGCTGGTCCCTTCCCAGCATCACCTGTATGGCTTGTGTAGGCCTAGGAAAAATGGCAATGTCTGCCTCTCCCAGATCACCCAGTTATTCACTAAAGGGATTACAACCTACCACTTTGTACCTGTTGTGGTGCTAGACAAAGCACATGGCTGACTGCTGAGAGTAAGGACGATATGGTGACATTTCTAGCTGTCTGGATGTTCAGTTTTTGTCCCTGTGAGCCATTACCAGTCTGGAATGAGTGTCACAACATTACAGCCTGGATCTCTGGCCCATGTAAATTGGTATAGCTCCACTGTAGTCAATAATGTCAATGGAGACATTGATTTTGGTGGATGGAACTATGTTAATTTACACCATCCAAGGATCTGGCTCCAAGTTGCCATTTGAAAATGTTCTAAATTCAGTGGTCAGGCAGCTACTGTGCTAGCATTCATGTCCCCTTGCTAAAAACAGGCTTCCCTAAAGTGGCAGCTGACAGTTCCCCGAAAGGTGTTTCACAGTAAAAGCTGATGGAATTAGCTGGTGCAGATAATAGTTGTTGTGCATTTAGGTCACCATTTTCAAAGGTGGGTGTAATAACCAACTCTTTAAAAGGTGAAAATGGGAGACAGAATCAGAGGGAAAAGAGACAGCCATATTACAGCCAGGAGGAGCCTGCTCCAAAACTAACAACCATGTCTGTATTGACATAATTATTTCGAATTTCTACAAATATAACACGCCCAAGTGGCTGGGCCTCCATCCCTGATGACAGAGAAAAGGCTTCATCCAGGAAAATTCCATTAACAAATTCCCCTGCAAGTGTCCAAACTAAACACAGGTGCCTTTTAATTCCTTCTTTCTGAGAGAAACCAGTCTGGTCTCTTGTTGTGAGCAGGCCACTCCAGTTAGGGGCTGACCCCTTGCAAAAGCAGCCTTTGCATGCTGCCTGCTTTCTGCTTGGCTAAATGCTTTGGTGCTCATCAATAGCTCAGGCTATATTAGATTGGTTTGTTATCATAATACATTACAAACTCTGGTCTAATCCGCTGTTATATTATGGTACACTCCATTCTCTAAAGCATTTGTACAATCAATCAGTGGCTATACACGGCATATCATTTAAAAACTTTCTATTTATTCTTGTATCATTCAATTATAGGATAAAATTGCAAAACAGAGTAGGACTATAATGCTAATTAAGGCGGGCATTTAGTGCATTTCAGTAGTACCAATCAAAACATAAACGTACTCATATTAACAGTAAACCAATACATTTCCATCTCCAGTTTACATGAGTTCTTTGGTTGCTTTTTCACCCATTCTCCACTGGGGTGGAGGTATACACAAGCTGTCAAGTGAGTGGCAACTTATATAAAGCCAGAAGTCAAAATCAAAAGTTTAATGCCAAGTACAAAGAGACGTACAATCATGCAGAAATAATCCTCCTGTAATGGATTTAAGAGATGCATGTTTTTATTATTTGTTCATTGTATTTGTTTATAAATATGAGTTAAAATGCAGTTGACATTCATTTTTAGAAGCACCTTTGAAATCGTCTGTGCCATTTTCATACAGTAGATGACATCACACAAGCTCTTTAAATTGGAAGGGAGAACAAGAGGCAATCAGAGCTGTCTATATGATCTACCTAATTTAGGGCAGATCTGGGTGTCTACCTAAATCCATAGTTAGGCACCTAAATAAGTGGCCTGATTTTCAAAAATGCTGAGCACTTTTGAAATATTCCATTCAAGTCAACAGAACTCCCTGTGTGAGGAAAGGTCCATGCTTTTAGAATCAGGTCCTAGGTCCATAGGGCCTTGCTTTGAGTTCAAGGGGGAGCTATGCTTAAATCCGGATCACAGAAACAAGGATGTAATCAGAGATGAAAAGGAGTAATTAGATGAGAAATAAGTCCCCTCAGTATCTCTTGATCAAATTTTGCATACATACATTTGAAGAAACAAAACCAGTGCTACAAAAGAGGCTGAATCTCTGCTTCTGAATGATCACATTCAAAGTTACAGGCCAGAAAAGATTGAATTATAGTATAATCATGCTTAGAGAGTGGTAGAATCAATGGAGAATTGGAGTGTCTGACCTCTGTCAAGGGATAGTTGCTTTTAAGATTGTGTACATGGTTCTGACAGATCACAATGATGGGATAGATAGAAAGAATAACAAGGAAATATACATGTTATACCTTAAACATAAATACAATGTGTATAACAGTTAATAGTTTACATTTTTAAGCTTATCAATAGAACCCCATCTGAAATAGAAATATGCACATTTGACTTTCAAAATACATGCAGTTAAATAATATATAAGTAACACCTGAAGAGGTCTTAGCAGAAACAGCTAGAACTGGTCATAACACTGGACATAGATGATGGGACCAAAGGGATGGTTAGGGGGGATAAACCCACTTTCCCCTAATCAAAACAACTTGCCAACCAGCAGTTTTCTAGATACTGCCATTTAAGTAGTTCACTTTTGGGATGATCTTGGTAGCTCCAAAATGAAAAGTGTTGTGCTGCTGGGGTCAGAAATACTAATTAGAGACTACGAGCCTGGAAGTCATAGGAGATAGTTTCTGAAAGTCAACAGCCAATGGCAAAGGTTCATAGGTAAAAGTTCCAGAAAGCCATGTTGATAGCTTTTAATGACCTAACAGAAGGTTAAAAAGTCTATATTCCCTCCTCACCAAAAAGCAGAATATCACCATTGATGCATTATTTTACCCCCTTCACTGTGGTGTAGGATGGACTGCCTGCTAAGCACAAAAACCTCCTCTGGCCTTAGGGAGGAACATGGCTGGGGGGCCAGAAAAGCAGAACCTTATGGCAAGGCACAAATTCTGGGGTTGAAGAGGAGGGTGCTGTTTTGTCTAGTCTGTTGCTGTCTTGCTCAATACAGTTGCAGAAGTCCTTTGTTATTACTCAGGAGCCCTTCACTGTTCTCTGAAGATGGCTGTATCTTTGCAGCATAGGAGACATGGAATGTTCTGCACATGCTCCTTTTCACTTGTGGAGCAGCTGAGAAAAGTCTGGGAGGAATGGTCTGGATGGAAAACAGTTAACTGGCTCCAAAGAGGTACAACAGTAAGTCAGTTGGGCCTTCATCCCACGAAACACTGAACACATTAAAAAAAGCCAGCCCATTCTGCACTACTATGAATCTCCACCACTGGGCTGCATGGTGCCGTATATGAAACTTTTGCAAGAAGCTTGCTGTCTATTGTCTAGCTTTGTCCCCTTACATTGGAAGCTGTGTGGGCAAGGCTCACATTCCATTCTTCATTTTATACAACGTCATGCACAACATCAGCACTCACCAAATAATGCTCGTCATCCACAAATAAAGCGGAGTCGCATTTCTGGATGATAAAATAACAAAGAATAATAATAGTTGAGAGTTAACTATTTGTAGTACAGGAGCATTCAGAGCAGCACGAATCACAAGCGACACCCTACTGTGCTAACCATTTTACAAGCATAAAGGAAAACAGTCCCTGCCTGAAAGAGTTTATAATCTATGGCTCCAATCATACAAGTACTTATCTTATGTACTCTGAGTGATCCCACTGAAGTCAATAGAACTGTCACAGGGTTAGCACAGGCTCTCCCTCTTTTGTGCCTGCACTGTATTTAGGCTGGTATAATAGTGTTCACTCCTCCTTTTGTTGGATCACCCCAGTGTCTTTATTTACAGTGCTTGTGCAGTTCCCAGATCCCCCAACAGTTAGTGCCCCCACAGACCCTCCCCATGGTCTCCTGGCCCTTGAGGCTTCCTTGTTGGCAAGGAGACGGAGATACTGCCCTCCTGTCTCCTCCCAGGCTAGCCTCCTCACTGAGGTTTGCCCAGGGCTTTTATAGCCCTCTCCTGCCCCAGCCCAGCTGTCACTACTTAGCCCAGCATGTTCGTCTGAGCCAGGCCGCCTTAGGGCTTGCAGCTGGGCTCCCTGCTGAGTACCTGCATCTCTACACCTGGCCTCCTGGCCAGAGAGCAGGCTGTAGCCAATATTTTGGCAGGGCTTTAAAGGGGTTTTACCCCGGCCTGCCACAAGAACTAATCACGGTGTGTAAAGTAAAACACATGTTTAAGGCTTTAGCAGAATCTGGGTCTAAGAAGCCAAGACACATATGAAGTATGTGTGTGAGATGGACAAAATCATATATACAATTTGTATGCACATTTATACTATATTTGAACTCTTCTCCCTGATAATTGTTACTGTATGATGTAAGTGGCAAGTCCCCCATTTGCCCATCAACATATGGTGGCTGATTCATACAGGTATTGCAGCAGAAGGGGGTCCTGAGTGAAGTCTGAAGGAGGAGAGGTAACAACCTGACCAATCAAATGCGGGAGAGTATGCCCTGTGGAAAGATGTCCCCTGTATAAAGAAACTGCCATGTGTCTTCCCTCTTATCCTTCCCATTTTCCTCCCTTCCCTTCTGGAAAACAGAAGAACAGCAGAGGGTCTTAGTCCGTGTTTTATACCGAGGTACGAGTGCTGTGAGCTAGAGCGGAGTGAAACCTGGAATATCTGTCCCATGGGAAATGCCAAGATTTAGAAATCGGCTTTTGTTCCAAAGCAGAATGAAAAGTTGAAATTGTTGAATTTCTCACACAACCAAACACCATGTCCTGGAAAACTTCATTTCAGGACAGCTGAAATATTTTGTTTTGTTAAAATCAGAAGATTTCCTTTTTGGTTTTGACTTTTATATTACGTTATATGCTACAAAAAAGCAAAATGACAAGGTAATTTCAAAATAAAAAAGTCAAATCAAAACTCTTCAATGAATTGTTTTGATTTTCTTTTTCCTGAAACAAAATGTAATCTGAAATCAACCCCTTCCTGTGGAATGTTTTGTTTTCATTGAATTGGCGTTTTCAGACAGAAAACTGTTCCATCAGAACATTTTCCACCAGCTCTACAGATCATCATCATCATCATCTTAATGATCCATAGTTGCAGCAGAGTCTCATCTTCTTTGGTAACACCTATGCTCCTGCCACGCCCCTTCCTCTACTTCTGCCCAATTTTGACCTTATGCATCCATAATGAGTGACAAAGCCCCTAAAAGTCAATGGACAGACTCCTTGACTTCACTGACCTTTGGAACAGGCCCCCAGCGAGGGGAACGAAGTGTAGACCAGCCCTTGCATAGCTCCTCAGATGGAGCAGTATGCCCTCCAGCCAGGTATGAATTCCTCCCTGTCAGAGTTCCACTCTTTTGCATCTTTCTGGGCATCAGAGGGTGCCAACAGCATTTCAAACTAAATGAACAACTTCATTCATCACTCAGTACGCTGCTGCACTATAATGGGACTCCACATCATCCCTAGAGCAGAAATAAGCCACCCAACCAGCTTCACATCACATGCAGCAAAATCTCAAGCACAGGAATAACGCAAGGTTATAGTCCACGAAAGCTTATGCTCTAATAAATTTGTTAGTCTCTAAGGTGCCACAAGTACTCCTGTTCCTTTTGCGGATACAGACTAACACGGCTGCTACTCTGAAACAATGCAAGGTTAGGGGTTCAATGTAAGCCCTGGTCTACACCGGGGGGGAGGAGAGGGAATTGATCTAAGTTACGCAACTTCAGCTACATGAATAACGTAGCTGAAGTCGACGTACTTAGATCTACTTACCATGGTGCCTTCACTATGGTGAGTCAACTGCCGCTGCGCCCCCGTCGAATCTGCCTGCGCCTCTCGCCGAGCTGGAGTACAGGAGTCGACAGGAGAGCACTCGGGAATCAATGTAGCACGTCTAGACTAGATGCGATAAATCAATCCCCGCTGGATCAATCACTGCCTGCCAATCCGGCCGGCAGTGAAGATATACCCTAAATTTGTAATCACAGGGGCCATCGAAAGAGAAAATGCTGGGCCCCAATGCTGCAAAACCCTCCATGAAGAAAACTGCCATAGAAAACAGTGCACGGGGGAGTGCAGGATTGGGCCTCATGGGCCATACTTGACAAAGTAGTATGAGTTTCCTACACCAATAGGGAAGGGATCAGGGCATGCCATGCAGTTTATTGGAGGATTACACATAACAAATATATTGGTTGGATACTCATTTTGCATAACAAAATTCTCACTCAAACGCAGTGCTAGTCAGAGGCTGGAGCATCTCCGTCAGGTTGTTAAATATTACGGAGCAATGACATTCACTGAACCAGTAACAGCACTGAGAATAGTTTTCCATTAGCAAAATTGTTCCTTAAATTAACCTCATTGGCTATGATATTGCCCTTGGACTGCATTCCACGCCCACTCATGAACAGGTCATGTATGACCAGGCCCAATTTTGCCACCTTATTCATGCTGAGTGGTTCCTTACTTCATGTGTAGTCCCTATGGACCTGATTCTGATACCCTCACTCATATGGTGTAGTACCGTACTACGCATGAAATCAGTGGAGCTACGTTAAGAGTAAGGCGCTACTCACTTTGCTTAAGGGTGATAGAATCAGGTCTCAAAGTGTACTTCAGAGAACTCTGCAACACATGTATGTTCATATATATTCTCTCCCGTCACATACACACAACATTCATATACACAAACCCTCCTTTCATCCATATAAACTCACCCAATGGATTCACAGACTCCTCCACATATATACACACAAATACCCAGACACAATCTGCTATTGCGGATGCTCATTACTATTGGATTTGATAGCACCAGTGCAGGCCTGAGAAAACTGACAGTGTTTTTGATAGTTAAAAAAAGTTCACTCTTTTATATGAGAACTGTGGGTCCTATTGATGAAGTGTGGCTCATTCCTTTTATCGGCCCTGCTGGTCTGTTGCAGTTGTTCTTTGGTGTACTCTTTTCAAGGAATTCTCTGAAAGTTCAGTTGACCTGTCCTCAGTCTCCCCTTCCAGCACTCCTCCCCAGCTTGAGCAGAGTGTACTCTCTTTCTTCCACATTTTCTTTTTTGCTTTCTTTGCCTACACTTCCATTCCACAGGGATCCAATATTTGCCTCTATAGCCTTCCCCTGAATAACAGTGAATTATCAGCTTAGACCAAATATTAATGCACTCAGTGACACAGATGCAGAGAACACAGAGATGGAAAAGACCTATTAGGTCATCTACTCCATCTCCCTGCCAATTCAAGATTGTTTATTTCCCTATTGTATATGTACTAGTGCTTTGTCCAGTCTCGATTTAAATGGTTCAAGCAATAGAGTTTCTACCACTTCCTTCAGATGACTACGCTACAGAGCAAGTATCAGATTCTCTGTTGCTCTGCACCTTGGATAGTCACTTAAGCCAGTGCACAGTGAATGCCTGATGGGTGTAAAACACTACGGGCCTGATTCTCATTTACAATAAGGCCATTTTACACAACAGAGAGGCCTTAAAGTGGGAGTAAATTATATTTCGACCTCCCTAAGGCTCTTGGCACTACTAGAGGGATGTAAAGTGGCCTTAGTGTAAATGAGAATCAGGTCCTACCGTTCTGATTTGGTAGCATTTTACACCTTTTGGACACTGGGCTTGATTCCCACCAAAGCCACTTTACACCATTCTGGCCATGTAAAGAGGCCTTAAAGTGGGAGTAAATTATATTTATACCCACTTTTAGATCCCTTAACACTGCTGGACCTGTGTAAAGTAGCTTTAGTATAAATGAGAAGCAGATCCAGTTTGCACTGGTATAAATGACTGCATAAGAGACAAAGCAGATGAAGATCAGACCCCATGTATTTAGCCTACATTTCCTTTTACCCATATTTCAGTGCTAAATTGTGCATCCTGTTTGCTATAGAACTCCATCCTGGGCTCAAAAAACTTGGGAGATAGAGATGGAGATTACATAAAGTGGTGATTTTAAAGAGCTCCTAAGGCCTTGGCTACACTTACCCGGTAGTTCGACGGCTGGAAATCGAACTTCTGGGTTCGACTTATCGCGTCTAGTCTGGACGTGATAAGTCGAACCCGGAAGTGCTCGCCGTCGACTGCGGTACTCCAGCTCGCCGAGAGGAGTACCGCGGAGTCGACGGGGGAGCCTGCCTGCCGAGTGTGGACCAAGGTAAGTTCGAACTAATTCGAACTAAGGTACTTCGAACTTCAGCTACGTTATTCACGTAGCTGAAGTTGCGTACCTTTGTTCGAATTAGGGGGGTAGTGTAGACCAAGCCTTAGTCTCTAAACTTCTAAATTGGGTGGTGCTGCTGCCTGACTGATAGATCAACGAGCTTCAGAACCCGCTTTATCTGAAATTCCTTGTTGCTTGTGGGAATAGTTTAGATAGGATTATCACTAATGCTGAATATGATCACCAGACGTATTAGCACTGCAACACTAATACACAATGCTAACTAACCCTATTGCCACTGAAATCAGTGGGAGTACATTTAGGACCTACATAGGTAAGCATGAAGTGAGATCATGTAGGCATAGAATCACACATACAGTGTCAATTTCAAACAGACTACCACACTCAAATGCTGCACCTAATTAGGCACCCATTCAAGTAACGATAAATAGCAGTATATCAAGTAATAGGGAAATGTTTAATGGAGTGACACAGGAACTTGGTCCTTTCTTACTTAACAGTAATGATCACAAAAAGGGGAAAGGAATGTTTATTATATTCACAGATGATACTAAATTGGAAGGGCAGAGAACCAATGATGACAGAGAACTAATACAAAGGGACATACAAAGGTTAAAATTATAGACAGGAAATAAAATGAGATTCAAACTTATCGGGTCTTTTACTCTTTATACAACAAGATCAATGTGAAGAGACCACCTAGGCATGCCTAGGACCCAAATAACTGTGTTTACTAACTATACACAGTATGCAATGTCTAGTTACATACATACTGCAGCTCTAACTGGTTTCTGGAAGCTTCTAAGACTACATCTATATCTGAGCTGGTAGGTGTGATTCCCAGCTTGTGTAGATGTACCTGCCCTAGCTCTGGTCAAACTAATACCTAAAAATAGCAGTGTGGCTGAAGTAGCAGGGACGGTAGTTCAGGGTAGCCATTGGAGTAAAACCCACCCGCACTCTCTGGCTATGTACTTATAGAGGGGTTACTCTGTTTGCTGCATTTAGTAAGCCTTTGCAGGAACTTAGCATAACTAAGGCAAGCTGGGAGGGGTGGGCAGCTATGACAGGATATGAGCTTGACTCTACACCCTCTCTGACATGCTGGGGTAAACGTCTGTGAAAAACCGGAAGTCTGGATATATTTTAGAATTGTTGTTATGGGAAAATATGATTGCCAGACTAATGGGTCAAAACTGCTTGCTTAAAAAAAAAAAAAACGGTAAGTGGCTTTTTTTTTGTAACTCCTGTTTTTGCTTAATGGTTGATTTTGTTTGGTCAGCTATGTAACACTTTTGATTGACATGCCTTTGTAACTTTTGGGGTATAAGAGGGGAATTGTGGGTCTGGGGCAAGCGTATCGTTTGTGGACCCATCAAGAAGATCTCCAGCCACAGATGGAAGACTGGCCACTGGAAATCTGCAGCTGAGTCACCCGAATACTGCTCTATACCCTTCAGGATTACCCCTCAGGAGTTATGATCAGTTTGGGATGCTCTATAAGCTATTGTGTTAGTGTGTGCTTGAGCCCAAACAAAGCAGTGACTTCGAGTAAAGGCATTCTAGTGGGAGTGCTGGAGACTAATAAAGTACTGGCTTTAAGAGAAAGCATGTGGTTTTGATTTGTTTGTTTCAGCCATATAGCAGACAGAAGGGCTGCGTCTCCCTTGGTCTGTTCTGATATCACCTCGCGGCGAGTAATGTTATCAAGAGCTTTGGATTCAGGGGAACTCCGGGTAACATATTCAGGTGGTAGCCAAAGCCACCACCCGTACTACCCCAGCTATGCTGCTATTTGTAGTATGCTAGCCCAAAAAGCATTGAGCATCACTGGAGGACTCACAAACTATTTAAAGAGATACTACCCAACTCAGATATACTACAAAACTGGAATGTGCAAGATGATATATCTGTTGGAAACTTGAAAATACAGAACTGCAGTGGGAGGGATAAACCTGGAAAGCAGTAAATGTGGAAATAGATTAGAATTGATAGCAGAAAACAAATTAGGTATGAGCTTCCAATGTGATGGCATGGCTGCCAAAACAGAGGCATCATGTCTCAGATCAGGGTTAGACAGATGAGGGATGTGATAGATGATGTGATGATGACAGATGAGGGATGTGATAGACCCTCTCTGAACAGTTTAGGGAAATTACAATACTTTGCTCAGTTTGGGTCCCCTTAAAATTGGAAAGATATCAGCAAATTAGAGGGTATTCAGAGAAGAGTCACATCAATGTTTAAAGGAATGAATAGATCAATGTTATGATGGAAGATTAAAACAAGCAAATATGTATAGCTTGGCTAAACAAGGATTAAGGAAAAATATGATGACTGTCTCCAACTATTTGGGAATGTAGAAAAATCATTTAGGGTGAAACAAGGAAGTATAAGAGTGATGGAATGTAATTACGAATAGGAACTTTTAGGCCAAATATCAAGAATGAATTGCCTGTTGTTGAGATCTGTGGAATAATCTCTCCCAAGGGAAATGCCAGAAGCATCATCACTTAGGAATCAGTTAAGTGGAGAATATATTGTAAAGAGCAATCCCACATTGGTCGGGAGATGGACTTGAAGATAATGGAACCAATAATCAAGCAATCAATTGGCAAACACCTAGATGATGCTAAGGTGATAAGTAACAGTCAGCATGGATTTGTCCAGAACAAATCACGTCAAACCAACTTAATAGCTTTCTTTGACAGGGTAACAAGCCTTGTGAATAGGGAGGAAGTGGGAGATGTGGTATACTTTGACTTTAGTAAGGCTTTTGATACTATCTCACATGACCTTCTCATAAACAAACTAGGGAAATACAACCTAAACGGAGCTACTATAAGGTTGGTGCATAGTGGGCTGGAAACCATTCCCAGAGAGTAGTTATCAGTGGTTCACAGTCAATCTGGAAGGGCATATCAAGTGGGGTCCTGCAGGGATCAGTTCTGGGTCCAGTTCTGTTCAATATCTTTGTCAATTATTTAGATAATGGCATAGAGAGTACACTTATAAAGTCTGTGGATGATCCAAAGGGTTGCAAGTGCTTTGGAGAAAGGATTAAAATTGAAAATTATCTGGACAAACTGGAGAAATGGTCAGAAGTAAATAGGATGAAATTCAATAAGGACAAATGCAACGTACTCCACTTAGGAAGGAACAATCAGTTGCACACATACAAAATGGGAAATGACTGCCTAGAAAGGAGTACTGTAGAAAGTGATCTGGGGGTCATAGTGGATCATAAGCTAAATATAAGTCAGCAGTATAACGCTGTTGCAAAAAAAGCAAACATCATTGTGAGCTGCATTAGCAGGATTGTTGTAACTAAGACACAAGAAGTAATTCTTCTGCTCCACACTAATTAGGCCTCAGCTGGAGTATTGTGTCCAGTTCTGGGCACCACATTTCAGGAAAGATGTGGACAAATTGGAGAAAGTCCAGCGAAGAGCACCAAAACATTACCTATGAGGAAGATTGAAAAATTTGGCTTTGTTTAGTCTGGAGAAGAGAAGACTGAGAGGGGACATGATAATAGTTTAAGGACATAAAAGGTTGTTACAAGGAGGAGGGATAAAAAATGTTCTCCTTAACCTCTGAGAATAGGACAAGAAGCAATGGGCTTAATTTACAGCAAGGGAGATTCAGGTTGGACATTACAAAATACTTTCTGTCAGGGTAGCTAAGGACTGAAATAAATTGCCGAGGGGGGTTGTGGAATCTCCATCACTGAAGATTTTTAAGAGCAGGTTAGACAAACACTTGACAGAAATGCTCTAGATTGTCCTGCCATGAGTGCTGGGGACTGGACAAGATGACCTCTCATGGTCCCTTCCAGTCATATGATTCTATGAAATAGGTCTTTTCCAGTTCTGATATAATATTATGGTTTTGACATGGCTTTCTTTCAAGCACTGTATTTCAGTGGTTGTTAGGAAGTAGCAGTGGGGAAGTAAGACTGTGAACAGCCCAGTTCTTAGTATCACTTGCATTTAATAGAAAACTCCTTGGTGCATCTGATTGAAGTAGGTCAGATAGTGTGAACACAAGGGAAAGAAGAGGATGCACTTTTGTGCAAGGAGCAACCACTAACTTGGTTCTTGTACTTCTTCACAGTAGGACCTGGGGAACCACAGCACCGGCCCACAATGCTAGGCAACTTGGGTATGTCTACACTCAGCTAGGAACAAGCCTCATAGCCTGGGTAGATAGACTCAAGCTAGCAGTAGTGTGGACATTGTGGCATGGGCTGCAACGGAGGCGCTCAGGCCCAGGGGTTTGGCTGGGATGCTATTTTTAGCATGCTAGCTCCTCTACCTGGTCTAGGAAGCTCGATCCCAGCTGCAGTGTAGACATACCTGTGATGTTACACCCCACAGTCTTCATAGAAATATGGTTATGATATGAATATGGCATAACTAATATACTTTATACAAGATGGCTCATGTAAGATATCATTGGAAAGGTTATGATTTACTGAATGTGATTATCCAATTTGTATGCATGTATCATTTCTGTATCTACAGTCAGGAATATTGACTATGTAACAAATACAGCTGTGTGGGTATTTAGGAGATATCAACCAGACAACCGGCTATCACAGCCTTGATGGCCCATTAAGAAGAAACAATAAGACTGTGAAGATACTAATCTCTCTCCTTCCTGAGAGGCATCCTGGGAAGTAGCTCTGACACTACCAGGTCAGGTGGACCTATCACCTGATACAAAATACCACCTTGGACACTGCTGGCATTTTTCCACTGTAGGGGGATGGGAATAAAACAAAGGATTCCTGCCTTAAGTAAATCCTTTTTAAGGGCTGGGGAGGGGGTTGATCTGGACTCTCCTCCATTGCCTACCCAAGAAGAAGGGCTGCTGAAAGAACCCGAAGGGACAAAGAAACTAACCTGAAGTGAAAGGCAGGGGTGAGTCCAGACTGAGACAGGGGTCCAGTCTGTAAGAAATAACTGGAACTCTGAGCTACAGAAACTCTGCATCCTGCCTAATTCAACATTTAGGGTAATACATTACATTTTGTAACCTGTTTATTTAGTGAATCAAGCTTAGTTTGCGTGTTTTGTTTTATTTGCTCAGTAATCTGCTTTGTTCTGTTTGTTATCTCTTATAATCACTTAACATCTGCCTTTTACAGTTAATCAATTTTTTTTATTATTAAACCCAGTTTGTGCAATTTCTAACTGGGTGTGTGTGTGAAGTTATGCATATCTCTCTTCACATTTATGAGTTTGCGCTGTGCAGATTTTTATACACAGCACAAGACATTATACCTTTGGGTCTGCACTCCAAGGGAGGTGGGCATCTGAGTGCCAGGGCAAGTCCCTTAAGCTGAGTCTTCCCAGCTGATCTCAGTGTCTGTCTGCAGCTGGATGTGGCCCTGTCTTCATGTATGCTAGAGGAGGCTTAAGACCCTGGTTCAGCAAGACAGGTTAAAGGGGACCCAGGCTGACAGAACAGGCAGGCTCAGTGGTATCTCAGTACATCAGGTGGCACCTTAAAGGGGGGCAGCCTGTCACAATACCCTCAAAGCTCAGAGAGAGGAGGGGGGACAAGCAGATGGTTGGCTGATGCCAGGCCCCTTCTCACCAACATGTGGACTAAAGCTTAAGGAGGAAATGTATACTGCCCCTCCCGAATGCAAGTGAAACACTGTTCCTCAGGGTGCTCCCCAGTGCCACCAAAGGTGTTCTGCCCGCCTGGGTGCTCCTCAGTCAGAATGTCTCTGGTGGCACATGGCTGCTCTGCTCCCAGCTCCATCCTGGCTGTGGCTCACCGAGCCCTTTATAGATAGGTTTGGAAGGATTCGATTTGGGGTAAATTTCATCCTTGCAGAACATGGTTTACCTACATAACCCCAGATCACCTAATGACACTTAGACAAACCAGAGATTTCAGTTAAAAGCAACCCAATAACATACTCGATAGCTAGCTCGATAACCCCAATAGCATAAGAAAGGGAGAAAATTGTACATGGGTATTAAATTTGTTCACGTGAAAAAAAATAGCTGGATAAAGCAAAGTATTAAATCACTTAAAATACTAAATTAAAGATCTTATTTGCTGCTTAGTGATCTGTCCATTATAAATTCATCTCTTCTGGAGTGTAAAAACAGAGTGAAAAACAATAAAGTTTTTATTTTCCCTGTTCTTTCCCCAGAATCTCACTCCTCCTCGATATAATTGAACTTCAATAATACATTCAGCTACCAGAATAAAGCACGTTACTTTGTCCTTATGCCTCCTACAGTCTTGCCTGCTGCTGAAATGAATCCCATAATAATTTGGGGGCATGTTAATTTTTTTAAAAAATATATAGCCTAGGGAAAATGAATGTTTTTGCATTTTTTTATGGCTGGATTATTTGCTGGTACAGTAAGATGAGAATGTGGAAAGAACAATGGTTCTGAGACTTTTTTTGTTCAAACCTCTTTTTCTAGATGAAAAGTCCAATGCAAACAGAGAAGAACAGTTGATTGTTTGTACAGTTGATGTTTGTAATACATCTCACTAATACATCAGACTTATAGTAAGTGACAGCACATTTCAATGCGTTTACAATATTATATGCTTTCAATATTTTTATCAGGAATCTGAATCAGCGAACTACATTTGAGACATATATCAATTTAAATAAATGCATTCCTTGTAAATGTACACAGAAACCAAATGCCCCGGGGGAAAAAAACAAAAGTATTATTTCCGAGGTCCAGCCATAAACAATTGCCGTTATTGATGCAGCATTATTGATCACCCATATAGATAACAGCCTCACTTATAGAGATAATAAGAGTGAAGTGCTGTATTTGTTGTTTTTGTTACCTTTGCACACACAAACATGCCAAATGCACTTTTAACTAACTAGCAGAGAATGATGTTACTGCAATCAAAAAGCAGAATGAGTCGGTCTTACTTAAAAATGAATATAAAATGCAAAGGGCCAGATTCTGATCTCATCAGCAGTGAAAGGGCTTAGACCAATGCCCATTTAAGTCAATGGAAAGACTCACCCATTGACTGATCAGACCCTAAATCTGGAATAAATCAACTGACTTCAATGGGATTATTCTAAATCTGCCCTCAGCGTAACTCACAGCAGAATCTGGCTCAAATAGTTTAATTTTGACTGTTATTCTTACGTCATCACCACCAGGTCTTTAGTCAATTTTGACTTAGTCCTTAATCAGGCAAACTCCCATTGAAATAAAAGGTGTTTGCCTGAATAAGAATTTAGTAAAATTGGATGGCCTAATACTTCCAGTCTTGGGAATGGCTTGTATATAGAGGAAAGGAATCTCCACAGTTTTCATTTCATAGCGTTTCCTATTCACCCCTGCATTGGGAAAGACATGCCTCCACTCTTCAGCAGAAAGGAGAGAGACATCCCATTCTCTTAACTAATGGAGCCCCCAAGATCTGTATAGTTCTCATGGGTCACACAGGAAAAAATGTGTCAGATCCATGAGTAGAACATAGGTCTCTTGAGTGTAACACATTCACATCAGCCACTTCCCCAAGCAAACAGTGATTAATTACTGGAGATCACCCAGATAATAAAACAGACAGAATGAACAGCATTTATGTGGAGCCTTTTGAATTATTTAGGCACTTTGGTTATTTGGTAACAATATTTTTTTCAATTATTTCAGTTCAGCTGTAAGTTTAAAGGTTAAAAAAAGATCATGATGATCTTCATGATTTTAACATTTCCCCCCTCTCTGTTGACCTTAATCACTGCATACTTAGCACACAGAAGCATGCATATGGGACAGGTTTCTTTATGAACATTTTTCCTCCATTATTTCTGCACAGTGGTTTGTTACTGCATAGTTGCTCACGTGTGCACGACGATTCTTTATTTCAAGGTTGCCGCGCTTGCTGGTTACTGTAGGATCTCTCCATATCTCCCAATGGTTTGTTTTTGTAGGGCCGTTTCTCTGTGTTAGCTCTGTTGGCACCAATTTATTAAGAAAAGAATGGAAGCATTGGCTTGGGAAAGAAAAGCAAGTCAGGAATTACATCAACATTGTCAACAGATGCAAGAAAAAAGAAAGGTTAATTTTTCAGCCTATGCATTTCAATATGCAATATAAAGAGTAAGTGTATTATGCACATGCATATTACAAGTATCAACCCACCACAAATGATCACTTAACACATTTTCACATGAGGCAGGAAATAAATTCCTTTGGCAGCCACCAAACGTGTGCTAAAACAACGAGGAAGACCTGTGAATCAATGCACTGTTCTGAGTCAACACTTCCTTTTCCCCACTTTAATCATATACATCAATTTGTAAGTCTTTAAGCAGAATCCATGTCTTCATGGGTCTTTGTACAGTTTCTCACTGGACCTTTGGACACTACCATCATATCAATATTAAATAATAATCTCAAATCATTTATCTAATAAAACTTGATTAAAAAGGTTACAGAAATTGCAATCCAGCATCCTACTCCTTCTACCACGTACAGCAAAATATCCATATGTTTCACTAGCACATTTCATTTCTAAGTAAGTCCTGGCCCAAATAGTCACACTCTTTGGTTCTGTTTCCTCTGAACCCTGTTAGAACATTTTGCCATCTGCTACCCCAGCGACAGATGTCTCCATGATTGACAGATCAGGCTGAATATAATTTATCGATGCCCCCATATACTCCACCACTCCAAATTTAGCAGTTCCTAAATAAGCTGTGCCTAAATCAAGCAGAGTACAACAAAAGCATCTTTCATATTGAAGTTTGCTCACATTTGCGCTACCCCAGAGTGCTGCATTCCAAATTTAAAGAGTGCCTGATATCTTCAGAGAGAGCTATTAGGAAATTAAAAGAGTCATTTTCAACTCAGCTGCAATAAACAATCAGAACAATGAAGCGCTCTGCTCTAACCAACAACAGATTTCCTCTTAATCGGTACGTTTACTGACAACATACAGCATGGATATACAACCAGTGACAGCAAAATGTTCAAGATCACAGTCAGAGAGCATGTTGTAAATAATACACACTCACCAGGGGAAGGATTGCCAGATCCTGTGTTCCTGTAGGAACAGAAACAAAAGCTTCTTATATTGTGCAGCTGGGCAAGGCTGGCTGTTTTTCCACTGTACCAATCCACAGAGATTGATGATACCCAAAAGTAAACTTTTCCATTGTCCTGCTTTGATAGTTCAGAGGGTAAGGATTTCCGAGAGGTGGTTAATCAGGCAAAACAATGCCTTAGTACACTGAAATGGGTAAGAGATTGATTGCACATTGAAGAACATGAAGTGCTATAAAGTATCTGACATTTATGTAGCGGTTTTCCTTCTCTTGAAGATTCCCAAAATGCTTTACAAGCTTTAACGCTGGAGTTATTTCACTCCACACTGAAATCCAGACATTTGTCTGGTGAAATGTAACAGCTGTTTATGCACAATGAGGTTACACAACAGCTGGAGACAGGTAGTGAAGAATACCATGTAGAATTGAAATTGTAGGGCAGATTTAGTTAGGAGGGACGTACATAACCACTTTGGAATTTGGCCGGCATGCCACCTACTCGTGTTCTTTGAAAACTTAATAGTCCCAAGTAATCAGAACCTTCATTTTACGTCTTACCAAAACGATAGCATCTCCAACACCGCACTGCCCCCTAGCACCATGCTGAGGCACTGATGCCGTACTGAATCTGAGCAAACTGCTAAGTCACCAACGCCACACAACCTTTTCCATCGTGGGATTTCTCTGGCGGTCTCCTATGGAAAGGATGAGCCTGCTGAATTTGTAAGATCAGTTGCACTATATGAAGTGGAATGATAAGAATCTCTTTCAGGTCTTGCATTCCTGTTTTTCCGCAGGCAAAGGTTACCAATCCCTTCATCTCAGGAGTCAATTCAAAGTCCAGTGAAGACAATGGGTTTTAGATCAGAAATCTGCTGCCAGGTGGCAAAGTGACAGATAAATAGCCAGATGTTGTGGGTATCTGCAGAAAAACCCCAGATCTTGCTGTTTCATATACTGTGAAACAAACCCATATTGACTAAAAAGGAAACTGTTTTGCAGTCATGTAAAGAAACAGGTTTTCATCACTCACATTACCCTCATTTTACCCTCTGAGGTGTGACAAGAGCGAAAAAGCTTAATTCATCACAGAACAAACTCAGACGTTTATGCTCCATTTCTTTGGGTTCCTATGTGCTTTCATTAGCACATTATACCCAGCATAGAAGATTGTTTTACTGTAAACCAGGATGTATATCCCAAATACAGAATTGCCAACCCCAAATGCTGAAAATTGCCAGCCAAAAACATCATGAGATTTGTTTAAGAATAGTAAATGTGGAGTTCCTTTTATCTGTCTTCTGGTTTCTGAGCCTGTAGGATGCATCAGACTTTTCTCCCCAATCAGGAGGGCTAGAAACTTTTTTTTTAAATGAAAGCTGAGAGGCTCATTTAATCCAATGCCCCCCAAGAGCTGGGACTTTAAGCAAAACATCAAATATCACAAGACTCACAATAAAAATCACAAGAGATGGCAACACTGTAAAAACCAGGAATGCATGAAAAATATAGGTAGGCAATGAATAATAAGTGGGAAAGCAACAGAATTAAAGTAAAGCTCAGTGCTTTACACACCAGCTATGTTCAGGGCTGAGAGGACTAGTTGCAGGAGAAAATTCAATGTGGTGCTAGTATCCTGCACTTTCGCTGTGGTTATTTCAGCTCTTCCCGTTCTGCAAACTTTCACTGAAATGCTACAGACTCTCAGATCAGAATGGTGGGACCACATAGCTAATCAAAATCACCCTCTGCTTCTGGGTGCCTCCGTTTTTGGGTGGTCAACTTGATACATATAGAGGGGGATTTTCAAAGCATTCAGTGTGTGCTTAACTCTGTTCCCCTGGGAGTCGGTGAGGCTTTTACCACTGACATCAAGGGGAGCAGAGTTAGGCTAACACTGAGCACTTTTGAAAATCCCATCCTTTTGCACACCCGGAATCAGTGTACACTTCGGAAAACGTTGGCCTTAGTTTGTAAACTTTTTTTAAAAATAGTCCTTTTACCCTGTTTAAAATTATAAGGACAAATTTACAAAACCCAGGCAAGTTGCTCTTGAGCAGCATCTGCACATCTGTAATGGAACCTGCTCTGTGCTTTAAACTGAATGTTGAACCCCTACTCATAGACTCTAAGGTCAGAAGGGACCATTATGATTATCTAGTCTGACCTCCCGCATGATGCGGGCCACAAAAGCTGACCCACCCTCTCCTGGAAGAATTCTCTCCCTTGACTCAGCTGTTGAAGTCCCCAAATCATGATTTAAAGACTTCAAATCGCTGAGAATCCTCCAACAAGCGACCCCTGCCCCATGCTGCGGAGGGAGGCGAAAAACCTCCAGGGCCTCTGCCAATCTACCCTGGAGGAAAATTCCTTCTAGCCTAGTGTTGAGAAAATATTCAATACAACCTGGGACAAATTGCCTATCAGCATAACTCCATAGGAGGATTCGACCCCAAAACATTCCCTCGGAAAGCATACAATATGTACAGGATGTGTCATAACAATTTTCAGTAAAACCTTTGCAAGGCTTTTTAACAGGTAAGTAAACTGAATATTAATATGCGACAGTCCCATGGAACGATACATGGAGTTTTTCCTGTGTCTCATGTCACAAGAGCTAGTTGTACATTTTGTGATGGAATATTTTTCCATAGGAAAATGCCAATTCATAAAAAGTGAATCATTCTGAGGAAATGTGTCAATTTCAACAAAATTTTGCTTAGGAAAAAATGCAACGAAGAGTTCTAATAAGGTCAAAAAGTCCCATTTCTGATAAGGTCAAAATGTTCAGAATGGAATGTTTATATTTTACATTTTAATATGACTTTTAATTTCTATTTTTTCAAATGTTATAACAGTATTTAAAAAGTCAAAATTAGAACAAAATATTTTTCTTTTATCTAAACAAAACACCATGATTGACCCAAAACAACCTTTTTGATAGACATAATTTAATTTTGTGGGAATTTTGGAATTTTCTTTTGTTCAGTTTTGGAATGGAATTCTTTTTTGAAATTGCCAAATTTCCAGTTCCCATCCAGCTCTCCATGTCACTAATCCACAGAGAAAACCATCACTAAGTACTTAACAATATAGGGCCTCATGCCGATTTCACTTCTGTGTTATCATTGACTTCCATGGAGTTTCTCACTGGTGTAAAATCAGAATTAGGCCTGTGTACTGTTCAGGAGAACCTTGACAGTGAATTAGGCCTTTTGAGACATTATATGTAATGCACTAATAATCAATGGGTTGTACATTTTTCACTGTCCAATCAGGACACTATCCAATAGTACATAGTGATTCTAACAGGGCCCTGTGGGGAATAATTATATAAATGAGATAAATGAGTTTGTGTTCACATGCTAATGATCCAAACAATCATTAGCTGTTAATTTCAAAACATGTATGGCAGTATTTATCTGAGGGCTAAATCCTCTGGCTCAAGTAATGGATGCAAAATTCTATTCTACCTTGGTTATTATACCATGCCTATCACCATGGAATCTGGGCACATTCCAGTAGCACATTAAGTGACATGACTAGCATCTGTAATGCATGGTTCTGTCTTCCTTTTTTTCAGAAGGCCCTGAAGAGAGAAGGCTTGGTGTCACTGCTCTGGAAGGGCCAGCGGGTCAGAGCAGGAATATATAGGGGTGGCGCTCAATAACCTTTGCCCCTAGAAAGCACCATTCGATCTACACAGCCATTTAGAGGAAGGGGAGGACTGAGCGAGAAGCAAAGGCATGGCCGGTGGGACCACACAGACTCATTCTGGTTCCATACTTATACATTGTGGCCCTGACTCAGGAAAGTACATGAGCTTGTGCTTAAGTCCATCCCCATTCAAGAGAGCACTTCATCACAAGCTTAAAACCCATTGACTTCAAAAGGACTTATCCACATGCTTAAGTGCTGTCCTGACTAAGGCTTTCTTCCTGAATTGGAGCCTCTACGGCAGGCTGTGGGCAGTTCTGCAGTAGCAGCCATGGAGAAGCTGCACAGATGCTGTCTCCAGGGAGGGAGGGCTTTTGCCCCTCAAATTCTGATGCAGTCCTCCTGCATACAGCTTGTGTACTCATGCTGGGCTTTGGGGACCAGGGTTTGACCCCATATAGCTCTTAATGGTGTATTTCTGCAATCATTTTGATTTTTCCCTGTTTGTTTCTCTTTTTTCAGTAAAAAACATAACGTCAAAGAATCCAATTCATCTCTCTGCCTTCGCCCCCAACTGTTACAGTGAAATGCATAGGGCCAAATCATGATCACTTTATGTAGCTCAGGAACATTAGCTGTGCATAGGGGAAGTAAGCAGCACATAGAAGAGATCGGAAGCCCCTTTCCCAGTTTGTGAATATGGCACAGAGCAACTGTCCATCTACTCCTTGACAGCTACTATAGCCTCTGGGCTGAAGCAGTTTACACAAGCCGATCTTCAGTTTCACTGCACAAAGATAAACCAGAGGGTCCACATTGTTGCAGTTCTACTGATCCCATCCCATCCCCCACCCAACTCTAGCCTGTCTCACAACCAAATCCTCCTTTGTGGGTCAATTGCAGAGGCTTCTGCAGAACTATGCTTCATAGCATGCAATGGATATGCAAGGAGACCACTCCATGTCCTGCAATTTCACTATGTTCACAGCCACAGGCCAGTCTGTCTTCCATATTCCTTCACTCAGGTTTATTGCCATAAATTCCATTCATATTACTGGCCATTATCCTCCACCCCAAAATCATTTCACCCCCTCAGCCAGCTCCCAGCCCCCCTTCCCTAGGCCCCATATCTGTAAAACAACAGACCCAGGCATTTTCAAAGATATATTACATTTAGCTGTGTAACTCCCATTCAATGTAATGAATTCTGGCTCTAAGGTTAACACTTCTGGAGGGACATTCACAAAAAGTCTGGGGGCAGGGAACCTGGGAGCATGTGGCTCTGCAAAGTTGCTCATTTAACAAATCGTTAGCAGTCACATGAAACTTTTAAAAAAACCACAATAACAAAACCTTGATGAATAGAAAGTTTCTGATTTAACCTGTTTTTGGAACCTTGAAAGTTATGCAAGGACTTCCTGGCTGTCAAGACAACACAGATCAGTGGGTCTGGCATGCCTTCATCACAGACTGTTAATGGAAATAACTAGGGAAATTCCTGAACCAATAGCAATTATTTTTGAAGAGTCATAGAGAAATACAGGAAGAGCAAGAGAATTTTGGGGTGAGGTGAGGGGGTAGGGAAGCAATCATGAAACCGATCTACAAGAAATTACAAAAGAAGTGATCCTGGTAATTATTGTCAGGTAAGTCCTGTTTCCATTCTCAGTAAATAATGTAATAAGTATTAAGAGGAAAACCTGTATACTCCTAGGGCACAATTTTGCCTTCGGTTATCCTGTGCAATTGCCACTGAACTCAGTGGCAGTTCTACATTTGTAACCAAGAGCAGGACTTAGTTCTCAGCAGATAACATAGCCATATGCAGCATGGTTTTATTAAAACCCAGAACACATGCTAGAGAAACCTGATCATTTCTTCTGAGAGAATTTCAAAATGAATAGGAAAAAGGATCACAACAGATATAACGGAAGTATTGGAGCATAAGCTTTCGTGGGTGAATGCCCACTTCATCAGACACAAGTCTGATGAAGTGGGCATTCACCCACGAAAGCTTATGCTCCAATACTTCCGTTAGTCTTAAAGGTGCCACAGGACCCTCTGTTGCTTTTTACAGATTCAGACTAACACGACTACCCCTCTGATACTTAACAGATGTAAGATAGCTGGATGGACTTTAGGAAACCATTTAATAAAAAAAAAAGACTTACTGGAAAAAATAATTCAAACTTACTTGGGTATAATCACTTTTTCATGGTCTGAAAACTGGGTGAAGGAGCATAAACAAAGGGTAATAATACACTGCATTGTATCAGGTCGGTGGGAAGTCTCCAGTAGGGAGTTGCAGGGATCAGAATTAGCCCTGGTTTTACTTAACATCTTTATTAATGATCTGGGAGAAGTGGCAAATGCTATCAGCAAGTTAATTAAATTTGCTGAAAACGCTAAGGGCTGTATGTGGCTCTCAGTTATACCAGAGCAACTCCCTTGATTTCAGGGGACTGCAGTGGCATAAATAAGAGCAGAAGATATTGCAAACACCTGTGAAGGCACAGATACACTATAAACTGGGAGAGAGAGATGCAGGAAATAACACTATGAGAGTCAACCTGGGAAAATTGCAAACTAATCAAGGGTCTGATTCTACCATAAGTGCTACATTTTTACTAAAGCACTTCCATTTTCAAGAATATTTGGCATAATATAGTACTATTATATGAAAGGTGAAAGAATAAAGCCCCAAGGGAACTATTAATTTGAACACAGATATATAATAGAAGGGAAATCACTGGCAAAACTCACTTTGTGCCTGATTCTCTACTGCCTTGCACCTAGGTTGTCATTTACACTTGTAAGTGTAAAATATTACGAGAATGGTAGTTTTAAACACCCACATAATTGCACAGGTATTAGCTGACTACATAAGATGTAGGGCATCAGTGAATTAGGTCTAATGACTTGGATGGGAGCAGGATTGAGCCTTTTAAAAGCACTAATACCAATCCAAGGTCCCTTTGGGTAACATTTACCAGGCTGGATCTGAGCTTTGCAATGCAATATGGCTTAAATTGACAGTGTCCCTCTAAATGGCTCTGCTGGGACTCTGCCTTAAATACTGTGCTGGATCCTGGGCACTTCAGTACCAAAAAAGATGTCAACAAACTGGAATGAATTCAGAGAAGGGCAATAAAAAATGCTTGAAGAACTCAAGGGATTGATTTATGAGGAAACATGTCTTCATAAATCAATCTCTAGAGACCTTCAATCACTTTTGTTGCCTTTCTCCGAATTCTCGGCAATTTGTCAACATCTTTCTCATATTAAAGGTACTAAGTAGAAAGAACCAGGCTGAGAACACACCTAAGGAGAAGTAGTAATAGAAAGATGAAGCATTTGAAAGATCATGTAAACAGCAATGCGGGAGAAGAATTGTTTAGAATGGTACAAGGAGGTAAAAACAAGAGAAATAAGATGATAATGAGAGAAGGCAAATTTAGAAAGGAAAACATTCTAAGGGCAAAATCTTCTCAAAGGAAGTGGAAATCCTCTATTACCAGTTCTTCTTCTCATATAAAAACAGTACATGGGGGAACCAGAGGATCCACACATTGGGGGGAGAGCCACAGAGCCTGATTTGGCACTCACACTGGTATAAACTTCTGGATTGGACAAAATACTATAGGAAATGAACCTATAATGGATCCTGGAAGATGGCTGATATAACTGAATAGATATTTTCCATCTCTAATTTCTCTGATGCTGTGATTTACTTTACTGGAAGTTGTGTGGCTAAGTGTCATGAAAATCTTTGAAAACATCAAAATAAAAGCAATTAAGTATAGATGATTGAAAATGACCCATCAAAACCTTTTTCGGTGGAATACTGGACTGTCGAATAAATGGAATTTTTCAAAGAATGTGTCTGCTTTCCTGGAATATTTTCAGTTTTTCAGCCAAACTTTTCCAGTTGCAAAAACTAATTAATAAAGTTTTTGGTTTTTCGACACACAGTTGAAAACTTCAGGTGGGGGCCTGGGAAGAGAGAGGAGGACTTTTTCCAACCAGCTCCAATTGTAAGCTCTTTGGGGCAGGGTCTGTCATTTTCTAGATGTGTAAACAGCACCCAGCAAAATGAGGCCTTGACCTGGTTGCTCTTTAGATGCTACTGCAATACAAATGTTAATAAATATTTAAATAAATAATAATAATAATAATAACTTAAATCCATAAAAGCCACTTATTCTGCATTAAGGCTCCATGCTTAACAACAACAGCCCGCCCCACCGTTCTGTATCATTGAGACAATAATTCACTGTCAAGGTTCTCCTGAACAGTACACAGGCCTAATTCTGATCTTACACCAATGACAAACTCCATGGAAGTCAATGATAACACAGAAATGAAATCAGGATAAGGCCCTATATTGTTTACATGAGGAAAGGCTGAGACAGGATTTTAGAACTGGGTCTTATTTGTGAGTAGCTCCCATAGTCACTGAGAAGCATCTAGCCCTGGTTTGGACTCTTTGGAAAGACTGGCAGAACATAGGGGCAGCCAGATAAAGATGAATTTTCACCTTAATGTCAAATATTCTTAATCACGTGAGTTTACAGACTCTAAGTTCCTTTAAGAATATTGCTGAGATTCAATAAAAATGAGTAATTGTCTATTATCACGTCATATAATACATACACAGCATCTCCTCTCACCTATGCCAGCTTACTGTGGTGCACCTGCACTGAACTGCTGCCTAAGCTGTCTTGATCAAATATGTAGGGATAGTGATTCCGATTCTCCACTGAGTAAGTTCTTGTCTCTAAGGGACATAGCCATGCCCTCCCCGTTTATGTGAACAGGGAAGGACCTAGGTATAGTGGAACAGCTACAGTGCTGCTGCACGTGTAGAAGCAATGGACTCCTCCCTACTAGGTGCTGTAAGCAATGCTTTGCAGTCTCTTTCCATGGCAGTATGGGAGGGGTAGGCCAGTGAGTTTGTGACAAGGCAGGTTCACTGATAAAAGCTGCCATACAAAGAGGACACAGGGGTCACAGACTCTAATACAACTATGTGGGTGCTATTTGCTCTGGAGGAGAGGATTCTGTCCACCTCTGCCCCCACCCCACCCCTCCGGCCCCCAAAGAGCCCCTGCACATGGTCAAGCTTTTGCGTTGGGTTTTAAGATTTGGCCCTAAAACACCAATTTGTCTTGATGAGTGGCAAATGCATCATGTGGGAGGATTCCAGGGCCTGAGGTATCTTCTCACACCCCCCACCATAACTCCTGTTAATCCAGTGCAAAACTGCTATACCTAAGAATCAGGTCCCTGGTATATTGCAGTTTCTGGCCAAAAATTTTTCAGTTTTCGTGGCTGAAATTTGACAAAAAAAAAAAATCTGTATTTGGGGTTTCAGGGTGGGTATTTTTTTTTTTGACAAAACATGGACATTTTCCACTAAAAATTTCAATGAAAACAAAAAATCTTTAGTTTTTGTTTAAAGTTTAAGGATGTTAAAAAAAAAAACACATTTTCTAACCCGCCCTATTTATCATGCTGCATTTGTTCAGATAGCTTCTTGGTCATCACCACGCTGAGATTTCTACATGGTTGAAGACTGATAAACAGGTGAGAGCA
Organism: Chrysemys picta bellii; assembly: GCF_011386835.1. Taxonomy (NCBI): domain Eukaryota; kingdom Metazoa; phylum Chordata; order Testudines; family Emydidae; genus Chrysemys; species Chrysemys picta. Next base: position 133,715,884 of record NC_088791.1, read on the forward strand.
GAGAATCTTTCTTCTGTTTTGGCTGTTTGTATTTATTTAAGTACAAGACCCTGGCCATTGCAGGCAGAAATGTTTTTCAATGTATCTTTTTCCTCTGAGCTGAAGTTTCCCATCTCTATCTTCCCTTGGCCCAATAAGGAGCATTGTTCTTTGTTGTTTTTTTCCCCCTGCACTTTGTGCCACTCAAAACCAATTTGATCCCTTCTGTACTTTCTCATATCCTTGCTCCAGCAAACATTCTTCTGAAACTAGCAAAAATCTCCTTCCAAGACCCCTAGAGAGCCGATGTCAGGTCAAAAGGTTTCTCTGAGTCAGGAAACCTAAGGTTCCTTTTTCTGATACTGCCAGCTTAGAAACTTCTAGCTCAGGTGCAGGACCAAATTCTGGGCTCCTGGGCCTGGCTGTGCCCTCCCTTACACCAGTGTAACTATGGACTGCAATGGAGGTACTCCCCGGTTTACCACAGCACACAAAAGAACAGAATTGAGCCTTACTCTGTCTCTGGATATTTGGATAATATGGCAAGATCTGCTTCAATCTGAGACCCTCAGATCAGCTGCTAATTCACAGAATGGAAGCTTGATAGATTCACACTGTTCTAACCCACTTTTCTGCTATTTGCTTCAAATCCAAACAGCAGCAGGGAGTATTCATCTAAAGAACATCAAATAGCAAATATGAATAAGAAAGGATGGCATCACTGGGCTGTCCCAGCATGGTCTAAACTATACATCCCTCCAGTGGCTGGTGGGAGGCGGGGGGAGAAACATGTTCTCTGTGTCATGCATCTCACTTCACAACAGAAAAAAAAGGAGCTGAGGAATTCCTGATTCTGGCTGGCTGAAGGCTGGAAAATTGGTTTGGTTTCTGCAAAGATCATGTGCTCAATTCAGCTCTCATTTACATCTGTGTAAGTACGGTGTAACTGCAAGCGGTGAAGTTACTCTGGATTTACAACAGTGTAACTGAGATTAAGATCTGCCCCATGTAGTAACTAGAACTGATCAGAATGTCCCCCCCTCCACACACACAAAATTTTGATGAAAAATCAAAACCCAAAATAGTTTAACCCCAAAATGCCACCATGGCATTAGCATAGCTCAGTTGAGGTCAACTGAGCTACAGTGATTCTCACCAGCTCAGGCTGTGTAAATAAGAACATACAGCGGGATACAGGATTTATCATATTGGATCAGACTATTGCTTCGTAAAGGGCCTGTTCCTGCAAATACTTACTCCACTGAAGCTAATTGAATGATGCTGATGTAAAGCTGGGGGGGAGATCAGAATCAGCTCCAATGGGAACAGTCACATGAGTAAGGATTACTTAGGTGAAAAGGGGTATGAAGGTCTTGAAGGATTGTGCCTCAGTTGTGTCAGGATTGTATCCCATTTCCTGAGATGGCCCATATCTGAACCTTCAGAGGAAGGAAGAAAGGACCAAGACCAGGCTCCACCCCGAGCCAGAATGTCTACACTGCAATTTTACAGCCCCGCAACCTGAACCCCACAAGCCAAAGTCAGCTGACATGGGCCAGCTGCAGGTGTTTAATTGCAGTGTAGATATATTCTTACAGATTAGGGTGAGACCTAACATAGGGAGCAGATTATCCCAAATCTGCCTGCTGCAGGGTGCTTCCTCTGAAGCATCTGGTCCATCAAAGACAATGGACCAGCAGTTATATGTGGACACAAATGTTGGCAGGTGCAAAGCTAGATGTCCAAGTGCTAGTGTTTGCATTCAAAATTAACTGCGACCACAGTTATTTGTGGGTGCAAAATGCCAATTTTCACAGTTTGGTCCAGTATGAACGAAAATAACAGAGACCCAATTCCTGGATTCCCTGGGAACTCAGAACACATGCTTCTTTTTTGAGCCTTGCAACTACAATGGGGGATGTTCTTATACTGACACATCGGGAACGTGTGTATCCAATTCCCACTATACCACAGAACTCTAAGTACAGCAGTACTTGCCCTTAGAAGTCTAAGGTCAAGGGTGCAAGCCAAGTTTACTCAGCTCCTGTCTCTTTCCCTGCTCCTAAGTACATACTTCTCTCTCGCTGTTCCAGAACATGATCCCTCCCACCTTCCCAGCCTTCCCCAAGACGGGCAGAAGACCTCGACTGGCCCACCTTTGAATCTGCCCCCTTTCACATGCCACCTACTTGTGTGGCTGCTTTGTGTCAGCCCTATGTTAACTCCTGTTCTGGAGGAATTCTCCCCAGATCCCTTGTGGCTCCGGCATGCCTTATATCTTGCCCCAGCAACATATAGAAAGCAGAGGCCAGAGAGGGTGGAGGTGGGGTGTTACCAATGCACAGCAGTTGGCAGTGTGAGCTTGGTGCAGTGCGGGGGGAACACATGATATATCTCTGAAAAAAAGAGTAAGTGCACTCCCGCAGTGCCCTGTAGGCATGGTGTCCGTCTGAGCACTCGACGGGTAGTGGGATTCCAGCAGGGCTATCCAGGCCTTACAGTTCCACACCAGTTCCCCCATGCAGCGCTACTTTGGCTTTAAAGCCACAATAGAGCCTTCAAACCTTTGTTTCTAACTACAGCTGAACTCTAATCTTCATAGGAGTCATTGCACAGTAGGCCCCAAATCCTGCCCCTCCTGCAGGTACACTGTGGTTCTGCTGCATAGGGAGCAGGATTTCAGGAGTTCACACAAAAAGTGAAAATATCCTGTGTTCTGTGGACCCCAGCTCCTCAGGGCTTCCTATATGTCCCTAGGGAGTGGTTCTGTGGAGTCTGGAAAGGGGTGGAGCCAGTGGATCTGCTCTTCTACTCTGTGGATTTACCACCCACTGACCCTACAAAGTTGGAGGAATGTGTGTGAAGGTTTCTCCAGTCCTAAAGCTGGAATCGTATAGCTGCCGAGTGAATCCACCGCTGCTCTACAGCCTAAGACAGGGCAGATTCCTCCCCTGCTGCCCCAATAGAAACCCCTTTGCCCAGCTCAAGTTGTCTGGCTGAGTGCTGGGAAAAGAATTCCCCCTGGGGTGCACAAAACCACATCAGGACAACATTGGAGATTAAAAGCAAAAATAACTTTTCCTATCTGCATGGTTGGTCTGCATGGTGGCATTACAAGCTGCTCTCTCAAAGAGGTTGCACAGGTGTGGAGAACATTCTGTTGGAGTCAAGACCCACTGCATGGAATTGAAAAACAAAACTGCCCTAAGAATCATACTGTGCTCTATCCCTCGCTACTTTGGAAACCTCTCACCAAAGTTATTGGCGAGCAAGGGAAGTTGGTCCAATAACAGGTGTTTGCTCACCAACCTTATTTTAGCAAAGGAAATTGCTACTCTGATCACATGTGCTGGGCTGCATATTTGTAGACATGGCATTTTACCTAGCTGTGCGTCATAAAGACTGGGGCTAAAACAATTACTTGGTAGGCTGTAATTTAGTCAAATGATATCAATAGATTAGAGTGTGTGTGTGCAATATTTATGAGCAAAGAGAGAGAACAAGAGAGACGTATTAAATCCATTTCCTAGAATATCCATAAAAAGACTAACAACATCCCCCTGCTTCTGTTAAGCTTCATTTCTGCGCTACCCAACACAAAACACAGCAAAAAGAAATAAAGCAGAAAAGGACCCAAGCTCCCATTTCTCTTGCAAAGCAAATTAACCCGTAAAAGCCAAACAGAACAAGTGGCAACTAACAAGACTCATGCTTAATATCACTGCTCAATTACTTGCATTCCCCCTATCTTTCATCTCTGCATTGTCAATTTAGATCGGGGTAGGCAACCTATGGCACGTGTGCCGAAGGCGGCACACGAGCTGATTTTCAGTGGCACTCACACTGCCCGGGTCCTGGCCACCGGTCCGGGGGGCTCTGCATTTTAATTTAATTTTAAATGAAGTTTCTTAAACATTTTACAAACCTTATTTACTTTACATACAACAATAGTTTAGTTATATATTATAGACTTATAGAAAGAGACCTTCTAAAAACGTTAAAATATATTACTGGCACGCGAAACCTTAAATTAGAGAGAATAAATGAAGACCTGGCACACCACTTCGGAAAGGCTGCCGACCGCTGGATTGTAATCTACGTGAGGGGAGGACCCTGACTTCATATTTTTCTCTAAAGCACTTAGCATACTTTCGATGTTACTGTGTATAAATAATCATGCATCATTTCAAATTAAACCCTGACCATAGTTGCTAAAGTAATAATATGTTTTCTTAATATTATTATTATTAGTACCCCAATTAGTGTCCCATTGTGCTTGGCACTCCACACCAGGGAAGGCAGGGACCCTGTCCAGATTGAAAAGATGCATGCTGGTTTCCTATCAGTTGCCTGTGAAGTGACATTTGAACCATAAAAAATCTACTACTTGCCTACAAGGTGGTGTTAGTATAGTTATTGCTCAGAAACAGGGCCGGCTCCAGGCACCAGCCCAGCAAGCAGGTGCTTGGGGCAGCCAAGGGGAAGGGGCAGCACGTTGGGCTGTTCGGTGGCAATTCAGCGGCGGGTCCCTCTTGGAGGGAAGCACTTGCCGCCAAATTCCCATCAAAGAAGAAAGCGGTGCGGTTGAGCTGCCGCCGGAGTGCCGCCGATCGCAATTGAGATCGCGGCTGTTTTTTTCTTTTTCCCCGCCGCTTGGGGCGGCAAAAACCTGGAGCCGGTCCTGCTCAGAAATATATTAAATCAGCTGGGTAAGGTGCTGAGCACACTCCACTCTCACTGAAGTCACGGGGAACTAAGTGCACTCAGCACTTTGAAGGATCATCCCCACTGGAGACGAACATTCTCAGTTGACTGCCCTCAGATGCTCCCAGCACGAATAAGTTGCTTTCGTTCTACAATTTAAGGGCCAAAGCCTGCTAGCTTTCTTCATGCTAGAAGTCTCATTGGGCCCTTGACTTCAGTGGAGCTAGGCTGATTTACACCAGCTGAGGATCTGGTTGACTGTAGATCTGCCTCCCTAACCCACACACGTAAATACAGATTTCATCCTATGCCCATCGCTCCCAAAGCAGAATCTTGAGTGAGAAGTTGAAAAGAAAAGAAAAGAAAAGAAAAGAAAAGAAAAGAAAAGAAAAGACTGCATCAACCTCATGCTATGTCATGAAGACTTAAAGACTTAAAGACAATGGGCTACATTCATCTGTGCTGTAACTCCACTGGACTCAATGGAGATATGCAAGTCATGCATGTGGCCGTAGGTGCCTTTATTATTTTGTGAAGCAAGAATCCTTTTTAAAGATTTAGATCTACTGTCATCATAAAATCCTCTGACCAAACCTACTGAATATGGTCATAAGCTGTTCTCTCTCTCTCTCTCTCGGGACTATTAGAATTTCACTATACTTCTTCCTTTTAAAAATTTAATGAGCTCATTTGTAAGGCCATGGTCAGGTTTTCAGTTTGTTGTGTCTTAAGACAGCTGTGTGTGTGTGTGTGGGGGGGGGAGAACCTCACAAGAAGTATGTAATAGCTTCCTGCTTATTTATCACTAAAACACACATATGTAAGGCAGAGGAGAACAGAAATGCTCCATAAGGGATGCAATGCTAGGAAAAGGTCTGACTGTTTCACTTGCTGCATAGTTATTACTGCATGGATCACATGGAAAATCTGATTCTCCTTTACCTAAATGTGGTAGTGAAAAAGGGCCTTAAAGTGGGCATAAATTACACTAAGATCTAGTCTACACTAGAAAAGGTTTGCCAGTATGGCTGTACTGGTACAGCTCTAAAGGCACATCTTTTCTAGTGAAGACTAGACCTTAGTATAGACCTAGTGGAGATGCAGCTTCTACTGGCAAAAATGTGCTTTTCTCAGTATAACTTATACCAGTTCTCTGAATGAAATAGCTATTGTTTTACAAATAACACTAGGCCTTTTGCTGGTATAAAAGTGTAAAAAAAAAAGAAAAATCACACCCCTAACTGATATTATTATAACAGCAAAAGTTTCTAGGGTAGACTTGGCCTTATACCAGGGGTCGGCAACGTTCGGCACGCGGCTCGCCAGGGTAAGCACCCTGGCGGGCTGGGCCAGTTTATTTTCCTGCTGACACGGCAGGTTCGGCCGATCGCGGCCCCCACTGGCCGCGGTTCACCGTCCCGGGCCAATGGGGGGGGGGGGCGGGAAGCTGCGGCCAGCACATCCCTCGGCCCGCGCCACTTCCCGCCACCCCCATTGGCCCGGGACGTTGAACTGCGGCCAGTGGGGGCCACGATCGGCCGAACCTGCTGCGTCAGCAGGTAAATTAACTGGCCCGTCCTGCCAGGGTGCTTACCCTGGCGAGCCGCGTGCCGAACGTTGCCGACCCCTGCCTTATACTCACTGACCAGGGTGGTATAAAGCAGCCTTAGAGTAAATTAGAATAAGGCAAAGAGTATATTAACTCCCAGGAAAGCAGATAACACCTTCTGATGCTACTAAACTAACTTTTCTAGAGAGTTGTTAACAACTAACCCTCTGTAGAACTCCAGATGTTAATAAGGTTCTGAAGAAAAGTTAGCTTCCACTCTAAAGGTCTCCGAAGAGTTAAGTTCTCTAGCAATCATTCAGATTCTGATTACACTACTCTCAATTAAGTTCCCACACATGTACAATAGACAGAGAAGAAGAAAAAAACATAATGCTCTACTAAAATAGCATTATGGTTGTGAGACTTATGGGCTATATCAAGGAAATGCATTTATATATATCACTGCATCCCACCTCTTGCTCCATTACTTTAAGACACAAATGCTACATACAGTCACAAAGTTTTATTCAGACACATATATGACTGACACATGAAAGAGAATGTGAAATGACTTGAACATGTTATTCCTTAAAAAGCTCTGCTTATTTTTTGTATGCAGCACAGTCCTCAGAGTTTGATTCTCCACTGCCTTGCTTCTTGTATTGTCATGTATATCTGTGCACACTGGATGTAAAACACTACCACCTCTGAATGGTAAAGCTGGTGTAACTCAGCATAGCTGATTGATACCAGCCAAGGATCTGGCCTGTAGTGTATTGCATTTTACGTAGGTGCAAAAAACTACATGATGTGCAAGGCAGTGAAGAATCGGATCCTACAGTCTTAAAATCCATACTTGTATCCAGTTCCTTGGGGATAGCAGGAGAAGAAGCTTAAAGGTATCACTGAAAGAGACTCCAAACATTTGAAGAAACTCCCGCTTGCTCCAGTGCCTATTTTCCAGACACTTATGTTCCAGCCCATACTGTGGTATTGTTGAGGATGTATTGATCAGTTCTGAGGCTGCACTGAAGTGCAGTGCGGCTTGCTGCATTTCAGTACAAACTTTAACGCACTATAAAATGGATTTAAACAGAGACATGTGGACACAGAAAAAATTTATCGCATCAATGTCAGCAGAGTGTAGGCTTTGAATATGCATTAGGAATAGTACTCGTGTACTAGACAGCATTAGCCAGCCTTCATCTGCTATTCTTAATTAATAATTGAACATCCTCCATACCATACAGTTTCAGATTGCTTTTGAGTTTCCTCCCAAATATACAGTATAATAATAACTTATATTAATATAGCTTCTTTCATCATGAATGCTCCCAAAGCACTTCACACATTAACTGACATGCAAGCTACAGCCACCACTGAAATGCAGCACCTTTTGAGGTGAAACAGCAGCTTTTTAACACCACACAGCAAACACTAAACAACATTTAGAAACAGAAAATGAAAAAAAGGACAAAAGACACCATGCCAAATTAAACTGCAGGCGGAATTTAAGTAGGCAAAACTCCAATTGCTCCAGGACCCCAGAAAATGCCATGGAATCTTTAATGACCACAAGTAGTCAGGCCCTTGCTTTTACTGTATATATCGCATCCAAAGGATGACACAATGCTTCCTATTGCCATGCAGGGGAATCACCTCAATAGTGGTTCAGACAACAGAATCACCTGCAGAATCACCAGAGCCACTTTGTGCATCACCTTCATGTTCCTTGGAATTCTCTCAAAGTAATGACCAGGTTTGGCTTTTATGTCTTAAACGGGTTCCCAGCACAAAGGCTGCAGAACAACTCCATTGGCGTCATTGCTTCAGTGACCATACACTGCCCTTGATCCACAGCTGCATTGCCACTGATCAACATTATCCTCAAAAGAGCTCTAGAGACACTACATGGCTGTGCCGTTACTGTGCATAGCCAATGGCTTCTACTCTGATATTAGTGTCTTAGCCATTTTATGAATTAATAAAAATTAAAAATCAGAATAATTTACTCTACACGAAAAAACCCATCAATAGTAAAACATCATTCATTTAAAGCAAAAGTCAGCTTATAATTTAGAAAAATCACATCAAGGAATCCCCAAAACTAGCTTTCTTCTCTCACTGAAACAAAAAGTGCCCGTGCCAACCAATCCAAGTGAAACCTGGTCAACACACACAACACAGCACATGTTTCAATGGAAAGTTAGCTTTTCCATTCAGTTTTTCAAAGCGCTGAAGAAAGAGATGTGTGACAGAATCAACAGAATGTGAAGTACATTAGTTGAAGCTGCAGGGAACATTGTAATGGGCAATGTATTCATCTCTAGGTATTTCAGATAAAATTCATTTTCAAATGGTTTATTTCTCTCAAAAGCCATTAAGACAATTAAGATTCATTAAATAAAGTAAGCAGCAACACTCAGCTAGCCAAAAAAGGAAACCAAGGAATTCACTTCCCTTGTATTTTCTTAATTATTGTAGCACATTTCCTTAATCAGTTCCTACCAGCGCCATTGGGATGGAGAGAAACACTACACACTGAAACAAAACACCTATTGTATTCTATATCGGTTCTGATACCGCACTTATCAATAAAATGGAATGAAACAACTACTGTAATCTGCAACATTCCATACACAAAACAAGCATACAGATCTCTTGGTAGATCTCAACTCCTATGATGAGTCCTGCACAGGGAAGGGCTAGAGCCCATCAGAGCAAAGAGGATCCTTCATGAAAGCTTAGTGTAGAATTTTACCCCCATATTTTAATTCTGATGACAGAATCAAAAAACCACAGTATTCCAGTTCTTCTGGGATTATTTAACCAATTGCAGAAATTTCCTAATAAGAAAGAGAAATGTCTCATGTCTATATTTTATTCTGATTATTCACGGAGAATAGCATGAGAATCCTTTAAGGATTTGCTTTGGAGGGTTTTGTTTTCATTGGCTGATTTTTCTGCCTTAATAAAGATTTGAATTACACTGAGCTATGGTTTGATTCCATTCTCACCTACATTGGTATAAATCAGAAGCAACTCCACTGAAGTCAATGGAGTAAAACCAGTGTGAAAAAAGAAGCAGGCCGTATGATTTTAGATACAAACACTAAAGCGTAAGACTTTGGAAATATAATAGGTCTCCCTGTAATGTTGTTATTCACCGAACACTCTGTAGTTATTGGAATGAATTATACAAAATGTTCTACTTGTTAACTGAGAGCCCTTAACCACTGAAATGGCAGGGCATACCCCTTGCCAATTCCAGTTAAATCAGGGAAAGTTTGGACTGTTGAGCTATCAGAAGTTATTCATCATGATCATTCATATTATTCAAAGTTTTTGAACTGAGTCTTATGTTGGGATTACAGGCCTGATTCTCTCTCATTTATACTAGGTTGACACTAACGTAACAACAGTGTAGTTGCTCCCAATTTACACTGCATCTGTGGGTATGTCTACCTGCCATCAGTGGTGTGACTGCAGCATGTATGGACATACGCAAGCTAGCTTTGATCTAACTAGCTGGAATAATACCAGGAAACCACAGCAGCATTGGCTAGTCCCTCAAGTACAGACTAAGGGTTCCAAGTGGGTATGTACAGCCTGTACTGCCACACACAGCTATTGTGACTCAAGCTAGCTAGCTCAAAGCTAGTGTGGGTATGCCTACATGTGCTGCAGTCACATCTCTGATTTCAGTGTAGACTTACCCTGTGTGCTGAGCATCAGGCCCTTCAGTTTAACCAGATGCAGCTGATCTCACTCATAGTGAAATATAAAGAGAGAGCCTCTACTGCTAGCCAAGTAGAATGATAATGCAATGCTTCTGTGCAAATGGCAATGCTTGTTACATTAGCCCTCCTCTTGTGCTGCTTGAAGCTCTTCCTATGCACTTTCGTCTTGCTGCAATCGATGGGAGCTCTGTGCGCTGAGGGACTGCAGGATCAGTAGTGATGCTGCTCTGTGAAAATACATGATTTCACTAGACTTCAGAAACTAATGTGCCAGCATTCCCACCTAGTGAGAGGAGGTCACCAAATATAGCACCTCATACTTCACTTTCATCTTGCTAGCTATAAAAGGTTTCTGTTCAACTGTAATTATTGTCTTTTTCCTGGAATCAAATGTAAGGTATTTTAAGAAGCTGTTAGAAAAGCTGGATGGGTTGAAGCACCATTGCACTAACACTTGTTTTAATGCACTGTAAAGTGAGCATTTTGGAGAAAGACTAAACTCGGCGTATACAATAGGCAATTGTCATAGGTCTTGAGTACCGTTTATCATCTTCTTCTCATTTAAATTCAAATTACTTAAGACCGGATTCATTCCCTTCTCTTTAAGCAGTGGGGAAGGGAGCAGAAGAATATTGGCCTAACCCATAGCCCACTTAAGTCAATGGAGAGACTACCATTTGCTTCAATGGGCTTTGGATCGGGCCCTAAAGGAATGCAGGAATTCTCTCTAATGTGGATATTTACAGAATACGGTTCGTGAAGTATCTAGCCATACCAGATTAGTCCACTCAGTACACAATCCTATTCCTGACAGTGGCTAGCACCAGATGCTTTAGAGGAAGGTATAAAAACTCCATAGTGGACAATAATGTAACAGCATTCCTATGAGAAAAGTTCTTCCTGACCTCAAACAGCTAATGGTTGGTTTATGCTCTGAAACATGAGGGTTACCGTTTAATAGCTACTCTATCAATGGATATATTTATTATACATAACTATACATACATAATTGATGGATAGATGTAATAATAATTGTTTTATGAATATAATATATACATTCATAAAATAATTATTATTGCAGCCATCAATCAAATAACTCTTGTGAGTTGAATAACTTACATGTGTAACTTCAGGGTAAATTAAATTCATGTTCAAACTGTGGGTATTTTTAGAAAAGTTATTACATAGAAATGGCACCTTGTTACCTCATGAACCTGCTCCCTGTCTCTATTCAAAGTCTGCTGACTTTAGGGACAAAAAATAAGATTTGATTACTATTTCCTTCTCTTAGAGCTGCAGAGTCAGCACAGATATGAGAGAAGGAACAGGATCTTATTCTGTCTTGTACATCATGAATACATATGTTAACTAAATTTCAATTGCAGAGCCAATTTTTTCCCTAGGTCTCCGTGATAACTCAGTGCCAACAGTGGAAGAAAATGAGGTTGCACAAGTGTAACTGAAGGCAGAATTTGGGTTACAGATTTCTTATTGCTGGTGATGTATGGAAGGCAAGTTTTCGGGACTGGCAGTTAGAAAAAACAGCTTTACTTGTATAATGAGCAAATATGATGCAGAAGAGCTGACACACAATAGACATAGACCCCCCCCCCCCAATGACATTTTCACAGAGCCATTCCTGAAAGTAGAACCACTGTTTGGGGCTGACCCTGAAAGCCCTGCCTCCATGTGTGCAATTCCCATTAAAAGCCCCAGTTCAGCAAAGTACTTAATAAAATACAATAACAATATTTACATTACAGTAGCACCTACTGGTCCCAGGCCCATTATGCAAGTCACTGTATAAACATTAAACACATAAATAAAGTCCTTCCAATAAAAATATCTAGGGTAAGTATAAGATGAATGAATACAACAAACAGAAAGGGCGGGAGGTATGGGGGAGTGAAGCACAAGGTAAAAATGAGATGATATTGGTCAACATGATCAGCAATGCAAATCAGCTGCCTAGTCACGGTCAGCTTTTTATAGGCATTGTGGCAGAAGGTTTTTATGCCAAGCTCTTCCCATGTAGAAGGGGCGGCAGGGAGAAAGTGTGAAAGTGTTTACTGGAAAATTTTACAAATGGGCACTGAAGACTGGAATTCCTGGCAGAATGCAGGCAGGGGCTGATACCTGGAAACCAAATAAGATGTGATAGATAGCAGGAGACAGTCCATGAAGGGCCTAAAACGTGAAGGCAAGTAAATACAGTTTGATGTGGTGGAAAAGGAGGAGCCAGTGGAGGGACACAAAAAGAGGAGTGATGTAGTTGAATCAAGGATCCAGTAAAATGGTCTTTGCTACCACAGTTTGAATGGATATCAGTGTAAAAATATAGGATTTATCAAGACCAGAGAGGTAGATGTTGCAGAAGTCAAGACATAAGATGATGAGGGCCCAGACAAGAATTTTAGCTGTGTGGATGGATAGGAAAGGCTGGATCTTAGAAGTGTTATGCAAGAAGAAGCAGCAAGTCAGAAGTCAATAAAAATCAATGGGACAGCCCATGTACTTAAAGTTTGGCATATGCTGAAGTACTTTGCTGAGGTACCAAAGTAAATGGGAGTTGGCAACTGAATGGTTTGCAGAACAGGCCCCTTTAAGAGTATTAATGAAAACTTTATCGTTACTTCAATCAGACAAACTTCTGTCAGATTACACCTGAGATTCAATGAAAGTAAGTAAATATTGTGGCTTAGCAAAGATATTTTATCAATGCAAGCTTTTCCCAAGAATTAACATAAACAACACATCTGACATGCTACTCAAGCAAAGTGCATTCTAGCATATATATATGGCCATTAATATAATTTCCTCTATATTGTCAGGCAAATGTAACTACAATCAGTATTCAATCATTTACATATCTCACTATCACAAGGCATAAGAATGTCTACTGATATTGCCTGTCTTTAAAGTTCAACTTTGGATACACAATACCTTTGGCATGAAAGGGACACCAGATACTCAGTATCTCATCTCATTTCCTTATTTATATATAACATAATAACTAGGATAAAATGTCACATTCACAAAGAAGCAATGAAACAACCTTTAAGACCGCTGACCTATCAAAATTAAATGCCCACAACGCCGTCACACATCCACTCCAAAGAACAAAGGAATGTCAGACATTTCTGCATTGGAAGGGTTTGTGTGAATTTGTTCCTAAGAAAAAAAGTCATTTTCAGGAAAAAAAAAATCTTTAGCCCAACCTGCTTTTATTTACAAAAATCAAGACCTAGATCATTGACCTAGATCATTGTTAAAACTTTTAGTTAAAGTTAGCATTTATAGAGCACACAAGATTAGTTACAAGAATGGATCCAATATATGCAAATTGTTACCAACAAAGATACAGTTACGACCAAACATATTTCCATTGAAGTCAATGTCAGAACTCCTGTCAACCTCAGTGGCAGCAGAATTTAGCCCTAAAATTTCAGTTGGTTTTACTTGCTTGGGGCCATTGAAGTCAGTGGGTTGTGGATCAGGCCCTTGGACTTAATCACCTTTCGAAGTTTGGATCTAAATTCAAAAGGCTTTCAATGTCCACTACAACCCTGCTGTCAGCGAACCTCATTTCCCACAAGGTACTTCGCAATTTCTTAGTTGCTACACCTTTTAGCAAAAACATCAATTAACCAACCACTGGCTTCAGACAGAACTATCTAGCAGGGAGAAGAGAGAAACTCGACTCCAGCCAATAACAAGTCAGGATATTCCTGGGTAAGATCCTTAAAAATTGTCTTTAATTAATGTCCAGTATGAACAGATGAGGAAGTGACAGAAGCAAGTCAAATTGCATAGATGAAAACTATGCACTTAAATAAAGTTAGAAACTCGTAACATTAGATGTCCTAAAACTGACAAAATCAAACTATTTAACTGCTGTAAGTAAAAAGAATAGTAATGTAACTCTGAGATACATTCTTGACTCAAAGTGTAAGCAATTTGCAAATGGCGGAAATAAATAGAGCTACATCAGCTCCGATGGTTTGTTGTCCTGATGGTGCACTTTATATGAATACTATTCCATTTCTATATTTAACATTGGTAATACGTCATCTTTAAAATCAGAGGTATGTCACAGAGTCCATATACATTCCTGCCTACAGCTGTTATTTACAGTTTCAAACCAAAGTCCTGGGGGGGAAAAAAGTAGTTTACACATCATGGAAAGAAAATACATATATCATTTTAGCAGGTTATATTATAAGGGTTTTCTTGGCTGCATTTAGTCATAAAAATATCTTTTTTACTTCTGTACAAAAGTAAAATGTACATTTGATCCCAATTACATTATAGAAATGTCACTGAAACAACAACATTAATCAAAGACTAATGCACCTAAAGGAATTTAATGCCACATATACTCACTTTAGTTATTGGAGAGACTAGAAAGGGAAAGGGATTTTTTTGTAGACTTGAGTAATACTCGCTAGTCTCTAAGAACAGGTGAAATGAACAGAGCTACACAAATACAAATAGGATATTTTCAGACAAATTTCAGTGAAGACCCCGAGCTTCATTTCATTATTTTACAATATGAAGGTACAGCATTCACTGATAATATAAATTGCTGGTCTTAGTGGAGCACAATTCACCTACACTGAAAAAAAAGTTAGAATACCCTGAAGTTTCCTGATGTAAATATAGGCATTGACATATTTGATGAATCTAAAGTAGTATTTTAGGACATAGCAAAACAATATGTGCTATACCTGGCCTGAGAAAACTCCAACAAAAATAAAAATGTAGTTCCCTGGTTAAAGCAGCTTTAAAAGTGTGTTTGTTTTGTAGTTCCCATTCTTTACAACAATGTTGTGAGATTGCTGAAGACAACCTGCTATTTCTACCTGTGACTTAGCTCTGTGACTAAGAGACCCCCTAAAAAAGAAAAGTGAATCACACTTTGGACCTGATACTGCATCAGGGCCGGCTCCAGGCACCAGCTTGTCAAGCAGGTGCTTGGGGCAGCCGCTCTGGAGAGGGGCGGCACGTCCAGCTATTCGGTGGCAATTCGGCAGACGGTCCCTCACTCCTGCTCGGAGCGAAGGACCTCCCGCCGAATTGCCGCCGCAGATCGCGATCGCGGATTTTGTTTGTTTGTTTGTTTGTTTGGCTGCTTGGGGCGGCCAAAACCCTGGAGCTGGCCCTGTACTGCATACCCTGTACATCCAAAATTCCCATCAAAGTTGACTGAAGTATTGAGTATGCATGAGATATAGGATCAGGATCAGAAAGGGAAAGCACTTTTATACCGTGATATGTTCCTTTTCTGTTTTATGGGTGAAATTAACCTTGAATGTCACCCTTGTAAGTACAGGTAATCAATCTAAAGTCAAAGGAAGAAAAAAGAAAAACATACATCAGGTATGTTTTTGAATAACCTTTTCAAGCTTTTTTAAATAAATTAAGCAATGAGTTTTTCTTCTCCCATTCCAAGTTCTATTTTAATTTTAATACAATGCAGAGATGTCCAAAAATAAAGAGAATCTGCATTGTCCAAAGGCAGGCATTACTTGGGAAAAATGACCTTTGATTCCTTATGTTTATCTTTAAAATGTTAGTTATGCATCATTTGTGTGTCAGCTATATTGTAACAGGGAAAAAAACACGCTCTGTACATTTAATGAAAATGATTGTCTTTTAGCCAAAACTTGAGGAGAATGAAATTTGTCCCTGGTTCATTTGTCTACCCAGTGCAATCTTTAATGAATTATATGTAGCTGATCTGCTACGAAATGCCTGATCTTTGAAATCTCTACTTGGGCAAAATTATTGAAACCAACAGTTCTGTTGTTTGAGCAAGGACTACTGGCTTGGGCACCCAGGCCCCTATTCTGCAAACAGCTAGCCCAAGCTGTTGGCTGTGTTACCCTGGCTACAGTGCTATTTTTCGGCTGCTAGTTTGAGCAGAGCTAGCATGGATACCTCTATGCAAGCTGGGAAGCACACCTCCAATCTCAAATGTAGACGTACCTACATGCACATGCTTAACTTCACTTACAAGAATAAAGTTAATCCCATGCATGTATGCAGCATTTGTAACAGGAAGTTAATTGCCTTGGGTCATATTCATCACTAGTGTAACTTGACTGAAGTCAATGAGCTTAATTTGCTCATTTACACCCAGATGAACCAGTTAAGTCAATGGAGTTGCAAAGTCAAACTGGTTGAAGTACTCAAAGAATCAAGTGTGTTGACTTCAGTGGGGTTACCTCACCAATGAATTTGGCCCTTTATTGTAGCATTCTTCCTTCCACCAATTCCAATAAGGAAGGTGACTACAAAGCCTTTTGTTTTCATTCTCTCTTGAATTGGTCACCTGTTGTTGTTTAGCACACTGTAAAGATTTCTGGTTAAGATCATACTGATTGCTGATATTTCAGACAACTCTAGCACAGACAACTCTCCCTAAACCACGCTATGAATTAGGGCCTCTTTCTCTCCTTTGGAGAGACAATAAATTGGCCATCAGCCCATTTCCAGTCCGCTCTCACTGGAGGAAACATTCATTTTAGAGGTCAAGCCATTCACCAAAAGAAATACAGTAGAAAAGAAAATGTAAAAAAGAAAAATACATTTATTGGTAAGAACAGGCAGTTGTTAAGTGCACCTTCAGGCCTACAAAGACATTTCAGCACATTTAGTGCAAAGGGGTGAGAGTTTTTTGTCAAACTTGCCAAAAATGCATGCCTATGCTACATGAGGTTAATCCCTGTACTCCATACTTATTTAGTTCCTTTGTAATGAGCTATAATTGGGTAAGCAACATTCAGACTCCCCAAGCCACCCCAAACCCTAATGAGTCACCCTATCCCTTGCTAATAAAAGACCCACTGCATGCAGCATTTTTCTCTTTATACATGCAGAATAACCATCCGTTTGGTAGTTAAACGAAGGTGCGGCTACCCAACTACTGTAGAAACCATGTTGCTAAAGTGAGGCCTCATCTCTCAGGTGCTACTTTCTGATCATCAGTCCCACAGCACTGAACTGATTATTGCTGTTTTGAACTGAATGCAGCATGCAAGTCAGTCTAACCATGGGAAGTTGCATCCTCGACTATGAAAGATTGTGACCACCAGATTTTAATTCTGGCGGGAAGGGTGAGTTGTGGGGGTGTGGGTTGGGAAGGAAGCTTTACCTCATCTATCTGGAGAGTTTAATGCCCTGTTTTATCAGATACTTTGCAGTTCTTTGAGATCCCTCTGTCCTGGATCGGAAAGTGATCATTAATATTAATAGAAGCCACACAGTGAGAAGTCAAGTCTTTCTGTAAACCTGGCATGTTAGACTTGTGCATAACTGCAGAGTTAATTTGTTTTTAGATTATACGTGCCTTGATATGTAGATGATGGGGGTGGGAGTAAGAGGGGGACTGTACAGTGGGAAATGGCTCAACTGCAGCTGGCCACATGCTATGTGCAGAATGAAGATTCTCAACTTTGTCCTTTAAAGGGAGGGGGGGGGAAGGATTAGTGCCTATGTTGGTTAAGATTGAAAGTTGTCATCTTCCAGGGCCTACTGGTCAAGGCTTGCATACTGCAGAAGGTTCCTTTTCCCAGCATTGCTACCATCCATCAGGTCACAGTGGGGACGGATGGGAGATGCTTGAAAGATCTGCAATGGGATTTAAAATCTATTGGGTTGCTGAAGGAGTTTAGTGAAAGGGTGAGGGGGACAGGGATGTGTGCTTGGCTGGGAAATGGGAAGCCTCTCTCACCTACCTCCTGGGGAATCCAAGGGGAAAGAAAGGTGCAGCCCTCCAATCTGGTTGCCTGCCTGGTCGATGCTGCAGTAAATGATGGTCCTTCGTTCCTCTTGTGTTCTGCCCTTCTGGGGCAGGCTGCCAAAGAGTCATCTCAGGGAAGGAAAGGCAAAAACGATGAGGGCAGCGCTGTCTCTATAAACAATCTGGGGAAACTTTGAGTCTTGCATAAACATGATTGTGACTTATTTGGCAGAGGCAAATGCTGAGCCCCGCAGCATCACATTGCCAAGGGAAAAAAGGTGTCCTCGGGCGCTGGTGGTTTTTGCTCTCCTCTTCTGTGTGTGTGTGCTGTGCCTGGAGATAGCACAGTACATTCCTGATTGTGTGTTGGTGACTTGCCTCTTCCTTCACTACTTATGATCAGCTCTATTCAAGGAGGCACTTTTAGCGATTCAGTAGATAAAGGATAAAGGCACTAAGCAACTATCTAAATCAATCTGTTGAGTCTCTTCAGTGAGTTTTAGGGAGTACAAAAGTCTATAGACCTCAAATAATGACTGCAAAAGAAATCTGCTACTGCGATTTGGATGTATACAATAGATAAGTTTCATTTACATTCTGAGAATGCACCAAAAGGCATTTCACCTACAAAGGATACTAGTTCTTAGGTGTTGCTATCCATAACTTGACTTCTTAATTTTCCATATAGTTTTCCCTTTAAGGGATGGGATATGTTCCTTTCCAACAGTGCCTGGACAGAAGCCAACACATTTCCCTGAGCAATGCAGGAAACTCATCAGGTCTCTCTATTCAGTTCTTTCTGGCCCTCAATCCGACAAGTGCTTTATTAATTATTAATTATTATTATTATTATTATTACTGAATTCATGCATTAATTAATTCAAGTTACACCTTAGTCATTTAGGCCATAATGCTGAATATTTGAACATGCTTTGATCTCCAAAAGTTATTGTTCCCGTTTGACTAACATACATACTTAAATACAGTACTTTAAATTACTAATCAAATATTTAATAAATTAAGGAGTGCACTTTTGGTGAATGCAAATCAAGAAGAAAAGAAAAAAGAAAAGATAAAGAACCTATTTTTAGAAGATTCATTTCAAACAAAAGCTTATCCCCTATTGTCTGAGGTAATGTTTCAGGCATGCGATTATAAAGTAAATAGTATCAAATTCAGACATGCTTATATTAAACTCCATTGTGCTATCTTGCAACAAAGGGGCTAAAAGTTTTGCTTCCAGTCCTGGAGAGGGAAAAAACGTGTGTTTAAACCATCTGCAGTTAAGAAAACTTAGCAGCATTGCAGATGTTTTGTCTTTTTTATAGAATAGTTCTTCTATGTATACAGCAACAAGACCAGGCTTAAGTGTATTTTTAATAAGGTGCTGCATGATTTTGTAGATCGGAACTACATCATCTTTCACAAAAGAGGGGAAATTCATACTTCAGTTGATCAAAACAGCAGCAAATGCTTGCTGCATATTTTTTGCTGAAGTTTTTATCTGATGCACTTTCTTGGATGCATTGTGCAGTTTTGCAGAATATTTTACTGGAATCCATGCATATTTTTATCTCTCTAAAATTGTCTGTGTTTTGTTTAAAATTAAGTTAAACAAGCAACAAGGATGAAAAAATAAGTTTAGATTTAGAAGCATATGATTGATATTTATCACTAGCCTAGTTCAAATAGTTATCATTGACCAGTTGGAAAATACCCTTTAAAAATAACCAAAAACGTTATCTTTCATGGATCCTGAAAACTTCTTGATCGCTGAGCAAAAATTCGCAATGCAACAATGCATTTACGAGGTAAATAAAGCATTCAAAGACTACTAGTAAAGCATCTACAAAGTGTGACTGTGTCACTTAAAGTCTTCAAGCTGAGAGTGTTTTTTGTTTTGGTTTTTTTTACACATCAGTCAGCAGTTTGTTTTTATTAACACAGTTTTGATTGGCTATGGTGCAGTTGCCAGTTCTGAGATTAGCCTCTCTAAAATTGTCTATGCTATTATTCATATCCTCTTCGATTTCCATGTACTCAGATTTGCTGATTGTGGAGGAGCTACGGCGACTCAGATCACTGTGAGATGCTAAATTGGGGGAGCTAACATGGAGTAACTGAGCCTGTTCTTCCCCTTCTGTTTCTCGGTGGTAGAAGTAGTTGAAGTTGGACACGATGACAGGTACGGGCAGGGCAATTGTCAGCACACCAGCGATGGCACACAAGGAGCCTACAATTTTGCCTCCAATTGTCACAGGGTACATGTCACCATATCCCACAGTGGTCATGCTTACCACAGCCCACCAGAAAGCATCAGGGATGCTTGTGAAATGAGACTCAGGTTCTTCAGCTTCAGCAAAATACACCGCGCTGGAGAACAAGATCACCCCAATGAAGAGGAAAAAGATTAGTAAACCTAACTCTCTCATGCTTGCTTTGAGGGTTTGTCCCAAAATCTGGAGGCCCTTAGAATGTCTGGAGAGTTTGAAGATTCTAAAGACTCTTACCAGTCTGATGACTCTCAGGATAGCCAGAGAGGTGGCCTGCTCCCCCTTTTGGGTACCTTCCTGCTCAGCCATCTCAGTTCCTAAGGTGATGAAGTAGGGGATGATGGCCACTATGTCAATGAAGTTCATGATATTCTTGAAGAACTCGGGTTTGCTGGGACAGGCGAAGAAGCGCACCACCAGCTCAAAGGAGAACCAGATGATGCAAAGGGTTTCCACGATGAAGAAAGGGTCGGTGAAAATGTTGGACTTGTAGATCACGGTGGAGTTGTCAATGCGGTGCAGAGTCCCTGTAAAGTCCTTGTCCTCCTTCAGATCCGGCAAAGTTTCTAGGCAGAAGATGACTATGGAGATGAGGATCACCATGACTGAGATTATTGCAATGACCCTGGCTGGCCCGGAGCTCTCTGGGTACTCAAACAGGAGCCACACCTGGCGCTGGTATTCCTTCTCGGGCAAGGGCCTCTCCTCCTCCTTGATGTACCCTTCATCCTCCCGAAATTTCTCCATGGCCTCCTCACCTAGCTCATAGAACTTGATCTCCTCAGAGAACATGTCCAGAGGCACATTGACCGGCCTGCGGAGCCTGCCTCCAGACTGGTAGTAATAGAGAATGGCATCAAAGCTGGGCCGGTTCCGGTCAAAGAAGTACTCATTGCGCAATGGGTCAAAATACCGCATGCGCTTTTTGGGGTTGCCCAGCAGCGTGTTGGGGAACTGGGCTAGGGTCTTCAGCTGGGTCTCAAAGCGCAGCCCAGCGATGTTGATCACCACCCGCTCGCAGCACTCATGGTCATCATGGGCATCTGGCTGGTAGCTATCCTGGGGGTGGCCTGGCAGGACAGAGGTCTCATCCATGTTCTCTCCAGCCATCACTGTCATGGTGGCACAGGGGGTGGGGGAGTCTCAAGGGTATAGAGGGACACCTTGGGTGGGGGAGAGGAGTCTGAAATGGAGAGCCCCAAGAGGGGAGAGCCTCAGGGGAGAAGGATGAGGGGTCTGGGATGCAAAGCCTTAGAGGGTGTAAGGAGGGATGGTGGATCCAGAATGAAGAGCTTTAAGTGGGGGGACAGAGGATGAGGATCAGGGATGGAAAACCCCAGAAAGGTGAAGGAGAAATAGATGAGGGGAAAGGGGTCTGGGATGGAGAGAATCAGGAAAGGGAGGGATAAGGGGTGGAGAACCTCAGAGGGGAAAGAGGAGAGGGGAGGGAGGCATGAGGAGTCCCCTGTGTGTGTCCCAAGGAAGAAGGGTTTGTGGGGTGTCAATCACACAACCCAGACTGGGCTCCCCTCCCCAGCCGGTTCCTTTTGCCTTTAAAGCGGTCCTTCTGCTTTTCTCGCTGACTCGACCATCACTGCTGCTGCTGCCACGGAGTTACCACCAAAATAAATAAATAAGAAGGGGGGCAGGGATGAGATTGCTTG
The DNA here is from genome assembly GCF_011386835.1 of Chrysemys picta bellii. Taxonomy (NCBI): domain Eukaryota; kingdom Metazoa; phylum Chordata; order Testudines; family Emydidae; genus Chrysemys; species Chrysemys picta. Next base: position 133,737,537 of record NC_088791.1, read on the forward strand.
CAATGCCAACACAGCAATTTCCACTGGCCTCCCGCCTCTTGGTTTTGGGGGATAAAGCTCGCTTCGGGGCAGTCGCTGGAGGCTGCAAGGGGAGAGAGGGGGAAAGTATATAGGTAAAAAACCACAACACACTCAGATGGGCTGGATTGGGAGAGGGGGGAGAACCCAGCAAGAAGCATCATGCTTTTCCCATAGTGTTAACACCCCCGTCCCCGCACATTCATACACCGGGCATCCTTCCGATGTAAGGACCTGGTCAAAAGCCCTCTGGAGGCAGGGGAAAGCCTCCCGGTAACTTCAGTGGGTTTGCAGCAGTCTGCCTGCACTTCCCGCTTCTCAAACCCCCTCTTGCAGAAACTTAGTCGCCTCCAGCCAACTTCGTTCCAGGGCTGCGGGTGGATCGCAGCTGCAGCCCCCTTTCTGCAGCAGGTCAATCAGCAATAAAAAGGGGGCCAAGGGGGAGATCTGGGCTGGGAGGTGAGGCAGAAAAGCAGAGCGCGAGGTCTTCCTTACCTGCCCCCCGGGTCAGCTGGAGGGACGAGGACCGGGAGACCCTGCCGGAATGCGTCAAGTCGCAGCAGCAGCGGCAGCATCCAAAAAGCGCAGCAGCAAACTCACCCTCCTCCTCCGCCTGTGCCCCTGCCGAGATCGCTTTACAGGGCTGCCTGCGAGATGCTGAAATATTCATCTGCTAGCTTCGGCGGCGCTGGGCACCAGTCGGGTGACGATGGGGAGAGAAAGGGACACCCGCCCAAAAGGATCGCGTCCAAACAAACCGGACGCGGCGAGCGCCTCTCTCTCTCCCCCCTTCTGCCTGTGCCCTTAAGAGAGCCGGGCAGCAGCAGGGAAGGGGGAAAGCCGCAGCCCTGCAGCTGCGTCCCCGGCGCAGATCTTGGCTCGCCCTGGCTAGAGCAGCAGCAGCAGCAGCAGGAAGGAACGGGACGCGCGTGGCAGAGGCGAGGCGGCTGCGGAATACAGGCAGAGCAAGGAGCAAACTCGAGCCATTTCTTGACGCTGCAGGATCAGCAGAAACCTGAGAGCTGTGCGGTGCAGCGCTGGGATGGGATGGGAGGGGTGGGGGGAGGAGGGGAAAGGGGCGATCGCACTTTTCCTCCCCACCGTGCCATTGGAGCAGCCCTCCCCTCCCCCGAGCTCCCGGTGGGGTTTAAACCCACGCACAGCAGCAGCTACCCTGGGTCCGAGCGAGCATTGCAAACGGGCCAGCTTCGACGCAATGCAGGCGGCGGCGCGGGCCAGGCGAGCGGAGCCCCCTGGGCGTGTGGCCGCGCTCGGCAGCAGCTGGAAGGGCTCCCAGTCTCCCCGCAAGGTGCATCCCCCCCTCCCCTCCAGCCGCAGGAGCAGCGAGGGGTCGGGCAAGCCCCGGCCTAGCCGGTTCTTGCGGAGCGCCGGGGGGATCGGGGCCGATCGGGCCTGGAGGGGGGAGCGATTGACACTAACCCGGAGCCTGGCTCTTGGGTTAATATTTTTCTCAGGACATTTTCCGCCTGTGACCTAAGGTGCCCTTTGGGGAGAAGGTCCTCCCCCCCCCCCCCCCGTCCCGCTCCAGTCACATCTTTCAACCCAACCACTAAGATTGGATCTGCTCCAATACACTCCTCACCGCCCGGCCAGGGCTGGGACTGGCTCCCAGCCGCGCCGCGCAGGTAGGTTAGTAACGCAGCACCTGACCCTGGCTCTGCCCCGGCTGCCACCGAGCTGGGCAGCAGGACACGCCCGGGGTTAGGGCTCCCTCCGCCCCCGAGGCGCTGAGGCCTTCGCCAGGTGCAGGGCCACCCGGCGCTTGCCCCGAGAAGTGGCTCGGGAGGCGATGCGCCTGCAGTCCGGGCGCCAGCAGCTGCTGCTGAGACAGCTCCCCGGGGGCCACTGCCAGCGCAGGCAGATCTGCGGCTGGCTCTTCCGCTGTATCGATTCCCTGCCCCTCCGGAATGCAGCCATTGACTCCAACCTTTGCAACGGGACCCCAGTTCCCCCAGCCACGTGCTCGCTAATGGACTGCGCTCCACTTTGCCGGCCCCAGGGGCCTAACAGTGGATCCAGTGTAGTGTGGATTTAATTGGGAGGGAAGAGTTAAGCAGCAGCAGCAGCATCTTACAAGGAAATTGCCCTTCATGCTGCTTATCCCACTGAATTGATGAATCACATAACTCGGAGAAGACCTATTATGTCATCTGCTTATTGCTGGATTGTTTCCTACAGTACAGAATAATGTACCTTATATAAAAGCCGGCTGCTCACTTTATCAAACCAGGATAGGCGATCAAATACAACCCGGGCTTGTTTTCTTCCATCCTTCGTTTTATTGCACAAACGAGTGTAATTTGAAGCACTTGGGGTTAGATAGACCATGTCCATGTTTAAGAGGGCTGGCCTCATTAGTGTTTCACTGCATAAAACATTAAATGCAATTAAGGTTGCACTTGGCAGTTTAAAAATGTCTAATCACATGACTCCGTGGACCTTTCCTTCCCCTCCCACTTCTGAGGTCTCCTATTTATTTCTCCTGCTTTCTTTGAGAGAGGAAGGGTAGTTTTAAAATCTTCTAACAGTTTGTCCTACCTCTGCTGCCAATCAGAGCTTGGATGGAGTGATGCTAATCAGCACCACTTGCAGCAGAAATGCATTGGAACGGATTTGCCACAACACATCAGGTCAGTGGGCAGACTAGTCTAGTATGGGGGGAGGGATAGCTCAGTAGGTTGAGCATTGGCCTGCTAAACCCAGGGGTGTGAGGTCTATCCTTAAGGGGGCCATTTAGGGAACTGGGGTAAAAATCTGTCTGGGGATTGGTCCTGCTTTGAGCAGGGGGTTGGTCTAGATGACCTCTTGAGGTCCCTTCCAAACCCTGATATTCTATGATAGTCACCAAAACTGTGATGCTTTGAAGGTAGGGTGAAAAACTCCACAGTTGTCCTGGCCAAGAGCTATAACAAGGAAAATCCTTCTGCTACTCCAAGGCCAATCATTTACACCCTGAAAGAGGAGATCTGATTATCCTGTCTTTTCCTCCTTAATGATCACTACTCTCTCATTTGCAATTAACTGTTATTTATTTGTATTGCAATATTACCCAAGAGACCAGCCATGGACCAGGACCCAGTTGTGCTAGGTACCAACACAGAATAAAAAGACAACCCTTGCTCCAAAGAGATCAGAAAGTTATTCAGCCTTTAAAAATATCAGCAACTGTATTTGACTTAACATCCTCTTACGGCAATGAATTCCAGTGTCCGACTACATGCTACACAGAGCTGGCTGCAAGATATTCTTAAAATTTGGATATTTTTGCATAAATAATGCAATGAACGTATTTGGAATATTCACCCTATTCTAATGCTTTATAAAGGTTACTATATATTTTTTTACAAGTTCAAAATGTAGTGGATAAGGATGGTCTTGTGAATAAGGCACTAGGCTGAAAGTCAGAGTTTGGAATTCAAAATCCTGTTCTGCTACAGGCCAAGCCACTCAATTTTCCTGCTTTTCATCTGTAAAATGGGGTTAATGGTGCTTTCTTTATCTCGACAGATTAGATTATGTTAGGGGCAGAGACTGTCTTTTACTATTAGGGCTGAGTGGGAAAAGGTTTTCCTGTCCTGTGAGAATTTTTAAGATTTTTCCCATCCCAAATCAGGCCAAAAAGTCAAAATGTTTTGCAAACCGTCAGATCAATCAAAACATTTTGTTTCAATAATTTCAAAATGTTTTGGTTCAATTTTGACCTTTTTAGTATAAATTAGGTTATATTTTAAAACAAAGTCATTGCAAACGAAAACAGCCCATTTTGACAGTTTGACTTTTTTTCCCCCAGCAGTTTCAATGACTCATCAGTTTCAACAAATCAGCATTTTTTAGCAAAAAAATGTTCCGTCGAAAAATTCCCAGCCAGCTTTACTTAGGGCTTGTCCACACTTCCAGCACTGGTGCAGCTGTGCCACTGTAGTGCTTAGTGAAGATGCTGCCTACGCTCTCGTGTAAGTATTCCTCCTCCCCAAAAGGTGGTAGCTTTAGTGACAGGAGAAGCCCTACTATTGACATAGTGCTGTCTACACTGGGGGTTAGGTTGGTATAACTCCATTGTTCAGGGGTGTGGATTTTCCACACCTCTGAGGCTAGGTCTACACTACCCGCCTGAATCGGCGGGTAGAAATCGATCTCTCGGGGATCGATTTATCGCGTCCCGTCAGGACGCGACAATCGATCCCCGAATCGACGCTCTTACTCCACCAGCGGAGGTGGGAGTAAGCGCCGTCGACAGAAAGCCGCAGAGGTCGATTTTGTCGCCGTCCTCACAGCGGGGTAAGTCGGCTGTGATACGTCGAATTCAGCTACGCTATTCACGTAGCTGAATTTGCGTATCTTAAATCGACTCCCCCCTGTAGTGTAGATGTACCCTGAGTGATGTAGTTATACCGATATAAGTTTGTAGTGTAGAGCAGGACTAACCATGTGTTTGTTACTGCTTAGCATAACAGAGCTCTAGTCTTGATGATGATCTCTAGGTAGTATTGCAACATAAACAATAACAGTACCCATTGAGTTGTCCTTTGTTCTTCTATTATGAGACAGTTGTAAAAACAAAAGGAGACACTGATCAATTTTCATAATACCCTTCCTTCATAATTTTGAATACCTTAATCATTGCTTCTTGCTGATAACTCAAATGCTTATAGCATAGCTGATTCAACAACACATTAGAAAAAGTGCATTATCAGGAGTAGCAGGATGGGGCAACTGGCAGTCTTATTAAGGAATATAAACTACCGTACAGTAGGATTGTGACCCAGAAGACAAGGAGGTCCCATAACATGATACCCAAGCTACTTATCACTGTAAATGATGAGAAGAGATCCGGTGTTGCAGCGAAGTCAGGTTGCTAATATTAGATACTCCTTATGTTATAGAAAAGGCAGAGAAAATGCACAGAAGAAATCATATATGTAACCTAAGGCAGCAAATTCAGAAATTTACCATTATCCCCCTACTCTTGCATCTTAGGAACAAGGAGAAAATTCTGATTGCTGAGTCACAAGAAACAAAATCTGTCCTACTAGGCCATGAGGTTAGGGATTTGGGGACATATTTTTAAGAGTACTATACTGTATTTAGGTGCCCAAAGATCAGACAGGTGCCTAGAGTGATTTTCAAAAGCACCTAGGCACTTTCAAAAATCCCACTAGACAACTATATGCATCTTTATGTACCTAAATATGTTTAAATAACTATCCCTTGGAACTTTCTGCACAACTTAAATGAAAAATGTTGTCCATTGGAAGACTGTCTTGTAGAATAAGCTAGAGGTCGCCCTACTTTTCTCAGACACTTGGAGTATCTGCCCTTGTAGTAAGGTTGTTTTTTTTTAACAATGTAGATGCCGACTAAAGACTTTTAGGGCACAGGGAGGATAAGAAAGATTGTATGAAGCAAATGTAATTCTGAAGTTGGATTAGAAAGGAACCGATGGACTTCTGCATTTCTGAGGCATCAGGGCCAGCCCACAACATTTTGGCACCTGAGGCGGGGAGCTCAAATGACACCCCCATGCGCCTTTGTTGGGCCAAAACTTTGAAAGGTCTCAATTCTGCCTTCTTCCTGTTCTACTCCTCTCATGGTACTGCTCTGCTACCTACCCTAATAAAGGAGAACTAACAACTTAAAATGCCTTGTTCAAAAATTAACACTTAACTTTCATACGCCTGAACAGCAAACGTAACTTTTCTTGTCTGTATAGTAAACACTGGCATTTTTATCTGTTTGAATAATCAAAGTGGTGCTTTCCGTGCCTTCCTGGTTGCAAAGATTTGAACTGCTTCCTGAAAGTCCACAGTCTGGGCCAGCTCATGCTCTATTGAGATGGTTGCAAGGCTGTCCAGCTTCTCCTGTGTCATTGTGGAGCGTAGATGTCTTTTTATTAACTTCAGCTTGGAGAAGCTGCGTTCTCCACTGGCAACTCTTATAGGAAGTGTTAGAAGTATGCGCAGAGCATTTGGAAAGAGGGTGGTCATCTTATTTGTGCACATATATGCCAGAACAGCCTTTGGAGTTGATCCTGCTGAAATGTATCTTGAAAGGGCTTTCAGTTCATCACCTAAATCACTCGCATTAATATCACGCATGTCACCATGTGTCAATACTGTCTCTAGCGCCCTGCATTGCTGGTGTAGGTCTTTTTCAGGTATAGTGAGTTTGAATTGTTGTTTAGGGTTTCTTATGGGATTATCCCTAGCCTCGTAATCAAAATGTCTTCTTTTTCAGTGACTCTTGTATTCTTGAATGGGTGGGAAAATAGCTTCAGTGTGAAATTCCTCTGTCAACGTCTGTGCACTCTTCAGAACGTTTTGAAATCCCTTATCTGACCGGTAAGACTGTAGGTATGACTTTGCTTTGTCCAGTTGTTCCATTGCTCCAGATATATCAAGGTCAACACCTTGGAATCTCTTGCTTACAACATTTATTTCAAACAGTATGTCATGCCACAACACTAAGCCGTACAAAAATGTGAAGTTATGTATGTTTTTGGTGATTCCATTTCCCTCTGCCACTGTTCTCTCACTAACCGTTCCTGTCATAGCATTATCCTCCATAATGACAACTATGGCATCATCTCTCTTCCCAATCTGGTGTTTGATAGGCTTTATCGCCTTCACTCGACTTTCCCATCGTGTGGCACTCCGTGGTTTCGGTGTCAGAGAGGATGTTCCCAGATGTTGCTTCAAAATTTGCCATTGATGAGTTGATGCAGAGAAAAATACATAGATGCTTTGAATTACATTAAAAAAATCAGCAACCTCACTAGAAACTGATACTGCATCACTGACCACCAAGTTCGATGAATGAGAACTGCATGGGACAAAAAAAGCTCGAGGGTTTAACTCTCAGATCCGTGTCTGCACTCCTCTGTTCTTTCCTCTCATGTTGGCACCGTTATTGTAGCCCTGACCTCTCATGTCAGCTATCGCAATTCCCGTATATTCCAGCTTTTTAAGAATTACATTTGTCATACCAGCTCCTGTAGTATCATCAATGTCAAATTCTAGAAAATGCTCTCTGATAGTCACTATTGCAGGGACATTTTCACTAGGTTCTGTTGTTGTTACAAAACGCACCATTACTCTGTTATTCTGGACTGCACACCGTATGGCTGATGTCAGGTGTGCAGTCCAGAATAACAAAGTAATAGCTTGCTGACTTCAGATCTGCCACAATCTTCTGTTTGACTTTTGTTGCCAATAATTGTATGATCTCATTTTGAATTGTTTTTCCAAGGTAGTGGTGTGTGTACATTTCTTGGGTGGTGACTCTTCTTAGATGCTCCTGCAGTACAGCATTAAACTCAGCCATCAGCTCCACAATTTTAAGGAAGTTTCCATTGTTTGGGACATACAGCTGATCTGAAGTGCCACGCAGTGCTAGGTTTTGGGTAGCAAGCATTCTCACAATGGCAATGAGCCTTTTCAGAACATTTTGCCAGTAAAGAGACTCTGATATAATCTTCTCTTGATGCTGGTCACCTATGGTGGCCTTTAACCTTAGTCTCATCTCAAGCTCTTTCCACCTATGGAATGTTCTCTGGTGATTTGCTGCCTTCTCACGGCATGCCAGATTTCTAGCCAGATTTTTCCAGTCCTTTGTTCCTGTAGCACCCAATGTGGCTGAACATTAGACTGGAAGAGTTTGCAACAAAAACAGTATGCAGCATTCTGGGTTTTTGAGTACATAAGCCACGGCCTCTCCACTTTGTCACCATTGGGGATTTCATGCCAGTAATGTGTGGGATGGAAACTTCTATTTTCATTGTCTTTGAGGAACATGAAGTTTTTCACTTGCTGTGGCCCATGCAGTACAAGGAAGTCCCTCAGGTTACTGCTCAAGTGGGTCCACAGTCCTGGACCATCTAGAATTAAGGAACTAAACTCAGCAGCAGCTGTTTCTTGCACCTCTACCACACTCTTCTCTGATCTACACTTTTCTTCAGGAATGTGCATGGTTACATCCATTTGAGATGGAGATATGGATGATGTAATAGCTGCCAGGTCACCTGCACTCTGACTAACTGGAAGATCAGGCATCTCCTCACCACTCATATCCTCACTGGGGCCGGAAGGCTCACCGTGAACATTTGTGTCTATGTATCTCAGGAGAGCTCCTTCCTGCTTAGATAGAAAAGCTTCCTTTGCTTTCTTTCTTTTTCTGAATGCTGCCCCAGAGGGGCGTTTTCTTCTTTCACTCATGACTGCTGTTCTGTGCCAGCTATAGTGGCTCTCAACACTCAATTGAAGGGGACAAATAAGCAGGCTGGTAGCAGGGCTGGAGTGAGGGAAGAAATCAGCATCCTAAGGGCCTAACTGGCTCCTACTGTTTCAGTTGACTGTCTGTTCTCCTCAAGTGGGTTCAGGGAAGCAGCAGGAAACAGGAAGCTCCCTGAGAAGCTGGTATTAATCAGTCCAGGATCCTGGGGGTGCTAGAGAGGTACATAAGAGCAGGAGTGCCGCCAGCTTTTCTGCCGCCCTAGGCGGCGGAAGGTCCCGCCCCAAAATGCCGCTCCCGACAGAGGTGGCGGAAGGTCCCACCCCTGAAATACCGCCGACGACCGGGGCGGCTGAAGATCCGGACGCCGTGGTCGCCACCCCCCAATTTCTAGTGCCCTAGGCGACCGCCTAGGTCACCTAATGGGTTGCGCCGGCCCTGCATAAGAGGCTCCTCCTTCTCTCTCTCCCTGCAGCTCCTGCTGCTTTTTGTTATTCCCTCTCACCTTTTCTCCTGCCTGCCTGTTATGTCTCTTGTGCCCTCCTTCCTCCAGCACAGCACTCCACCATCGCTGTGCATCCAGAGCAGAGAAAATACATTTGCACCAACAGCAGACACAATTCTCTGCACTCTGGGTCCTAGTGGCATCCCCCCACAGTCTGGCACCTGAGGCGGCTGCCTCAGTTTGCCTCATGGTAAGGCCAGCCCTGTGAGGCATGCATTACCTTCTAATGTGCAAACATTGCGCAACTGCTGTGGCATTTTAAAAGGTGGCCCTACCAGGGCCGGATTTCCAATTAGGCACAGTAGGCACATGCCTAGGGGGCGCCAGCATTTTAGGGGCACCTTCCCTCTCTAAAACTGTGCAACACGAAGGTCAGCTGTAGGCAGGGGGGTGCTGAAGATGCTGTGCCTAGGGGCACGTAAGGTGTAAATCCAGCCCTGGGCCATACTCTGAAAAAGTGTTCTGTAAAATAAGCATCTACCAGGACTCTATATTTTTTCCATCTTTCATTTTTCACCAGGTCACATTTTATCAATCTACAATTAAGTATACAACTTCCAGTCCTGCAATATCATTTTGCTATCTGGGAGTTAAGGTGAGTTCTGTCTGGTTTGATATCATCATCCATAATAAACCATGATGTACCTTTGTTAGGAAAGGAGTAACACAGACCCACTTCGTGCTGTGAGCCCCTTGTAATCAGGGCCTTTATCCTTGGAGTGTCCCGGGCAGCTCAGAGCAACAACACCAGTGCATCTCTGACTCAGTTTCCCCGAATGAGGGTTTTAATAAGTCCACTGAGGCTCGTATATTGAACAGCACCCCTTCAGGTATCTAGTTTATTCAGTCCCAAAGGACAGACTAAGCTACATCACACAAATAGGCCTCTCCCTCAGCATTTTTAGCCTCATGCCAAGGTCCTTTATCAGTGAGGCCTTCATCAGCTGGAATCCTTTTCTGGAGTCAATGGCCTCTTGTCACTAGCCAGGGAAGGCTCTCTCCTCTTGGGTTAAGGTCCGCCTGGACTCAGAACTACAACAACCCTTCTTTCCTGGTGCAAGTGCTGGAGGAACCAACTAGGGGCAAAGCTTTTCTTGACCTGCTGCTCACAAACAGGGAAGAACTAGTAGGGGAAGCAAAAGTGGATGGGAACCTGGGAGGCAGTGACCATGAGATGGTCGAGTTCAGGATCCTGACACAAGGAAGAAAGGAGAGCAGCAGAATACGGACCCTGGACTTCAGAAAAGCAGACTTTGACTCCCTCAGGGAACAGATGGGCAGGATCCCCTGGGAGAATAACATGAAGGGCAAAGGGGTCCAGGAGAGCTGGCTGTATTTTAAAGAATCCTTATTGAGGTTGCAGGAACAAACCATCCCGATGTGTAGAAAGAATAGTAAATATGGCAGGCGACCAGCTTGGCTAAACAGTGAAATCCTTGCTGATCTTAAACGCAAAAAAGAGGCTTATAAGAAGTGGAAGATTGGACAAATGACCAGGGAGGAGTATAAAAGTATTGCTCAGGCGTGCAGGAGTGAAATCAGGAAGGCCAAATCACACTTGGAGTTGCAGTTAGCAAGAGATGTTAAGAGTAACAAGAAGGGTTTCTTCAGGTATGTTAGCAACAAGAAGAAAATCAATGAAAGTGTGGGCCCCTTACTGAATGAGGGAGGCAACCTAGTGACCGAGGATGTGGAAAAAGCTAATGTACTCAATGATTTTTTTGCCTCTGTCTTCACGCACAAGGTCAGCTCCCAGATTGCTGCACTGGGCAGTACAGCATGGGGAGAAGGTGACCAACCCTCTGTGGAGAAAGAAGTGGTTCGGGACTATTTAGAAAAACTGGACGTGCACAAGTCCATGGGGCCGGATGCGCTGCATCCGAGGGTGCTAAAGGAGTTGGCGGGTGAGATTGCAGAGCCATTAGCCATTATTTTTGAAAACTCATGGCGATCGGGGGAGGTCCCAGATGATTGGAAAAAGGCTAATGTAGTGCCCATCTTTAAAAAAGGGAAGAAGGAGGATCCGGGGAACTACTGGCCAGTCAGCCTCACCTCAGTCCCTGGAAAAATCATGGAGCAGGTCCTCAAGGAATCAATTATGAAACGTTTAGAGGAGAGGAAAGTGATCAGGAACAGTCAGCATGGATTCACGAAGGGGAAGTCGTGCCTGACTAACCTAATTGCCTTCTATGATGAGATAACTGGCTCTGTGGATGAGGGGAAAGCAGTGGATGTGTTATTTCTTGACTTTAGCAAAGCTTTTGATACTGTCTCCCACAGTATTCTTGCCACCAAGTTAAAGAAGTATGGGCTGGATGAATGGACTGTAAGGTGGATAGAAAGCTGGCTAGATCGTCGGGCTCAACGGGTAGTGATCAATGGCTCCATGTCTAGTTGGCAGCCGGTTTCAAGTGGAGTGCCCCAAGGGTCGGTCCTGGGGCCGGTTTTGTTTAATATCTTTATTAATGATCTGGAGGATGGTGTGGACTGCACTCTCAGCAAGTTTGCAGATGACACTAAACTAGGAGGCGTGGTAGATACACTAGAGGGTAGGGATCGGATACAGAGGGACCTAGACAAATTAGAGGATTGGGCAGAAAAAAACCTGATGAGGTTCAACAAGAACAAGTGCAGAGTCCTGCACTTAGGACGGAAGAATCCCATGCACTGCTACAGACTAGGGACCGAATGGCTAAGTAGCAGTTCTGCTGAAAAGGACCTAGGGGTCACAGTGGACGAGAAGCTGGATATGAGTCAACAGTGTGCTCTTGTTGCCAAGAAGGCTAACAGCATTTTGGGCTGTATAAGTAGGGGCATTGCCAGCAGATCGAGGAACGTGATCGTTCCCCTTTATTCGACATTGGTGAGGCCTCATCTGGAATACTGTGTCCAGTTTTGGGCCCCACACTACAAGAAGGATGTGGAAAAATTGGAAAGAGTCCAGCGGAGGGCAACAAAAATGATTAGGGGTCTGGAGCACATGACTTATGAGGAGAGGCTGAGAGAACTGGGATTGTTTAGTCTCCAGAAGAGAAGAATGAGGGGGGATTTGATAGCAGCCTTCAACTACCTGAAGGAGGGTTCCAAAGAGGATGGAGCTCGGCTGTTCTCAGTGGTGGCAGATGACAGAACAAGGAGCAATGGTCTCAAGTTGCAGTGGGGGAGGTCCAGGTTGGATATCAGGAAAAACTATTTCACTAGGAGGGTGGTGAAACACTGGAATGCGTTACCTAGGGAGGTGGTGGAGCCTCCTTCCTTGGAGGTTTTTAAGGCCCGGCTTGACAAAGCCCTGGCTGGGATGATTTAGCTGGGAATTGGTCCTGCTTTGAGCAGGGGGTTGGACTAGATGACCTCTTGAGGTCCCTTCCAACTCTGATATTCTATGATTCTATGATTCTATGATTCTTCTGGACTGCACATCATTCCTCTAATTTAGGGCTTCTGTTGTTGCCCACTGAAGTCTTTCATGTGTGCCAGGTTTCTCTGAGCTTAGTATTCATAGCCCTTTCTTATCAGAAACTCTGCCATTCAGCAGCATTCTTCCTTGGTTTTCTTTGCTGGTGATCCCTGCCCACCAGCTTCCCCCTGAAAACCCTCCTCTGTAGGAATTTTTGCTTTCTGTACTCTGGAAACTGTTCCTCTCTCCCCAGGAGTCTCTATTCTCTAGCCCAACCCCACTGGACATAGCTTCCAGTTATCATGCCAGGTATTTCCCTGCCTATTAACTGCCTCCCAGTTTCTCACTGAATTCATTAGTCCCAGGTGAACCTGCCTGGCATCATTCCCCTTGTGGAGCCCGTCTCTCCTTCACCAATATGCCCACCCCCTACACTTCCCAAACATCCCCTCCCTCCTTCCTGTCTGATGTTCATGCTGGATATTCACTTTTTATAGCATTCAATCATAGTTAGTAACACTTAACATACCTGGAAGATAAAATCAGTTGGGGACAAGTTATTTTGCAATCCCAGATTTTGCTCACCACATGCAAAATCCCTCCAGAATTTGTTAAATGTGAGGCCTGGACTTTAATTACACTTTTCACATGGTTAAAGTAAAGCACGTGCTTAAGTGCTTTGCCAGAGCAGGACTAGAGTGATCAGTACCTTACATGATCATACTGATAACGAGTGTGTCTGGGTTGAGTGGCTCTTCCTTGCAAAGTGACTTTGTGTAGAAGGTATCATGTTTCCCTGGTTTCTACATCAAATTTGCTCCGTTTTCAATTTTGAAAAATTAGGGGTTTTTTCCCCCCAGCTGCCAATCCTACAAACTCACTCTGGTTTCTGACAGTCAGGATGGATTCTTTCCATCCCATGGATCATCTATAATAGAGGTTCTGTAAGCAGGGCCGGCTCCAGGCACCAGCTGACCAAGCTGGTGCTTGGGGCGGCAGATTGTTCGAGGCGGCATTCTGCCCAATCCTAGGGTAGCACGGCTGCTTTTTTTGTTTTGGTTTGGTTTTGTTTTGTTCTTGTTCTGCTCCAGCCACCCTGTAGGGGGCGGTGGCGCAGAGAACCAGAGCGCCCTGCAGGGCAGTCCTCTTCCTTCCCTCCCCGCCAACCGGAGCGGAGCCCTCACGGCAGGCGGCAGGAGGCGGGGCAGCGGAAGGGGCCCCGTGGCAGCGCCCCTGCTGTAGCCCTGGCCCCCTTCTCTCTCTCTCCCGCCGGTCCCCCTACACCCGCGCTCCGGCCGTGCCGCAGGTTTTTTGTTGTTGTTGTTTTTGTTTTGTTTTTTTGCTTTGCCGTTCTGGCCGCCCCGGTTTTTTTGTTTTTTGCTTGGGGCAGCCAAAAAGCCAGAGCCGGCCCTGTCTGTAAGACAATTTAAGACCTCATATTTTTTCCCATATTGCAAAACCTCATGTTAAGATTATACCCTGTGACAGTACCACTTGTGTAAACCCATAAATGGGTTTGAACAGGTGGAACTGAGGACATACTCCAAAAAACACTAGAGACGTATAATATGTATAATCTCAAGACATCGTACAAGAGAAGCTAAGGGACTAATCTGGCCTACAGAGCCTCTATCACTGTTGATGATCCATGAAATGGAAAGAACCCAGTTTGACTGGCAGAGCCCAACTTAACAGAACACCCACCCACACATATATATATATATATATATATAACTTGCAAAAACTCTTTAAAGGGTTTCCCCCCACCTCTTTAAACACTGAAAGCAGTCTTTGTAGAGGGAGGCTCTGACTTTCAGTTTGCAACAACAGGTCCTTTTTGTGATTACACTAGCTGCCTTATGATCCTAAATACCATCGTGTATTCACTGCATAGAACTTCCTTCCAGATCCCTAGTTCAAACTTTTAACTGTCCATGCTCTTTACACTAACCATTATGGACGGACATACTTAAGATTGCATCTTGAATTCTGAGCACAGTTTTAATCCTCTGTGATCCTTTGTGCTTGAAATGTTACAGAAATAGTCTTTGGCTAGAGGATAAATTGTGTGGAAATTCGTAGGCAAATTGGTTAAACCATTTCTGAGACAGAGGACTCAACTAATATCACTTATAGTGGTGTAAATTCAAAACAGCTCTACTAAGTCAATAGTTATTCCAGATTTACACCAGTGGATCTGAGCTCAGAATGTGGCCCATGGACCTAAAAAAATGTGTTTGAAAAATCTTCTAATGCCCTTTTGTCACATCATATCTCAAAAACAACTTGGCGTGGATGCTTCAAATCAATGAAATCTAATGCACAGGACTAGTTTGCAGTGAACAAAGGATCAGAACCTTTGCCAAGAGTCTGAAAGAGCTCTGAATATCCAATAATGGTGCGAAGGAGGTCTGAACCTCTGCCCAAGGTTTGAAAAAGGTTTTGGGAAACAATTCTTCCCCATGCAAATCTAGACAAATGTACTAATTCCTGCTGATCTGCTAAGCCATTTAGGCTACGTCTATACTACAGTGTAAGCCTAGGGTTAGTAGAACTTGCATTAACAGACCCTGCATTAACCTAGGGCTTGAGCATCTACACTCATTTGTAATCCCAGGTTAAGAATTGTTGAACCCTTGTTTCCAACGTGGGGTTCCACCATCTACACTGCATTATACAGGTCCAAAGCCAATCACCCATGTGCCAAACTTGTTAGCACCCTCCCAAAGTGTGGCCACTCTAGACTTTTGGTCATGGTGCAATATGGGAAAACCTGAGTGACCATCAAACTCAACTGTCTAAAAAACAAAGAAAGTCAGCAGGATTGTGGAATACTTTTGGCAGACTCCCAGAGCACAAGTTCAGTGGGGCTGCATCTACACTGCAACACAGTAGGGCTTGAACCCTGGGTCCCAGCTTAACTCAGGTTCAGACTCTTCACCCCCATGGGGTCCTCAACCCTGGTCCAAGCTCTGGGTTAACACACTTCGTGTATAGATAGAAGGGGGGTTAGGCTGGAGCCAAAGTTCAAACTCTAGGTTTACAGTGCGGTGTAGACATACTCTGAGGGAATTTCTAATGTCCTTAGCAGAAGCTGCTGTGTTAAAGGACTTTAAGGATGCACAGACTTTGCCTCAATAGATTTCCTCAAGAATGCACATTTCTTAAAGTTGCCATGTGAACTGGCCAGGTTGAAAGAAATTAAGTGGTAGTATTGTCAGGCAGATAGAGTTGAAAACCACATTAGAAACATGGTCTTTTATAAGCTATGAAGGTATAGCTATGAAGAAATGAGGGTGCAATTCTACCAAGAAAGAAAGTAGGAATATGGTAGTTATTAGCTCATCTGCAATTTAAGATAAAATGTTCACATACCTAGTAAAGAATATGGAATTCTCTATTGCAGGGGTACCAGTATTTTTCCTTACAACTTTCTTTTAAAAAATAATAAGTAAAATCCCTGACTAAAATCTTTAAGATTGAGAATATATCAAATTGATCTAATTCCTCCAAAGAGCAAGGGCAACTCAACTGGCCAGGGAAAGGATCAAGATAATAACAGCCACTAGTGCAGAACAAGTACACAGGCTCTAGCTAGAGGAACCCAGGAAGCATAACAGAGACAGAGTGACCGAGAATGCAGGCATCTTGGTCTAGCGTATGACCTGTGGAAAGCAACACAAAAAGCTGGGGGGAGGGATCATCCACCCTATAGGCAACAATGCAAGGGGTTTGGGAAAGAGAACCATTTTATGTTCCAATGCTACAACTCTCTTAGGAAGAAAAGAGCAGCAGTATATGTAGTGATTGAGGACATAGAGACTTCCAGTGGAGATAGGATGACTACCCGTCCCTTATTTTAAGGCATTGTCCCTTATTGCATTAATTTGACCCACAGGGGGACCACCTGTCCCTTATTTTAAGATGTATTGAAATGTATTAAAACTAGTAAGTACCATTTTAAACATTATATTGAAGCTTATGGTAATTGCATTGTATACTGAAGGGGAGTAGAAATGTACACTTGAGAGAAAAATACATGGTATGTTAAGGGAAATGGTGTTTCCCAAAATGTCCTTAAAAATAAAGCAGTGTCCCTTATTTTTCCATGTATCAGAGGAGTAATCGTGTTAGTCTGTATCCACAAAAACAGCAAAGAGTCCGGTAGCACCTTAAAGACTAATAGATTTATTTGGGCATAAGCTTTTGTGGGTAAAAAACCTACTTGTTCAGATGCATGGAGTGAAAACTACAGATACAGGCATAAATATATATTGGCACATGAAGAGAAGGGAGTTACCTTACAAGTGGAGACCAGTGCTGACAAAGCCAATTCAGTCAGGGTGGATGTGGTCCACTCCCAATAATTGATGAGGAGGTATCAATACCAAGACAGGAAACATTGCTTTTGTAGTGAGCCAGCCACTCCCAGTCCCTATTCAAGCCCAAATTGATGGTGTTAAGTTTGCAGGGCTGGCTCCAGCTTTTTTGCCACCCCAAGCAGTGGGGAAAAAAAAAGAATCATAAAATCTCAGGGTTGGAGAGAACCCTCAGGAGGTCATTTAGTCCAACCCCCTGCTCAAGGGAGGACCAATCCCCAGACAGATTTTTGCCTTAGATCCCTAAATGGTCCCTCTCAAGGATTGAATTCACAACCCTGGCTTTAGCAGGCCAATGCTGAAACCACTGAGCTATCCCTCCCCAATTGAGCTGTTGCTGAAGTGCCACCAAAGAGGAAGACCGGGAGTGAAGGACCCGCCGAAGACTGAAACGGGCAGATTAAGCTGCCGCTGAAGTGCCACCACCGCTGACCCAGACGTGCCGCCCCAACAACGGACGGAGTGCTGCCCCTTTCTATTGGTCGTCCCAGGCACCTGCTTCCTTCGCTGGTGCCTGGAGCTGGCCCTGTAAGTTCGCAAATGAATTGTAGCTCAGCAGTTTCTCTTTGAAGTCTGTTTTTGAAGTTTTGTTGCTTTTAAATCTGTTATTGAGTGTCCAGGGAGATTGAAGTGTTCTCCTACTGGCTTTTGTATGTTACCATTCCTGATGTCTGATTTGTGTTCATTTATTCTTTTACGTAGAGACTATCCGGTTTGGCCAATGTATATGGCAGAGGGGCATTGCTGGCATATATTGGCATATATCACATTAGTAGATGTGGAAGTGAATGAGCCTCTGATGTTGCGGCTGGTGTGGTTGGGTCCTCTGACGGTGTCGCTAGAGTAGATATGGAGCCACTGAAGAACGAGCTGGCAAGTCTGCAAATAAGAGGAGTCATTAGTAGCACAGAGTGGATCAGCAGCCCAGTAGTGATGAGAAAACCTTCTGGTAAACTAAGGATCTGCACTGACCCCAAACCACTTGCTAGAGCAGTGAAAAGAAGTCACTACCAGCAATTGATGCACTACCCAATTTCTTCCAGGGCAAAAGTGTGCATTGTTTGTGATGTCAAGAATGAGCTCTTGGCATATTGAACTAGCCGAGTAATCAAGCCACCTGATAACATTTGCCACACCTTTTGGCAGGAACCACTGTGTACAAATGCCTATCGGCATCAGCCCATCCACTGGGGAGTTCCAGAGTAAACTGAATCAAGTTGTAGAGGGACTCCCCGGCATCAAGATTGTAGCTGATGATATTATTATTGTAAGAGGAGGTGGCAAGAAAGAGGCCATGCAGGTCCATGATTCCAAATTGTGACAACTACTGAACAGGTACCGGGAGCAGAACAATAGGCTGAATGCAGACATGCTGAAGCTGCAGAGAACCACAATACTCTACACTGGACATCTGTTGACTCCTGAGGGACTCCAGCCAGACCCTGAGAAACCAAGAGCCATGAAGGAAATGCCCAGAGCAAAGGATGTGAACAGAGTCCAGCGATTTCTTGGGATAGACAACTGTCATTCCACATTCTGCACACACCTGTCTGATGCCTGTGAGCCCTTGAGGCAGTTAATCCCTAATGATACCGTGGGGGAACAGTCAGAGACCCAAGAACAGCCATTTGAAAAAGTAAAGAAAATCATATGTGGGGCACCAGTCCTGAAGTACTACACCCTTGCAGAGCAGCAAGAGCTACAGTGTGATGCCTCAGAAGGAGGCCTAGGTGCAACACTTATGCAAGGCCAGCAACCATAGCATTTGCTAGTAGAGCCCTGACAGGCACAGAAAGGGGATATGCTCTGATAGAAAAGAACCTTCAGGCTGTGATCTTTGGAATGGAATGATTCATTCAGTTTACCTTTGGACACAAGATGGATGTGCAATTTGGTCACTGGCCATTAGACAGCTTCATAAAGAAGTCACTGCTCATAGCCCCCTAGTCTTAGACTTCAAGGTCAGACGGGACCATCGTGATCATCTAGTCTGACCTCCTGCACATTGCAGGCTACAGAACTTCATCTACCCATTCCTGTAAAAGACCCCTTACCTCTGGCTGAGTTACTGAAGTTCTCAAATCATGGTTTAAAGACTTCAAGTTACAGAGACTCCACCATTTACACTAGTTTAAACCTGCAAGTGACCCATGCCCTATGCTGAAGAGAGAGGCAAAAAATCCTCAAGTAGGGTGACCAGACGTCCCGATTTTATCAGGACTGTCCTGATATTTCCTTGTTTGTCCCGCGTCCCGACTGACGTGCGGTCAGGACACTGGACAAACAAGGAAATGCGCCGGAGCCTGGAGCCAGGAAGTGCTTGCGCCCCCCCCCCCTCCTGCCCCAACTCCGCCCCCTCCTCCCCCGATTGGCTCCCTCTCCGAATCCCCGCCTCTTCCCCAGGTTCACCATTCCTCCTCCCTCCGCAAGCGCTGGAGGGAGGCCCGGGAGACGCAGGGGAAGCGTGGGGCCGGGGTGAGTAAGAGTCCGGCCTGGCCCCGAGCAGGCAGGACTCAGTCAGGCGGTAGGGAGGGTAGGGGGGCTGCCCGCTGGGCCAGGCGGCAGCTGTTCTCCCCCCCTGGGCAGCGGGACTTGGGAGCAGCCGCTGCTGCAGCTCCCACTGCTGCGGGGGGAGGAAGCGGCCGATTGCCAAGCTCGGTGGCTGCGGCTCTGGCGCCCGGGCCCAAACCCCCTGAGCCTGTTCCCCTGCGGGACCCAAGCGGGACGGGGGGCCTGGGGCCTGCTGCCCCCACTTCGGGGCCGCCCAGGGATAGCACAGCTGGGCAGCAGCCCAGACGCGACTGGCCAGGGGCTGGGCGCAGCATGCGCGCTGCTGGGTCCCTGCAGCAGGCCCGGGCTTGGAGGGGTCGGAACCGGGTGCCAGAGCCGCAGCCGCCGAGCTTGGCCATCGGCCGCTTCCTCCTCCCTCCCCCCCTGCGGCAGTGGGAGCTGCAGCAGCGGCTGCTCCCGAGTCCCACTGCCCAGGGGGGAAGAACAGCCACCGCCTGGCCCCGCGGGCAGCCCCCCTACTCTCCCTACCGCCCGACTGAGTCCTGCCTGCTCGGGGCCAGGCCGAACTCTCACTCACCCTGGCCCCGCGCTTCCCCTGCGTCTCCCGGGCCTCCCTCCAGCGCTTGTGGAGGAAGGGTGGTTTTTTTGTTTGTTTGTTTGTTTTTGGCCCCGCCCCCCCGCGTCACACCACTCCCCCCCACCCCCGCCCGCGTCCCGATATTTGACTTGGGTGATCTGGTCACCCTATCCTCAAGGTCTCTGCCAATTTGACCCAGGGGAAAATTCCTTCCTGATCCCAAATATGCTGATCAGTTAGACCCTTAGCATGTGGGCAACACCCACCAGCCAGACACCTGGGAAAGAATTCTCTATAGTAACTCAGAACCCTCCCCCTCTTATGTCATGTTTCCAGCCATTGGGGGATTTTTGCTACTGGCAGTCACTGATGGGCCACATGCCATTATAGGCAGCCCTGTCATACCATCCTCTCTGTAAACCTATCAAGCTCAGGTCTTGAAGCCAGTTAGGTTTTTTGCCTCCCATTGCTCCCCTTAGAGGGCTGCTCCAGAACTTCACTCCTCTGATGGTTAGAAACCTTTGCCTAATTCCGAGCCTAAACCTGTTGATGGCCAGTTTATATTCATTTGTTCTTGTTTCTACAGTGGCACTTAACTTAAATAAGTCCTCTCACTCCCTGGTATTTATCCCTCTGATGTATTTATAAAGAGCAATCATATCTCCCCTCAGCCTTCTTCTGATTAGGCCAAACAAGCCAAATTCTTTGAGTCTCCTATCATAAGGTTGGTTTTCCATTCCTCACATCATCCCAGTAGCCCTTCTCTGCACCTGTTCCAGTTTGAATTCATCTTTCTTAAACATGGGAGACCAGAACTGCACACATTATTCCAGATGAGATCTCACCAGTGCCTTGTATAAAGGTACTAACACTTCCCTTTCTCTACTGGAAATACCTTGCCTCATGCATCCTAGGACTGCATTAGTCTTTTTCATGGCCGCATCATTTGACTCAGTCATCCTGTGATCAACCAATACACCCAGATCTTTCTTCTCCTCTGTCGCTTGCAACTGATAAGTCCCCAGCTTATAACAAAAATTCTTGTTGTTACTCCCTAAAGGCATGACCTTGCACTTTGCACTAGTAAATTTCATCTCCTTTCTAGTATTTCATTTACAAGGTCATCCAGATCTTCTTGTATGATATTCTGGTCCTCCTCTGTATTGGCAATACCTCCCAGTTTTGTGTCATGCACAAATTTTATTAGCGCATCCCACTTTTTGTGCACCAGTCAGTAATAAAAATGTTAAATAAGACTGGTCTCAAGACTGATCCTAGTAACCTCCCTCCAGCCTGACCATTCACCTTTCAGTATGAGCCACTGGAGTCTCCCCTTTAACTAGTTCCTTATCCATCTTTCAATTTGCATATGAATCCCCATCTTCTCCAATTTAACTGCAGAACTGTATCAAATGCCTTACTGCATTTCTGTTGTCTAAAAAAATCAGTTATCTTCTCAAAGAAAGGGGAGATCAAGTTGGTCTGGCAGAATTTACCTTTTGTAAAACCATTTTATATTTTATCCTACTTACCTTTCAGCTCTATGTCCTTAACTGCTTTCTCCTTCAAAATTTGTTCCAAGACCTTGCATACAATTGAGGTTAAACTAACAGGCCTGTAGTTTCCCAGATAACTTTTTGTCCTGCTCTTAAAAATAGGAACTATATTTGCAATTCTCCAGTCATAGGGTACGACCCCCAAGTTTACAGATTAATTATAAATCCTGGCTATTGGGCATGCAATTTCATGGACCAGTTCCTTTAATATTCTTGGATGGAGATTATCCAGGTCCCCCGATTTAGTCCCATTAAACTGTTTGAGTTTGACTTCCACCTCAGATGTGGTAATTTCTACCTCCATATCCTCATTCCCATTAGCCACCCCTAAGCTCTTCAAATACTTTGGCTCAGTTTTTAATGAGGATAATGTTTAGGTATTGGGCCGTGCCTAAATTATCTTTAACCTCCACCCCATCCTCAGTATTTAGTGGTCCTACTTCTTCTTTCCTTGCTTTCTCAGTTATATGGCTATTGAACCTTTCACTGTTGGTTTTAATTTCCTTTGCAACGTCCAACTCTGCTTGGCTTTTGGCAGATCTCACTCTATCCCTGCACTTTCTGACCTCTGAGAGGGAGCTTTCCTTGCTGATCCCTTCACTCTCCCATTCTTTGTAGGCTTTCTGCTTTCTCTTAATCGCCTGTTTGAGATGCTTGCTCATTCAGCTTGGTCAGCAACTCTTCCCTACAAATTTTTCCTCTTGCTTGGGATGCAGGCTCCAGATAGGTTCTGCAACTTTGATTTAAAGTAATTCCAAGCCTCCTCCATGTTCAGATTCTTGCGTTCTTCAGTTCAGTCCACTTCCCTAACTAATTCTCTTAATTTTTTTAAGTTAGCTGAGTGCAGCCAAGTGACTACAATGTATGGTATTGAGACTTCAGCACTATCCAGGGGTGAGGGTAAGGTATTACCCAGGAAAGTCACTACTGGTGGCAGATACACTGAACAGGGCATATCTTCCAGATTACAACATAGATGGCTCCAGGGAAAAAGTGACAGATCCTATCAACATGCTCTAATACCTTTGCAACTCTGATGGGAACCTCAGGCTAATCCAGCAAAGGACTAAACAGGATGGAGTGCTATGGGAGTAAAACAGTTCATACTGTAGGGATGGTGAGATCACAAGGAGCAAGTGCCACAGGAAGTTACTCTCCCCCTCCCCTCTACTAGGTGAGGGATGAGCTGTGTGTGTGCAATATGGGATTTTGTGTAAAGGGAATTGAGCAGGAATCCCAGCAGATTAAAGAGGTGACATCATGAGATGGATACATGCTTCACACCTGGGGACAGAGGTATGCCTGAGAAGAGCCAGGGTGTGTACCTACTGGCCAGGTATGAATGGCCAAATGAGAGAATACATGGAATAGTGTTAAGTGTATAACCGAGTAGAGTGATCAGCTACAGCTTCATGAAATCCCAACCAGTTTTGTGAAAAGGTCAGGACAGACGTGTTCACTTTTAAGGACAGAAACTACATAGTTACAGTAGATTACTATTCTAATTTCTGGGAGATGGACTATCTGGAAACCACTCAGGCAGGAACTGTGATCCAGCAACTGAAGGCACAGCTTGCAAGGTCTGGCATACTGACACACTATGCTCAGATGATGGGCCATTGTCCATTGCAGCAGAATTCAAATAATTCAGTGCCAATTTGGAATTTGAGCTCCTCTAGGCAGTGGCAGATTAGCCACTGGGCCAACAGGGCCAGGGCCAATTGGGGGGGCATCCGGAAAAATGGGTGCCCCCATGGCCCGACCCTCTCCGCCCGCCCAGTGCTCTTGCCAGGGAACAGGGTCAGTGCATGGAGGCTTGCCCTGCTCTGCCCGGGTACCCCGACCCAGCTCCCCAGCACGAGTGCTGGGAGGAGGGGCGGGGCAAGCCCCCATGCCACAACCCCATTTCCCCAACAGGAGCATAGGAGGGTGTTGTGGGGAGAACTGCAGGTAGAAGGAGGCGTGGGTGTAGGGATTTGTGGAGCCTGTTTGCTCTGGCCCAGGACCCCCCAAACCGCTTCTGTCTCTAGGTACCCACAAAGCAGGGATTGGCAGTAACTACAGCTAAGAGACTGATGGCAAACATAAAACAGACAGGAGAGGATCCCTACCTGGCATTGTTGGACCATTGCTATATGTCCTCCCAGATAGTAGGCCAGGACAAAGACTGATGGGCTGGAGAACCAAGACTCGCCTTCCCATTATGGGGTAGTCTGCTGCAGCTCAGCAAAGGAATGGTGGCCAGGACACAGAAGCAGTTAAGAGAATGCCAAGCTAGGCCGGCAGCCTGCTACAACAAAGGAACTAAGGATATGACCCTACTATGCACAGGCAAGCAGGATTGGGTCCAACCATCGAAAAGCCCCACAAAGCAATGGCAAAAGGCAACAATCCACTTTGCAGTGGGACACAGGTCCTATGAGATAGCTACAGACTCAGGACAGCAGTGGAGACAAAACAGAAAACTGCACAGTAGCAGCAGACAGAGAGCACACCCAGATAGATGGGGGCAAGACTAGGACCAGGAGGAATAAGAAGGAGCCGGCCTGACACAGGAGAGTCAGAAGAAAGAAAGTATATGAGCAACACAGAGGCCCAATAGGATGCCACCCAACAGACTGAAGACAGCCACAGTGTAGAAGTTCCTTACCAAATGCTGGCACAAAAGACACAACAAAAACAATTGTTAGATGGAAGCTGCATGGAAATTGGAGGGGGGAGCAGAGGCTGCAGGAGGGAAGTTTTTGGAAGAGGTACTAGTAAGCCAGACTGTGTGCACATGGCTTGAATAGGAGCTGCAGAATCTCTGTAAATAGTCCTCTTAATAAAGAGTCAGTTTAGTTTTCAAAACATGGTGTTGTCATGTTATTACCCAGCATATGGTACATGAAACAATGAGTATGATGCCCCATAGTGAGTATTTGCAGGATTGGGCCCCCAGGTTGCATTGATGATTTTATCCCTCTCTTTTAGAAGCGTGACATTCCCTTTTCAAGTGTTCAGGGTCACTTGCCTAACGAGGATGCTTGTTTTGTACACAAAAGTCAGTAGAACGGAAGCACAAGCAATGATTTGTTTTAAAAGAATCTTTAAGAAACAGAAATCGTGACCATTAATATGACTTAAAGCGAAAGGTGCTGATGCCGTTTGTCCCCTCTTTGGATACTCTTAAAGGTCCATGATAGCTCCACATCTCAGCCAAAATGAAGACAATAAAGAGTCCCTTGGAGCCCATCAGTGCCCAAGGATTACATCTGTTGCTATGTAAATGCCTGCTGCCCTTGTTACTGCCTCCCCCCAATCTCTGCTCAGCCCAGGCCCGTTCTCTGATCTCTTGCTACTCCCTGGTCCAGAGTCCACCCAGATATGGATTTGTCTGGCCTTTTCCTTACCCCATGACTGAGTCTGTCTCTTACCCTTTCCACATCTCTAGTCACTCATAGCAGAAGGGGTGGATAACTTGGATTTCTACAACACCCCATTGTTGGTGGGTTCCATACTAGAAATGAGACACCCCCCCCTCCCCTGCCTTACATGTCCCCGACAAACTCAAGTACATGGATAAACTTGGGTACCGTGATGTCTAGAAAGCCAGTAAGAGAGCTCAATGAGGGTATAGAACAGTGTCCAACCCTTAGGTATCTTTCCTCTTTGCTGTAGCACATCATTGCTTTATCCACAAGTTATTTGCCTTTTGAAGTTCAATGGCTGTTGCTCCAATGGCTTCTACGCCCCTGCTGCTTATGAATTGGATGGAAGATGTAAAAGGCAATTCAGCTACATGTCATCCCGCCTCTACCCCGCTGCCTTAGAGCCATAGTCACATGCCCTAGTTTTGCACATGATTATTATTTGCTGGATTGTGTTACTGTCCAAAGGCTCCTCAGGATGAATGCCCGTTGTGGTATACGCTGTAGAAACACACAGGTAGAGGCAGTCCCTGCTCTGAAGATCTCGGTCTAATTTTGAACAAGATGCAAAACAGCAAGTATGACAAAACATAGGTAGGAAGGGAGATGGAGCAGAGCAGCTTCATGGTGTTGAAAGGTTGCCTGCCAATATCTACTTTTTAATAATAAATGTTTTATGGATAACTGTTTATTGTGAAAGGGGAAGACCAACAGCTGTAAAGGATACTGAAAATCAGTTCAAAGCTCTAATCCTCTGCTGTTAGTAGACCTGACTGCATATTGATATCCAAGATCCTTTCTGTTCAATATGCTGAGAGATGCTCCAAAACATCTAACCACCTGTCATAAGGAATGTTTCTGGTACACACAAAATGCAAATGTAACTTAATTTTCCTCTGGGCAATCTCCTTGGCCAGAGAATTCGCTCAACCACTACCATGTTCACCAGGTGCAAACTTGCCAGCATGCCTGTACCCAGGACCGGCCCTAGACCAAATGGTGCCCCAGGTGAGAAACGTCTTCGGTGCCCCCTCCCCCTCTGTTGAACTTTTGAATACCGTATTTTTTTATTGCATTTGCAGCCCATTTCATGGCTTTGATGCACAATTTGCATGCATGATTTATCCCTGTCATATAAGATGATAAATTTGCACCCTAGGATCTGGGAATCTGTATTTATTCATGGCATATATAAGCAAATAAAAAAAACTGGTTTCCTCTAAGCTTATAGAAACTTTTTAATTTTAAGAATAACTGAAATGTACTGACATCAAGAAATGGAACTGTGCACCAACATGGGTGGACCAGTATTAAATAGTGTTACAGTAGGTGTCACCCTTAGAATGTTAACCCTCAATTAATGGAGATATCCCATGTCCTAGAACTGGAAGGGACCTTGAAAGGTCATTGAGTCCAGCCCCCTGCCTTCACTAGCAGTGACCAAGTACTGATTTTGCCCCAGATCCCTAAGTGGCCCCTCAAGGATTGAACTCACAACCCTGGGTTTAGCAGGCTACTGCTCAAACCACTGAGCTATCCCTCCCCCCTAGTCCTTAGTCCTTCAGTTCAAAAGGTTGCCCTTGTGAACTGAAGCAAAGCATCAGAGAGAGATCCAAAGACTGGCCAATGGCATTTTCAAGCAATAAAATAGCAAGCGATGTCAGTCTCTTGTCAACCATTGTCAATCAAAGATATGTTTTAATGAGCCTGAACATCAAAAAGCTGCACTCACCCCTCATGACTGTGACCAGCCACATGAGCAGAATCCTCAGAGCTCTCCATACAATAGGAAAAGTGTCCTTCAGTTCTGCATTGTGAATGAACTGAGGAACTTGGAGTGGAGAATGCTTCCCAAATGGCAAAATGTGATGGATGTTGTCAATTCAACACAGAGGTCTTTATCATTGACATCCGAATATTCCCCATGTGTCAGTGTCCGGTGAAGGTCTGTACAATTGTTCAAGAGTTTGCCTGTCTGCTGGCAGCTTACTAAGGTCATACAACCCCCTCGGTCTTTTTGTGGTGCTTTATTTGTTCAAACCTTTCCTCAATGGACACTCGAGCAGTGTCAACGAGCAAGCAAAAAAAAACAAACAAACAAACAAACAAACAAACAAAAAAACAACAACTCCCTCTTGAATTTGTCTTCTGAGCTTCCCATCACCTCATCTCGGTCCTCAGTGATGGGATCCCCGGGGTACAATCTACAACTGTGGGACCTCTGTGCCCCCTTAGCTCTCCAGCCTAGACTGTCTCTCACAAAGTTTTGCCACTGACAAGCAGCAAAACTCCTCCAGGCGCTGTTATCACTCAGCCACCAGAATGCAGAGGCACACCCAACTAAGTTGCATGAAGGCTTCCCAAGCCCCTCATGAACCATACAGACGGAAATACCAGCAAATCTCCCAAACCCGCAGCCTTGCAGCCCAGGAATATACCATCTTACACTGCTCAAGACCTTCTTGAGAGCAATGCAAGTTTATTAATTAGTTCACCATTTCATCAAATGAAAGTGGACATGCACCAGCCTTTGTAACCTGAGCAGATTTCCAAAGCACTTTAGACAAACTCACTGGTAAGGATAAAATATTAAAGTCATGTTATTGACTACAGAAAGACAGATTTTAAGTGATTATAAGTGATAGGCAAAAATGGTCAGAAATAGTAACCAAAGAAAATAAGGTTTAGGATTTAGACTGTGTGCATACTTTATTAGACTAAGCAGTATTTGGATCAAGCAGTTTTTCCTCACCCCACTGGATGTTGCAGGTAGGTTACAGTCATGAATACACAGGTTTTCCCTTTAAGCCTGGGATCAGTCTCCTCAGTTCAAGTCTTTCTCTCTCAGCATTCTTGCCTTCAGCGTAGGTGGAGGAGGAGAAAGGGAAAAGCACGATGCCATTGTCCTCTATTTTATACCTTCAGTCCATGGGCCTGGAAAACACTAGCCCAAACGTGTCCTGGTGGGCTTTGCTGAGTCACAGAGTTGAGCAATCCCCATGGTGTGGTGCTTGCGCAATGTCACCTGAATTGTAAATCCCTCGTTTACTATTCCCCTGCTGGTCAATGGCTGCTGCTGATCGTTCAGTGCCCAACCGGGTGTTGATCACCTCCTTTGTTGTTGTCACTGGAGAACTAGCAGTGAGTGACTTCCAACTCACAACATATTTCAATAAACAGCCATACACCAAAATCTCATAACTTCATGCACACTAACGATATAAATATTTTGACAGAAGAATGGGTTTCAGCAGATCATGACTTTTCATATGATATCTTACATGGCATGCTTTGCATGAAATATCACAACCATATATGAATGATAGGTGCTACTTTAAGGTACAATGTCACACCCTCGTAACCAAACTGTCTCTTTTTCTGATAAATAAGTGGTTCCTTGGAAACAGGCGCAATGCCTCAGTTTTCCACCATTTCTTTGGCAGCAGTGAGGGCATCTTCAAATCCATTGTCCCTGTAGACTGCAACAAAAATAAAGACTGCTACTACTTTGATGAGAAGCTGTCATGATGTTCACTGACTGAGTTTGTAATGCCTTGATTACAATGTTTACTTGGAATAGGATATCGTGCCAAACTACAATTGAGATCAAAAATTTGAAGTCAATGATCTGGTTTGCCAGGCTTTGTGCCTCGTGTCGGATTCTGGCCTTGGCTCTACTCAACTGCGCCAGTTCCACCAGAGCGTTGTAAACCTCAGTCACTTGGTACCTCACTGGCCTTATGCTGTCAATGCAGCTCTCCCAGCAAGTGTCACTTAGCGGCTTCATGGTCAGATTTGTAACATTGTCCATGATGATCTTCCACCTGATAACTGGTGCTGAAAACAGGAGGTATGTAGCCTTTGCAGTACTCCAAAGAGAGATACTGAATCTAAAGAAGATGCTGCTGCATCTGATACAACCAGCTTGAGGGAATGGCAGCCACAAGGCATGAAGAAAGCTCTAGGAGTCTGCACAAGGATCCTTCCCTTCATGTTCGTGCCGTTGTTGTAACCTTGGCTGTGGCAGTCCTGAAACTTTATTTGATTCTCATTCAAAACATTCATAAACAATTCTGTTAGGCCTTTTCCACTACAGACATCCACAGACCAGAAACAGATGAAGTGTTCCTTTACTTGGATACAGCCATCCTTGTCGTCAACAAATTTTACTATAAGTGACATCTTTTCACTGTGACTAATGTTGAGAATGCAGTCCCTTATTATGGTGTAGTGCTTCACTTCGCCAAGCCGCATCAGTATGTTATCAAGGACCTTCCTTGCCATAAGGTCAATCAATTCATTTTGAATTGTTTTGCTGCCGGAATGGTCCATAGTTTCTTTATGAACTACTTGACATAGGTACTCATGCATGACATCGTCATATTTTCCAAACCAAGGACATTACTGTTATGTTCAGTGAACAATTTATCCGATAAGCCACAGAAAACCAAATTATTCTTTTCAAGGAAGAGGGTAATTGAGATCAGATGCTTGAGCATGTTCCTCCAGTGCTGGGTTTCTACATTAATAATGAGCTGGTTTTCTGCGTCCATGCATTTATTCAGCTTAAGCCTGGACTCGACCTCCATCCATTTGGAGTAGGCCGTAAAATGGCCAGGTGATTTTTCATGTTGTTTCAGAGCATCAGATAAATTATGCCAGTAATTGTACCCGAAAAGTGCAAACAACCCTTTGTCATTCTTGTCAAATATTTTGCAACAAAACCAGTACACTTTGTCAGTTGATTTGAGTAAACTAACCAATGTTGATTCACTTTCTCACCAGTCTCGAACACTCTTTGCAGTGCAACTTCGAGAAATGTCACTTCTGCTCATTTACTGGAAATGTTATATCCTCAGTTTTGCCCGGCCCATTCAAAATTGTACGATCAATATCAGCAGAGTTTAGGATCACCAGCTGTCAAGGTTCCTTCCCCACTCTGAACTTTAGGGTACAGATGTAGGGACCTGCATGAAAACCTCTAAGCTTCTCTACCAGCTTAGATCTGCTTTCACTGCCACCACTCCCAATGTGCTAACTCCCTTCCCTGGGTAGCCTTGAGAGACTCCTCCACCAATTCCCTGGTGAACACTGATCCAAAACCTCTTGGATCTTAAAACAAGGAGGAATTAATCAGGTTCTTAAAAAGAAGGCTTTTAATTAAAGAAAGAAAGGTAAAAATCATCTCTGTAAAATCAGGATGGAAAATAACTTTACAGGTTAATCAAATTTAAAGAGCCCAGAGGAACCCCCTCTAGCCTGAGGTTCAAAGTTACAGCAAACAGAGGTAAACACTCTAGCAAAAGGTAAATTTATAAGTTGAGAAAACAAAGATAAAACTAACACGCCTTGCCTGGCTGTTACTTACAAGTTTGAAATATGAGAGACTTGTTCAAAGATTTGGAGAGCATGGATTGATGTCTGGTCCCTCTTAGTCCCAAGAGCAAACAACCCCCAAAACAAAGAGCACAAACAAAAGCCTTCCCCCCCCCCCCACAAGATTTGAAAGCATCTTGTCCCCTTATAGGTCCTTTGGGTCAGGTGTCAGCCAGGTTACCTGAGCTTCTTAACCCTTTACAGGTAAAAGGATTTTGGTGTCTCTGGCCAGGAGGGATTATAATATTGTACACAGGAGGGCTGTTACCCTTCCCTTTTAGTTATGACACTGGCTATAAAGCAGGACCTGATGTATCAATTTGTGCTCTGCAATTTTTCTCACTGCTGTTTCTGTCATCATGCGAGGCTGATTCTTCTTTATCATTTCTCACCTTTTCATGTAAACCAGATTTTTGTGTGTTATTACTCTCCTTTTCATATGAGCTACATTCTTCTTTATCATCTCTCTCCACTTTCCCTGACAAAGGAAGATTATCCATCACTTTTCTCACATTTCCATTCCTTATGTTCAGGTAAATCTGCTGATTCCTTAGTAATAGGTCTTCCATCATTTACGCTTCGCTCCTCAGTTTCTTCTGCACTAGGACAATTGTTACTGCCTAAAGCCCGGTATATGTTGTTCTGTTTCAGATATTTTCCCATCAAATTTGCCCCTTTCTGCAAAGTAGATTGCAATTGAGCTTTTCACTTCCTATAATGAGCTCCTGAAGGCTTCTTTGGGGACATCTTTTATTTTCTACAGGGGAAAACAGACAGTATTAGGGAGAGCAAAAGTCTATGTTCCGCAGTCTTAGAAAGTCATCAAACATTATGTGTAAAGCAATGCAAGAGAAGTAACAGTATTTCTTTTATGTTTTTGCATAGATAGGGGTTCAATAGATATCTCTGGTGTCTCATTAAATATGTCCTTTATTAGTCACTACTTATACTGTTCAAGTCTTAAAACACAAGTACACTAAACGCAAGTTAAACAATAAAATAAGGTTCACTATATTGCAGCTGGGCACTCACTTCACTTCAGTTCGTTCTTGTATCTCACTGTCTGACTGGCAACCTCCCATCCCTTATAGACCTGAGAGGCCATGGCTGACAACATTCAAGGAAAATGTAATTCTCAGAATGTCTGGAAGGTTCCATGAGATTCTACAAAAGTCCAGAACATTCTAAGAGGTTAGTGAAAAATGAATCCACATACCTGAAACATATTACTTCAAACATTCTATTTTCTCTTTTGTTGCTAACAACAAAAACAGTACCCCAAGCCTAGCACCCGAGGTGGTCATCTGGGTCACCTGCCCCTAAATCTGGCCGTGTCTGTACCAATCTGCCAAACCCCCTAGATGACTGGATAATAGGGCTGGTCGGACTGTTCATTGTTGTGCAATGGTTGAGTCCCTATCCCACTCTCAGCTCAGCACAAACACTCTAAGTTAGTGTTCAAAACTCACCTCTTCATCCTTTTCCGGGTGTTTTCCCTTTTTCTTATTCACACCACACCCCTTCTCTCCTGCCATATCCCCCACACTTCCCTTTCCTTCCATTTAGCTTATCCCCTCCTAAGTAACCCCCCTCAAAAAAAATAATGTGGATTTAGTATGATGTTTACTGCCAGCATCGTGATTATTCTATGAGTTCTACCCCATCCCTACCCTGTGTCTATCTAGTTTATTTAGATTGTAAATTCTTCAGGGCAAGGACCCTCTACTACACTGCTTTTGTACAGTATCTAGACAATGAGACTCCATTCTTAGGTACTACCACAATAAATATGATTAATAATACATTCTTAACTTAAAAACAGGAAGAACAAACATTAGACTGACCTTCCTCCTAATGTGGTTTTTTTTTTCCCCTGCAGGACCTCATGTCTCAACTCCTAGTCCCCCTCTTGCCTTAGACTCTTTGCTTTTTACCTTCATATGCTGGAGGAAATTAAAGCCACCTGGTCTAGCTGCCAGAATGAGTCAGCAAAACAGACCGACATCTATATGCAGGGGCTAAGACCTTGACCTCTTGCCACAGCTGTGAAAAACAGATTTGACAAGCTTAGTCCTTTTTTCTATTTGTATGATCCTGAGTTTTTTATTAATTCGTTTGTAATCTGACTTAATTTAAATAGTTCCTATGAACATATGTGAGCCTATGGACTGTTTGCAAACTGGTTTCAGGTTGTTGTTGTTTTTTTAAATGAGAACACCTTGTTTAGGACTGTAGCGGGGTGGTCACCCGCTCCTGCCTGGGAAGGGTTAAAGCCAGCCCTGCAGAGGGCTGGGGCTGTGGAAGGAAAGACCTGGGCTGATTGGGGGAAGCAGCTGCAGCTGGGCCACGCCCCAATTAGAGCCCAGCTGGCCCTATAAAGGCTTGAGCAGGAGCAAGGAGACACTCACTCTCTGCATTCAGAGAGAGAGAAAGGCCTGGCTGCAGGGAGTTTGAGACAGGGTACTTGAGTGGAGCAGGGCTAGGGAAAGGCTGGGGAGCTCCAGCCTGCAAAGCCCAGGCTGTAGCCTAGCACTGGGCCAACAGGTACTGGGGGTTGCAGAGGGCAGCCCACGGGTAGGCAAAGGCAGCAGGTCCAAACCCAACCTTGCCTGTGATGAGTGGCTGATACTGCAGTTTGCCCCAGGCCGTGGGGCTAGATGGTGACTGGCAGTAGCCTTACACTGAGGCGAGGTGGGGTTAGTGGGTGGGGGTTCCCCTAGGAGTGGAGACCCAGCATGTGTGGGTACTGCCAGGGGGCAGCACCCAGAGAAAAGGGCACCAGAGTCCAGGGAGGGACATGGGGGCCAGTGACAAGGCAGATCACCGGCCTGCAGAGGGCGCTCCAGGCTGAAAATTGAGCTAATTCCCTGAGAGACCAGTGGGAGGTGCTGCAGGGGTGAGTCCAACCCTTACAAGGAGTCAATGTGATTAGTTCAGCAAAGACATCTATCCAATACAATCAGTGGATGAAAATCAGTTATGAAGTATATATCCATTAAGAAAAAAAGAAATAAAAAATGTTTTAGAATTGAACAATGCTCCCATTTGTATTACTGTGGCTAGTTCTGGTCACCTGGCATCAATAAAACTATTGCAGAGATTAAAAAGCTGCAGAGAAGGGCAACAAAGATGACTAGCGGCAAGGAGATACTTGCCTACTGCAATATACCAATGGCCACTTGGGACTTCACATACATCACTAGGCTGCATGTTGTGCCATTTGGAACTTCACTGCTCCAGCGGCAACAGAACTTGAAATTTTCTGCTCCAAAATCAAAGGGAACAAACAAATAAACTAAAAAAAAAACCTCCGTTAAGAATTAGTAGTATATGGCCTTTGAGACACAGTTGAAGCTATCCAGTAGAAGGCAGTGGTACACATACATATTGCAGTATTATGAGAGACTCCAAAAATTAGGCTTATTTAGCATACAAATGAGAAAACTTTAGGGGAATTATAATATCACAATATTCAATCTTAAACAGGATATTATACTAATGCCTCGAGACCCCAATTAAGATTAGGGCCCCATTGTCCAAGATGCTGCTGTACGCATGGATAAATCTTTTCATGCTATCCCATGGAACAAGGGGTTACTGAAATTAACAAGTAAGGGTAGAACAATTAAAGGAGTTATTTCTTCACATAATGTGAGTCACCATAGTATTGAGGACGAGCATAAGACGTTCCTCTTAAATCCACTTAATCCCTGCTTTGAGGATTTAAATGATGCTCAGGAGATGCAAAGGCCTTGCACATGTCTTCTGCACAAAAGTTAGTTTTACCCACAATACATAATCAACCTCCCTGTGGAAATCACTGCAGCAAATCTGCATGAGCGAAATATTATAGCTAGATGTCAAGGAGGACCAGATGATGCTCTGACCCAATAGTGCTGTCTGCAGCTATGAAAGCTAAGATCCTGGTAATCAAATCTCATGTTTCAGGGTATACACTGATCACCACAGGGGACAGGAAGGAATATTTGTCCCTTACTGATATCACTGCATCTTTGGCATGGGCTACATTGGGGTTGGGGGTGAAGGGGCAACCTTCCTCTGAAGCACCAGGAGTTGCTTGGTGTTAAAGGCAGGGGGTTGCACTTGATGGCTGAATGGCTTGATCCCACATGACAGCTCCTATGTTCTTGATAGAAGCTGATATATAGATTTGTTTCCTGAACATTCTGCGAATTGGCAAACCAGGCCAAAATTATGATACTAGTTAAATACAACTACTTATCCATGTGGTAGCCAAGCTGCAAAAGGTCAGATTGAGATGTCTTTTGCATGCTGTTTGTGATTTTTTTTCCTGTAGGTCTCATATTTGTGCTTTATTTAAATATCTCTTATTGTTCCCCTTGCATATTTTGTTGGCAGGTCCTTTGGCAGTGATTTCCGCCTCTATCACTGCTCGGTTCTTGTGGCAGCTGGTAGAAAGGTTTGCTTCTGATCTGTAATTCCATCAAAGAATGCTCCTGAAAATATCATTTAAACTCGTCAAGGTGAATTTGTGCTTTTTGTTTATATTTATCTGTGGGTCTGAGCTGCTTTGATGTTTAAGAATCTTTAGGAAAAAAAAATACCCATGATGGCCATGAACTCTAGCAGTAAGTTTCTCTCCAGAGGAGACTGAAGCTCCTTGTTACATTTTTAAAGAAAAATAATACCCCAAGAACATGGATCTGAATTGGTGATTACAATTCGACTCTTTTGAGGATGGATTAAGATTCAGGGGAACATTAAAGCAAACAACTCAGCATTTTTCTACAAACACTTTCTATCCTTTATTTTGTTTCATTTATTTAACAGAAAATAGCACTGCTTGCATCCTTTGGCCTTATCCAGAGTTCAACCACTGCTGTACCCAACCTGGGAGCTGCCCCAGAAGAAGCCCCCATAAATCTCATTTCTGTACCGCATAGTAGGTGAAAACCCTGGAGTCCATCCCTCTCCTTTGTGCATTAGAACTACATTGGTTCTTCTGCCTTGGTGACCTCTTGTGGAAAGGTGCTGGCTGGATATGACCTATAGTGCCTTAAACTTTGTGCTGGACTGATCACCTCTAAGAATGAAAAGGGCCTTGCCTCAGCCAGCTTTTAGAGGTGAGAGTGTGTGTTAGCTAACACCTACTAATGAGCACTTTTTAAGAGTCTAGTATAGACAAGATTCATTATCTACAACAAGTGCTCACCTGGTTGAGTTTAAGCCTAGGCTCTCCCCCAGTATTAGCAGCAGGAGTAGACCACATGACCTGGAGTGCTGTTCTTTCATCAGGGGACCACCCTTCCTCTTTGAAACTGACACTCTGTTAGAGCAGTGGTTTTCAGCCTATGGTTCCCGCAGACCCCTGGGGGTACGCACACTATGTCTAAGATTTCCAAAGGGGTCCATACCTCCATTTGAAATGTTTTAGGAGTCCACAAATGAAAAAAGGTTGAAACCCACAGAAAACTGAAAGCAGTATTCTAGATGAAGTCCTGACATTACCAGTGCAACATAGAGGGAAGGACTTTCACAGCCATGTTTCATCTCTATATGCCATCTCACGGCATGTGCTTTTGCCTCCTTATTGCATTGCAAACTCCTATCTAATTTATGGTCCACTGTCAACCTTGGGTCATCTACACCATTATTCCTTTCTCAGTATCTCTCTCTCTCTCTCTCTACTGAATATCTGCATGTCATATTATTTTTTCCTAATTCTAGTCAACTGAATTTTTCCAGGTAGAATCTGATTTTATTTCCTGCCCATTTCTAAGTTTTCTATATCCTTTTGCCTAATTCCTCGGTCCTCATATGATATCATTTAAACTTGCCCTTAATTCCCTAAACCACGCAGAATCTCCCAGCCACTAAGATGCTGTCACTAAGGTATTTTAATGCAGTAGTAAACCAAAGCCAGCTACAGTGTCATAAGGCAAACTGCATTTATCCTGTCTGCTATTATTCTATTTATTACAAAGCATTCACATTCTCCGTTTCCATTACAGCCCTCCTGGTCTCCGTCACTTACTGTATCTCCGCCGTATGTGTGATTTGGTAACAAAACTTTCCATTCTTGACGGTAACGCTTGAACACCATTTGCTTTGTAGCAGATGGCAACACAGTCTTATCTGCTGCCTTAGCCAACTGGTTATTTTTTATTCCCCCATCACCTGATGTTACTGTACAGCAGAGGCAAGAGGAGTAATTGTTTGGCAGGTATTTCCTGTTGTGATGCTGTCAGCCATTTGAACATACTGCTTCAGATAGCTAAAAAAACAGCAAAGTAAGAATTCCAGAGACTGCAGCACATGCTTTTAGCCTTCTGGCAGCTAGTCCCTGAAGTATACAAATAATTCCAGGGAGAAACTGTAGTACTATCTAAAGACCCAGGAAAGGAGAGCTCTCTATTCCTAGAGAACTCTTATTTCCCAGACCCGTTAGCAGCACAATCCTCCTTCCAGGGGAGGTTGCCCCCAGAGCACCATTTCATGGTGCATTTTACTAGAATTCAGATTTTAGTGATCACACTCTTCATACTCTGCCCAGTCCCATCTCCTATGGAAAGGCCTCAGGAATCAAATTAGGACAGGTCTCAGCAGCAGGTTAAGGTGATTCTTTTCTCTGTTGGCTACACCTTATGCTTCAGGATCGAAGCTTTTGTTTAAAAAGCACAGATTAACCTCTAGCAGAGATACCTTCCAAATGTGAACCAGGTGGAGCAGCAGGTGATGAAGCATTGTCAACATTAGAATCAACATTAGCTCTAAAAGGGGTGTAAATTGCCTCTCTTTTGAAGGGTGTTGACTCCCAAGTCTAATTATGACAATTTAGGAGTTTTTCAAAGGCACATATGGTAGTAGGGGGCCAGACAGCTAGTAGGTTTCTGTGGAAGTTTGTGGTGTCACATCTCTGAAGTCACTGAAAACCTTTCCCTTAAATGATAGCCTTGTTAACTCTTTCACTGCTGATTAAAGCATGCACTAAAGTGCAGGATCATTGTGTTGTTAAATCTTCACACTGTGCTGTGAGTAGTATCTATCTCATTTTGGCATCCCAGGGGACCAGAGCATGTGCCAATACCATCACTTATTTTTTCCCAACTTTGTCCATGTTATAAAATCTCTATTAGAGGGCACGATTGGTTTACGGCCTGAAGCAGACCGATAAGCATGAGTTAGTTTCTGAAGATTTTAAACAGAGTACTATTAATCTGATTGACCTTATGGCAATGACAAGATAAGAGATTATGATTTTGTTGTTGTCCTTGCCCATTGATATAGTGGCTCTTAAACTCCCTCTAATCCATCATACTCATAGGACACTTTGGCATGCTGATGACATGAGACAAATGAGGTGGATGGGGAGGAGATCACATCGCCGTTGATGGTAATTTTGTCCTCCTGAGTCCAATCAATTTGGAATGGAGAGACTTTCAAAATCCTGTGCCATGGCTTTTATGGAGGCTGTGATGGCCTGCTGACCCCTGGGAACAGCTGACACATGTACACTTGGTGACTCTTTATCTGGTACCTTTGCTGCCACAATCCAGTACTGACTCCTTGCTTCTTTTAGACTGAGAGTCCAAAGGTTTTAGTATTTTCTCCCTAGGAACTGGAAAGTCAGAGATACACTCTTGCATGTGGTAATTATTATATAGCATCACTTTGAGAAGTGGCAGTTGGGTGTCTAAATAACATAGTAGCATAAATCAGCCTCAGTCCTAGAGTTTGTGAAATTAAAGTATTTTATTTATTACACAAATATAAGAACAAATGTAATCTGACATGGAGCTGGAAGCATTAAAGAAATAGTTTTATGCACAGAAACCACTCATCTTACCTTGTCTATGTAAGTTTGTTTTGAGCTGCTTCTTTGTTTACAAATATACATGCATATGGTGCCTGAACTCACTGTTCCTGGTGTCGACCCTTGCTGCTGGGATGGGAGGCCATCACTTGCTCTGATGAATCTCTCCTCTCCAACTCCCTCCATGCTCTACCTATGTGGGACGCTTTCTTCAGCCTCTTCAGGTTCCCTCCTCAGAGCTCTACAATATTCTTGTCCAGCAGACTAGCTTGATGAATACAGGCTGGAAACAGAGTCAGACATTTCCTGCTGTGAGGGATGCTCTGTCTTGAAAAAATTGCCTTAGCAGGGAGATGAACTGACTGATCTAAGGAGTCTTCCCACCTCTAACTTCTGGGGCTCATCTGGTGATGACGGACTCACACCCCATTGCCATTCCTCTGAAGAATCTAGTCACCCAATCCTTTTGTTTTAAAAAAAGTTCTGAGTCACCAAGTCATTAAGGTCTGACGAAGAAGTCAGAAATCTGTTTTGAAACATCAGAAATCAATTTTCTCCGGGAGGATACATCTGAACCAAGAGAAAAGGAATGGATCTAAGAGAAGTCATGTGTTGTGAAAAAGTAATAGATGGTCTGGAGAGTAAAACTGAAGAAATCAATGAAATGTGAAGAGGATTTCCAAGTTACATCAGCAGAAATGGGTAAATAAAGCAGCAAGATATCAAATACTTGAGGCAGATGCACACAGTTCATCCAGGTACAAAACAAGCATGAGAGGACAATGGTTACCTTTCCATCTTATCTTTTTTTATATAAAATGGAAAAAAAAATCTTGAGAATAAATGGTTTTGTTACATGTTAAATATTAAAACTTTCAATGACATTTCAAATTTAAAAAGAAAATCACAATGGATTCTTTTTGGGATGCTTCAAAATATATTATTTGTAATTAAAATTTGATGTTCACAGTGAGTAGCATCTAGAGGCCTCAAGTAGGGCAGGATACCATTGCGCTAGGCGCTGTCC
The DNA here is from genome assembly GCF_011386835.1 of Chrysemys picta bellii. Taxonomy (NCBI): domain Eukaryota; kingdom Metazoa; phylum Chordata; order Testudines; family Emydidae; genus Chrysemys; species Chrysemys picta. The sequence goes on from NC_088791.1 coordinate 133,776,335, forward strand.
AAACACATAGTAAATGATCATTCCTGTCCCAAAGAACTTTTTCAGAGCTCAGGGAGATTTTCTGTGGCCCACTGAACATATTTAAATAGCCAATCACTATTTTAGAAACAAATGGCCTGATTCGGGTCTTACTTACCCCAGTATTACCAAAGTGTAGCACTATTGACATTAGTGGATTTACTCCCCATTTACATTGGTGAAAGGGAGATCAGAACAGGGCCCACTAGTTATAGTAAGATACTTATGGCTTTATGCTAATACGCAGAAGACATTGGGCTGAATCTTCAGCTGCAGATGAGGTACGTTTGGTGCAGCTGAGAGAAGAGACAAAGCCTCCCCATCCCTTCTCAGCCCCCTGCTCTTCTGTCCAAGCTTCCTGCTCCCCTCCCCAGCCCAACCCAGACTCCTCCCTTCCCCAAGCACCCTTGTTTTCACTTTACCCACACCCCCTTCCCTCAGCCACATCCCTGATACTTTTGCTATCCTAGTGGGGCTAGGAGAGGGTGGCATAGAGCTAGTTCTGCCCCACTCTAGTATTCCCTTCTGGAAGGGGGACCCTCAGTTGGTTGGTTAAGACAGCTTTTCACCTGTGGAATGGGAACCAGAGTCTAGCCAATGAGAGCTGAAAAACAAGCAATGTTTGAAAGAAATTTGTTCAGTAATTCTAAAGCTATAAAAATTCAGTGATTGACACTCTAATGCTTAGAAATTAGAGCTAGCTAGGAATTTTCTGTTGAAATGATTTTTCAGTGGAAAATGCAGTTTCCACAAAAATTGAAAATGTTGGGGGGGGAATTTTGATGTTAAAAAAATTGATTTGCTATCAGGAAAATCAAAACAAAACCAAAATGTTTTATTTCAAGTCAGTTCAACATTAAACTGCATTTCTCTCAGGGGTGTGAAACACCTGAACTACAACTCCATTAGGTAATGCAGCCCCAATTCTCTCCTACCTGGGGCTACCTGCCCCAACTACTCCTGCTGTTATGCACGCCTATGTGACTCCCATCATGCACCACATCTCTCAGTCAGAGTGGAGACAACACTGCAGCATGGGGGATGTAGTCCATTCGGTACGCCTGGCCTACAGGAGACAATGGGGGCATGAGATACTTGACTGTGACTCCAATGAGGCAGTGCTGCCCCCTGTAAAAATGTGGTTTGATGTTGAACAAATGGACTCTGAGCAAAATGTTTTGGGTCAGTTCAACAAACAGAAACAAAATATTTTTATTCAGGAATATAAAAATATTTTGTTTTTATTGAAAATTCCAAGACAAAAATCTCAATTTTGGTATTTCAATTTTTTATCCTGATTTGGGCCAAAAATAAATGTTGGACCCATTCAACTGAACTTGTGGATATGTAGCCTACCAGTATGTTTGACCGCTAGTACTGTGTGAATAATTTGTAGTGCAAACCTATTAAACAAACCTATACTTACAAGCCAAGCACACAGCTAGTCTATGGACAGATGTGTTTGAATCAATTCTACCCCTCCATCCATTTGTCTGATTTACTCACCTTTTGTGTCTTGTTTTAAATTGAAATGATCAACTCTCATGAGTAGAAACTGCCTTTTACTAGGTCTGTGAAGTTCCTAGCACAATGAGGCCCCGACTTGGCTGTGGTCTTTAAGAGTGTTAATAATGGATATACCCTGCTCGATTGGTAGCTATTAGCAAAATAGCATTCACATCAGAAGACCCTGTAGCCTGAGCAGAGCAGCAGAGAGCACAGCTCCTTTGTTGCTATGTGCCATGCAGTCACAGGATCAGACATAGGTGCTGGAACTAGGGGTGCTGCCAGGCCCCTGGCTTGAAGTGGTTTCCATCACACACAGGGTTTAGAGTTTGATTCAATGGCTCTCAGCACCCCCGCTATACAAATTGTCCCAGCACCCAGCATCAGATGAATATAATGACATTCTTCAACCAAGTGTTTCTGTGGGTGGAAAAAGATGAACAGGAAACATCAAAAGTGCAGGTGGACAGTGCTGAAGCACAGTAGATTAGGGCACTAGCCGAGGACTTGGGTTCAAGTCCCTGCTCTGCTACAGACTCCCTGTGTGACTTAGGGCAATCCTATAGTCTTTGTGCCTCAGTTCTCTGTTTGGGAAATGGGGCTAATAGCACTACCCTGCCTCATAAGGGTGGGTATTGTGAGGAGTCATACATTAGAGATGGAGAGGCGCTCAGATACTGTGGTGATGGAGGCCAGATAAGGCTTTCTTCAGGAAAAGCCAAACAAACAAGACAGGGCTGATCCTGCACAGGTACTGCATGCCTCCTGTGAATTGCTGAGAGCTCTGAAATCCAGTGGCATCAAATGGAGTGGAGGGTATTCAGCACTGTGTATGATCAGTGTGTTCACCAGATATAAAGTGTACCTCATGAAAGTGGAGGTCAGGTTGTGGTAACACAACACCTTACTGGTATTACTTCCGTGTCCTGAAAACTGTGGCTGTGTTTTAGAAAGACAAGTTCTGAAAAATGTCCATTTGGAAACAGTAAAACATTTTGGGATTTTCAATGAAAATTATATTTTCTGTTTGTTGAACTGGCTCAAAGTATTTTGTTTTGAGTGAGTTAACTCAGTTTGATATTGAACTCTCTCATAAGGCAGCATTGTCTCGGAGTTGTGGTAAAGTGTCTCATGCCCTCATTATCTCCTATGGCTGGGCTCCCTGGATGGACTACAGCTTCCATGTTTCAATGTGGTGCCCCGTCCAATGGAGTGGTGTTTTAGATAAGGAAAGCATGATTTTGTAACACACTGGTTTTAACATGTCAATAATTCATTATAGGTGATTCTGGTAGCACTGATTATTAAGGTTGCCTGACACTTTCCATTATAAGACCCTGTTTTCAGTTTCTTGTAACTTTACCAAACTTTAACTATTTGGGTTAAATATTTCATAGCAAGTAGAAATATGGATAAAAAGAATATAACTCCTGGTTCTGATTCTCATCTGAATTACCCCAGTTTTATACCAGAAGTATTCCACTGACTTCAGTGGAATTACTCCTGATTCACAGCACATGCATGTGAAAGGAGAAAAAAAGCTGATTGATAGGCATACACTAAACTGGTTTCAGCTGGAGATCTCCCATTAAGACAATTAGTATGTCCAGTCCATGTCTTTTAAGACCAGCAAAAATCACATAATCACCAGAAAGGAGCAGGGGTTTTCACCTTTGGGCTGGAAGTCCTGAGATATATGGATTTACTGTCAGAGGAATATTTGGTTGCAATAATTTATGAGCCAGGAACCAAACACCTTTACTTCTAAAACTACCTGAGATAAAAGAAAGATAGAGATGGAAATAAGCATTGTACAGAGATCAGAGACTACTACATTTCTTCCCAAATGGTACACTGATCGAATATCACAATGTTGGAATGGTGATATTACCTCAATCTGATACAATAATGAACTCACTTTTAACATGAGAGGGATCATAGATTATAAGCAAGGCAGGTGCTTGAAATCTGGACATTTCTACCGATATGTGACTGTCAGACTGAGATCCAATAGGTTTAGTGAAGGAAACAAAATCTCTCTAAAAACGTGCAATATATTTCACTCGCTGTAACTATTCCTAATGGGAACCTACCTCTATGAATATATTTTATTATTTGTAATAGTGTGCTGCCTAATGGCCTCAGCTGAGATCAAAGCCTCATTTGTGCTAGCTATACTTGAGGTCTGACTACAATATAAGCACTTCAGCATCACAGTGCTGCAGCTATGCTGCTGTAGTGTAGACACTTGTAATAGTGACAGATGGGGTTTTTCTGATGCTATTTTAAATGTACCACCTTCAGAGGTGGTTGATGAAAGAATTCTTCTGTCAACCTAGCAGTTTCTACAGTCGGGGTTAGGTTAACCTAACTACATCACACAGGGCATGACATTTTTCACAGCCCTGAATCATGTGGTTAGGTCAACCTAAGTTTTAGGTGTAGAGCAGTCCTAAGTAAGAGACTGTCCTGCCCCAGAGAGCTTACACTCTAAGGCCTGGTCCACACTAGGAGGTTATGTCGAATTTAGCAGTGCTAAATCGAATTAACTCTGCACCCGTCCACACAACAAAGCTATTTAGTTCGACATAGAGGTCTCCTAAATTCGACTTCTGTACTCCTCCCCAACGAGGGGAGTAGCGCTAAATTCGACATGGCCATGTCGAATTAGGGTAGGTGTGGATGGAAATCGACGCTAATAGCTCCTGGAGCTATACCACAGTGCACCACTCTGTTGACGCTCTGGACAGCAGTCCGAGCTCGGATGCTCTGACCAGACACACAGGAAAAGCCCCGGGAACATTTTAATTCCTTTTCCTGTCTGGGCAGTTTGAATCTCATTTCCTGTTTGGACATCGTGGCGAGCTCAGCAGCACTGGCAACGATGCAGAGCTCTCCAGCAGAGATGGCCATGCAATCTCAGAATAGAAAGAGGTCCCCGGCATGGACTGATCGGGAAGTCTTGGATCTGATCGCTGTGTGGGGCGATGAGTCCGTGCTTTCGGAGCTGCGATCGAAAAGACGGAATGCAAAGATCTACGAGAAGATCTCCAAAGCCATGACAGAGAGAGGATACAGCCGGGATGCAACGCAGTGCCGCGTGAAAATCAAGGAGCTGAGACAAGGCTACCAGAAGACCAAAGAGGCAAACGGACGCTCCAGATCCCAGGCGCAGACATGCTGTTTCTACGAGGCACTGCATTCCATCCTAGGTGCGGCTGCCACCACTACCCCACCACTGACCGTGGACTCTGAGGATGGGATATTGTCCACGCCCGCTTCCTCTGAGGCCTGGTCTACACTACGGGTTTAGGTCGACTTTAGCAGCGTTAAACCGAATTAAGCCTGGACACGTCCACACAACGAAGCCCTTTCTTTCGACTTAAAGGGTCCTTTAAACCGGTTTCTTTACACCACCTCCGACGAGGGGATTAGCAATAAAACCGGCCTTTGCGGGTCGGAATTGGGGTAGTGTGGACGGAATTCGACGTTATTGGCCTCCGGGAGCTATCCCACAGTGCTTCATTGTGACCGCTCTGGACAGCACTCTCAACTCAGATGCACTGACCAGGTAGACAGGAAAAGACCCGCGAATGTTTGAATTTCATTTCCTGTTTGCTCAGCGTGGAGAGCACAGGTGACCACGCAGAGCTCATCAGCACAGGTAACCGTGATGGAGTCCCAGGATCGCAAAAGAGCTCCAGCATGGACCGAACGGGAGATACGAGATCTGCTCGCCATATGGGGAGATGAAGCAGTGATAGCTGAACTCCGTAGCAGTAAAAGAAATGGAAAAGTATTAGAAAAGATCTCCAAGGCCATGAAGGACCGAGGTCATAACAGGGACACACAGCAGTGCCGCGTGAAAATTAAGGAGCTACGGCAAGCTTACCACAAAGCCAGAGAAGCAAACGGAAGGTCCGGGGCAGAGCCGCAAACTTGCCGCTACTACGCGGAGCTGCATGCGATCCTAGGGGGTGCAGCCACCACTACCCCAACCGTGTGCTATGACTCTCTCACTGGAGAAACACACAGGGAAGACGGTTCGGGGAACGAGGAAGATGAGGATGGAGGTACTGTAGGTAGCTCACAGCAGCAAGGAAGCGGAGAAACCGGTTTCCCCAACAGCCAGGATATGTTTGTGACCCTGGACCTGGAACCAGTAACCCCCGAACTCAACCAAGACCCTCAGGGCACACAGGAGACCTCTGGTGAGTGTAACTTTGTAAATATTTGTATACATTACAAAAAAAAAAGCAAGCGTGTTTAATGATTAATTTGCCCTGGCAATCGCGGCCAGTACATCTCTGTTAACGTGTATGGGGATGGAGCGGAAATCCTCCAGGGACCTCTCCAGAAAGCTCTCCTGGTTGAAATGGGGTGATTTTATTAAGGGGACATTCAGAGGCGCCCGTTCCTGCTCTTCTGAACAGAAATGTTCCCCGCTGTTAACCACGCAGTGGAGGGGAGGGGTGAAGTGATCATCCCAGAGAATCGTGTGTGTGTGTGTGGGGGGGGGGTGGTTTACTTGTGTTTGTGCCGCATGTTAACCGGGAAACCGCAGCCCCTCCTTTTACATTGAAAACCCATTTTAAATGGACAACCCAATTCATCCTTGATATGGGAAATGCGCTGCTGTTTGCAACCTTTCCCGCATGTTAAGAAGGTTAAAAAAGCCAAAACACTGTGGCCTACCATGGCTGCCTGCAAGCCGAAATATGCGACCTTGTAATGAAAGAGTGTACCCATTGTTCTCTAAAATGTGTCTTTTTTAACCACCTCTCCCTTCTCCTCCACCAGCTGCAAATGTTTCTCCTTCGCAGAGGCTTGTGAACATTAGAAAGAGAAAACGTAGGACGAGGGACGATATGTTCACGGAGCTGCAGATGTCCTCCCACGCTGATAGAGCACAGCAGAATGCGTGGAGGCAGTCAATGTCGGAGATGAAAAAAGCCCAATATGAACGAGAGGAGAGGTGGCGGGCTGAATGGCGGGCTGAAAAGAGCAAGTGGCGGGCTGAAGACGATAGGTGGCGTCAGCTTGCAGACAGACGGCAAGAGTCAATGCTCCATCTGCTGGAGCATCAAACTGATATGCTCGAGCGTATGGTTGAGCTGCAGGAAAGGCAGCAGGAGCAGAGACCACCGCTACAGCCCCTGTGTAACCAACAGCCCTCCTCCCCAAGTTCCATAGCCTCCTCACCAAGACGCCCAAGAACACGATGGGGGGGGCCTCCGTCCACCCAGTCACTCCACCCCAGATGATCGCCCAAGCATCAGAAGGCTGGCCTTCAATAAGAGTTAAAGTTTTAAAATGCAGTGTGTCCTTTTCCATCCCTCCTCCCCCACCCATCCCAGGCTACCTTGGCAATTATCCCCCTACTTCTGTGAGGAACTAATAAAGAATGCATGAATGTGAAAAAACAATGACTTTATTGCCTCTGCAAGCGGGAGGGGAGGGTGGGGTGGGGTGGTTGGTTTACAGGGAAGTAGAGTGAACCGGGTCGGGGGGGGGGGGTTTGGAGGGTTCATCAAGGAGAAACAAACAGAAATTTCACACAGTAGCCTGGCCAGTCACAAAACTCGTTTTCAAAGCTTCTCTGATGCGCACCGCGCCCTGCTGTGCTCCTCTAACCGCCCTGGTGTCTGGCTGCGCGTAATCAGCGGCCAGGCGAGTTGCCTCAACCTCCCACCCCGCCATAAAGGTCTTCCCCTTACTCTCACAGATATTGTGGAGCGCACAGCAAGCAGCAATAACAATGGGGTTATTCTTTTCGCTGAGGTCTGAGCGAGTCAGTAAGCTGCGCCAGCGCGCTTTTAAACGTCCAAATGCACATTCCACCACCATTCGGCACTTGCTCAGCCTGTAGTTGAACAGGTCCTGACTCCTGTCCAGGCTGCCTGTGTACGGCTTCATGAGCCATGGCATTAAGGGGTAGGCTGGGTCCCCAAGGATCACGATAGGCATTTCAACATCCCCAACGGTCACTTTCTGGTCCGGGAAGAAAGTCCCTTCCTCCAGCTTTCGAAACAGAGCAGAGTTCCTGAAGACGCGAGCATCATGTACCTTTCCCGGCCATCCCACGTTGATGTTGGTGAAACGTCCCTTGTGATCCACCAGGGCTTGCAGCAGCATTGAAAAGTACCCCTTGTGGTTTATGTACTCGGTGGCTTGGTGCTCCAGTGACAAGATAGGGATATGGGTTCCGTCTATGGCCCCGCCACAGTTTGGGAATCCCATTTCAGCAAAACCATCCACTATTGACTGCACGTTGCCCAGAGTCACTACCCTTGCTATCACCAGGTCTTTCATTGCCCTGGCAAATAGGATCACAGCAGCCCCCACCGTAGATTTGCCCACTCCAAATTGATTCCCGACTGACCGGTAGCTGTCTGGCGTTGCAAGCTTCCACAGGGCTATCGCCACTCGCTTCTCAACTGTGAGGGCTGCTCTCATCTTGGTATCCTGGCGTTTCAGGGGAGGGGAAAGCAAGTCACAAAGTTCCATGAAAGTGTCCTTACGCATGCGAAAGTTTCGCAGCCACTGGGAATCGTCCCATACCTGCAGCACGATGTGGTCCCACCAGTCTGTGCTTGTTTCCCGGGCCCAGAATCGGCGTTCCACGGCATGAACCTGCCCCAGTGACACCATGATTTCCACATTGCTGGGGCCTGTGCCTTGTGAGAGGTCTATGTCCATGTCAATTTCCTCATCACTCTCGTCGCCGCGCTGCAATCGCCTCCTCGGCTGGTCCGGGTTTTGCCTTGGCATGTCCTGGCTCTGCATATACTCCAGGACAATGCGCGTGGTGTTCATAGTGCTCATAATTGCCGCGGTGATCTGAGCGGGCTCCATGATCCCAGTGCTAGCTATGGTGCCTGGTCAGAAAAAAGGCGCGAAAGTAGTATCTGATGGACCAGGAGAAGGAGGGAGGGAGGGAGGGAGGGAGGGCCGAGTGACGACATGGCGTACAGGTACAGGAACAGGGAGAAACACAAACAACTGTCACACAGAATGGTCCCCCCAAAGATTAAACTGAAAGCCCTGGGCTTAGCAGGCCATTGATTTCACGGAGGAAGGGGAAGCAAATGAATACAGAACAAATCTATTTTTTACATCTTAAGCTGGCAGCCGACGGTGCAGCATGAGTGATAGCCTCTCCAGTACGATGATGATGGATACCAATCATGATATACCATCGTCTGCCAAAAGGCAAGGGGCTGCTGCTGTGTAGCAATGCAGCCCCACATCTGCCAGCCCCACGTCCGCCAGCACCCAGCATCACCCTCGGCCTCTTCTGGGTGCTTAGCAGACAATACTGGGCAATTGGCAGAAAATAGTATATTACGATTGGTAGCCATCATCATCGAAACATGTCTGCCCAGGTGGCCATGATTGACAGCCACTCCAGTATGACGACGATGGGTACCAGTCATAATATACCATCTCCTACCAAAGGGCAAGGGGCTGGTGCAATGCAGCCCTACGGCTGCCAGCCCCACAGCTCCGCCAAAAGGCAGTTAGCAGCTGCTGCTGTGTAGCAATGCAGTCCCACGTCTGCCGGCACCCAGAGGACATATGGTGACGGTGAGCTCAGCTGAGCTGAGCGGGCTCCATGCTTGCCGTGGTATGTTGTCTGCACAGGTAACCCAGGTAAAAAGGCGCGAATCTATTGTCTGCCGTTGCTGTGACGAGGGGGGAGGGGCCTGACGACATGTACCCAGAACCGCCCGCGACACTGTTTTGCATCATCCGGGCATTGGGATCTCAACCCAGAATTCAAAGTAAAGGCGCAAAAGTAGTATCTGACAGACTAGGGGAAGGAGGGAGGGCGGGCCGAGTGACAACATGGCGTACAGGCACAGGGAATTAAAATCAAGAACGGTGGCTGTGCATCAGGGAGAAACACAAACAACTGTCACACAGAATGGTCCCCCCCAAAGATTAAACTGAAAACCCTGGGTTTAGCAGGCCGTTGATTTGACGGAGGGAGGGGGAAGCAAATGAATACAGAGCAAATCTATTTTTTACATCTTAAGACGATGGTGCAGCATGACTGATAGCCCTCGGCATCTTTCTGGGTGCTTGGCAGCAAATACGGGGCGGCGTATGACGATGGTCTTCAGGCCTATTGCACGATCGACTGCTCGGGGAAGACTCTGCTAATGTGCGATGACCCGACTTGTAATAGGATGGTTAACAGTCGTAATACACCATCTACTGCCAAAAGGCAAGCCCCACGGCTGCCAGCACCCAGATCGCCGATGAAGGCTACCAGTCTACTGCACCGTCTACCGCCAAAAGGCAGTTAGCAGCTGCTGCTGTGTAGCAATGCAGTCCCAAGTCTGCCGGCACCCAGAGGACATATGGTGACGGTGAGCTCAGCTGAGCTGAGCGGGCTCCATGTTGTCTGCACAGGTAACCCAGGTAAAAAGGCGCGAATCTATTGTCTGCCGTTGCTGTGACGGGGGAGGGAGGGGCCTGACGACATGTACCCAGAACCGCCCGCGACACTGTTTTGCATCATCCGGGCATTGGGATCTCAACCCAGAATTCCAAGGGGCGGCGGAGACTGCGGGAACTGTGGGATAGCTGTCTGATAGCTACCCATAATGCAATGCTCCGGAAGTCGACGCTAGCCTCGTACTGTGGACGCGGTCCGCCGACTAGAGCACCTAGAGCATTTTATGTGTGGACACACACAATCGGCTGTATACAACCGATTTAAATAAAACCGGCTTCTATAAATTCGAACTAATTTCGTAGTGTAGACATACCCTGAGATGGTAGTGGACGGGGAAGATGACGAAGGAGATGAGGAGGACGAGGAGGTCGACAGCGCTTACAACGCTGATTTCCTAGACAGCCAGGATCTCTTCATCACCCTCACAGAGATCCCGTACCAACCGTCCCCAGGCGTTAACCCGGACCCAGAATCAGGGGAAGGATCAGCCGGTAAGTGGTTTAAACATGTAAACATTTATTTTGAAAAGAACATTAATATTAACTGTGGGTTTTTCATGATTAGATTGTTCTAGGCACTTAAAGTTCTAGTCTTTGGCAGTGCAACTGCTGCAAAAAAATCTAACAATGTCCGGTATATCTTGATTGGTTTGCCCTAGGCGCTCTACTGTTTAGCCCTTTCCAGTGCAGCTACAGTAAAATTCGGTCAATATGTCCGGGGATAGAGCAGAAATCCTCATGGGACATCTCCATGAAGCTCTCCTGGAGGTAATTGGAAAGCCTTTGCATGAGGTTCCTTGGGAGAGCGGCCTTGTTGTGTCCTCTGTAGTATGAATCGTTTCCGCGCCAGGCTACCATCAAGTACTCTGGTATCATTGCCTTGCACAGCATGGCGGCATACGGCCCTGGTCTTTGGAGGCTTTCCCGAAGCATGCCTTCCTTGTCGCTGTCTGAAATACGCATCAGAGTGATGTCGCTCATGGTGACCTGCTTTGAATTAGGGGAATGTTAGTATTGGGACTGCTTCCCTGTTCCTTTACAGAACTGTAACCGCCGGTTTACAGCCATGCGATGGAGGCGGGAGAGGGGCAGCATAGAGGGATCTTTCCCGGGGACAGCCGCAAGGGGGTGGGACAGGGGCAGAGTTCATGCTTGCCGGATTGCTGGCAGCAGGAACTGGCCAACGCTAGGAGCATTGCTTTGAACGTGAAAGTAGGACAGTGCTATTATTAAAGTTTTAAGCTGCCACAAGTCTACGGCTTACCATGTCAGCCCGCTACCCAAATTCCGCTGTGCTGTTCCGATTCTGTGATCTGCAGTGCAAGACCCCAAGGACTGAATGCGAAGGCCGAAAATTCGACCTTGTCCTGAGTGCGCATGTGATAGGTGCTGTGAATGGTCTTTTTCACAGAGAAAGACTATTTTCTTTGTTCACCCAAAAATTTATCTTTCTGAGGAATTCACTCCCTTTTTCCCATCCCACAGCTGTGGCTGTCTCCCGACCTACCCTGTCATCAGACTCCCAGAGGCTGGCGCAGATTAGGTGTAGAAAGAAAAGGACACGGGACGACATGTTCTCAGAACTTATGGGCTGCTCCCGAGCCGAGGCAACCCTGCAGACTCAGTGGAGGGAGAACATGTCCCAATACCAGCGAGCACACAGCGAACGGGAGGAGAGGTGGCGGCAGGAAGACCAGCAGGCGACTCAAACACTGCTTGGACTAATGAGGGAGCAAACGGACACGCTCCGGCGCCTTGTGGATGTTCTGCAGGACCGGAGGCAGGAGGACAGAGCCCCGCTGCAGTCTATCTGTAACCACGTCCCCCGCCACAAAGTCCCATACCCCCCTCACCCAAAGTACCAAGAAGGAGGGGCTGCAGAGCGCGTGAAAACTGTCACTCTACCCCTGCAGACTGCTCAAGTGGCAGAAGGCTGTCATTCCCCCAAATTTGATAAGTCCTTTCCTTCCCACCTCACCCAAGCCCCCATCCCAGTTTCATCCCCTAACTGTCCATTTGCTAATAAAAAATACGTTTCTGTTAATTGCTGTTTCCATCATGTTTTTTTAGAGGACAGTCTGTTTTAAGGGGGGGAAAAGGTGGTTGGTACAGACACGGGGGCAGGTTCAGCAGCAGGTCACACACACAGTGCAGTCAGTAGGCACCCTGGTCAGTCTGGGAGGTGGTTTTCATTGTCTGGTGGGGGGGGGGCTAGGTGACTTTGTGGCGGGGGAGGGCGGTTACAGATCTTATGCAGTGGTCCTTATCCTGGATCACAGAGCCACGCAGCAGGGAATCTGTAACCGTCCTCCCCCTGCCACAAAGTCACATAGCCCCCACACACAGAGTCCCAAACAGGAGGGGTGGCAGGCTCCGTTCAAACAATCAGTCCGCCAGTGCGGACCACTGTAGAAGCAGGAGCCTGGCATTCCTCGAGTTTAGAAGCGTCCTTTGCATCAGTACACTACACCCGCTCCCCACCACAGTCTGCGTCCCAGTTTCAACACTACCGCGAAAACAGTAATAAAGAAAACGTTGTTCATTAACCAATTTTCAGTGATTTTATTTTTAAACGTGGGTTGGAAGGGGGTGAACGGGGTATGAAACTGGAGAGGATAGTGAACAGTCACTGGGTAAAGAAACGGGGGCAGGTTCAGCTTCTCTGTAAACAAACAAAATTGTCACAGGTTACCCTGCTCACTCAGGAACCTAGCTTTCAAAGGCTCCCGGATGCACAGCGCATCCCGCTGGGCTCTTCTAATCGCACGGCTGTCTGGCTGGGCGTAATCAGCAGCCAGGTGACTTGCCTCAACCTCCCACCCCGCCATAAAGGTCTCCCCCTTGCTCTCACAGAGATTGTGGAGCACACAGCAAGCTGCAATAACAATGGGGATATTGGTTTCGCTGAGATCGAAGCGAGTCAATAAGCTTCTCCATCTCCCCTTGAGACGTCCAAAAGCACACTCCACCACCATTCTGCACTTGCTCAGACGGTAGTTGAAGAGTTCCTTTTCACTGTCCAGGGTGCCTGTATAGGGCTTCATGAGCCATGGCATTAGCGGGTAGGCTGGGTCCCCGAGGATCACTATAGGCATCTCCACATCCCCAACAGTTATTTTGTGGTCCGGGAAGTAAGTACCTTCCTGCAGCCGTCTAAACAGACCAGAGTTCCTGAAAACACGAGCGTCATGAACCTTGCCCGGCCATCCGACGTAGATGTTGGTAAAACGTCCCCTGTGGTCCACCAGTGCTTGCAGCACCATGGAAAAGTAGCCCTTTCGATTAATGTACTGGCTGGCCTGGTGGTCCGGTCCCAGGATAGGGATGTGAGTTCCATCTATAGCCCCACCGCAGTTTGGGAATCCCATCGCTGTGAAGCCATCTATGATCACCTCCACGTTTCCCAGGGTCACTACCTTTGACAGCAGTACATCAACGATTGCGTTGGCTACTTGCATCACAACAACCCCCACGGTAGATTTGTCCACACCAAAGTGGTTCACGACTGACCGGTAGCTGTCTGGCGTGGCAAGTTTCCAGAGGGCTATGGCCAGAGGGCTTTAGCGCTTCTGGACAGTCAGGGCTGCTCGCATCCGGGTGTCCTTGCGCTTCAGGGCAGGGGACAGCAACTCACAAAGTTCAAGGAAAGTTCCCTTCCGCATGCGAAAGTTTCTCAGCCACTGGGATTCATCGCAGACCTGCAGCACTATGCGGTCCCACCAGTCAGTGCTTGTTTCACGTGCCCAGAATCGCCGTTCCATGGTATCAACATGACCCAGTGCCACCATGATGTCCACGGTGCGGGGTCCCGTGCTTTGTGACAGGTCTGTGCCACTCTCAGACTTCATGTCCTCATCGCGCTGCCGTAGCCTCCTCACCCGATTTCTCACCATCTGCCTCTGGAAAAGGTGGCTGATAAGGTGCGAGGTGTTGACAACGGCCATAACTGCAGCGATGGTCGCAGCGGGCTCCATGCTCGCAGTGCTGTGGCGTTCGCGCTGTCACTCAGCAGAAAAGTGCGTGAACTGATTGCCCGCCGGCGCTTTCAGGGAGGGAGGGCGTGAGTGACGGTTGGATGACGACAGTTACCCAAAACCACCCTCGACACATTTTTTCCCCCAGCAGGCATTAGGGGCTCAACCCAGAATTCCAATGGGCAGTGGGGACTGTGGGAACTGTGGGATAGCTGCCCACAGTGCACCTCTTCCAATGTCGACGCTTGCCCCGTTAGTGTGGACTCACACAGTCGAATTACTGTCCTTAGTGTGGAAACACACGTTCGACTTTGTAATATCGATTCCACATATTCGATTTAAGTGACATCGAAGTAGTCTCGTAGTGTAGACATACCCTAAATAAAATAAGACAAACTAAGAGTAGGAGGGGAAACAGATGTACAGAGAGGTGCAGTGACTTGCCCAAGGTCTCCCGACTAGTCAGTGGCACAGCCAAGATTAGAATCCAAGTCTCCTGGTTCCCACTTTAGTGCTCTATCTACTGTAGCAGACTGCTTTTCCTGAAAACTTCCTCAAATTTCAGACTAGGCATGTTATGCATAATGAATGAAACCTATTGAAGTAGGCTTGGTTTGACATCGGTAATTGGACATGGGGGAGGGCTCATTTCTTGGGAAACAGGATTAGGGAGGTAAATAAATCAGCAGGCAGGAAACAGAATGTTGTGCTAACTGAGATAGGTAAATGGGTCAGTAAGCCAAGAGACAGAATGCCTGAACTAGCTAAGAGAAGGGGGAACACCAGGGAGCCATTTGCAATGGACAAAATAACAATGAAACAAAATAAGCCTAAAATGTAAAATGAGGTAAAGAGTAAGTCAAGCATGGACAATACATGGACAGAGCATGTTGTACAGGGATTGGTTCCTACAATGTAACCAAGTCAATCCCCAAACTTGCAGTGTAACGTATAGTGAATGTGTAAATCTATAATAAAAAACTATCAATGGGTAGCCATGTTAGACGGTATCCAAAAAAACAACAAGGAGTCTGGTGGCACCTTAAAGACTAACAGATTTATTTGGGCATAAGCTTTCATGGGTAAAAAACCCCACTTCTTCAGATGCATGGAGAGAAAATTACAGATACAGGCATAAATATACTGGCACATGAAGAGAAGGGAGTTACCTTACAAGTGGAGAACCAGTGCTGACAAGGCCAATTCAGTCAGGGTGGATGTGGTCCACTCCCAATAATTGATGAGGAGGTGTCAATACCAAGAGAGGGAAAATTGCTTTTGTAGTGAGCAAGCCACTCCCAGTCCCTATTCAAGCCCAAATTAATGGTGTTAAATTTGCAAATGAATTGTAGCTCTGCAGTTTCTCTTTGAAGTCTGTTTTTGAAGTTTTTTTGTTGAAGGATGGCTACTTTTAAATTGGTTATTGAATGTCCAGGGAGATTGAAGTGTTCTCCTACTGGCTTTTGTATGTTACCATTCCTGATGTCTGATTTGTGTCCATTTCTTCTTTTACATAGATACTGTCCAGTTTGGCTCATGTACATGGCAGAGGGACATTGCTGGCACATGATGGCATATATCACTGTAGACGTCCGGGGTGGGGCTCATCCCTCACAGGGCGAGTGGGAGCCAGGCCGCCTCACTCCACGAGGCTGGGGAACAGATCAGTCTCGCAGGTCCAACCCCTAAGTTGGGGCGGGGTCGCGAGCAAACAGTAGTCCCGGGCTCAGGCCCTCAGGTAGGGGCTGAGCAAACTAATAGTAGTCTAGGGCTCAGGCCCTCAGGCAGGGGCTGAGCAAACAAATAGTAGTTCAGGGCTCAGGCCCTCAGGCAGGGGAGGAGGAGAGACTGCCACCCGGCATGAGGTGGCAGGGGGGGAACACAGGCCCACCCACTCCACTGTGTTCCAACCCGGGGCCCTGCCAGCAGCAATCCGTCTGCTGCTGGGTCAGTGGGGATCCTGACCGCAACACACTGGCATAGGTTCGAGGTCTGCTATCCCTGGGCCACTTCCCATCTCCTCCTCCATGCGTACCTGCACGTCCTTAGCCTCGTCCCCCCTATCCCAGATCATGGGCTCCTCAGGGCAGCGAGCGCTGGGTAGATTGGGCGGCTCCTCCGGACCCTCGGTGAGGGGAAGTTCAGTCCGCTCCTCTGGATACCGGGCTCGGGGCAGGCGCGGCCAGTCCTCCTCAGGGTACCAGGCTCGGGGCAGGCGCGGCCAGTCCTCCTCAGGGTACCGGGCCCGGGGCAGGCGCGGCCCAGCAGGAGCTCGGGCACCAGCGTCTGCCCTCTCCCGCGGTCGGGCAACAACTGAGCGCTGGGGCTGGGCCTTTATACTTCCTGTCCCACCCTTTGACTTCCGGGGGGCGGGGACAGGCGGCGGTGACTCCGCCCACTCCAGCAGCAGTTCTGGCTCTTCCCTCACAGGGGCGAGTGGGAGGCAGGCCGCCTCACTACAATCACATTAGTAGATGTGCAGGTGAATGAGCCCCTGATGGTGTGGCTGATGTGGTTGGGTCCTATGATGGTGTCGCTAGAGTAGATATGGGGACAGAGTAGGCAATGAGGTTTGTTACAAGGATTGGTTCATGGGTTAGTGTTTCTGTGGTGTGGTGTGTAGTTGCTGGTGAGTATTTGCTTCAGGTTGGGGGGAAGGGCTGTCTGTGAGCAAGGACTGGGCTACCTCCCAGGGTCTGTGAGAGTGAGGGATCATTTTCCAGGATAGGTTGTAACTTTGGATTTGAGATATATCCTGCACTCACTCTCTGTGTTTGAGTCTGATCAACTTAGCATGGCAGTGCTGTATACCAAACCAAAAATACCTGAATACAAAAATTTGGAATTGTACTGGATTCTTAAAAAGCCAAGTAGAAAGAGGTCTTGGAGGGAATCCCAACATAATGGTGCCATTACTTGGATTCCAGAGTCCATTCATCTGGAGCAGGTAACAGAGTTTATTATATGCATAGCTTTGTTGTCAAGGATTGTGGCCCAGCGGCTTAGCAATGACACAAGGATTCAAATTTGAGGAGGTTTCCAGGGCACTGGAGGAGTGAGTTAAATCCAAAGGAGGCCTCTATGGCCTCCCCAGAGACATATTAGAGGGAGTTTAGGACCGGATGGAAAAGGCACTTCAACAAATAGTGCTGGATAAGAAACGTCAAAAGGTAATAAGAGAGTCTTCTGTTTCTCAAGACTTACTGTTGAGAATTGGAGTCTTGACTCAATAGTTAAAGGACTTAAAAATCCAGGACCACAAATTACACAAGGAAAGAAATGGGCTGGAGGAGTAAAAAGAGATATATGAAGTGCATGCAGTACAATCCAATGAGGCATTTTTGGAGAAGAATGAAAGCTGTGAGGAGATTAGGGAAGAATGGGACCAGCTACTGGAACAAATGGCAAATGTATAAGATCAGTTGTGGAGATGCCAGCATGATCAGAGGCAGGAACCAGGAGGGTTTCCCCCAATTCACAGTGTAACTATGGGATGTACTGTGCAGCTGGGCCCACGCAGGTTCCTATGACCCTCACTGTTTCATGAGACTGCTAAAACAAGCTAGCCAGGGTATGAGTTAAGAAATACGTCCAGATAATATGTCTGCACCCCAGACTCCTGTTATAGTTAAAATAGAAGGACAAGGGTGAGACGATAGTTACAATGAGATTTACAAGTTTCAGTAATAAGCAACACAGAGTCCTGTGGCACCTTATAGACTAGCAGACATATTGGAGCATAAGCTTTCGTGGGTGAATACCCACTTGTCAGACGCATGTTTCAGTATCGGGGCTAACTCACCACTCTGGTGCCTCCTGCTGGCTGTCATGGGAATTAGCTCTGCATGTTAGTGTGCCCTCTTCGGGTGGTGCCTTGCCACCATCGCTCCTGCAGTAGAACCCACATATCTCCAAGGACTGCAGCATCCTTTTCATCGACACAGCCCTCCGGCCACAACACACACTGCACTCCCCCATTCCAGGGGATCTGCAATCTTCTGTTCAGCCACTTCCCTTAGTGGCTTCTGCAGAGAATTGTCTGGTCACTTCCTTGTGGCCCAGGCATCCTCTTTGCTTTTGCATCAGGGCCTCAGCCTGCAAACCCCAGCGGAGCCAGTAGCTGCCTCTTGCTCCCTCGGTACCTTCTAGCAGCACTGCTCTGTCCAAGGTGCTGACAGTTCTCTCACCCCTCCAGAGACACAGTCCTTCATCCCTGTGCTCCCAGCAGAGAATTGCCCTCCTCTGCTCTGCAGTTCCTTTTTTATATGGGCCTGCTGGGCCATTATTGGCTGCTCCCTTTAGCCCTTCTCTGATTGGCTGCCTCCTGAACAGCCTCCCTAGGGCTCTATTAACCCCTTAGAGCCCAGTGTGGGACAGGCACCCCCCTCACACTCCGCATCAAGGAGTTGGACTCCCCTATTAATGATTGGGGAACTCCTTCCTGGGATGATTGGAACAGGTTTACCTAATGGTGTTTGAAAGGAAGAGCCTTGAAAGAGACAACCACCTAACTATACAGGATTGGGATAAAGCATTGCAGAGATCTTCGGAGCGCTTATGGTTGCAGGTTATAGGTGACACAACTTTAAGGGGACAATTGGTAAGAGTGCTGCATAATTTTAGATCAGCTCAAGTATGAAGCTCCTCTCGAAGGAGAGTCCAAGCAAACTAGCAGATCACCTTCTTCAGTGGCGGAATCTGCAAGAGCATGGTATGTGTAAGGCACTAACAAAAGGAGAGAAAACGTACATTGAAATGTTGCTTGTTGTGGTGCCTCTGGAGTGTAAGAAATATTTTTTTCAGTTTGACCTGGATCCAGATCATTTGGACAGTTTCTTAGCCAGAGCCAAGCACTGGTGGCGGCTAAATCAAACACCAGTGTTGGTGGCAGAAGCCAAGATTTTTCAAGTGGAAACCATCCCCAGAGGTAAGGGATTCCGGGGGAAGGGACAAGGAGAGCGGGAACACAAAAGAACATGGGTGCTGTTCTGGCAGCTTAAGAAAGGAAGGAGGAATTGGGAGAAGAAGTAAAAAGATTGAAGGCTCACCTGGTAAACTTCCAACAGGTCTGCCAGACCACTGCACCACAACTGTTCTTCGTAGCACCCCTTTCACACGATGGCTGGGGTAAAAACCATTATAGCAAGGGTGAAAAAAAGACATGTTACTAAATAGCAGGGCAGCAATAACTATGAGAGGGTGCTTGTCAGAAGGGGGAAATGTGGTCAAATGGACACTCAGAATTCACTTGAAGGGAAGGACTCACCGCCCCAGAGGCAGTACCCAAGGAATCCATAGGTCTAATTCAGGATGTAGTGGAGGCATGGATAGAACAGGGCATGGTAAAGCCAATGTCCTTGGTGTATAATTCCAGAACCTGGCCAATGTAGAAGCCAGGAAGTGGGTGGAGATTGACCATTGGCTATAGAAGTGTAAACGACAGGGCAAAATCTATGGCGCCTGTGGCAGCTGTGACAATGCGGTTCTGGGGGGACCCAACTGAGAGTGCCAACTCAGGATAAATTGCTCAAACAGGGCAGTTACAGCCCAAGGCTGGGGTTTTTCCACCTCTAAGGCAAACCAAACCAGCCAGACTAAGAGGACTTCGGACTCACCCCACTGGCTAACCACAAGTCACACAAACAATTCCCTTAGACACTCCAGTTTCCCAGTATCACCACCAGTACCACTCGTTATGGGGACAAATGGTTATGAAAACCAATACCCCAGTAAAAGAAAAAAGGTTCTCTCGATCCCAAAGGACCAAGCCCCAGACCCAGGTCAATATACGAATCAGATCTTACCCACAAATCACGCTGCTGCCAATCCTTTAGAATCTAAAATCTAAAGGTTTATTCATAAAAGGAAAAAGATAGAGATGAGAGTTAGAATTGGTTAAATGGAATCAATTACATACAGTAATGGCAAAGTTCTTGGTTCAGGCTTGCAGCAGCGATTGAATAAACTGCAGGTTCAAATCAAGTCTCTGGAATACATCCCCAGCTGGGATGGGTCATCAGTCCTTTGTTCAGAGCTTCAGTTTGTAGCAGAGTCCCTCCAGAGATAAGAAGCAGGATTGAAGACAAAATGGAGATGAGGCATCAGCCTTATATAGTCTTTTCCAGGTGTAAGAATCATAGAATCATAGAATCATAGATTATAGGACTGGAAGGGACCTCGAGAGGTCATCGAGTCCAGTCCCCTGCCCGCATGGCAGGACCAAATACTGTCTAGACCATCCCTGATAGACATTTATCTAACCTACTCTTAAATATCTCCAGAGACGGAGATTCCACAACCTCCCTAGGCAATTTGTTCCAGTGTTTAACCACCCTGACAGTTAGGAACTTTTTCCTAATGTCCAACCTAGACCTCCCTTGCTGCAGTTTAAACCCATTGTTTCTGGTTCTATCCTTAGAGGCTAAGGTGAACAAGTTCTCTCCCTCCTCCTCATGACACCCTTTTAGATACCTGAAAACTGCTATCATGTCCCCTCTCAGTCTTCTCTTCTCCAAACTAAACAAACCCAGTTCTTTCAGCCTTCCTTCATAGGTCATGTTCTCAAGACCTTTAATCATTCTTGTTGCTCTTCTTTGGACCCTTTCCAATTTCTCCACATCTTTTTTAAAATGCGGCGCCCAGAACTGGACACAATACTCCAGCTGAGGCCTAACCAGAGCAGAGTAGAGCGGAAGAATGACTTCTCGTGTCTTGCTCACAACACACCTGCTAATGCATCCCAGAATCATCCCAGAAACACCTCTTTGTTCTTACTGTGGAAAATTACAGCAAGATTCAGACTCAGGAGTCACATGGGCCAGTTCCTGCATACTTTGCTGAGTCAGAAGGCATATTTGCCTTCTCTCAATGGGTCCATTGTATAGCTGATGGTCCTTAATGGGCCATCAAGCAGGCTAGGCAGAGCTAATCCCAGCTTGTCTGGGATGTCACCCAGAAGCATAGCATAAGTTTGCCATAAAGACAGTATAGAGCCAATATTCATAACTTCGACTACAAAACTGATACACACATATAGACAGCATAATCATAACCAGTAAATCATAACCTTGTCTTAGACACCCCATTTGACCCCCTTTATACAAGATTTGGGTGCCACTACAGGACCTTGGTTGCAACAATGATCTATATAGTCCCAGTTTATGTCAATAACGTCACAGCAGCTTACCCAGAAATGATCTAAAAAATCTCCTTGAGAATGAAGTGGTTTTCAGTTCTGGACATTAGCAATGAGTTCTGGTCCCTCTCCTTAGCTCCAGAATGTCAGTACAGGATGGCTGTTACATGGAGGGGTGGGGGGTACAATATGCATGGACCATACTGCCCCAGAGGTACAAAGACTATCCAGCTGTTTTCCATGCCCACGCAAAGCAGTGTCTCGGGGATTTGCCTCAGCTGGATAGGTTTATCCAGTATGTGGATGACATATTGATGCAATCCCCTATGGAAGAGGAACATAAACAGGATTTGTTTGAGGCTTTGCAGTGGGCAGGATTCAAAGTGAATGGTGGAAAAACACAACTGTCTAAACACCAGCGGTGTAAAGGGAACATGATGATAATTAAAAGAGAGGTAACCTTCCTAGGAGTTTCCACAGGTAAAGAAGGGCAGAGTATCCATCACCAGAGGGCAGCATTAATTGCCAAACTGCCCATCCCAATGGGCTAACGGGCACTACAATCTTTTCTGGGAGTAACTGGGTTTTGCAGGGAGTTCTCTCCCCTGTATGCTGAGACAGCAAGCTCATTATTTGAATGGGTAAGGACACCGCACTGAAATTGGCAGAAAGAACACAGACGCGGTAGTTAAACTGAAGAAGCTTTTGGAGAGCGCTCTGGTATCAGCTAGCCCAGATGAGAGTAAAACCGTTTACGTACCCTGTGGTAACTCCAAACAGTATAGGGGAGATCAGGATCAGCTGGTGGCATTCACCTCCCAACCACTGCGAGATGTGAAACAAAAGCATAATTGGAGTAAAAAAAAAAATTGGCAGCATACTGGGCTATTATCAAGCACAAATCCTTGGTGGGAGGCCAGAAAGTGTTCATTGTCAGTCACCACAGCCCTCCCCGCCTGCTTCCCCTGCCCCTTAAGGTACTGCTAGAGAGAAGAGTATTGGCTGGGCAAGTAAGTAATGAAAGGATTCAGAAATAGGCTTTGCAAGGAGAAAATGTGGAGGCTGTTCAGCTTAAAGAGCCAAAGGAATGGATTGCAGGGATTTGCATAGAAAAATTGCCACATGAATGTGACGTTAGCCCCTCCGGCACCCACAATCCAGTCTTTAAAAAATAAGCAGAAGTTTGGTATACAGATGGCAGTATCCACTAGGTACAAGGACAAAGGAAAGAAGGTGCAGCTGAGGGATAGAATGGTCATAAATACCCTGCAGTATAACTGTGGGAGTAAGTCACTCAGGGTGCAAAATTGGCAGCAGTTATCAGTGTGCTAATGGGAGAAAAGGGATGGCACTCTAAGATTACCATGTTTCTGAACTCGGATTGGGTATTCAGGGGAGCTGTGGTCATGCTAGCCTGGTGGGCTCAGAACAAATATTGGGCTACTACTGAAGAAGAGATCAAATTCAATGCTATGTGGCAAATGCTGGATGATATTACCAAGCAGTTTGACAGAGTGGACATGGTTAAAATTCAGGCACACAACATAGAGGGTCCCTTGTAAAAGAAAATCAGGCAGCTGACCTAGCTGTCAAAGATGCAGCAGTCACTGGACCACCCTACCATCCTGGTAGCCGTTCTCACTCAAGCCCAGCAGCAATCACAGACAATCTGCTAAGGCAGAACAGCTGCAAAGCATTCAAAAACAGGGTTTGGAGTTAGGCCCACTTTGGAAGCAAACCTGTAGCTAGGGAGTAAATGTAGAAGGTCAGGACTTAGTAGAGCAAGGGTTCCTATGTGCAACATCAGAAGATGGTTTGGTATCAGTTGTACGATGGGATAAGCAAAAAGATCGGTTATTATGTGTGCACGAGTCCATTGCAGGTGGTCACCCCACACAGGCAGAGGCCAAAGACAAGTTGGCTCAAATGGGAAAAAGACCTGAAGGGACGTCTTGATGCTTTCCTGGTTTGTGCCAGACATAATCCAGGTAACAAAAAACAAAGAGAATGTCATAAGAGAGGCACCCGGGGTCCATGAACAAATTAAAATGGACTACATTGGGGAGTTGCCCTTAACACTAAGGGGTAACAGATATGTGTTGGTTGTTGTGGATGCTTTTTCACATTGGGTGGAGGTCTTTCCCATTCTAAATATAACTGCCCTACCTACAGCAAAATGAGTGGTGTACAATCTGTTCTGCAGATGGGAGGGGATGTCCCTAAGCTTATTGATTTAGACAATAGTAGCAGATATATGAGGTCAATTGTCAACGAAGAGTGCACCCTGCTAAACATCAAGCAGAAGTTTCACATGCTCTATTATCCAGTGGCAGCAGGACAAATTAAGTGAATGAATAGGACCATCAGATCCAAATGAAGAAAAGGGGTAAAGGCATCTGGCAGCAATTAAGATCAATATTACCACCAGTACTAATGAACATCTGAGCTAGAGAATGCAGTTTCAAAGCCTTGTCCTCTTGCTAGGCCTTGATGGGAAGACCAATGAGATCGTGGGAAAATATAATTCACCCAGTTCCAGCTCAACTGGTTATGGTAGCCCTATCAGAAGCCTGGGTACAAAGCTTGCAGATGCAAAGTCCAAAAATGCATGGTGGCAACAGACGAGGCAGAAGTTCAAAAGACCAAGGTGTGGTTCAATGCCAAAATAAACCTAATCAAGCATCAGCTAGGATCTAAAGTCATGATCCAGGATCAGGTCCCCTACCACCCTTTTCCAAAGGCAAATTGATACGGGTCATGCTTAGTGTTAGATCAATTTGACCACTCTGTATACTTGCTGAACCTGGGAAATAAAGACCAGAGCCAGGTTCACACAAGTCAACTCATGGCACATAAATAGGGCCCTTCATAGTCCATTTTGGTCAATTTCACGGTCACAGTATTTTAAAAATCATAAATTTCATTATTTCAGCTACTTTAATCTAAAATTTAAGGATGTTGTAATTATAAAGGTCCTGAGCCAAAGCGCTGCTGCTGGCAGCGGTGCTGCCTTCAGAGCTGGGCAGCTGGAGTGTGGTGGCTGCTGGCCGGGAGCCCAGCTCTGAAGGCAGGGCCACCAGCAGCAGCAGCGCAGAAGTAAGGATGGCATGGTATTGTATTGCAACCCTTATTTCTATGCTGCTGCCCGCAGCGCTAGGCCCTCAGTCAGCAGCTGTCACTCTCTGGCCACCCAGCTCTGAAGGCAGCAGTGCAGAAGTAAGGGTGGCATGGTATGGTATTGCCACCCTTACTTCTTCACTGTGGCTGGCAGGCCGCTGCCTTCAGAGCTGGGCTCCCGGTCAACAGCCACCAATCTGTGGCTGCCCAGCTCTGAAGGCAGTGCAGAAATAAGGGTGGCAATACCACAACCCTAAAATAACCTCGTGCCCTCCCTGCAACTCCCTTTTGGGTCAGGACCCCCAGTATGAGAAACGCTGGTTTCCCCCTTGAAATCTGTATTGTGTGCTATACTAAATACCAGATTTAATGGAGGAGACTAGGTTTCACAGTCCGTGACGCATTTTTCATAGCCGGGAATTTGGTAGGGCCCTACACATAAAAGTGGGTAAAAAAAAAGAAGCAAAAAAATGGTTTCTTCCCCTTTTGTCTTGCAAATTTGCAACCATAAAAATAGTGGAGTCTTACAACATTGTGTGTCCTGATGTGGATCAGTGTGATCGGGAGGGCACATAAATGGTCCCAAGGTTCAAAGCCACCCCGTTGGTGATTCCTTGGTCCCAAAATATGTCAGACCCTAAAAATATATCAGACCCCAGCTGTCCAGTGAAAATGGACAGAAAAATGATCTACAACTTGCCATCTGGGGCTAAACAGTTTCAATCAAACTTTCTAAAAAAATTGTCTGGTTTAAATCCTGGGGTGGCATCTGTGGCAATTAAAAAACTACAAGGGGGTGCGTTCAGATGGCAGCTGAAGGCCAAAATAAACACCAGGGAAAGGGGCTATTTTGTTGAAAAGTGCATACCCTTATAATACATCCTAGGCAAACACTAGCAAACAAAACTTGGAAATGTTGTGGCATATAAACAAGTCTGTTTTGTTTTTTAGACAAAACAATTGTATGGTAGTAGGTCCAGAATGGTTGGTGGGCATATATGTAAATCAAACCCAGCTGTTTTGGTGGCAAATAAACAATACACAACACCCCCATGCCCCTAAAATAAGTACCTCTACCATAGACCTCCTCCCCCCAAAAAACTATGCTCTACCTCTATGGCCACTGACCACTCCATGTTTTAATCTGGTCCTTCTCTGTTCTTAGTAAACTTTGTTTTCTCTAGGCCACTTGAGTCTTAGGTTGTTTGGGAATTTCAGGCACACTATGCTGGGGAAGGAAAGATTTTGAGAGAGAAAATATCTGGGGCCTATCCCCACTGGCAGTCTAGGTCTAAAGGAAAGGTGTCTTCTCACATAAGATGTGTGACTTTCCGTGCTGTGGTGTGGCAGATGCAAGGCAAATGCCTACTGACTGCAGACTAGAACCGAGTTTAAGGGGGAACAGATGACAGACTTTAAAAAGTCAAGCAGTTCTGAGAACAGTTGACTGTTGTGCACATTAGCTTTCTATGCCAGCAAATCACTTAAGACCAAATCCTGAAGTCCATTTTACTCTTCTCTTACTCATTTACTTCCACAAGATTTTTGCCTGTGTAAGGACTAAAAGACTGTTCAAACAGAAAAGGTTTTCCCCAGCTATTTGTCAGCACGCTCTTAGAACAAAATGATGTAAGTGGCAACATCCATAATTCAAACTGATTTAATTTTTAAAAAATCTGGAATGTATTAAAAGCCTTTGACGGGGACACCACAGCAGACGTGAGCAAAACTGATCAGCCCTCACATTATCACCATGTCTGTGCAAACGAACAGTGCTGTCACAGATACGCTCACAGCAGGGAGAGCCAAAGCAAACTCCTGAAATGCAGCCCACAGCCTACCACTGTGTTTAGCTGCTGGTCCAATCTAATCAAGGGCAGGTTATTGCTGGTGAACTCAGACAAAAAGCAACTCCTATTTACCCAGCAAGGAAGGTACAAATATTGGGCCATCAAATGAGGTCTTTGCTTTACCTCTCCAGTCCTGCAAGGATGTATTTACCTGCTTAATTTATGAATGCTGAATCCAATCAATTCCAAAAATTCAGGGAATATCCTAGGCATCAGTGGCCAGAACCCTATTAATTTTGGGGAAAATCAGCAAATGGAAAGGGCAGAAAAATGAGGGGCACATGATGGGGACAAGACGGGCCATCTGGTTAGCACTGCCACAGCTTCAAACACCTCTGCAATTGTTTACATATCAAACAACTTGTTGATGGCACCTGCTAATGCCTTCCAGCACAATACCCCATCTCATCTCTCTGCTCATCCTCCCCATGGAGTTTAACATGTCAACACCCTGACTGATTTATCTCTTAGGCAAATAATAATGGTGAGGCGTAGGGAAGGGGAGAATGGGAGTGTGTACACAGCCTTGGCCTGGGGATGAGAATAAGAGACCCTGATATAGAAGGAAAGGGGCGCATAGAGCTTGTGGCATGGGGAAGGAAGGTGGGAAGGAAGGGAATAAGAAGCAGCTAATATGGGGCATGGGGGTAAACAATGGATATTCTGGTATAGGAGGAAGGGGGAAATGGGAGACATGGAGCAAGAAGGAAATGGAGGTGCAGACAGAGCCCTTGCCATGAGAGGAAAATGGAGGACCCTGGAATGGGAGAAGGGGGAATGAGAGGGCACACAAAACCACAGGCAGGAGGGGGACGTTAGGGGGATGCTGGTTTGGGGAAAGGGAGAATGGAGAGAAATAGGAATAGGAGGGCAAACTCACCCTTTGGTGGGGGAACTGAGGAACCCTGGCATGGGGGGGGAGGGGGAGGAGGAGGGACACAGAGATTCCCTGGCATGGGGAGCATTGGGGGACCCTGCTTTGGTGAAAAGGGAAATGGGAGTGCATCCAGAACTCCTGGTGGGGGGAGGATAGGGGACCCTGCTATGTTGGGAAAGGGGAGGAAAGACAAGACTGGAAGAGCACACAGAACCCCTGGTGGTGGGGAATTGAGGGACCCTGATATGGGGGGTAGGGTGAACACCAAGCCTCTGCTGTGGGGGAAGGAGAACATGGAGGGAAGTGGGAACAGAGGACTCTGGTATGGGAGGAGGGAAGAATGGGGGCACACAGAGATCCTGACAGGGGGAGTTGCAAGAGGTCCCTGGGATAGACGGGGATGGGAGGATGGCTAACAGAGCTCTTGTGGGAGGAATAGAGGGTTGCAAGGAGCTGGCCTACAGAAGGTATTAAGTGTGCATCTCTCTAGATGTTATTATTATATCAGCAATGTGTCAGGATAGTACAGGCAGTAACAAGATACTACAGGCCCAGCCCTTAGGCCCCTGGTATGTTAACCCTGGGGCCCTCAGCGTGGGCACCCTTGAGTAATAACAACTTACACTGCACCTGGAGGAGACTCTGCCAAAGTGGTCAGTTAGCTTCTTTCATTCTTGAAAATAGTTGGATATCAGCAAAATCCCAGGCTAAGACTGCATTTAAAGCACGCTGGCTAAGTGTGCATGATCATGTCTCCTGCCAGTGGCTGGTCTCACTGAGGATAAGCACATACTAGTATTGCCAGCAAGGATTAGCACAAGTTATAAATTGACTATATGTTTGGTGCTGAACATCAGACCCCACGGGTGAGCCTGAGCAAGAATGGGGCACTGTTATACTGAGCTGACATCACTGTATCATGGTATGCACACAGGAATCACTTTAGTCAAAGCTTGCATTTATTAAATGGGCTATTTTGAACAGTGCAAAAGGAACTGGACCTAGCGCTACATACCTTTGAATCTGAAAAGCATTTGTACAGCAACGGTGCACATGAAATCATGCTTATGCTAGATATTATTAGCTAGAACCACTAATCAAGCAGGCTTGATAACTGAAAAGTATTAAAAAAAAGACTCACCTCTGTAAGGATACATTGAAGAGCTTACTGAAGGGGTAGAGAGGAGTTTAACAAAGACAATGATAGGACTATCACCCTGCTCTCTCCTGGAGAGATAAAAGTAGCCTTGGAGAGGGCGGGGGCTGAGAGAAAAAGAAAGGCTGATTGGGGAAGCAGCCTCAGCTGGGGTCATGACCCAATCAGGCCGCAGCTGTCCCTATAAAGGGGCTGCTAGGCTGGAGTTAAGTCAGTCTCTCTCTAGCTGTAGAGAGAGGCAGGCCTGATTGTTCGGGAGCTGAACAGGTTACTTGAGTGGAGCAGGGCTGGGGAGCGGCCAGAGGAGCTGGGGAGCTCCGGCCTGGAAAACCCCCAGGCTGCAGGCCTTGCTAAAGGCCGGAGAAGGTACTGGGGTTGCAGAGGGGCAGCCCAAGGGTAGGCAGAAGCAGCAGGTACAGACCCTCCTTGCTGATGATAAGTGGCAATTATGCTGCAGTCCACCCCAGTGACTGGCAGTAGCCAAGACTGAGGTGAGGTGGGGATAGGGGGTTGGGGGTTCCCCAGGGACGGGAGACCCAGTGAGACTGTGGGGTACTGCAGGGGGCAGAACCCCAAGAGAAGGGGCACTGGGGTCCGGGAGGGGCACAGGGGCCAGCAGCAAGGCGAGACACCGGCCTGCAGAGGGCACTCTGGAGGATGGTGAGCTAATACCCTGGACGACCAGCAGGAGGTGCTGCAGTGGTGAGCTGTCACCTCGCTACAGACTGCAACATTCTTGATTAACTCAATAGATTTTGACTTTTCCCTTTTAAAGTAGGATTTACAGATAATAGGAGAAGCCTACTGCATTTAATAGAGTATGCGAGACAGGCTGATTATCGAGTTGTTTTCATGTCTTTCAGTGCAAAGAAACCATTCAACAGGGTTGAGAGAGAATCTGTTTGCTGCCTTAAAAATGTTTAACTTTGGTCTAACCTTTTTACAGTGGGCCAGATTCTGCAGCTAAAGTAATATAAACATAGACTAACTACCCTGAATTCAATAGAGGGGATCCAGACTTACACCAGTATGTTTGTTATGCTAAAGTATATATAGAAAAACAGCAATTGACAGGTGCCATCAGGGATGTCACTAACTCGAGGACTATAGCAAAAATATTGAGTTAAGTGTAATTTTGATTAATTAATGTGGAGCAAGTCACAACTCTCTTGTGGGATGAAAATACAGATTGTGATGATGTAGTTGTGCCACAAATTAACTATATATTTACAAGAGATTTTAAACATGCTTCAAAATAATGGATATGTCATGTGATTCCTATGACCTGACAAAGAGTTAGGGATTATAGTTTCAGTATTATAAGCACCTCATGATACAGGAGGATGGGGAGTACTTGATTTAAGAAAAATCCAATGTCACCATTAAAAGTCAGTATCTGTCAGTCAGCATGCTGTTGAGACTACTATACAAAGCTACTTGGATGCATAACATAGCCTTCTTTAGAGTCAAGGAATGAGAAAGCTGTTAACGAAGATCCAAATCGTATAAAAATGTATGCACATGCTTAACTTTATGCATGTAAGTTGTTTCATTGACTTTAATGGCATGCAAGAATGAACTGGATACTGTGTACTTCTGCCCTCTACTGGATGGAGTCAGAATTTCTCAACTGGGCGTAAAAGGCCCTACCCTAACAATCCATGGAGATTTCCTTTAGCTCCTCAGCCTTTGGAGTGAGAAAATATGAACTCCATACTTGTTAAAGTGCCGAATGACTACAGTACACAGTATAGTGATAACTGGAAAGTTCCTAAATGGCCAGTGATCTCATTACATTACTATTTAACTTGAAATGAAAATGAGTAACAATTAACAAGTCCTGGGGCAAAATACCTCCTGGGCCTCCCAAAAATTGTAGCTGTGTAAAAGGCCAGGACATGGCTGGAATAGGTGTTATTCAGTCACTGGTGCAACTACCACACTTATTTCATTAACCTCAAATAACTTCTTTACAGAGCTCCTACCATGTCAAACCATCACGAGAAAAACTACCAGGTGAGCCAAACATTGCTGTAGCCTTTTCCCCTTTGGAAAATATCAGAGTCCCCGGGCTCCAATATAAGGAGCTTATCTCAACAGTATATAAAGTACTAATCTCATCAAAGGATGTTATGGCAGCCAAGGCAAGGGCTGGGAGAGGATCGAGGGAGTGAGTCAGTGAAACACAGATGCAGAGGCCTGTTTAAGAACATTAATACATCTTCAGTTGCTCTACAGGAAGCAAAGGTTAGAATCAGGGCTAGCGGTTCTATTTCTCTAGCCCCCAAAGTAGGATTTTGCAGCACCTAAAATTCTTTTGTTCTCAAAGGTGAAGTAGTAGTAGTTGGTGGGAGGCACTGTAGCGTGGATGGGGTGGGATCTAGTAAGAATATTTAAACATTTGGGAAAGATGTATGCTTGGTCTTACCAATATAAAGTCTGTTTAATACCAATCAGTGCTGTTATGTTACTGATCAGCTCACCAACAATGAGGTCCTACCACAAAGCCCTAAAAATAGCATTAACCTAGCATGGAGGTGCCTAGTTAACAGTTGGATTAAAAAAAAAAAACCTCTCCCACCCCTTTTTCAACCAGCCCTAACTCATTCTCCCCCCCACCCCCACCCCGTCTTTCTCAAAAACCACTTGGTTGGAAATACTAGGTTATACAAGACATTCCACTAAGGATATGCTGGAGTTTTAGAATCCTATCACATCTAAGATGTTTCTGAGAAGGACGTTCAAAATGGCACAAGAAAGATTGTTATGTCAGGCCAGACTTATGGCAAGATTCAGCCCAGAATGTATAGCAGTGGAGATCCTGGCTGTGGGCCTTAGGGGTGGAAAGCTCTTCAAGAGAAAAGTTGCAATAATGGAAAGCAGCTGCAATCTTCCACTGACTTCAGGGTGGCATGATCTACTGATTCAGTACATCTTATATACAACTTCTACTGACAAGAAGTCTGTGGCGCCTCAGTCATAACATGAAGCTACTCCTGCAGGCAGAAACCCCTGAGGGAGACAGCAATGACATCACCAACTGCCGTGGCTCAGGAATGATGAATCCCTCTGTGACGTGTTGTACCCCACCCTTCCGGGGTGCCTACTGATGTACTGAGTCCCACTGAGCCCGCCTGCACCACCAGCCTGGATTCCCCTTACTCTGTGCTGCTGTGACAGGCCCTCAAGCCCCCTTCCAACACACTCACATGTAGGGGGACACAGCTGTAGACTCTCACAGAGTCTGCGATCAGCTCTCTGTGGGAGGACTCAGCTCAGGGATTGCCCAGTACTCAAGTGCACACTCCCTCTGGAGAGTAAACACAAAATGATATTGTCTTGTGCTGTACAGAGATCTATATAGCATAAGTTCATGAAATTCACCCCCTCCCTCAATGTGGAGGAAGATATGCCCCCCAGTTATGAATTGCACAAACTGGGTTTTAGAATAAACAAAAAACAAGTTTATTAACTACAAAAGGTAAATGTTAAGTGATTATAAGGGATAGAAAACAGAACAAAGCAGATTATTGAGCAAATAAAACAAAACATGCAAACTAGGCTTAATACATTAAAGAAATTGGCTACAAATAGTAATTTCTCACCCTAAATGTTGGTGGTTTTTTTTTTCAGGTTGCAGAGTTTCTTGAAGGTAAACGGCACTGTTTTCAGTTTAAATCTCCAGGTATCCTCTTCACAGGCTGACTTTTATTGCCTGGGCTCAACCCCTGCGTCCCCCAGCTTAGTTACTTTGTTTCTTCAGGTGTTTCCAGCAGTCTTCCTTGTTGGTTGGGGAGGCAGTGCAGAAGAGCCTAGATTAACTCACTTCCCAGCCTTAAATAGGATTTGCATATGGAGGGAATCCTTTGTTTCCCAGTTTGACTCCCCACTCCCTCTTAATGGAAAAACACTAGACATCCAGGATGGAGTCTAGTACCAGGTGACAGGCTCACCTGACCCTGCAGTGTCAAAGCAGCATCCCAGGAAACTTCTCAGGAAGGAGGAAGATTAGTATCTTCCAAGTCCTATTGTCCTTCCTAATGGCCCATCCAGGCTGTTTGCATACTGTCTGGAGGGCATCCTCCAGGTGAAAACACAGTTGTAATTGTTACATAGTCAATATTTCTAACTTCAGATACAGAAATGATACATGCATACAAATTGGATAATCACAGTCAGTAAATTATAACCTTTACAATGATACCTCACATGACCCATCTTGCACAAAACATATCTCAGTTATGCCATATTCATATCATAAGCATATCTCTATGAATATGTAGCATAGGATCACACCTTCCTGCAGCCCAGAGGCTCGGAATGGCACAGAAAGGGATTAGTCACACCTCTGTGCCAGCTTCAGTGAATCTAGCCCTTAGCCTGTGAGACTTCCCAGACTAACATATAGTGCAGACAGAGCCATCCCTTAGGTAGGGCGAATTGGGTTGATTGCCCTGGGCTTTGATAAAATTGGGACTGTCCCAATATTTATCCCTTGGTCCCATGTCCTGACCGATGTATGATCGAGATGCCATTTGTCCCGATATTCAGGTGGGGAGGTGAGGCAGGAGGTGGGTGGGTGAGTGGGGTGAGGAGTCGAACAGGAAGGCAAGTGGCAGGCGGGAGGGGGGTTAGGAGGCACCCCTCTAGGGATGGCCCTGAGCGCAGAATATGCTTTTATTCAAAATGTGGGACTCATATCACTGCTGCCAAAGACCCAGATTTACAGAGGTATTTAGGCATCTAGAAAGGCAAGCAGATACCTAGTGGGATTTTCAAAAGTGCTTAGGTGCCTAAATACCTTCATAAATCTAGCCCCAAGTGACTAGTGAGGATGTGGAACACCAGGCAGATTTAAAGGAGTTTGGGGTAGGGAGAGGAGAATGTGGTTTGCTCAACCACCCCTTTAATTACACTCATGGAGAAAAAAAGTTTCCTCACCACTTGATCAGTGATTTGTGTGTTTCATAGGCTTGACAGGAGAATCATCCCTTCTTTAGAAACATACTTGTAGCTAATTCAACAATGTTTTCAGTCGTCTTTGTCTCTGCAAGAGGTTGGAACACCGCCCTGAGGAACTGGGGAATATTACTATACAACCAGATCGTTTATTCTTTTTTAAAAAGAATAGACACACAAATGGCAAAATAGCAGCTGGACTCCTAAGCTAAAATTTCCAGAACACCTCAGGCCCAGCATCAAGGGGTTATGCACTCTCCTTTATCAATAGCTTTGGCTTCTTGGCCAGCTTCTGTTATGAGGAACTCTTTTTGCAATGACAGCTGACACAAGCAACACTGTTTCAGCTTTCACAGGCCATCCTCTAAGACCATCAATGTCACATTAAGGTACCTTTTAACTCTCAGTAGTAGCTTGGGTCCCCCTGTAGAACATATAGTTGACCTTTTAAATATTTCCCTTCTCTAAAATTCACTCTGCAAACATCCATAAAACTACAGGACTCTGACCATCTATCCCAATATGCACCTTGTCTCAGGCCTGCATGTTTCAGGACTGTTCCAGCTCACATCAAAACAAGAAATGGGGGAGGGTCTTGAAGCCCGAGCATCTACATTGCTATTTTAGCCCCACAGCCCAAGCCCCACAAGCCAAAGTTAATGGACCTGGGCTCTGAGACTCGGTGCTGCAGGTTTTTCTTTGCAGCGTAGACATATTCAATGGCCTCCATCCATTCCTATTCATTGTATCAGAGCTGAGGTGCCTATCTCAGGCTTTGTGAGTTGCAGTGATCTTTCGGGTGCCTAAAAGTTAAGTGTTGTAATACTAAGCGTCACAGTGCATAACTCCTTTTGTGCATCCAGGCCTTAGTGACTTGCCCACAGGAAGTCTGTGGCAGAGGGGGGAATTAAACCCAGGTCTTCTGAATCTAGGCCAGTGCCTTAACCCCAGAACAGTTTTTCCTGACTACAAAGGAGAAGGCTAAACATAAAAAAAACCCCAAACCCTGGAGTCAGAATCTTTGCTAAATACACCTTCAGAAAGATTTAACCACATTAGAGGGTGGGCTATAAAATGTCTGATGGATTTTAACATGAGCAGGTTGATAGTGGTACATATTGTATAATATATTCCTAGTTGAACACGTCCTGTTTAGTGTGCCTTACTTCTGTAAAAATACAAAAAGATTGGAGACAATCTGAAGGAGAGCAACTTAACTGATTCAAAATAGAACTCATTGAAAAGCTTGGGTTTTTTTCCCCTTACATTTTGAACAAAAAATTTTCATGCAAAAAATCTTTAGTTTTTCACGGGAAAATGTTGACTAGATTCTGCAACTGCACCATAAAATTAGATGATTGTTTCAAATCAATGCAGGGGATTTTTAATCACACACCTTCCATTAAAATAAAACAGAAGACGTGTTTAAATTCCCTTTACTGCTTGGAAATTGTCAACCATTAATTTTATTTCCACTTGAACTTTCAACCTCATAAGAGTACCAGAGTCTACACAGCTCTTATCTATCTCCAAATGGATCCATTATAATGAGTGGATTAAATAAAAACAGATGCTGGGAATGAGAGGATGGAGCTCTGCTGATATTTTTAATCAGATCTAGTGGCTGTTGCAAAATTAAGAAACTCTGGTAATTGTAGGCAAACAACATGAATCTGTCACCAATTGAATATATATTATTGGTCTGATATTGATATAACTTAGATCAGGATACCAATTCTGCCCTAAAGATACACCCATTTTATATTCTTCCTTTAGAACTCTACATAGCAATGAAATCTGAGTGGTGAAATGTACAGCCACTGGAACAGGATAAATGAACTCATATGACACCCTTACTCACTTGATTAATACCATTGGAGTCAATAGGTCTACTCACATGAGTAAGGATTACACTCATGTACATAAGTGTCCAAAGTCTGGGAAATACTGCACATGATAGGGAAGACTGAAGTTATAACTTAGGCTACGACTATGTTATGGAGGTCACAGAAGTTACAGAATCCGTGACTTCCATTGACCTCGGTAATATTTTCTGCCCTGGGGATGGAGCTCCAAGCCTGCCCTGCCCCCACAGTTCCTAGCCCCCGCCCTGGTGGGGGGACCCTGTAGCTGCCCACCCGTGGCAGGCAGCAGGGGGCTGGCAGACCCCACAGCTTTCCAGCCATGGCAGGTGGCAGCGGGACCCCCTGCAGCTGCCCAGCTGCCCCAGGGACAAGGGGACCCTGCAGCAGCCCAGCCCCAGGGGCAGGGGGACCCTGGAGCTCCCACGTACTGCAGAGGTGGTGGACCCGGGAGCCCCAGCAGCAGTGGATGCAGAACTCGCCTACCCCTTTTGTCAGGGATATGTGTAGTGAAAGTCAGGGACAGGTCACGGTCTTCCATGCATTTTTGTTTACTGCCCATGACCTGTCCCTGACTTTTACTAAAAATATCCGTGACAAAAACTTACTTAGTTATGAGTACATAAATAAACCCACTCTTGTCTCCCATGCAAAGCCCTAATAAACAGGTTTTGTGCTGGGACCAGAGATAAGCAAATCATGATTATGTTGTTTCACTGGCAATTCAAAAGAAAAAGAAATAAAGGAAAATGCTTTGGGTCAAATGAAACATTTTGTTTTGATTGAACAGTTCTTAAAAATTTTTGATTTTTCTAAACATAAAATTAAAGGAAATTTTGAAACACAAAGTTTAGATTTGTCAGAATTTAGGTTGGGCAGGGGGAGGCTGATTAAAACTATTCGGTGAAATCAACACAAATTCACTAAAAGTTTTGGTGTCACAACATTTGTATTTTTCACCCAAAAGAGTTTCAGCTGAAAAAGTGTGTCCGACTCTGGCAGGGACCTCTTCAAGAGAAATAATCCTCTTAGAAATCCCAAGCAAAAGCATGGAACAGCCATACAGCCACAACAAACATGCTACTACCGCTTCAGTGCTGTTGTAGCAGATATGTCCTGTTACATATCACTGATCGTATCATGGTTTGTAGATCCATGAAGTTTACAGACCCAATGGACACAATCCCCAAAACTACCCCAAGACTGACTCCATCCTTACCCTGCCAAAAAAAGGCACATGTGGACAACTGTTCCCCAGCATGCAAGTAGTATATAATCTGTCTGTGGGTCCCTTACCTTGCACCCATTTCAACAAAACAGCAGCAATTCCAATGATTTCAGCGCCTTGTGCACTCATGCAGGAGCCAACAGGATTTACTCATTAATCTGAAGGTGCTATTCATCAATTACATGAAAAGGACAGCTCAGTTAAGCAACCATCTCCCCTTGCCATTTGCTTGTCATTCTGCCCTTGAACTTTCAGAAGCTAAGAGGGCCTGTCCGTTATGTACTAGATATTAGTTTCTTGCAGCATACCATGCTTCCACTGGATTTTATTGTATGTTTGGTACATTTTGTCCTGTTCCTTTTGTTGTTCAGTGTCACAAAAACTGTTGGTTAAGTTTATAATACAAATGCATGTAAAAAGTAATATAAATCTGTATTTTAATGCCCTGATCCTGCAGAGACTTGCACAGGTGCTTAACTTTTCATACTCTGAGGAGACCCATTGATTTCCACTGGATTACTCGCAGTGTGTAAAGTTAAACACATGTGCAACTCTTTGCAGGATTGAGAGAAGGACTAGATGCTTTGGAGCAGATTACTGCATTTACAGGGCTGTAACTCTGGAGTTACGCTACTGAAGTCAATGAAATCAGAATCTGCTCATTTATCCATTAGGCTACATAGTTTTAATTAATATGCATAGAAAGTTTACCTGTATTATTGTGATCACTAGAGAACTCTACTATTGCTCAGTGATGTAAATCTAATAGGAACCTATGATTAATAACCAGAGACAATATTATTAATGACAACTTTTAAAATTCTTTATGGATCATATGAAATGCAAGTAAATTAATTAGCTTGTTCACATTAAAATCTGCATGCATGCAACATTCCATTACAATTAGGTTGAACACCATGCAAAATCTATCTTCTTAAAATACGAGGATTTAGATATTATTTGCATAAGTGTGAGGAAATACAGAGTTAGGCTTTCCATTTTGCATTCTGTCCCCTTGCTAGTATGCACTGGCTTTGTTGTTGTTTTTTACATGATCACACCACATAGGTGTGATAATCCCAAATGCTATAAATCTGCCTCCATGGTTATAGAAAAAGGTGGAATTCGAACACCAGTTAACAGCATTAAATTTAAGCTATTTGCAGTCTTACTGAAGAAATGGTATTAAAATTCAGTTTTGACGCATATTAAGGGGAGTCATACAAAATATGGATTTGATTCTCCATTGCATAAATAACTTAAATGAATAATTTTCAACCTTTGGGTGGTATGTGAACTATTCACTGCAAAGGGATATTATTTTAGTCATCCACTCAGGAGCAAACACTTGGTAAGAAGTGCATGACAAACAGCAAATAAAAAAAAATATTTGTGGCACTTTCAAGATTTTTGGCATACCAGGGGTAGCCTGAATATTTGTGAATACTGATTCATAGATTTTAAGGCCAGAAGGGACCATTATGATAAACTAATCTGACATTCTGCAGAAAATAGGCCATAGAATTTCATCCAGTAATTCCTGCATCAAGCCCATATCTTGCTTGAGCTAGAACGGGTCTTCTAGAAAGCTCTATTGAATAGTATGATCATGCTGAATGGTACGACCCACAAATAGCAGTGGATCAAAATGGAATCATTCCCAGTATTCACTACTGTTAGTGAATCTTTTCTTTTCAGTATTCAACCAGTTATAGGTGATACTAACTTTGAATTTACTGTCATTTGTGTGATCAAAGTCTCAAATCTGTACATTTAATTTTGAGGTATTTTAAAAAAAAACACCTAGAATAATAGGAATAATAAAAAAATCAATAACAACAGCTACACACGGAGTTCCATAAGGGATGAAATAGCTGCTGCAATCTGGAGCAACAGATACACGCACATATTACTAATACCCTTTGTCCTTATATCACCCTAAGAAGTGCTGACAGGACCCAGCCTTAGTTTACAAGCCCATAGTGGGATGGCTGCAAGATATAGGGACTTGCTTGTTATGTCATTCAAAGGCCTCAGGAGGAAGATAACATAAGAATGGCCATATGGGGTTAGACCAAAGGTTCATCTAGCCCAGTATCCTGTCTTCTGACAGTGGCCAATGCCAGGTGCCCCAGAGAGAATGAACAGAACAGGTAATCATCAAGTGATCCATCCCGTTGCCCATTCCCAGCTTCTAGCAAAGAGAGGTTAGGGACACCATCCCTGTCCACCTTGGCTCAGAAATGAAATGCAAGTGTCTCCTGATACTACAGAGAAGAATACCACTAGCAGGGGTGTCATTTTCTATGGGGCAAAGGCAGGAGTGCCGCCAGCTTTTCTGCCACCCTAGGCGGCGGAAGGTCCTGCCCCGAAATGCTGCCCCCCACAGAGGCGGCGGAAGGTCCTGCCGCCGAAATACCGCTGCGGTCGCCACTCCCCAAATTGTAGCGCCCTAGGTGACCGCCTAGGTCGCCTAATGGGTTGCGCCGGCCCTGGGCAAAGGGGGCAGTTGCCCCACCCAGACTTTTCATAGATCTATATGCTCCACTTTTTGCATACCCTCGACCTGCACCCCTTTTTTTGAAGGATATAATGTTCTATGTGCGGAGACAACTTTGTCCTGCCAGAATTTTTCTGAAATGACACCCCTGATATCCTCCAGAGTAGGCCTCAAGGGCCAAATTCTGCCCTGAGTTACACCCTGTGCTACTTCACTGAAGTCAGTGGGGTTGCAGAAGTTGTAAGTCAATATAAAACATGCACCATTTTCGATCCTGCTTATCCCCCACATTGGAAATCATTCAAAACAAAATCTTGGGGTCAGGCTCTCAGCTGGCGTACATTGGCATAGCTCTGACGATCTTAATGGAGCAACATTGATTTACACCAGTTGAGGGTCTGGCCTCTAATTTAAAAACAAAACAAAAAGACATACTGTATAGCAATCATTATTAACAAGCAACAAGCCTGGAACACCAGGAAGCAAGCCTAGACTTGCTTAGCGGTAAAAACTAGCCAAGATCAAGCTTATTGAGAGTGAGACGCTCATTCACCATTCCTCCAGGGGCAAGGTACTGTAACTCCAATAATGTATTCCTCCCATGGGGCACGGGCACATCTGAAGTATGTCAGTTTGCTGAGGCTGTCATGTCATCCGTTTCAAATGTTTACAGGCTAGTGGGGCTATTGAACAGTGATTGCCAGGAGGAAGGGGTTCTAAACTATTTATGACGAAATCCACTGCAGTGCATAGGGCATTTGTCAGGCCCTCAGGACCCTCCTACGGCTTTTATGTGGTGCTTAAGTGGTGCTGAAGGCTTTGTGCTAGTCCTCTGCAATGGAGTAAATTTCACCTTTAGAGAATATATAGGCTTCCCTTGGGATACTTCCCAAGGTGTCCTTCTTCTCACAAGCCACTTGTGGCTCCTAGAGGTTGTGATATATCTATCTACCAAATCCAATCTCTCTGGCCTTCATCACCATAGTGTCATAGCGCAGGCCGAGGGACGTACTGGCCGCCACTTCCAGCGGCTCCCATTGGCTTGGAGCAGCGAACCGCGGCCAGTGGGAACCGCGATCGGACCTGCGGACGCGGCAGGTAAACAAATCGGCCCGGCTCACCAGGGGCTTTCCCTACACAAGCAGCGTCCCAAGTTTGGGAAACACTGCCCTAAGGGCTTCACAATCATTACAAAAGTTCCATGAGAGTTTTGGGTGTACACAGAGTGCAGGATGGGGTCCACAATGCTCCTTCCATCCACAAAAGGGTAGCATTTAAACAACCAGACCTGCAAACATTCAGATCATGTTTCAGAAATGAACAAACCAAATGTATTACATGTGTTCCTTTAAAATGTCCCCACCTTTGTCAGAGATTGTCCCACCAGGATCCATGCATGAAGGGACCCTCCACTCACAGATTACCTGCAGAAGGGGCAGTGCTTCCTCCCTGGTGCTGTCCCTGGATCCGTGCCAGCATGCAGATCCCCAGAATATGGTACAGGAAAGTCTTGGAGCTGGTGTACAGGCAGATATCCTTACACAGTTGGATGCTACTTTGAGTGGATCTCTTGCAATCTATGCTGATCTCAGGTATTCATAGAGCTTGGGAGGGCAGAACTCCCCGCTCATTCCATAGTGGAGGAAGGTGGGAAGAAAACTTCCATCTCCTCCCTCACTTATGGAACAAACTGGCGAAAATGCCCGGTATCCCCCACAGTGATACAAAAAGCTAACCTCAGTTACCCTCATATAACTAGGAAGTGCCTCCATTGACTACAAGGAATCATAGCAGATTAGGGTTGGAAGAGACCTCAGGAGATCATCTATTCCAACCCCCTTATCAAAGCAGAACCAACCCCAACTAAATCATCCCAACCAGGGCTTTGTCAAGCCGGGCCTTAAAAACCTCTAAGGGTACATCTACACTACCCGCTGGATCAGCGGGTAGTGATCGATCTGTCAGGGATCAATTTATCACGTCTAGTGT
Source organism: Chrysemys picta bellii (assembly GCF_011386835.1). Classification (NCBI taxonomy): domain Eukaryota; kingdom Metazoa; phylum Chordata; order Testudines; family Emydidae; genus Chrysemys; species Chrysemys picta. The sequence goes on from NC_088791.1 coordinate 133,816,969, forward strand.
AGACGCGATAAATCAATCCCTGGTCGCTCTGCTGTCGACTCCGGAACTTCCATGGCGAGAGGCGGAAGCGGTGTCGACAGGGGAGCGGCGGCCGTCAATCCCGCGCCGCGAGGATGTGAAGTAAGTGATTCTAACTCGATCTAAGATACGTCGACTTCAGCTACGCTATTCTCGTAGCTGAAGTTGCGTATCTTAGATCAAATCCTCCCCCCCCCCAGCGTAGACCAGGCCTAAGGATGGAGATATTCTACCACCTCCCTAAGTAACCCATTCTAGTGTTTCACTGAAGGAGCTGATCTTAACAGAATTAATCTGGATTTGCACTGTTGTGGCCACTATTAGAGTCTGGTCCTTATTACAGAGTAGGTATGATATATTGAATGATATGGTAAATGCTCCATGCATAACTCCCTTGAAACAAGACTGTGAAAAGGCTCTGGAAAGTATATTAGAAAGTACAAATCTCCATTAGTCCCTCTCACTTTCCCAGGGCAATACTAAGTAGATGCCTCTATACCACGGTGATTAGTGCCACAAACAGATGCATCGGTGGCCTATTAGATCTTTTCTAATATCTGTGACTCTCAGTCATAGCTCTTTTATAAGCAAAATAAGGAAGTGCCTGGTTTAAACTTATGCTACAAAGGCTCCATAATCCATGGATCTGTTTTAGAGATGGGCTCAAGGTTTGGATCCAGATTTAAAGCACCCTGAAGTTCAGAGGTAGTTGGATCTGAGGTTCTGATATGGGCTCATCTTTAGTTTTATATGTTTTATATTTTATATTTATTTATAGGTATGGATTTCAAACATGCACAAAGTTCCTGGGCATTCAGATTCCAAACATGACTGAAGTTCATGTGCCTTCAAATCTGGAATTCTGATTTGGGACACTCTCCATAGTGCGTTTTTTGCACATCATTATAATAGTGAATATTTGGGTGACTTCTTGCACTTGATCGTTTCCTGTGTATTTTTTTTTATCCAGCATCATTGGGAAAAATGAAGACACTCATTTTCTTGTGTATGCTGAAACCAATATAAAAATAAACTGATCAAATTGCAAATTGGGAATACAGGATTAATTTATATGATGATCAATACTGTGTGTCCATGTCGAATGGTAGTTCCACTTTGCACTGAGGTACAGATATACAGGAGTTGACAGTTCTCACAATCCTGTGGGACTTATGCCTCCTTTCCCAGGGATTCAGTTCTTCTCATTATGAACTGTACACTCATGAACATGTCTGATACAAGATCTGATCTTCTATTGTGCTGAATGTCTCTTTCAAAGCACTGTGCACCTCCAACTCCCATTGACTTCCATGGGAATTGAAGGTGCTCAGAAGCTCACAGTATCTGGCCCATCCTCAGTATGCGTGTGATATTCTAATTTCACTCCATCTGTGGAGCAGATGGCAGACTACCAGATGCTTGTTGTGAACTGAAATCACAAACCACATCCGTAGCTACTTGTCATCAGAATGACAGGAAACCTCCTGTGAGCATGCATGTGCTGGATAGATTCCCTGATGATCTTTCAATGCACTTTCTGCAGGATATAGAAGTTCAAACCCATACAACTGAGGATGTATCCAAAGATCTACCATTTCTTTATCTCATCTTAAGATGTGGCGCAACAATATAATTGGGTTTCCCACAGATACTCCCTCTTATATACTTCATGTATTATGTGAAGGAAGAAGACACTGAAACCTGAGCTTTTACACATGATTTTGGACCCTTATATAGCACCTTATCCAGCTCCCATTGAAGTCAATGGGATCCCTTCCATTAACTTACATGGGAACTGGTCTGACCTCTAGCACGGTGATTGCAAACAGAACTGTACTAAGGGTAAAGTATGCCTTACAGGTCATGAGCGAATAGGTTAAGAGAGAGGAGCCTCAGCTCTGCATCATCTAGGATAAAATCCTAATTTAATCAGTTGGAACAAAGTAACTGAAACACATGCTGGACCTTACAGAGAACCAGGATGGATGTCTTCAGCACTAGAATGGACAACATGGAATAGCTACAGAGTGATTTGGAGATACTCTATTTTCATCAACCTAAGAACCTGCTCATTTGAACAAGAACATGTTTTTTATTGTAGATGACTGAAGATTTTGAAGACAGAACTATAAGTCAAATATTAGAGTAACTGGTGTGCCAGAGATGGAAAGGGTGATACTTATTTTGTCCAGAAGCAAGATCCCTTCTTATTGATGTTGAAAGAACCCAGAGAGCTTTCAGACCTAGAGCAAAGGAACCTAAATCTTGTAGCCTGCAAGATTTGCTTTCAGGGTTAAGAGGAAAGACATTTCTTAAACACTCTGCAAGATTTGGATCTCAGCATGAATTCAGAATAAGAAAATCCCAAGGGAAGTCCTAGAAGCCCCTGAGTGGGGGGGGGGGGAGGCGGGGAAGGAGAGATGTACATACTCATGCTTGGCTGGCTACATCTCTGTTTCTCTGCTTAGGAAGAGCTCCTTTCAGTTCATCAAGATGATGTTTTTTTCCTCAGGTTTCTCTTTGAAGCAATCTCCTCTTTTCCCCAGAAAATAAAGGTTTTATACACAAGCTCCCATCCCGTGACAATTGTGACTTTTACTCAGGAATATTTAGATATTTTGTGGTGTTAAGGACAAGTCATTTCTTTACTTATTTATGTGTAACATTGCTCTGAGGTTGCTATTATTTTCAGTTTGTTTTACTGTAGCGTCTAGACATCCCAAGTGACCCAACACTCCCCATCCTGAAAAGTTTACAGTCTAAATAGACAAGACAGATAATGGGTGGAGAAATGAAAGTATTGTATTGTGATTAGTGAGGCATATATAGTTTAAGTGACTTAATGCCAAATAAAGAATCTGTGACAGAAATTGGAACCAAACCCCAAATCTCCTGAACATACATTTCATGGGAAAGGACAGTCTTCAGATGCTGTAGTTATTTAAAAATAGCAATGGTTTTCAAGTAAAAAAATTAGAACATTGTATCAGTAGTTCAAGAAAACCAAAGTGTAGAATTACTTAATTGTAGTTGCAACATCAACCTTAGCTTTGACCCTTTGTTCTGGTTTGTTTTTTCTTTACCAGTAGGAAAACCTTAATAGCTGTGATTAAAATAAAAAAGGCACCTAAGTCTTTCTTGTTGTGTATATAATTTTATCAAAAATACGACTTTCTTCAGCTAAAACCTGCAGCCACCCTCTGAGGCTCTGGATGGGATCATTTGAGCTCCTAAGAACCTGCAAATTACCATTGACTTCAGGGCCACCTGAGCTTTTATTTACACACTCTTACAACTTATCCATACTCCATGCCATGTAAAGTGCACCAAATGAGACTCCTTACACTGACACCCACCCAAATGGAAAAGCAGACTCCCAAATCCATACTTACACACACTTGCCAACATATGAATTACATATCCTTACACATCATTTTTGAATTTGGCCACTTCTATCAAATGCTTCATTACAACCCAGATCTGCTGCATTCCCTTCATCCAAGAAGGCTTCAGTACCACAAATGCATTTAACCTTCAGCTTCACCTTCATTTAACCTTACACATGTATTTAACCTTCAGCACATGAGTAGTCCCACTGCTGTGAATATGAATACTCACACAATTAAAGTTAAAAGTATTTGCAGGACCAGGGACTCCTCATCTTTGTCTGGAATGTTTATTAATTATTATTATTATTATTAACTACAGTTTATTGCTGACCCTTCCATTATCCTCTGATTTTGATTTTCACAGATTTTTCTCCTCTCTCTGAAATTTAGAATTGCCAGGATCACCTTTTTTATCTTTTCTTTTTCTCTGAGGCAAAAACGTTTTCTGTGTTCCAGGTAGAATTTCAAATGTTCTGAATATACATTAAATGAATCCAGGAGTGATGGGATTAAACAAAGACTAATGCTTCTCATCCCTCAGCACAATTCCTTCATATTAAATGCACTGGATTTAGCAAACTGTTATGGAAAGCATTCTTCTGAAATGGAATAGCCTCAGCCAAGCAGAGTGCAGAGGTGCTGAGGAATAGTTACTGACTCAGTTAAGCAAGGTTTTTAACAACATACCTAATTTTAAGCATTAGAGAGATAAGGTGGGTGAGGTAACATCTTTTATTGGACCAACTTCTGTTGGTGAGAGAGACACGCTTTCAAGCTTACACAGAGCTCTTTTTTAAGCATGCGAGTAGTCCCCTTGATTCATTGGGATGACTCGTGCTTAAAGTTGGATATGTGCTCAAGTATCTTGCTGAATCCAGGCCACAAATCTAAATTTGGCTCTCCGGCAGGGCGTTTCCAGAGCAAAGGCTTTGATCCTGCTCTAGCTCAAGTCAACTGATTGCCAGTTAACTTGAGTGCTAGTCTGGATACTCCACGAATGTTTATGACCTTGAACAATAATTTTTGGAGTGTTTAAACCAGCATTTACAAATATGTTAGCTCATTTGGATTAACAGGCAATGAATTAACTTGAGTTAAAATAGAAGCAAAAACTGTAGCATAGATACATAGTTTATCTACAGATCTCTAACTCCCTTCACTCAGAATAGATTCTACCCTTAGAACTCCTCATTCAAATGGCCGCAGTCAATAAGTCCCATCAATTTCTCATCTCTTCCCCCCCCCCCCACAACAGTCCATCCGTCCTCTCAGACACCCTCCTCCTTAAAATTTGCTAAAAAGCTTTGCCCTATTGCTAGCTTCATGGCGATTAAATGACCCTTTAAAAATACAAAGAAATTTGAACCATAGAATTTAGAGATGAAAATGACCTCCTAGTCAATCAGTCTGTCTCTGGGGCCAATGCAGAACTCTTCTCTACCATATGTTTTACTGGTGTTTTGCCCAATCTAGTTCTAAGTGTGCAAATACCACTACCCCTGAAAGGAACATTCCATGCCTAATACATCTCATAGTCATGTAAATGCTCAGTGTTCATAGACTAAATAACAGAGCAATGTTGCCTAGTGGGTAGAGCACTGGACTGGGACACAGGAGACCAGGATTCTATTTCTGACTCTTTCACTGTCCTACTAGGTGACCTTGGGCAAGTCACATTGCCTCTTGCTGCCTCAGTTTCCCCATCTATAAAATGGGGAAAAGAATACTGCTCTCCTTTGTAAAACATTTTGAGTTTTACTGATAAAAAGCAGTAGGTATTGTTATTAAGGTCAGGGAATCCATTCGACATGCCCAGTAGATAGAAGCATTGATGTAAAAGGGCCCTGTGCACTACTGGTTATTTTATGGAATGGGAGGAATGAAGTGGAGCGATGGGACAGAAGGTGAATTCTAATTTGCAACAAGACTCTGTTCTAGGATGCTGGATGAAGGACAACAGAGAATTTAGTCTTAAATAGAGATGAGGGGTATTCTTGCATTAGTCATAGCATATAAAAATAGTTGGAACAAAATGACATGTGAGCCTCATGTTAAATCCATTTAAGCTTAATACTCTGAACTGAATACATTGTTCTAAAGAACAGCTCAACCTTAAGGAACAGCTCCTCACATAATGCTGCTAACATCTCTGTCGCCTTGATTTAGGCCATTTAAGTGTCAGTCAGGCAAGTTAACAATGCCTAGGGGGAAATTTTTCCATGAACCAAAATCTTTGGAAAATAATATAAGTTTTGCAGCGCCTTGTGACTATGTGTAACTTTCCTATGCAAGAGGATTTCTCCTTTATTTCCACATTCCTTGTGCTCTTTGGCCCACCTGTGTTACATTTCTCCATACAAAAAGGGCAACTGTTTATTTTCAGTCTAAAAGAAAGAACAAAAGTAAAGTCTCCATGAGAACCCAGTGCGTGCATTTCTTCAGAAAACAAAGAAGGCTGCTGTCTCTACACGCAGGTAGCATTCTTTGAAATTTACCATTGTAGATCACAAAACCAAAAGGTGTTACAGTACCTGAATTACATACACCACATCACACAGAAGTGGAGTATCCTCTTGGGTGGCAGAAAATTGATTAGGTGGGAGACTCTGGATTTCAAAGAATATAAGCTGAGTGAAAGCACTGCATTTGTGTTTGACAAAACTGAACTTGTGTGGGGGTGTAAATCCCTACAAAATAAAATCTTCAGAGGCAATGATTTGGAATCTTATAAGATCATGAGCAGCATAAGGATACACAATGTTAATCCATATAAAAGTCACCTTTGCAGTAACAAACACCTTTGGTACATGCATGTGTTTTGGAAAGATATTATGTATGGCCCATCACTTGCTCCTCTGGCGTGTCATCTTATGGCTGTGTGGCCTGTACTTCATTTGATCCAGGTGTACATTTCTTGCTGATGTAGTGAGTTCTTCCCATCTGGAAGACAATTTGATCCCAGTCCAAGGGGCTCAAAGGCACCTTTGAGGTTCAAAGCTCCGAAGATAGGTAAACACATTTATAACCTAACTTCCCAAGAGTCCAGCACAAGTTGTTCCCACATTTGTAGCTTTCTGTAAAGTTATCATCTGTCCTAATCCGTTAATAAAATAAACTGGAAAGGGAATTTTTGCAAGATTGTTTTAGCATTTTTAACCTTTTTTTGGGGGGTGGGGAGGGTGGTCCTTGAAACACACCAGTAAACTTGTGGATTACATAACACATGGGAAATTGTTTTAAACATTTTGTTTCTGTATATACACTATTTTTACAAAGCATGTGTTCTGCTCCTATTAAAATCCATTACAGTTTGTCCATTAGCTTCCGTGGGAACAGGATTGGGTCTTCCAATTTTAAGCTGTTTGGCTTTAGAACTATTCTAGTCTGATCGCTTTTTTTACACCATGCAGCACACTGACTGGGATTAGCAATTGTTAATAAGTAATTAGAATAAATAATAATCACACTGTTAGTAATTGTGCAATACATTGTCTTAAAAGGGAACACTTCAGCAATACTGAAAACTATATAAGGCAAGATGGATCCCAGTGGAGCAAATATATCTGTACCCATAAACTAAACAGGGCTTGTCTATACATGTAAATCTACCCCACACTAGCCTGCTGCACACTCAGGATCCACATGGACTTAGCTGACATGCACTAAAAAGTTCCGTAGTGCGCTTGATCTACCCTGCTTTGAAATGGGAGTAGCAGCAGGCTAGTGCAAGATAGATTTACAACCCTGTTTACCACAGTGTTTCTCTCTCACACACAAAACTACATTAAAAGAACATTCACATTGTGACACTGGTTGGCCTGGTGCCAGCTCATGCCAAGATCCAGTTGTCTCAACTGGACACTGACAGATACATGGCTGAAATCTGTCTGGCTCACTTAGGGGTTAATATTGATAAAATAGTTATTGAAATTATAAGGTGGTGTTCAGTGTTTGGACTCAATTGAATGCTTGTGAGCTGCTCCATGCATTAATCTTACTTGTAATATCTGTGCTCCGCACTGTAATGTAATATTTGAGCAGTTGTACTGTGAGCCTCTGTGACTGTATGAATCACCATACAGGATAGGGACATCATTTAGTGTGAAGAGCTGCTCTGCTACAGAAATTGTTATCCCCCTTCTGAAAGAGGAGACCCATTGACACCAGACAGGCTCTGGCTAGATCATACAAATGGAAACTCCCTACATCTGGACTGAGAAACCATCAACAAAAGGACTAAAGACTCTTATTGTTGTATCCTCTCCTCCCCATAGATATGAGTCATGCAAGTGGATTCCTTCCATCAACTCAGTTTGCAGCTCAGAGCACATGGCTGGAGCGGGATAAAACCCTCATACTAAAGGAGATAAGAATGTTTATGCTGCTTGGACTCTGTGGGGGAAGGTATTTCAAGGCATAAGCAAGAGATCCCGGCTCCTTAGCCTGGATTAGCCGTAAAGGACAAATAGAACTCGCTGATTATGGAAGCCTATATTATCTTCTGAAAGTCATTTATGTATCTATGTTTGCTTGTTTTAACCTTGTAAATAACTCTCTAATTTCCTTTTCATATTTAATAAAGCTTCATATAGTTTACTATAGGATTGACTACAAGAGTTGTCTTTGGTGTGAGACCTAAAGTGCAATTGACCTGGGCTACATGACTGCTCCTTCAGGATTAGGAGTAACCTGAATATTGCTGTGATTCTTTGCATAAAGGGCCATCTATTACAGAGATACACTTACCTGGGTGGCAAGACAAACTGGAGTACCCAAAAGGACTGTCTGTGACTCCATTCAAGGCTGTTAATGTGCCTGAGGTGTTTGTACTTGGTGCTGTTGGTTGGTGAAATGTAAATTTAGAACTCACAACCAATGTGGGGTTTATGTCCTGGTTTTTAACAGTACAAGGGGGGCAAATGAAGGTTGCATGGGCATTTAATAATTTTGGAGTGCTTGGCTTTGCACCATTAATGTGCTTTTAACAATTTCTGTGTAATTTTCCTAGGTTTAAAAAAAAAACAGAAAAAACAGAAATCCCATCATGAGGCATTACATTGACACTCACATGATTCATCAGCAGGAATGGAACCTTGAAATCCACCACACAGACCTCTGCCACTTGAGCTAACAGTGTAACGGACAGCAGTAGTAGATTGACATCTTCTATGTGGACCAGCACTGGAGGGGGATCAGGCACATCCTTTCACAGTGGGTTTTACCAACAGCTGAGGAATGGTGAGACTCAAGAATCTTGGGTTCCATTCCAGGCTCTAGAGAGGAATATATGGGGGGGAGGGGCACAGATACTTCTTCCCATCCCTCCCCCCAAACTTTACCCCTTCTGCCCCATTCCCTCCAACCTGTTCCTGTCCCACTCCTGTTTCTTCATCACCATGACTCCTTGTCCCGGTCCCATTCTCCTCACCTAGCCACTCCCAATCTCTACTACTTAGGTTTCCAGGCCAGTCCTAAATCTACCTCCTCAGGGCTTCCCATCTGAGTCCCAATTTCTCACCCTTAGTCCCAGTATCTTTGCACAGCCAGCCCCAGTTCTCACCTTGCACTCTGGTTCCTCAGCAGATCTACCCCCCTACCATCCCCATTCCCCTTCCCACTAATTCCAGTCCCAGTCTCTTTACCCAGCGAATACCAGAGTCCTCAGCTCCTCATCAGATTTCAGTCTGCCCTCTACCCCAAACTCCCTCCCAGGCCCTCAATCCCAGCCCCTTTGTCAAAATAGCAATTAACTCCAGCCCTGATCTAAAACCTCATCCATTCCCACAGTTCACAAACTTTAATTTAAACTACTTTTAGAGGTGTTTCTTTCCCACACTTGAGCACTCAGGAGTCCTTGGGAATATGAAACCACAAACATTTTTTATTGGGGACAAACTAAAAGAAACATTTATTTGCATAAAGTGAAATTAGGAAAAACTAAATAGTGTATTAGTACATAGCAGATTCCCACCATCCCAGTTATTAATTGCTTGGCTTCTTAGGGCCCAGAACGCTTATTCACAAAACAATCCCTACTTACCTAAACCTCACTCACCAATTCAATCCTCAGCATGTCCAGTGAAGACAATTCCACCAGGTCTTGTTTATTTAGGCCTACATCTGCCAGGCCAGCTCTGCAAAAGTAGCTTTAGCAACTGTATTAGCAATAGGACTAATCTCACATTATTCTCTAGACAGGGTTCAGAATCCTTAGGCAGAAAATCCAAAGTATGATCCGTTAGACAGAAACCAGACTCTTTACATATTTGATATCTCTGACAAAGTCTGTGATCTTCATAGTAAAGCTGGGTTAACTACCCACTTAGAATCTACTACCCATCGGCTCAGGGTGATCCACTTTCCCCAGGCTATACCTTTCAAAATTTCTACACCTTCTCTAAGTACATTTACATGCATCAGTTAATATCATTTTCAAAAACAGAACACAAACAAATTCCAAACAATAGAACATAAAACCCTGTGTAAAACTGCACTGGGGTGAAATTATGATATGCAAATTAAGCCTACCAGGGCTAGCTTTTCTCCTTACTCCTATTAGGAAAACAGTTTTTTCCCCTTCTTTAAGCTTTCTCTGGGACTTACTCTGGGGAAAGGATGGGTCTATATTTGCTGCAGATATAAGGAAACAGACAATGTACCATTCCCTTGCTTAGTGCTAGAAAAATCAAATCTATTAGTGGTTTTATTTGGGACCAGTTAAGTCCAAAGTCTAAGGTGTGATGATTTCATACTTTGCAGGAGTTTCTGCATGTTCTTTAATTAGATGTGTATGAGTTGGGACAGAGTTAAGTATGCCTTGGCTTCTCTGAGCAAGATGTCAAGAAAGGGGGTTATAGATGTGATCCAAAGATTTAATTTCTTTCCAGTGAGCATCAGGGGGTTGTGGTTTTTTATGGGCTCACTCCAAATGTACAAAGTGCTGCATTTCATCTCTAATTTCCCTCTAAGAAATGACTGCAAGAGACAAAGTTTGTATTTATGGGCAACTTTATGCACAAAAATGGTGGTACTTCTTTCATTCAGCCTAAGAATGTTCTCTGCACTTCTTGCACACACTTCCCTTCCAAGAATTTCTTCCTCTTTACCTGCTCTTTCTTCTGCCTCTTTCTAGTAGATTTGTCAAGTGTTAATTATCTAGGAGGACGTTTGTATATTTGGTAGCCATGGTACGACTGCATGTATCTCAAGTGAAATGTCACACCCAGAGACCCATATCTATATTGAGAGTGACTCCCTACCCAAAACATCATTTGGTCTAAGGGAAGGTGCACCAGGCTGGAAGATTACACGTTCTAGTGTAATGTCTTCCACTAACTGGTATTAATATGTCTCTGCAATTCACAATCCTTATTATAGATCAAAGCCTCTTACGCGTACTCTAAACAGGGAGGCATGCGGGTATTGTTCCCATTTCACAAATAAGGTAACTAAAAGGTTGCATAAGGTCACTACATGTAGAATTGGGAGTATAATCCAGATCTCTAATACACCTGAGCCAATTCCCATCCAATTTGCCACTTTGCCTTTCAGAATGAATGTGCCCAAAGTGTGTGCATGGCTGTGCTATGTATCACCACTACTCTGACAACTAAACCACAGTCTTCTACCAGAGACAGGAATAAAGCCCAGAAGTCCTGATGACCAATGTTTCATTGCTGACTCACAAATAGCTGCACAATCCACTGACAAAGTGTAAGCCTCTAAGGGCTTAATCAGGTGTTAATAGCCTGCTTCTGTTACTAGCTGCTTATTTAACTCAGTTGGAAGAGGTCTGTGCTGTGAAAGGGTCTGAGTTCAAACCTCGCTAACAAGCCATGTTGGAAAAATAGTATGCAATTATATAATTAAACATCGTGAGGCAGATTCTTAGCCATTTATAATTATACCAGCTGAGCAGCTGGCTCTATATCATAATGCATAAGTACAAGAGGGACAGCAGAATTAAAGTTGGACAAGTACTCTTAATTATGGCTGTCAGGGTTCCCTCCCCACTCTGAACTCTGGGGTACAGATGTGGGGATCCACATGAAAGACCCCCTAAGCTTACCAGCTTAGGTTAAAAACTTTCCCAAGGCACAAATCCTTTCCTTGTCCTTGGACGGTATTGCTGCCACCACCAAGTGATTTAGACAAAAATTCAGGAAAAGGGTCACTTGGAGTCCCTTGTTCCCCAAAATATTCCCCAAGCCCCTTCACCCCCTTCCCTGGGGAGGCTTGGGAATAATATAACAACCAATTGGTTACAATGTGAGCACAGACCAAACCCCTTGGTTTTTAGGACACTGAAAATCAATTAGGTTCTTAAAAGAAGAATTTTATTTAAAGTAAAAGTAAGAGAATCACACCTGCAAAAATCAGGATGGAAGATAACTTTACAGGGTAATAAAAAGATTTAAAACACAGAGGATTTCCCTCTAGGCTCAGCTTCAAAGTTACAAAAAACAGGAATAAAACTCCCTCTTAGCATAGGGAAAATTCACAAGCTAAAACAAAAGATAATCTAATGCATTTCCTTGCCCTTACTTACAATTTTTGTAATCTTAAACGCTCATTTCAGGTATGTTTTCAGGAGATGTTTTTCCTTCTTGGTCTCGCTCTCCATGCAGAGAGGGAACAACAAAGAGAGCACAAACAATGCCCCCCCTCCCCGATTTGAAAGTATCTTCTTTCCTTATTGGTCTTTTGGTCAGGTGCCAACCAGGTTATTTGAGCTTCTTAACCCCTTACAGTTAAGGATTCAGTACAGCTGTGCAGGAGAGATTTTATGCTACCCTTAGCTGTATGTTTATGACAATGGCATTTTCTAACTTTTGAGTGCTTGACTTTGCAACTTTAATGTTCTAATATAGTTTTAATATATTGTAAAAATACAGTAGAACTTCAGAGTTACGAACACCTCGGGAATGGAGGTTGTTCATAACTCTCAAATGTTAGTAACTCTGAACAAAACTCTGGTTCTTCTTTAAAAAGTTCACAACTAAACATGGACTTAATACACCTTTGAAACTTTACTATGCAGAAGGAAAATGCTAGTTTAAACCATTTTAATTTAAAGAAAACAAGCACAGAAACAGTTTCCTTACCTTGTCAAAACTTTTTTTTAAAACTTTCCCTTTATTTATTTTAGTAGCTTATGTTTAACACAGTACTGTATTTGCTTTTTTTGGTCTCTGCTTCTTCCTGATTTTGTACTTCCAGTTCCAAATGAGGTGTGTGGTTGACCGGTCAGTTCGTAACTCTGGTGTTAATAACTCTGAGGTTCTACCATACTTAAAACTTGAAATAGCAATAACCTTCTATCTCTATCTCTCTTCCCAGCCTGCAGAGGACATAGTTTGATTAGTCTGTAGGATTAATAATGGTTCACTGATTGGTTGTATGTGAGAAGGACTTATTGAGAAAAACTTAATCAAAGAAATGAAATTTGCATTTAAGTCTCAATGTGTGTAGACCTGAAGTCATTCTTCTCTCTTGCAGGAGCGAGTGCCATAGTCTAGGTTCAGCTCTGTTAAAATTCTGTCTCCTACACCCACCATCTTCCCCCTGCTGGTAGATAGTTTCATTGTTCCAGTAGGTTATAGCCATTGTGTGTATTCATGGTTGTAGAGGGAGAGGTGATCTCTCAGCTAACTAGGGCTAATCTTATGGAGGGCTTTGGACTCTGTATTCAATAGGAAGCCTGTGCGGAAAGAGGAGCATCACAGTGATGTGTTCACAGTATCCTGTGTTGCTTAGCAGATGGATTACTGCCTATGATGAACTTTTACATTCCTTGGTATTTCTAGACACCACGCCACTTTTAATCCTGTTCCTCTTTTGTCATTTTGTTCTGTCTCCCCATATTTGTGCCTGCATCAATCACTTCCTTCCCTTTACCATGTTTCACTATTTAAAATCTGACAATTTTACTCTTAAAAACTTCCCCTTATCCAATCCCATCCTGTACTTGCTCCTTGGGCACTCTGGACCTTCTCAACATAGCTCCATTGAAGTCCATGTCTTTTATCTCCCACTTTTACACTAGCACAACTTTTACATGGATGATCCTCAAATGTACAGGCACCTTTTGACACACTCTGCCTGCCTTGATCAAGATATGTGTTCAGATAAATGTCCCCAAGAAAAAAAATATTTTCTAGAGCAAGTGGACGGGGCATGAGGATGCTCCTATGCAGCTGACACTTGTCTCTACCATCCATAATCCTAGCATCATCCTTCCCCCTGAATTCCCCTTTCTCACCACATTATGTCTACAAACCATCTCTTCAGCAATGTCCCTACACCGTGCTGCCTCCTCTGCTGAAATCCCCATGATGTACACCTTCACAGGGGTAGAAGTTAATGCACCGCCCTGTACACTGGGGAATTTTGAGAGTCAAAATGCTTCTGGTGCTCCCTTTGGGGTGGGGCAGCTCCACAAAACCCCCCAATACACGACTATGCTGAAATGGCACGACCTAGCCTTGTACAATGAGGATAGCATGCCCAAGAAGTCTGTGGCATTATGGCTAGTTCATTAAAAAAAATTGGTTCTGTGTCTATCAAAGCAGTCATGTTACAAAAAGATTAGCATTTATATCAGTATAAGAATATAAGAAGGCCATACTGTGTCAGACCAATGGTCCATCTAGCCCAGTATGCTGTCTTCTGACAGCGGCCAATGCCAGGTGCTTCAGAGGGAATGAACAGAACAGGTAATCATCAAGTGATCCATCCCCTGTTGCCCATTCCCATCTTCTGGCAATCAGAGGCTAGGGACACCCAGAGCATGGTTTTGCATCTCTTCCCATCCTGGCTAATAGCCGTTGATGGACCTATCCTACATGAACTTACCTAGTTCTTTTTTGAACCCTTTTATAGCCTTGGCCTTCAGAACATCCTCTGGCAAAGAGTTCCACAGGTTCACATTGTGTGACGAAATACTTCCCTTTGCTTTGTTTAAACTAGCAAAATAAAACCAGAGACATGTAAGGAGAATTTGGACCCATTCTCAATTCAGAGGTCACCTTTGTTATTTGTCAAATTAGATGCCCGTCCTATTATGTTGCCTCATTTTGTTGCTCAGGCAATTTTGGAGCAACCCAAAACATCATCTTGATCTTATCCAAGAAAGATCTAGGTTGGGATATGCATCTAGAGTCATAGTGTTTAAGGCTAGAAGGGCCCAGCAGATCATCTAATCTGACCTGCTGTATATCACAGGCCACCACCACACCCAGCACACACACATTTAAACCAACAACTAATATGTGTTGCGTTAGGAATACACACAAGAGGCTAGAGCTATATTTGATGCCAAACCTTTGATTTTTCTGACCTTTGTATGATTAAAATTTCAGCTTTAAATCTTGTCAGCCTTAAAATTCCAGGGCCCGATTCACTACTGTTTTCCCCTGCTATCAAGCCAGTGTAAATCCATTGATTTCAGAAGACTTACACCAGTGTAAGACTGGACTAACATACTGATGGATGAGGCTCTCGCTCTTTAATATACCATTAATTGAGGAATTGGTTCGGGGGACACATCCTCAACAGCATCTGAACCAGGCTGACATGTATTATTATTTTTATGCATTTCTGCCAAACAATCAGGAAAGTAAAATTGACCCAGGACATCCTTCATCAGCATCAATCAGAGAATCTTTGTAAATTTCTGAGGCAGTGCTGTGAGCATATGTAGCTGAAAGGGTTGTTGATGCCGTAGTAGCTGGACAGAACTGGTGACAATCTCCAAGCATGATAACGTTTGCATGTTTTTCCAGTTCATTTGTAACAACCCTTGATAACAAGGACAATGGCAACTGAATTTTTCACATTGATGTGGGGATTATTTTTAACACACAAATCTGATTGGGTTTATTGTAAGATGAACGTTAATCCTTTGATGGTGGCCAACTTGCCTGAATTTGGTAGGGACATGGATGCAACATGTAGACTTCTGTTAATGTCTATGGCAGATATAGACTATTGGATTATACACAGGACAATTTTTTTTAAAGGGTTCATTCCGGAACAGGACAAATGTATATATTTGAATTTGGCAAAAGAAAGCTTCAGCATTGCTGGCATGACAAGCGCAGAGCTTAGAGTCCTCACTGGAACACCACAGGGGTGACATTCTTGGCAGAAAGAACATACACATTGAATTTCTGGCAAGGGACACCCAAAAGAGTCTTGGCAGGACAAAGGGCCTAGCGTTCATTCCTGGCATGACAAGCATATGGGGATTACATTCCCCACAGGCAGTAGGACATCCCTATTTAATTGCTAGCAACACAGACATAGGGAAGAATTACCAATAGGGCAAACCTATGACATTTTTTGGCAAGAGACATAGACAGTAGAGTGGGGGTTGTATTTCATGCTAAATAAACTCATAAATGCTGGCAGGATACATGTGTATCTGATTCCCAAGTGGGTGTGCGCCACTCCAGACCCTGGTAGGATGCATTGCTCTGAGAGTCCTCAGGGAAAGGTAAACAAACCCATCTGATTCCTGTCAAATGATGATTTTTCTGGAGGCTCAATTAACACGTGCTTGGATTTCTGGCGCTTGTGACCTGCCCTGCATAATTTCCATCATGACACATGTAGAACTTCTTCTAGGCAAGTATGACTCCTGTCAAAACAAAGCAGTGGATTAAGCTGCTGGCAAGATAAAAATGTATGATATTGATGTATCAGATGGGCAAGACGGTCAAACTAACTGTTTGTGAATAAAGACTTTGTTCTCCTTGCAAAGTGTTCACAGATTGATCTATGCAAATATAGTTTGAAATATCGGCCATATCATTTGTATGAACAATTTTCCAGCTTACAGATTGTTCACATCTTTCAAGGTTAGAGAATGGCTGTGCCACACCCACCGTACTTGGAGCAGCACAGGGTCTCAGAGTGAGGAACAATTTGTGATGCCATAGGCCAGCAGCAAATTACAACAGCCACCACGCTCACTCAAGCTACACTGGTTGGTGCACTGAGAGGCAACACCCAGGCTCCACTTGTCCCTGAATCACTGGTTGAAATCAGAGTCTCAACCAAGGAGAGGAAGGTTTAGTGAGGGACAGGATGAATCAAAGAAGTAGAACTCTACAAGTGAAGATCTCTTCCTTGGTGTCCATCAGAATTGTCATTTGGGCCTCAGCACACATAGCAAATGCTACACTGTAATTGTCGCTCTCTGTTTCACCATGGGAGCTGTGCCTTCTGTCTATAGAAGTGGCTGTCGCATTCAAATTGAATGTCAGGGAAATGGGCACCCTAATTAGTAGAGCCCTACCAAATTCATGGCCACGAAAAACACGTCACAGACCGTGAAATCTGTATAGTATAGTGTAAAAGCAAACAAAAGACCAGATTTCACAGGGGAGACCAGAGTTTCTCAAATTGGGGGTCCTGACCCAAAAGGGAGTTGCAGAGGGGTAGCTAGGTTATTTTAGGGGGGGGTCGCACTCTGTGTTCCCTGTAAGCTGCACGCTGGAGCGGCGCCCAGGAGTGATTGAAGTGCCACACAGTTGATTAGCAGAGCCTTTCACATCCTACAGGCCGCTTGTATTCAGGTGCCCCTCCCCCACTGCTATGCAGACACTTCCTGCCCTCTGCCTTGAAGCCCATGCTGCTCCTGGGACGCTCCTGCTGCTTGTGAAGAGGGGGGATAGGGGGTATTGATGTCAGAGTGTCACCCTACCCGTGCACCCCAGCAGGTGAGAGGAGACAACCCTGAGGGTCTGAGATCTGAACACAGTTCCAGCCAGATTGAGTGCCTTTATCTTAAGGACAGCACATGGTCTTTCAGAGTCTTCCCCGGAACACACAGACTCTGTCTGTCTCTCTGTCTCTCTAAGCTCTCACATTCAGTCTGTGTGTCTCTACATACACACACTATCTCTATGCACACACACACACACAGAGTCTGTGTGTCTCTACACACAGACATACACAGAGTATACTTGTCTCTACAAGAGAGAGAGAGAGAGAGAGAGAGTCTCTACACACACACACAGTCTGTGTCTCTGTGTCTACACACATACATAGAGTCTTTAACAATCACATCCCAACACATACATATGTTATTTTTGTTTCATGTTACCTCCTGGTACTTTCTGCAATGCACATATATTCTCTGTAAGTTTATTCTTTCACAGTGTGTTTTTTTAGTATTTTGACTGCTCTATGAATTTTATAATTTTTATTTCACTCTTACACTTATAACAGCTGAGCTACCAGGCTTACAGGAAGAAGTTCCTTACCTGACACTTTAGGAAGGAGTCACCGGCTGGCGCGGGGAACGGGGTGGCCTCCGTTATGCAATGGCTGGATCAAGCAGCTTGCCGCCAAGACAGGGGAATTAGCTCAAGTGGTAGAGCGCTCGCTTTGCATGCGAGAGACATCGGGATCAATGCCCGCATTCTCCAGCGCCAAGGGAGCGACGGTACCTTCTCTTGCCCTTCTTTTAGAAGCCATTGACTGTCAGCGGGCTGAGCTCCTCCAGTGGCCTCCATCCCTCTCCCTGCTTGGCCTCCCAAAAAGCCAGCCCTTTCGGAGCACAAAGCTCTTCCTCCCCGGCCCTTCTCCCCCTTGTGCTGCCTGGGAGGCTGGAGACAAGCTTGGAGAAGTTAGCTCAAATGGAAGAGCATGGAAGAAGTAGTGAGATCGATACACATATTCTCCAGCCTGCTCTGCTCTAGTGGGGGACCTGCGCCTTTCTTGCTGAGCTGTCACTAGAACGCCATCCCTTTCCCCCTCCCTCCCTTCCTGCTAGTCTAGGCAAAGCTGATTGGCTGGGAGGGAGTGCCACTCAAAGACAGAATTACTCACATCCCAGGGGTCCATGAAGGGAATGAGGAGATGGGCGCGGGGGCATGTGATACCAGCTCAGCTGAGACCATGAGACCACGCAGCCTCCTGATCTCAGGCAGCACGGCAGCCGTGAAGCAGAGCACACAGACAGCTAGGAGAAAGCCAAGGCGGGCAAGGGCTGCGTTGGTCTGGAACAGTGAGTCTGTGAGTGTCTATCCTGGCGGAGGCAGGGTCGTTTTGCTGTATGCTGAGCCAGGGGCCAGGGAGCCTGCGTGAGCCCCGTTAGAGTTGCTGAGCTGGGCCTGCTCCTGGCTTTGCTTGGCTTAGAGGAAAGTAGTGAAGATAAGAACGGCCCTCCTGGGTGAGACCAACGGTCCATCTAGGCCAGGATCACGTCTTCTGACAGTAGCCGATGCCAGGTGCTTCAGAGGCAATGGCCAGAGCAGGCAATCATCAAGTGATCTATTCCTGCGTTGTCTTCTGAAGTTTCTTGCTTTTTCCAGGGGCTAACTCACACTCCAGGGAGGGAGCGTTGGTGTTTGTGCCGAGGCACGTGGCTGGGACTCGGGCCCCTTCCCCAGCTCTGGGTAGCCCCCATCTCAGGCTGTGTTCTCCTTAAGGCCACAGAGCCCTTGCCTTTTTTGGCCTGGTGCCTGAGAGTCAGGCCAGCTGTGGGGAATTAGCTCATCCCTTTCCTCCTCCCTCCATCCCTCCCTGCTAGTCTACGCTGGGAGGGAGTGCCGCTCAAAAACAGAATTACTCACATTCCAGGGGTCCACAAAGGTTGTGATATTGCACCTCATAATGCTTTATGGGAATATGCTATTGAGTATAAATATTACATGACTGGTATATGTTTTATGCTACTCTGAGGGTTCCCTCTGCATTCTGAACTGTGGGCTACAGATGTGGGGCCCCGCATGAAAGACGATCTAAGCCTATATTCCACCAGCTTAGATTAAAAACTTCTCCAAGGCATAAATTCCTTGCTCTGGGATGTTATCGCTGCCACCCCAAGTGAGTTAGACAAAGATTCAGGAAAAGGAGCATTTGGAGTTCCTGTTTCCCCAAAATATCCCCGCAAGCCCCTTCAGCTCCTTTCCTGGGGAGTCTTGAGAATAATTTACCAACCAAATAGGTAACCAAGATGAGCACAGACCAGACCCTTGAGTTTTTAGGACACTAAAAACCCAATCAGATTCTTAAAAACAGAAATTTATTATAAAGAAAAAAGTAAAAGAAGCACCTCTGTAAAATCAGAATGGAAGTTAATTTTACAGGGTAATAAGATTTAAAACACCGAGAATTCCCCTCTAGGCAAAACTTTAAAGTTACAAAAAATCAGGAATAAACCTCCCTCTTAGCATAGGGAAAAGTCACAAGCTAAAACAAAAGATAATCTAACCCATTTCTGTAATATTAGATGTATCATTTCTGTAGAAGTTGGATTACTTACTTGTTCTCTCACTTTGTCTCAGAGAGAACAATCCACCGAGACCAAAGCAAAAACCCTCCCCCACAGATTTGCAAGTATCTTCTCTCCTTATTGGTCCTTTTGGTCAGGTGCCAGCCAGATTATTTGAGCTTCTTAATCCTTTACAGGTAAAGGAAGGATTTTATGCTACCCTTAGCTGTATGTTCATGACAGCTACATATGCCATTTTACATATCTTGCAAAGGTTATGATCTGATGAGTACATTCATCCTATTTGTATTCATGTATCATTTTTGTATTCGAAGTTATGAATATTGGCTATGTACTTGTTTAATTTTAAATAGTCTCAGTGAAGCAGTTGGTCAACTTCCTGAGAAAAAACTATTCTCAGTAAGTGCTCAATCACGAAACACTTAAGCCAGGAATTAACTTGGAGACACCAATCCATATCTGAGCTGTCCCAGGAATATGGCTTGGCTAGTAAGGAACTCAGCCATGAATGGACATGTGATTTGCCCACGTGACTCTAAAACTCCATTTTGTAGCTGGATTCTACAGAGGGGGAGGGAGGCATGTCCACCCACAAGAGAAAGTCTATTTTAACCCCTGGGAGATCCCTCCATTTTGTCTTCAGCTGGCTAAAGAGATAGTCTCTCCACCCCCAAAGGATACCTGAAAGAAACTGGAACAAAGGACAATAACCACAGGGATGTGAGTGATTGCTGGACCCAGACTAGAAGGAGGCTAGTCTGTAAAAGAAGCTTACTGGAACATCTCCGAAGGTGAGGTTTCATCTGTAATCACTCTCTTACTGTATTAGGCATAGACTTGCGTGTTCTATTTTATTTTGCTTGGTAATTCACTTTGTTCTGTTTGTTACTACTTGGAACCACTTAAATCTTACTTTTTTGTATTTAATAAAATCACTTTTTACTTATTAATTAACCCAGAGTATGTATTATATGTATTATACCTGGGGGTGGGGGGCAAACAGCTGTGCATATCTCTGTATTAGTGTTATAGAGGGTGAACAATTTATGAGTTTACCCTGCATAAGCTTTATTTATTTGGGGTTTGGACCCCACTGGGAGTTGGGTATCTGAGTGTTAGAGACAGGAACACTTCTTAAGCTGCTTTCAGTTAAACTTTGTGGGACATGGTTCAGACCTGGGTCTGTGTTTGTAGCCATCCAGCGTGTTTGGCACAAACCAGGCAGGGCACTGAAGTCCCAAGCTGGCAGGGAAGGCAGGGGCAGAAGTAGTCTTGGCACGTCAGTTGGCAGCCCTCAGGGGGTTTCTGTGATCCAACCAATCACAAATGGAATAAGGAGATGGGGGGAGGGGGCACGTGATACCAGCTCAGCTGAGACCATTGTGATGATGCTGCCTGTGGGAGCCAGTTGAGGTCTCAATTAGGGTGAACTGCAAACAGTATGGGGCCAACAAACCCCAAAAGCTGGTGGATATTCCAATACTTAGATTTACCAAGCCAGCACAAAACTTCCATATTACATAACAAAATCTATTCCGCACATGGATGGAAAAAATTAGAGGGAACATTGGTCGCACTATTGCCACCTTTACTTTTGCACTGCCTTCAGAGCTGGGTGGCCGGGGAGCAGCAGCTGTTGGCCAGGTGCCCAGCTCTGAAGGCAGTGCCCCTCCAGCAGCAGCATGGTATTGCCATCCTTATTTCTGTGCTGCTGCTGGCGGTGGCTCTGCCTTCAGAGCTGGGCTCCCAGCCAGCAGCTGGCACTCTCCAGCTGCCCAGCTCTGAAGACAGCACTGCTGCCAGCAGCAGCGCAGAAGTAAGGGTAGTAGTACTGCAACCCCTCTACAATAACCTTGTGACCACCCCACACATCCTTTGTGTGTTAGGAGCCCTACAATTACAAAACTGTGACATTTCAGATTTAAAATAGCTGAAATCATGAAATTTATGATTTTAAAAATCCTATAACTGTGAAATTGACCAAAATGGACAGTGAATTTGGTAGGGCCCTTCTTATTAGTCCAGGGGTGATATGATGGTTAAAAAGGAGATGTAGTGGACCCCAGTAATTTTCTTCTTTCTCTTTGGCCTCTCTCTCTCTCCCTTTGCAGTTAACCTTCCAGTTGGAAGAACTTCTTAACCCAACCAGTGTCCATAAGACCATTGAATAGGGCCAGACTTGCCCTGTTGTAGTGAAAGAATATGGAGTTCTCTGAACTAAAATAATTATGTCATGTTGGACCCTAACTAACACAGTGTTTAACCCAGCTTTGTAGTCACTGTAGTCAGAGAGAAGTTGACAGCCATGTTTTGATGCCCTATCTGAGGGACCATAAAGAGGCCTTTTTAGAAAGCAGTGCTCAGTGATGTCTGCAAATCAGCCTCCTTTAAGGTGTCTCAAGTTGGGTATCTAAACATTCAGGAACCCAAACTCACTTGTCACTTTTGAAAATCTTGGCTATAGTATTTAATGTTGTGTCCATTGGTTGGATTAACCTCTACTGGAACCTCTACTGGTTTAACCGCAACCAGCTGACATGATGCTAAACACAACTTTCCCCTATCTACATTGACTGCATAGTCATGCTTAATGTTGAGTTAGCTAATGTGACTCCTTGAGGTTGTGTTTCTAACACCACATCCAAGAGGAGGAGATTTAGAGTGGTGGTGGTCTGTGAGTCCCTTCTGAGGGGGAGGGAGGCTCCATCTGCTGACTTGACATGTTGTCCTGGGAGCTGTGCTGTCTGCCTGGAGTCCACATCTGAAACATTATGGAAAGGTTTCCATGGTTCATCTGGCTCCCTGAACACTACCTCATGCTGTTCATCCATGTGGACACTAATGATGCTGCCAGGTCTCACTCTGAGCAGATCTGCAGTAACTACAAGGCTCAGGGAGCACTGTTGAAGGAATCAGGGGCTCAGGTGGTATTCTTGTCCATCCTCCTGGTTGTGGGTGAGGACCAACACAGGGACACATGTACCCTGCAGCTGAATGCATGGCTGCACAGATGGTATTGCTGGGTGGGTTTGAGCTTCTTTGACCATGGCATTCAGTTTCAGGGAGAAGTAGTGCCTGGAAGAGAGGGGGTCCACCTAACCAAGAAGGGGAACAGCATCTTCACACACCACTCACCAACTTAGGGGTGGGCTTTAAACTAGGTTCAAAAGGCGCAGGAGACAAAAGCCAATATCCTTTGGTCAGGTCCAGGGTGGTTAGGTATTGTGCCTTGCCTAACTGATCAACTAACTCGTCGATGCGTGGTATCGGATAGGCATCGAATTGGGATACTTCATTCAACCTTCGGAAGTCATTGCAAAACCTCAGAGTGCCGTCAGGCTTGGGGACTAGGATGATAGGGCTGAACCATTGGCTGTGGGATTCTTCAATAGCACCGAGTTCCAGCATCTTCTTCACTTCTGTCCTAATTTCTTCCCTTTTAGCTTCTGGTATTCGGTATGGTCTTAACATCACTCTTACTCCAGGACTGGTGACGATATGATGTTGGACCAGTGTCGTACGGCCTGGCTGTGTACAGAACACGTCTTGGTTTCGCTGGATCATGTCAATGACCTCTATTCGTTGTTCTGGGGTTAATTCCCTCACCTGCCCCTGTGGATCGTCTGTCCGGGGTGGAGCTCCCTGAATGACCAGGCATGTCTCTTGGTCACGCCAGGGCTTCAGTAAGTTGACATGGTAGATCTGCTCTGGCCTTCGGTGGTCTGGTTGTCTGACCTTATAGTCCACCTCCCCAATGGCTTCCACTATCTCATACGGCCCATGCCAGCTGGCCAGGAGTTTGCTTTCTGCTGTCGGCACTAGCATCATCACCCGTTCTCCTGGCTGAAATCTCCGTACTTTCGCCCAGCGGTTGTAATATGTCCGCTGGGCCTCTTGTGCTTTTTCCAAATGTTCTCGTACTATGGGGGTCACTCGAGCTATTTGCTCTCTCATCTGTGTCACGCGCTCAATGACATTCTTTCCTGGGTTGGGTGGTTCTTCCCAATCCTCCTTGGCGATATCTAATATTCCGCATGGGTGGCGTCTGTATAGTAGCTCAAAGGGAGAGAAACCAGTGGACACCTGGGGAACTTCCTGTATTACAAACATTAGGTACGGTAGAAGGGTACCCCAGCCTTTTCTGTCCTGTGCTATCACCTTCTGGATCATACTTTTAAGGGTATGGTTAAACCGCTCAACCAGGCCATCTGTTTATGGATGGTAGACTGAGGTCCGTAGGGCCTGGATGTGGAGTAGGGTACATAAGTCCTTCATTAATTTCGACGTGAAGGGGGTTTCTTGATCAGTCAGGATCTCCTTAGGGATGCCCACTCTGGCAAAAACCTGGAGTAGTTCTTTTGCTATTGCTTTGGATGTGGGGTTCCTTAAAGGAATGACTTCTGGGTACCGTGTGGTGTAGTCAAGGATAACTAGTACATTTCGGTGGCCCTGTGCCAATCTTTCTAGCGGGCCCACTAGGTCCATGGCTATCCTCTCAAAAGGGACTTCAATAATAGGCAAAGGTACTAATAGGACCCACACGTGAGGTCAGGGGCTATGCAGGAGGCACAATAGCATTGGACTTCCACGCGTATTCCTGGCCAGTAAAACCTTCTTAGGAGTCTATCCAGTGTTTTGTCTACTCCTAGATGTCCTCCAAATAAATGACTGTGAGCTAATTCTAGTACTGCCCTTGCGTGTTACCGTGGGACTAAAAGCTGCTCTACTTCTTCCTCTCGTATTTCCGCTATCTGATACAACAGATCATGTTTGAACACATAATATGGCCTTGGGCCTTTGGTCTTTCCCTCCACGGGTACACCATTTACTTCCACTACCTCTTCCCTCACATTTGCATATAGCGGGTCATTGGCTTGGTCCTGTCCGAAATTCTCATATGCGGTACCGATCTGACCTAATCCCAGGGGACCTATTTCAACTCTGCCCCCTGGGTTGCTCCTACTTAGGCTAGGACCTGCCTCTGAGTCCTCACTGGTCTGAATTGTCTCCTGGCCTCCTGAACGGGTTCGCCTACCAAAAAGGGAAGTTTTCTGGTTCCCTGCTAGAATCTTGGTCCCTAATCTTTTGTCTGCCCTCCTTTCCCGCCTAGATTTTTGGGGTTTCCCAGGGGATGAAAATAACTCTGGGGCAAATCCAGCAAAAATTGGGGTGAGGCTATCTGTAGGTGCCTCAGTATCAGCCTGGGGGTTGCTACCCTCCTCTGGCTCTACTGGGGGAAGTAGGCTCTCAAACCCTGGGAAGTCCCTACCAATTAAGACCGGGTAGGGGAGCCTGGGGACCACCCCTGCAGTTACCCTGGTAGTTTTCCCCTGGATCTCAATCCGTACTGGGATTGTGGGGTAAAAATTTACGGTGCCATGAACGCATGTTACCCCTGTGGTTTTTGCCCGGGTTAGTTGGTCTTGTCCCACCAACTTCCCTGAGACCAGCGTGACAGCACTCCCAGAACCCACTAATGCTATGGTCTCAATACCATTCATTTTTACTGACCTTGTATACCCATGTGGGGTCATTGCGACCCCTACCAGGCCAATTAGGCCACATTACTCCCCGTGATCCCCCAGATTGCACTGCATAGGCTCTTCCTTCTTGGGGCATTGGGCTGCTATATGCCCCAATTCCCCACACTTGTAACACCACCCCCTTATTCCGGTTGTGATCCTCTGCTTGGGGCTATTTGGCCAGCCCCCCCAGCCCTCTCTTCCCAAACCCACAGGTCCCTTCTTGGCCTTGGGCCATTCTTCGGTGTCTTTCCTCCCAGTTATGGTTCTCCTGGAGTTCTCGACAGTCCGGGGTCTTGGGTTTGAGACTGACTTCCTGGTTTGCTGTGTCTCATCCCCTGGGGTCTAGAACAGTTCACGGGCTGCCAGCTGTCTTTCCATGAGGGAGACCAACTCATCATAGGTGGAGGGGTCATTCTGGCCAACCCAAGCCCGGAGGCCTGGTGGTAGCCCCCTCATATACCGGTCCAGTACCAGGAGCTCCATCATTTTCTCAGAGCTGAGGGCCTCAGGGCGCAGCCATTTCTGGGTCAGGTGGATCAGGTCAAACAATTGTGATCGGGGTGCCTTGTCCTCTGTATACTGCCACTCATGGAACCTCTGGGCTTGCAACACCGTTGTTACTCTGGATCTGGCCAGGATCTCTGCCTTCAGCTGGGGGTAATCTGCTGCAGTCTCTGTGGCCATATCATAGTAGACCTTCTGGGCCTCCCCACACAGGAACGGGGCAAGGATACCAGACCACTGATCTCGGGGCCAGGCCTCCCGCAGGGCTGCTCTCTCAAAAGCCAGGAGGTATGCCTCCACATCATCCTCCCGTGTCATTTTCTGCAGGCAGTGGCTGGCCTGTATGGTCCGGGTCCCGTCGTAGCTGTGGTTCAGCTCCATAAGGGCCTTCATCTGGTTCACCAGCTCCTGCAGCAGGGCTCGGTCCTGGGCAGCCTGACCCATCAACAGATGATTAGACTCCTGCTGTATCCGAGTCGCCTCCTGTTGGGCGGTTGCTTGGACCCGGATAGCTTCCTGCTGGGCCACGGTGGCTTGTAGTAGGGCCTTGACCACGTCGTCCATCTTAAGGATGGGAGGGTTTTGGCTAACCCTGGTTTAAGTCCACAGCGCAGTGATCCCACTACTGACACCACATGTGGCAAATTGCCAGCACTATTATGATGGGTCCTGCACTTTCTCCTCTTGTGGGGGTTCAGGGTGCTGTTTCTCACCCCTGAACTGGGGTATCAACTGTCCCACTAGTGTCCCAGAAAAGGGGAGTGGAGAGGGAGGGACCCAGGCCTGCCATCTACTCCGGGTCCCAGCCCAGGGGCCCTAAGGATAGCAGCGAACCACTTGAACTAGTGATTCCTTCCCCTGGGCTACTTCCCTCTCCGGCCCTTCAGCTTGTGGGGCTTCCTGCCCTCTCTCCACTTGGACCAAGTTTCTCCCAACCCTTTGTGCCTGTAGAGTCCCTCTGCTCTGCACAAGTCAGGTTTCCCTTTACCTAGGGTCTTGGTCTTCTGGCCCGCCACAGCACTTCTCCAAACTGCTCTCCACTCCTACACCAAATCACTCTGCTTCAACTCGTCAAACTGCTTTCCTCCAAACTGCTCTCTGCTCCAACACCAAACCACTCTGCTTCAACTCCTCCAACTGTCTGATTGAAGCGGGGGGGGGGGTGTTTATATGGAGACTGGCTTCAGGTGCTCTAATTGGCTTAATTGGTTTCAGGTGCTCTAATTAATCTGTAGCAGCCTCTCTTCCCTCTACAGGGAATAAGGCTCTCCTCATCCTGGGGCTTACATATCTCCCATCTATCACTCTCCTGCTGCCCTCTGGCCATGCTATATCACAGTGTGCACCCCACTTTCTGCTTCATGCGTTATCCATGCTTCACATGATTGAGTTTGCAGGTGATCATCTTATGGACTTGGGTCGAGTGGCTCTTGAGGGGGATAAATTTGTGTTGGCTGCACTTCATCAGTTTCAGGAACCTTCACAGTAAATATCAGAGAGTGCTGATGAAAGGATAAATAGATGTTTTTGAGAGAAGTGAAGGAAGATATACATATATATCAAAATATTCTGAGTACTTGGTGAGCAAGTTATTTCAAACTATGTGCATATATGATTTATAGGCTATTAAAACCTATAATATTCACTATATTTGCTTGAATATAGGCTAGTTTTTCTCATTTTATCAATGCCAGTCTAGAGATTACCAGTCTTTTTTTCTGGTAAATTCTCTCTTTCACATGTATAGTTTGTTGTCACTCTGTGTGTCCAAGGTGTTTACTCGAGAGTAATGAGTGATCCTGGGGGAGACAGGCTAGAGAAGCAAACACGAAGAGAGATGTCTGCCTAGAAAATGCTGCAAGAAAAGCTATCTGCCCTAAGCATTCTGTGCATTGAAAGTGAAACTCCGTAGCTTATCATTTGAGGACATCATCCATGACTTTGCTCTTCAAAAATCACGAAAGAAAATGTTTTAAATTTCACCATTAAAATTAATGTGATGTGCAAACAGACATACTGCAGGTAGTACTGCTTCCATTAAGTAAGCTGGTCTGTGTAACTGTAACTGCTTTTGTGTTACTGTAGATATAAAGCGTTCATATCTACCAATTAAGAAATCAGATGAAAATATGTTAATTTGAAACTATTTTATAATGCAAACAGGCATATTGCATGACATGTTTTAGTTAGATTATTATTCTATTTTTACAACTTTGCCTTTGTATATATGCAAATATAAAGCTGTTGTGTTTATATATTCAATGTGCTTTCTGTGAAAATAATAAATGCAATATTTTTATGGTATGGGGCATCTTACACTTGACATAGTTTAGGGCCTCAGAATGTCATAATCTGGCCCTGATTAGGAGCAAGAGAAAGACCAAGGAAATTCTAGGTTCTCCATTTAGTGGGGAAGGAAAGTTAACAACAGATGATATCAAGAAAAATGAGTTGTTTAATGCCTACTTTTTTTCATTCTTCACTAAAAACATTATGGTGACCATACAATATATGAATCTAAGGCCAGAAGGGACAACTGTGATCATCTAGTCTGTATAGTATAGTATATACCGTGGAACTTCCACAAAATAATTCCTAGAGCAGATCTTTTAGAGAAACATCCACTCTTGATGTAAAAATTGTCAGTGTTAGAGAATCCACCATGACCCTTGGTAAATTGTTCCAATACCCGATACTTAATACAATTAATATTAACAACAAGGGGGAAGGAATGCAAGACAAAATAGGGAAAGAATATTTAGATAAATTAGATGTATTCAAGTTGGCAGGGCCTGATGGAACTCATCCTTGAGAATTTAAGGAACTAGCTGAAGCAATCTCAGAACGATTAGCAATGATCTTTGAAACTCATGGAGGATAGATGAGGTCCCAAAGGATGGAGTCAGGTAATCATAGTACATATCTTTAAAAAGGGGAACAAAGAGGACAAAGAAATTATAGACTAGTCAACTGGAAAGATACTGGAACAAATTATTAGACAATCTGTTTGTAAGTGCCAAGAGGATAATAGAGTTATAAGTAATAGCATGGCTTTGTCAAGAACAAATCATGCCAAACCAACCTAATTTCCATCTTTGACAGGGTTACTGGACTAGTGATATGTCTGAATCATTCACATAAGCAAACTAGAGAAATGTGGTCTGGATGAACTTACTATAAGGTGAGTGCAAAACTAGTTGAAATTTGCAGATGAGATCATACTGGGAGGGATTGCAATCCCTTTGGAAGACAGGATTAGAGTTCAAAATGACCTTGACAATTGTCATATTGGTCTGAATTCAACAAGATGGAATTCAACAGAGACAAATACAAAGTACACCACTCAGGAAGATAAAAATCATATGCACAACTACAAAATGTAGAACAACTGGCTAGGCAGTAGTATAGTTGAAAAGGGTCTGGGGTTTGTAGCAGATCACAAATTGGATATGCACCAACAATGTGATGGACTTACGAAAAAAGCTAATGTCATTCTGGGGTGTTTTAACAGGAGTGTCATATGTAAGACCCAGGAGGTAACAGTCCCACTCTACTCAGCAGTGGCCAAGCCTCATCTGGAGTACTGTGTCCAGTTCTGGGTGCCACACTTTAAGGAAGATGTGGATAAAGTGGACGGAGTCCAGAGTAGAGCAACAAAAATTATAAAAGGTTTAGAAAACCTTGACCTACGAGGAAAGATTAAAAAACTGGGCATGTTTAGTCTTGAGAAAAGAGAACTGGATTAGGACCTGAGAGTCTTCAAATATCTTAATGGCTGTTATAAAGAGGACTATGATCAAATATTTTCCATGTCCACTGAAGGTAGAACAAGAAGGTATGAGCTTAATTTGCAGCAAGAGAGATTAAGGTTAAATATTAGGAAAAACTTTCTAACTAGAAGGGTAGTTAAGCTCTGGAATAGGCTTCCAAGGGAGGTTGGAATCCCCATCATTGGAGGTTTTTAAGAACAGGTTAGACAAACACTTGTCAAGGATTCTATAGTTTACTTGGTCCTGTGTCAGCACAGGGAGCTGGATAAGATGACGTCTCAGGGTAACATCCAGTCTTACATTTCTATGATTCTATAACATAAGTTTCTAGTGAAGACCTGTGTGGCATGAAACTTAAATATGTTACAAAATGGAAGGAGTCTTGTAACAATCTTTTGATTAAATCATACTTTGGTAAAATGTGAATTTTGCACTCTCAAGACATTGATTATTTTTATATGACAAAGTACAAACAATATTACACAAGTTGAGGGCAATGTCCCCAGTTTATGCAAAAGAGTGGTGCTGAATTGTGCATCAAACTGGAAATTATGTGTCTGTTTATGGGACCATTATATGGTAACCGCCACACAAATACCATAGTCTCTTCTGCTCCTGCTCCTTTACCACTAGAACCAGATACAGTCTCCTCTAATGTGGATTTCCTAAGGTCTGCAGGAGAGTAGCTTAGTAGCTGCTGCTTGTTTTCCCTCAGACAAGCCTGGATGCTAAGTTAAACACAGACACTCCCCAAGTCATCCCTGAAAGAAGGTTTGTGTGATACATGATGTCCTCAAAAAGAACTGCTCAAACGTTTCCCATGTAAACATTGAAAAACTGAATCTATAAAACCAAAATATTTTGATTTTGAAATTCTGCCATGGTGCCTCATGGTAGTTTTAGTTCAGTTGCCTCTCGTCCCCATTGTCTTCTATGGGCGGGGCTCCCTGACTGAACTACATTTTCCATGATGCCCCATAGCCAGGGACTCCCATGATGCACCACCTCCCATCTCCAAGAGGGAAGACTGTGGTCAGGGCTGGCTCCAGGGTTTTGGCCTCCCCAAGCAGCCAAAACAAAAACAAAACAAAACAAAACAAAAAAAAGCAGCAATCGCGATCTGCGGCGGCAATTCGGCGGGAGGTCCTTCGCTCCCAGGCACAGTGAGGGACCATCTGCCGAATTGCCGCCGCATACCTGGACGTGCTGCCCCTCTCCAGAGCGGCTGCCCCAAGCACCTGCTTGAGAAGCTGGTGCCTGGAGCCGGCCCTGACTATGGTGTATCATGGGAGATGTAGTCTGACCAGAAAGCTCAGCCTACCAAGGTGAGTCGGGCACCTGAACTAGAATTGCCATTAGGACCTGCAGCAACATTTCAGAATAAAATATTTTGGTTTTCATATAAATTTTTTCAGTGTTTTGAATTTCCTCCAAAAATTGAAATTTGCGGAGAGAACCAAGTTCTGGGCCAGCTTTAGTCCTTAGGCTGGAAGGTTCTCTCTCCCACTTTGTCCTGTTAAGGAAGAAGTATGGAAGCAGGCACAGGAAATCCAAACTCTTCCTAGTGGGGAAAACCACAAAACAGACAAAATAAGAGGGTGAGGAAAGCAAACTGATGTGAGGAGAAACTCTATGATTCTAAGAGCAGAAAGCAACATTTCTGTGGCAAAATCCAGGATTTGTCCATCAGCTTTGCTGCATAATTGCATTTGACATGAGCATTTTGACCACCTCTCCTGTATTTTAAGGGACATCTGTATGTGTTGCCTAATGTCCCATATCCTGTTTTCAGACAGAACACACATTTTCCCTAGTTCAGCAAAAGAGCATATGCTGTGGTACTGCACAAATGTGAAAATTTGCACTGTATTTCATTTTGTACCATGAATTTGTAATTTGTATGGTATACTTAATTCTTCCTCGGAGTGTGGAGGGGATGGCCAAGATGGCCTCTTGAGCTCCCTTTCAGCCCTACATTTCTATGATTCTATTGGGGGCAGGGATGGGAGAATGTCTTTCCTTTAAAAATAAACATTACCCTGCATTTTTCATAAAGATTTCATATATCTCCTTGAAACATAGCTATTCACTCTGCCTTTGGTGTCTGGCTGAGACTAACATCTTTTTCCTTACACCTGGATTTCAGTGGCTGAAGTGTCACCTTGGCTCCAGTTAGCCAATGTTCTTTAGTGTAATAAAGGTAAAGTACAATTTTTTTAAAGTACTTTTGTCCTTTACTGCTCCTTTCTGAAGAACAAAGGTGCCTTTTGAAACTTGAAATCTGCCTTCCTTAGCCCTTGTTGGCTATTGAAACTTATCCAAACTACCTCAAGACAACAAAAGGCCCAGAAGGATTGCACCAATCCCCATAGAAACTGAGACCCCCTTAATATTCCTGGTGCGAAATGGAAAGGTGTCCCACTTTCTGTCTCTTCTCATACAAACTAGCGTTCTTAGGATTCTCTACAGCATTCACTTTGCCTGGAAAATCCAGGAACTGGCCCCGTACTATACACTTGCCCACACCCCGTGTGCCAGGAAATAGTGCTGTGTATTTGTAACTAGCGTTCACAAAGCAATGACTCTTCCCTTGTGTATGAGGAATGAAACTTTCATTGGGATAGTCTCTTGCTCTTAGGTGGGTCCAAGATGCACACAGAGAAAGCTCAAGATATCCATCATTTTGACATTCTTTAGCCACTCCCAGCACTATATCATTCCACTTTTGAGTGGACATTGAGGCTTTGGTTCAAAATGAGTGCTCCACTAAGATAAGACATTCCAGGAAATGGGTAAGGTGAGCATTAATGTCAGACCACTGGAACCACTGCTCCTCCTTAGGCTTGTCTGAGGCAGTGCCCTATACACCATAGCTCAGGCCTACTATATTGAACTTTTTAATATAACCTGGATTCCACGTATTACTAATGCTGACCATCATCAGCCACATGACTTTCCCAGGCCAACCAATCTCTTGTGAGACTGGCTGCTAGTGTAAAGAGCCAGCGTGACAACTCCAGTTTGGTTTAGTCTGAGATTCATGCTGACAAATGGCAGTGAGGCTGACCGGGGCTGAAAAATTCTGGAATGCTTACACAAAACTCCCAGAATCCCTCACAACTCTCCCAGTAGATGGGGGTAAATATTTGGAGGAAAACTTAAACCCTGACTTAACTCTCAATAACAGTGCTGGGCACCAGGATGTAGATGCTTCAAGTGTCCTAGAATACACTGGTACATACATTGTCGTACAGTGTGGGATGTGTCAATATGGTTCTGTCAGGAATGGTGTTGCTGGCTGGATACTCTGAACCAAGAAAAAGAGACAACTAACAGTTTGATGCCCTTGCCTGGATTTGTTCACTTAGCTCTGTATCCTGCCTCCAGAATCAATCTCAGCAGCTGGCCTGTATGAAGAAGATTGACTCAGAATCTTGGGCAAAATAATCTTTTGTCCCAGGCCACATCCATGGCCTCAAGGCTGAAGTACCCTTTGTATTATCTATTCCTTCATCCTCTTCCACTGTGGGGAATGACCTTTGCATCCACTGGCCCTATCTCTAGAGCCCGACAAATCTGCAGATAGCTGCGGACCACGTTTACAGATCGGATGTGGATACAAATTTTGTGTCTGTGCAGGGCTCTATGTATCCCTGCTTCCCCACCTTCAAATTCCCTATGTGCCGTGACACACAGGTAACTTCCCAGAATCAGAGAACATACAGAGGTTGCACACTCCCTGCATTGGCTCCACAAATCCTGTCCCCCTGCATGCAGGAAAATTAAGCCACTTGTATGCCTGGTAAAAATGGGGGAGGAAGGGAAATTCTTAAAAAAAGTTTCAGATTTTTTCCCTTTATTTTTAAATGAAAATTTTCAATTAAAAATTATAAAAATTCCAACTACTTTCAACCAACTCTCACCAGTTCTACTGTTCACAGGGTCCTCCATGTCTGGCTCATCTCAGAGTCTCTTAAAGGTACAGTTCCCCACATGGGGGAGGATCAGAATTTGGCTGATCACAAACACATCATAATCATGCCCCAGAGGAGCAGGACAATTTGCCCCATCTTGTAGACACACGCTAATCTTCTCTATTTGTCCAGCCAGTGCTGCAGACAGCTGGTGAGTAGCAGTGTGAAGGATGTCTTTGCCTTGCAGAGAGCTGAAACGGATGAAAGAGGAGTGAAATTATATATTTCACTTGTAAGAAGAGCAAAGCTGATGCCTCAGGAGATGCCAGTGAACAACCTGCAGGAAGATACGGCAGCATAATGAAAGGTGAAAGGAGCATCATATAGTTCATATGTGGCTACAGCTGTAATTGGGTAGTATGAGACTCTTTCCTGCTTCATCCCACCTCAAGAAAACCTCCTGGAGGTTTCTTATGCTTCCTAAGTTTCCTCATCTCCAGTGGGTGTTTGTTTATTGTTTATACAGCACATTTCTAGAAGGTGAGAAAGATGCTAGCGAGGTAATTAAAGGCTGGGTGATTTTCACAGCAATCCTATCAGTCAGTGTTAGATTCACTGGTTGGCTGTACTTACTGCAACCCAGCACTGAATCAGCTCCCACTCCTAGCTCCCCTGTTCATGGGGGACATCCACCTACATGCCTCTCACGACTTCCAGCTTCCCAGCCTGAACAACAACAAGGAAATGCAGGGTTTTAGTCTACTCCCCAGCACACTCCCTATGGAAGTGGGGAGGCCAGCTCTATCAGCAGCTGCAGTGCTCCCATCATGGTAACAGTACAAGATGACATTTGCTAGCATGGGACTCTGTGTACCCTGGGATGGCAAATCCCAAATTACATAACCTGCAGGCGGTTGACCTTGTGATTGAATCCCAGAGGCTGGCAAGAAAGAGAGCAGTGAGCATGAACACAGCTTGGTCAGGGTTGAGAAGCAATTTAACAGGCCTGCCAATTACTGACAAGCCTCTCTCTACTCCAAGCTGTTGAGAACTGCTGCCCAGTTGTGCCACTGATACTCTTGGAGATATGTGTTTTCAGCATGAGGCAATTGACACATGCAATATTTAATTTCCCTAGTTCTTCAATGTGTATCCTGAATAGCCCTTCACTTCTATATATTCTTTCTTTGCCTGACTCTTTCAGCGTTAGTTATTGCAACCAGCTCTGCCACGTTAAGTCACTTTCCCTGGGGAAAAAAATCCTTCAGGGTTTCAGCTTGTGGGGGAAAATATAGTGGAAAATTTTCTAAGGGCATAACTAGTTAATAAGGAGAGTGCACAACTAACCAAGGCAGCAGCCTCCCCGTTTATGTACACATACAGTGGGATTCTGACATTGTGATCTAGATGGTGAACTATATAAACAACAAGATCCTGTTCTGCATCAGCTCGTCAATGTGCTTCTTGGAAGAGGACTTCTGCAGGTTGATCCTTATCTGTTTACAGTTCAGCCATTTTCACCATCCCAGCAATGTTATTTGTATAAACAATCCAAACCCGCTGGGTAAGGCTGACACACAAGAGCATTTACTCTGCTTGAGGAGACGGGGACTCAGCATATATTATATAGAAGGCACTGTTAGGAGAGAGGGAAAATATTACACATAATCATAAAACAATCCTGTTTACCTAAAGGGCAAGGGTATTGTTTCAATATGATGGTTTAACATAAATATAGTTACACTGAAATTTGAACCTCCAGTTCTACAACTTTTTATTTCCACATGTAGCACCCCCTCTCCACCCTGTTACCTTCTTTAATGCCAGTCTGCTTACAGGTTTTGATGGACAGGTCTGGGTTCTTTTGGATCCCACCACCCACTCAGCAGGGTGTATCTTCTTTATTTTTCCCTATGCATTCATATGGCAGTGCCTCCACCCCCCACTCTCCCCGCTCCTACCTGGCAGGGTCACCAGGGCAGCTTGGGAGGAAAATTCTAACCACAGCGTAACCCCCACTTACTTGCCAGATAGTTGGAGACTCCCAAGAAATAACACAAACACACACCATATATTCAACACAATAATTATATTAAACAGGAGACAAATATAACAGAGTAAAACATTATTCTTAGGGTCACCGGTGCCCACGCTGATAATACCCGTGACTTTCCCCAGTCACGTGACCTGATGTTGCAAATGTAAGATTAGTGTCCCATTGGTAGGTGTACTTTGTTGGGACCCTTGATGATCTATGACCACGATATCTTCTTTGCAGTGGCTTAGCAGTGTGGCTGACTGAGTTCAGTACAGCCCAAAGGACTCACAAGTGGGAGAAGATGGTAAGTCCCTCCACAGGTTTAATATGCAGCAGGTTATAAAATCCCCAAACCCTTCCTCCCTGGCTTGAGAACACAGTTCAGGGAGTAGGGCGTGCCCAAAACAATTTCCATGACTAACTCTTCAGGCAGGAGTCAGGCTGCTTCTGGTCCCAGGATTTCCCCTCACCACAAAGGGGTGCAGGACTCAAGGTGCAGATTACACAACTATACTAAAATCCAAACTGTAGTCTCCTACCCCAGGGTCCAAACACTCACAGCAGGCAGCAGCCCTGGACTAGCAGCCAGAGCAGAGATGACAATGTTGTGACTGATTTCACCTAGGGAGCTGGAAGGCTAACAAGTTTCCCAGCAAAACTCTACAAACTTGGAGTCATCAGTGGAGCAGGAAAAGCCCAGCTGAGGGATTTTGCTTTCAGGTCCCTAGAGGCCAGTTCTCAGGGGGAACCGTGCATGCAAGCCTGGGACTCACCAGCTCCTCATACAGCCAGTCCTGCCCTTCCCCTGGCTGGCTCCAGACTGCCTCAAAAAAATGGCTTCTCCCCTTTCCTGAGCTCTCTGGGAAGGGCATCTCACTCCCTATTGGTTGCCAGGGAGACTCTGAGTCTGCCTTGGCTCCCTCTCCCTACTAGAGACAGTGTGCCTCTCCCTGAGCTGCCAGCAGACAGAGCCCCAGGAATCTAGGTAATCTCCTTGGGGGTTACACATATAAACACTGGTCCAACTACTGCAGAGCTCCTAAGCAGATGCTTAACATTAAGCATGTGAGCCATCCCACTGAAGTCAATGGGACTACTGCCATGCTTAAAGATAAGCACCTACTTTTTTGGATCAAGGCCTATAGGAGGGCATAGCTCTACCGCTCTAACATAAAGACATTTATGGGGCTACTTTCAGAGGTGGGTGCTACTCAGAGTGAATAAGGGTTGCAGGACTGGTGCTTGAACGTTTAGGAGAATAAACAGATGCTTGATTCAGCTTCCACTCACATTTCCATTGGTTTCAGTAAAGTTACTCCCAATTTGTACCAGTCTCAGTGCTGAATCCAGACCCATATGGTTACAGCTGTCAAAGGAGTCAAATGAAAATGTATTAATTAAACAATGAATCTATACATAACATAACTTCCTTCTAGCCTAATTTGTTATCTGATTTTCAACTAATTATCAGTTTTGTTTTCCAGCTAATTGGACCTAGAGATGAGCTAAAACAATGCAGAGTTCAGAATGGTGTGTGAGTTACTAACATCATTAAATGAGAACGTGAGAGAGCGCAAGTGTGCACTCACCTGATATCTGGGAATATGTAAACTGCTAGCTTGATTACGTCCTGTAACATAAAAAAAGGCATAAGGCAAACAGAGTCACTCCAAAACACAAGAGAGGGGAATGCGTCTTAAATCCTACTGTCCCCTCAAAATGTGCTCAGTCATGTAAGGTGGCTAAGATAGGGGGACTTTAAGGAAGAATGCTACTGCTGAAAAAAGGGCATGGATTGACAGCACTAACAACATAAAACCATGTTTATTAATGGCTAGTGATGCTGACCCAAGCAAAAATTGTGACATCAGCTAACTTCCAGAGCCAGGGTCGGATATAACCCTAGGGCCAAGCAATGTACTTGCAAAAGGACATCCACCGTGATGATCCATATAAAGTTATGTACTTGTTACAGAGAACCAGACACAGATGGGTATCAACGAGAACGCAGTTGGTCAGGTGAGAAATGGGGCTGAGAAAGCATGACAACTGGAGGCCAGTCATAGCAACTCAAATTCACATCTCACTGAAGTGTGGCTCATGCCATTGTTATTGGCACAGAATCCTGACAACAACAGGGTACTTGCTGAATGCACTGTGGGTTCAAGTACCATTAGTGCATGAGTTATATAAGCATATTCTGAAGACTTTTACCTAGAGCAGAACATCCTGCCACAGTGTTATGGAAACAGAAATACATAGAGATGCCCTGTACAAAATACCCAGAGACAGTGTTTAATAACCATCCACAGATGTGCAACAAAGGAACAGCTGCCATACACACAAGTGAGGAGATGGCCACCAGTCACATCACGAACACAAAGCACCTTCCTTCAGAAAACATGGCAGTATCTCCACAGTACACAATCTGTAATGGAGGGAGGGAGGGGAAGAACATATGTCACATATTATGGGTCAAGCACAACCTGTGGTGCTGCTCCCGGCCCATCACTTTGTCTAGGTTCCATGCTAAGTTCATCTAACTTTGTGTTTGCTGCAAGGGCTGCTGTTGCTTCCCCTCCTCCGGTATTGTTTTGATCAGAAGTAGCCTATTGCAAGATTGACCTGGTTTCACATTCTCACAGAGCTCACCTGCCCTTGTGTGGATCCCAAGACCTGGCCCTACTCACATCTGTGCTCCTGACTGGGTGTACATTTAGACCTGCCTTGGTCAGCCACTTATGGGTTATGTGACTCAGTTGTGGGGTAGCAACCACTTGTGCCTCAGTTTAGCCATTTTAAAGTGGGTGTAATACATACCTATCTCACAGGCATCTTGTGAAGCTCAAATAATTGAAGTGTGATTCTGGTTAGAAATATGAGTATGTAACAGAATGGGGTCCATGACATTTCAAAGTTAAAAATAAACAGGAAACCTAAATTAAAAAATAAAAAGATTTTGTAATTCCCCTCCTTTAAACAAAATAAAAACTCTATTATGTAAAAATGAAAACTTCTTACTGCTTCATGTGTGTATTCAGAGTCATGTCTGTAGTGACAAAAATCTACCGTGTTACTTTTTACTCTTATTATAAAGCTAACATTGGTAAGGACTGGTCTGTATGAGAAAAATTGCACCACTTCGACCTGCTTTCATGTACAAAAACATATAGCACAAGCAGCATAATTTGTTTCTTTGTTAAATACACATGCCATTTTCATCCAGGGGAAGGAAGAGAGGAAGGAGAGAGACACATCTGACAAATGATAGTCACACAAGGCAAGTGAGGACAAGGTAGTATCTTTT
This sequence comes from Chrysemys picta bellii, assembly GCF_011386835.1. NCBI lineage: Eukaryota > Metazoa > Chordata > Testudines > Emydidae > Chrysemys > Chrysemys picta. Next base: position 133,855,680 of record NC_088791.1, read on the forward strand.
CAGGGCTCCAAACAGCACAGGTGCACCTCCTTGTGGTTAGGTCTGGGAATTACCTTTGGGGGAATCTTCAATTCCAAGCCAACTCAATTTTTCATAAAGAAGCTTTCTTTCCATAGAATATTGCCCACAATGCCATAAAAACATGATCAACAGTTTCTTTGGTTTTGCACATAGTACACAGCCCGTCTTTATGTCTTTTTAACAGGTTTAACTTATCACTTAAGGCACAATGACCTTCTAACATTCTGAAAATGACTACTTCACTTTTTCTCTCATGACCGTGGAGTATAGTATTACCTCCGATTGTTGAGCATACATCATAGAACCTTCGCCTTTTTGTTTCCTTAGTCCCTGCCATTCCTTCGCCAGCTCCCTGGTGCCCACACATTTAACTTCCTAACTACTTAAGGGTATCTTAATATCCACCTCCTCATGTTTTAGAGTATGTTTTGCTGCTTTGTCAGCCATCTCATTTCCAGGTATTCTAATATGTGCCAGAAGCCATTATATCATTAACAGATACTGGCTTGCATTATTTTAGTCTCCTCCTGCTATCACTTCTTGACTTTATATTCCTATCCCAGGTCTCCCACAGGTGGGTTTCATCTGAAATTAGGCCTGATAAATCCCTTGCTGCCCTCCAGGTACAGCATATAAGGTTAATTGTCCCCTTCTGGCCCACATTAACACACTCAGGGCTAGTGTGGGGTGAACATCACATCACTTAATGCATTACTGGAAAGTGCTCTGGCCCAGATCCTGACAAGTATTTAGGTGCCTAACTCCCATGGGAATCAATGAGAGTTAGAAGCCTAAATACCTTTCAGGATCTGAGCCTCTATACCACAGTAAAGGATATGGTCTAAGTTTCTCAACAGAATTCATAGCACAGTACAATTCTGTATTTTGCATTCTCTCTATGTGATTCCGTACACTATTACTACTTCTTTAAATCCTTCAAATTCCTCATTGGAAGGTAACACAGAACTGCCCTCAGAATTTGAGCTTGACTAAACGAGTGACAGGTAACTCCGGATCTTCCTCCTGCTATGTGCAATTAATCTTTTTCCACAGAATTCTTGGTTTTGTTTTCAATAGTAGGAAAATAGAATTTCTCTGAAAAAATAATTGATGCTAGTATACCCAGTCCCAGGAGAATTTCAGTCTGGTGAGTGGGATGCATACACATCTTGGCATTCGCTTCTCTACCCAGGCAGCTCAGTGGAGATGATGCACTCAGGACTAGACAACTTTTGCCCGTGTTCCAAAGTGGGCCAGCAGCACTTACAAGCTGTTCACTCTTTATTTTTTCAACCCCCCCCCCCCTTACTGTAGACAGACACTGGTTTCCAAAGAGTAGATGATTTTGTTATGGACACTGCTGAAATATCATGGTTTACCAAACAACAGATGAGTTCTTATCAGAGCTGGGTGCCTATCACAAACCATTTCCCACAAATATCCACTTGTATAAAAAGGACATTTGCTTTGAAAATGCGTCTGATCCAAAACTCATTAAAGTCATTAGAAAGCCTGCCATTGACGTCAATGGGTTTGGATCAGGCTTTCTGCTTCTAGTCTTTGTAAATTAGCTCATTTATTAAAAACAACACATTTAGTATTCAGAGACAGAGTATATCCAGAGTATATGTTTTTTCACACCCCCTGAGTGACATAAGTTCTGCCAACATAAGCAGTAGTGTAGACATGGCCTTAGACTTATAGTTGGGCACCAGAAACACAACATGGTAGAGAAAGTGGGTGAGGTAATATCTTTTATTGGACCAACTTCAGTTGGTGAAAGAGACAAGCTTTCGAGCTTACACAGAGCTCTTTTCAGGTCTGGCAAATGTACTGAGTGTCACAGCTAAACACAAGGTTGAACAGATTGTTTGGCATAAATAGTTACACATTTCAAGGGCCCATTCAAGGCAAAGTGGCCCGTTAACACCTCTGCAGTCATGGGAGGCGGGGGGAGGGGGGCAGGGTTAGTCATAGATTCATGTAATAAGCCATAAAACCTGTGCATCTATTAGTCCATGATTTTTAGTGTCTAGCAAAGATATGAATTTAAGCTCTTAGGCTCGACTACTGAAGGTATTGTGCAGGTTTCCTTTGAGAATGAGGACAGAGGTCTCAGATATGGACTGGTTGTTTTGTGAAAAGTGTTCACCCACAGGTGAACTTTTGTTCACCCACAGGCATACTTTTGTCTTTTAAGGTTTTCCTATGTGAGTGCTTTTGAGAATGTAGTGATTGTCTGATTTCACCCAGATACTTGTTACTGGGGTATTTAGTGCCTGGGATGAGGTACACCACATGTTGGAGGCACATAGTTACCTGTTGATGAGCCTCCCAGAGCTCAAAAATAATGCAGACAAATCCTTCAGTGACTAAATTTCAAATAAAATAAATAACACACCTGAGAAAACCTGAAGCAACCCATGACACTTTGTTGGGAACGAAAAAGAGGAAGAAATATAGTAATGGCATTATTATCTCAAATTATTTTTGCAGCATAGTCCAGTAGAGAGGGTATTGGGCTAAGAGTCAAGAAATTTGGGTTGTATTCCTGGCTCTGATCACAGACCTTGGGAAAGTTATTTCAGTTTTCTGTCCCCAATTTTCACAACTGGAAAATGGAAATAATGATACTTGTCCACCTTTGTAAAGGGCTTTGAGATCTATGTAGAAAAACTGCTACATGGGAAGTCAGTGTTGCCTAGCAGCTATCGCTCTGGACTTGGATTCAGAAGACTTGGGTTCTATTTCTAGCTCCTGCCACTGGCCTGCTGTATGACTTCGGGCAAGTCACTTTGTTTCTCTGTGCCTCAGTTTCCACATCTTTGAGATGGGGCTATTGATACTGGCCTCCTGACCTGCTTTGAGATCTGCTGATAAGAGCTATATAAGAGCTAGATATTATTACATAAAATAATAATAATATCTTATCTCTATTTGCTACAGGCTATAAAATTAGGTAGCATGGCAGAGCTGTGTGTGACAGGTGGGCATTCTGTGATCCTCCCTGGTGACCATGCGGCACTGGAATGTAGGTGGGTGGGTTTGCAATTATGCTGTTGTTGATTCCATTCCATCTAAGAGACAACAACATGACTGGTACATAGCTCTGAATAAATTCCTTGTTAAACTTGCAACCATCTGGATTGAGACTCATTCCTCTGAACACAGCGGACCACGTCAGCCACATGAACGCTACCCAAGATAAGTGGGGCTTGTGAGAATGAAGCATGAGGGCGTGGGTTGTTGGTATCAAGACAGATAAGCTGGCTAAATAACTAAGGAACTGTTGATGATCTATATAGACGATAAGAGGCTAGTCAAGAGAGACCTGAACTCTAGTGCCCAGACCAAGGTGAATATAAGTAGAGATGGGAGCAACCTTCAGAATGAAACTCAAAACCAAGCAAACTTCATCTTTGTTCAGATTTAGTTATAAGCTTGAATCTCAGGTTAGGTTCACTGAAGGTCTTGTACCTTCTAAAGAACTTTAGCTCAGTAGTGAAGGAAATGGGCTCATATTTCTAGAAATTCTGAGTTAAATTTAGAGTAAATGTGGAGTCTGGGGCTGACTTATGGTTTTGGACAGAAAGTTTATGAAATGTAGTGGGTTTATTCTGAAATCAGGCAAAACCAGGAGGTTTCGAATGAGCTTTGCTTTCAGTTTTGGTGTCACTCAAACTCACAACACAGTCACAGCTCAAAAGGTGTAAATTCACATGAATCTAAATAGGAGAGGGGAAAGGGCTGTATTGGAGCTGGTTGAAAAGAGGGGGAAAATAATAAAAACAATACCAACATCCCCCCCAGTTTTTCCACATGTTGACCAGCTGTGCATTTGGTTGAAAAATGGGGGAAATAACTTCTGAAATTTGAAGTGATATTTTTCATGTTTGTTTTTTGAATCTCAAAATTTCAAATTTCATCAAAATTTGAAAACAATCAACCATCTCAGGTTTGCCTGTGGATGTGAACAGATGACTTACATACACCTATAAATGAAGCCCTGAGGGTCCCTGTAATGTTGTAGGTATTTTTATTATGCTTATTACCACCTGGTTGCAAATGTGAAAATAGCTATTTCCAGTTAGGAGCCCTAAGGCTACAGTGAGCATACTCCTGGGGGTAGGGCCGGCTCCAGGCACCAGCTTAACAAGCAGGTGCTTGGGGCGGCCAAGGGAGAGGGGCGGCATGTGCGGCAATTCGGGGGCGCCAGGTCCCTCACTCCCTCTCGGAGCGAAGGACCTGCCGCCGACCTGCCGCCGCCGATCGCGGCTTTTTTTTTTTCCTAATTGCCGCCGCCAGTCGCGATTGCGCCTTTTTTTTTTGCTTGGGGCAGCAGAAATGCTGGAGCCGGCCCTGCCTGGGGGGAGGGAAGGAGGAAGTTTTTCAAGATGGAGCCTGGTTAGTTGTCTATGTGAACTTGTATCAAAATAAAAGATCTCCTTTTTCACTTCTAATCTGGTTTGGGTCTCCATATATACAGTCCCCAATACTGAATTAATTTTGAATTTAATTGTTTTCCCTCTTTGCTCCTTTTTGAAAAAAGCATGTTTCCCTTTTATCTCCCCCTCTAATTCCAAGAAGGAATGTGATTCTCATTCAATTTCCGTTGTCTCTTTTCATCTACCCCTGCCTACGTACAAAACTATAGACAGAAGGGCCCACGAAAGACCATGTGGGTCATCCATTCTTATGCATGGTGTCACAAGTCCAGATCCCCACTCTTGGCCATTCATCAGACTGCTGAGAGGGGACCCAGCTGCTAGATCCTAGTGTTTTAAGCCTCTGGAATCTGAACAGAACCAACGCACTGCCTCTGTCTTGGGGTCATGAGACACTCACAGGGTGCAGATCATCTATTTAGCACCTTGTCTCAAGAGTTTAGGCCACACAGACCACTGACAAGCCCTCTAGAACCAGTGCTATCCCATCAGACCCCTGTCACTTAAACACCTCCTCTCCCAGAAGTCCACCTGAAGGTGTGCACCTTCTGGGTTATGGTTTAACTCTCTCAGGGGCCATGTGATAAGGTATAGCACATAAGGGCACGTCTTCACTACCCGCCGAATCGGCGGGTAGCAATCGATCTATTGGGGATCGACTTATCGTGTCTAGTGAAGACGCGATAAAAATCGATCCCCGATGGCTCTTCCGTCGACTCCGGAAATCCACCACGGCAAGAGGCGGAAGCAGAGTCGACGGCGGCGCGGCAGCGGTCGACTCGCCACCGTCCTCACAGCCAGGTAAGTCGACCTGAAATACGCCACTTCAGCTACGCTATTCATGTAGCTGAAGTTGCGTATCTTAGGTCGACCCCCCCTGTAGTGTAGACCTACCCTAACACATACAGACATTACACACAACTCAAACACAGCAGTGTTCTTAATCACAAAAGACATTACACAGCTCGATTCAAAAACAACAAACACCATATGCCTTTCCCTGCCTTCGTATCCTCACCACTCTAGAGCATTCTTTGGGCTGGTGTCAGAGTCTGCTAGGGCCATCCAGCATCCTCCTGTTGTTGTGCAAGGTTTGTGTTCTGAAATATGGAGTCTTCTGCCACAGCTGACTTCCTCTGACCTTGGCCAGTCCAGCCCCTTCCTCTTTCTTGCCCTGAAACTTCATATGTGTTTCTCTGTGGGTCTTAGCCAGTTTATACACTGCCCCCATCACCTCATTCAAACACCTGACTTCTTTGTTCTGTCTTTGGTAACTTTCCACGGCTCCAACACCTTTCTCTGGACCAACTTGGTCAAATGGGTTTCCAAGCTCAGGCACCCTTCTTAGTAAGGTTGTTAACTCCCATTGTCCCTAGGCTAGGAAAGAGGTGACCCAGCCCCTGTCAGCTGATGGTGGATCCCACATTTATATAGGGGCATTCAGTGATAGAGTAATTTTCATAGTAACAACTTCATAGTATCAATCAGAATTCATAAGTTGTACAGACAGATCCCCCAAATCATCACACATGGTCATTTTATCCATTCCTCAGAAACAGACACTAGAAAGGTCTATGGTAAAAATTTGAGGAGATGGTTGGACAGGTATCCTCAATGCTAGCTCCTAGAGAAGGGAGAGTCCAATGTATGTATCCTTCTATCCATCTAATTTCTTATCTTGGCAGCCATGACTGTAGTATCCAAATACTGGAAGAGATTTAAATGTCCCCTAATTTTACCATTTGCAGAGTCAAATACAAGTCCCACTGTTTCACAGTAGCCTACCTGCAATAACAAGAGTGGGAGAGGGGGATTTCACGTTAAGCAGCCACAGAGCCATGTGCATCTATTATATTTACCTTTAACATTGTCCTTTACCCCCTGGTACTACAATGATTGGCACTTTGTAAGTGTTTTAGATAGATTAAATAGGTATTACAACCACTCTTGGCCTTTATCAGAAAAGGTGTTAGTTCTCCTCACTTACTTTCATTTTTAGGGTCCAATCTTCAACTCGTGCTGAAGACAGTAAGAGCTATGCAGATTTATACCAGCTGTGGTAGAAACTCCATTATATATTCATAGAATATCAGGGTTTGAAGGTACCTCAGGAAGTCATCTAGTCCAACCCCCTGCTCAAAGCAGGACCCAGACAGATTTTTGCCCCAGATCCCTAAATAGCCCCTCAAGGATTAAATTCACAGCCCTGGGTTTAGCAGGCCAATGCTCAAACCACTGAGCTATCCCTCCCCCCAGTAGAGTATAGTGCTCTACTGGTTCATTTTGTGTCTCTTTGATTACCCTTTATATGTCAAATCCTTTCTTTGGATGCAGTAACAATAATCTCTAGCTCCTATATAGCACTTTTCATCTGTAGATCTCAAAGTGCTTTACAAGGGAAGACAGTGTCATTATCCCCATTTTTTACAGATGGGGAAACTGAGGCACAGAGCAGTGTTGAGACTTGCCCAAGGTCGCCAAGTTGGCTAATAACAAACCTGTACCCATTACATTTTTGTAAGGCCTTAATTCTCAAAGATAAATATGTTACATGACGATCCAGTGACACTTCTTCCACCACACACAGGAACAATGAACTCAAACTTCTGTGGCTTTTCCTGTCCAACTCAGTAGCCATTAAACAGATCAGAAATCACCATTTGAATTTCCTCTATTCTCCAGCCATATTCCCTGTGGGGTTTGGCTTCACAGAGTCATTCAATGTTTGCCTTTTTAAAGACCTTTTGTTTAACCAAGCAAAAAGTGATACAACACGGAACAAGTGAGTAACGGCCCAGGGAGCTAAAGCCAGCAACCCTGATTTACCTGAGTCATTCTTACTCATTTGAGTAGTCCTATTGACTTCCCATGAGTAAAGAAGGGCTACTCATATGATTAAGGGTTTTCAAGAGTGGTGTGGTAAACATTCCCAAATGTCCAAACAGCAGTGCACTCAAATATTCAGCCTATGCAGAGGGCTAGCACCAGGCATAGATACATTCTAGATCCCACTGATGCCCTCAAAATGAGAGGAAGTATGGTCTGGTGGTTACCAGCACTTCCCTAGTATGTGTGCGACCTGGGTTCAAGTCTTTGCTCTGCCATGGACTTCCTGTGTGACCTTAGGCCTTCCAACGCTGTAAAATGGGCCTAGCCTTGAGGTGATTAGCAGTCTTGATACCCATATCAACAGACGGTAGGTAGCCCTACCCAACCTCAAAATGCAATTGTGTTGATCCTCCACTTGGGGGTGAATGCTACTCTTAAACCATGTCTACACTACACACCATTTTCAGTCACACGTCGGATATGTGAAGCTACATGCTGCAGTGGAATGCAAGCTGCGTCCACACTGCAGTGTGGAGCTACATGTGTCGGTGAAGGGCTCTGGCAGTGGGGAGCTGCTGGAGTCTTCTCCCACAGCTGGGAGGCAGTGGAGCAGTAAATGACTAAAAATAGCAGCCTGAAGGAGGAGCCACCCCTTAGGCAAGTGGAGAGCCTAAGTTGTGCCTCACCATCGACATTGCTATTTAAATCGATGCGAGGGCTACCCCAGTATATGCTCTACATGCCACCGAAAGAAGACTACACTGTAGATGTAGCCTTAAAAATACATTATTAGGGGAGTTAGCATACATTTTTTTTTAAACCACAACCTGCGAACGTCTCTGATTTGTTTAAAAAAATCCAGAGTATTGTCCCGTTTTTCATATGTCAGGTAATTTCTGCATGTCATTACAGGCAACTTGTTTTGAATTCTCTTGCTAAATGGACACATGTTGTGAGCAGCAGAGCCATGACAGCTGTCCAAATCAAGAGAAGGCACTTTTGTGCCAGTGCCAACAGAAATAATAGGCTTCCGAACTCTAATCTTCTAAAAAAGCAACCTCTGGTGTAGCCCAGCAACCTAAGACTGGGACAGTGGAGTATCAGTCAACAAGCCTTTCTGTACCTGTGCCCCAGCTGACTTGGCTATTATAAAAAGAAGAACAGGAGGACTTGTGGCACCTTAGAGACTAACAAATTTATTAGAGCATAAGCTTTCGTGGACTACAGCCCACTTCTTCGGATGCATATAGAATGGAACATATATTGAGGAGATATATATACACATACAGAGAGCATAAACAGGTGGGAGTTGTCTTACCACCTCTGAGAGGCCAATTAATTAAGAGAAAAAAAACTTTTGAAGTGATAATCAAGCTAGCCCAGTACAGACAGACAGTTAGATAACAAGTGTGAGAATACTTACAAGGGGAGACAGATTCAATGTCTGTAATGGCTCAGCCATTCCCAGTCCTTATTCAAACCGGAGTTGATTGTGTCTAGTTTGCATATCAATTCTAGCTCAGCAGTTTCTCGTTGGAGTCTGTTTTTGAAGTTTTTCTGTTGTAATATAGCCACCCGCAGGTCTGTCACTGAATGACCAGACAGGTTAAAGTGTTCTCCCACTGGTTTTTGAGTATTTTGATTCCTGATGTCAGATTTGTGTCCATTAATTCTTTTGCGTAGAGACTGTCCGGTTTGGCCAATGTACATGGCAGAGGGGCATTGCTGGCACATGATGGCATATATCACATTGGTAGATGTGCAGGTGAACGAGCCCCTGATGGTATGGCTGATGTGATTAGGTCCTATGATGATGTCACTGGAATAGATATGTGGACATTCCAGTGACATCATCATAGGACCTAATCACATCAGCCATACCATCAGGGGCTCGTTCACCTGCACATCTACCAATGTGATATATGCCATCATGTGCCAGCAATGCCCCTCTGCCATGTACATTGGCCAAACCGGACAGTCTCTACGCAAAAGAATTAATGGACACAAATCTGACATCAGGAATCAAAATACTCAAAAACCAGTGGGAGAACACTTTAACCTGTCTGGTCATTCAGTGACAGACCTGCGGGTGGCTATATTACAACAGAAAAACTTCAAAAACAGACTCCAACGAGAAACTGCTGAGCTAGAATTGATATGCAAACTAGACACAATCAACTCCGGTTTGAATAAGGACTGGGAATGGCTGAGCCATTACAGACATTGAATCTGTCTCCCCTTGTAAGTATTCTCACACTTGTTATCTAACTGTCTGTCTGTACTGGGCTAGCTTGATTATCACTTCAAAAGTTTTTTTTCTCTTAATTAATTGGCCTCTCAGAGGTGGTAAGACAACTCCCACCTGTTTATGCTCTCTGTATGTGTATATATATCTCCTCAATATATGTTCCATTCTATATGCATCCGAAGAAGTGGGCTGTAGTCCACGAAAGCTTATGCTCTAATAAATTTGTTAGTCTCTAAGGTGCCACAAGTCCTCCTGTTCTTCTTTTTGCGGATACAGACTAACACGGCTGCTACTCTGAAACCTTGGCTATTATACATTCCCAAAAAGAAGGCCATGTGCTTGGTTTACATTTCTTCATACACTAGTGGATAGATTCTCTTGCATTTGTTTAAAGTTGGAGAAATAAAACCTCTCTATACAATAAATTACACCCTTAGTTAGTATAAATCAATGCAGCTCCATTTAGTTCAATGGGACTATTTGTGCACTTGAAGTTAGGCATGAATATACGAGATTTGCTTTGCTGGATCAGAGCCTTAAGGAGGCTGCCCATCAGGGAGTATTAGGGTTCTTTCCTTCTATGTATTCGTAAATCCACACTGAGAGTGTGTTTCTATCTCCTCCTTTAGTGGCTGAGCCACATAAAGAGTCTTCTACTTCCTTCAAGCTACTTGACTTGGTCATTGGGCCCAAGTGCTAATTACTCATGCATTTAGATCTAGTGGTACTAGGTTCCATCACCACAGTCAACTCAGCCAGGGCAGATGTTGCATAATGTTGACACAAAGAACACCACTGTGGAGTTGCTGGTTTTGATGTGAAGCTTGCAAGACATTTTCACCCCAGGCTTCATCTACTGCTTCCATAAGTGAGTCTGTGGCCAGTGCTCAATCCGGTGGTAAATGTACTACGATGTTCCTGCTCATACACATATATGCCAGGGATCAGGATTGTTTCATGTACTGTGTGCTGGGTAATAAAATGAGAGGACTCTGTGCTTGTGAAACTAAACTGGCTCTTTACTAAGGAAATTATTTACACAGAGCTTGCAACTGCACCTAGCACTGAAGCCATGTGCACACAGACTGACTTCTTCTTGCCTCCTCCAAACTCTTCCCTCCTGCAACCTGTGCTTCTCCCTCCACCTTCCATACAGGTTGCTACATGGGTCCTTACCAGAGCCAACATTCTTTCCTCCCACAGTGAATGAATGGAAGACCCTACCCACCTTGAACTTAAAGTAGACTCCTTCTCCTTTCAGCTCCCATTTTTCTGTCTGAGAAAAAAACATATGTCCATACTAGCCAGCTAGCCTCTCCATACACAGTACTCCCTTCAGCTTATGTGGTATAAGTACATTGTGGGTACTTATCCCACAGTTCCTGGAACAGTTCCCTAAAACAAGGGTTTATGAGGGAACGTAAAAAGTATTGTGGAACCACACCATGGCTGCACTCTATGTTATCATGCTTGCTGGAAAGTAGAAGTGGATAGCCCAATAAAAGGTGTGGCTATGGAGCTAACCACCTGTGTAGTACATTCCACCAGCTTACATGCATGCTGGTAAAAGAAGCCTGAACTACTGTGGACAGACTGAGGCAATTTCAACACACAGTATCCGTTCAGCCTTTCCATCTCATGTGCTCTTACTCATCCTCCGTTGTGCATGATGATATGCCCCATGACCCTCACAGACAGTGGCAGATTATTGCATGGGCCCACAAAGCCTGTGCCAAGGGGCCCGGCCAATTCAGGGGTCCCCACCCCTGCTCCTCTTCTTCCCCTGAGGTCCCGCCCCCTGGCCAACCCAGAAGCCACATCCCAGCTGTAATAGGATGAACATATTCCCCCACCCCTGCATGGAGCTGGCCCTGGCCCCTCACTTCTCCCCTCCCCCATGAGAAGCTGGCCCCAGCCCCTTGCTCCCCCCACCCCTACACAGAGCTGGTCCGAACATCCATCCCCTCCGTGGAGCTGGCCCAAGCCTTCCCCTCCCCCACCACAGAGCTGGCATAAGCCTCTACCCCCCCCCACTCCCTCCCCCAAACCCCACCGCTCACCCCCCACAAGCCCCTTTTTGGCAAAACTGGGCATTTATCCCATTTGCTCTTGCCAGCTGGTGATCAGTTGGCAAGAGCAAAGGGGACAAATGCCCAGTTTTGCCAAAAAAGTTGGGACGTCCAGGTCAGGGCTTAAAAAGGGGACTGTCCCAGCCAAAATGGGACTTTTGGTCACCCTAGGCTTTAGTAAGAGCCGTTCAGGAAGCCCGGGCTGCTGTGGAGAGCTCCGGACCCTTCATCTGCCCTGGGTAGAGGCCCGGGAGGCCCGAGACCAGCTCCTAGCCCATGCTCCTACCCCCAGGGCGCGCCGCCCAGGGCAGGTGGAAGGTCCAGGCTCCCTACAGCGGCCTGGGCTCCGCGGGTAGCTCTTACCACAGCCTGGCTTCTGGCCAGGCCAAGAGGCGGGGCCTTGGGGGAGGGGAGGAGCAGGGGGCAGGGTCCCATCACAGGGGTGTGAGTGGGGCCCAAATGTTTTGTGCCCAGGGCCCCAATAAATCTTAATCTGCCTCTGCTCACAGAGTTCATTCATAGTGACTGACCCCACTCAGCTACTTTCCTGACCACAGCCAGCATCTTTTTCTCACTAGGAGTATGGTCTGGTAATCTATTTGTTTGCACTGGATGTAGGGATTGCTGATCGGACCCACAGGGTTGTTTGTGACTCTCCTATCACCATCCCACTCTCTGTATCTGGCTCTGCTGCATTCTCTCTAATGGCTGCACCCCCGAAATAGGATTGCTCTTGTGGGGGTGCAGGATGCAGACTACAGTGATCCTGCTGTGCACAGTCTGGTGCTTGCGTTTCCCTGTGCATGTTTTTAATGCCTTTTTGGAGTTTCAACCCTTTGCTGTTCATTTTGTTTTCTGTTGTCTACTGTGCCTCTCCTTTTCTCTGCCTCCTCCCCTCATTCTGCAGCATACTTTGGGTTTTCCACTAGCCCCTCTCCAGAGCCACAAGCTACTGAAATCAGTGGGGAAAGGAGTTACATAAAGTCAAAAATGGTTTCAAGTTGACACTGTTTCTGAAATCTGCTTCAGCAAGTTTTGTTAGGTGCAGGCTCTTGGTGAGCTTCCCAAACCTTGACTCAGCACATATGCAAATAAGGTCCAAAAATAGACGACACTTCCCTAATTCACATGTGCTACATGTGCCATATTTCCATGCTGCGCTTTCCAAAAATAGCATCCACACATGATTGGTTGTGATAAAGCCACGAGTATTTAGCTGCACGCACTGCAACACTGACATCAAAGCAGGGGCTCTCTATCCTTTTCATAGAGAGATTATCTCGTGTACACCCTCCCTTCCCATTCACAAAAGCATGGCTCAACCTCCCCTTCCATGTGCAATTGCATAACATCCCTGTGGCAACTGCAGCAAATTGCTCACATGGAACAGCAATATTAGGAAGGTGTTTAAATGTATTTTTAGTTTCTTTTCGTGCTATTTATAAGCTGGAAACAAGGTGGAAAGTCATCACATTGTGGCTAACCAGCTCCCCACAGACCACTGGTAAGGGCTCAGCAGGATATCAAGGCTCCCGCAACTACAGTTTGAAACCCAAGGGTTACTTTTAGAGACCCAGAAAAGAATCTGGTTAGAAGCTGAATTAAGTGTTCCTCCGCTGTAGTTCCTATCATAGGAGTAAACGGGTTTGTGGGTTACATTCAGGCACATGTTAGAGAGAGACATTATACTGGAACAGGACAGGCAGAGAGCAATGATCTGACACTTGGCATTGCTTTATAACAGTGGTTCTTAACCTTTACTGCAGCCTGAACCCCTTTGGTTCTCAAAATATGTTCTCGCACCCCTTATCAAAAATCAAAATGTTCATGCATCCCTTAAACCTAAAAAATGTTCTCGCACCCCTTCAACCTAGATATATTTTTTATTTGTATATTACAGTAATCGTTAAAAAATGTATAATGTTAATAAATGCATAGGCTTGATGAAACAAAGTAGTTGTGCTTACGTGCCTATGCTTAATTTGTGTTTTCGATGATTTACTGTCTAAAAAAATCTGGCATGTCTCGCACCCCCAGAAAGGGCATCTCGCACCCCCCGGGCGGGGGGGTGCACCCCAGGTTAAGAACCACTGCTTTATAATAAACTAACACACAGGAAACAACATATTTCTAAATTATGTGACTCCTTTTAGTACTATTTCTTTGTTATTATTACTCAGCAGCTCCGCTCCCCTGGCAGAATGGAACTTGCTACCATACAGATAAAATTCGCCTGTGCTGAAAACGGAGCATTCTCAGCAGCCAGTCCAAGGCTGTGGAATGAATGACCACAGGAACGAAGGGCCATCACAAACCTCACCACTTGCCACTCCAAGTGCAAGTCCACTTAGAACTACTAAGCATGGTATATAACCATTTAAATGGTCCAGATGACCGGAGGATAGCTAATATGACATCGATTTTTGTTTAAAAGGCTCCAGAGGTGAGCCTGGCAATTACAGGCTGATAAGCCTAACCTCACTACCAGGAAAATTGATTGAAACTATAGAAAATAACAGAATTATCAGAAACATAGATGAACATCATTTTTTTAAAGGGAAATCATTCCTCACTAACCTATTAGAATTCTTTGAGGGGATGTGGAGAAGGGTGATCTAGTGAATATAGTGTACTCGGAGTTTGAGAAAGCTTTTGACAAGGTCCCTCACCAAAGGTTACTCAGCAAGCAGTCACAGAATAAGAGGAAAGGGGACTTTAACTTCCCGGATATAGATTGGGGAACAAACGCTAGTAGCAATAATAGGGCTCAGATGTTCCTAGATGTGCTTGCTGATCAATTCCTCCATCAAGTGGTAGCTGAACCGACGAGGGGGGAGGCCATTTTAGATTTGATTCTGGTAAGTAGTGAGGACCTCGTTGAGGAAGTAGTAGTAGGGGACAATTTGGGCTCCAGTGATCATGAGCTAATTCGGTTTAAAATACATGGAAGGAGTAACAGAATTAAGTCAAAGACTAGGGTTTATAATTTTAAAAAGGCCAATTTTAACAAATTAAGGGGACTGGTAAGGGAAGTGGATTGGGCAAACATATTAATGGATTTAAAGGCAGAAGAAGCCTGGGATTACTTTAAGTTAAAGATGCATGAGCTGTCGGAGGCCTGTATTCCAAAAAAGGGAAAAAGATTACTAAGCAAGAGATTTAGACCGAGCTGGATGAGCAACCGACTCAAAGGGGCGATTAGGAAAAAACAGAAAGCGTACAAAGAGTGGAAGAGGGGAGGGATCAGTAAGGAAATGTACCTAAGTGAAGTCAGAGAATGTAGAGATAGAGTGAGAAAGGCCAAAGGCCGTGTAGAGTTGGACCTAGCGAGGGGAATTAAAAGCAATAGTAAGAGGTTTTACAGCCACATAAATAGGAAGAAAGCAAAGAAAGAAGAAGTGGGACCGCTGAAGACTATTGCCGGAGAGGAGATTAAAGACAATCTAGGCATGGCGCAATATCTCAATGAATATTTTGCATCGGTGTTTAATGAGGCCAATGAAGGTATTAGGGATACTAGCACCACTACAGAGGGGCATTCAGGATGGGGGATTACCGTATCCGAGGTAGAAACAAAACTTGAACACCTTAATGGGGCTAAGTCGGGAGGACCGGACGATCTTCATCTGAGAATATTGAAGGAATTGGCGCGGGAAATAGCAGGCCCGTTAGCTATAATATTTAATGAATCTGTAAACTCGGGGGTGGTCCCGTTAGACTGGAGAATAGCTAATGTGGTTCCTATTTTCAAGAAAGGGAAAAAAAGTTATCCGGGTAACTACAGGCCTGTTAGTTTAACATCTGTAGTGTGCAAGGTGTTAGAGAAAATTCTGAAAGAAAAACTAGTTGAGGACCTGGAGATTAGTGGCAATTGCGATAAATTACAACATGGTTTTACGAAGGGCAGATCGTGCCAAACGAATCTGATCTCCTTCTTTGAGAAAGTAACGGATTTATTAGATAAGGGAAATGCGGTGGACCTAATATACCTGGATTTCAGTAAAGCGTTTGATACTGTACCCCATGAGGAATTATTGGTTAAACTGAAAAACATGGGGATCGATATGAAAATCCAGAGGTGGATAAGGAATTGGTTAATGGGGAGAATGCAGCGGGTCGTATTAAAGGGTGAACTGTCAGGTTGGAGGGAGGTTACTAGTGGAGTGCCTCAAGGTTCGGTTTTGGGACCCATTTTATTTAATCTATTTATAACTGACCTCGGAACAGATTGCAGGAGTGGGCTGATAAAGTTTGCGGATGATACGAAGGTGGGAGGCGTTGTAAATTCGGAAGAGGATAGGGATATCCTGCAGGGAGACTTGAATGAGCTTGTGAATTGGAGTATCAGAAATAGGATGAAATTTAATAGTGAAAAGTGTAAGGTGATGCATTTGGGGATGACTAATAACAATTTTAGTTACAAGATGGGGACGCATTGGTTAGAAGTAACGGAAGAGGAGAAGGACCTAGGGGTCCTTGTAGACCGCAGGATGACTATGAGTCGACAATGTGACGTGGCGGTGAAAAAAGCCAATGCTGTCTTGGGATGCATTAGGCGAGGTATATCTAGTAGGGATAAGGAGGTCCTGCTTCCGTTGTACAAGGCGCTGGTGAGACCTCATTTGGAGTACTGTGTGCAGTTCTGGTCTCCCATGTTTAAAAAAGATGAACTCAAACTGGAACGGGTGCAGAGAAGGGCCACTAGGATGATCAGAGGAATGGAAAACCTGTCGTATGAAAGGAGACTAGAGGAGCTTGGGTTGTTTAGTCTGACAAAGCGAAGGCTGAGAGGGGATATGATTGCTATCTTTAAATATATTAGAGGGATTAATACAAGAGAGGGAGAAGAATTATTCCAGCTTAGTACTAACGTGGATACAAGAACGAATGGATATAAACTGGCCGTGGGGAAGTTCAGGCTTGAAATTAGACGAAGATTTCTGACCGTCAGAGGGGTGAAATATTGGAACGGCCTTCCGAGGGAAATGGTGGGGGCGAGGGACCTGTCTGGTTTTAAGATTAAGTTAGATAAGTTTATGGAGGGAATGGTTTAATGGTAAAACATAGTAGTCAAGGAAAACCAAGCAATGGTAGGTAAATAGTATAATGGCTAACAGGAGTCAGGATGGAGACTCTTGCCTATATGCTCGGGGTCTTACTGATCACCATATTTGGGGTCGGGAAGGAATTTTCCTCCAGGACAGATTGGCTGAGCCTCTGGAGGTTTTTCGCCTTCCTCCGCAGCATGGGGCAGGGATCTCTAGCAGGAGGGTCTCTGCCGATTGAAGTCACTAATAACAGGATTGGGGACTTCAGCAGCAGAGTCCAGGGAAGGGGTAGGGATGGTTTTATGGCCTGCAGCATGCAGGGGGTCAGACCAGATGATCATAATGGTCCCTTCTGACCTTAAAGTCTATGAGTCTATGAGTCCTTTTATGGATCAGCAACTAGTTAAAAGACAAGAAACAAAGGGTAGGAATAAATTGTCAGTTTTCAGAATGGAGAGAGGTTAATAGCTGAGTCCCCAGGGAGCTGTACTGGGACCAGTCCTATTCAACATATTTGTAAATGATCTGGAAAAGGGGGTAACAAGTGAGGTGGCAAATTTTGCAGATGGTACAAAATTACTCAAGATAGCTAAGCCCAAAGCAGACTGTGAAGAGTTACAAAGGGATCTCAGAAAACTGGTTGACTGGCCAACAAAATGGGAAATGAAATTCAATGTTGATAAATAGAAAATAATGCACATTGGAAAACATAATCCAACTATACATACAAAATGATGGGATTTAAATTAACTGTTACCACTCAAGAAGGATCTTGGAGTTGTTGTGGCTAGTTCTCTGAACACATCTGATCATTGTGCAAAAATGTTAGGCGCCATTAGGAAAGGAATAGATAACAAGACAGTAAATATCATAATGCACCATATAAAGCCATGGTATGCCAAAACCTGGAATACTGAATGCAGTTCTGGTCACCCCATCTCAAAAAAAAAAAAAAAAAAAAAAAAGATATATTAGAATTAGAAAAGGTACAGAGAAGGGCAACAAAAAATGATTAAGGGTATGGAACAGCTTCCATCTCAGGAGAGATTTAAAGACTGGGACTTTTCAGTTTGGAAAAGAGATGACTAAAGGGAAATATGATAAAGGTCTATAAAATCATTACCGGTGTGGAGAAAATAAATAAGGAAGCATTATTTACCCCTTCACATAACACAAGAACTGCTGAGGCAGCAGGTTTAAAACAAACAAAAGGAAGTACTTCTTCACAACGCACAGTCATCTTATGGAACTCTTTGTGCGGGATTTTGTGAAGGCCAAAAGTATAACGGGGTTCAAAAAAGAATTAGATAAGTTCCTGGGGGATAGGTCCATCAATGGCTATTAGCCAAGATGGCCCGGGATGCAAACCCATGCTCTGGGTGTCCCTAGCCTCTGATTGCCAGAAGCTGAGAGTGAATGACAGGGGATGGATCACTCGATGATTGCCTGTTCATTCCCTCTGAAGCACCTGGCATTGACCACTATTGGAAGACAGGATACTGGACTAGATGGACCATTGGTCTGACCCAGTATGGCCATTCTTATGTTCTTAAGGCATAATTTTTCAACCTGCCTTCTCTAGCATAAACACCGAGCGTATCTCCATTTTAAAAACAAAAATCCTATCAAACCAAAGCACTCCATTGCATGCACAAATCTCCCGCTGGGGAGAGGGCAGGAGAAAGAACAAACCATATGTGACAGACATTAGTTACGTCATTTAATGCTTTACAGGAAGACATACAAATATTATGGTGATAAGGGCAGAATAAGAATCTATACAGAAAATAGAATACTTCTTTCTCTAAATCTTTTACATTTTCCATTGGAAGGCGACATAAATCTGTCCTCCAAATTCGATCCAGGGAATGTGACTCAAAGGAAATCAGGTAATTCCAGATCAGTTTGAGTCATCCTCATTTTGGGCCCACTCCTGCGAGATGTTGATTACTTCCTGTGAGTGTGGCGCATCCTTGGCTTCCACTGTCTAAGTAACTTGTTCTCAAAGAATTATTGGGCCTGAATTCTTCTCTCATCACTTGCACCTGTTTTACACTTATTGAACTTCAGTGGAGTTACTCCTGAATGGGATAAGCATGACTCAGAGGAGGACTTATTGTTTTGTTTCAGATTGCAACCTCAGAGCAGAAATGGTTTGAATAATAATGCATAGAGACAGTAATGTGGGGTGACAGGCACAAGCTTTGCAACATGAATTCCATTACCTGCGGGCCTCATTTACTGATTCTTCAGAGATCCTACCAGAGCAGCCTCCACCTCTGCTCTTGAACCACCTGAGATGCTTGACACTTCCTTCTCAGGAGCTTCAGAAGAAAACTGTCTGGCCAAGCTAGGAGCAAGCTAACAGGAATTAATTCTTATCTCAGTTTTAACAAAATGCCTCTGAAATGGCAGTAGTTTCCAGAAAATTAGAGGAGTTTCATGACTTCTATCAGAATCCCCTCAAAGTCCCATAAGGCTTTAAGTCTCCCACAATCCACTGCTTCACATAACTGTGCCAGGAACTGCAATAGAGGTACTCAACATGCAATGCAACTTCAACAATGGACTAAAAAGCATCTGTGGTCATGGGCCAGAACTGAATCCTTGGTAGTATAATAGGGTTGAAATGGTGAGCATATCTACATTAGTCATACTCTTTTGGATACAGTTCTCTAGTATAGACAAAGCCAACATGACAGCTGCGTTGTTCCATTCTGTGGGGTTAGGAGGCATAGCAGAGTTGGATGTGACAGGTGGGCATTCTGCCTCCCTCCATAGTGACCACGCAGCACTGGAATGTTAGTTTGCAGATGTGGGTGGGTTTGCAATTATATTGTTGTTGTTGATTCCATTCCATCTAAGAGAAGACAGCATGATTTGTACATAACTCTGAATAAATTCCTTGTTAGTCTTTCAACCATCTGGAGTGAGAGTCATTCCTCTGAACACAGCCAACCACGTCAGCCACAGGGAACGCTACTCAGGATAAGTAGGATCTGTGAGAACGTGGTGTGTCACAGGGAGGGTTAGTGCTGAGATAAAAAGTCTTAGGGCTACAACTAGGGAGTTACTGACCATCTATAACCATCTTGCCAAGAGGGTCCCTGAACACTGATGCCCTGCCAACAGGAACATATGTAGAGGTATGCAAAGTATTTATAATGAAACCCAAACCCATGGAAAGCTCATCTGGTTTCTGGCTTGGTTTGGTTACAAACCTGAATCTCAGGTTTGGTTCATTCAAATGTTCTTTGAAGTTCACCAGAAGGTTTTTGAACTTGAGCTGAGCACTGCGTGAACCTGGCCTGGATTTCAAGCAATTCTAAGCCATATAGAGAGCAAATTATGGCTAGGCTTTGAGCTTATCTCGGCTGATATTATAATATGCACATTTTTTACATGGGAAATTAAGGTTAGTAAAATGTGTTGCATAGAATGGCTTTGGCGTCAAATTCAACACAGACCATTGGCTTTGATGGCACTAACAGCCCTGTACTAGCCAGGAACCTAAATATGTATTTAGGATCCTAACTTTAGGCACCTAGACACAGATCCCCAAAGGTATTTAGATGCCTAAATACCACTGAAATCCATGGGAGTTAGGTGCCTACATATCTTTGAGGATCTAGGCTTCAGCTGTGAAAATTTAAGCCCAAGTGACTTACTTGTTCAACCTGTCTGTGCTTCATTTGCCCAATCTGTAAAACAGGTATTATCATACTTCTTACCTATCTCATGGGGATGTTGTGAGAATTAAGAACCCAATCCTGTTCCAATGAAAGTTTTGCCATTGACTTCAATGGGAATAATTCTGGGTCCTAATTAAGACCCCAGTTCAGCAAGGTGTTTAAGCATATGCCTAACTTTAAGCATGTGAGTAATCCCATTGACTCCAGTAGGACAACTTGTATGTTTAAAATTAGGTACATACTTCAACACTTTGTTAAACTGGTGCCTAAGTAATGTCTGAGACAATCAGAACTTTTCTCAAGATAATGTAACATATGAAAGATTAGCTGGGGATTTATGGCATCTCCACTATTAGTTGAGTGCAGGCTCCATTGGGCAAACTTACTGCAAGAAACTCAGTTAAACTTGCAGCAGATTTTGCATTGAATGAGGTAGAGGGTCTTTAGTGATTTTAAAATTATTTTCATTACTCCATTTTTGTATCAATCCAGGATGTAAGGGATTGTGGGTAGGAATCAGATTCTTATAGAAAAGACAATGTAGCTATTGATAGCAGTGGCCTGGCTGCTTTCTGTACAGTTTTCCGGGTCACACTAATAAATGACTAATAGATATCACAAGCATGTTACAGAAATGTGTAGCCTGTATTTCAGGTGGTTTTAAGCATGTCAGTAGAAGATGTTATAGGCAGCTATAAGCACCCTATTAAGCTGCTGGACTCTAGAACAATGCATTAATCCTATATAAACTATTAAAAAATGTGTCCTTTATACAAAGAGTGACCATTCTGATAGACTCTTGTATTAAGGAGACATGGGGGTGAGGGTTGTTTTCTTTTAGAAAAAAAACGTAACATAGTTTAGCTGGGAACAAAAAGAGGTTCTAAAGTCAGCTAGATTCAACTTAGTATTTAACTGATCAAAATCCATTCTGGAGTTACCATTTAGAATATCTCTTAAGACTTTCATCAGTGAAAAGCAACTAGTGTTTTCAGGATACACCATAAAAAGCAGTTTGTGAAATCTAGGTACTTCACAGAAAAGAATTTAGTAAAGAGAATAGAAAGAAGTCAGAGAAAGTCAACATTCTTCCAGAGAGCCCAGAATGAGCTGAAGATGAAGGGCCAGACTCATAGCTGTACCTAGGAAGTCAGGGTAGCTCCATTGACTTCACTGGAGCAATGCTGATTTGCACCCGCTGAGAATCTGGCTTGGAATGTTGGTTTGTTTGTTTTTAAAAGGGGAAGACAGGAATGAGATTAAGCAATAAGGAATTTAGGATAGGTTAGACCGGTGGCTCTCAACCTTTCCAGACTACTGTACCCCTTTCAGGAGTCTGATTTGTCTTGCGCACCCCAAGTTTCACCTCACTTAAAAACTACTTGCTTACAAAAATCAGACAAAAAAAAAAGTGTCACCGCAGACTGTTATGGAAAAATTACTGACTCTCTCATTTTCACTATAGAATTATAAATAAATTAATTGGAGTAGAAATATTGTATTTACATTCAGTTTATAGTTGTAGTGGTTTAATGGTGGCTCAGTGGGAGGCCACTCCGCCTCACTATGTCACGGGGCTCTGCCCACAGTCAGGGAATTAGCAGCAGAGTACATAGTCTGAGGCTCTAGCCCTGAGGCGGGGCAGAGCAAATAGTTAGGGCAATAGCAGTCTAGGGCCCCAGGCTCTCAGGCAGGGCGGGGCACCAACAGTTAAGGGGTTCTGGCCCACAGTTAGGGCAGAGCAGTGAAGCAGTCTAGGAATGCCCTGGGCCCTCAGGCAGGGCGGGGCACCAACCAATTAATGGGCTCTGCCTTACCATCAGGGCAGAGCAATAGTCAACCTAGGGGCTCAGACAGGGGTGAGCACCCAACACAGTCTAGGTGCTCAGGCCGGGGTGCTTCTCTGGCCCATGAGGCGGGGCAGAGCATCAGACAGTCTATTGCCTGACGTCTTGGCTCAGGCAGACAGCAGACAAACACAGGCCTCTTGGCATATGGTGAGGTGGCAGGGGATGCAGGCCTACCCGCCTCTGCTGCATCCCAGCCCAAGGCCCTAACAGTGGCGGGGTGGGGAATCCATCCGCAACATGACAACTGTGTTTAAGTCGCCCTAAAACCGGACTGGCATCAGCTGTCCCTGGGCCACTTCCTACCTTCCCCCCAGGGTGTTCCTGGGTCCCTGGGTGTCCTCTGTCTCTTCGGGGTAGGTGTCCATCGGCAGACCCTGCCACTCCTCAGGCTCCAGGTCAGTTGGCGGTGGCTGCAGTTCTGGCCAGACTTCAGCTCAGGAAGAGCTGTCTTCGGGCTCTACCTCTGGGAGCAGGCGGGAGGCATCAGTCTCCTCCAGCTGCTTCCTCCCAACTGAGCTACAGGGTTCAGCCTTTATACTTCCCTGTCTCGCCCTTTGACTTCTGGTGGGTGGGGTGAGCCCTCTTAGGCTCCACCCACCCTGGTTTAGCAGTTGACTCCTTCCCCTCTGGCTCAGTGGGAAGCTACTCCACCTCATCACGATAGTATATACAGCAGTATAAACAAATCATTGTCCTTATGAAATTTTAGTTTGTACTGACTTTGCTAGTGCTTTTTATGTAGCCTGTTGTAAAACTAGGCAAATATGTAGATGAGTTGATGTACCCCCTAGAAGAACTCTGCGTACCCTCAGAGGTTGAGAACCACGGGGTTAGAGGGATAGTAAATAGGCAGACTGCGGGCCAAATCTGACTCGCCAGATGCTTTTGAACAAAACCCTAAATCTTTTTTATTTACTTATTATAATTATTGGGGGTTTTTTTATTCTTTTCTCTGGAGTCTGAATCTTGACTATACCTTGGCCAAGAAATCTGGATCTTGACTAAAACTAATCGACTACCCCTGATTTAGACAATGGCTCTGTTAGACCTCTTGCAGTTGTGAGTCGCTTAAGGGCACAACAGTTTTTGGAAACTCGCAGCAGCAGCACAACGCACTTCCACTCCCCCCAACGCCACCAAAATGAATCAGGTTTTTTGCTCCTTTACTCCCATGAAACAAGAGGGTAGCCTAGAGCCCAACACTATTAGAAGTGAGGAAGCCAGTTAGATGGGCAAGTGAAACAACAGACAATGATGAAGTTGGCTCCCATCCTAGGGTTAATAAATCAACCTATTGGAGCTTTGAATGGGGATGTGTGAAAAGTCTTCAGATACCATGATGAGGGGTGTGATACAAGAACCTAGCTAGAATAGACTACCTTAGCCTTAGGTGTACATTGTTTTACTTGACTATTTAAATATCTAGCTCTTTTCCAACAGGATCTTCCCACAGATTCCATGAGCCAGATTCTCAGTTTGATTCGCTTCAATGGAGCTGTGCTCATTTACATCAGCTGAGGATCAGGCCCCACGTCTTTATGTAGCTGTTCTCTATTTTTTTCCCCTGGCTTTTTTCTTAGCCTGGCTCCTTTTATATCTGTGAAATATTCTGTACCTGATAGGGAAATTCCACTGAAAACAATAATAAACATTTACAAGGACACTTCACAGATGTAAAGCCTTTTAAGCTCTCATTACTAATGTTCAAAGTTAGGCTATTATTAACTAGTTCCCAATATTAAGGTAACATTAAAATCCCAAAGCAAAGAAAAAGCTTTTGCGAAGCTGCAACACTTGGACCAAATCTGATTGAGTCCCTCTAGATGATCTAATAACGTGCAAATCAGGTTCATGCAGCAGTGAGCAACTGGGAGGTCAGACCAAAGCTTGTTTCACAAAAGGGGGAAATGAAAGAAGCACAAAGATCCTCCTATGAAAAAAAGTACTGCATACTGGGGCTGCATCTGCAAAACTCAGTCACACAATGCAGCATGCTGGTGGGTTTCAAATGACACACGTTAATCATGTCTGGTGTTGGTAATGCAGACACCAAGTTGCTCCCTCTCCTCTACCACCACCCCCCTCTAGAAATTAATAGTGGTTTGGCTGCCTGCCAAGGCTTTCAAAAATAGATTGTGGAGCCCCTGAGAAAACGGCCAGGACTAAAAATAGTAGCAACGTTGGAGGAAAAAAAATACATGCTTTCTTGATGCTACAGCTCAGGGTCAGCTGCAAAACCCGGGGTTCCTTCAAGGACAATCAAGAAATTACAACACTCTGCAATCAATAAAAGCGTCTTCTCTGCCACCCATTCATGGTGACAGTCACCAGATCATCTTAGAGGGCAGAAAAATGCACACACACACTCATGCACCCCCCCACACACACACCACACAGAAAAGGTAATGGAAAATGGGGGAGAAGGAACAGCAGAATTCTAATGAGAGAGGAGAAGCTGGATGTGTTTTTCATTCTATGCACCGTATCTTGCAAAGACAGCAGCATTAATTAGAAGGGCACAATGCAGGTTGAGCTATAACACATCTCAGAGAGACTAACACCAACACCATTTGGCCAAAATCTACCCTCTGTGATCCAGATCAAGTGTTAGAGGTTGCGCAGATGAACTCCGTGAGGGGGAGTGGGGTGGAATCCTCCCTCAAAGGGTGCAAAGCTGTTCTGTGAAAGTTACTCCAGTCCATTGGCTAAAGTAATCACCATAGGCCAGATCTTCTGCCCTGACTTAAGTCCCTTTGTGCTACCAGACCAATGGGTCCTAGAGAGGCTGATGAAATTGCTCCAAGTATGCAGGAATCCTGGATTGGTGGTGTAAAGGTGTCATAACATTTCCTCCCCCCAAGTCTAGGGGGCATGTCTGGGGCAGCTCAGAGCAGCAAGGGAATGAAAAGAAGTGAAAAGGGGGTGTTTGATGGGATTGCCCTGTGGCGGCTCTAAATTGCACTAAGGATCAATTTAAGTCACAGCTTCCCCTGGGATTGGGGAGGCATAACAATTGCATAGATCTGCCTTTGACTTCCCCCACCCTTCAGCTGTGCTGAACATGAGCTTGGTTGAAGCTGAGGATTGTGCCCCCACAATTTTATCATGCTCCCGTGTAGCAGGGGATCTTCTGGGCTCATCTCTCCACAAAAGCACCTCCTGTGAACTGGCACACAGGAAACCCCCATGGAAGTGAGTGCAAGGCTGCTCTCTGACACTGTGTAGCAGAACCAACACCAGTTCTACCGCTCGGGGGTCTTTCATGTCCATAGAGAGGGCCTGGGGCAGGATTTGCCCCTTATTGAGTCACAAAACAGAGGCTTGACACTTGATACCTGGCACTCCTTTCCGTGAAATCTTCCTCCTCCCACCCTCTGAATCTCTCAAATGTCAAGGGGCCCAGCCCTGTTTGTTGTTGAGCATCTCTTGTGAGGTGCACAACAGCCTCATTTCCCACTGAGGGTTCAGCACCTTGCAGGATTGAGCACCTAGATGTCTCTGCCACTGGGCCTAAGTTTTACCCACTGTGCAAGAACCCATCCTATTCCTCTACGCAGGCACAGTGGGCTAAAAGGTGTTATGTGCCTGATTACTTTCTCTGCTCCAAGCAAATGGGGTGGGAACTGGATTGGCAGAAGCAGGGAATGGGCAGAACCTTGGCTCCACTTCCCCAACAAATGAGCCAGCAGAGCTGAGCAGTCACACTGGGAGTGGTCATTTACTGCTGGGATAGGTCAGCAGGAAATTTCTGCCCCCTAGAGCAAGGAGAGAGCAGGGAAAGAAGTGTGGCTTCCTGAGGCAGAGTCCTTTGCCTGGGATAGCACAGCAATGTGACCCCCTACCCCTGGAATGGGCTGTGCCCTCAGGACACAGTCTAACCCAGGGTAAATAGAGTACCACATAAGGGAGTGAGCCTACAAACCCACACACATGCAACTAGTTCTGATAAACTAGGGTGACCAGATGTCCTGATTTTATGGGACAGTCCAGATATGTGTGACTTTGTCTTATATAGGTGCTTATTACCCCCAACCCCCGTCCTGATTTTTCACACTTGCTGTCTGGTCACCCTGTGATAAACTCAGTACAAGTTCACTGTGAAGGCAACACAATAGTATGAAGCTGGGAATCAGACAGCCTGAGTTTTAGTCCCAGCCCTACTAGAGACTGCACTGTGTGACCTTGGGCTAGTCACCCAGGGCCATTTTCTGATGCTCTCACTTACCCTTAGTAGCATTTTATTCCACCCAGCATCCTGTGGACTTTAATGGGGCTCCTCATCGTGTAAGGCACTGCTGAATGGGACCACAGGTCTGAATCCTCTCTCTGATTCAGTTTTGCCATCTGTAAAACGGGGGGAAAGATTCTTACCCATCTTTTTGAAGTGCTCTGAGAAACTAGGATTAAAGACACTCTGTTGGTGTAAAGCATTATTCTTGTGTACTTATTAATAGGAGTTTGCAGGAT
The DNA here is from genome assembly GCF_011386835.1 of Chrysemys picta bellii. Lineage (NCBI taxonomy): Eukaryota > Metazoa > Chordata > Testudines > Emydidae > Chrysemys > Chrysemys picta. Next base: position 133,882,349 of record NC_088791.1, read on the forward strand.
TGGGCTCTAACACAGAAGCCAAAAGAAAATCTATTTTGAATTGCATTCTGTTAAGTTGCTAAAATATAGTTTAATAAAATGGATGGAGTGATTTATTTAAGGGATCGGATAATGGAGAATGGCAAATACATACAAATAACAGAGCACAGATAAAACAACAACAAAATGTCACTGAAACTGAAGACTAAAAACCACCCACAGGTCCAATGCTCATATGGAAAGAAGATAAGTACCTAAAGACAAATACACAACCCTCCCAGACGTACGACAAAAGATCACATATAAAGATCATTTTAATAGATGCCCTTTTTACAGAGCAATGTAGGAACCAAATTCTTGATTCCCACTCCTCATTACTTTTGGCAACAGAGCAAAATATACATCATATCAAGTCTAATTTTGCATGCAAATATACTTTGGTAAGAACCAGGCTTTTGTTGAATCGTATATCCCTTATATTCCAAATGTATTATTTATTTGTATTTCTCACTGTCACTCTGCCATGCTTGGGAAACAATACTGGAGCCCTCTGGTGGCCAAAAAGTACTTTTCAGAGTAGTAGCCATGTTAGTCTGTATCAGCAAAAACAAGGAGGTGTCCTTGTGGCACCTTAGCTGAAATCCAACATCTCTCTGGAAAAGCCATTGAATAATTAGCAGCTTCCTGTGGTTAATCTTTTCCTAAGGTAGCTGCAAAATGCAATCCAAGGAGTCTGCTTTTCTTTTTGGCAGCTGTTCTACAAACATCGGTTCTGTGTATAAGTTTTGTTTACTTAAGCACTTAACACAGTTTTCTTTCTATAATACAATATTCCCCAAGGGGTAGACTCAGCAGAAGCTGGGCCCAGCATCTGGGGTGCACCAGGCTGTGGGATCCCCTAACGCTGGCTCTCTGCAGTGCAACAGCACAAACTTTATTGGATTACCGTATTCCCACTGAATTTACTGGCCCAGTTCCTTGGACAGGGAACTCCACAAAGAAAGGAAGGAAAAGGTAAAAGATGACAGAAGTCAGTTATGCACCAAATTCTCTTATAGCTCGGCAACTCCTTTGAAGTCAAATGGGATTGTATAGATATAAGTTACAACATAAAATGCATAGGCTGAATTATTTCTTGGCAACCCCACTGAAGTTAAAAGATGCTTGTAACAGACGGGGAAATTTGGCCCCAGAGATGGGGCAAATCCCAGTTCCAAAACGAGTCCCAGGCGACTCTTGAAAAATACTGATTAGTCTGGAAGGAATCAGCCGTTTTGGAAATATAACAGAAAATATATAGAAAAGTAAGATGCACAGTAATCATCAATCACTGGCAGCAGTCAGTGTCAAATGTTGCAGGTGCAGGCAAAAATTCCTTATAATGCCCCTGGCCCTAAAGGAATGTTTCTTGCAGGTTAATAATAGATGTGATGACTCATATTTTCTTTGAACCTGATGCTACAACTTTTAATTTACACGAGTAAGTAATCAATTTCGGTGGTACTATCCATGTGAGTAAGCCATATCCATGTGAGTAAGGGCTGTCACATAACATAATCGAACATCCTTTCAAAACCTGCTGCTGCATTTTTCTGATATCTTCCTCCAGAAATGTGTTCCTCAGATCGACTATTTGCTACCTAGAAAAATATTTCCCTCAACTGGGTTTTACATTTACTATGTGTTAATTTTAACCAGTATCCCTTGTTCTTATAGTATGGGAATTAAGGCCTGATCCTGCAACCCTTTATTAGGTTTGTAAGCCTCACTTGTACAAGTACCCCATTTAGGCCAAGATGATTACCTCTGTGAGTAATGATAAATAATAATGTCACAGAGCTTTTTTTCATCATTAGAACACAAAGGGCTTTACAAAGGAGGTAAGCATTATTATCCCCATTGTACAGATGGGGAGACCGAGGAACACAGAGCTGAAGTGACTTCAGTGGGAGTCAGGCACCTAAACACCTTTAAAAATCTGGCCCTTGGTCACTCTGCCTCAACTCCTCAGATGTAAAGTGGGGATAATATTATTTCCCGACCTCACAGGAGCATTGTGAGGATAATTACTTGAGTGGGTCAGAAATTTTCTGATAGAACATTTTTGTAGGAAAATGCTGATTTGTAGAAATCTGAATATTCCAATGGGACATGAGGATTTTGACCAAATTCCAATGGAAACCAGGTAGGATTCCGGTGGAAGGCAGCCTGATATGCAGGTTAGGAAACCAGCCTGCATATCAGCTCATCTGCCTGCTCATCTGCCTTGCTCCTTGGCAGACCACCTAGTGGGTTGCTGGGAAGCCTGGGTTTCCAGACTTCCAGGTCCTCGGCAGCACTAGCTCCCAGCTCCTCAGCATCATCAGTAGCCAGGGCTTCCAGGGTTGCCAGTTATGGGGCCAGAGCTCCCAGGATCTCTGACTCCGAGGGGCCTCTGGCTCCCAATTTCCCACTTGGCAGGCTCCCCAGGGAGCATGGTGACCAGTTCCCTGGGCTGTCCTCCTGACCATGAAAGCAGGCAGTGATTCCACACAAAACATTCTGAAATTTTTCCATCCACTACAGATTTTTTTTTTCAAAATCTCAGATTATTTCACAGCATAGAAAATCCTATTACTTATCAGCTGTAACAATTACATTAAAGCTTGAAATGCACTCAGATACCACAGTGATGGGGGCCACATAATTATCATAGATAGTTGATGCTTGGTTCTTTTAACTCTGTTTTTGTGTGATCCCTCTGTGTTCCACCTGGCACATCGAGCAGTACAACTGGTCAAAACTTGGATTTTCTGTTCCATGGGGAATACCAACATTTTGACATTTCCTTCAGTCCTGAATGGGAACTAAAAGTCAACATTTTGACTGAACAACATTTCTGAAAAATATGGCTTCAGAAATATCAAAATGACTTAAAGAGAATGTTTAAATGGATTGAAGCACTTTCATTTTGACTTATATATTATAAATTATATAAATTTAACAATTTTGATTAAATCAATATGTTCCTTGATTTTGTCAAAATGAGCATTTTCCCAGGGAAAACTGTTCCATTCTGAAAATGTTCAGCCAGCTCTATCGACCGCTTGGACCCCAGGGAAATTACACAAAAAGATGAAGGTCACGTTCTCTACTATAGTTTCAACCACGTTCAGTGGATATCCACTCTGGATCACAAAATCTGCTACATCCAGCTACATAGTGCCTATAAGCACCTGTGCTCCGAGGGACAAGCACACCCAACCACACTTCTGTCCCCTTTGCCAAACTCTATCACCCAATGACAAGCTTCCCTAAACTGATCCCCAATTACTAAAACCCTTTTGCATCCTTCTGATAAGCCCCTGCAAGCTGATCCCTCAGTTGCCATAACCTCCCACCCCTTTTTGCTCATGACAATCTAATGCATGCACACACATACGTGCAGACCTTAACACACACCCACACACATGCACACACACACACACGGTAGAACGACCAACTCAGACATACCCCTCACACATTTGTATAGGTTCTTTCACACCTTTGCTCACTCAGTCACACATGCCCCCATCGCACATTAGATCTAGCATCTTTAATATGAGGCAGTGGTTCCCAAACTGGGGTTCGTGAACCCCTGGGGGTTCGCAAAATGTTACAGAGGGTTCTCGGGAAAAAATTCCCTAATGGCGGACAGAGCTGTCCCTAGAGACCCCGGGCAGCACGAGGCCAGCAGCCCGGAGCCCCTGGACTTCCAAGAGCTAAGCAGATCAAAGCAAACATATCTATCACACTGAGGAGATTTAAATTTCAAGACCCCTTATAAGAAATGGAAAGGGAGGTAGATATTTTTGCTGTTTTTAAAATTAAATAGGCAGCTTGTATTATTTTTAAAATTATTATGAAGAACAAGTTTAAGCTTTGTTGTAACGTGCGCTGTTTGCCTGGACTGCTCAAGACCTGAATGCTTATGTAGGAGGAACTCTTTTAGTTGGCTTCTTAGGCCATGTCTACACTACGAGAGTAGTTCGATTTTACTTAAATCGAATTTTTGGAATCGATATTGCAAAGTCGAACGTGTATGTCCACACTAAGGACAGTAATTCGACTTTGTGAGTCCACACTAACGGGGAAAGCGTCGACATTCGAAGCGGTGCACTGTGGTCAGCTATCCCACAGTTCCCGCAGTCCCCGCTGCCCATTGGAATTCTGGGTGTAGCCGCAAAAGCCTTCTGGGTAAAAAAAATGTGTCCAGGGTGCTTTTGGGTAACTGTCGTCATCCGTCCATCACTCCCGCCCTCCCTCCCTGAAAGCGCCGGCAGGAAATCAGTTCGCGCACTTTTCTAGTCAGTGACAGCGCGGACGCCACAGCACTGCGAGCATGGAGCACGCTGCGACCATCGCTGCAGTTGTGGCCGCTCTCAACGCCTCGCAGCTTATCATACACCTTTCCCTGAGGCAGATGCAGATAAGTCAGGCGAGGAGGCTACGGCACCGCGGTGAGGGCCTGAAGTCTGAGAGTAGCACAGACCTCTCAGAAAGCACGGGACCCAGCGCCGAGGACATCACGGTGGCAATGGGTCATGTTGATGCCGTGGAACGGCGATTCTGGGCACGGGAAACAAGCACTGAGTGGTGGGACTGCATAGTGCTGCAGGTCTGGGATGAATCCCAGTGGCTGCGAAACTTTCGCATGCAGAAGGGAACTTTCCTGGAACTTTGTGAGTTGCTGTCCCCTGCCCTGAAGCGCAATGACACCCTGATGCGAGCAGCCCTGACTGTCCAGAAGCGAGTGGCCATAGCCCTCTGGAAGCTTGCAACGCCAGACAGCTACCGGTCAGTCGCGAACCAGTTTGGGGTGGGCAAATCTACTGTGGGGGTTGTTGTGATGCAAGTAGCCAACGCAATCGTTGATGTACTGCTGCCAAAGGTAGTGACCCTGGGAAACGTGGAGGCGATCATAGATGGCTTCGCAGCGATGGGATTCCCAAACTGCGGTGGGGCCATAGATGGAACTCACATCCCTATCCTGGCACCGGACCACCAGGCCAGCCAGTACATTAACAGAAAGGGCTACTTTTCCATGGTGCTGCAAGCACTGGTGGACCACAGGGGACGTTTTACCAACATCTACGTCGGATGGCCAGGCAAGGTTCATGACGCTCGTGTTTTCAGGAACTCTGGTCTGTTTAGACGGCTGCAGCAAGGTATTTACTTCCCGGACCACAAAATAACTGTTGGGGATGTGGAGATGCCTATAGTCATCCTCGGGGACCCAGCCTACCCGCTAATGCCCTGGCTCATGAAGCCCTATACTGGCGCCCTGGACAGTGAAAAAGAACTCTTCAACTACCGGCTGAGCAAGTGCAGAATGGTGGTGGAGTGTGCTTTTGGCCGTCTCAAGGGGAGATGGAGAAGCTTACTGACTCGCTGTGATCTCAGCGAAACCAATATCCCCATTGTTATAGCAGCTTGCTGTGTGCTCCACAATCTCTGTGAGAGCAAGGGGGAGACCTTTATGGCGGGGTGGGAGGTTGAGGCAAATAGCCTGGCTTCTGATTACGCACAGCCAGACAGCCGGGCGATTAGAAGAGACCAGCGGGACGCGCTGTGCATCCGGGAGGCTTTGAAAGCTAGGTTCCTGAGTGAGGAGGGTAACCTGTGACTTTTAAGTTTGTGTACAGAGAAGCTGAACCTGCCCCCGTGTCTTTACCCAGTTAATGTTGACTATCCTCTCCAGTTACATACCCCCTTCACCCCCTTCCAACACACGTTTCGAAATAAAATCAGTTCTACTTTGTTAATGAACACCGTTTTCTTTACTACTGTTTTCGCGGGAATTTTTTAAAACTGGGACGCAGACTGTGGTGGGGAGGGGGTGTAGTGTAATGACGCAAATGAAGCTTCTAAACTCAAGGATTGACAGGCTCCGCTGTGGTGGGCTGCTTGTTTCAACGGAGCCTGTCACCCCTCCTGATCGGGACTGTGTGTATGGGGGGGCTATGTGACTTTGTGGCAGGGGGAGGACGGTTACAGATCTCCTGCTGTGTGGCTCTGTGATCCTGCATAAGGTCCGCCGCTTACGATCTGTAACTGCCCTCCCCCGCCACAAAGTCACAGAGCAACCCACCCTCCACCACATAACACGAAAACCACCTCCCAGACTGACCAGGGTAACTAGTAACTGCACTGTGTATGTGCCCTGCTGCTGTACCTGCCCCCGCCTATGTACCCTGCCAAAGGTGACTGTCCTGTCCAATTACCAACCGCCTTTCCCCTCCTCCTCCAAAAGAACATGATGGAAACAGTAGTTAACAGAAACTTATTTTTTATTATCAACTACACATGGAACTGGGAGGTGAAACTTGGACGGGGGCTTGTGTCAGGCGGGAAGGAAAGAACTTGTCAAATTTTGGGGAATGAGAGCCTTCTGCTACTACCCTGTTTCCCCGAAAATAAGACATCCTCCGAAAATAAGGCCTACTTACAGTTTTGCCTCTCGTTGTAATATAAGGCATCCCCCCGATAATAAGACCTCCCCGATAATAAGGCATCCACCGATAATAAGGCATTTTTCATTTCTGAAAAATAAGACATCCCCTGAAAATAAGACCTAGCGCATCTTTGGGAGCAAAAATTAATATAAGACACTGTCTTATTTTCGGGGAAACAGGGTAGTGCTCTCTGCAGGGGTGGAGTGAGAGTTAGCAGGGACTCTGCCGCCCCTCCTTCTTTGGACTTTGGGTGAGGTGGGTATGGGACTTGGTGGCGGGGGAGGGCGGTTAGAGATAGACTGCAGCGGGGCTCTGTCCTCCCGCCTCCGTTCCTGCAGAACATCCACAAGGCGCCGGAGCGTGTCCGTTTGCTCCCTCAGTAGTCCAAGCAGCGTTTGAGTCGCCTGCTGGTCTTCCTGCCGCCACCTCTCCTCCCGATCCATGTTTGCTTGGTGCATTTGGGACAAGTTCTCCCGCCACTGGGTCTGCTGTGCTGCCTGAGCTCGGGAGCAGGCCATAAGCTCCGAGAACATGTCCTCCCGTGTCCTCTTCTGCAGGGTGTGATGCCAGGCTAGGTTGTGAGACAGTCGCAGATGTGGCTGTGGGAATGGGAAAAAGGGAGTGAATTCCTCAGAAAGATAAATGTAGTTGTGAACAAAGAACATAGTCTTTCTCTGTGAACAAGACCATGCACAGCACCTATCACATGCGCACTCAGCACAAGGTCGAATTCTTGGCCTTCGCATTCAGTGCCTGGGGTCTTGCACAGCACATTTGAGAAGCGGGGCAGCACAACGGAATTTCTGTTGCAGGCAGACATGGTAAGCCGTAGACTTGTGGCAGCTTAAAACTTTAATATTAGCACTGGCCTCATTTCACATTGAAAGCAATGTCAGTCCCTGCTGCCAGCAATCCGGCAAGCAGGAACTCTGCCCCTGTCCCACCCCCTCGCGGCTGTCCCCGGGAATGATCCCTGTAGGCTGCCCCTCTCCCGCCTCCACCGCGTGGCTGCAAACCAGCGGTTACAGTTCTGTAAAGGAACGGGCAAGCAGTCCCAACACTAACATTCCCCTACCTAATTCAAAGCAGGTCACCATGAGCGACATCACCCTGATGAGGATCTCTGACAGCGAGAAAGAGAGAATGCTCCGGGAAAGTCTCCAAAGACCAGGGCCGTATGCTGCCTTGCTGTGCAGAGCAATGATTCCCGAGTACTTGATTGTCTCGTGGCGCGGCAACGTGTCGTACTACGGAGGATCCAATAAGGCCGCTCTCCCCAGGAACCTGATGCAACGGCTTTCCAATTACCTCCAGGAGAGCTTCATCGAGATGTCCCAGGAGGATTTCTGCTCTATCCCCGGACATATAGACCGCATTTTACTCTAGCTGCAGTAGCAGGGACTAAACAGTAGAGCGGCTTGGGCAGGACAATCATGCAAAACCGGACATTGCTAGATTTTTTTTCAATACTTGCACTGCCCATGACTGAACCGTTAAGCGCCTAGGGCAAAGTAATCATGAACAACCCATTTTTTTAATTCTTAATATTCCTGTTCTGTTAAAAATAAATGTTTAGATGTTTACAACACTTACTGGCTGATCCTTCCCCAGATTCTGTGTCCGGGGTAACGGCTGGGGACGATTGGTAGGGGATCTCTGTAAGGGTGATGAAGAGATCCTGGCTGTCGGGGAAATCAGCGTTGTGAGCGCTGCCGACTGCCTCGTCCTCCTCATCTCCTTCCTCATCTTCCCCGTCCCCTAACATGTCCGAGGAACCGGCCGTGGACAATATCCCATCCTCAGAGTCCACGTTCAGTGGTGGGGTAGTGGTGGCGGCTGCACCGAGGATGGAATGCAGTGCCTCGTAGAAACGGGATGTCTGGGGATGGGATCCGGAGCGTCCGTTTGCCTCTTTGGTCTTCTGGTAGCCTTGTCTCAGCTCCTTGATTTTCACGCGGCACTGCGTTGCATCCCGGCTGTATCCTCTCTCTGACATGTCTTTAGAGATCTTCTCATAGATCTTTGCATTCCGTTTCTTGGAGCGCAGCTCGGAAAGCACGGACTCATCGCCCCACACAGCGATGAGATCCAAGACTTCCCGATCAGTCCATGCTGGGGCCCTCTTTCTATTCTGAGATTGCACGGCCATCACTGCTGGAGAGCTCTGCATCGTTGCCAGTGCTGCTGAGCTCGCCACGATGTCCAGACAGGAAATGAGATTCAAACTGGCCAGACAGGAAAAGGAATTCAAATTCAAATTTTCCCGGGGCTTTTCCTGTGTGGCTGGTCAGAGCATCCGAGCTCGTACTGCTGTCCAGAGCGTCAACAGAGTGGTGCACTGTGGGATAGCTCCCGGAGCTATTAGCGTCGATTTCCATCCACACCTAGCCTAATTCGACATGGCCATGTCGAATTTAGCGCTACTCCCCTCGTCGGGGAGGAGTACAGAAGTCGAATTAAAGAGACCTCTATGTCGAACTAAATAGCATCGCGGTGTGGACGGGTGCAGGGTTAATTCGATGTAACGGCGCTAACTTCGACATAAACGCCTAGTGTAGACCAGGCCTTAGATACCTTCATGCTGTTTCACATCTGATACTCCTTGATGAAACATAGGAGCCTTGTCTTATAACAGGCTTATTCAAAGTGATACAAGCTACGAAAGTGAGATCTTGGAAGAGTGTTGCTGCTTTCATAACGTAATAAAAATACTGTAATGATTAATAATAAATAGTGTGTAATAAGCATGTCACAAAAACAAATGTTATATTTCCAAGATCACTGCTTTTATAATTTATACTCAGGTAAAGGAGAAAATCCCTGGAAATATTCATTTTTAAGAGGGGGGTTCACGAGACTTGACTTTTTAGTGAAAGGGGTTCACAGGTTGTTGAAGTTTGGGAACCACTGATATGAGGGGATCATATCAGGTCATATCAGCCATAATGTAAAGTATGCAGGAAATACATTCTAAGCAGCTGTAGACGTGTGGCCCACTTCTCCTCTCATTGACACTGGTGTAAATCAAGGGTAATTCTGCTGGAGTCGGTGGAGTTACCCAACGGTAAAACACAGTGGAAGTGAGAGTCAAGTGAGTGGAAGTCAGAGTCAGACTGTTCAATAAGAGAGGAGCCTGAGCTGCAAGGATTTGCTCTTCCAAAGCTCAGGCATGTGCAGATCAGGGGCAGGGGTTAGTTCAGGCCCATGACTCATGTAAACACATTACATATGCTTCTAGTAGTGGGTAGCATCCACTACCTTAGGGCCGAGTTCAGAGTGATGCAAGCTAGTCTCCCTTTACACTACCTGAGGCCCCTTTCCATTCATCTAGATATCCCTAATCCTATTCACACCCACTCTATAAAGAAATCCAGGCTGGTCCAGTTTATACACAGAGGAGCAGGAGAAGGTATATGTTTAGGTAGGGTGGATGCTTTGTTAACATATGCTATCTGCTAGCTCCTTGGCCTGTGAGTTAGATGAGTGTAGACTCTTTGCACATGGGAGAGTGGGTATAAATAGGTCTAAGGGAGTTTAAGTGAAGAGAAATGCGGGGAGAGGAGCTCTGCCATCATCTTATGTGTCTCATAGATTTGGCCCTCTTTATCCAAAGACTGTGTGCATTACTACATATGTATGGATCTGTGAGTGACTGCATGTGAGCCAGAGAGCACCTCCCACTGCGAAGCATTCTTCTGTTTCACAGAGAAGATCATTCTGGTGCTTCAAGGGGGTACCCAGGGTTGTCAGGTATATTGCTACCTCCTGCCCTTATTGTGAGGGAGCCTTGTCTGTGCCTGCCAGGGATCAGTACCCTGAAACCACCAGTCACAGGCAGCACAAGTACTTCTCTCTCAGCCCAGACAGGCTCCGCTGTCCCTTTGCAGTTTAGTGATAGTTACACTACAATCCCTGGGTCATCTGAGAGTCCCCCTGTAGGGTCCAGCCCCTTATCCACTGAACACTCATAGAATTATCAGGCCCGCTGTTCCCAAAAGAACAATATACCACATTTTATTAGTTACACCTTAGATCTCTGCTCTGCTTAATACACAGCACTTAGGTATGTTTATAGTAAAAACAAGAATAAGTTTATTTAACAAAGAATAGAGATTCAGAAAGAAGCAAGTAGGATTAATGAAAACAAATGGTTCCATATAAAACAAAATCAGAACACACATTCTAGAGCCTAAAGTAACATGATGCCTTCTTGTCTAATAAGATACTCTTACCCCAAAATTCTTCTCACAGTATTTTTCAACGTGGATGACTGAGATTCTTCTTTCACGAGACCAAGACCATTGGCAGCTAATCTATTTTGACGAAGGATGCCGGGTAGCATTCCCTGAAATGCTTCCAGTTCCATGCACAGGGCCAATTAGACAGGCAGAACTGCGGGGTCTCAAAGAATGGATGAGACAGTGATGTTGGGAGGAAGGCTTTATGTTTATTAGGAACTGGGTAACCTTTTGCAAAAGGAGGAGCCTATGCGGGAAGGACAGGCTCCACAGAAACCAAAACAGAACCAGGCTGTGGGCATGTCAAATTTAAAAGGTCATAGATGAATTTTTGAACTAAAGGCTTGGGGAAAGCTGACAGAGGAGGAAGCACACACAGTTCAGACAGAGACATCCATTAGGGGAGGATTTATTAAAGGGGATACTCTATATCCCAGTAAAGAGGAGAGGATAACAGTTGCTAAAGTACAGGCAGGACCTGAAGAGGAACAGTCAAATGAAAAAGAAGGCAGCTTCATTTAGCCACAGAACTGACACATCACAGTTAGCAATAGGGCAAACATCCCATCTCCCGCAACAGTCCTGCTAATGTGCCTCAGACCTGCTCTGGAAGAAGCTCCTCTAGAGAGCAGAGTTGAGTTCACTCGCCAGGAATAATGAGAACTTGTCCTTTGGGTGAAGACTTTCAAATTCATTAGCCGCAATGGTGGCTGTTGATGTAGCCAAAAAACCCATTAGCAACTGCAGTGAGCCCCCAACTCACTTCACATCAAACAGCTGTCAGATGATAATGACTTCTGGTTTCTCCTTGGAGGGGACAGCAAACATATTCCTCCTTAATGAGCACATGCACCAAGGAGATGTGGGAACTGGGAAGTGCAGGGAGTCTGGAAGGTCTGTACATGAAAGGGTACGTTCACCATTAAGTCCCCAGTGACAAGTGCCCCCAAGCAACCCCCTTACTGTATAAACTGTCTGCACTTCCCAGTCAAACACCTCCAATCAAACATCTCTCAGCTGCCAAACCTCTCACACAATCCCCAGGACAATTTTTTTCATGTTATGTTCACAGCATACACAAAGAGAAGTTAGATTAAAAAACCCATCAAATATTCTTGCTAGAAGATTGCAATGTAACATTACTTTGTTTCTTAGAATCAGGAACACTAACACAACAAGTACCAAAACCAGAGAGACAAAGCAGGTTGCTCCCTAAGGCAAAGAGGCACAACTCACCCCAGCTTGCTCTCGACTGGCTCTTCGCAGAGTGACTGCTGAAGACCCTGATCACATGCTTCCCTACAGAGCCCCCTATCCTGCAAGAACTTACAAGTTGAAATTATAGCTTGTAATGGTAAAGCAGTTTTTAAAATACCACACCTCAAACTACCACATCTTACAACCCTCAACCTGATCTCCTAGCTACCAAGTCTCCTCACACCTCTTCCACATGCCATTAAGGAATATATTCCTGTTTCAAAACTCCAATCTCCCTATGTATAAACACATACCTCCCAGCATTTCCAGTGCCTGAAGCGGGATAGCTCCTGCTCCAAGGGAAGGGAGGTGGTTTCATAGTTGGGCCTACAAATTTAACCTAATTTTGAGGTCAACTGTAAAAAGTACATGAAAGTTCATGAGACATCACAATAAGCTATAATAATAAATGTTGTCAGGAAAAGGTACAAAGGGGAGACAAGCTACATTAGTCCAAACAAAAAGGCCTATTGCTATAACTCAAGGACTGTGTTAAGGTCATGCTTGATAAACAAAAAACCACAAGACTAGAAATTAATTAACCAAATTGGTGTGTCAGATACAGGAGCACCGGAACCTCCCTAAAAACGTGTGTGCGGGGCACTGGTTCATGAACTGTGGCCCCTCCTGATACTGCCCCTTCCCCTGAGACCCCACCCCCACACCATTCCTTCCCCCCAAGGTCCCGCCCCCATCTCACTCCTCTCCACCCTCTCCCCATCACTTGCCCTTACAGCTGGGAAAAAGTGATGAGGCCATAGCCCTCTGCCCGCTCTCCCCCCCCCCCCCCCCCCCGCCAGTGTTCCAGCACCCCTGCTCAGATATTAGACCTAACTGGCAGACAAAATAATGAGGGGATTATTCCCTTTGTGGGTCCTTAAAGAGTTTTGGGAGAAAAAATGGCTACTGAAGTGCGCATCACCATCATGGCTGTTATACTCCCAGTCTCCTGGGACCTCAGGCCTTTATCACCATGATCCAGAGAGATGTCCTGACCAGACCAGGCTAGAGAGAGGGACCCAGATGACATTGTCACCTCTACTGGCTCTAGCTGAATCCCAAACACCACCTGGATGAAACAAGATAAGACTTTAACAACAGCAACAACAATTCCATCCAATCCCATCTAACTTTTCTTTTCCTTGAAAGGACGTTATTGCCATCTAAGACACTGCCAAACAAGGGGGGTGGGGGGGTTCCTTCTAAAAACTCTCCCAGGCTAAAGGGAAAGGGAACAGGGGATGTTATTAAAATGAAAGCCTTACTTAATACCTTGTATTTCAAATACTTTACCTGTTCTTCCTTCTTTTCTTTATCTTTAATAAAAGGCAAAAATGATGTTTAATGGTGTGTTTGTCATGGTACTAAGCAGGCAGAGGTCTCTGTATATCAAACCCTGAACCTTGTCTAGCACTGTTTAATGTTGGCCTGTGACTGGATTATGTTAACACCCCTGGCCCGTAAATTAATACAACAGATGCCCGGGGTGGGGGTTGCAGAGCAAACCCAGCCAGCACTACCCTGCAGCGGCAGCTCCTGTCCCACAGGACTGGTTAGACTTGGCTGGAACAGTCTGAGTGCATGCTGGACTTAGAGAGAGGAGGGGTTGGAAAGGCCTGTGTGGGGCTGGGCTGGGAATGAGGAACAAATGGAAGAACAAGGAGGAGATGGGCTGCAAGGGAGATGGAGGAGTAGGTCACAGTGCCCCGTGGAACAGGAGAGGCTTCAACTGAGACAGGAGATGTGGATCAAAGTGGGACAGTCCCGCGAAACCTGGGACTGTTGGGAGGTCTGTAAACATGCATGCACATACTGAGAGAAATAGAGTACAATGACACATACACAGACATGTGTTAGCACACAAAGTGACATACATACCTATAAAGACAGATACACATGCCCCCACATACATTAGAGTAGTGACACAAGAGTATAGTCTCACATGCTCACAGTTACACACATGTACTGCCAGAGACATATATGTACACAGTAACACAAGCAAGTGACATGTCCACACATTGGCATGCATATACACACACACACACACTTTCATGCACAGAGGACTATGATGACATACAGATGTCAAGGTTCCCTCCCACTCTGAACTTTAGGGTACAGATGTGGGGACCTGCATGAAAGACCCCTAAGCTTATTTACTAGCTTAGGTTAACAGTAAGCTGCCACCACCAAGAGTGTTCCAAATCTTAAGGGAGAGCCACTTGGAACTCTGCCCTTCCCCAAATATTTCCCAAGTCCCTAAACTCCCCTTTCCTGGGCAGATTTGAGACTAATTCCTCCCCCCCTCCCCCCAAGTCCTTACACCCCTTTTCCTGGGTAGGCTTGAGAGTATACCCTCGCCAATTAGTCCTGGTGAACACAGTGGATCTTAAAACAATGAAAAAATCAATAAGGTTCTTAAAAGAAGAATTTTAATTAAAGAAAAAGGTGAAAAGAATACCTCTGTGAGATTAGAATGCAAAATAATCTTACAGACAAATTTAAAACACAGAGGCCCTCTGGGGAAAACTTTAAAGTTACACAAAGAACCCATTTTTATCCTCCCTCTGTTTTGCAAAATAAATCACAAATAGAAAATAAAAGTAATCTAATAATTCCTTCCCTAAATGCTCACTACCCTATAGGAGTGGGATAGCTCCTTCTTTCTCTGTCTCCGGCAAAAGCACACACCCAGCACAGACAAAAGACTTTTTCCCCTTCCAGATTTTAAAGTATCTTGTCCCCTTATTGGTCCTTCTGGTCAGGTGTCAGCTAGGTTATGTGAGCTTCTTAACCTTTTACAGGTTAAAGAGGAATCATCCCTTAACTGTATGTTTATGACAACAGATATACATGCTAACAAACAGAACAAGCACAAAACATCCAGGTAGACAAAAACAGACACACGCACAGAGACATGCAGGATCAGATGCACAGACAGAACAGCTGCATACATGTACACATGTGACTGAGCTAACAAACTAAGTTTATAACATAAAGTAGCGTGATGCCATCCAGGCAAGAGAGGAACTGAAGTAGTTTCTTATGTCCCAGGAACATAGATTCACTGTGAGCTTTAGTTCACAGATTCTGTGTCCTGCAACATACGTACTTGATAAATGCCATGTGATTGCCATCAGGGTGACCACTGCCTGTCCCCAACATTGAGAGGTTCTGCCAATTTTTTTAAACAGATTTGCCCTGGCCTTTATGTCCTGAGCTCTTTCGCCCATCATGTGTGACCCAAGCAAGGGCCACTCACAATGCCAGTCTATACACAGCCATGCTCCCTCACCAGCTCGGGAAAGACCAATGCCACATAAGAGTCTGTTTCAGGTCTGGCCTCAGGGCACAATTTATTGATTAACCGAAAATGAAGCAAAATGTCCAAATAAAATAGTTCCTCTGCTCAACATGGGCTACAGTTCACAGCTGCGTTTCCTTCACTTCTCTCAGCCCCTCACCCTGTCCTTGCCCTGACCCAGGAACTACTGCAGGAGCCTTCCTGCTCCCTGCACTTTTTGCTCCCTGGGAGGCACCCAATAGTTGGGTTTTTCCCCTGGCTCCAAGACCTATTACAGGAGCCTCCCTGCAGTTCTCTAGCTCCTCTGAGCTCCTGCTGGTCTTCAGAAGGACCAGGTGCCATTCAGGCTATCACTTGACTGCTAGCCCCACAGCTTCATCTGGGAGGTAGCAGATCAGTCACAATCAGGCTGAGCCCACCTCCCTTTAAAGGGGCCAGTGACCCTGTGACATAGTCCTTCCACTCTCTGGTCCTGATTCACCACTGCCTCACTCCAGTTTTATTCCTGTGTAATTCCATTCACCATACACAAGTGCACAATGCAATAACACAACTGTGTATTAGATGGTCTGAATGTAAGGCTGGGAGAGTCTAGCTTGAGGGGCACTAGACTTAGGGGTTGCCAACCCTCCAGGATTGTCCTGGAGTCTCCAGGAATTAAAGATTAAACTTTAAATAAAGATTATGTCGTGTGATGAAACCTCCCAGGAATTCATCCAACCAAAATTGGCAACCCTAACTAGACTAGATCTAGCCTCAGTCTGCCCCTGGCCGACTGACCTGAGCCATCATGAATGGGAGGGCATACTGGGCCCCATTTAAGGGTATTGCACCCCCCAGTTTGCCATGCTCTCCCTCAGCCAGACTGCCTCAGGGGCTCCCATGTGCATGGATCGCTCCATATACACATTCAGATATGGGCTGCAGCTCACCAGCCACAATATAAACTTTAAATGTTTACAGGCCTTTAAAAATACCCTTAAAAAAAGTGAACAATTGGCACTGGGAATAAAACTCCACTGTGATGTCACATCCAGCTGATATTGCATTGCAACACAGTGAAACTACTTACACATGAAGTCGTGACACAAAATTGTGTGTTTCACAGAGCATGTCTCAAAACAGACTCCTGATTTTACCAAGAAAGCTGCAATTGTTACTTACAAAATGTTCATCAGCTTGATTTATTTTCATTTGTAGATCTGTTTGTTTTATATGTACATTTGAAAGCATGTATACAAGATACTGTTGATTAGACTTATGGTAAGAGGAAAAGGTTTTGAGATGTATTCATACTTGCACCCCTCCCCCACCCCCCTTCAATGGGCGTTAAACAGAGCAGCTGTTTCAGGCAGCCTGGCAGCTGTTTAGGCTCTCTCTAGTGGCACTGTGTGGAATTCCATTTAACAAAGCATATGTCTCCTGGTCTTCTACTGTAATTAGGCCTTGGCTACTGCAGAAAAGTTTTGGGGGCATAGCTATACCAGATTGGCAGTATAGCTGACTCTCCTACAATAGACACAGTTTATACTGGCAAAAGAGTGCTTCCTCTGGCATAACTTACACCACTTCCCCGAAAGACATACGCTATACCAGCAATGGCACTTTTATGCAGGTATAAGTGAATCTACAATGGGGTTTATAGTGGTATAGCTAGGTTAGTTAAAATAATATATACATACACACATACCCCTAACCAACATATCTACTCGGGTATAAGTTTTAAATGTAGACCAAGTCTAACACTCATCTTTCCCAAACAGTCCAGGCCCGGCTTTGTTCATCCTCCTTGGATGTGCTATTAATTATTATTTATTCATACTTAGGTAGTGCCTAGGAGTTATGGACTAAGACCTTATTGACCAAGTGCTGTCTAATTTAGATTGTAAATGCCACAAGGTAGGAAGGCAACTCTCTGTTTCATAAAGGTTAAAGCCAGAAGGAACCATTACAATCACCTAGTCTGGCCTTCTGCAGAACACAGGCCGTAGAACTTCAAGCCAGTAATCCCTGTGTCCAGCCCATCAACTTGTGGTTGAACTATAGGGTATCTTTCAGAAAGAATGTGTTTGTCTTATAAGCAAACTGTATGTATTTATGACAGTGTAATAAACAACAGTAAAAAAAAAACATTGTTGGTAATATTATTTTTCTATTAACATTTATAATAAAAATAATTCACTGGGATGTTTCTTAACAATGATAATTGGTTATGTAGGGCTGGTCTTCATTATGGGGAGATCGACGCTGCTGCAATCAATGCAGCAGGAATCAATTTAGTGGGTCTAGTGAAGATCCACTAAATAGATGGCAGAGTGCTCTCCGGTCGACACTGGTACTCCAGCTCTCCGAGAAGAGTAAGGGAAGTTGACCGGAGAGCGTCTTCCATCAACACAGCACAGTGAAGACACCGGGGTAAGTAAACCTAAGCTACATCGACTCCAGCTATGTTATTCATATAGCTGGAGTAGCGTAACTTAGGCTGATTTACCCCCGTAGTGAAGACAAGCCCTAAGAAATAACATTCAAATTTTATGTTAAGTGAACCTGAATGGAAAATCGTTTTTGTTGAAAAAATCCATCACAGTTTTCAAGGGTTTCATCTCCACCACAAGAAGAAACTAGAACCAGCTGTCCAACCTTTAGGACACTGTTCTTCTACATGGTGACGGGTTTCAGAGTGGTAGCCGTGTTAGTCTGTATTAGCAAAAAGAACAAGGAGTACTTGTGGCACCTTAGAGACTAACAAATGTATTTGGGCATAAGCTTTCATGTGCTAAAACCCACTTCATTGGATGCATGCAGTAGAAAATACAGTAGGAAGATATATATACACAAAGAACATGAAAAAATGGGTGTTGCCATACCAACTATAACGAGACTAATCAATTAAGGTGGGCTATTATCAGCAGGAGAAAAAAAACTTTTGTAGTGATAATCAGGATGCCTCATTTCCAACAGTTGACAAGAAGGTGTGAGTAACAGTAGGGGGAAAATTAGCATGGAGAAATAATTTTAATTTGTGTAATGACCCACCCACTCCCAGTCTTTATTCAAGCCTAATTTAATGGTGTCCAGTTTGCAAATTAATTCCAATTCTGCGGTTTCTTATTCGAGTCTGTTTTTGAAGTTTTTTTGTTGACCAATTGGTCACTCAATTACAGACCTAAAAGTTGCAATTTTCCAACTAATTGATTAGTCTCGTTATAATTGGTATGGCAACACCCATTTTTTCATGTCCTCTGTGTATATATATCTTCCTACTGTATTTTCCACTGCACGCATCCGATGAAGTGGGTTGTAGCCCATGAAAGCTTATGCCCAAATAAATTTGTTAGTTTCTAAGGTCCACAAGTACTCCTCGTTCTTTTTGTTCTTCTACACACTTCCTGCCTCATCTATCCATAGTGTTCCACCTTAATCATCAAAGAAGCATGTGCTTAAATGTTGTCAGGATCAGGGCCATAGTTATAGAACTCAGTAGAAAATGACGACATTTCTACAGATTTTGAATCATCCTATAGTTTTTAACATGGATTTGTTTCCCTGCCATAGAGTTCTATTGTACAGTTAAAAAAAAAACCCTACCCACCTACCCACACACTAAAGAAAGGCTCTCATTCTCTGTTGAGTAAGTTTAGAGTATTTATTCATAGATTTATAGATGTTAAGGCCAGAATGGACCATTATGATTAATTAATCTGACCTCATTTATATCATGTACCATAGCATAGAATGTCACCCTTTGATACCTGCATCCAGCTCATTAACTTCTGTTTGAACTAACTAGAGCACTTCTTTAGAAAGACATCCAATTTGGATTTAAAGACTCTGAGTGGAGTTTTCAAAAATGCCAAGTGTTCACCAAATTCTGCTCCCACTGATTTCAATTTGAAAATCTCCCATCCATCCTTCAAGCAATGGAGAATTTATCACAGCCCTTGGTGATCTGTTCCAATGGTTAGTTGCCCCCACTGCTAAAAGTGTGGGGCTAACTGAAGTTGCCTAGCCATTGGATCTTGTTATGCCTTTGCCAGCTAAATTAAAGAGACCTTTAGTATCAGATATCTATCTCCTCCTTATATAGATACTTATAGATTGTGATCAAGCCATCTCTTAGCCTTCGGTAAGCTAAAGAGACTGAGAGACATAAGTCTCTCTCTATGGCATGTCTTCCAGTCCTCAAATCATTCTTCTCTTCAATTTTTTAGCATCCTTTCTTTTGTCATTGTCACTTCATAGAACCCTAATAAATTTCTACAGAATCCTACTGATTACATCCCTGTTAAATTCTAAAGACTTTCCAAAAAGGTTTTCAATTTTTTAAGGTCCACCATTGTATACAGGGCCTGATTGAACTCCCACTGATTTTAGTGGGAGCCTTTCTGTACACCTGAATGGGAGCTGGATTGTGTTTCATTTACTGTATGCTGGGTAATAACATGAGAAGACTCCATGTTTCTAACACTAAACTGGGCTCTTTATTAAGAGACCTATTTACAGAGATACTACAATTGCAGCCAGAATGCTATGTGCACATGAACTGACTTCCTGGTGCCTCCTTCAAACTCTTCCATCCTGCAACCTATGCTCCTCCCTCCAAGTTCCATGAAGGTTGCTACAGATTGAGCCTATAGTTTGTTGACATGCTTGAAGACATAAAGGACATGTATTCTTGCAAGATATCAGTGAAGAACCTGCTGCTGATCAGTTTCAGCGTCACAGGAGTTTAGGGGGAAGCCAGGGATTCTTCAATGGAATTGTGTTAATTATTATTTGCATTTAGTAATTCCTAAGGCCCCAGTCAAGGAACAGAACTCCAGAATGCTATGTGCTCTCTGACCTAAACACATTGGAATCACTATGTGAGAGTTCTGGGACTTGTGTAGTAATGCATCATTTAACGTGGGATTCTCTGAGTCCACTACAAGACACCTTTCCACATATGCAGTCTCCTATGTAATGCAGTAGGACAAATTAATCCTTGGCCTAAGCAGGCACAACTCAGTGGAGAATGTGGATCATTGTCTCCTACTTAGATTATAAACTCTTTGGGGCAAGAACCAACTTTGTATCACGTGTGTGCACAGCACTTAACACAATGGGGCCTTGATTTTTAATAGAGCCTCTAGGCACTACCCCAAGACAAATAAGAATCAATAATAGTTGAAGCAGTCTCTAGTCTCTTCTTATTTTTTTGTAATTTTCTTTTCAATTCATCTTTCTCAATGGCTTCAGGTAAATTCCTTCCAGGAGGGAAGGAGCATAAATCATCCCTTGTATTTATGACATCTACAGGACTAATTAAATTACTCTCTGCTTCCTGGCAAATGCCATTGTCTCCTTATCGCCACATTGTGTTTCACTATGGTTGTCTTAGAGAAAGGCTGGTATGCTTCCATCTGTACCGTCACTTCCACTGTCCTTTCAAATCCTTTCAAAATTTCCTGTGGAAAAGAAATTTTGAAATTTTACTTTGAAAAAGTTGAAACCACATTTTATTTCAAACTTTTCAAATATTTCCAAGGCTCCCCAAGAGGCCTGGAGCAGGGAATGAGACAGCTTCACAGGCAGCCAACGCCCGTACCTTATAGTGAATTACAAATAAAGATCAATGCCACTGCAGTTGTTGAACTGGTGTAATAGGTCTCCATTGGCTACCACTACCTGACACGTGCCATTTGCCTTTCCACCATGCTCTTCATCACAAGCCATGAGATCCTTGTCGGAGGTTTCCTCAAAGGCAAAGTCCCAGCCATCCAGTCAGCAGCCAGATCTAAACAGCTCCAAGCCAGTGAGCCAAGGTTTTAACCTGTGCCAATGAAGCTATTGGACATTTTGCAATTGAATTAATAGAAGTGGGAAGGAATGTGCCATACAGATCAAGGTCAGTGCAAACAAGTGCAAAGTATCGTACACTGGAAGGAACAAATTGACCTACGCGTATGCACTGATGAGTTCTCAGTTAACTGTAACCACTCAAGAAAAGACTGGGCAGCTCAGTCTAAAACTCTGCTTAATTCACAAGCAGTGGGCAAAGAAGCAAATCATTAGGACGTATTAAGTACGGGAGAAGGAATAGAGCTGGGTGACATTTGTCAGCCAAAACTTCTTTTGGCAACAGAATGAGATTTGGCAACATGGAAACATTTGGTGAATTCATGTCTTTTTTGCCATACTGGACACATTCAAAAAACTGAAACAAAACATTTAAATTATTTGGTCAGTGACAACTTTTTGCTTCAATGTTTACTTCCCATTTTAAAAAAATTACAAACATAAAAAATACTCAATCAATATAAAACATTTTGTTTGGACCTGATCATTTCTTTATGGTAACTTTTCAGAATTGCCAGTGAACTGAAAACATCCATTATTTGCACAGCTCTAATAGAAAACAATACTGAACATGTTTTATGAATCAATGGGATGCCCTCTCCTGGAAAACTATGTTCATTTCAGTCAGCACATAGCAGAAATAGAAGGGACTCAGAGGAGGGAAATAAAAATGATTAGAGGCACGAAAAGACGAGGACTGTTTAGAAAAGAGAAACACCAGAGGGGATATGATCGTGATATGTAAGATAACAAATGTGGAAGAGGTCCCTAGCTATAGCATGCATGGAGGGGTAATGAGGGGAATCTGATTGCCTGAACTCCCCAACAGCAGGGTTAAAGAAGCAGGCTCCAGAATCTAGATTTTATTTTGTAGCAGTTGAGCCAGGGAATGGCCCTGCAGCGAGAACTGCCGAGGTGTAATAACAATATTTAAGGCATCAAACTTAGCCCTGCCAATATATTCTCGAAATACAGGTCAGATCAATGCCACCACAAGAGCACGCAAAGGAAAAAAAATTGTGCTCTGCTGGCTTCTAACAAACACATCTGTTCTCCAACATATCCGCAGTGATTTAGAGAACTAAAACATGTGCATGTGAGAGAGAGCAAGAAAGAGATAGAAAGGCAGAAAAGTGAGATGGAAGAAAAGCTGAAATCTAACCATTCTAATCTGACCCTTAGCGGCCCAGGACCAAACCTTGGACTGGGCTGATTTTATGCACAATACAGCAGAGTGGAGAGGAAGAATGGTTTTAAGCCATGTTTCTGCTCCCTCAATCCTGGCACTACCATGGACAGAAAGCAGTTTCCCAAGCCTGGGACTGCCATATGGACAACTCTGCCAGCCAAGGATTCACTGGAGTGCTGTGTTTGTGTGTGTGCCACTCCCACCTACCCCCAACACACTTTCTCCTTCCCCAATCCCATCCATGTCCCCCAACAGACAGTGGGAGGAGCCAGAGGAGCCATTTCAGATGGCGGGGAAGCAACTTTAACTGTGATTCCAGGGGCTACTTAGGCACCTGAAAACTCTAGGGTTTTTTTGTTTTGTTTTTTTTTGCAGATAACTTAGAAATTAGCTGACAGGAGCACTGTATCTAATTGTTATATAAAGAAAGAAAATTAAATAAATATTAGACCCACTCAGCTCTAATATTAACATGTTCTGACATCTTGTGGCAAGTCACTTAAGGGACACTGGTTAGGTTTAAAATTTTAATGCATATTCTTACTCTTGAATACAACAATTGAAACAGTTGTAGAAAAATCTGGATTGCTTTCTATCATTTATGCTACCGTTCACCAAGCATGGAATAGATCATTCAACTTTTGGAAACATCCTACTTAGGGGAAGGCCCCATGAGTTTATATTGCATCTGCCTGGGGCTCTAGGGGTGTTACCATACAGCAAATAATAGACTTGAAATTGACCTTAAACAGGAGTGAGACTGACACTTTCAAGTTACTTTCACAGTATTACCAAATGTTCAAAAGTCATGAGTCAGGCTCACGAAAAATCATGAAAGTTGCTTAAAAATAATGAGATTACTTAAAAATAATAGATTTGGTGTTTTTTATTTTCCTTCTGCTTTTTGAGCCTTTAGAGTTCACTGGGGTCACATTTTGAAGCTTTTGCCACAGTCACGAGGGCTAGAAACTTACTTTTTCTTTAAGAATGAAGGCTGAAATCATCCCATATCCACCTGACTCCAAGAGCTGGGGCTTTAAGGAAAACAATAATTATCATGAGACTCAGGACAAAATCATTTCACTTCTGTTTAAAGGCTAGTTACTTTCCAGAAGGCTCTTAAACACAACACTACAGTGATTGAGTTGCAGTTTTCACAGGAGAATATTTAAAACCAAACACCAAGAAAATTCCACATTTTAAAGTTGAGGAAAAAATTGAGTCTTCTGACGTCTATCAGGGCTACTGCAGGCAGGAAAGGAAAATAAACAGACATAGGAGCTTTGAGCAGCTCTTCCTCTTGAAAAAATGTTGGAGGGTCAAATCTTCCAGTCCTTAATCAAGTAAAACTTCAATTGCCATCAGCACCTCCACTCATAGATATTAATGTGTGCTCAATAACTATACACGTCATACTCAAATATCTGAGCCATCTTATCCAGGGCTACACATCTTATACACGTTGGCTCAGGGACTATATTTTCTGGCATATTCTGAGCAGTGCCAAGCACACAGATCGTGCTCAGTGAATAAATACAAATCATGACAATAATGGTCGACTTTATGAACTCTGTGGATGCAATTTCTGTTCTTTGTTCTTTAAAAAAAAAAACCCACATCCCCCTGTTCTAAAGACTGCTACCCCCGAATCCCAGTGTATACAGGCAACTCTGCTCACTGTGTGGGCAAGGACACCAAGGGAACACTTGCCATGTTTGCTGAAGTCTCCAGCTTTATTGCCCCATGGATACATGCTGCTTGCCATAACACCAGATTGCCACACTTCCCCGAAGGACATGAGATACCTAATAGGGAAGGGAACATTTTTTCTCCTTCCCTTAGTGGCAGTCATGTTAATTTATTCGCAGCTCAAAGGGAAGCAGGAATTCACAGTAGGCTTGTGTGACTCTAGGTAACAGCCAGCCCCCAAAGTTCTGGGCCAGATCCTCAGCTGGTATAAATCAGCTAAGCTCCATAAACTTCAGTGAAGCTACACTAATTTACACCAGCTGAAGATCAGGCAAACATGTCTTAGGATCTCCTCTGCAGTAAGATGCAGCAGACATTAGCCAAGCTAATCACTCTCACGGTATATCTACACTAGAAATACTATAGCAGCATACCTTCACTTCAGTGTAGAAACATACTACAGCCGAGAGGCGGTAGCTAGGTCAACAGAAGAATTCTTCCATTGACCTAGTCCTGCCTACACTGGGGCTTAGCATGGCTTAACTACTTCTCTTGGAGGTGTGATTTTTCCACACCCTGAGCGATGTAGCTATGTCAATCTAAGTTCTAGATGCAGGCAAGCCATCACATACTGCTATAGGCTACTAGCCTCAATAAATGTGTAGACTGGGAGCTCAACGGGCAGAGCAGTTGCAGATTTTGGGGAACCAGAGGGGACAAAAAATTGCCATGACAGCGAGACAGAGACTGTGCAAAGGAAACCCTGAAATTCATAGGAGACATGTTTCATGGAGCCTCTGCTATGGAGATGAGCTGATTAGCTCTTCTGCCTATATTCCACAGGGTAGGAAGAGCTCACTCCCTATTGACAATCTTGTTTCTCCAAAACTAAATTAAATCCAGGGGCAGGGGTGCTGGAACAGTTTTTATAGTAGGAGTACTGATAGCCATTGAACCAAACTGTAAACCCTCTATATAAAGGAAAACACTTCAAGGCAGGGGGAACCGCAGCACCCAGAGCATCTATGTCCAGGGGCATGACAAGGATAGGAATGTACCATACGTCAGGATCTGGGGTCCCACTGAAGTCACTGGAAAAGCTCGCATTGATTTCAAGGCACTCAAGATTTCACCGCTGAGCTGTTAAATTTAATCTCCAGTGGGGGACACACATACTCCTCTGCTGTTGAGGTATAATGGTCAATAAAGCCCAGCTCCACAAAGGGATTGAAATCAGTGGAAGTTAGGAGCTAATATGCCTTTGAGGATGTGAACCTAACAGCCTAACCCATCTAAGATGAGCCTTTAAAGCAGAAGTCACCAACCGGTTGATCGCAATTGACTGGTCGATCCTGGAGTCTCTGTCAGTCGATCGCGATCTCTGGCTGCTAACAGTCCGGTGGTGCAGCACGGCTTAGGCAGACTCTCTGCCTGCCCCACGCTGCTCCTGGAAGGCGCCAGCATGTCCCGGTGGCCCTTGGGGAGGGGAAGGGCAGCGGTCTCCGTGAGCTGCTCCTGCCTGCAAGCACCGGCCCTGCAGCTCCCATTGGCTGGGGACTTGGAACTGTGGCCAATCGGAGCTGTGGGGGTGGAGCCTGCAGACAGGGCCAGCACACGGAAGCTGTGGGGGAGGAGCCTGCAGACAGGACCAGCACGCGGAACCATGTGCCGCCCCTCCCTGGGGCCACAAGGGCATGATGGCCACTTCCGGGAGTGGCATGGGGCTGGGGCAGGCAGGGAACCTGCCTTACTCAGCCCCGCCGCACCGCTGACTGGTAGCTGCCTAAGGTAAGTAAGTGACACCTGGCAGAAGTCTGCACCCCTCCCTCACCCCAACCCCCAGCTCTGAGACCCTTCCCAGGGCCTGCACCCAGTACCCCCTCCCGCACTCCGAACCCCCTTCCATATCCCAACCCCAATCCCCTGCCCCAGCCCTGAGCCTCCTCCCAGAGCCAGAACCCCATACCCTCTCCTGCACCCCAAACCCCCTCCTACACTCCAACACTCTTCCCCAGCCCAGAGCCCCCTCCTGCACCCAAACTCCCTCCCACAGCTTGCACCCCCACCACCTCCTGTACCTCCACACCCTGCCCCAGGCTCAGCCCAGAGTCCCCTCCCACGCTCCAAACCCCTCGGCCCCAGCCCAGAGCCCGCACGCCCTGCTGCTCCCCAACCCCCTGCCCCAGCCCAGTGAAAGTGAGTGAGGGTGGGGGAGAATGAGCAACGGAGGGAGGGGGGATGGAGTGAGCAGGGTGGGGCCTCGTGGAAGGGGCAGGGTCTCAGTGAAGAAGCGGGGTAGATCCTGGGTTGTACTTAAATTCAAAAAGTGATTTTCTGCGTAAAAAGGTTGGAGACCATTGCTTTAAAGAAATGGTTTAAGGATGATGAAGTCATTCCTATTGCCATGTAGGAGAATGGATTAGATGAGCCACAAAAATTCTCTTGCTCTTGGAGCAAATTCAGACATGACATAGCTTAAAAGTCATAGCAAGGTAAGAAAGTGAGAGTGTAAGCTGGGGTCATTTACAGACTGAGCGCTTGATTCTCCACTTTCTTGCACTTTGTGCAGTCTTGCGCAAAGGAGATGGAAGATCTGATCTGATATCATTTTACACCCTCTTCTTACAGGTTTAAGGGACTCCACAAGATTCAAGGAGGTGAAGAATTAATACTAGAAGGGGCAGGGCTGTTGCAGTCAACAATAGGATGTAGGAAAGTGCCAGATAAAACAGCCTGCCCTCCACCTGACACACACAGTCAAATTCTGCTCTCAGCTAAATGTGGAATCCCTGACATCAACTGGATTACTCCAGATTTATATCACTATAACTGTCAGCAGAATTTAGCCCACACACTTTATCTTCTCCCTTCTTAACTTTCTAGTTTTGCCAGCTACAGATCCACTTTTCCATCCCTTTGATGTGTAAAGTATAGTAAAGTGCAATAGTTTGTACTCACTCTAATCTATATGTAACTTACATCCTCTACATCCCCCCCTGCATTTGACCCTCTGACTCACTCTCTCATCCCAGCTATGATACAAATACATCTCACTAGAGGAGATGGAGGCTTGGTCAGTATTTGTTGATGGTACTTACTGAGTGTTTCTCTCATTGTGTATGACACAACGTTTCTTGGAAGCCCAAGTGCTTTCATAAGCTTCCTTCCCCCTCCATGGTCACAGCCTAGTGCATTGTACTGTGGGAACATCACCACTAGCTGGCTGGAGATAATGCATTTTAATATATTCTGATGAGATTACCCATGGTTCTAATGCAGTTGAGATCAATACAAGCCTCATTGTAGCTTCTAAGATAAGGGAGTCCTGAAATAGCTGATAGCAGATCCAGACTGGTTCTCTAAATTCATTACAATAGCACTTCTTGGGACAGATCCTCAGCTGATGTAAGTCAATGTATTGATTGATGCCAGAGAAACTACACTGATGCCAGAGAAACTACATCAATTTATGCCATCTGAGGATCTGACTCTTTATATGCACAAGGCTATTGCTAGAGTGACTGCCTTAGACCCATCTAAAGTATTCTTATCTTGAGCAGTTACCTCAGACTTGAGCACAGAGGTATCCCATGCAGGAAAGGCCTGTGGAGTTTAGTTGAGAATACACATTCTAAAGAAAAGTGATCAAACCACAGAATTCTACAGCAGGGATACGTGCTTAACATTCTGCCAGGCTGGTTTTAAAATCTATAGAGAGAGTCTCATTTGCTATTAAATTCTATAAGGCTCCATTACATTTCTCTATACCTCTATTAGTTTCATCCCCATTAAATTCCATAAGGCTTTTCCAGAAGTTTCTAACTATCCTTTTCTTCCAGGTAGTAGGAACATAGAATATCAGGGTTGGAAGGGACCTCAGGAGGTCATCTAGTCCAACCCCCAACTTACATCCTCTACATCCCCCTGGAGTAACTCAGCTGACTTCATAGGGGTTTCCCTGGATTACCATTGGTGTAAACAAAAGAAGAACTTGCCCTTTGCTACCTCAAACCTGGATAACTGCATGGCTGGATGAGGAGATACCTTTGATAACATTAGCTAGCACAACACGTGATTATTCATTGGCCGTATTGTGTGGGTGCAATAGAAGTACAGTGCAAGAAACCTTCATCCCCACCTTGCATGCCTCATGCGATGGCCAGGTTCAGTTGCAGTACTGGCATATAGAGAAGCACAGAAAGTCTCGCAAAGCTTACCCTTAGGAGTACAAATTGCCCATCAGGGGATAGGGAAGAAGCAGTTGCAGGAGGTGGCCAAGATGTAGCTGACTGCAGGCAGCAGCGCATGCTGCATAAAGCAATCTGAGACGGGACTGTGCCTTTGGAGACAGTCCCTCCTCAGTTGTCCCCTCGGGTGAGGTGTGTCTGCACCTCCCCAAGCTCAGTGCTGTAGCTCTGTGCCACAATATAACCCTTCCTTGGTATGTGGAAAGCATAGACCTACTCTCCATAGATGTCACTGGCTCCTAGTTCATTTTCAGGTGCAAATCAAAGCACTCATTTTGATCAATAAAGTCCTTGAGGATGTAGGTCCTGCCTGTCACAAAGTCACTCTCTACACGTTGTCTCAACAACCGAGATTAGCAGGGGCCCTCCTGTTGCCAACATTTTCAACTGAACTGTAGGCACTGGGTATTATCAGTGGAGAGCCCTTGACTCCAAAGTTTGCATCCCCTGTTGGGCTGATGGAATCTGAGTCTGCTGACTTTTGGGACATGCTCCCAGGGTCACCTGTAACCTCTGGAGCTTTTGAAAGGTGAATGTGGGTTGAGTGGAAGTCATTACATTAGTGACTTTTTGCCAAATGGTTTGAAAAGGTGATATTCCGACTGAAGCCCAGACCCTTTGTGATGGGTGCATTTTTTATAAACAGAAATAATTCGCATATGAGCACACAAGTCTATAGCCAGGAGAGAGCCTGGGTTATTAGAGTCTATTAATGTGAGGAAAACCGATATCTGGAAGTTTGCCTGCTTCATTCAGAAGCAATCACTCCAGCAGAGCTGGTTCATCCTGTTCTGGCGGAGAGCATGCAACTTGTGTGCTTTTAAAGGAATGAGCAAATGCTGCCACAAGACTCCAGTAATCTGATGGTGTCTCCAAAAGCTATCATTTCAATTAAATTGTTTGGATTTGAGCATTAATGGACATAGCTTTGGCGCAGTCACTAATACAATTATAAATAGCGCTCCTCCTTTCACTTGAGAGTATATCCTAACCCTCTCCCCTTGCACTAATAGACAAAATCCAGGCCAACACAGGACATTGGGTCCATTCAGGTTAATTTTACAAGAGTGGTTATTTCATTGCCAGTGATTACCTTGAATCTGAAGATTAGATCTAGGCTTTTGTTTTAGGCCCATGTTTAAACACACCTGAACACAGGAGAAGTTCAGAGTCAGATCGCTATAAAAGGCTAAAACCCAAGAACTCAGATTCAAACATGCTTGATCCTGGGCTAGATCTGAATGTTGTGGTTCGGCTCATCTTTAGCATAAATACCAGCATTAGACACCTGTGAAGAATGAGTAGTGCACAATATCTGCTACACAGAGTGGACTAGGTCCGTAGCTGATATAAACTGGTGTAGTCCCTTTGATTTCAGTAGAGTTACACCAAAACACATCAGCTGAGCATGTCTGTCTGTCTGAATCTGTTCTCACTTACACTGCTGTTACCCCACTGGGGTAAACTCTGTGCTGGTGTAAAAGAGTGCAGGAGCATTGAGTTTGAGGAGTTTTGCTTGTTTACATTAGCAGAGTATCTGGCCCATTGACTTATTCCTGATTTCCACCGTACTCCAAGGACTTCCGGTTTAGATTGGTCTGAGAACACAGTCAGGCACAACCTTTTAAAAAACGCTACAGCATGCTCTAGCCTTGATTTCACTTCTTCTAATTTGATGACTTCCCGAGTTAATGACTGTACTCCCTACTGGGATCAGTAATTTTCTGGTAGAGAAATTCATTATAATAAGCACCATCATAGTCCAAATAAAAATAACTTACTCAACAATAAACAAATGTAAACTCTTTCAACATTGCACCTGGTATTCCTATCTAAGGTAGTTCTACTTCCCTCATGACTATAGTAATGGCCTCATAACAACCTCTTTGAGGTAAGGAGATCGTATCCCCAGGAGTAAAATGGGGAACTAATGGCATGTCTTCACTGCAGAGTTAACATGGTGATCAGCAGCCTGGTTAACCTAGTCTAGATATGAGCAGCCACACTGCAAATCACTGCCTGAATTATTGGTCCTGACTTGTGCTTCACTCCCCCGCATGAGTCACCTGGATTTCTGGTGTCATATCCCATGTTTCTATGTGCCACAGTGAGCTGAACTGCTATGATTCTTTCCCTGTGCGCGGTGGGAGAACTTATTAGTCCTTTTGGGCACACGAGTAAGGGTGGATTGTGAAGAACTATCAGCACTTAAAAGGTTTAGCCTGTGCCCTCATAGCAGAGTCGGTGGGGCCTGGGTCCACAAATGTACTTGGTCACCTAAGCCCCATTTTTAGGCTACAGGCTAAAACCCAAGTAAGGCTTTCACTCAGGCTGGTAACCCAGGCCCAGATGGATCTACAAAAACATAGGTGTGTGATGCTGAGTGTCACAGTGCCTAACTTTTAGGCACCTAGGAAAGTCAAAGGAACAACACTGAGATCCACAGAGCCCAAGTTAGGCACCTAGGTTCCCAATACAATTAATGGGGAGAGACTTGTGCCTTAGAATGCAATTCACAAAAGCCAGCACAATCTACAGTAACAGTCAATGGAACATGGGGACTGAACTCTGGGTCTCCCACCTCCGAAGTTGATACCATAACCACCAGGCTACAGAGCCATTCTCACATGCCTTTTTGCCTGTGACGATTTAAGTAGCCTCCTCCAGCTGCCGGATTTTGAATAGGGCCTGATTTGGCAGATGTTCTCAGAGCACATTTATTGGATCAGACCACAGCTGAGTTAGGCGGAATATAGGAACATAAGAACATAACATAAGAACGGCCATATTAGGTCAGACCAAAGGTTCATTTAGCCCAGTATCTTGTCTTCTGACCGTGGGCAGTGCCAGGTGCTTCAGAGGGAATGAACAGAATAGGTAATCACAGGTGCCGGCTTCCTCCTTTCCATGGGTGCACTTAAACCCCGCTCAGCCCCAGGCCCTGCCCATACTCCACCCCTTCCTCCAAGCCCCCACCCTGGAACACCCATGGAGTTGGTGCCTATGTAGGTAATTATCAAGTGATCCATCCCCTGTCACCCAATCCCAACTTATGGCAAACACAGGCTAGGGACACCATCCCTGCCTATCCTGGCTAATAGCCAGGGCCATCCTTACCCATACACAAACTACACAGCTGCGTAGGGCACCAGGGAATTTGGGGCACCAAATTGCCCCAAATTTCCTGGTGCCCTATGCAGCTGCGTGCTGCTCCAGGAGCCAGCCCGATCCCCCGACTGGCTGAGCCGGCCAGGAAAGCCTCCCCTGCCACTGCTCCACGTCTTCTCCAAAGCCCCACCCCTGCTCTGCCCCAGCCCAGCCCCCACTCCACCCCTTCTCCTGGGGGACTGCAACAGGGTTCGGGCATGCCCTGCACTCACCGGGTGGGGGGAAGTGGAGTGAACCAGCCCCAGCCGACTCTGCTCCACCGGCTCCCAGCCGCGCCACCAGTGAGTCCTGGTGGGTGGTTCCTCCCTACCCCCCAAATCATAGAATATCAGGGTTGGAAGGGACCTCAGGAGGTCATCTAGTCCAACCCCCTGCTCAAAGCAGGACCAATTCCCAACTAAATCATCCCAGCCAGGGCTTTAGATTCCACCACCTTCCTAGGTAACGCATTCCAGTGCTTCACCACCCTCCTAGTGAAATAGTGTTTCCTAATATCCAACCTAGACCTCCCCCACTGCAACTTGAGACCTTGCTCCTTGTTCTGTAATCTGCCACCACTGAGAACAGCCGAGCTCCATCCTCTTTGGAACCCCACTTCAGGTAGTTGAAAGCAGCTATCAAATCCCCCCTCATTCTTCTCTTCTGGAGACTAAACAATCCCAGTTCCCTCAGCCTCTCCTCATAAGTCATGTGCTCCAGACCCCAAATCATTTTTGTTGCCCTCCGCTGGACTCTTTACACATTTTCCACATCCTTCTTGTAGTGTGGGGCCCAAAACTGGACACAGTACTCCAGATGAGGCCTCACCAATGTCGAATAAAGGGGAACGATCACGTTCCTCGATCTGCTGGCAATACCCCTACTTGTATAGCCCAAAATGCCATTAGCCTTCTTGGCAACAAGAGCACACTGTTGACTCATATCCATCTTCTCGTCCACTGTGACCCCAAGGTCCTTTTCTGCAGAACTCCTACCCAGCCATTCGGTCCCTAGTCTGTAGCAGTGCATAGGATTCTTCCGTCCTAAGTGCAGGACTCTGCACTTGTCCTTGTTGAACCTCATCAGGTTTTTTTTGGCCCAATCCTCTAATTTGTCTAGGTCCCTCTGTATCCGATCGCTACCCTCCAGTGTATCTACCATGCCTCCCAGTTTAGTGTCATCTGCAAACTTGCTGAGAGTGCAGTCCACACCATCCTCCAGATCATTAATAAAGATATTAAACAAAACCGGCCCCAGGACCGACCCTTGGGGCACTCCGCTTGATACCGGCTGCCAACTAGACATGGAGCCATTGATCACTACCCGTTGAGCCTGACGAGTTAGCCAGCTTTCTATCCACCTTACAGTTCATTCATCCAGCCCATACTTCTTTAACTTGGCGGCAAGAATACTGTGGGAGACCGTATCAAAAGCTTTGCTAAAGTCAAGGAATAACACATCCACTGCTTTCCCCTCATCCACAGAGCCAGTTATCTCATCATAGAAGGCAATTAGGTTAGTCAGGCACGACTTCCCCTTGGTGAAACCATGCTGACTGTTCCTGATCACTGTCCTCTCCTCTAAGTGTTTCATAATTGATTCCTTGAGGACCTGCTCCAAGATTTTTCCAGGGACTGAGGTGAGGCTGACTGGCCTGTAGTTCCCCGGATCCTCCTTCTCCCTTTTTAAAGATGGGCACTACATTAGCCTTTTTCCAGTCACCCGGGACCTCCCCCAATCGCCATGAGTTTTCAAAGATGATGGCCAATGGCTCCGCAATCACATCCGCCAACTCCTTTAGCACCCTCAGATGCAGTGCATCCGTCCCCATGGATTTGTGCTTATCCAGTTTTTCTAAATAGTCCCGAACCACTTCTTTCTCCATGGAGGGCTGGTCACCTCCTCCCCATACTGTGCTGCCCAGTCCAGCAGTCTGGGAGCTGACCTTGTTTGTGAAGACAGAGGCAAAAAAAGCATTGAGTACATTAGCTTTTTCCACATCCTCGGTCACTAGGTTGCCTCCCTCATTCAGTAAGGGGCCCACACTTTCCTTGACTTTCTTCTTGTTGCTAACATACCTGAAGAAACCCTTCTTGTTACTCTTAACATCTCTTGCTAGCTGCAACTCCAAATGTGATTTGGCCTTCCTGATTTCACTCTTGCATGCCTGAGCAATATTTTGATACTCCTCCCTGGTCGTTTGTCCAATCTTCCACTTCTTGTAAGCTTCTTTTTTGTGTTTAAGGTCAGCAAGGATTTCACTGTTAAGCCAAGCTGGTCGTCTGCCATATTTACTATTCTTTCTACACATCGGGATGGTTTGTTCCTGCAACCGCAATAAGGATTCTTTAAAATACAGCCAGCTGTCATGGACCCCTTTGCCCTTTATGTTGTTCTCCCAGGGGATTCTGCCATCTGTTCCCTGAGGGAGTCAAAGTCTGCTTTTCTGAAGTCCAGGGTCCGTATTCTGCTGCTCTCCTTTCTTCCTTGTGTCAGGATCCTGAACTCGACCATCTCATGGTCACTGTCTCCCAGGTTCCCATCCACTTTTGCTTCCCCTACTAATTCTTCCCTGTTTGTGAGCAGCAGGTCAAGAAAAGCTTTGCCCCTAGTTGGTTCCTCCAGCACTTGCACCAGGAAATTGTCCCCTACACTTTCCAAAAACTTCCTGGATTGTCTGTGCACCGCTGTATTGCTCTCCCAGCAGATATCAGGGTGATTAAAGTCTCCCATGAGAATCAGGGCCTGCGATCTAGCAACTTCTGTTAGTTGCCAGAAGAAAGCCTCGTCCACCTCATCCCCCTGCTCTGGTGGTATATAGCAGACTCCGACCATGACATCACCCTTGTTGCTCACACTTCTCAACTTTATCCAGAGACTCTCAGGTTTTTCTGCAGTTTCATACCGGAGCTCTGAGCAGTCATACTCCTCTCTTACATACAACGCAACTCCCCCACCTTTTCTGCCCTGCCTGTCCTTCCTGAACAGTTTATATCCATCCATGACAGTACCCCAGTCATGTGAGTTATCCCACCAAGTCTCTGTTATTCCAATCGCATCATAGTTCCCTGACTGTGCCAGGACTTCCAGTTCTCCCTGCTTGTTTCCCAGGCTTCTTGCATTTGTGTATAGGCACTTAAGATAACTCATCGATCTCTTTCTCAGTATGAGACAGGAGTCCTCCCCTCTTGCGCTCTCCGGCTCGTGCTTCCTCCTAGGATCCCATTTCCCCACTTACCTCATATGGAAGCCATTCCATCCCCCTAATCATTTTTGTAGCCATTTTCTGAACCTTTTCCAATTCCAATATATCTTTTTTGAGATGCGGCGACCACATCAGCACACAGTATTCAAGATGTGGACGTGCCATGGATTTATATAGAGGCAACATGATATTTTCTGTCTTTTTCAAAGAGAGAAACACCTATCTTCCTCCACTTTGTGAATTGCATTGGAGTTTAGATATGAGAAAGGCTTTCAGACGCCAACAGTGAGGCAGCAGTGCACATGCCCAGAGGCAGGAACTTAGACGCCTAGAGAACTTTTACAGTGAAAACTTAGGTTCCTAAATTAGCTTGGTACCTATAGGGTTAGATGGCAGCCAAGCAGCAGTTTTATGGATCGTAATGGTACCTAAAACCTGGGGTGTATGTGCCTAAATCCCTTTATGGATCTGGGCCATAGTAATTAAGGTTGAGATAGGCATTCCAACCTAAATCCACTTTTTAGTTGCCTATATTTTTCTTTTGGGATTAAAATTTTATCATGCTTAGTCTGATCCTAAGGCTGAAATTTTTGCAAAAGCTTGAGGAAAAATAATGAATCTAAATATAGGGGCAGATTTTTAAAGGCATTTAAGCAGCTAAAGAGGTACACAGGCACCTAGTAGGATTTTCAAAAGCATCTAGGTGACCAATTCCTATCATGGGAGTGAGGCACCTACGGTGCTTTTGAAAATCCCACTAAGTACCTATCTGCATCTTCACTTGTCTAACTAACTTTTAAAAAAAATCGGTCCCTTTGTCTCTCTGTGCTTCAGTTCTCCATTTTCACAATGGAGCTAATAGCTCTTCTCTACTGTAAAGGGGTGTGTGAGAGTAAATGCATTAAAGATGGTGAGATACTATGGTAATAATGGCCCTATAAGTACCATAAATAGCTGTGTATTTGGACCAGGGTATTTTATCCACTCCTCAAAATTTGCCCAGGGTCAGTGGGTGAGTAGAATATTGCAAGGCTGAGCTATTACTTATTAATAAAAGGTTTCAGAGTAGCAGCCATGCCATCAGGGGCTTGTTCACCTGCACATCTACCAATATGATATATGCCATCATGTGCCAGCAATGCCCCTCTGCCATGTACATTGGCCAAATCGACAGTCTCTACGCAAAAGAATTAATGGACACAAATCTGACATCAGGAATCATAGCATTCAAAAACCAGTAGGAGAACACTTCAACCTGTCTGCTCACTCAATGACAGACCTGTAGGTGGAAATTTTGCAACAGAAAAGCTTCAAAAACAGACTCCAAGGAGAAATTGCTGAGCTTGAATTGATATGCAAACTAGATACAATCAATTTAGGGTTGAATAGAGACTGGGAATGGCTGAGCCATTACAAACATTGAATCGATCTCCCCTTGTAAGTATTCTCACACTTCTTATCAAACTGTCTGTACTGGGCTATCTTGATGATCACTTCAAAAGTTTTTTTCTCTTACTTAATTGGCCTCTCAGAGTTGGTAAGACAACTCCCACCTGTTCATGCTCTCTGTATATATATATATATATCTTCAATATATGTTCCATTCTATGCATCCGAAGAAGTGGGCTGTAGCCCAAGAAAGCTTATGCTCAGAAATTTGTTAGTCTCTAAGGTGCCACAAGTACTCCTGTTCTTTTTATTAATAAAAAATAATCTAAAACAAGCCACTTATGTCTGAGGAATAAAAGGAAGCATGAGTGTCAGATACGTTTCTTGGTCAATGAAATTACTCAGTATAAGGGTTGCTATATCGTTCCCTTTATGAATTAATACATGTGGTCACAGAGTGTTATTAAAAATATAAAGTATATAAAAATGCAAATATTGAGTAAATCCATAGTAATGTAATTGACATACTGCAGTCACAGCACAATTAGATGGTTTCTGCATTACAAGAAGTTCACCAACAGCTACATGCATACACAGACCAGGGCGACTGGTGCCTCAGAAATACCTAAAATAGAAATCTGAATAAGGACCATTCAAATGTTGAATATTTTTAAGCTATTAGGCTAGGCTGAAAGAAATGCAGCAATGTTTACAAAGTTTAGTGGAGACTGATTTACTTGGAGATGAAATGAGATCAGTTTAATTTGCAATGTCCAGCAAGATTTATGGGGGCAGCGGAGGGTTATAAAAGCTTGCAAATAGTGGCCCTAATCCTGCAATTCTGACACAAGCAAAATTCCCATTGGCTTAAATCAGCTCTTATTGCACCATTCCTACCATTCGGGGGTGAAATACTGCAAGGACAGTTCATGAGATTTCAGTGCTGTCAAATCCAAACCTGCCTCAAACCCAAACCCTGAACTTTACCCTAAACCTAATCCCAATCTGAATCCATATCCAAACACTGCACCTCTGTACCCCAGCTGCAGTGTCAGGGAGGGGCATCTGCTAAACCAGCTCATTGGTCATGTTCTGCAGGTGCTGTCACAACCACAAAGCTAACCTTTGTGCATGAGAACCCTACAAACATGGGCAGACAGCTATATGGACCCCACCGCCCCCGGACAGAATCACAATGTATGCCAGGAGCAATTGACCCAGCGATTGCAAAAGGAAGTTAGGACCATGCAATAGTTGTTTATTTTCTTCTTGACACCAATGACTATGAAATGTCAAAGTTAGACTCAGGACTCAGTTTGTCAGACCACTCTGTTTTATTAGCATAGCGCTCTGCTAATGACACTCAGATAATGTGAGCACCATGCAAGATTCAAACAGTCTTATTTATAGAGATAAAAGGGTGCGAACTAAACAAAGGGACAGAGAGAGCAAAATTGTAAAATTTGCCTGGGGAACAATATGCATATCCTGCTTCCTTATTAACTCTTATCGATCTAAGGCTAATGCTTCACCAATCACCCTTAAGTGGAGCAATTGATTAACAGTTAATGTCTGCTTTCCTGACAGCTGGATTGCAGCATTTCTCATTTCTACTTAAAGGTACATACAGCATTTTTAATTTGTTCTATTTCTTTAATATAATTCATTTCACTTTCACAGAAACCATGGGCCAGATTCACAAGTATGCCCTAATTGCTTTGCGCCACTCTGGTGTCACAAAATTGGCTCAGCTGGCCACTTAACCTGGCTTTACAGCTGTTTTGCATCAACAGAGCAGCAAAAACCAGGCGAAGAACATCAATGTTTATGGACCCAAGTTTCCAGACACATGCTGAAGCAGAAGGAAACAGGGGCACACTCACTGCCCACTACCATACATTGGGGGAAATGAGGTTAATTCAGCTGCTGTTTACATAGAGGTGCTGCTGTAGCCCACTGGCCACACACACACACAGCACAAATAGGACAATTCTACACATGCAGCACAGCAGACACATTGCTGCAGGAGAATGGAATTCAAAGAGTGGGAATGGCACTTTAAGGACAGTGCTGCTGTTCCATGCCCATGTGGTCATTCATTCCCAACTGTTTTTATGCAGCATGCCTGAGTGCAGCTCATTCAAGTCACTTAACCTCTCCGGTGGAGGAGGAAGTTCAACAACATTGGAAGAGCAATAGCAGCTCCACTCATCTGTTAAGAGCTGGACAATCCACCAGGAGAGCCTGGCCTTCCCTTTTCCCTGATCTCCTGCCTCAGTTCTATGGCTTTATCAGACACAGAGTGTTTCCAGACCAGTGGTCCTGCCTTGGCCATGTCTAAGCCAGAAGGCATGGCAATGCCCTCCATGGATCAACAGTAACATTCAGTGGTACTAGTGCAGCTTGTGCAACAGCACTATTGCAAAATGAGTCAGTGACATCTCCAGTGAACTGTGGAAGGTTAATCTTTCTGAGATCTGGGTCTTCAAAGGCTAGCAGGCTTGACAGCAGCTCCTCTTGGTGAGCCCTTAAGGAGACATGCACACTTGTAAGGTTCTTCTTCAGTTGCTGTTTGTGTTGGCAGGTATCAGTCAAGCTATGTGCATTCAACACATGAAAGTCACCCACAGCAGCATGATCACCTTCCTGGTGGTGTCTCTCAGCTTACCAGGCCCTAATTATTAGGTTTGTCTCCCAGAAGTTAGACCTTGTAGTCACAGTGCTGCTGTTAGCAGAGTGCCATGTGTCCCCATCACAACCAGATCACTTCTTCCTCTCCCTGATCATCAGACCTAATGTTGCTGCCAGGGCTCTTGCACTCCTTGGTGGAGCAAGTTGTGCCATCGGTCTGGTACAATTCCAAGGAGACATCATCAATGGTGCCAGCACTATTCCTGCCATCAAAGATGTTACCCCAAACCTTATCTTCACTCAGCACAAGTGTTGTAGGTCTGATCCCTCCTATAAAGCATGTGTCCCTATAATGCTACCAAGGAGATCAGATCCCATATTGGCCTACATGGATAATGACACCCACTAACACTATCATGGAACAGCACTCAGGTTATTGCTGTCAGGGCTATTGACCCTGATATTTTTGCTGGCATGACCTGAAGGCAAGGTGTGAGAAGTAGCATGCATAGTAGGGCATCCCTCAAGGCAGATGAAGACATGGCACTTCTTTTGTAAGAATCATTCCAAGTGGATTCATCATTCTACCCTTGGATTATTACTTACTATTAAAAGCAGATCTAACAATGGAACTCTACAATGTCTGGACACCCTACTGTATTAACCAATTGAGAACTCTGAGTATGAGAGCCATATGCAGGAGCATAAAGGTGAGACATGGTCATACTAGGCATGTTTCTACCAACTATCTCAATACAAGTTGTCCCACCTGATTCCTTCTCTGCCATCAGCACTGGATGGTGTCACTTGCAAGAGGAGGCTTTCATAGTTCTGGTGATCTCTCCTCTGGCATCCAGAAGACTGTGTTGAAATGGACATGAGACAACAGCTGGATGTAGCTCATGGACCAGTCACAGCATGAGTATCACCTAGATGAGAAACACAAATTAAATGCAATGCTTCAGAAGAAATGATTGGAGTACTGGGTGTCATAGGATTCTGGGAGCTTCAGGGGACACATTTACCACATATAGACACTGAACTGCAGGCCAGATTGCAGGAAACATGCAAATACCTTGCTGTTCCCCAGCACTCCCATCATGCAGCAATGGATTATGGATATACAACGAAAGGGAGTTAATACAGTACGGATGAATCTAAGGCCATATCATACCACTATGAGAGTGAGGTCAGAGTACACCATAAGAAGAAGTCATGTTAACCATAGCAGCCCCATGTAACTAGTGGTCAGAAACAAAATAAGTGGCAGCGTGCAGGACAGATAGTGCATCTTGACAACAGTATAAGGGAGGTAGAGCTGCATTACATGTGTAGCTATCTGTACATGGCCACTCAGTGAATGGAAAGGACATCACCGGTGACAAGTCTTTACTCACCAGACAGTGTTTCCAGGCCACAGAGGACTCCCACTATGCCAGGCTGCTTCATGACAATTGCCCCCTTGCGAGATGTCAGTGGTTGGCGTGGAATTGGTCTCTCACAAGTTACTTCTAAGTCCTTATAAGAGTTGGCCAAACCTTTTTCTTCACAAACCAGCTTGTGCTTCAGCAGAGTGGTCACAACCACCAAAGGCATTCATAGCTGCACAGGTCTCCTTCCATTTCCTCCTCTTTGCAGCCTGGCCCCTTTGTCTCTCACCCATTCTGTGCATGTGGCATTGTAAGATATCGCTATTTGGTTTCCTTCTTCAAGACGATTCACTGCTAAATCCCTAATAGATCTACCTCTGCCTGACTTGGGGTTGAGTGTAGATGGGGCTGGGGACACTTGGGGGCTGGGCTGCTATTGGAAATGATCCAAAACTCCTCTCCCTTTTCCTAGCCTGCTGCTGTTCACACTGGCCCTTGCACTTGCACCTACCTTTCAGCAGTTGCTTTCCCTGGAGACATGGGACTTGATTTTACTATGACTTTCTCTAGTGAGAACCAGGACTAACTCACACAAATCTGGAATTACGCCAGTGTTAGCCAGCGTGAAAGGAGAATCAATCCCAATGGAGAGAACATGCTCTGTAGACAGGGCACCTATCACTGCTCCATTGTATGTCTCACTTGGACCTCAACTGAAAGACCAAGATGAACTTACTATTTCTGGGCAAGGGTAGCAGTCAGTTAGAATGTAGGACATTAGCCTGTGATACCAACCATTCCATTCCCATACACCAGACCTTTCAGTGTTGCTTGAACTGCTGATCCAGACATTCCGAAAACACTTCATTCCCATTTTAGGCCTGATCTTCAGAGGTGCTGAGCCCCTGCAACTCCAAATAGATTCAATTGGAGTTTTGAAGGGCGAGCACTTTGGAAAAGTCGGGCTATATAGGCATACAGCCATACATTGCATCACAAAAAAGAGATT
This sequence comes from Chrysemys picta bellii, assembly GCF_011386835.1. NCBI lineage: Eukaryota > Metazoa > Chordata > Testudines > Emydidae > Chrysemys > Chrysemys picta. The sequence goes on from NC_088791.1 coordinate 133,923,311, forward strand.
GTGGAGCACATAGCATCCTGAGTCCACACTCATGCCAGTGGCTTGAGTTGTGCATAGTTCACCATGATTGATCTTGGAGCAGATGCAAAAAAAAATTTGATTTCAGTAAAAATTATCCCTAGCATCATATGCTCAAGGTATGGTCAAACCATGTGCAGAGACACATATTCTCCTCTGACATGACTGAGTTGCATCAGGACTGCTTCTCCCAGTCTATGTATCAATTACAGCATCCACAGTGGTCTACACAAATGTGTGATTGTGTGTGCTTAGCATAGTATGTGTCAGGATGTGTGAACGGGGATAGGGGAAGTGTGTGTGGTGATGTGGGTAGAGGCAATGGACTTGTGGGTGTTGTGAGAAGATGGTTGCAGGCATGAGTGTGCATTTGAGGGGATTGTGCTTGTGGGTGAAATACTGGGGGTTGTTTATAGTACAAGTCTTAATAACTACAGTGGCAGGGCAGGGCTGTGCCTGTAGCTTGGTTGGCCTTGATGCCAACTAAAAAGGTTTCCTGTATGTATTCACATTGTATGTACTCATCTAGTTTTGTGACAGTGTGCAGCACAAGTGGAGCAAATACCCCGTGGTTAGCACTGAGACTTGGGCGGTGCCCCTGGTGTTGGGGGGTTGTTTTTACCAATGAGAGCAGGTTGAAATTTTTCAGTCAGAACTTCAGTTTGATGGAAAATGACTTTCGACAAAATGGCAATGTCCAGGAAGACAGAAACTTTTTTTTAAATATTGGATTTTCATTTTTAAAAAGCCCCCAAACTGAAAACTTTTTGGTTTCCAGTTATTTGACAAACTCCCCCCTTGCAAAATTGGATGAAAACAAAAATAACCTCAATTTTGTATCCAAAGTTTTGGCAGAGGAAAGAAAAAACCCCCACACAAAACCATATATTTCTTGACCAGCTCTGCCTAGACTATATCGGCCAGTGAGTTGCTCCCTGGTAACCAGCCTGTTTCTGTGCCTAAGTCCAGTATTTCACCAGCACTGATGTGGTGTCTGTAGCAGGGATGTAATCAGTGCTATGAATTTATGTGATTATTGATTGAACTCCATTCCTTCCTAACTGCAGAAGGTATTTGGGGCGTTGATCACATATTGCTTATGCAGCTTGCCACATGTGCATTCTGGGGGGTGATTTTTTTGCCTTGCTGGATTTTTTGCAAAAGAAGAGACATTCAGGCCCACGGACTATAAAAGAGAAGGAGGGGGTGGGGAGATGAGGGGGGTGGGAAGGAAGATTTGTAGTTTGAAGTAGAAATAGTGCTCTAGTTCTGCAACTGAAAGAATGAGGGCTTTGTAAGAGAGAGGGAGGGGACGTGTGAACCAGCCGCAGCGTGAGAAAAAAGTAGAGGCCAGACTTAAAGCAAGGGAGATATTGCCAAGATTTCATGCAAAGAGAATGAAGTGTGAGGCCTGGAGCAGAGACAAACTTTGGGTAGTGAGGGGGAATTGGGAGAAGAGAGGAATGCTGGATCAACACACAGATGATGGAATCCTGGCAAGACAGCTGTGTCAAGCATCCAGCTCCAGGAAATCTGACCTTACTTATCGCACAGCACATTTAAAATCGCCTTTGCTTTATTTCTTCCAAATTATAAACTAATCTATTTAGCGAGGGAAAGGGGCCCCTAATCTCTCCCCTTTTGTGGCCTCTTCACTGCATTCCAGCAGCATGAAGAGGCCATAAAGGAGGCAGAATGGCCCCCTGGGAATAAACCCCTGGGAGCATGAGGCTACATCTTGCATCATGTCGCTTTGCAGCCCTCAGTTCAGGATTAGGCATGTGTGTGAAGGGGCTGACTCACCACTAGCACCTCCTTGTGGCCAGGTATGGCTAGGCAGCTCTCTCTTTGTCAGGTATCTCTAGCCAATGCTTGCTCCACGCCTGCAGTTGTCTGCCTCTTCCTTTGACTTGGCCCTCCAACCAAATCACTTTAAAGTCTTTCCCCTCCCGCGGTAGTCAACAAACAAAAAACAAGAGGAATTAATGGAAATGAACTGAGTTTACAGGTAATAGTGGGGAATGGGTCTCTTGCAAGGTGCATGAGCATCCGGACATCCCTTTCTTCAGGGAGGGGGCATCAGTCAACTGGGGAGAGGACACCTTCAGCCAGTCCTCTCTTCAGGAGCTGAAGGTTAACAATCTGCTCCCCTCCCTGGTCTACCACCCACTGAGCTGGGGGGGTCTCCCTCTTAAGCTCCTCCCTCTAAGCCTGACACTGCTCACAGGTGCAAGGATGCACAGCCATCTGAGCCTACATTAGCTCATTAACCCCATATTGTCCCATCTGGGGTTTCTATATCCCATCTCAGAGTGGGAGAGTTGCATTCCAGCTAGCCTAGGCTAGTGAAGTAACCCAGAGATGAATGTCGGAAGCTGGTGTAATTTAGAGCTGTCCCTGAGGTGGCTTTAAATTGTGCCAGAGGCAAGACAGGTCTCCAGCAGGACCCGGACGATGCAAAAGTGGCTTAAAGGTACCTCACACTGTCCACCCCACGTGAGTTGAGCCCCCTGAGAGAGAGAACTCAGAATTGGTGCGGAGGCCTGAATTGAATATTCAGTGATTTTTTTTCACTTAAAAAAACAATGATTTCTGAAGAAATGCCTTCTGTGATTGCCAAATAAATAGTCCCTGAACTATTTCAAGCCTTGGTGAAAAGCTCTCTAGGGTTTTCAAGTTCCATAGGGTTACAGTCTAGTGTTGGACGGAGCTGGCAGAAGGAAGGGGTGAGCTCCTGCAGGTAAGTGGGCACGAGCAGACCACCATAGCAATATACTGTTCCTCAACTCCACTGTTGCCTCCACGTGGTCACTGCAGCCTAACATAAGTTAAAGCAGCCATCCTGCTACCCTAGCACAGTACAGAGGGAGTAACCAGACAGCCCCAGGAGCAGGGAAATACCCAAGTGAGATTTAAACCCCTCCCCTGACAGGTACTCTGTGCAGTATGGCATCAATGCAGCAGTTGGCCCCTCAGTGGGAAGTTTTTCCTCTGCAAAAAACTTGGCACTTTCCTAAGGAAGCTGCATCACAGTACCAAGGATAGAGCAAGTGTTTCCCATGCATATTATTAACTTCAGGAGCCCAGCCCATCTTTTGATAGAAAGATATCCATGATACTTTAAAATATATCATTTTATTCATATGTCCAGCCCATTTAACAGTGGATAAACTGACAAGAGAAATTCACAGATAGCCCACAACTGAGTTAATCGGCCCCAGGCTTGTGTGAGGTTGTGTTTTGATGAGGCACGTAGTTCAGAACATATAGGAGGATATATCGAGTGTGATTGTACAAAGCTTGGGCAAATCCCACGCCCTCACTGGAGCCCACCACTCCAATATCCTGCTCCCCCAACATGCGTGGAACTCCCTGCTGCGAGAGCTGGATTTCAGAACCAAGCTCTGAGTGCAGAAATTTGCCCCTCCCAGTGTACCATTAGCCTAAATTCCTGCCCTTTAAAGATAAATGCAATTAAAACATCTAGACACTTATCAACTATACTGGGCTGGATCCTTAGCTGGTATAAGTCAGTGTAGTTCCGATGACCGCAGGGAGCTATATTTATACCAACAGAGGATCTGGCCCACCACATTTCTCTAAAATCCTGACTTATAAGGCACCCTTGCAATAACATCTAGGAGCAAGATATCTGTTCTATCGGTACAAGCCAGGGAGATTCCAAGAGCCTTTTTGACTCCACCGCCCCAAATCTCTCTGGGCTCCATCCCTAGAGATGCTATGTACCAGATGCTCCAATTGAAGTCAGAGGGAGCTGAGTGTCCTCAGCACCTCTGAGGACTGAGTCTTCAGTCAGCAACCACTGGAGAAAGCTACAGGCAGGGAGTTATGCCTTTAAGTTGGCCTTTCCTCCACCCCTGCTCCCAAGATTCTGGATTGCTAGTCCCCTTAAATGTCCATCACATAAAGCTGTGGGGTGGGATTTATAAAGGGACCTATGGTAGTTAGGTGCTCAGCTCCTAGTAAGGTTCAATGGGAGTTTGAGACCTAATTCCCTTAGGTTCCATTGAAAATCCTAGCCATAATGCCTTAATCATTTTTTAAAAAAGCATAAAAAGCCCCGAAGAGCGCAAAGCCCTGCATTGGCAAAGGAAACTACCTTTCCCACTTGCCCCCTCACTCAACTTCCCCATATAAATCCACATACCCTCTTACCCACTCACACCCACCTCTACTGACACAGAACATTCATACCAGCCTTGGCCAGAAACCTTTAGTTGTATGGCTACATAGAGGAGTTTGCAATTGCCAAAGAACAGAGCACTATGGACGAGAGGCTCACTTTCCATCCTAGTCCTTTTAGTGCTATTTGGATTTTCTAAGTGGGCTCAACCTGCCGTATAATCACAGTCTTGACACTTTGTGACTCCTGGGGTTTGAAAAGCCATGACAGCATTCATCTCAGCTGAGCAATGAAAGGAGGTTCCTAGTAGTTCCCAGATGGACTGCATGTAATTAAATTACTTTTGTAAAGTATTTGGATAGTGTGCTTTCAAGGTGTGCAATAAATGGTGTTATATCAGTGGAACTCTCCAAATTCACTGAAGCCCACTATAACCCACCTCCTTTGAAACAGGCACTGGACTACACATATATAATGGGCATGGACTTCACATAGAGTGAGACAACTTGTAGAAGGGGTGTGAAATGTCTGTACATTGTACACAGCCCCTAGATATCATAGCTATTCATCACAGTTTTAAAACAATTTATAGGATACTAATACTTCATGGTTTTTGTTACCATTTAACTGAGTTATGAAAACATAGTTTATAAATGCACAGTGATCCAAGAGAGAGAGAAAGAGAAAGAGAAAGACTTAGGCTGATTGGCCAGTTTTCTAGAGAACAGCTGTACTATTGTTCTTCTTATGGCTGACCTTAAGCATTTGCCAGCCCTGGGCTCTTCACTTCAAGGAGGGCTTAAGAGAAGGGTAGTTATCAGAGTCTTGTGGTGATGAAGGAGTGTCTGTTTCAATGGTCCCAGTTGGATTTTAGACCCCAGTCTGAACAGCCTACAAGTTGCCACTGTTCTCAGATCTCATTACTAGAATTTGAGTGTTGTTCTGGTTGGTTTTCTTGTGCATCACATCCAATTTGTACTGAAATCTTGCCGATTTCTAAAGGATTTTTTCGCACATATTTTGCTCCGGTTTCCTGGAATCCAAGAAAAAGAAATGCACTAGAGCAACCTTTTTAAAAACAAAAAACAAAAAACACCCCAACAAAGTAAAAGCCTGTTCCCATCATTAAGTGCTGCATTCATGCTGCATACAGTAAAACCACACCCACTCTATACTGATAGGCTGCAACAAAACCCACTGCAGGATAAGGATTCTGACACAGCAGCCTTGCAGCGGCTAAGAACCAGCATCCAGCACCCCTTCTAGCGAGAAAAAAGTGGTAAGTGTTTAAAAAAAAACACCAAAGAAAATGTTTTATTTTCATGAATCAACTGCATAGCTGTGATGTGTTGACTTACAGGCTTCTTATAAAAATGTTTGCATAGTGTGGAATCATGAATGCCTAGCCAATGTAACTCTGCAACTGGCTCTATCTGATTTGTACTCAGATTAACTGGAAAGCGTTACTTACTATTCCTTACCTGAACACCTACTGGCATTTGTTTGTCAACGTTTGGGGGCAAGCGGCATCTTTCCTTACATCTGCTGATACTTACCACAGATCACTTGTGAAAGGTGAATTCTGCATGTTTTAGTGATGCATAGTTTGGCAGGGTACTTTCCAGCATTATATTGCTATAGAGGATTCTGATTCTTCGAAGCTCAGAATGAACAAGGGCATTGACAGACTGAGAGTAAATATAATCAGGGCCCAGGGCTTTTAATCACTTACTTTTCATCTATTTTCTATCCCTTCTAAATTAAGTTCTGTTTTTGACAACAGGCATTCTCCTTTGAGCAGGAATATCTGTCAGAGCTGGTGGTACTTTTGATCAGAACTGAAAACATGTTTAGGAGAATAAACTTGAAGAAGGGACAAGTAAATATCTTTGGTCCCAGTACAAGTGAGGAGACTCTTAAGTGCTCTTCTTCACCCAGAAGACATCTATATTTTTGCATGCTGATGCAGTCACCTCTAACTGCACAGGTTACGGAGCAGGTCATGTGCCTCAGTTCCACAGACAAATTTTAAAGAACCATTTCCATGATTTCAAAAATATTTCCAGTGACTAGTTACAAATGAAAGGACCAGCACAAAGTGAACAGACTGAAAGCAGCGTTTCTGACACTTTGTTACCTCTTAATTGGATCAGAGATTTCAATCTGAAGAGCCTCAAAAAAGTCACGCGTAAAGCAAAAAGCAAATGGTGCTGTTATTGCATACTGCAAGTACATGATATGTAACTTGATTTCTATGAGTCTAGCATGCACCTAGAATTTATCTTACTGAACTATCCCTTATGTTGGAGGGGGTCTGTATTAGGTATGGTCCATGACTGCTCAACTGTGATGTTAAATTAATAGATTTGGGGCTCAATACTGCAAGATTATGAACACCCCAACCCTGATCTAGCAAAACTCTTAGGCCTATACTTAACTTTAAACACATCAATAGTCCTATTGAGCCAATGGGACTGCTCACATGCTTGAAGTTAAGCATGTGCTTAAGAGCTTTTCTGGATTAGAGATTCAGTTTGTAGATAATTTGCACATTTTTTATTTTTACATATTTTTCAACCAGATTGTCCTACTTCCATATTGTTCACCAATTATAAGCAGTTTGGAGTAGCATACACCACTGTGCAAAACACCCAGTTCCAGACCCTCAAGCTCCCTCGACCAGTATTGCTCCAGGTGATCCATCTGGCCAGTTAAGGAACAGCAGCAGTGAGCTATGGAGAGTATGATGGTGAATCCACCTGGCCCAGGAAGATGGCTCCAACATTGACATAATCAACAAAGGAGAAGGCAGTGCAGGAGAACTCAGAGGTGAGAGAAAACCGGCTTCCAAGCCCATGCTGGGAGAGGGGGAGGAGATGGAAATTAGGGGCTACATTTTTTAAATTATTGATGTAACAATTTTAAAATGCATTTACACCTCAAACAACTCTCTAGAAAAATGTAATTGTCCAATCACACATAGTTGTGTGTGCAACACCTCGAGCCAGTTCCTCAGCTACTGAAAAACAATGTAATGGAGCTAGGTGAATTTACCCCTCCAGAAGCTCTATCCCACTCTCTTCTCTGGCTTTCAGTTTACCCAACTGACTCAGAGCTCTGATCTTGTGGGTTGAACTTCTGCTGACTCCCAGGAAACAATATGGGACAATTTCCATAAGGTTCCCCTCACTGAGTTTTCCTTCCCATAGGTCCCTTCCTGCAACTTTTTCAGAGGGAAGGGGAAATCTGGCCCAGGAATCTCACAGAGTAAACTGAGACTAGAGAGACCCACACTGACTTTTTTATGTTCCTACAATTCAAGAGATAATCATAAGATACAAGTGATTTCCCAGAGTTTGGCCAGTCAAAGAACCCATATCAGGCATTTCACAGCTTTCAGTTTATTTCAGGGAGGGAGGCGGGGGGGAGGGGAGAAGACAAAAAACCCAGAAGACCCACAGTAAGTGGACTGAGTGATTGGGGACTGCATTTCACTATTCAGTAAGAAGTAGGAGGTTATAGTTTGATCATGAGCCTGATGCTGCGGTCACTTTTAAAATGGTGTAAATCAGGAATACCCCCACTGAAATCAATAGAATTCCACCAGTGTAAAAGTAATGTAAGTTAGAGGAAGATCAGATCCTACATATTAGCTACCTGGCATCTCCTTTTCAATACTATATATTAATAACCCCCCAAATAATTTTTTTAAATAGTAAAATATACTAAACAATTATGGGCCTAATCCTGTAATCTGAACTGAGGGTGACCCCCATGCACCAATATGGAGCCCCACTTACTTCAATGAGATTCCACACCAGCATAAAGGTTCACTTGCATGGAGCAGATTTCAGGAGTGTTTTCTATCTGTAGGGCCAAAATTCAGAGGTGCAAATATTAATAGGAATGTTCGCATTAATTACACATAAAATCCAGTGAAAACAGTTTTTGTTAGGTTGTTTTAGTCTTGTAAACATTTAACTGTTTTCAAACCAAAGCGCCCAAAGGGGGTCTCTTCTTGACTTTGATCAGAGTTTTGCATAAAGCATGATTGCAGGACTGATCTCAGACCTTTCACGTGGCAAATTCCCACCATGTATGTTCTCTGATTTGCCTCCTAGGTTTAAATACCTAAGGCCCTATTCTAAGACAGCAGAAGATGAATAAACTCTCACTGATTTCAGTGGGGAAGATTACGTGCATCCTCTAACAAGAGAACAGGAAGCCTGCCATCAGGTCTTCAACTGGTGTAAATCAGTGTATCTCTACTGAAGTCACTTTTAAAGAACCATTATAAACAAGGGGCTAGATCCTTAGCTGGTGCAAATCAGTGTAGCAACAGAGTTATGCTGATTAACACCTGCCTACGATCTTGGTTTTTTAAAAGTTGCAGTGGAATGTTACACCCAACAATGCAATGGAATATATTTGGATGGGGTCGGGGAGAATGAATAACGGACTGTACCAACTAAAAGGATTTTTCTATCTCTGACCTCTGTGATTCCATAAGAAGTAAAAGATCTAAAAAGGTCTGTCTAGTAAGAAAGCTACTGCTGAGACATGAGACACAGGAAAAAATGAACGTGCTGTTTGTGAGTGTTTTGGCTGACATAGATTCATAGATTCATAGATTATAGGACTGGAAGGGACCTCGAGAGGTCATCGAGTCCAGTCCCCTGCCCGCATGGCAGGACCAAATACTGTCTAGACCATCCCTGATAGACATTTATCTAACCTACTCTTAAATATCTCCAGAGACGGAGATTCCACAACCTCCCCAGGCAATTTGTTCCAGTGTTTAACCACCCTGACAGTTAGGAACTTTTTCCTAATGTCCAACCTAGACCTCCCTTGATGCAGTTTAAACCCATTGTTTCTGGTTCTATCCTTAGAGGCTAAGGTGAACAAGTTCTCTCCCTCCTCCTTATGACACCCTTTTAGATACCTGAAAACTGCTGTCATGTCCCCTCTCAGTCTTCTCTTTTCCAAACTAAACAAACCCAATTCTTTCAGCCTTCCTTCATAGGTCATGTTCTCAAGACCTTTAATCATTCTTGTTGCTCTTCTTTGGACCCTTTCCAATTTCTCCACATCTTTTTTAAAATGCGGCGCCCAGAACTGGACACAATACTCCAGCTGAGGCCTAACCAGAGCAGAGTAGAGCGGAAGAATGACTTCTCGTGTCTTGCTCACAACACACCTGTTAATACATCCCAGAATCATGTTTGCTTTTTTTGCAACAGCATCACACTGTTGACTCATATTTAGCTTGTGGTCCACTATAACCCCTAGATCCCTTTCTGCCGTACTCCTTCCTAGACAGTCTTTTCCCATTCTGTATGTGTGAAATTGATTTTTCCTTCCTAAGTGGAGCACTTTGCATTTGTCTTTGTTAAACTTCATCCTGTTTAACTCAGACCATTTCTCCAATTTGTCCAGATCATTTTGAATTATGACCCTGTCCTCCAAAGTAGTTGCAATCCCTCCCAGTTTGGTATCATCCGCAAACTTAATAAGCGTACTTTCTATGCCAATATCTAAGTCGTCGATGAAGATATTGAACAGAGCCGGTCCCAAAACAGACCCCTGCGGTACCCCACTCGTTACGCCTTTCCAGCAGGATTGGGAACCATTAATAACAACTCTCTGAGTACGGTTATCCAGCCAGTTATGCACCCACCTCATAGTAGCCCCATCTAAATTGTATTTGCCTAGTTTATCGATAAGAATATCATGCGAGACCGTATCAAATGCCTTACTAAAGTCTAGGTATACCACATCCACCGCTTCACCCTTATCCACAAGGCTCGTTATCCTATCAAAGAAAGCTATCAGATTGGTTTGACATGATTTGTTCTTCACAAATCCATGCTGGCTGTTCCCTATCACCTTACCACCTTCCAAGTGTTTGCAGATGATTTCCTTAATTACTTGCTCCATTATCTTCCCTGGCACAGAAGTTAAACTAACTGGTCTGTAGTTTCCTGGGTTGTTTTTATTTCCCTTTTTATAGATGGGCACTATATTTGCCCTTTTCCAGTCTTCTGGAATCTCTCCCGTCTCCCATGACTTTCCAAAGATAATAGCTAGAGGCTCAGATACCTCCTCTATTAGCTCCTTGAGTATTCTAGGATGCATTTCATCAGGCCCGGGTGACTTGCAGGCATCTAACTTTTCTAAGTGATTTTTAACTTGTTCTTTTTTTTATTTTATCCGCTAAACCTACCCCCTTCCCATTAGTATTCACTATGTTAGGCATTCCTTCAGACTTCTCGGTGAAGACCGAAACAAAGAAGTCATTAAGCATCTCTCCCATTTCCAAGTTTCCTGTTACTGTTTCTCCCTCTTCACTAAGCAGTGGGCCTACCCTGTCTTTGGTCTTCCTCTTGCTTCTAATGTATTGATAAAAAGTCTTCTTGTTTCCTTTTATTCCCGTAGCTAGTTTGAGCTCATTTCGTGCCTTTGCCTTTCTCATCTTGCCCCTGCATTCCTGTGTTGTTTGCCTATATTCATCCTTTGTAATCTGTCCTAGTTTCCATTTTTTATATGACTCCTTTTTATTTTTTAGATCGTGCAAGATCTCGTGGTTAAGCCAAGGTGGTCTTTTGCCACATTTTCTATCTTTCCTAACCAGCGGAATAGCTTGCTTTTGGGCCCTTAATAGTGTCCCTTTGAAAAACTGCCAACTCTCCTCAGTTGTTTTCCCCCTCAGTCTTGATTCCCATGGGACCTTACCTATCAGCTCTCTGAGCTTCCCAAAATCTGCCTTCCTGAAATCCATTGTCTCTATTTTGCTGTTCTCCCTTCTACCCTTCCTTAGAATTGCAAACTCTATGATTTCATGATCACTTTCACCCAGGCTGCCTTCTACTTTCACATTCTCAACGAGTTCCTCCCTATTTGTTAAAATCAAGTCTAGAACAGCTTCCCCCCAGTAGCTTTTTCAACCTTCTGAAATAAAAAGTTGTCTCCAATGCAGTCCAAGAATTTGTTGGATAGTCTGTGCCCCGCTGTGTTATTTTCCCAACATATATCCGGATAGTTGAAGTCCCCCATCACCACCAAATCTTGGGCTTTGGATGATTTTGTTCGTTTCTTGAAAAAAGCCTCATCCACCTCTTCCACCTGGTTAGGTGGCCTGTAGTAGACTCCTAGCATGACATCTCCCTTGTTTTTTGCCCCTTTTAGCCTAACCCAGAGACTCTCAACACTTCCATCTCCTATGTCCATCTCTACCTCAGTCCAAGTGTGTACATTTTTAATATATAAGGCAACACCTCCTCCCTTTTTCCCCTGTCTATCCTTCCTGAGCAAGCTGTACCCATCCACACCAACATTCCAATCATGTGTATTATCCCACCAAGTTTCAGTGATGCCAACAATGTCATAGTTGTATTTATTTATTAGCACTTCCAGTTCTTCCTGCTTATTCCCCATACTTCTCGCATTTGTATATAGGCATCTAAGATACTGGTTTGATCTTTCCTCCCAGTTTTGTCCTGACTCTCCTTTCTCTCTGCCAATATAGCCCACACTCCCTCTCGTTTCCGACCCATCTCCCCGGTCTCCATGTTCCCCACTTACCTGTGGGCTTTGCTCACCTGTCCCCGTCGAACCTAGTTTAAAGCCCTCCTCACTAGGTTAGCCAGTCTGTGTAATAGGGTCTTTCCTCTCCTCGAAAGGTGAACGCCATCTCTGCCTAGCAGTCCTTCCTCAAATAGCATCCCGTGGTGTAGGAAGCCAAAGCCCTCCTGGCGACACCATCTTCGCAGCCAGGCATTCACCTCCATGATGCATCTGTCTCTGCCCGGGCCCCTACCCTTGACATCCTAGCCACTGTTTTATACATAATGTTTAATGAAACATAAAAAATTAGGCCAAGATTCTTAAAAATGGCCCGTGGTTTGGGATGCCTGAGTTTTTGGGTGCCTAACTTGAGAGGTTTTAAGGGGGCTCCTTTAAGGTGTCTCAGAGTGCGTACCCAAAGCCACTGGCCACTTCTGAAAATTTTGGCAGACATTTCAAAAATGAATTGGAGATGAAGTCTGAACTGTGGCCAAACTGGTCCAAGGATTCCATGTCATGTGAAGGGTATGATGTCATGTGTATTGGTAGGTCACACCATATTCATATTGTATTACATCCAGCATGTGGGCAGTTACCTTAATATTTTTGCTCTCCTATATCAAGAGATATATATCCTATAATACGCTACAAAGTTAAACGTAGCTTTTGGAATTAGCAAACATAAATCCTGTCAAAGACAAGATACATGACTGACCTGCCTTTGATACAAGTTTAGGAGATGGCTTCACCTCACGCCTATTAGTACCTGGAATGCTGTGTCCAAAACATCAGAAGGGTGCATCATGTTATCAGAGAAACAAGTTGAAGTTGGTTGGTTGAATCTTAAATGATGTATAAAGGGTTTTAGCTTGTAAACATCCCTATTATAAATAGAGGTGATTTTTAGGGTGCACCTTGGAAGCTCACTTACTGTGTAAGGTGAACATGCTGCAAGATAAGAATTGCTTCTCAAAAGGAGGGGTATCCATGTCTCTTTTTCGTATCATACAGTTTTTTTCTTTAGGCAGTAAATTGGCTATGCTTGGTTATTTGGTCTCTTGCACAATTTTAATAACAAACCATGAGTGTAATGAAGTACTTGGCTACACTTATAGAAAAAGTATGTAGCTTTTTGTGTATGTAGCAATCCAAAATCCCAGTTCTGAAAGGATGAGGGGACAATTTTTTAAACTGGGCTGCCTAACATTAGATACTTAAATCTGTATACACCTAACAATGGGGAGAAAATGGATTGACCTTCCCCATTTTCCTCAAGCAGAAGGGAGATTAAGGTGGCTCCTAACATCTTTGAATATCAGAAAAGGTTCATTTCAGGTGTCGATGGAGTTTGGGAATTGTACATGTGCATGTGTGGGAGACAGAGAATTAATTTTTCTGAACTGATTTGTCTGTCACTTCTGCTGTGATCATTGCTTATATGAGTTTGGGGGTTATTATTTAGGGTCATATTCTGACTCCCTCACTCACACTGAGGTCTGGTCAACACTACAAAGTTAGGTTGATGTAATCCACCTTGCATCGACCTATTTGTGCACATATCTACACTCAAATTTGTCTCCGGATGCCTATTACAGCAATACAGTAAAACCACCTCCCCAAATGGCATTGAGCCATGGTTGACCTACTGAGGTCAACACAGACACTGTGTGACCTATGTTGATCCTAAAAGTCCTCCAGCAGCTGTCCCACAATGCCTTGTTTACTGTTCTGGTCACAATTTTAAACTCCGGACTCCTGCCTGAAGTACTCAGAAGGTACTGGATCTCCTGGGCCTTTGGGGAGAAAAGGTTGAGCAGACACAGCTATGGACCAGCTGTAGAAACGTGGACATCTATGAAAAGATTGCACAGGGGATGCAAGCGAAGGGGTATGGCAGGGATCAGCAGTGGTACCGCATTAAAGCAAAGAAACTGTGGTGGACATACGACAAGGCCAACAATGGATCTGGTGCTGAGTCGTAGACCTGCCGCTTTTACAACGAGATTCATGTCATACGTGGTGTAGACTCCACCAGCCTGTGCAGTCCACTGTGGATACCTTGAAGGAGCCTAAGAAAGAGACCTTAGGTAAGCCTGTGTATGTATTTTTCCTTACAATGTTTAAATGTAAAGCTGGCACTCGGCCCATCCCTAAATTAACAGGACACAGGTATTGACTTTTCATTGTTTTACTTATCAAACACAAGAACCGGGGTAGAGTTGTTATCTGCTTTTCATTCCCCTGTAGGATTAGGTGGAGGTGACAGCACATGGGGAGCAGTTTGTTTATGTGCATAAGGATGTCCCTTCTACCCTCTTAAGAGATCTTGATGAAACTTTCGTGGAGATATTCTGCAGTCCTCTCCTGAAGGTCTCTAGGGGTGGCAGCCTTATTTTCCCCCCACAATAGGACATTTCCCATACCAGTCTTTGGCAGGCACCATTGCAGTCAACAGGCTAGTGGCATATGGGCATGGATGGCTTTAGGATGCCAGCAGTACCTATGCTCTCTGTGCCTTTGTTACCCTCAGAAGTGAGATATGAGCTAAAATCATCACTGGTTGTAGAAAATAGTGCCAGTATTCAGTGCCATTGCCCCATACTCATACCCATGCAAATAGGAGGCAAAGTTTTGTTGTGTCATACAACCAAAAATCTTAATTCTCTCCTCTTCCCCCATCCCTCTCCCACCCCCCGCCTGTGGCAGGCCATAGTCACCATGGCTTGGGCTGGAGAGTGGTGATCTGCAGAGGCACTCCAAAGCTGAAGTGCCAATAAGCATGTCTCATTAGAAAATGCTATGGGAATAAGGCCATGTCTACACTAGCGAACTTACAGCGGCACAGCTGTACTGATGCAGCTGTGCCGCTGTAAGGTCTCCTGTGTAGCCACTCTATGCCGGTGGGAGAGAGCTCTCCTGGCGACATAATTAAACCACCTCCAACGAGTGGTGGTAGTTGTCCACATGGGCGCTTCTGTCGGTGCAACTTATTTTGCTCGGGGGAAGGAGGAGAGGGTTCACACCCCTGAGCAACATAAGTTATACCGACAAAAGTGCTAATGTAGACATGGCCTAAGACAGTGCTTCTCAAAGTTGGGCCGCTGCTTGATCAGGGAAAGCCCCTGGTGGTCCGGGCTGGTTTGTTTACCTGCCGCCAGGGCCTGCTCTAACTTTTTTGCTGCCCCAAGCAGCAAAAAAAAAAGGCCCCCCCCCGCGCCGCCCCCCCGCCGAGCGCTGCGCCGCCAGAGCCCGCCCCCCCCCCCGAGCGCCGCCGGAACACCCCCCCCCCCCGAGCGCCGCCGGAACACCCCCTCCCAGCGCTGAGCCCCGCGCCGCCCCCCTGCCGAGCTCCGCGCCGCCGGAGCCCGCCCCCGCCCCCCCCGCCGAGCGCCGCCAGAACCCCTCTCCCCCAGCGCCGCCTCCCCCCGCCGAGCCGCCGGAGTCCGCCCCCCACCCCCCGCCGAGCGCCGCCCCTTACTAGGTGCCGCCCCAAGCATGTACTTGGTTGCCTGGTGCCTGGAGCCGGCCCTGCCTGCCGCGTCCACAGGTTCAGCCGATCGCGGCTCCCACTAGCCGCAGTTTGCTGCTTCAGGCCAATGGGGGCTGCAGGAAGCGGCACAGGCCGAGGGATGTGCTGGCCGCTCTGCCCGCACTGGCCTAAGAGAAAGGAGTTTTGAAACCTCTCTCTCCCTTTCTATTGTGACTGTAAATCCAATGATACACCCATCTGTTTTATCTGTAGATGCTGCTATTAAGCCCTCCATGCCTACAGAATGCCTGACCCTGAGAAGGAGAAAAAAGAGGACTCAGTGTGACATGTTCAGTGAGATCCTGCAAGCCAGTGCTACATCGGACCTTGAACAAAGGGCCTGGAGGATCAATATGGCAGACAGCATGGAGAAGGAAAGAGCAGACAGGAGAAAGGTCAAAAAGACCCAACAGGAAACAGAGACGGAGGTGCACCAGGATATAATGGGGCTTCTCAGGCAGCAAACACAAATGCTGCAGACACGTTTTGACCTACAGGTCCAACAAGCACAGATTCACCATTCTTCTCAGTCACTGGAAAACTCCCGTGTAACAGCTCCCTATACTCCCCAACATTCTACATGTCCTCATGGGCCACGTCCCTCCCCCTACCACTTCATGCCAGAGGACTGCACGGAAAACCACACCTTCACATATGCTAACCTGTGAGAGCCACGGCTGGTGTGTGTGTAGCCAAAATGGACTCCATTTGTCCACTGAAATAGACAGAAAACATTCCTGTCTGTCTAATATTAAAGGTCCGTTCCATTAATTTTCGTTAGAAGATTGTACTGTATGGACTTTTTTTTATTTACACATTGGTTTCCTCACTGTTTTTGCTATGCAATTTTTTTTTTAAATAAACTCATCGTTATTAGTTCACAACACATGCTGCACAATGCATAGTGGTACTCAAAGCACCCACTCCTTGTAATTGTACGGGACCACAGAACTCAGAGGTTCAGTGAAACACACATTGTAACGATTATAAATATACAGCAAGCAACGCATACTTCATAGCTTCATCAAAAGACACCAGGGTAATATCTATACATGTACAAGTAGCACTGTACTACAATATTCCTAACAGCCCCCAAAACGTCAGAGCAAGAGCACAGCCCAGCCCAGCACATTAGTGGGACTGACTTGAGAAGTGCTCTTTCAAGGCTTCCCTCATCTGCATAGCTCCATATAGAGCTCTTGTAATGGCCCCTGTGTCTGGCTGTTCAAAGTCAGCAGACAGCCGCTCCGACCCTGCCCACTACCCTGGCGGTAACTTTCCCCCCTTTGCCTCACAGATAGTATGCAGGACACAACAGGCAGCTATTTTTCTGAGATCCAGTTTTGTTCATAAACACTGCCAATGTCTCGTCAATGTACCAAAAGCACATTCAAATGTCATTCTATACCTGCTAAGATGGTAGTTGAGGCTTTCCTTGGTGCTGTTGAGATGGCTGGTATATGGCCTCATGAGCCAGGGAAGCAGTGGTAGGCTGGGTCCTCCAGAATCATTATTGGCATTTCATATCGCCAATGGTAATCCGCTGGTCAGGAAAGAATTTCCCTCCCGAAAGATGAGAGTGTCATGCACTTTCCCTGACCAGCTCACACTGATGTCAGTGAAGCATCTCCAGTGATCCACCAACACTTACATAACCATAGAAAAGTAGCCAGTCTATTGATTTACTCTGTGGCAAGATAGGCTGGTGCCACAATAGGGATGTGTGTCTATTGTCCCATCTCAGTTCAGGAACCCCACTGCAGAAAATCCATCCAATATGTCCTACACATTGCCAAGAGTCACAGTCCTGCATAGCAGGATATGATTAATGGCCCTACACGCTTGCATGGCAACATGCCCCACTGTGGATTTTCCAGCTCCAAAAGGATTTCCCACTGACCGGTGTAGTCCAGCGTTGCAAACTTCCATAGTGTGATCGCCACTTGCTTCTCTACTGTCAGTATAGCTCTCATTCTGGTGTCCCTGCGCTGGAGAACCGGGGTGAGCTCAGCACACAGATCCAGAAACATGGCCTTTCACATCCAAAAGTTCCGCAGCTGCTACTCATCATCCCAAACCTGCAATACGATGCAATCTCACCAGTCAGTGCTTGTTTCTCAGGCCCAGAAGTGGCACTCAACTGTCTGCAGCCATCCTTTGAATGCCACCAACAACCTTGAATTGTTTTTCGCTATGTACATCAGCAATGTGTCCTCAAAGAAGTTGTCACGTCCCGTTGTTGCAGTTTTTCAAATACCAGAGGATTGTGCATCCAGTATTTGCAATATTCATGACAATAGCGCTGATCTCTGTGGGCACCACATTTCTATCAGAGATGGTAGACAGAGAAAAGTGCCATGTGAGTTTATGGGATTTTAAAAAAGGCACAAAAATTATGGGATATGGATGGCATCATGGGGTGGAGAGAGTTGCATGATGGGAACTTGACCCCTTACTCCCAGTCATCCCTAAGCAACACATTTCTACCCCACAATGCATTGTGAAAGTTTCCCAAAAGCCGCTGCACCGGATGGTGATGCATGGCACACTGGAAAAACCTACCCATGGCGCACTGCACTTTGCATTGACACAAGCACTGCTGGTGAGTACGTGTAGCGCCAACACAAGCGGCCAAGTATGCCTGTGCACAGCTGATATACTAACTGCGGCAGTCATAGACAGGCATCACTTACGTCAACCAAAGCTTGTAAATGAAGACATGGGCTTGAGTGGATCCTTATTCCTCAAGAAGTCTCTCTGAAATCAGGGGGGGCTCTAGATGGAGGAAGGTACTGTTCCACATGAGCAAGGGCTCTTCAATCTGGCCCTTAGTCTGCAGTGATCTTTGGAATAACACTAAAAAAATCAAGCACATTCTACGTTTACGAAGAGCAACCTTAAAAATGTAAAATGTTCTTCAGAGCTTAAAGGAGCTACTTCTTCCTGACCGCAGGAAGAGCCATGAGTCACTCAGAAAGATGTTATGTTGAGTCACTTTCAAACAGTTCAGCTACGTGGTAAGTCTACAGATAAGAAGTCACTTGGGAGTGAGGAAATTTAAGGCACTGAGGCCTGGATACACAAAGGGATTTATGTTGCAACACTCAGCATCACAGCGCCTGACTTTTAGGCACCTAGAAAATCACAGGAACAAAACTGTGACCCACAAAGCCTGAGTGAGGCACCTAGGTTCCCTATACAATCAATGGGGGAAAACAGGCACCTTAGAATGAGATCCACAAAAGCCAGCTAGCTAGGGAGATGCTGATGAGAGAGATGTGTCCGAAGCCCTGCCCCCTCACAGAGATAGGCATCTAAGTCTGGGCTGCAGGGAGGAGCCTATTTCTGCTTAGTTAGCCGGGAAGGAGAATCCCTTTCTTGGAATCAGGTGGCTCAGGCACCTAAGGTGTTTCTTGCAGGAATGAGTTAGGCGCCTGCCTCATTCCACCCAAAAATGGCCAGAGGAGTAGGTGGTGCTGCACATCTTATAACTTGTAGCCCAGTGGTTAAAGCACTTTTCTAGGATGTGGGAGGCCCAGTTACAATTCCCCTTTATCTACCAGAGGGGGAGAAGGGATTTGAACAGGGTTCTACCACCTCTCAGGAGAATGCTCTTATTACTGGGATAAAAATTATAAGGTGGGCACCACCACTGCCTCCTCCACCTATGGTGATCAGATGTCCGATTTTATAGGGACAGTCCCGATATTTGGGGCTTTGTCTTATATAGGCACCTATTGCCCCCCCCCACCCCCTGTCCCCAATTTTTCACCCTTGCTATCTGGTCACCCTACCTCCACCTCTGGCTGGATGGATTCTGAATGGAACCTGATGTGGTATGCAATCCCTGACCATGCCTACCAGATCAGGTCCCACACATGACTTAGGAGGATGAATGCCATCTTCTCCCAGTTCATGAATCATTCTGGGATTTAGGCAGGAGACAGGTGTTTGGAGGCCTACAGTGAGGAATCTGCATGCACACCCAGATGCAGAAATACAGACACATACAGGGTCCAGCAGGAGTTCTGTAGATCAAACTGGGACATAAGTGCCTAACCCAAGACTTAGGCACCTGAATACCTTTGTGGATCAGGGCCTGAATAAATATTCATAGCTGAAGAATACTGGAAAGAATGAAGAGAAGTTACATGAACTGTGCTGAAAACAAAAGTCTTCATGGTAAATTTTAATTCTTCCATCTAACATAAAAAGGTGCAAATGTGACAGCTAGTCTGCTATAGTGTGAGAGAATGAAAGAGCAGTGATCAGATAGATGGATCAGATCTAGCTTTCTGATCGCGTCTAATATGTCAGATAGCTAGAAAGATATCAATCCAAGAATGGCTCCTGTTGTCTTCAGATTAAAAAGAGTGATGCAATTTTTGGATGATTAACTCTGTCTCAAATGAGTTTATGAAGCTGTAAATCCCTCTACCGCTTTTCCATTGGTGGCTGGCATAGGCAGAGTGAAACTAATAGGAATGGGGAATCTGTGGACATGACATTATAGCACAAATGTCCAACGGCAGTCTTGCCCAGAGAAGGGATGGTAGGTTTTGTCAGATTGGGTGAATAACAATCTGGGGGGAAGACCCTACTATGCCATGTGCCTTCCTGAATTTAACTTCCCTAGGTGGCCACATTCTGTCCTCAGCTGTGCTTGTGTGGCTCCCTCTGACCTTCATGGGAGCCCTGTGTAGTACTCTTGAGGAAGCAAAGAATCTTTGGTTTCAGTAAGAGATTTTATTTAATTGTTACCACAGCAATTAAATGGATGTGACTGGATGCAACGTCTTATTCGGAGAGGGCTTACACTGCCCCTTTCTCCTTCTCTCTCTCACTCACTAGATATCTACATGGTCCACAAGATGGCATTATGCCACCCCCAACAAAGCCATCTCCAGCCTTTGGCAGTGTGTTCTGCCCATACTGGGATGAGATGCACTCTGTCAGCATCAAAAACAACAAGGAGTCTGGTGGCACCTTAAAGACTAACAGATTTACTTGGGCATAAGCTTTTGTGGGTAAAAAAAAAACACTTCTACAGATAGATGCATCTGTAGAAGTGTTTTTTTACCCATGAAAGCTTATGCCCAAATAAATCTGTTAGTCTTTAAGGTGCCACCAGACTCCTTGTTGTTTTGTGGATACAGAGTAACACGGCTACCCCCGATACTTTTTGTCAGCATCAGAGAAATTCCTCAGTAGTTTAGTTGAGTCACATTTTCTCCTTTGTTTAAATTACCATTCAACTGAATTCTGCATGTTCTCCCTGTTCCCTTTTACATAACTCCTGATTCTGCTGTCTGCATTCCTGGAGGAAAAAACACTAATTTCTATGAGTATTTTGATTGAATATGCACGGTAGGATGTGGACGAGTCTCGCTAAAAAGGGTTAAGATGGTAGTTACCGTGGAGTATATGGAGTGACTGTGTCTTTGTATTGCTAAGAAATTACAGCTGGTAGGTCTCAAACTAATTAATAATACTTATCATTTATAAAGGGCTTTTTATGTTCTAAATGTTGTATAAACAATAATTAATCTAATTAATGATCTTACTAATTAGCTAATTACCATATCACTTGCATTCTATTTTAGAAGATTAAAATAATTCATTTAACTACAGCTACATGGTACAGATGGACCCAAGCCTTAAAATTCACATCTGGTTTGTGCTGCAGATTTTGAAGCCCTCCCATCAGAGTTTGTAGTTGCTTGGCTACGGGGTTCAGGTTCACCCCAATATTACATAGTACCCTGTCTTTACCTAATATGGAACTCCTTTAAGCCAAGATTCACAAGGTACTGCATAGATGATAAATTGTAAACTACAACAATACAGAAACATCAAAGATGTAACAAAATATTAGTCAGACTGGAGGGCTGTCATAAATTTCACAAGAAAAAACCTTTGAAAGTGGAATATTTTCCCCAAAATGGGGAGAGGTCGATGGAGGTAGGACACTATAGGATGGTGAAGTTCCACACACCAAGAGGCACCAGTGTAACCATGTTCTGCAGAATGGGGGCCTGATCCAAAGCCCACTGAAGTCAATGAAAAAACTCCCATGGACTTCAGTAAGTCCTGGATCGGGCCCCAACTACCAGCTGATGGGGATGAGGGCAGTCTAGCCTAGTGGCTGGAACAGCCATTAGGACTAGTGGCTGGAGCAGGCATCAGGAACCAGAGACTAGGGTCTGAGCTGGATTCAGTAGTCTGAAGCCAAAGGTCAGGAGCTAGATACCAGAGCTGAGCATCAAGCTGCTGGAGCCAGCAGTCAGAAGTCAAAGCTTCAGGTCAAGTAGAAGGTCAGGAATTGGAGTGAGCAGGGTAGCAGGGCAAGGAGAGGTTCAAGGTAGAGGCAGGACAGAAGCAAGGCAGCAGCAAGAGGGTCAAGGAAATTCAGGTGGGAATGACAACAGAGCAGCCAATCAGGTGGCATGGCCAATTAGACAGCTTGCTGCGGGCCCTGACTCCTGACAGTACTCCCCTCATCGAGGGCTCTGTCTTGGGACCTCAGAGGCAGGTTTCTCAAGGTAAGTGTGGTGAAAGGCACACACATGATCTGGCACATGAACATGGTCTGCAGGTAGCTTTGAACGTTACCCATCTCAGTCAATTAGATATTGTAGTTTTCCTCAGACCCAACAAGAATCTAAAATCTGCTGAACCACATATTCTTTTTGGCCCCAAGCAATGATAAGCAGAGGAAGGGGAGTAGTATGGAGTGGGAAGGGATTCTTGACTGATGGTTCCAGAAGAGACACATGGAAGACTGGGTGGATCTTGAGAGAGTCTGGTAGCTGTAACTTGAATGTGAATAGGTTAATCTGTTTCATGATCTGGAAAGGTCCCAGGTACTGATGGTTCAGCTTCACAGAGGGCCAAGTTGATTGCAGATTCTGGGAATACAACCACACCTTATCCCCTCCCCCAAAGCCAAGTGTTGGCTGGCAGGACTGGACAGTGAACCATTTGTAGGTTGCTTTGGCAACTTCTAACTGCCTCTGGAATTCTTGGTGTACCTGCTGGATGTGGGCTGTGAGTTCAGTAACAGCAAACATCAATAATTCAGAGGGGATCTCTGGATGAGCACAAAGATAGAAGCTATAGTTAGCAAAGAAAGGAGTCTGCTTGGCAGAGGCATGTGGCAGTCTTGTAAGCAAACTCAGAATGAAGGATCAGGGACAGCCAATCATCTTGAGGACAGTTTAGAAAGCAATATAGGTACTGTTCAAGAACCGAACTGACCCATTCCGCCTGCCTATTGGTGCTTGGGTGATAGGTTGTTGAGGTTAGGGCATCAATACTCAGATGGCATAGAAATTCTCACCAGAAGTAGAAAATAAACTCAGATCCTTGGTCAGATACCACGCCTGAAGGCAAGCTGTGGAGACGAAAGATGTTGCTCACAAACAAGCCATCTCCTGAGCAGAGGAAAGTGTCTGGCATGGAACAAAGTGTGCCATCTTGGTTAAGTGGTCAACCACCACTAGAATGGTACTATGGCCTTGGAGGTTGGTAATTCATAAGACAATAAGAAGGGCCATACTGGGTAAGATCCATCTTCCCCAGTATCCCGTCTTCTGACAGTGACCAATGCCAAGTGCTTCAGAGGGAATGAACAGAACAGATAATCATCAAGTGATCCGTCCCGTCACCCATTCCTAGCTTCTGGCAAACAGAGGCTAGGGCTACTCATTTCTACAATAAAGTCCATGGCAATGATGAACCAAGTCCGAGGCTGAGTGGGTAAAGGCTAGAGGAGACCCAGCAGTCTTGAACGGGGCATCTTGGCCTGTGCACAAAGATCACAGGAATCTATGTAGGATGCAACAGAGGTGCGTATGGCAGATCACCAAAAGTTCCTGGAAACTAGGTCTTGGAATGACTGAAGTGACCATTCTTCAAAGGGTGCTTTCATGGTCACAGTTCTTTATCCAAAATTTCATAATTCATCTCAGCAAGAGTGAGCCTTTTGCAAGTAAAAAGCATGCAGATGAAGGTGATCATCAGGAGCAGTGGGTTGGGACAAAATTTGAAGTCTCCGCCTCTACCGTAAATGGTCTGGTGGGGTCTGGGTGGATAAAAGTGGGAGTTGTGATGAATATCTGTTTCAAATTATCAAAGGCAGCCTGTGCTTCTGGGAACCATAAAAAACAGACTCCTTTTCACAGCAAAGCTGGCTGAGAGAACTGACTAAAGCAGAGAATCCTGGAGTAAATACTCTATAAAAAACAGCAAAGTCAAGAAGCGTTCGATTCCAGAGACATCCTTTGGTGCCACCCAATCCATGATGGCCACTTTGTTGGGATCCATTGCCAGTCCCTTGGGTGAGATGACATATCCAAGAAATTCAAGAGAGTGTTCTGGGCAAACTTGCATATCTCTGGCTTGACATATAGATGATTCTGGCATAGTCTTTCAAGAATGCTACACACATGCTGGTCATGAAGAGCTGAGTCTTCAGAGAAAAGCAGAATGTCATTAAGGTAAATAATGACCAAGTAGTCCAGCATATCACTGAATATACCATTCATAACATGTTGAAAGGTTGCTGGAGCATTGCATAGACTGAATGGCATGACTAGATGGCCATATGAAAGGTAGTCTTCTATTTGTCTCCCTCATGCCAGCACACCAGATGACAGGCTATGCACAGATCCAACTTTGTGAAAATACAGGGTGTAGGTAGGCGGTTTAAGAGCTCACTGATTAAGGGAACCAGGGAGCTCTACACCTCTACAGTCATCTTGTTCATGGCTTGATAGTCAATACATGGCCAGAAAGAGCTGTCCTCCTTCTTGACAAAAAGATGAGAGGGCCTGCTGGGGACGTGGCTGAAACCCTTCTGAAGGTTCCCTTGCAAGCACAGGTGTACAGCCTGAAGTTCAGGTTCAGAGAGGGTGTATATCTGATGGAATGGGATCTTGGTTTCAATCTGGAGATCAATCAGACAATCGTAAGTCCTATACTGGGGCAGGATATCTGCCTTCACTTTGTCAAATATATCAGTGCAGTCACAGTATTTGTGGGGGATCTTGGACAAAGCACACAGAGCTGTGGGGAACACTGAGGGTCCTGGTCTTTCAGTGGGTGGTGTGAACCTCAGAGTGAACCAGATCGTGGGAGGCAGGATCCTGGGAGCCAGAATAGCTGGCAATACCAGGAGTTAAAATGTAGGTTCCCCTCTGCCAGTGAATTTGGGAGTCATGGGTGGTAAGAGAGGGCATACCTAAAATGACAGGAGCATGAAGGGCCCAGATTAATCCAAATTGGAGGGTTTTCTGGTACCCTTGAGAGTAATAAATATAACTGGCAAGGTCTGGTGGGTTACTGCTCCCAAGAAGAAGAGAAGAGACCCATCAATAGTGTCGACCAGATCTGGAAAGTCCTTGCATATGGTGGTAACTGTGTAGGTCTTAGCAAAGTTCAAGTCCATAAAGTTAGCTGAGGCCCCAGAGTCGACTAGGGCCTTTAGGTGAATTTTACTGGTAGTTAAATCAATAGAGGTATTCAGAATTCCACTGGTAGCTCACTCAGGGGTCCTGCTGTGATGACTGTGGTCCATAAGTGCTGGGAACTCCCAGCTGGAGGAGATTACCAGCTCTTCCCAGAATCACTCCTACAGGCTATGGACCAGGTATTTCCCAGCTCCAGTTCTGCCCACATCTTCACTGGACATGTCAAGGCAACACGACCGGTTTCCCCACAATATAAGCATAAGCCTAACTCCCGGCATCAGTATTTCTCTGAATCAGAGAGGTGCAGGTGAACCTGGTTGGCTTGCAAGAGCCAGGGAAGACCTGTGCATTTGGGGTGTCATGAGCAGGGTAAATGACGGCCTCTGGAAAATCAAGGTACACTCATGATGACAATCCATGAGGCGATCATCAATTCTGATACACAAGTCAATCAGATTGTTCAAAATGGACACAGGCTCCATGCATGCAAGCTCATCCTTTATACCCTCATTTAACCCCCAGTAGAAATGTTGCTGTGCTGCCTCATTCCACCTGGTCAGAAGCCAAAACAATGAAATTCAGCAGTGTATTTGGCCACATCCTTTCAGTAAGGCCTGAAGGATTATCTCACTGTTCCACACCCGGCTAAGGTCATCAAAGGTGATGGACATCGTTTGAATGAATTCCTCTAATTGTCGCAAAAGGAGGCTGTACTATTCCAGGAGCAGGGAAGCCAAGGCCAAGACCTCCCCAGGCAACAAACAAGCTAAGCACCAGACAGGCCTGGTCCACTGGGAATGATTGAGGGCATAGGAGGAACAGGAGCTGACATTGGTTCAGGAACCCCCAAAACTTGTCCCCATCTTTGTCAAATTTGTCAGGCAGAAGAATCTGTGGCTCTGGGGAAGATGAAGTAGGAGGAGCCAGCAGAGCAACCTGCATCTGCAAGGCTGCATTTTGCGATTGCACAGCAGTTACTTGCACCTGAAGGTTCTGGATGCCATCCATTACTTCAACTAGGACCTTAGTAGGGTCCATGCTAGCCCTGAGGACCCCGGGCACTAATTTTAAGGTCTGCTCAATCTCTCAGCTGACTGGGATGAAGGTGGTTTCCTTCATCTTAGATTTCCAGAAAGACTTTGACAAGGTCCCTCACCAAAGGCTCTTATGTAAATTAAGTTGTCATGGGAAAAGAGGGAAGATCCTTTCATGGATTGAGAACTGGTTAAAAGACAGGGAACAAAGGGTAGGAATAAATGGTAAATTTTCAGAATGGAGAGGGGTAACTAGTGGTGTTCCCCAAGGGTCAGTCCTAGGACCAATCTTATTCAACTTATTCATAAATGATCGGGAGAAAAGGGTAAACAGTGAGGTGGCAAAGTTTGCAGATGATACTAAACTGCTCAAGATAGTTAAGACCAAAGGAGATTGTGAAGAACTTCAAAAAGATCTCACAAAACTAAGTGATTGGGCAACAAAATGGCAAATGAAATTTAATGTGGATAAATGTAAAGTAATACACATTGGAAAAAAATAACCCTAACTATACATACAATACGATGGGGGCTAATTTAGCTACAACTAATCAGGAAAGAGATCTTGGAGTCATCATGGATAGTTCTCTGAAGACGTCCACGCAGTGTGCAGCGGCAGTCAAAAAAGCAAACAGGATGTTAGGAATCATTAAAAAAGGGATAGAGAATAAAACGGATAACAACTTATTGCCCTTATATAAATCCATGGTACGTCCACATCTTGAATACTTCATACAGATGTGGTCTCCTCATCTCAAAAAAGATAACTGGCATTAGAAAAGATTCAGAGAAGGGCAACTAAAATGATTAGGGGTTTGGAACGGGTCCCATATGAGGAGAGATTAAAGAGGCTAGGACTTTTCAGCTTGGAAAAGAGGAGACTAAGGGGGGATGTGATAGAGGTATATAAAATCATGAGTGGTGTGGAGAAAATAAATAAGGAAAAGTTATTTACTTGTTCCCATAATATAAGAACTAGGGGCCACTAAATGAAATTAATGGGCAGCAGGTTTAAAACAAATAAAAGGAAGTTCTTCTTCACACAGCGCACAGTCAACCTGTGGAACTCTTTGCCTGAGGAGGTTGTGAAGGCTAGGACTATAACAGGGTTTAAAAGAGAACTAGATAAATTCATGGAGGTTAAGTGCATTAATGGCTACTAGCCATGATGGGTAAGGAATGGTGTCCCTAGCCTCTGTTTGTCAGAGGGTGAAGATGGATGGCAGGAGAGAGAGCACTTGATCATTACCTGTTAGGTTCACTCCCTCTGGGGCACCTGGCATTGGCCACTGTCGGTAGACAGGATACTGGGCTGAATGGACTTTTGATCTGACCCAGTATGGCCATTTGTAAGCAGGCGCAGACTCACCCGGCAGCTCCTCCTGCTGGTCGTCCGTGGGAATTAGCTCACCAGCCCTCTGGAGCGCCCTCTTCAGGCTGGTGTCTTGCCATGACTGCTGGCCCCCATGTCCCTCCCAGGTCCCCGGTGCCCCTTTAACTGGGTGCTGCCCCCTGGCAGTACCGCCACAGTTCTGGGTCTCCTCCTCCCAGGGGAACTCCCACCCACTATCCCCACTTCGCCTCAGTCTTGGCTACTGCCGAGTCTCCATCTAGCCCCCGTTCACTGGGGCAGACTGCTGTATAAGCCATTCATCGCAGGCAAAGGGGTTCGGACCTGCTGCCTCTGCCTACCCATGGGCTGCTCCGTTGTAACCCTGCACCTATTCAGCCTATAGTCAGGCCTGCAAACTGGGGCTTTCCAGGCCGGAGCTCCCAGCTCCCCTGGCCTTTCCCCAGCCCTGCTCCCAATCTAGGTGTCTTGCTTAGGTCCCTGCAGCCAGGCCCTTCGCCCTCTACAAGCAGAGGGAGACTTACTGGGCCCTGGCTCCCAGCCTCTTAGAGGGGCCAGCTGAGCCTACTTTCCCCAATCAGCCCAGGCTTCTTACCCCAGCCACATCCCTCTCCTGGGCTGTTTCAAGCCCCGCAGGGCAGGAGCAGGTAACCACCCCGCTACACCGTTCTTATGTATGTTCTTATGGTCTAGTCTATTGGTTGGAGCAGGCATCAGGCCTAGTGGCCAGAGCTGCCATCAGGAACCAAAGACCAGGGACAGAGCCAGAGTCAGGAGTCGGAATCTGGTGCCAAGGATCAAGGGTCAGGAGCTAGATACAAGAGCTGAGGGTCAAGCTGGAGTCAGTAGTTAAGACGGAGGGCAGGAACTGGAGTGAGCACGGTAGCAGTTGCAGGCAAAGCTGGGTGCAAGGCAGGAGCAGCAGGAACCAGGTAATGCAGGAGCAGACACAGTGCTGGGGCACTGAGCAGCCAGTGAGCTGCTGCTGCCTATGGCTTAAGAGCCAGCCTGCTGGTCCCTGCAGCCAATCAGGTGGCATGGCCAATCAGACAGTCTGCTGCAGGCCAGCTTTAGTGAGGAGACTGCCTGGATATTAGCTCTGCTGCAGGCCCTGACTCCTGACACCAACTATGAGATGGTGGGGCCACTAAGAGGTGGATGGTGTTGAAGCACAGAGGCCTTCTTTCCTGTTTGCTTTGTGTAAATTGCTAAGAAAACTTAGCATGTAAGAGGGGGATTTTCAGAAGTGCTCAGAGTTAACCTAATTCTGCTTGCACTGTAGTCAACAGGACTTTTACCACGGACTTCCAAGGGATCAGGGTTAGGCCACCACTGACTGATGACTTTTGAAAACCTCACTCTAAATTTCCAATGCACTTTATAAAGATCAACAAACTAATCCATAAAGAGTGCCTGAGAGTCAGGTATATATTGTATTGTGGGGCTAAATGTAGCCCTTACCTTCTTTACAATAAACACATTGCAATGGGTATATAAACAAAACAAAAACCCACTCACAACCAAAGCAAGACACTCCACTCCATGCTCTTCTCCTTTTGCAGAAATGTGAGAGAACAAACAACATGTGACAGATGTCAGCCATGCTGCTTGACACACTTAAACCTGGGTGTCCCATGTCTGAGGTGAGGTGAGGCCTAACAACTGGGCTATAGAATCAGTCTCACCTATAAGAACTGTTCCACTTTGTATAACTAACTAAATTTTGATTGGGCAAGAAAGAGTGCCCTAACCACTGGGGTACTGACTATTCTGGGGTGGGTCTCTCTCTTTTTGACCAGAAATTCCATCTTGGACCTGAGAAAATTTCTTGATGAAAATTTCATTTAACTAGTATATTACTACAAAACATTTTGTTTTTGACAAATCAGCATTTTCCAATGAAAAAACATTTCATCAAAACATTCCCGACTAGCAATACTAATGGGAACTTCAGTGGGCAAATGGCCATTGGCCAGAGTACAGCAGCATAATTCCTCTGGTGTCAGTGGAGCTATGCTGATGTACACCAGATGAGGATCTGGCCCATATACCGAAAACCAGACAACTGTGTGCGTAAGTCTTTTTGAACTTATGCTTGACACATCACATCTGGCACAGAATTGTGTAATGCCACCCTCCTTCCCCATCCCCACCCCCCAAAGAAAGATTTAGCTGAATCAGGCCCATAGATCTTGGTATTTTTTCATAGCAAGGAATCTGTCATCTATTGCAACTTATCCCTTTCATGTACATTTGTTGCTGAATCACTAATATGTGGCTAAATATAAAGTACAAGGAGCCATAATTGTCTGTACTGTAGCTTGTACTCCTGAAAAGAGTGTAAAGGCATGAACACCAGCAGAACATTACGGAGGATCAGACACTAGGTTTTTTAAAGATGCCATTAAGAATATATGAGAAAACAATCCTGCCAGATTTGAAGTGCTCAGTACTGGTGTGATGCAGGCATCTGAGTCACATTAGTGCTTGAAGAGCTAATACAAATCTGTGACAGAAATAACTGGTGAGCTATGCTTCTGTCTTGTATGGTTGTATTCCTTCTCACTTTTAAATCTTTATCCCAGAGTGAAAAACCTTTCATGGATTTTGATTTACTTCTTCCAGACAAGCTGTGAAAAAAAATCAACAATCTTTTGCTTACTTTCATTGTATGTTATGCCAGCTTTCAATTTACCCCAGTAATAAGTCAGCTCTGGGCTTTGTTCACTAGCCCTTAATCACAGGAGAGTTTGCACAAGGAACGGAGGTCACAAGAGAGTGGGCTGCAGCCTACATCCCTCGGGGCTGATCCTGTGAGACACAGACACCCATTGACTTCAGCACATCTAAGGTACAGGCCCCTAGCCAACACAAAGCCAGCAGTTACCAGAACTTGGGCTGGACATTTAGTTACACAACAGCTCTGATCCTAACAGCCAAAATGCCCCTCTCCACTCTATTTTCACCCTCGCTCCCCACATATTAATGATTTGTAGCAGAGTAGTACCTAGAGGCTCCAACCATTTGTACTTGGGATTGTACAGATATTAGTAAGGGACAGTCCCTGACCCAAAGAACTTATCACTTAAATAGAAAAAAAGACAACAAATGAGAGAAAGGAAGGATGGGGAACTGAGGCACAGAGATTCAGGAACTTTTCCAAGCTAGAGCCAGAAACTGAAGCCAGAACTCCTAGTCCAATATCTTAACTACAAGACCATCCTTCTTATTGCTCTTATTACTCACATATAGTCTCTTAGACTGAGGGGGGACCATGCTCTTAGGATACTGATGCATTTTCCTGATGGTCAACACCAACTCGGGCATTTTCTAACTGCAACCCTAACCAAACATGGTCAATATGCAGGGAAGAATTACTACTTGTCTGCTACAATAACCAGGTAGGTGGATACCTTTGGGACCTTTTTGAACCTCCTGCTCTGAACCAGGCATAAGGACATATCTATCTAAGGAACTCATATGGACCCCCTTATTATAGCATCTGAGTGTTTCACAATCATTATTGTATTTATCCTCAGAACACCCCGCTGAGGCAGGGCGGTGCTGTTATCCCCAGTGCACAGATGGGGAACCGAGGCACAGAATCACTTAGGCTTGGTCTACACTACCCCCCTAATTCGAACTAAGGTACGCAACTTCAGCTATGTGAATAACGTAGCTGAAGTCGAAGTACCTTAGTTCGAACTTACCTTGGTCCACACTCGGCAGGCAGGCTCCCCCGTCGACTCCGCGGTACTCCTCTCGCCGAGCTGGAGTACCGCAGTCGACAGCGAGCACTTCCGGGTTCGACTTATCGCGTCCAGACTAGACGCGATAAGTCGAACTCAGAAGTTCGATTGCCAGCCGCCGAACTAGCGGGTAAGTGTAGCCAAAGCCTTAGGGTTGAATGTTCAAAAGGAGTTAGGGTCCTGATTTACACTGACACTTCCATTAATTTCAACAGAAGTTAGGCTCCTAACTCCTTCTAAGCAATCAGCCCTAAGCGACTTACCCAAGGTCACACAGTGTGTTTGTGGCGGACCAGAAATCGAGCGTGGGTATCCCACAGCCCAGTCTAGCACTCTAATCACTGGACCAGACTTCTTACAGGAGATAAACAGTAGTGGGAGACTGAATGGCACTACAAATGCCACCTTTCCTACTAGACACACGGCACTTTCCCCTGTAGCAACCAGGAAATCATTGGGGCTGTATTTTTTAGAAAAACCTTCTTGTTAACACACGTTACTAGCAAAATGCTGAGTGAAGACAGCAAACCTACAGAATTCATGGGAATTATATATTCCATCAAGGCACACTGCACTGCAAAGCAGTCTGGATTAATTAACCAGCCTTCTTACTCAGTATGGATTTTACAGGGGCTGTGGCCAAGAATGAGACGGCATCAGAATATACAAATTCTCTACAGTCCCACTCAGAATTTGTCCTTCAGCATCTGCATACAGCCACCTCCCCTACCACTTCATCCATCTCAGACCATTAGAATGCCATGGTGATATGTGAGGAAGACGGAGACATCCAGGGGCTACCCTGGTTGTTGTCCTGGACAATCAACAGTTGTAACTACAGCTAGTTGAAAAATTGATTTTCCAGTCTGTAAAAAATTTCAAGATGGGGGGGGGGGAGGCAATGGTCCCCAAACTGGGGTGCAAAAACCAAACTTTTTTACAAAAATGAAATTTTAAAAAATTGTTTCGGGTCAATTGAAATGTTTTGTTTCAATAAATTCAAACCATCTTTTTGTTCTGTGTTTGGAGAGTGCCTAGCACAATGGGATTTTTGTCCATGTGTGGGGCTCCTACGTGCTACTGCGATACAAATGAAAATTAAGAATTACACCCACATTTGCTCCTGCTTCCACTGATGTCAATGGGAGCAAAAACAGGCCCAGAAATAAATTCAACACCATTTTCCTAGTATATGTTTGGAAGAACCACATTCCTTAGCTGTCTAAACAATTGTTATAGCAGAACTATCCTATACGTGCTATAGAACCATAAGTGCTGCTTATGGCCCTCATTCAGGACCACTCTGAAGCACCTGCTCAACTTTAAGCAGGTGCTTCAGTCCCATTGAACTCAATTAGATTTATGTGCTTAAGTCCCGTTCACTCCAACGGAACTTAAGCATGTGCTTAAACTTCAGCATGTGCTTAAGTGCTTCCCTGAATTGGGATGTATATTGATGTGATCAGCCTGAAAAGGACTGGTTTAAGTTTCACAAAAAGTTTCTCATTCGCAAAGTTTAAAAATGTAACGAGTTCTCGCCAAGCCACTCCAGTCCCAAACACAAGGCAATGGCTTTACTGCAGGATCAAACAGAAATGAGCTGTAAGGAGCATATCCTTTTACAGACAAAGGACTAAATTCCTCCTAGCTCTTACATGGGTACATAGAGCTGGGGTAAGTTCAGGAGAAAGGAGCCTCCCGCAGTTCACATAGCCTACATTAGTGGTGGGCAGAGGGGTGCTCTCTGAGCTTAGGGGATTGCTTTGTTACCCGCTCACAGGATCACACTGTCCCTAAGGAGGTGGGAGGGCAGAAAGCAGAAGGAGTCATGGCTGCATCCTCTCTGTGCCACAGAAGGGTGTTTGGGAGAGAATATAGATTCACAGATTTTAAGCCCAGAGGGAACCATTATGATCATCTAGTTGGACCTCTTGCTTAACACATAGAAGCCATAGAATTTCACCTATCACCATTCATTCCAAAACCGTATCAGTGTAAAGTAAGTGCAGCATCTCGCCCTGTCTCTGTTTCCTGAAAATGGATGCCATCATGCTAATTGAACAACAGACACATTGAAAAGCAGCAAGAGGAGACACCGATGTAGCAATTTTCCTGTCAAATGCCATTTCATTTCTCTCCTGAGAGTGTACGAGAATTAGCCCAGCTGTACTCTAAGGACCAGATCCTCAGCTGGTGAAAATCAGCATAGCTGCTCTGCTGATTCACACCAGCTGAGGAACTGTATTCTAAATACTTGTGTTTAGAACTCTGCATAAGTGTATGCACAGGAAATAACAGCTAAGGTTAAAGAGATATTGGGCCTGATTCTCCTCTCATACCCAGTTAAATCAGGAGTAATTTCATTTAAGTCAGTGGGATTACACCTGTACAAAATTGGGGTGAGATCAGAATCTTGAAATGCATGTGGGTCGTAATAATAATTAGTGTTTTGTGTATCTCCAGTACTTTTTAGCTGACTGTCTTCACACAGGACTTATGCCCATTTAACAGATGAGGAAACAGGAGAAAACTGGTGAAGTGACTTGCTCAAGGCCATGCTACACTTCAGTGGCAGTTGGGGCTAGAACAGAGATCTCCCCTCCCCCTCAGTCCTGTTTTCTAACCACATTGCCTCTGGCTGCTTAAGTAAGCTAAGTTGCTCATGGAAACATGTGTGCCCAAATCTCTCCTCAAAAATCACCACAAAAAAAGGCTAAATCTATTCCTTCCCCTTCTGTTATGCAGACAAGGGAACATGTGGACATTCTCTCTAACCTACAGGAACCAGCAAAATGCTAGTGTCGTAGCAATTCTAAACTCACAGTTAACATGCTGCTTATTTGTTCACAAAATCATAAAAAAAAAAAAAAGAAAAAAAGGACTGACCTAAAACATCCAGGCCCTTCTGCCCACCTAACAAACCCCAGTGTGGCCTCTGCAGGGCCAGCGCAACCCATTAGGCGACCTAGGCGGTCGCCAAAGGCACTACAATTTGGGGGGCGGCGACCGCGGCGGTATTTCGGCAGCGGGACCTTCCGCCGCCTCTGTGGGGGTCGGCATTTCGGGGTGGGACCTTCTGCCGCCTAGGGTGGCAGAAAAGCTGGCGGCGCTCCTGGGCCCCTGAAACAAACAAGCAAAATTCATAGTACAGCCAAGCCTTACATAACTGTCAAGATGTATGCCTGGATCACAAAAGCAAGGGCATGACCTTACTGCTGGAGCCATTGTATACCTTCCCCATGACCTCTCCCATGTTTGTGCCTAATCCTTCACAGGACTGAGCTCCTCCTGGAAATGGCTTCATCTCCCATTGACTTTGGTGGTAGATGAGGGTACTCAGCACCCTCTGGGAGGTGTTCATTATGTCACAGGATCAGGACCTTAAGCCATGATCCTGCAAACACCTGCTTCCATGCTTAACTTTAACTTCCAGGGGATTTCTCACATGTGGAAAGTCAAACACATACATACGTGTTTCCTAGATACAGACCTTAGACTGTAAACTCTTAGGAGAAAGGACACTGAGATCAGAATCTGATCAGAGTTACAACAGTGTAAACAGAAGAACAGGAGTACTTGTGGCACCTTAGGCCTGGTCTACACTAGGCGTTTATGTCGAAGTTAGCGCCGTTACATCGAATTAACCCTGCACCCGTCCACACTGCGATGCTATTTAGTTCGACATAGAGGTCTCTTTAATTCGACTTCTGTACTCCTCCCCGACGAGGGGAGTAGCGCCAAATTCAACATGGCCATGTCGAATTAGGCTAGGTGTGGATGGAAATCGACGCTAATAGCTCCGGGAGCTATCCCACAGTGCACCACTCTGTTGACGCTCTGGACAGCAGTGCGAGCTCGGATGCTCTGACCAGCCACACAGGAAAAGCCCCGGGAAAATTTGAATTGGAATTCCTTTTCCTGTCTGGCCAGTTTGAATCTCATTTCCTGTCTGGACATCGTGGCGAGCACAGCAGCACTGGCAACGATGCAGAGCTCTCCAGCAGTGATGGCCGTGCAGTCTGTGAATAGAAAGAGGGCCCCATCATGGACTGATCGGGAAGTCTTGGATCTCATCGCTGTGTGGGGCGATGAGTCCGTGCTTTCCGAGCTGCGATCCAAAAGACGGAATGCAAAGATCTACGAGAAGATCTCTAAAGACATGGCAGAGAGAGGATACAGCCGGGATGCAACGCAGTGCCGCGTGAAAATCAAGGAGCTGAGACAAGGCTACCAGAAGACCAAAGAGGCAAACGGACGCTCCGGATCCCATCCCCAGACATCCCGTTTCTACGAGGCAATGCATTCCATCCTCGGTGCGGCCGCCACCACTACCCCACCAGTGACCGTGGACTCTGAGGATGGGATAGTGTCCACGGCCGGTTCCTCCGACATGTTAGGGGATGGGGAAGATGAGGAAGGAGATGAGGAGGGTGAGGCAGTCGGCAGCGCTCACAACGCTGATTTCCCCGACAGCCAGGATCTCTTCATCACCCTTACAGAGATCCCCTACGAAGCGTCTCCAGCCGTTACCCCGGACACAGAATCTGGTGAAGGATCAGCCAGTAAGTGTTGTAAACATCTAAACATTTATTTTTAACAAAACAGGAATATTAACAATTAAAAGAATGGGTTGTTCATGATTAGTGTGCCCTATGCGCTTAACGGTTTAGTCATGGGCAGTGCAAGTTTTGAAAAAAAATCTAGCAATGTCCGGTTTTCAGTGATTGTCCTGCACAAGCCGCTCTACTGTTTATTCCCTGCTACTGCAGCTACAGTAAAATGCGGTCTATATGTCCGGGGATAGAGCAGTAATCCTCCTGGGATATCTCGAAGAAGCTCTCCTGGAGGTAATTTGAAAGCCGTTGCATGAGGTTCCTGGGGAGAGCGGCCTTATTGGGTCCTCCGAAGTATGACACGTTGCCGCGCCACGAGACTATCACGTACTCGGGAATCATTGCTCTGCATAGCAGGGCGGCATACGGCCCTGGTCTTTGGAGGCTTTCCCGGAGCATTCTCTGTCTGTCGCTCTCAGAGATCCTCATCAGGGTGATGTCGCCCATGGTGACCTGCTTTTAATTAGGTAGGGGAATGTTCGTGTTGGGACTGCTTTCCCGTTCCTTGACAGAACTGTAACCGCTGGTTTGTAGCCATGCGGTGGAGGCGGGAGAGGGGCAGCCGAAAGGGATCGTTCCCGGGGACAGCCGCGAGGGGGTGGGACAGGGGCAGAGTTCCCGCTTGCCGGATTGCTGGCTGCAGGAACTGACATAGCTTTAAATGTGAAATGAGGCCAGTGGTAATATAAAAGTTTTAAACTGCCACAAGTGTACGGCTTACCATGTCTGCCTGCAACAGAAATTCCGTTGTGCTGCCCCCGCTTCTCAAATGTGCTGTGCAAGACCCCAGGCACTGAATGCGAAGGCCGAAAATTCGACCTTGTGCTGAGTGCGCATGTGATAGGTGCTGTGCATGGTCTTGTTCACAGAGAAAGACTATGTTCTTTGTTCACAACTACATTTTTCTTTCTGAGGAATTCACTCCCTTTTTCCCATTTCCACAGCCCCATCTGCGACTGTCTCACAACCTAGCCTGGAATCACACTCCCAGAGGCTAGCGCGGATTAGGCGTAGGAAGAGGAGGACACGGGAGGACATGTTCTCTGAGCTTATGGCCTGTTCCCAAGCCCAGGCAGCACAGCAGACCCAGTGGCGGGAGAACTTGACCCGAATGCACCAAGCCAACATGGATCGGGAGGAGAGGTGGCGGCAGGAAGACCAGCAGGCGACTCAAACGCTGCTTGGACTACTGAGGGAGCAAACGGACACGCTCCGGCGCCTTGTGGATGTTCTGCAGGAACGGAGGCAGGAGGACAGAGCCCCGCTGCAGTCCATCTCTAACCGCCCTCCCCTGCCACCAAGTCCCATACCCACCTCACCCAAAGTGCAAAGAAGGAGAGGCGGCAGAGTCCCTGCTAAGTCTCACTCCACCCCTGCAGAGAGCTCTAGTAGCAGAAGGCTCTCATTTCCCAAAATTTGAAAAGTTCTTTCCTTCCCGCCTGACACAAGCCCCCGTCCAAGTTTCACCTCCCAATGCCATGTGTAGTTGATAATAAAAAATACGTTTCTGTAAACTACTGTTTCAATCATGTTCTTTTGGAGGAGGATGGGAAAGGGGGTTGGTAATTGTACAGGACAGTCACCTTTGGCAGGGTACATAGTCGGGGGCAGGCACAGCAGCAGGGCACATACACAGTGCAGTGATGCAGTGACTAGTTACCCTGGTTAGTCTGGGAGGTTGTTTTCATGTTATGTGGTGGGGGGTGGGTTGCTCTGTTACTTTGTGGCAGGGGAGGGCAGTTACAGATCTTAAGCGGCGGTCCTTAGGCAGGATCACAGAGCCACAAGCAGGGGATCTGTAACCGTCCTCCCCCTGCCACAAAGTCACATAGACCCCCCCATACACACAGTCCCGATCAGGAGGGGTGACAGGCTCCGTTGAAACAACCATCCCACCGCAGCGGAGCCTGTCAATCCTTGAGTTTAGAAGCTGCATTCGCGTCACTACACTACACCCGCTCCGCACCACAGTCTGCGTCCCAGTTTTTAAAAATTCCCGCGAAAACAGTATTAAAGAAAACGGTGTGCTTTAACAAAGTTGAACTATTTTTATTTCGAAACGTGTGTTGGAAGGGGGGTGAAGGGGGTATGTAACTGGATAGGATAGTCAACATTAACTGGGTAAAGAAACGGGGGCAGGTTTAGCTTCTCAGTACACAAACTTTAAAGTCACAGGTTACCCTGCTCACTCAGGAACTTTGCTTTCAAAGCCTCCCGGATGCACAGCGCTTCCCGCTGGTCTCTTCTAATCGCCCGGCTGTCTGGCTGTGAGTAATCAGCAGCCAGGCTATTTTCCTCAACCTCCCACCCTGCCATAAAGGTCTCCCCCTTGCTCTCACAGAGATTGTGGAGCACACAGCAAGCTGCTATAACAATGGGGATATTGGTTTCGCTGAGATCACAGCGAGTCAGTAAGCTTCTCCATCTCCCCTTGAGACGGCCAAAAGCACACTCCACCACCATTCTGCACTTGCTCAGCCGGTAGTTGAAGAGTTCTTTTTCAGTGTCCAGGGCGCCAGTATAGGGCTTCATGAGCCAGGGCATTAGCGGGTAGGCTGGGTCCCCGAGGATGACTATAGGCATCTCCACATCCCCAACAGTTATTTTGTGGTCCGGGAAGTAAATACCTTGTTGCAGCCGTCTAAACAGACCAGAGTTCCTGAAAACACGAGCGTCATGAACCTTGCCCGGCCATCCCACGTAGATGTTGGTAAAACGTCCCCTGTGGTCCACCAGTGCTTGCAGCACCATGGAAAAGTAGCCCTTTCGGTTAATGTACTGGGTGGCCTGGTGGTCCGGTGCCAGGATAGGGATGTGAGTTCCATCTATGGCCCCACCGCAGTTTGGGAATCCCATCGCTGCTAAGCCATCTATGATCGCCTCCACGTTTCCCAGGGTCACTACCTTTGGCAGCAGTACATCAACGATTGCCTTGGCTACTTGCATCACAACAACCCCCACGGTAGATTTGCCCACCCCAAACTGGTTCGCGACTGACCGGTAGCTGTCTGGCGTTGCAAGCTTCCAGAGGGCTATGGCCACTCGCTTCTGTACACTCAGTGCAGCTCGAAACCGGGTGTCACTGCGCTTCAGGGCAGGGGACAGCAACTCACAAAGTTCAAGGAAAGTTCCCTTCCGCATGCGAAAGTTTCGCAGCCATTGGGATTCATCCCAGACCTGCAGCACTATGCGGTCCCACCACTCAGTGCTTGTTTCCCGTGCCCAGAATCGCCGTTCCACGGCATCAACATGACCCATTGCCACCGCGATGTCCTCGGCGCTGGGTCCCCTGCTTTCTGACAGGTCCGTGCTACTCTCAGACTTCAGGACATCACCGCGGTGCCGTAGCCTCCTCGCCTGACTTTTCTGCATCTGCCTCAGGGAAACCTGTATGATAAGCTGTGAGGCGTTGAGAGCGGCCACAACTGCAGCGATGGTCGCAGCGTGCTCCATGCTCGCAGTTCTGTGGCGTCCGCGCTGTCAATGACTGGAAAAGTGCGCGAAATGATTTCCCGCCGGCGCTTTCAGGGAGGGAGGGCGGGAGTGATGGACGGATGACGACAGTTACCCAAAAGCACCCTCGACACATTTTCTTACCCAGAAGGCATTGCCGGCTACACCCAGAATTCCAATGGGCAGAGGGGACTGCGGGAACTGTGGGATAGCTGACCACAGTGCACCGCTTCGAATGTCGACGCTTTCACCGTTAGTGTGGACGCACAAAGTCGAATTACTGTCCTTAGTGTGGACACACACGTTCGACTTTGCAATATCGACTACAAAAATTCGATGCAAGTAAAATCGAACTACTCTCGTAGTGTAGACAAGGCCTTAGAGACTAACAAATTTATTAGAGCATAAGCTTTCGTGGACTACAGCCCACTTCTTCGGATGCGAAGTGGGCTGTAGTCCACGAAAGCTTATGCTCTAATAAATTTGTTAGTCTCTAAGGTGCCACAAGTACTCCTGTTCTTCTTTTTGCGGATACAGACTAACACGGCTGCTACTCTGAAAAGTGTAAACAGAGTTTCTCTGGATTTATACTGATGTAACTGAGATCAGAAGCTGTTCCAGTCTTTAACTTAGCTGTAAACTGTCAGGAACATTTCTGGCATTGTATAAATAATTCTGTTCTTATTCATGCCAGTTTAAATCTGGGGAGATTCCACTGAATTCAATGGAATTGCTTCAGATTTACATAAATGTAACTGAGAAGAGAGCCTGTGGGAAACCTGTGGCTGACACCTGTTGCGAACCACAGATTATTTCCCTGATGTAAACAGAGCATCTATATTATAGGTTTGGGGTAGGGGGAACCCTACATTTTAACAAAGAATATTTTTTCCCTTGATTAAAAAGATAGGGACAGATTCAGGTGCAAATCAGTGTAGCTGCGCTGAAGTTAATGGAGTTATGACAATTTACACTAGCTGAGGATCTGCCCCATAATTTATTTTTGTAATCTATAATCTTTCTCTCTCTCTTCATCTAGGATAAGATTCTCCCAGCAGGCTTCAAATCTTAATTGGAAGTTCCTTCTCTTTAACTGGAAAGAAATCAGGGGTTAATTTCATAGATGGAAAGGGAAAAACCTTACCTAGTTCTTCTGCAACAGCAGGTGAGGTAGCTGTCTGCACCTTTCCTTTTGAGGAGGACTCTGTGTTCTCTCCAGCACACTGGAGAAACACTTTCCCCCCTGCCCTTGTTCTTGCTGCACTGAATTCCCTTTGACTCGCTCTTCTTTGTTGCCACAGGAAGCTTTCTACATTAAACTGATGGGCCTGGCAGAAGCTTCCAGTCAATTCACTTTCACCACCACAGCAGCAGTGAGTCTTCTCCCCAGCTGTAGATACTAACACAAAGAGCAGGACACAGGGGAAAATGCTTGAAAAGCCTGAGTTGTAACATTTCAATAGGAAAGAAATAAAATTTTCCTCTCGGGGGGTGTCTGTGCATTAGCTCCCAAGAGTTCAATGTCTTTGGAACATTATAAAACAATTCTTTGTGCATTTCCAAACTGCTGCAGGGCAAAAGGAGGCAAAAAAATAATTGTCATTAGAATTCTTCCGCCCCTCCCCCAGACAACAAAAAGGGCTCTGCTCTGGCTTGATTTCGTACAAAAATATCCCTTAGGGAAATAGCCAGGGCTACAGTATTCTCTTCGGCAAAAGGGCTTGGAAAGAATCAATAGTCTCTTCAACAGCAAGATTCTTTTTCTGCTGAGATAATTGAAAGTTTTGTTACTCTTATTTAATTCATGGCTTTAGATTTCAGGGTTCCTGTCAGGGGGCATCCAATTGATTTCAAATTCACAGGCCTTTGTCCCTCCAGCCATTTGACTGACAGCCTCAGGATGCCCTTCCCATGGCTACTGACCTCTCTGTTTGCAAAGATTTACAGATTGAGTGTCTTCCCATTTCCTGTATTGTCTGCTTTCAAATGTTGCCTTCAAATATTTGTAACACACATCAGTCTTGAGCTTGATGTATTTGGGTGGGTAGCAGACTTCTTTGGTAAGCACAGGGACTCCCCCACCCCCACCCCCACACACCAGAGCCTTTTCCAGACAGCTGTAATAGTGGGATGTTTGTGTCTGGGAACTTGGAATATTTAGCCAGTGTTTTTGCTTGTAGCCAAAGTCACAAGGTACAGAGAAACAGTCTGGGAGGTTGTTATGGAAACAAGTCCCTGGAGATTCCTACTTTCCACAAATGCTTCACAAAGATGTGCTCTGACTTCAGAAGGAAAATAGCTAGATAGACAGAACAACAGCCTCTTATATCCCAAATGAAGGCCTAAAGTCAAGAACTTGGGTGTTTTCAAAAATCCCACTCTAAGTGATGTGAGAGCACAAGTCCTATTGAAAGCCAATGGGATGTGTGCACCTAAATCACTTAGGCATTATCTTAACTCCCACCCATAATTCCCAAATAAAAGTGGCCCTCTGCTGAGAAGTGCCGAGCACCCATAATAATTGCAAATGCTCAACAACCCTGAAAAATCAGCCCACATTCATTAAGGTGCTTAAAATACTGATTTTGGATGCCTAACTTTAGGCACCCAAGTTTGCATATTTGGACCTTTGTGTCCTTTTTGTCCTTCTCTCAGTTATGGCAAAGGACATCCATAAAGTCAATTTCACTCTTTTTTCATAGACAGTTTCATCTGCAGGTTCTTCTCAGTGTTGAAAAGTTTGGGAGGCAAACACTGCAGGGAGTTGTTTGTTTGCAGCAGACTGCTTTCACTAGCATGTTTCTTTGTTTTGTAGAGGTATTTCTATTGACCACCAAACCTACACATGCCACAAAACCCCCACATTTCAGTTGAGAGCATCCCTTAAGCAAACACAATTCCAGGATACCTGGACAACACCTTCATGCTGGAGTTAGGTTACTGAGATTGTCCTGCCAGCAATTTGGTGTGAATCTAAATGTCTTAGAAAACAAGGGTTTCTGCCAATCAGTGATGCCGGTGTCAGTTACCCAGGGAAGAAATGGGCAAAAGAATTTAAGCTTCTGATGCAGATAACAGTATGTCTTGTCTCTTCTCCTGAACTTTTGTTTAAGTTGAGTTTTTTATATCTCAGTTTAGGGAAACTTTTAGCAACTAGTATACACATACATAAAAACAACCCCAAACATAGCATAGGCTGTGCCCTAGATACCTCGAGCGGTGTCTCTCAAAAAGAAGGCCATTCAGCAGAGCTACTGCACACCTGCTGGTACCACAAAGAGTCTGAGCACAAACAGTCTCTGCCATAGAAAAAAAATCATAATCATAATTCATTATGTAAAACAGTCTTCCTGAAATACAATCAAACAAAATAGCTTTGTGCTGAACTATCAGCTATCATCAGTTTCAATTGGAGTTTATAGTACACCTCTACCTCGATATAACGCTGTCCTCGGGAGCCAAAAAATCTTACCGCGTTATAGGTGAAACCGCGTTATATTGAACTTGCTTTGATCCACCGTAGTGCGCAGCCCCGGCCCCCTGGAGCACTGCTTTACTGCGTTATATCCGAATTTGTGTTATATCGGGTGGCGTTATATCGAGGTAGCAGTGTGCTCATCACA
This sequence comes from Chrysemys picta bellii, assembly GCF_011386835.1. NCBI lineage: Eukaryota > Metazoa > Chordata > Testudines > Emydidae > Chrysemys > Chrysemys picta. The sequence continues at coordinate 133,965,861 of NC_088791.1, forward strand.
TCTCACAATCTGGCCTAAGGACTTGATCTTGCACCATGGAAATCCATGGTAGTTTTGCTACTGACTTCAGTAGGAGAAGGATCAAGGTCTAATGCTTTGATCCTCCACTAAGAACTTGTGGAGAGATCACTGCACCCAATACAGAGCCCCTTTGAAGTCAGTGGGACTCAGGGTGAGCACAAGTGTTGAGGTTTGCCCACGCAGTTCTCAGTGCAGGATCAGGGCCTAAATGAGGAAAGACCATGATAAAGTCAGTCAAGGTGTGGAACCAAATCTCAGAACAGGAGGGAATTAGTAGGGTCACAAAGGTGCAAATCTGTGCTAATTGCTCCTGTCTCACAATCCTGCTGGTTTTGTCTTAAAACCTGGTGGGGGAGCAACACATTTAAATAAAGGACACTCCTTTATTTTATCTTTTTTCTTATTCCTTAGGACCCTGCTTTATGGCTTCAGCACATAATACACATAATATGCAGGAAATGTATATACATTATGTACACTGTTCTATGTATTACACATGTTATATGCAATATGTAAAACAGGTAATACATATATAATATAGCACAATGCATTAATGGCTGCCTCTCTCTCACTCTCTAATGCACACACATGCATGCAAAATATACATTTAATTTTAAAAGACATTTCCTTATCTGTGGATTCTGTAAGCATCAATTTCCCCTTCCTCCCCACTTGCTCTCCAACAAGGAAGGGTGTTGAGTAATTATTTTAAATCAGAAAAAAGGCAGAGTTATTTTAGATAGTGAGATGATCTGGACACAGTAGATGCACCTTGAGTTGTAAAATGTGCTCACTGATAAGCATAATGCTTCAGACCAGAGTGTGCCTTTTGCACTGCTGACAAATGTTGCTCTCATAAGAACCTGGAGTATGTGAACCATCTTGGTGTGCCTTCCATCTAAACTTACATTTTGGGTATTTCTTGTTAAGACAGCAGCACCTTTCCAAGATTAGGCCTTTAGGTCTTTTTCCTCATTCAAAAGATCCCAGTTATGCCTTTAGGGTTTATCTAGATAGATTAGAGAAATTTGCACTGGTGGCAATGCATACCCCTAAATGACACAACTATACTGGTGTGATTGACCCCGGTGGGTTGGTCATACCAATGTAAGCCCCATTTTGCACTGATGCAGTGTGTCTACAGCAGGGGTCTGCAGCAGTGTAAATACACCATTGCAAATTTCCCTAATCTATACAAGCCCTTAAATTCAGAACTGCACACCCCAATGAAGTCAACTGCTCCCATGGTTCTAAGTACAGAACTGGATACTTGTAGTATAAAGTACATTTCATTAAAACACTTATGTGGTACATGTCAGAAGACAAAGGAATTAGCCCAAACGTGCCTTGCATAGGAAGACACTTATAGGAACAAAGATGGTGTTGCTATGATAAATGCTAATTAACACTAGGGTACTGATGGAAACAAAAGTGAAATTTGTTCAAACACAATGAATAAGAAAATAATTACTATAAATTTAAAAAAACAACTGTTTCTGCTATGCCACAGATGGCAAATATTGGTCACGACTTCTATCATGGCAACAAGTTAAAAATTAAAGTGCTTTTAGATCTGAAAATCTAATAACAAACAGGCCCTTACATGCACACTGCAGTGCAAACCCAGGGAAAAGTGTCAGCGGAAGGACACTCGTTGATTTTCCCTATATCTGCAGAACACAATGCAACACTGGATCCAACATTTCCATTCTCCCAAGGCAACCGCATGGCAGGCATGACTGATCCCACAACCAAGGTCACTGCACCAGCACAGGAATTCACCAGCACAGCTTGAGACAGATGTTAGTAGCCCATTTGACCTATTCCCTGCCTGATCTTTTAGCAACAAATGTGGCCTGGGCTTTTCTTTTGTCGATGTAGTAGAAAAATTAGTCTTCAAAGTTACAACTGGAATAAAGCTCCGCCCCACGCCAAAAATAAAATGGAAGGGGAAGGGGACAACAAGTGGACCCCCTTGATCTATAGAGTAAGGCAAAGGAATGTCCAATTGCACAAGCTAATGAGACATAGCAACCAAGGACAAGAGTGTCCAGATCACAAGCAATTTGTTTTCAGCATCACAATTCGCAGTCTGGTGTTTTGTCTTAAACGTATGCAGCTGCTACTGGGAGAGAGAATGTGCAGCAGCTTGTGGCTATACATTTGGGATCCAGAAGAACGGGGCGAGGGTAGTAGAACTGTAAAAGTCCAGTCTTGTTCCACACCCTGTTAGAGAAGCTGATCACACTTCTGTCAGCATTTTCTTCCCTCTGTAGCCCTGATTGCTGGCTGGAATGAAGTTGGGATATTTCATAGATTCTAAATCTTCTGCCTCCAGAAATTCTGATTTACTGAGGGACTGATTACTGCTCCCCTTTTTAGGCTCCGAGAAAGGAGATTGCTGCTCGCCACAGGTGACATGGGTGTACTGGCACTGCTCCTCCTGCTCAGTTTCTCGGTGGTAGAAGTAGTTGAAGTTGGACACGATGACAGGTACGGGCAGGGCTATGGTCAGCACGCCAGCGATAGCACACAAGGAGCCCACGATCTTGCCCCCGATTGTCATAGGGTACATGTCCCCGTAGCCCACAGTGGTCATGGTCACTACTGCCCACCAGAAAGCATCTGGGATACTGGTGAACAAAGATTCTGGGTCATCAGTCTCAGCAAAATACACAGCGCTAGAGAAAAGGATCACACCGATGAAAAGGAAAAAGATGAGGAGACCGAGCTCTCTCATGCTGGCCTGGAGGGTTTTCCCCAGGATCTGCAGCCCCTTGGAGTGTCTGGAGAGCTTGAAGATCCTGAAGACCCTGACCAGGCGGATGACCCTGAGGATGGCCAGGGACATGGCTTGCTGCTGGCCCCCGTTGTTGTTAATGGCGGTCCTAGGCTGCTGTTTTTGCTGCTGTTCCTGAGCCAGCTCGGTGCCCAGGGTGATGAAGTAAGGGATGATGGCCACGATGTCGATGATGTTCATGATGTTCCTGGAGAACTCGGGCTTGCTGGGGCAGGCGAAGAAGCGCACCAGCAGCTCGAAGGAGAACCAGATGATGCACAGGGTCTCGATGAGGAAGAAGGGGTCGGTGAAGAAGGGGTTTGCCCTGGGAGAGAGGTGCATCGGAGACGGGGTGCCATTTGGCTGCTCAGCGTGCAAGAACGTCTGGTCCTCCCGGTGCGCGCCCTCCGCAAAGCCCGGCGGTGCGCCCTTGCTCTCCTGGCGGAACTCGGGCAGGGTCTCTAGGCAGAAGATGACTATGGAGATGAGGATCACCAGCACCGAGACGATGGCGATGCCCCGGGCCGGCCCAGAGCTCTCCGGGTACTCGAAAAGGAGCCACACCTGGCGTTGGAAGTGCTGTTGAGGCAGGGGCTTCTCCTCCTCCTGGATGAATCCCTCGTCCTCCCGGAAGGTCTCGATGGCCTCCTCGCCCAGCTGGTAGAAGCGGATCTCCTCCATGAAGATGTCCAGGGGCACATGGACCGGCCGGCGCAGCCGGCCCCCCGACTGGTAGTAATAGAGGATGGCATCGAAGCTGGGCCGGTTCCGATCGAAGAAGTACTCGTTGCGCAGCGGGTCGAAGAAGCGCATCCGGCGGCTCGGGTCCCCCAGCAGCGTGTCCGGGAAGAGCGACAGGGTCCGCAGCTGGGTCTCGAAGCGCAGCCCGGAGATGTTGATCACCAGGCGCTCGCTGCTGCAGCAGCTGCCGCTCCCGCTCCGGTCCTCCCCGGCAGCCTCCGCCTCTCCGCAGCCGCCCCCGGCCCCTGCGAGAGACAGGGGCTCCTCCGCCCTCATGCCAGCTGCACCGCCTGGCCAGGGGAGCCAAGCCTGGCGGGGAGGTGGCGGGGCAGCCCTGGGTCTGCTGCTCTGCCCAGCTCAAGGTGCGCTCTCCCTCCCCCCGCTGCTGCTGGGGTCTGGGTCCCTCTGTCCTCCGCTCTCCCGACTGGGATCTGAGTCTGTCTGTCCCTCCTCTCCCCCACCGCTGGGGTCTGGGTCAGTCTGTCCCTCCGCTCCCCCCCCCCCGTCCCCCGCTGGGGTCTGTCTGTCCCTCCCCTTGCTGGAGTCTAGTTGGGTTCGTCTGTCCCTCCCCTCCCGCCGCTGGGGTCTGGGTCTGTCTGCCCCTCCTCGCTGGGGGCTGGAGCTAGCGGTCTGTCCGGCTGTCCCTGTTTCACCTCCCGGAGGCTGGCTCGCAGGCTGTCCTTCCCTCTCCTTCAGGAGCCGGGGTGTGTCTGTTGCTCCCGCTTGCCAGTTTCTCTCTTCCCCTGGGTGGGTCTGGGTCTGTCCGTCCCTCGCGCTGCTCCGGGGCTCGGGGCCGCTCAGTCTGTCCTTTCTGCCGAGGTCCGGCTGCCCTCTGCCCTCCGCCCAGCGCTCCGCCTGTTGCTCCTTCTGCGCACCGGCTCAGCCTCTGCCGGTGCCTGGCTCTCGCTCTCCAGCGCGGGCTGCGCCCCGCTCCTCCTCGCCGGGCACCGGCTGGGTGTCTGGGCGCCTGCCCCTCGCCCCGGCCTCTCGCTGCTACCGCAGCTCCTCCAGCTCCGTCCTCTCTCCTTCCTACACACACAGCTAGACGTGGAGCGGAGAGTGGTGCCTGCCTCCGCCTTCCTCCCCATACCCCCGCCCACCCAGCCGGAGGATGCAGCCACAGTAAACTCGGGGGAGGGGGGCGATCGGTGCCCGCACTGCCCTCCCCATCAGCGGCCCTACAAGCTCCCAGCGGGAAGGTGTAATTCGCTACGGCCCTCCAATCCTAACGGATGGATGCACGACCTTCCCCCGCGCGAACTGCTTTGGAGCCAGATGCTCCAACTCAGGGGCTTGCTCTGGAGGTAGCAGCTCCCCCTACTCGGAATGACACAGTTTTGTTAACCTAAGCCCCGGCGAATGATAGAAAACAAGGCAGCATGATCCAGTGTTCAGAGCAGGGAACGTGGCTCCAGGAGAACCTGGAGCGTGCTCCCTTCTTTGCCCATGACTATCTGACCTTGAGCAAGTCTCTGGGTGGTTTTAAACAGCCTCCAGAGCCTCACTTTATATGTATGATGTGATCACATATATTAAAAGAACAACATTTGTTACCCTTAGGAAACTGGCTTTGTGAATGGAAATTACGGGGAGTCAGGAGACCTGGGCTCAGGAGGGATAACCGAGTGAAATGTTGCGTCCTGTGTCCTACAGGAGATCACACTAGGTGATCTAACACTAACCGTCCCTTCTGGTCCTAACATCTATTACTAGTTCCTTCTATCATTTAATCTCACTGTGGCTCAGTTTCTCCATTTGTAAAAGGGGGCTAATGCGCCTTCCACTCCTTGCAAAGAACCATTAGATCATTTGATGAAGAGTACTTTACCAGTGCTAAGTATTATTATCTAGGCTTTTATCATTGTAGCATCTGATGACTTTGTTGGCTTCCAGCCATGTCCTCAGTCCAGCCATCCCTAAACAGCATACAGTGTAGAAGCAAAGCATTCCCTGAACTCTCTCCCTTTCCAGTCTAGTTATCTGCCAAGATTCTTGGTTGTTAAGGCCTGGAATGCTTTTGACCAGTTGGTTGCTGCTCTTCTTGGTTCTGTTTTCAGAAAGGAGGTGAGAATCAGCTATTACATTATTTTAACATTGCCTAGTTCTTTTTCCCTCCTCTTGTTTTCTGTGCTAAATCAGCAAGTCTGCTGCACTAGGAGGTGTGGTTTCTGTTTACATCATGCATAATTAGGCAATTTATGCATCACATGACAAAGTTTACCAAAGAATAGATCCTTTTAAAAAAATCAACATTTATTTTGTGATGGTAAAAAGCAATTTACTATGATTCATTTTTCAAATCTTATTATGAATTATTCATTCATATGGTTACTTGAATCATCATTATTATGATTTATTCATTCATGTCATTACACATTCAGGATATTTCTTTTAAATTCTTTTGGGAAGGATGGGCAGGCTCCTGCAGTTTGTAACTGGATACACAACCTTTCACCTCTAAGGCTAGTGGGGCTGAATCAGACCCAGGGCAGTAGGGATCAAAAGTCACTAGTACAGGACAGGACTTCAACAGTCTGTATGGAATTGGCTAATGGAGCTCAGTACAGTTCTAGTGGACAGGTATCTCACTCATCCTTGAGACAATTTGGTAGTCTCAACAGTCCATTCCTATGTTTGACACAAGAATGGTTGGGGAGAGGGAGCAAAACTAGCTTTGAACACCTCATATTTTGAGGCAACTTGGCCCTGGCCTCAATTAGAGCAGCATTCAGGTTGCTCTAACTTAAACTCTACCTTCCCTGGTCCTCTGTGGGCTTGGGCAAAGGGAGAATAGCCAGCATACTGCTCTGGTAATTCTCTCTCCCTCCCAGCTCCAACCCTCAGCTAACACCTGACTGCTCCCCTTCACTGGAGGCTGGAAGCAGGACTCTGTGTCATTGAGGGAGCACTCTTCCATAGGAGTATTTTGAGGAGGCTTCTTCACTATGAGAGTGGCATAGAGGAACATTAGGTAAAAGGAGAACTGGCCCTAGGCAGCCTAAATAATGAAGGTAGAGACTGAAATATAGTTTCACAACTCCAGTTGCTCTAGATCAGAGACATACTGAAGGGAGAAGCATGAAGAAGTTTGAAATCTGTTGCCCTGGCTTCCTGTGGATAAAAAGAGGAGATCAGCCTCCAGGGTCGTGAATGTGGTGGCTTTTGCCAACACCAAACTCATTTTTAATACTGTTGTTAAAAAGGGAAATAATTAGCTTATACATAATGCAAAGATGAACAACAGCTAGCTGTTGCAAGTGTTTAGCTTAGAGAATTGTTAAAATACTAAGAATTCACACAACTGTTTTGTTCATAAACATATTCTAGGCTGCCAGTTGATTGAAGGGAAAGCTTGAAGAAGGAAAATAAGAGCCGCAAAAGCAATTTGCTTTATATGGCAACATACTCATGTACGAAAATTTCTAATGTGCAAAAACTAAATTGGAAGGTTAGGGGCCTGCCACACAGTTAGATGTGCACTTCTGGTGAATTTTGGGTGATTTTTTCCCCACAGTCTGTCTCAGCTACTTACACGACCCACATTAAATGTGGTATCTGAGCAACTCACAAACTTTAACGTATTTATCTGCAAAACATGCCGGTGAAGCAGGACGATGCTATTATTCCCATTTCACAGATAGGGAACTGAGGCAGAGAGACTAACTGACTTGCTCAAGATCACACAGGAAGTCTGTAGTGGAGCAGGGGCTTGAAGCTGGGTCTCCAGCTACGAGAGAACAAATAACTATTTTTTTCCTGAATGTGCATTAAGATTGACATTTTTGCAGTATGAATGGATTTGGAGACCTGATTCCCATTAATTGTCACAAGAACTGGACATCCAGATCTCTTAGGCAACTGCCAGAATCCCAGTCTAAAACCTTTACATTGCTTATTTAGACCAAACTTCACCAAAGTGGCCTCTGATTCTGGGTGCCTGTTTTTGGGCGCTCAGGTTGAGACACCTCAGACTTGATTATCCGAGGCACTGGGCACCACAGCTCCTGTTGACAGCAGCTGGAGTTGTGGATGCTCAGCACATTCTGAAAAATCTGGCCCATGATGTTGCAACCTGAGCACCCAAGAACTGGGGTTCCCAAAATCAGAGGCTACTTTGGAAAATTGTGCCCCAAATAAGTAGTCTTTGAAAGCCTGTTACTCCCTTATGGGTTCCTCTTTTCATTCTTTGTCGTCCTATCCCCCTATGGCTTCCGTTTCCCCCTTCTGTAACTTTCCTCTTCTCATCCTTCCTGGGTTGTTTTCTTCCCTCCTGCCTTCCCTTTCTGTCCTAGGACTGGCCTCTCCTCTGGCCCCTATTGGCTTCCTCTCTAAACTGCAGATAGCTTTCTCCCAATATAGCAAGCCCCCCACACTCCTGCAACTGCTTCTAGAGCTGGGCTCACCTTAGCAAGGCTGGAGGTGGCAGCTGGCTGCCAAAACTGAGAGAAGAAGTTGGCAGGGGACAGAGGAGGGAGCTACTGAGCAGCCAGGAAAACAGCTGTTTAGTTTTTTAAAAGGCTACACAGACCCGTAGGCAGGACTACAAGCTCTCAGAAGTTTCCCCGCCAAACCAGGGCAGCTGACAACTATGCATGCACAAGTAAGGAGAAATTCACCCCAAGGCAAAGCACCCACAACTAACAGTAGTCACTGGAGTCAGTGTATACAGCTCCTTGTCATATGACCTTTTGTAATCCTGCCCTGCATCAGGTGACTGGAGCCAGATAATGAAAAGAAGAATCTTACCAGCACTCATGTCTACCAGACCTTTAAGCCCTGCTTCAAGTCTTAATGCAGGGCTTAAGTGCATATAGGCTTTAGCTTTTATTCTGCACTAAGGTGAAAATCACCCACAAGGAGCCAAAATGTTAAATGAATCCAGATGGCCTAAAAGCAGTAATAGCCACCGAAAAGTTTGCTAGCTGGGAAAATGGCCAGAAAAGGGTCAATCACTTCAATTTATACACAGAACTCAGTTACAGCCAACTTGACCCCTCCCCACTTCCTAACAGTCATAAATCCACAGATGGGAGTGGTAAACTGAGACGGGAAGCAAAAATTAGCTCATGCTTTCAGCCGTAACAGCACCTCCAAACACCAGTTCTCCAGTTTCCCTCACCACCACCCCTCAAAACAGCTACAGGATCCAGCCCAGCCCACTAGTAAACAGCCTCCAGTCTCCAGAGCACTAGCCTGAAGTGGAACTAAAAACTAGTGGCCAAATTTCCCATTTTCTTTTTATTCCTGGGCAAAGTGTGTGTAAGGGCTGGTCCCCACTTAGTCCGGACTTCGGACTAAGGTACGCAAATTCAGCTACGTTAATAACGTAGCTGAATTCGAAGTATCTTAGTCCGGACTTACCGGGGTCCAGACGCGGCCGGAAGTCTCCCCCCGTCGACGCTGCGTACTCCTCTCGGAGAGCTGGAGTACCGGCGCCGATTGTGGGCACTTCCGGGATCGATCTATCGCGTCTTAACCAGACGCGATAAATCGATCACAGAACATCGATTGCGTGCCTCCGGACCAGCCGGTAAGTGAAGACTAGGCCTAATATACAACCATTCTGACCTGCCTTTTCCACACACCTAAATAACCATACATGATGCAGACAGTGAAGAATTAGCCCTGGGTTCCAATTCTGGTTCTGTCTGGAGCTCTCTCTACACTGGTATCTGTGTGTGTGTGAAAATCATATATCAAATTCTCAGTCAGTGCAGCTCCACCAGTGCTAGAAACTGTGGATGGTGTAAGGTAAAAATATACCATAGGTATTTGATGACCCTTTAAAAAGATTCTTGTACCTTGTCCACATTACAGCTTCCACCATTGCTAACACTGATGGAGCTGCATCAGAGAAGAATGAAAGGTCCAAATTTTCCTAATACAGAAATGCCCTGAGTGGTCACTAAACTGAAAATCTCTCTCGAAATTCCCCTTTGAGCTCATGGCTCCATCTTATCCAAGTTGTCCTCAGAAAATTGTGCAGCTTTCATGTACCAGAGTTTCAACATTGTCATTGTGAACCAAACACTATGGCTCCAGCCCAGTCCCCTACAATGGCCCCCATACACCAAAGCCAAGACTTTCAAATGTGACTAGTGACTTTGGGTGCCCAACTTGAAACATCCGGTCCAACCCACACAGCTGGTCATACCCTGAACCTTATCTTCTGACTAGTATCAAGACAGAGGAATTACAACCGGCCACTGTCTTGGACAGACTATTACCTCATGAAAGCAGTGTAAGACCTCAGGCAACAAGCTCAATTATCCTGATTTGACCACGAAGGCTCATTAATAAACTCCAAAGCCTGCTAAAGGACAGCAGCACTCCACTCACAGGATAAGGAATTGATGCCCTACAGTGGCCTGGGCCATTGACATGCTGGCTCCCAGACAGCTCCTTCTTTCCCCTTGCCCACACAGATCTCCTCAGGTTTTTGATGCTGGATGAAAAGAGATGGGGTGGAAATTTGAGTAGGGTGACCAAATTTCCCTATGCTGAATATGGGACCCCTGGTAAAATTACTCATATTCATAGAATCATAGAATCATAGAATCATAGAATATCAGAGTTGGAAGGGACCTCAAGAGGTCATCTAGTCCAACCCCCTGCTCAAAGCAGGACCAATTCCCAGCTAAATCATCCCAGCCAGGGCTTTGTCAAGCCGGGCCTTAAAAACCTCCAAGGAAGGAGACTCCACCACCTCCCTAGGTAACGCATTCCAGTGTTTCACCACCCTCCTAGTGAAATAGTTTTTCCTGATATCCAACCTGGACCTCCCCCACCGCAACTTGAGACCATTGCTCCTTGTTCTGTCCTCTGCCACCGCTGAGAACAGCCGAGCTCCATCCTCTTTGGAACTCCCCTTCAGGTAGTTGAAGGCTGCTATCAAATCCCCCCTCATTCTTCTCTTCTGGAGACTAAACAATCCCAGTTCTCTCAGCCTCTCCTCATAAGTCATGTGCTCCAGACCCCTAATCATTTTTGTTGCCCTCCGCTGGACTCTTTCCAATTTTTCCACATCCTTCTTGTAGTGTGGGGCCCAAAACTGGACACAGTATTCCAGATGAGGCCTCACCAATGTCGAATAAAGGGGAACGATCACGTTCCTCGATCTGCTGGCAATGCCCCTACTTATACAGCCCAAAATGCCGTTAGCCTTCTTGGCAACAAGAGCACACTGTTGACTCATATCCAGCTTCTCGTCCACTGTGACCCCTAGGTCCTTTTCAGCAGAACTGCTACCTAGCCATTCGGTCCCTAGTCTGTAGCAGTGCATGGGATTCTTCCGTCCTAAGTGCAGGACTCTGCACTTGTCCTTGTTGAACCTCATCAGGTTTTTTTCTGCCCAATCCTCTAATTTGTCTAGGTCCCTCTGTATCCGATCCCTACCCTCTAGTGTATCTACCACGCCTCCTAGTTTAGTGTCATCTGCAAACTTGCTTAGAGTGCAGTCCACACCATCCTCCAGATCATTAATAAAGATATTAAACAAAACCGGCCCCAGGACCGACCCTTGGGGCACTCCACTTGAAACCGGCTGCCAACTAGACATGGAGCCATTGATCACTACCCGTTGAGCCCGACGATCTAGCCAGCTTTCTATCCACCTTACAGTCCATTCATCCAGCCCATACTTCTTTAACTTGGTGGCAAGAATACTGTGGGAGACAGTATCAAAAGCTTTGCTAAAGTCAAGAAATAACACATCCACTGCTTTCCCCTCATCCACAGAGCCAGTTATCTCATCATAGAAGGCAATTAGGTTAGTCAGGCACGACTTCCCCTTCGTGAATCCATGCTGACTGTTCCTGATCACTTTCCTTTCCTCTAAATGTTTCATAATTGATTCCTTGAGGACCTGCTCCATAATTTTTCCAGGGACTGAGGTGAGGCTGACTGGCCTGTAGTTCCCCGGATCCTCCTTCTTCCCTTTTTTAAAGATGGGCACTACATTAGCCTTTTTCCAGTCATCTGGGACCTCCCCCGATCGCCATGAGTTTTCAAAAATAATGGCTAATGGCTCTGCAATCTCACCCGCCAACTCCTTTAGCACCCTCGGATGCAGCGCATCCGGCCCCATGGACTTGTGCACGTCCAGTTTTTCTAAATAGTCCCGAACCACTTCTTTCTCCACAGAGGGCTGGTCACCTTCTCCCCATGCTGTACTGCCCAGTGCATCAATCTGGGAGCTGACCTTGTGCGTGAAGACAGAGGCAAAAAAATCATTGAGTACATTAGCTTTTTCCACATCCTCGGTCACTAGGTTGCCTCCGTCATTCAGTAAGGGGCCCACACTCTCCTTGATTTTCTTCTTGTTGCTAACATACCTGAAGAATCCCTTCTTGTTACTCTTAACATCTCTTGCTAACTGCAACTCCAAGTGTGATTTGGCCTTCCTGATTTCACTCCTGCACGCCTGAGCAATATTTTTATACTCCTCCCTGGTCATTTGTCCAATCTTCCACTTCTTATAAGCCTCTTTTTTGCGTTTAAGATCAGCAAGGATTTCACTGTTTAGCCAAGCTGGTCGCCTGCCATATTTACTATTCTTTCTACACATCGGGATGGTTTGTTCCTGCAATCTCAATAAGGATTCTTTAAAATACAGCCAGCTCTCCTGGACCCCTTTGCCCTTCATGTTATTCTCCCAGGGGATCCTGCCCATCTGTTCCCTGAGGGAGTCAAAGTCTGCTTTTCTGAAGTCTAGGGTCCATATTCTGCTGCTCTCCTTTCTTCCTTGTGTCAGGATCCTGAACTCGACCATCTCATGGTCACTGCCTCCCAGGTTCCCATCCACTTTTGCTCCCCCTACTAGTTCTTCCCTGTTTGTGAGCAGCAGGTCAAGAAAAGCTTTGCCCCTAGTTGGTTCCTCCAGCACTTGCACCAGGAAATTGTCCCCTACGCTTTCCAAAAATTTCCTGGATTGCCTGTGCACCGCTGTATTGCTCTCCCAGCAGATATCAGGGTGATTAAAGTCTCCCATGAGAACCAGGGCCTGCGATCTAGCAACTTCTGCTAGTTGCCAGAAGAAAGCCTCGTCCACCTCATCCCCCTGGTCTGGTGGTCTATAGCAGACTCCAACCACGACATCACCCTTGTTGCTCCCACTTCTCAACTTTATCCAGAGACTCTCAGGTTTTTCTGCAGTATCATACTGGAGCTCTGAGCAGTCATACTCCTCTCTTACATACAATGCAACTCCCCCACCTTTTCTGCCCTGCCTGTCCTTCCTGAACAGTTTATATCCATCCATGACAGTACTCCAGTCATGTGAGTTATCCCACCAAGTCTCTGTTATTCCAATCACATCATAGTTCCCTGACTGTGCCAGAACTTCCAGTTCTCCCTGCTTGTTTCCCAGGCTTCTTGCATTTGTGTATAGGCACTTAAGATAACTCAATGATCGTCCCTCTTTCTCAGCATGAGACAGGAGTCCTCCCCTCTTGCGCTCTCCTGCTTGTGCTTCCTCCCAGGATCCCATTTCCCCACTTACCTCAGGGCTTTGGTCTCCTTCCCCCGGTGAACCTAGTTTAAAGCCCTCCTCACTAGGTTAGCCAGCCTGCTGGCGAAGATGCTCTTCCCTCTCTTCGTTAGATGGAGCCCGTCTCTGCCTAGCACTCCTTCTTCGTGGAACACCATCCCATGGTCGAAGAATCCAAAGCCTTCTCTCCGAACTTGCTCCGACAAGCAAGTTCAATGGCAATCAAGAAGAACTATGCAGTACAGATGTTCAAATTAACATCAAGTTGACTGAGCCCCTCTCAAAAAGAAATACTGCATAGTTGGATTCTTTTTATTTACCTTCTTATCTTAAAGGCTTTAGGGTTCACACAGGGAGGGGTGACACACACACATCCTATCCCCCCCCCCCACACACACACACTCCTCTCTCACACTGGGGGGAGTGGGGGAACTGACCAACCGGACCTGCCCTACCCGGCGCTCTCTGCCAAGCATGCCAGGCTGGGCCCCCGGGACAGACCCACCTCTCCTGGTATCTGGCACCGCGTCTTCCTGAGGCAACACATGGGGGGGCACACAGGGTCACATACCCCCCTCCCCAGACTCCAGATTTCTGCCGGAGTTCACATTAGAATGTGGCCAGCAGCAGCCTTTCGGCACTGTGTGGGAGGGAAGGGACGGGAGCTGCTTCCAGCCACTGGGGAGGAGGAGTGGGGGAAGGGACGACCTGGCCTGTGTCTTTGCAGAGCTCATCTCTTCTCCCGCCTCCCTCTCCTTCCCACCCCATGGCTGGAAGCAGCTTGTCTCTTCCTGACTGCACAGTGTTGAAAAGCAGCTAATACCTCCAGGCTGCTGCTGGCCAACGACATAACCCAGCCACCTCCTGTCCCCTACAGCATGGGCAGGAAGGGATTAAGCCCTAAGGATGCACTGTGCACCAGGGCCCAGGGAATCTGACTCCAGGGGCTTCAGCGACCCAGCCAGAGAAGTGGCTCAGCAGGGGAGTGTGCCTAGGGGACAGAGCAGCCCCAGGCTTCCTAGGGAAGGATCCAGGATGGGGGTGGGGGGGACAAGGGATGAGTGACGAGTGAAGAGGGTGTTAAGCCCCTGCCCAGGGGACTGCTGTGGAGCCTGCAGGTTTGGGGTGCAAACAGGCTGAAAAATCGCTTCCCTTCCCCCTCCCCCGCCACTCCAGAGCTTAGCTGAGGGGCAGAGTGGCTTCCTCGTCCCAGCACCGTGTGGGGCTTTGGCACACATAGGGCTTGGCTACCCCTGGCCAGGGCCCTGGGACAGAGGGTCTTGGGCTTTCCCGGGGTGCCGGCCCAGTCAGAGGCAGTTGGGGAAGGAAGGAGCCTGCCAGACAGCTGTTGGTGAGCTGATCACTCCGACCAGGGGCTGTTCACCACACAGCACTGGGAGCGAGACGTGTTTTGCTGGAGGGGATATGAAGGAGCAGTGGGGCTGCGGGTGTGTGTGGGAGAAGGGGCAAAGCAGGGAGAGAACAGCGAGAGGGGGAGCATGTAAAGGACCGATGGGTGGGCAGCAGAGCCGACACGTAACCGGCTGCTGACTGGTCTCTGCCCGTACACACCAGCTTCTGCAGCTCGCAGTGCACAGCCAGTGATAGCCGGAAACGGGGCAGAGGGTGGAGCCCTGCTGGTCAAGAGCTGGCACACAGTGGGGGCTATGCTGATGGACCAGCAGAGGGAGAAGTTGGCCCCGGGCTCTGCATCTTTGTCTTGCCACCAGCTTTGCACATCCACCTCCATCGTCGGCCACTGGACCCCCCAATCACTGCTGGTGGGCAGGCAGCTGGCAAGTAGGGATCTGGCCAGCAGCAGGACCCACCAGTACTGATGGGGGGCGGGAGCCAGAAAATATGGGACAATTTGCCCATTTTTTGAACATGTCAGGACATCTGCAGGTGGGCTTAAACACAAGACTGTCCCTTTAAAAATGGGACATCTGGTCATCCTAAATTTGAGCACTGATGGCAGAAAACAAAAGGCTGATTCTGACAGGATGAAATATAATGATTTCTTTAAAAACTATTGTAACTCAGACAGACCAGCTCAGTGTGATGCTGACAGACCAGCTCAAAACAAAGCCATAGGCCAATTCTCTTGTGTTGGATGGCAAAGAAATGTTAAGTGGTCCAGTAGGCATAGGTCAATTCACTTGTTAGAAAAGAACAGAGGATGTTATCACATTACATTTACATGGCATATGCCCCAGTAATTCTATAAGAATGAACTCAGGGGTCGATCCTGTCTCACTGAACTATTTTGAATTCTAACAGGGTAGAATACTGAACAAGTGGACAGAGATCCCCAAAATTATTTTGTGTTACTCTGAAAAGACTTATGGAAAACTAGTAGATCACTACACTTCTGCTATCATTTTGGACTTATGATCTTTATCTCACCTGTTAATGTATTTTACCTGCTTTAACCTCTCAATAACTCATTTCTTTTCTTAGCTAATAAACCTTTAGGTTAGTTTACTAGAGACTGGCTACCAGCATTGTCTTTGGTGTGAGATCGAGAGTATCCATTGACCTGGGGTAAGTGGCTAACCCGCTGGGGTTGAGAGTAACCTAATATAATGTGGTATTTGGCATAAGGGACCACTAACACAAAGTCCAGTTTGTCTGGGTGGCGAGGTAGGCTGGAGAGCCTAAGGAGACTGTCTGTGACTCCATGGTAAGACTAACATAGTGATCCAGGAGTGCACATTTGTTATTGGCTTGGTGAAATCTAATTACAGAATATACCACCAAGTCGGGGTGTCTGCCTTGCTTTCTGATGGTCTGACCTGAAATCGGTACTCACGGTTGTGAGCCACTCTAGACAATGTGACTACTATACCGGCCAAGAGAACCTTCCTATCAGCCTCCACTGAGGCTGCCAAATCCCACCCCGAGGAACTATCCAGAGTGATAAATAGCTTCATCGATCTTATATGCCTACAACTTGCATCAGAGCTGAGTGCCTACCACTAAGAAGAACTATTATCCTACTTGGCTGAAAAGACCATGCACATTCAGGGAGCCTTCTCAAACAGCATGGATCTCTTTCATCTGCACTCACCAACTGACAGCTCACCTACATTCCTCAAGCTGAATGAGTTCACTCATCAAGAAGTTCTGGACACCCTAAAGGAGTCCTGATCCAAGACTTGTGAATCCAACCAATGCCCTTAATGGCTGTGAAAGAGTATGAATAACTGGTGTCACTCCTGACCAAAATAGCCAACACCTTATTCAGAGAAGGAATCTTCCTTCCTCCTCCAAACATGCAATAGTCTGACCTACACTGAAGAAACTCACCCTAGATACTTCAGTCTTAGCCAATTATTGCCCAGTGTCAAACCTGTCATTCCTGAGAAAGCTCATAGAGAAGCTAGCCAAAGGCTGACTACAAGCTCATCTAACTGAAGCAACTGTCCTAGACCCAGAACAATCTGAATTTAGGCTAGGACATGGAACAGTAGCATGTTAGTGGAACTGATGGATGATCATCTTCTGTCAATGGATAGAGGGCAGACATCCAGTCTCAGCCTGCAGTATTTTATACTGTTGACCATGAGGTTTTGCTGCCTCACTGGAGAGAGGTGGCAGGAGTCCAGGGTACTGTGCTAAAACTATACATATTGACTGGGTAGTACATATCACCTCAGGATGGGATGCAGAGATAAAATCTCTAGCCAATATTAATGGCTGCTTCTTGTACCAGCTAGTCCTGGAACCCACAACGGGAGAGGCAATCTTTGACTTAGGACTAAGTGGCTCTGGCTTTTTGGCCGCCCCAAGCAAAAAAAAAAAAAAAAAAAAAAAAAAAAATGGGGCGGCCAGAATGGCAAAGGAAAAAACAAACAAACCTGCAGCGCGGCCAGAGCGCAGGTGCAGGGGGACCGGCTGGGGGCGGTTGGGAGGGGGAGGGAGCAGGCGGGAGAGAGGGGGGGGGCGGCCAGGGCTACAGCAGGGATGCTGCCACACGGCCCCTCCCGCTGCGCCGCCTCCTGCCGCGAGGGCTCCGCTCCGGTCAGCGGGGAGGGAAGGAAGAGGCCCGCTTGCAGTGCGCTCCGGTCCTCCACCCCCTACAGGGCGGCCGGAGTGGAACAGAAAAAAAAAAAAAAAAAAAAGCAGCCGTGCCGCCCTAGGATTGGGCAGAATGCCGCCCCGAACAATCTGCAGCCCCAAGCACCAGCTTGCTCAGCTGGTGCCTGGAGCCATCTCTGAGTGGCACACAGGATCTGGTCCATGAGGTGAATATAGCTCAGGGGCAGGCAAACTTTTTGGCCTGAGGGCTGCATTGGTTTTATAAATTGTATAGAGGGCCGGCCAGGGGAGGGGGTCGAGGGCCGGCCAGGGGAGGGGGTCGAGGGCCGGCCAGGGGAGGGGGTCGAGGGCCGGCCCCCACCTTCTATCTGCCCCCCAATATCCCTGCTCCCTGCTGCCCCATCCAACCCCCCCTCCTTCCTGACTGCCCCCATTCAACCCCCTGTTCCCCTCCCACCCCATATCCACACTCCTGCCCCCTGACCACCACCCTGAACTCCCCTGCCCTCTACCCAACCCCTGCTGATCCGTGCCCCTTTACTGCACTGCCTGGGGCACCGGTGGCGGCAGCGCTACAGCCATGCCACTTGGCTGAAGCCGGACCACGCCGCCGCCGCCACGCAGCTCAGAGCACCGGGTCAGGCCAGGCTCTGCAGCTGTGCTGCCCCAGGAGCTCACAGCCCCACCACCCAGAACATTGTGCAGAGCGAGTTGAGGCTGCGAGTGAGGGGGGACAGCGGGGAGGGGCCGGGGGCGAGCCTCCTGGGCCAGGAGCTCGAGGACCGGGCAGGACAGTCCCGCAGGCTGCTGTAGTTTGCCCACCTCTGATATAGCTGAACCACTTGGTAATAACCGCCATAATGCAATTAAATTTAACATTCTTTGAGGGGAGGAATATACCAAAGATGCCCTCAACAGTGGCATTTAATTCCAAAAATGAAAACTACACAAAAATGAGGAAGCTAGTTAAATGGAAATTAAAGGAACAGTCTCAAGAATGAAATGCCTGCAAGCTTCCTGAAAAGCTTTTTTAAAACCACTGCAACAGAAGCTCCAACAGTAAGAGGACCAAAACAATGCCACCATGGCTAAACAGAATAAAAAAGAGAGGCAGTTAGAGGTAAAAAGGCATCCTTTAATAAATGGAGCTCAAATGCTACTGAGGAAAATAGAAAGAACTATAAACCCTGGAAAGTCAAGTATAAAAGTATAATTAGGCAGGCCAAAAAAGAATTTGAAGAGCAACTAAAAAACCCCACAAAACCTAACAGCAAACAATTTTTTGAAGTACATCAGAAGTAGGAAGCCTGCCAAGCAATCAGCAGGGCCACTGGACAATTGAGGTGTTAAAAGAGCACTTAAGGAAGACAAGACCATTGCAGAGAAGCTAAATGAATTCTTTTAATGAATCTTCACTGCAGAGGATCAGAGGGAGATTTCCACACCTGAGTCATTCTTTTAGGTAACAAATCTGAGGAACTGTCCCAAATTGAGGTGTCAATAGATGAGCTTTTGGAACAAAATAATAAATTTAACAGTAATAAGTCACCAGGACCAGATGGTAGTAACCCAAGAGTTCTGAAGGAACTCATGTGAAATTGCAGAACTACTAATTGTGGTATGTAACCTATCACTTAAATAAGCTTCTGTACACCTGATGACTAGGAGGATAGCTAATGTGACACCAATTTTTTAAAAAGGTTCCAGAGGCAATCCTGGCAATTACAGGTCAGTTAGCCTAACCTCAGTTCCAGGCAAATTGGTTGAAGCTATAGTAAAGAACAGAATTATCAGACACAGAGATGAACACGATTTGTTGGGGGGAAGAGTCAACATGGCTTTTATAAAGGGAAATCATGTCTCACCAATCTATTAGAATTCTCTGAGGGGGCCAATAAACATGTGGACAAGGGTGATCCAGTGAATATAGTTTACTCAGACTTTCAGAAAGCCTTTGACAAGATCCCTCACCAAAGGGTCTTCAGCAAGTGGTCATGAGATAAAAGAGAAGGTCCTCTCACAGATCGGTACCTATTCATAAGTGATGTGGAAAAAGGTTGTAAACAGTGTGGTGGCAAAATTTTCTAACGGTACTAAATTACTCAGGATAGTTGAGTCCAAAGCTAACTGCAAAGACTCACAAAGGGATCTCACAAAACTGGGTCACTGGACAAGAAAAATGACAGATGAAATTCAATCTTGATAAATGCAAAGTAATGCACATTGGAAAACAGAATCCCAAATAGACATATAAAATGATGGGTCTAAATTACCTATCACCACTCAAGAAAGATCTTGGAGTCATTGTAGATAGTTTTTTGAAAACATCCACTCAGTCCAAAAGTCTAGCAGAATGTTAGGAATCATTAGGAAAGGGATAGATAAAAAAAATAAATATCATACTGCCATTCTATAAATCCATGATATGCCCACACAATGAATACTGACAATATTTCTGGTCACCCCATTCCAAAAAAGATAAATATATTAGAATCGGAAAAGGTAGAAAGAAGGGCAACAAAAATTACTAAGGGTATGGAACAGCTTCCATATAAAGAGAGATTGAGATGACTGGGACTATTCAGCTTAGTAAAGAGATGATGGGGTGGGGGGGTATGATAAAGTCATGAATGGTGAGGAAAAAGTGAATAGAGAAGTATTACTTACTCTTTCACATAACACAAGAACCAGGGGTCACCCAAAGAAATTAATAGGCAGCAGGTTTAAAACAAACAAAAGGAAGTATTTCTTCACACAACACATTGTCAACCTGTGAAACTCATTGCCAGGGGATGTTGTGAAGTCCAAAATTAATACGGGGTTCAAAAAAGCATTACACAAGTTCATGGCATATAGGTCCATCAATGGCTATTAGCTAAGATGATCAGGGATGCAACCCCACGCTCTGGGTGTCCGTAAGCCTCTGACTGCCAGAAGCTAGGACTGGATGACAAGGTATGGATCATTTGATAATTGCCCTGTTCTGTTCATTCCCTCTGAAGCATTGGCCATTGTCAGAGGACAGGATACTGGGCTAGATGGAATATTGGTCTAACCCAGTATGGCCATTCTCATGTTTAATGGTTTGAGTCCTTCCTAGACAGATGCACCCAAATAGTAGCAATTGGAAACTCCACCGCCACTGCTCAACCCCTCATTTGTGGGTTTCCATAAGGATCAATTCTCTCTCCAGTCCTTTTCTATATCTACATCAAATCACTAGGTGAACTGGCCAGAAGACATGAACTGAAGTGCCAGCAGTATGTAGAGGATACACAGCTCTACCTATCACCACATATGACCATGCCACTACCATCAAAATGGCCCAGCGCTGTGATGGGATTAGCTTTAGCCAGCTGTTTTTCATCCATGAGCTCAACTTGAGCAAGATAGAGGTGATGCTAGTGGGCAAAGAAAAGTATGTCTGAGGAGTTTGCAGTCACCTTTGATTGAAAGTTCACATCCACAATTGGTTAATTCATTCCGTAGTCTAGGAGTACTCTTGGATTCCTCACCGATGCTGAGCTCTCACATAGCAGCAGCCACGAATAATACTTTCTAGCATCTCCAGTTGGTGAGGAAACTCTGTCCCATCCTGGCAAACAAAGACCAAGCCTCAATTATTCATGGCTTCATCGCCTCTCAGCTGGACTACAGCAATGCCATACATCGGAGCATGAAGCCTTCAGCACTTAGGAAATGCCAACCAGTACAAAACATTGAAACATTTCCTCAACAGCACAGGCTACCATGAACACAGCACACCTGTCCTCCACTTTCTAAACTGGCTTCCCGTGGAATTTGAATTTAGTTCAAGGTGTAGGTCCTTCTCTTCAAAGCGCTCCATGACCTGGGCTCAAGATATCCGAAAAATTGCTTAAAGCTCTGCGATAAAGCCCATGGTTGACAGGTGCGCTCCTCTGGCACAATAGAACTCCCAACATTAAGAGCAAAGTTTATCTGCGTGGGAGACAGAACTTTCTCCAGGGGTGGTCTCAGACTGTGGAATCAACTCCCCCAGGAACTACAGACCATTATAAATCTCATCACTTTGTGATACAAGTACAAGGTGCATTTCTTTGATCTTGCCTTCTCTAGTATAAAAACATAGCAACAGGTCTATTTAATAAAAATCCTACCAAAACAAGACACTCCGCATGCTTCTTCCTCAAGAGTGGGAGGTAGCAGGGAAGGATGAGAGAACAAATGACAGATGTGAAGTCATGCTTAATGCACTACTGGAAGCTGCTCAGATACTATGAGGAGGAGCATGGTATGAGAACCTATATAGAATAGAAACACCTTAAAGGGTCCTGATTTTCAGGAATCGCTGCACCACCACCCTCTGAAAATTAGGCCCCTTCATAAGGCATACGACTTTCAGCACCCCTCAATCCTCTGACCATCCCCCAAACATCAGGGTTCAAGCACAGCTATGGGCCCCACAGAGCAAAGAATGTTCACAACACAAACCAATATTTCGGTCTCTTGAAATAAGGCTCTTTCAAGATGTGAATTTGAATGAATCTATATTGTGAGCAGGGCCACCCAGAGGATTCAGGGGGCCTGGGGCAAAGCAATTTCAGGGGCCCCTTCCATAAAAAAAAAGTTGCAATACTATAGAATGCTATATTCTTGTGGGGGCCCCTAATGGGGCCTGGGGCAAATTGCCCCACTTGCCCCCCCCCCTCTGGGCAGCCCTGATTGTGAGTAATGGAAGGGAATCATATTGTTCCCTCCATTTGATGAGATATCATAGCTGTTACTACACAGATATTTAATCCTACAGCCTTAAGTTAACAGATCAAAATGCAGTATGGTTTACTAGCAGTATGGTATTTCTTTCTTCCCCCCGAAATGTTACACATTTGTAGACATAACGGAAGCCTGGTCAACCTTGCAAGTTTGCTGGAAATGTTAATTGGTGTGCCACAGCTGTAGCCTTCTGTTCTCTGGTCTGTTGGTATACAACACGATTACTAAAACAAGGGAAAGGGGTTTTTTTGTTTGTTTTTTTTAAGCAAAAGATGCATCTATGCAAAAACAATGTCTCTGCAACATTAAGGCTCAGATTTTAATTTCAAAATAGTTAGAACATGCAGAGAATAATTCCTCCACAACAACATGCTTTACAATGCAGTCTACACATTATCACATTACACTTCACACAGAAACTCAGCGGCAATGTTAACTATGGAGGGGCTAGTAGCTGCTTCATCATATGTCACACACAACAGCCTTCTTCATCCCGATACATTCCCAGACCACCATCCATCCTGTGCACTAAATGAAGCAGAGGTTGTATAGAAAAATAGTATGTGACCATGTACTTAAAGACTGAATCAGAATGTATACATACAAGAGGGTGGGGGAGAGGATGGGAATGAACGTTTGCGAGGACAACCTTAATTCTGGCATTTCCTAACTTCTGTGCCCTTGACTTTGGAATCTTAATGTAGTTTCTTTGTATGTAATTGCCTACATTTTGATAAAACTTAAAAGATGAAAAAAAATGAAAATTTCATCCTGTGGAACCATATCAGCATCACACATGAGTAAGCCCCTTCATTTTCAGTTTAAATGGTTTTTTACTGAAAAATTCCTGGTTTTAACAAAAAGCATTCAGTTTTTTTCTGATTTTCATCTTACTTTTGTATCATTCAAATATATAAAAAATAACGTGTTTTATTAGGAAAATACAATACATTGCATGAGCTAGATGTATTCTGATACTATATTAGTCTGTGTGTATATGCAGAGCTGTTTGTTGAAATAAGGCTGTGTATTAGTCTAGAAGATACACACAATAAACAAAACAAGCATGCATGCAAGCTCTGTAGTGCATGAGCATCTGAACGTACTGATGAATCTCACACCCACCACGTACATATTTCAAGCTGTTATCTGTAAATGGTTTAAAGATTTGACACACTAAAATGGGAAGAAAATGAAAATCTGTATCAGATGTGACTAGGGTGACCAGATGTCCCGATTTTATAGGGACAGTCCCGATATTTGGGGTTTTTTCTTATATAGGCTCCTATTACCCCCCACCCCCTGTCCTGATTTTTCACACTTGCTGTCTGGTCACCCTAGATGTGACAGACCCAGATCAGTGGGGTACAGGAGTCTGGTCCTATTGGGATCCAGGAAGCTAAAGGATCCCCCCAGCCTAAGGGGGGGGGGGGTCGACAGGACCTGGAGACCAAAAAATTACGGGGGACAACTAATAAAAGAACAGGGACAGGAGTGAGGTCAAAGGGTCAAACAAAGCGAACCAGACGGGGACACCGAGCAAAGAACACCCGGACAGCGCCCACTGCTCCTCGAAGGCGTCAAGGGAGCCAGCAGACGCCACCCAAAGGAACTCTGCCCGGATACGTGAATGAACGGAGGACCGAAAATAGGCCCCACAATCACAGGAGACTCCATCGGCCAACCTCCTCACTCTGGTTTTATAGATGGCCAGTTTCGCTAAGGCCAGAAGGAGGTTGACCAGGAGGTCCCGCGACTGTGTGGGGAGACGGATAGGGAGTGCATAAGTAAAAAGGCGAGGAGAAAAGTGCAACCAAAATCTTAACAAAATATCCGTGAGGAGCCAGAATAGGGGCTGCAGCCTGGCGCACTCCAGGTAAACATGCGCCAGGGTCTCCCTCACACCGCAAAAGGGGCAGGTGTCTGGGATAGGGGTAAACCATGCCAAATACACGCCCATGCTCACGGCTCCATGAAGGAGCCGCCAACTGATGTCTCCAGTGGGCTTCAGGATCAGAGCAGAATAAAGGCTGGCCCACCGGGGCTCCTCACCCTCCAGAGGTGGCAGAAGGTCCCGCCACTTCGTATCGGCGCGGGACGCGAGGGTGAGGACATGAAGATCACGGAGCACGAGTGTGTATAGATGTTTCCTTGGCGCGGTCCGGAACAGAACCGGCTGCAGATGGTGCAGCCGGCTCATGGCGAAGGGACGGGGAGGGGGCTGGTTGGGACCACAGGGCAGGGGCCCGATGAAAAAATCTGGAGGGCTCGGAATGGAGGGTGGGCGGGGTGTGCCCTCTCGCAGGACCCGGTCGAGATAGTCCCGAGCAGCGCGTGGCAAAGCGGCCCTCACCTCCTGAAGTACGCGCCGGGGAGTACGAGGTCTGGAGAGCCCCATGCGCTGAGCGAGCGTCAGGGGATCCAGCCAGTCTCCCCAGTCATAGTCCAGGAGGTCTCCGACTTTGGTGACTTCTGCCAGGACCAACCTCTGGCGCACCATGGGGGTACTCCGCCACCTGCACACGAAGCTGGGGGTTGTGTAGCAGGGGCTCCGCGAGGAGATCTGCCCCCACGGTGGCCGCCATGGACCTGGTCACTGAGAACAGTTTCCAGGTCCGGAGGAGGTCCTGGTAGAAGACTGACAGCCCGGAGAGGCCTCGCGGAAGACCACCTCGGATGGAGACAAAGGAGCTGCCGGTCATATCGAAGCCCTCGGAAGCGGCGCAGGAAGGCGTGTGCCAATACGCTCCACGCCGGACTACCTGTACCATAAAGGAGCCTCTGCAGGGCCTGGAGGCGGAAGACGTGGACCTGAGTGTGCAGACACTTCAGGCCCTGCCCTCCCTCCTCCAGGGGTAGATGGAGAACCCCCCAGAGACCCAGTGCAGTCCTGACCAAAAGAACTCCAGAATCAATGTCTGGAGGGTGGTCAGGAAGCCCGGGGCCGGGACCAGGGTGTTGAGCCGGTAC
This sequence comes from Chrysemys picta bellii, assembly GCF_011386835.1. Lineage (NCBI taxonomy): Eukaryota > Metazoa > Chordata > Testudines > Emydidae > Chrysemys > Chrysemys picta. Next base: position 133,990,655 of record NC_088791.1, read on the forward strand.
CAGAGCATGGACAGGACTAGTTGATTGAGTACCAGTGCTCTCCCTCAAAGGGAGAGACACCGGAAAAGTCCTGTCCATTTTCGGAGCCGCTCCGACACCCTGCCCTCTAAACCTAGCCAGTTCTCCAGCGGAGACGGATGCGTGGCAGAAAGGTAAACGCCGAGATAGAGCAGCGGACCCGCGCTCCACCGGACGGCCTGAAGCGCGGGTGGGAGGGAGCTCGCCTGCCACTCGTCCCCTACCACCAGGCCAGAGCTCTTGACCCAGTTGACCCGGGCGGAGGAGGCCGCCGAATAGATGGTCTGGCAAGCCTCCACCCGCACCAAGTCACCCGGGTCCTGGACGACGAGGAGCACGTTGTCGGCGTACGCCGACAGGACCAGCCGCAGCTCCAGCTCCCGCAGCATCAACCCCCTACGGAAGAGACAGAGGAAGGGCTCGATCGCCAGAGCATACAGCTGGCCCGAGAGGGGGCACCCTTGACATACTCCTTGCCCGAAGCTGACCGGTTCGGTCAGAGTCCAGTTGAGCCTAACCAAACACTCTGTGGAGGTGTACAGCACATGGAGAAAACCCACAAACTGGGGCCCGAAGCCAAACACTCGCAGAGTGCCCAGGAGATACCCGTGGTCCACCCTGTCGAACGCCTTCTCCTGATCCAGGGACAGGAGGGCGAACGACAGACCATCCCTACACCCGAGTTCCAAGAGGTCCCAGACCAGATACAAGTTGTCAAAGATGGTGCGGCCCGGGATGGTATAGGTGTGGTCTGGGTGGATCACGTCCACCAGCACGGACCCTAGCTGCAGCGAGATGGCCTTTGCTACGACTTAGTCCGTGCTGAGGAGTGAGATGGGACGCCAATTTCATAAATCACGGAGTCCCCCTTCTTCGGCAATAAGGCGAGCACAGCTCGCCTGCATGAAAGAGGGAGGACCCCGCCCTGCAAGGACTCGGCCCAGACGGTGACAAGGTCCGGGCTGAGGACGTCCCAGAACACGCGGTAGAACTCCACGGTCAGCCTATCCATGCCCGGAGATTTATTAGTGGGCATGCGGCGGAGGGCTTCCGAGAACTTGGGTAGAGTGAGAGGCAGCTCCAGCCGGTCTCTGACGCCTGCACTGACCGTCGGGAGTTCATCCCAGAGCATTCTGCGAGCATTAGGATCGGTCGGATCCGTGGAGAAAAGGCCTGCGTAGAAGGCCCTGGCCCTCCCACACATCTCCGCCGGATCTGTGAGGGGGGTGCCATCCTCTGCTAAATGGCAGGTGACGTGCTTCTTGGCCCCCTTTTTTTTCTCCAGGGCGTAGAGGAAGCGGGAGCCGCGATCCATCTCCCGAAGGAGGCGGATGCGGGATCGAACAAAGGCACCTCGGGCCCGATGGTCCTCAAGGGTCCGGAGCTCCTCCTGCTTCTCCCAGCATGCTCTGCAGAGGGATGGATCACCGGTGCTGGCGGCCAGACACCTCTCCAGCTCTAAGACCTCCCGTTCCAACTGCCCTATCGCCGCATCCCTCTGTTAGCTGGCGCCCCGGGTGTAGTCACGGCATAAGAGCCGGGTGCGCACCTTCCCCAGGTCCCACTACCACCGTGCCGAGGGAAAGGCACGCCGCTGCCCTTGCCAGGCCAGCCAGAACTCCCGGAAGGACGCCATGAAGCCCACATCCTCCAACAAGCTATTATTAAAGTGCCAAGAGGCCGGCCCCGGGCTCTCCGCGCAGAGAGAGGCTGTCACGGTGGCCAGATGGTGATCTGAAAAAGGGGCCGGCCGGATGCTGGAGGAGTGGGCCTGGGAAAGATGGAAGCGTGACATATAGATGCGGTCCAACCGGGAGTGGCACGACCAATGGACCTCCACCCAGACAAAAGTGAACATCGAAACGTCATCCGGGTGGTGATCGTGCCAGACGTCCACTGGGGAGTGATGTTCGATGATCTCCCGGAGGACGTCCGCAGCGGCCGGGTGCTGCTCGGTCCCCAAGCGGTCCCGTTCCTCGAGGATGGCGTTAAAGTCCCCGCCCAGGACCAGGCTCTCGCGAGGATCCAAGGTGCCGAGGAAGGCGGACGCCTGCTGATAAAAACGCAACCTCTTCGGGCCTGATTTTGGGGCATAAACGTTGACGAGATTAACTACAAGCCCCTCCATGTGGACCCGGAGGTGCAGCAGGTGGCCTGGCACAGCCTCAGCGACCTCCAGCACCTCGGGCCGTAGGTCGGGGGAGAACAGGGTCGCCACTCCAGCCGTACGAACTGTGAGGTGGCTAAAGTAGACCCTGTCTCCCCACACCAGCCGCCAGCTAGCTTCAGTGGCCAGATCCGTATAGGTCTCCTGCAGGAAAAATCACAGAGTACCCCCCCTCCCAAAGAAAGGAGAGCACCTGGCTCCTGCGGAGACCCATCCTACAGCCCCGAGTGTTTAATGTTGCAAAGATGATCGGTGCCATAAGGAGGGCTGGGGGGATCCTCGCTGGCAGAGATGCTCACGGTCTCCATCAGGCCGCGCAACAATCCGTGACCTACCCCGTGGGCGATTAAGGAGTCACGGAAGAGGCTGACCCGTTGATAGGCCGCAGCAGCCTGCCTCCCGGTCCTCTTACCCTCCCCCCTGAGGGCCCTCGCGGCCCAGAGGATCTGATGAAAATCCCCCCATTGCTGGAGTGCAAGCTGTACCTTGTTGCGGGAGCCACAGACGTCCTCAAGGAACTCCCGTAGCTCCTCTCTCAGTGTATGGTGGGGGTGGGGTTACTGATCTATGGCTTTCCCCCAGTGGGGCTGTCACGGAGTATTGGGGGACTCAGGGCCCTGCACCCCCGGCTTCCTGCGATTCACCATGACTCTCAGCCAGCCAGTAAAGCAGGAGGTTTATTTGGATGACAGGAATACAGTCCAAGACAGGTCTTGCAGGCACAGACAACAGGGCCCCCCTCAGTTAGGTCCAGCTTGGGGTCCCAGGGCATCCCAGCCCACCCCCCTTTGGGGGGGTCAGAGCCATCTCTGCCTCCCAGCCATCTCTCCAGCCCGCTTCCAGCACTCTGCCTCCAGCGACCCCTCCCACAGCCTTTGTTCAGTTTCCCGGGCCAAGTTGTCACCTGGCCTCCAACCCCTTCCTGGGCTCTCATGTTACACGCTCAGGTATTCGCCTTCGGGCAGACTCCCATCCCCCAATGCAGACTATCCTAGCCACACTCCCCTGTCAGCATTCACAGACCACAGTAAGAACAGGCCCAGTTCGTCACATCTCCCCCCTTCGAGACCGAACTGAGCAGGGTCACTTTAGCCAGTGACCCGGGGAAGTTCGAACCTACCCCCGTTCCCATGGATGCCCCCGCATCCCTCCCATTCCTTGGTGAGAATTACACCAGGCCCCTCCAGTTTCACGCCCCCCCTTAGGTCGGGGGTGCTTGATGGCACTCGCAGTTCGCATGTGGGAAGGTTTATGCGGCCTGTGCCCTTTTCCCACCCCCATAACTCTGGTGTTCCAACTGGGCTGTGGTCTTCTCCCAGCGCTCCAGTCTGGAGATCTATGCTTTGGGCTCTCTTGGTTTAGAGCCGCCCTTTTAACCTTGGCCACCCTCCGGAAAGGATCCTTTATGCTGGGCAAGGTTCCTAAAGCTGTTTTCCCCTTGTCCCAGGCCTTCCTCCCCCTCTGACAGGGGTCACAGGATCCGCAGTACTGTCAGACAGTAACAAAGACCCCAGGCCAGTAAAAGCTCCGTAGCAGCCTCTACTGGGTACGCCAGGTTCCCTGGTGCCCTGAGAGAGGAATGTCATGGGCCCGGCACAGCAGCTGGCGGCGATACTTCTGGGGTACCACCAGCTGCCTCCTGATCCCCCCTGACTCCATTTTCCCTGGGGGAGCCCATTCTCGGTACAGGAACCCCTTCTCCCACAGGAACCTTTTCCGGCCACCTCGTCCCATGGTCTGTACCACATTGAGGTCGGCCAGGTCCCTTATCTTCCGCAAGGAGGGATCTCTCTGCAACTCGGCCTGGAACTCAGCAGCTGGGACAGGGATGGCCACCTGCTCTTTCTCGCCCGCTGGGTCTGAAGCTGCAGCCTCCCTGAGCCGTGTCCCTGGGCGTTCCCTCCCCACCAGGTTAGGGTCCTGCGCCTCAGGCAAGGCACCCCCCCCCCCCAAGGCCAGGGCGCAGTGCCCCTCGCCGGCTCTGACTGCGGGTCACAACCAGTGCCCTTTGGGGGTTGCTTGGCCAGTTCTCCAGGTCCCCCCCCCCCATCAATACCTCAGTGGGCAAATACGGGTGTACCCCCACATCCTTGGGGCCCTCCTTGGCCCCCCACTTCAGGTGTACCCTTGCCACGGGCACTTTGGCTGGTGTTCCGCCCACCCCCGTCAGGGTCAGGTAGGTGTTGGGCACCACCTGATCTGGGGCCACCACCTCGGGCCGGGCCAGCGTCACCTCTGCGCCCGTATCCCAGTATCCATTGACCTTCCTCCCATCCACCTCCAGGGGAACAAGGTACTCTCTCCGGAGGGACAGCCCCGCGCCCACCGTATAAACCAAAAACCCTGAGTCTGGAGCATCCAGCCCCCTAGAGGAGCTGGCCTGGAGCTCTCCTCCCTCCTTAGCAGGTGGTACTCTGCCAGCCCCCCTTCCCTGGGAATGCTGCCTCTCACCGGGCTGGGTCTCTACCCAGTCAACCCTCTGTGGGTTCGGTCTGCTCAGTCTGTCCCTGAGCCTGGGGCACTGGGCCCGTATGTGGCCTTTTTGGCCACAGTGGTAGCAGCCCATGTCCCATGGGTCCCCTTGAGTGGGTCGGATGGTCCTGACGCCGGATGTTCCCCTTTGATGGGGTTTTTCTGTATTTTCCCACGGGGAGGTCCCATGGTGACTCTCTCTCTGCGTTGTGGTGGGACTGTTCCTCCCTGTTATCTCCTGACCGGCTCTTTACAAACTCATCGGCCAGCCGGCCTGCATGTCGCGGGTTCTCTGGCTTTCTGTCCACCAACCACAGCCTCAGGTTGGATGGGCACCACTCATACAGTTGCTCCAGTACCAGCAGTTTGACCAGGTCCTCCTTCGTCTGGGCCCCATCAGCCCACTTGCTGGCATATCCTTCCATGCGGACGGCTAGTTGCAGATATGAGATCTCAGGGGTTTTATCCTGACTCCGGAACCTTTCCCGGTACATCTCAGGAGTCAGCCCAAACTCACGTAGCAGGGCCTTTTTTAATAGTTCGTAGTCCCCTTTCTCTGCCTCTTCCAGTTGGCGGTACAATGCCACGGCTTTGGGGTCCAGTAAGGGGGTAAGGACCCGGAGTCTGTCCGCGGGATCAACCCGGTGCAGCTCGCAGGCCGTCTCAAAGGCCTCCAGGAAGTCATCCATGTCCTCCCCCTCCTTGCGTGGGGCCAGGATGCACTTATCAAAGCTCCGTGCAGTCCTGGGTCCCCCCTCACTCACCGCAGCCGGGGGTTCGCTGCCCTTCAATCTTGCCAGTTCCAGTTCATGCTGTCTCTGTCTCTCATTCTCCTCCCGTTCATGCTGACGCTGTCTCTCTTCATGCTGTCTCCGTTTCTCTTTCTCCTCCCGTTCATGCTGTCTCTGTTGTTCACGATCCTCCAGCTCTCTCAGTTTTAGCTCTTTCTCCCATTCCAGCCAATTCCGCTCCACGGATGCCGAACGTCGCCGGGAGGATCCTCTGCTGGCCGGCGAGCTTCGCCGGGAGGATCCCCTGCTGGCCGGGGGGGTCACGGCGCCCTCGGTATTTGCTGGGCTCCTCCCCACCCTTCCCCTAGGCATAGGAAGGAGGGGTCTCGGGAAGCCCTCAGCAGCCAGCTGACCACTCCCAGCTGGGACAGACACTGGTGCCTGCACTGCATTTGCCAGGCTGCTTCCCTGAGACACAGGGATCAGTTCATTTGCGCGATCTTCCGCCTCCAGCCGGGCAATGAGCTATTCTTTGGTGAGCCTCCCACTGCGCAGCCCCCTCTGCTTGCACAGCTCCACCAGGTCGCTCTTAAGCCGCTTGGCATACATCTTCCTGCTGGCCACTCACCGGCCTGTGTGCTCACAGCTCCCCACAGTTCCCAGGGAGACCCCTAGTGTGCCAGCCCTTCTCGAGGTCACCACCTCTCTGCCAGGGTCGAGCTGCAGACTCCTCCGCCCCTAGGACCACTCGCTGCGATCCCCCCGGGGGACCCGGTTACTGCAAAAGTCCTTCTCGCTGGTCACACACTCCCAGGGGTAATAACCGTCTCTCTCTCACTCTTCAGCACGCCTGGTCCCCGTCAATCCCCCTTCGTTTTACTGCTCCCCAGTCACTTACTGCAGGAAGCACCGTCCACGGGGTGCAGTAGATCCCACCGCTGCCACCAGTTGTCACGGAGTATTGGGGGACTCAGGGCCCTGCACCCCCGGCTTCCTGCGATTCACCATGACTCTCAGCCAGCCAGTAAAGCAGGAGGTTTATTTGGATGACAGGAATACAGTCCAAGACAGGTCTTGCAGGCACAGACAACAGGGCCCCCCCCTCAGTTAGGTCCAGCTTGGGGTCCCAGGGCATCCCAGCCCACCCCCCTTTGGGGGGTCAGAGCCATCTCTGCCTCCCAGCCATCTCTCCAGCCCGCTTCCAGCACTCTGCCTCCAGCGACCCCTCCCACAGCCTTTGTTCAGTTTCCCAGGCCAAGGTGTCACCTGGCCTCCAACCCCTTCCTGGGCTCTCATGTTACACGCTCAGGTATTCGCCTTCGGGCAGACTCCCATCCCCCAATGCAGACTATCCTAGCCACACTCCCCTGTCAGCATTCACAGACCACAGTAAGAACAGTCCCAGTTCGTCACAGGGGCCCCTGTCACAACCCCGTGGGCCACCGAGACGGGCAAGCAGGGGGCAGACCCTCGACGTGGCATCTGATGGGCCAACGCCACGTGGCCTGCCTCAGATCCTGTGTCAATGGGGGGCGGCGGAGGGAAAATAGCAGCCCCTGATGTGTCGGGACAGGGAAAAACAAAAGCCGCTTCTTGTGGGTCATCCTCTGGGATATGGAAGGAGACAGCCCCGGGGGCGGCAAAAGCATCATGGGAAGTGGAGGGGACAGGGACAGGATCGGTGTCAGGGGCAGGGCCGGAGTCAGGAATAGGGACAGGGGAAGGGGTGATAGTGGGATCGGGGGTCCCAGCAGCCAGGCCACTGGGTGGGGGAGGGTCACACCCTGCAAATGGGCTCAGGGATTTGCGGGGAGGGAGGTGGGACCTTGGTGATGCCGGGTTCATGCTCCAAGGCAGATGGTAAGGCCACGGCATCTGTAGGTGGAGAATCAATGATGGGGCCCCCTCCCAGAAAGGAGGTTGGCTGCCCCTCAGCCACGAGGGAGTTCCCTGGTGACTCGGGTCCTGGCCACATGGCACTGGCCGTCATCTCATGAGGCTCGGCGGCCGCTAGCAGGGTGCCATCTGCAGCCTGGTTGGTGGAAGAGTCCAGGGGCTCCTCGGAGGTGGGAGTGGAGGCAGTGGATAAGGGGATGGAACATGGAGAAACGGGGGCCAATGCGAGGTTGCTCAGATCGAGGCCCGCTGGCAGAGGGTCGTCCTCCCCCGGGTAACCGGGGTCAGGCCCAGGGCCTCGATCTCCTCATAAATGGAGGGGAGATCACCTTCCACCACCCCAGGGCTCTCCCCGCCAGCACCCGAAGCAACTCTCGCCTTGGTGCTTGCAGGGGCTTCAGATTGTAAGGGGGCGAGAGGGGCCCCATCAGGGGCTTCCATAGGAAGGGACTCCGGAGCAGGGGCGATATTACCTTCCGGTGCTGCCACGGCATTCCCAACCGGCACCATTGAATGGGAATCAGCAGGGGGCAAAGCGGAAGGCTTGGCATCGGTGCCCCCCTTCCTGGTCTTGCGGGGGGCTACCGCATCAGATGGGAGGAGTGGAGCTCGAGCCTTCCACTTGCCCCGCTTCCCCTGTACTAAGGACCAGCCCTCCATGGCATCATCCGGGGGCTGGCTAACAGGAGTCGGGTCAGGGAGCAAGGGCGAAGGCTCAGGGAGGCAATGGTGGGACAGCATGTAGGAGGGAAGATTCTCCCTGGGGCATGCCCTTTTCTATGCCCGGCAGTATCCCTACCTCACCCTCCTCCACAGGCCCCGCCAGATCGCAGGTGGCAGAGGCGGGGCCCTCCCACTCGTCTGGGCACACTGGGGGAGATACCCCTTGGGCCCGAGCGGGAGCGTTGGTGGGCCGGAAAGGAGGAGGGGCGGCTTCAGGCGCCAGGCAGCCAGTGGTGCCAGCGATGACAGGACCGGCGCCCTGCCAGGGCTCGGGGGTCCCAGATGCCCCTCCATGCTGGGCCAAGGGGCAGTCCCTCCGGACGTGCCCCATCGCCCGGCAGAGGTAGCACCGGGCCTCCCCCATCGAATAATGCACCCGGTAGTGGGCCCCCTGGTAGGGGACCAAGAAGGACCCCTCGAGTGTCTCACCGTCACGCACTGCCGGCAGCAGTTGTAACTGTACCTGCCGGCGGAACGAGAGGACATGACGGAGGGCGGGGTCTTTGCAGCCCAATGGGAGAGGGCTGACTACAGAGATTGGCCTCCCCAGGGTAGAAAGGGCGGGCAACAGGGCAGCATTAGGAAGGAAGGGCGGGACAGAAGTCAGGACCAGTCAGGCGCCCAGGTCTTCTAGCGGTTCCAGGGGGACGAACACGCCCCCCACCGCCAGGACCTTCTCCACTGCCTCCTGGGTGGCGGTCCCTGATGCTAGGAAGAAGACGACCTTTCCATACATCTTTGAGGCCGCCACAATGGCCGTGAGCTCCACCATCCTCGCCAACGCCCACACGTAGGTCTCCACGTGGGGCGAGGTGGGCACCAGGAGGCAACGGACGGTTGAGGCTTCCCGGCCACTCTAGATGGTAGCAGAGGCGGTGGTTGGGGGGAATTGATGATGCAGCGGCAGGGCCGCCGCCACCTGGGTGTATCCCCTGGGGGCCAGGGGAGGGACACCCACAGATCTGGTGGAGGGAACAGCGGGGAGGGACGCCGCAGCTGGTGGTGGGGCTGCGGCAGTGGGGGCAGCCCCCGCCATGGAGAGCCTGGCCTTTTTGGTGGGGCCTTTACCTTTATTTGTCCCCTGGCCCTTCCTGCTGGCTGGGGGGCTCCCCCAGAGTCGGAGGGGGCAAGGGACGTGGCAGCAGCGGAAGTCACCTCGTTACCCGCCGCTGCCAGTGCTCCAGCAGGGGCGTTAGCAGGTGGCATGGCAGCGGCGGTTGAGGTAGAGGCTAGGGGGGCCAATGGTGGGGCGGGTGGAGGAGGGGCAGCAGTGTCTGCCCGAGGGATCCCACTCGCCTCATCCCCTGCCATAATGAGGATGGGGGGAGGAAAACACCGAAGCGGGGGGGCAGGAAGAGGGGAAGCAGGTCGACCACTCCACCCCGCTAGGCTTCAGGCAGGGGAGGAGGGCGCCAAAAAAAGGAGGTGGGCTGGATGGGGGGCTATCAAGGGCTAGGGGTCAGTCACCGACTTGGGGAGGGTTTCCGGCTCCTCTAGTCGCATCAAGGAAGGGGGGGGATATAACAGCATTGGGGGGTGCAGTGAGACAGGTTCAAAACTAAAACGGGGAGGGGCACAAGTGCATGGGAGGGGACATGGGCGCATGAGGGGAGGGGCTAATCAAGGCAAGGGGACCGCAGAGGGAGGGGAACAATCAGGCTGGGAGTGGGGCAGAGGAACGACGGGACTAGCTTCAGAGGCTGGGGCGGGTCAAACAGACAAAGGCTGTAGAGGGAAAGGGCAGGGCAGGCAAACAAACGGGAGCTAGTGAGGGACTGGGGTAAGGGAGGGGGCAAAAGGCTGCAAGGGGCAAATGGGTAGGCAGCAGGGGCAAAGCTGGGAGCTTACTGCAGGGGGGGAGGGGGTTAATCCAAAAAGGGGGGGTACATGCACCCACGTGCACTTGTAACAAAAAGACAGTCTTTTTAGGTTGGCTGCTGCTTCAGGCCCAATGGTGGCAACAAGGCGTGGCAAGCCTAGGTGAGCAGCTGAGTCCCAGAGGCAGGCGCTCGAGGCAGATGGTGACTAGCCCGGTAGGGGTGGTGGAGGGGGCAACGATGATGGTTGTGGTGGGGATCGGGGGGGAACCAGGGGGCAGGCTCCATGCCACACCCCCTGTGTCCCCACAAACACAGTCTAGACCCCCACCACAAGAGCACAGTTCAAAATTACTCAGTCCATAAGGGGCCCCTCCACGGTGGTCTGTAGAATTCCTATGCACTCCCCTACTGGTAGATGGTTGTCTTCTTCTTCTTCTCCTCCTCCTCCTCCTCGGGGCTCCAGCAGCAAACACAGCAGCTTTAGGCAGCAATCTGGTGGCCAGCAGGAAGGACCTCTCTCAGGTAAAAGTGGTGGCAGTGGTGTCCACAGCAGCAGGAGCAATGGCTGGAGTCCCTCCCTTCCTCCTCTCCACTGGGGAGTGGGCCAGCAGCCTCCCCCCACAAGGGGCTGTAGCTGGAGCATCAGCAACCAAGGGGTGGGGGGTCTAGCAGTCAGCCAGCAAGCAGGTAGCAGAGAAGGGGAGGGCGGGGCTCTGGCCCAGCCAGGGGCGTAGCTGGAGCAGCAACAGCAGCAGTTGTAGGGAGAGCCCAGGGCCTAGTAGCAGGAGGAGCAGCCCTCTACCTACCTTCCTCCAGGCCAAAGGACTACAGGGGAGTGATCAATGGGAGAGCTCCATTTGCCTCAGATTAAGCAGGTTTTCTGTGACCAGAGCAGAGGCTGCACTAGAGTAATTAGGAACCTGCTAGAACCAGTTAAGGCAGGCAGGCTAATTAGGTCACCTGGAGCCAATTAAGAAGAAGCTGCTAGAATCAATTAAGGCAGGATAATCAGGGCACCTGGGTTTTAAAAGGAGCTCACTTCAGTTTGTGGTGTGAGTGTGAGGAGCTGAGAGTGAGAGGGTGTGCTGCTGTGGGACTGAGGAGCACAAGTGTTATCAGGACACAAGGAGGAAGGTCTTGTGGTGAGAATAAGGAAGGTGTTTGGAGGAGGCCATGGGGAAGTAGCCCAGGGAGTTGTAGCTGTCATGCAGCAGTTACAGGAGGCACTATAGACAGCTGCAGTCCACAGGGCCCTGGGCTGGAACCCGGCGTAGAGGGTGGGCCCGGGTTCCCCACAAACCTCCCAGTTGACCTGGACTGTGGGTTTTTCCAGAAGGGAAGGTCTCTAGGCTGTTCCCCAACCCACATGGTGAATCTCTGAGGCAGGAAAATTTGCCAATAAGTGCAGGACTTGCCAAGATAGAGGAGGAACTTTTGTCACACAGAATACATTTCAGAACACAAGGAAGTATTCAAAAGTTTTACAAAAACAGGAGAAAAGGATGAGTGTATGTGCTGCTAATGGTGTGGCCCAATTATTAAATGTAAATGCTTATAGGCTAATAGCTCTAAGTCTACAACAGTAAACTGTTTATTCAAATGAAAAGTTTATTTGGGGATTAGAGAATTAGAGAACTTAGAGGTGGCATTGTGTTTTGAGTTCTGTTTTGGTTCTGCAGCAAACCACATTGATTAATGGAATTCAAAGCATTAATCTACAGAATACTCCCGCCCCTGTCTTTCCATCCACCAAAACAAACCTTGCTATTTACCCAGAAAAATTAATAGTTTTTGCACTGATTTTCACTTGTTTTTGTTGTTGTGGTAATAAACACTGATAAATTCCCAGGAAAAATTAAATAAAATAAAAACTGAAAATGAAAGGCCCTACAGATGGGTCATCAGCCAGGTTGGAATCTTTGGCTCTGCTGCACAGTCCCCTAGCACCTGAACAAACAGACAGTCCCCGGTAGCAATAGAAGGGAGTTATCTTTTATGTACACCTGCCACTAGAGGATAGAGACACATATTTTGCCAGTAGGCTTCACAGGTATTTGTTAGACAGCAAAGGATTGTTGAGATTCAGGAATAATGGGTTAAATTCCAAGGCCTGCGGAGGAATGTGCTGAGTGGCTGGGCCTTCTGCCCTGCCCCTGCACCCTCTCCCTGTCCCATTCCGCTCCTATGCCCCCTTTCCCAGCTCCTACCTCTGACCCCTCAACCCAACTGCTGCCTCTGTCGCACCTGCTCATATCCACCCCAACTCCCAAATGCCTACCCTATTCCTCAGTTTCTGCCCATCTTCTAACCCTCAACCAAAGGATCCTACTTTTCCCCCATATCACTCTTCATCTTCCCTCATCCCCAGTTCTTAATTGCCCTCCCCCAATCCTGCCAACATCAAAGGTTCAAAAAGGCCCCCAAATCATGAGGCTTTTATAAAAAGATTCTCTCATGTTTTGGTCTGTATTCTCTCCCTGCAGTGCATGTGTGACAGTTACAGTGCTGTCAGTTCTCACAGACCTACAGTGAGGCATGCAATGTCAGCCCTCACTTCAGTTGCTCTTGCTAGAAGTGCCAGCTAAAATCAGATTACACAAGTTTTTAATCACGTAGTACCTGATGCTGCAGAGAGCTTACAGCTTCTCCCCAGACACCAAAATTCCAATTAATGTTGATGGGCCCTCAGCTCATCAATTCATTTTGCACTTCCCAGCCCCACATCAAGTCTGCCTCCTGCCTCCTCTCCCCCCACATCTGCCTGTTAAATGAAAGTGTTTCATGCTGTGTTTATATAATATAAAGAAAATCTAGGGCACCGCTTCAGCAGGTCCCCTGTAAGGGAACAGTAGCATTACAGAGTAGGGATTCCTCATGCAGATTGTAATACATTGGTACGTCCCTCCTGACATGGCTACCCTATAAAGACTTGCAATGTGGGAATCTCTTTTCTCGTCTCTGTCTCCACCAAATTATTTGACTCGCTCTGCTCATCATTGGAACACGAAGACAGCTTTTGAATTTGAAGTCATCCGAACCAAATTAAAGTGCTGACCCTGCAAAATGGCCTGTGTGGGCAGGTCCCTTCTCCCCCCGATTGAACCTGACCAAAATGCATTGGGGCAAGGGTTAAATGTGTAAGGATCATTTTGCAGGACCAGGGTGAACCATCTGCCAGGAACAGGCACCCAAAAGAAACACTTCCTCTACAGCTGTTATGGTTTTTCATACCCTAAACGCAACCATATGCTTTCAGTCTAGTTTAGATTAAAGGGGGAGGATGGAGAGCAAAAGAAAGCAAAATCAAAGTCTTCATGGAGGGAGAACAGCATATCTATCTCCACAATAATCGGTAACAGCCACCCTGACAGCTAACATGGCTGCCTGACATTGCTCACATTTAAAGGGACAGTACATAGAAAACAAAAGCATCACCATTTCATTGCCACATACGTCACAACTGCCCTACAGATTCAGAATGCTGAAAGAATAAAATTAAGCAGAGAGATTAATACAGGACTGAATACTATATCTATCCTGTGCCTACATTGCAATCCTATTGTTTTTCTCTGAAAGGTTTCTGGGGGGAGGGAAGAAAATCAGAGTTTTAAGGCACGGCCCAAAGGCTCTGAATCTTTGTTAGCTTAAAGTGGGACTATTGCCAGCTTAATTTGAAACAGTGGATCGAGTATAATCTTTTAATAAAGTTTCCCAAGATCAGAGGATACTTTACTAGCCAAAGCCCCTCTTACAGAGAGTGTGCTGCCAACACAGGTGTACAAATACCCATCTGAGACACAAGCCACCTGACGCAATGAACAAAGCTCGCTAGTTGCTGCTGGGAGAGGTGGTTTCATTAGTGGCAAAAGCAAGAAAAGCTCATTCTCATCTCATTCTCCTGTAAGTATCAAACCATAGAGATATGGTTTGGCACCTAATGCTGGATGAAACCAAGTGCTGATCTGTTTGTGCAACTCTCGGTAGTGAATTCCACTCCATCCAGAACATACCTCCTATTAGAGATGTTTACTCCATTTACATCCAATGATCTCTTACTGGATGCCAAACAAAGCATTAGTTGCACAGATGGGTCCTTAAGTAAAAAGGAACAAAGCAAAAAAGGGCATGAGCCCAATTTTTAAAAACTCCTTCAAAGACTCTTAAAGAAACCAGAGATAGCCCAGCTGTAATGTTCCTTAAAGGGAGTACAATAAGTCAGTCAGTTCAAATGAGATCGAACTTCCTCCCTTATAGTGGTTTGCAAGAATCATGTAATTTGTGTTTTCTTTGTAAAATAAGTGCTTCCCTGCCTTTCCCCCCTGTGAAAACACTAAAAAACTCCAATGGAAAATATCAATTCCAATAGATGACAAATAAGGGCCTGATCCTGCAAAGACTTAAACACATGTATGGTTGCAGGATCAGTGCTTAAGGCCCCAATTCTCTGCAAAGACTTACACCCATGCTTAACTCTAGGGACATGAGTTGCCCCACTGAGTACAAGGGGAATACACATTGTGATGTTGCATTCCATATGCTTTATGAAAATATGCTTATGAATGTGAATATGCTGTAACTGGAATATGCTTTATGCAAAAGGTCTCTTGTAAGGTATCATTACAAAGCTTATAATCTACTGAGTGTGTTCATCCTATTTGTTTGCATGTATTATTTCTATGTCTGGAGTTAGGAGAATAAGATATAAACTTGTATTACTGATGTAAACATATTAAGTGGAAGCCATTAAGGGTGCTTCGGAATCAATTAACTGTAAATGGCTCTGTTTACTTGCAAACCTTCCTGTGTACGTGTGGGCCAACCCAGCAAGAGTGGAGGCTGGGGTCTCACAGGACATGTGATCATGTCACCTGATACTGGAATCCATCTTAAATCTGGTATTTTTCCATTTAGAAGGAGGGGTGGGGACCCAGAGAGACAAAAGATTCCCGTCTTGTGCCAAAGCTATAAAAGGGGGTGGAGCAGGAGAAAGGAGGCTAGCCATGAGAAAGCCCCCACTTACCACCTAAGATGTCTGCTGGAACTAACAAGTACTGTACCGGGGGAAAGGATTGGGCCCCGACTAGGAAGGAGTCTAGTCTGTGAAAGAAGCTTATTGAAACATCCCTAAGGATATTACCTGTAATCAGTTTCTTAATGTATTAGACTTTGACTTGCATGTTGTGTTTTGTTTTGCTTGGTGACTTACTTTGTTCTGTCTGTTATTATTGAAACCACTTACATCCTACTTTTTATACTTAATAAAATCATTTTGTTTATTAAACCCAGAGTAAGTGATTAATACCCAGGGGAGCAAAAAGCTGTGCATATTTCTCTATCAGTGTTATAGAGGGTGGACAATTTATGAATTTACCCTGTATAAGTTTTATACAGAGTAAAATGGATTTATTTGGGGTTTGGATCCCATTGGGAGCTGGGTGTCTGGGTGCTGGAGATAGATAACCTGCAGCTTTGAGGGCATGGTCCAGACTCTGGGTCTGTGTTGCAGCAGGCTATCGTGTCTGGCTCAACAAGACAGGGTTCTGGAAGTCAAAAGCTGGCAGGGGAAAATGGGTTCAGAGGTAATTTCAGCACATCAGGTGACAGTCCCAAGGGGATCTCTGTGACCGGACCCATCACACACGTACAAAAAAATTAAGCATATGTGTTAGTCTTTGCAGGACTGGGGCTTCAGGGCTAAAGCCTCAATCCTGCAATCACACATGATTAACTTCATTATGGAGTCCCACTGAGCTCAGTGAGTCATGTATAAAGTTAAGCTCATATGTAAGCATTTTTCAGAGCTCAGCACCGATGAACAGCCCTACAAACAGGTGTACACAATCCTGCATTCATGAAAAACCTTATTGTAATAACGAAGATCCTGCAAACAGGTAGAGGGTGACTACTCATTTTGAGTGTTCCCACTGAAGTCAATGCAATTACACAAGAGAAGTAAAGTTATTCATGTGCATAAATGTTTGCAGAATTGGGCCCAGATTTTTGTGTAGCCATTCATTCTGAGCAACCCTGCAAACTCCTGTTTCTTACAACAGAGGTTTCAGAAAAGGTTTTGAGAGAGAACCTGAGTTAACATGATTATTTTTAATGTCCATTTAATTAAAATGATGGATTGTATTTTTTTATTTGCTTTCTCAAGGCAGAATTTTTGCTGTGAAATAACATTGCAATAAACATTAAAACTATAAAATATCTGTCCTCTTAAAAAAAAATGAAAGTAAGATTTTCATATTTTTGATAATGTGTAATAAAATGGCTGTGCAGTTAAATAATGCAGCTCTGCTGCCCCAGTTTTGACAAACATTTTTTACAGTACTCTAAGGCACTAAAAGGAATACATATTTTATTGCTTTTTATGAAAAATGCATATCACCTCTCCCATAGCAAAGCTCTTAAGTGGTACTTAAAACTGCTGCTACAAAGCAAATGAAGTTTTGCCATTGACTTCAATGGAAGCAGGATTAAGCGTTAGATTATTTTAGCAAAATGTAAAAGGGGATTTTAACGGAAACTATCTTTCAGGCCCAAATATGGGTCCACCACCATGTCTTCATAATAAATAACTGGAAAACGGAACTTCCAACTTTTGTTTGTAGAATACAATGTATATAAAACTTCAGTGAAGCCATGAATTAAACCACCCCAGATTTTGGGAATGTTCTGAACCTTAAAAAATAACAAAACCCACCCTCAAGCTCTCCCGCCGATATAGCGCTGTGCGCACACAAGCTCACGTTATGGTGACATAGACTGTGGTGTAGACATAGCCATAGTCTGACTAGCAAATCTGTGTAACCAAAACCACAGTGGGCAATTTTATGAGGCCTGAAAAATAGCAAGCCTACCTGACTGTAATAATATTCAGGCATCTCTGAAGATGCTATAAACCTTTCCACGCTTTTTAAAAGAAACAAAAACTAAAAATGTTTTTAGCAGTTTCACAGGATGAGGATTTCTCCCAAGGAAAATTATTACACTCAATTACAAGTGGGACCAATCGTCCAGGTTTTACTCATTTGAGTAGTCCCATTGAAATCATATAAGCATAAATTACACTTAATGGGGACATACTAAGCCACTGGTAAAGGGGCTGCGGTTTTCGGGTTAACGTGCAGCACAAACCCAACTAACACCTCTCCCCCTCCCCCCCCGACCCAATTCTCTGGGATGATCACTTCACCCCTCCCCCCACCGCGTGCCTAACAGCGGGGATGATTTCTGTTCAGCCACAGGCAAACAGCCCAGCAGGAATGGCCACCTCTGAATGTCCCCTTAATAAAATTCCCCTATTTCATGTGACCATGAATGATATCACTCTCCTGAGGATAGCACAGAGAGATAAAGAATGGATGTTGCTTGAATGCCAGCAATCACCGGGACCATACGCTGCCATGCTTTGTTATGCAATGATTCCAGACTACGTGCTACTGGCCTGGCATAGTAATGGAGGACGGAATAAGGCTGCCCTCCCCAGAAACCTTTTGCAAAGGCTTTGGAAGTACATCCAGGAGAGCTTCACTGAGATGTCACTGGAAGAATTCCTTAACCAGGTGATTGATAGATGTGAAATTCTGATCAGTCTTTTAGTACAGAATCTGCTATATAAATATTTAAAGAAGATGATCCAATAAGGATGAAATGCAGTGAATATCCCTTTAAATTCAGTAATGCATTATATTCCACCTTAACAGCCAAATATTGAAAGGGGCCTCAAACAGGCATCCTTTTTGCAGACACAAATTAGCAGATACAATTTTGTGGGCAAAATTAAGCCATGTGAACATCTAGGATGGGATCCACAAAGGTACTTAAGTACCTAAAGTCCTGTTTTTAGGCACCACTGCAATCCACAAAATTCCCACTTGGCTGCCACCAACCCCTGTAGGCACCTATGTTTTTTCCTGTGGACATGTGCATTGCAGTGTCACACGAGGCCCCTCAGCACCTGAGCATATGCACTACTGCCTCATGATAGGTGTCCAGACACCTAAACCCCATAGCTATACACAAACTGAGAAAGACAGGCATTCAGCTGCCTAAGTCACATGCAGGGGCCCAATCCGGTAGCTGACCTCTGAGCATGGCTGCCAGAACAGCCCCTCAGGCAAGATGCTGCAGCAGCTACTTCCACCGTATAACCCTTAACCTAGTGGTTTGGATATTCACCTACTATGTGGGAGAACCCCACTTCAACCCCACCTCTTGATGGGGAGAAGAGATTTGCCACCTCTCAACTAGTCTGTAGAGTCTTTCACTGGCCCAACTTTTAAGTTTTCCTTTGTTTAATTAAAGTGGAACAGCTTCAACAGGAGAGATTGACGGAGCCCCACCACCACCCCTGGCTGTTTTGTTTCAGGTTTGCACACAACATAGGTGGCCACTCATTCATTTTCCCTCAGGTCATGGATCACTAGCAGAGATAGGTGCCTCTGAGTAGCCCAGACTTAGGCACCTCTCTCTTTGAGGGGGTTAGGCATAGCACACACCACTCTGGACAGTGTCTGCCATTTTCTATCTTAGGTATCTCCCTGCCAAGTGTGCTGGCTTTTGTGGATCGTATTCCTAGGTGACGATCTCTCTCCATTCATTGTATGGAGAGCCCAGGCTCCTCACTTGATTAATAATGAACTAAAGGAGGGTAATGTAATTAATACAAATCAACGTGAGTTTGTGGAAAATAGATCCTGTCAAACTAATGTGATAACCAAATGTATTATCTCATCGAAAGAAGACGAGTAGAGATAATAGGGTTGATGTAATACACCTAGACATTTGACTTGGTACCACTTGACATTTTGGATTAAGAAAACCTAGTACAATATAAAATTAACATGGCACACATTAAATGGATTAAAAACTGGATAACTGATAGGTCTCAAAATGTAACTGTAAACAGGGAATCATCACTGAGTGGGTCTGTTTCCAGTGGAATCTGTTAGTCTTTAAGGTGCCACCAGATTCCTTGTTGTTTTTGTAGGTACAGACTAGCACGGCTACACCCTGATACTTGGTTCCAGTGGTGTCCCAAGGAGGTCGGTTCTTGGCCCTATGCTATTTAACAATGACCCAGAATAAAACTCATAATCATCACTGATAAAGTTTGCAACTGACATAAAAACTGGGGGAATGGTAATAATGAAGAGGACAGGTCACTGATTCAGAGTAATCTAGATCACTTGGTAAACTGGGCACAAGCAAACAACATGTGTTTTAATACGGCTAAAAGTAAACGTGTACGTTTAGGAACAAAGAATGTAGGCCATAGTTACAGGATGAGGGGATCTATCCTGGGAAGCAATGACTCTCAAAAAGATTTGGGGGCCATGGTGGATTACCAGCTGAACATGAGCTCCAAGTGGCCAAAAAGAGCTAATGTGATCCTTGGATGCATACACAGGGGAATCTCAAATAGGAGTAGAGAGGTTATTTTACCTCTGTATTTGGCACTTGTGTGACCACTACTGGAACACTGCATCCAGTTCTGGTGCCCACAATTCAAGAATGGTGTTGATAAATTGGAGAGAGTTCAGAGAAGAGACACACAAATTATTAAAGGATTAGATAAACTAAATAGACTAAGCTCCTTGAGTCTAACAAAGAGAAGGGTAAGGGGTGACTTGATTACGGTCTATAAGTACTACATGGGGAACAATTATTTAATAATAGGCTCTTCAATCTAGCAGTGAAAAGTACAACGCGATCCAATGTGTAGAAATTGAAGTTAGACAAATTCAGACTGGAAATAAGGTGTAGATTTTTAACAGCGAGAATGATTAACCATAGCAACAGTTGGCCAAGGGTCATGG
Source organism: Chrysemys picta bellii (assembly GCF_011386835.1). Classification (NCBI taxonomy): domain Eukaryota; kingdom Metazoa; phylum Chordata; order Testudines; family Emydidae; genus Chrysemys; species Chrysemys picta. Next base: position 134,010,306 of record NC_088791.1, read on the forward strand.
CAGAGTCTCCATCACTGACAATTTTTAAATCAAGACTGAATGTTTTTCTAAAAGATATATGTTCTAGGAATTATTGTGGGAAAGTGATCTACTGTGTAGCACAGGCCGTAGAAGATTAGATGAGCACAATGGTCCCTTTTGGGCTTAGAATCTATTAAACATGACCATTGTGGACCAACTTGTTGTTCCTGTGAGGCTGAGCTTCACGGTGCATAAGTCCCTTTGTGGATCCCATCCCATCTACCTGATCTATTGGTAAAATCAGGTAATTAGATACCTGAGGTGGTATCTGCAGAAGCATTCAGTGTTGGTCTAGCTGCTCCTAATTAAGACTTCTCCCACTAGTTCCAATGGGATCAGAGGTAGCTAGTGTTGAGTATCTGGAGGTAGCCGTGTTAGTCAGTATCTACAAAAACAACAAGGAGTCTGGTGGCACCTTCAAGACTAACAGATTTATTTGGGCATAAGCTTTCGTGGGTAAAAACCTCACTTCTTCAGATGCATAGAGTGAAAGTTACAGATGCAGGCATTATATACTGACACATGGAGAGCAGGGAGTTACTTCGCAATTGGAGAACCAGTGTTCAATCAGGGTGGATGTAGTCCACTCCCAATAATAGATGAGGAGGTGTCAATTCCAGGAGAGGAAAAGCTGCTTCTGTAATGAGCCAGCCACTCCCAGTCCCTATTCAAGCCCATATTAATGGTGTTGAATTTGCAAATGAATTTTAGTTCTGCTGTTTCTCTTTGAAGTCTGTTTCGGAAGTTTTTTTGTTCAATGATAGTGACTTTTAAATCTGTAATAGAATGACCAGGGAGATTGAAGTGTTCACTTACTGGCTTATGTATGTTACCATTCCTGATGTCCGATTTGTGTCCATTTATTCTTTTGCGGAGGGACTGTCCGGTTTGGCCAATGTACATGGCAGAGGGGCATTGCTGGCACATGATGGCATATATAACATTAGTGGATGTGCAGGTGAATGAGCCCTTGATGGTGTGGCTGATGTGGTTGGGTCCTCTGATGCTGTTGCCAGAGTAGATATGGGGACAGAGTAGGCAACGAGGTTTGCTACAGGGATAGGTTCCCGGGTTGGTGTTTCTGTGGTGTGGTGTGTAGTTGCTGGTGAGTATTTGCTTCAGGTTGGGGGGTTGTCTGTAAGCGAGGACTGGCCTGCCTCCTAAGGTCTGTGAGAGTGAGGGATCATTTTCCAGGATAGGTTGTAGATTGTGGATAATGCGCTGGAGAGGTTTTAGCTGGGGGCTGTATGTGATGGCCAGTGGTGTTCTGTTATTGTCCTTGTTGGGCCTGTCCTGTAGTAGGTGATTTCTGGGTACCCGTCTTGCTCTGTCAATCTGTTTCCTCATTTCCCCAGGTGGGTATTGTAGTTTTACGAATGCTTGATAAAGATCTTGTAGGTGTTTGTCTCTGTCTGAGGGGTTGGAGCAAATTCGGTTGTATCTTAGGGCTTGGCTGTAGACAATGGATCGTGTGATGTGTCTTGGATGGAAGCTGGAGGCATGTAGGTACGTATAGCGGTCAGTAGGTTTCCGGTATAGGGTGGTGTTTATGTGACCATCACTTATTTGCACTGTAGTGTCCAGGAAGTGGATCTCTTGTGTGCACTGGTCCAGGCTGAGGTTGATGGTGGGGTGGAAATTGTTGAAGTCCAGTGGAATTCTTCAAGGGCCTCCTTTCCGTGGGTCCATATGATGATGTCATCAATATAGCGCAAGTAGAGGAGGGGCACTAGGAGACAAGAGCTGAGGAAGCGTTAGTCTAAATCAGCTATAAAAATGTTGTGTTTTTGAAAAATCTCACCCTTACATGTCACAATTTTCTCTCAAGTTTATTTGAAGGCACAATATTGTGGGCATAAAAAGAGATTTTGCGAAAACTGTCCCTAAATCTTTTTTCAAAAATGGCATCTTCTCTGAATTGATATTATGTAGGTATTCAATAAGGTTGTACCAAATACAGAGAGAGAGAGAGCAGAATCGTTGCTTTATCCAAAAATTTAAAATGTTAACATGAACAAAGGCTGACATTAATTTATCACCCTTCTTAGAAACTTTTAAAGATATGAAACTTTCCTATTAACAACTCTGACATTCTATATCATCCACAAAAACATGCTTAATTGTCCATCAATGAAAGAGAATGGAAGCCAGCCTTCTTCCAGAAAAGCAATCACTTCTTATAGCCCTCTTGATATGTGCTTCTGGCAGGTTTCCATCTTCTGAAACTGGACTGTTCTCTTTCTAATCTTCTTCACATGCTCATGACAAATCATTCATTTACCTTTGGATGGTCTGATTGGTTTCCCTCATTTATTAAAAGAACATCACTACCACTCAAATTGCATTAAGTTGTTTTGCTACTGATGTTTCTCCGATGTTATCTGTAAGTCTATCTGGCACTTACTGATTGCTTTAGAGATGGCAGCTGCCATTTACTTGTGTAAGGGAAGGCCCATCTGCAGTTTATTCCTAAATTATACAGAAGATCATGGGTGGAACCAGTTGACAGTGACCAGCCTTATTGGTGAGACTTTGCTGTATCACTCTACATGGACTGCTCCCTGTTCGTGAAATCATCTGGCCTTATAGACCTGACCAAATCATATCCCTGAGAAATGCCAGTCCCAGATTCATCACCCCAGGGTTTTCTGTGTGGTCTGCTTCATAATAATGGTCAGGGCCGGCTCCAAGTTTTTTGCCGCTCCAAGCAAAAACATTTTTGGCTGCCCCTCCACCCCAGCCCTGGGATCCCCCCAGCACCTCCCTGCCATCCCAGCCCTTGGGCTCTCCATTCCACTCCACCCACACCCCCTGCCGCCCCAACCCTGGGCTCTCTCCCCCCCCACACACACATCCCCTGCTTCCCCAGCGCTGGGCTCTCCCCCACCAGTGCTGACTCCGCCCACTCCCCCCTCGCCTCCAGACGGTCCAGCGCTGGCAGGGTCAAGGTAAGCAGCGGGGCTCCCAGGCTGCGCCTCAGCCCAGGGTCCCTCCAGCCAGGCTTCCGCCTCCAGGACCAGCCGGGATCCGGGAGGGCAGAGCTGGGGGACCGCCCAGCAGGGGGCTGAGGAGCCGTGGCAGGGCAGCGCCAGAGGGAGCGGAGCCCTGGAGAGCGGGACGCTCCGCCCTCTATGGCTGCGCTGCTGCTGCTGCTCCTGGCCGCCCTGCCACAGTCCCTGTGTGACTCGGGCCACTTCACCCAGCCCTGGCTGCGGCACTGGGGGGCAGCTGCCCTGCGGCACCTGCAGGCAGCTCCGTGAGCCTGCGGGGCGGCCCCCAGCCCGAGTGTCCCATGCTCGGAGCCTGCCCGGCCATAAGGTGCGGGTACTGCTCCCCAGTGCGAAAAAAAAAGATGGCCAGAATGGAATGCCGTCTCTGAAAATGTGCCGCCCCAAGGACGTGCTTGGTTTGCTGGTGCCTGGAGCTGGCCCTGATAATGGTACTGAGGTAGTTACTTTGGGGGGTACCTATCTGGGTGACTCTAGTCTGTGGTGTTCTCTGGAGTTTTTCAGTTTGCCAGATACTCACTGGAAGACTCTTGTTAGTTTCACTTCCTGCCTGAAGGGAGAAAGGGAAATTGATAAAAGCCTTCCAGGCAGGCTGCCAGAGGCTGAACTCTTCTCCACATTTCTGCCTCCCTGCCCTGCCAGACTGCCTGCCTGTCGGGCTCTTGTCAATTTCGCCTTCTCCAGGCAGGCACAAAGTGAAATAGGCCTTTTCCATAGGAAAATTCAATTTTACCCAAAACATTCACTCTTCCTATCAGGAAACTTGAAATGACTTCTGCCTGCCTGTAAGGCTTTTGTCAATTTTATGAAAAGACTTTTTTTCTAATCAGAAAATTATTCCAGTGCAAAATTCCTGACCAGCTCTAGTTAAAATCACATCAGACCCAAATCCATCATTTTCTTGGTTTATACCATATTTTAAAAGATCTGCAGCAGCTCTGGTCCCCAACTCCTTACATACAGGAATGTAAAGGAATCAAAGCCTCTAGCAAAAAATATTTGTTTGGTTTTCTTCTAAGATGGTTTTCTGTCTAACTCAACATCTAGACACTATGTCGATGGATGCATTCAAAATATTTAGGGCCAGACTATACTCTGTTACCCCAGTGTAAATCTGGAAAAACTCCACAGAAGGCAATGGAATTACTCTGGATTAAGATTAGGATGACAAATAAAAATCTGCCTAAATTGCACTTCAGCAAACTCCTGTGACATCAGTGGGGTTGGGTGGGCGTAACTGTGCAAAATGTGATCCCCGGGTTAGATTAGAAGTGAGCTGAGATGGGCTAGGCTGTTCTGGTAGACAAACTTGGGCAAGCAGAACAATTTAGATTTACATCCATTTAAAGTCCTCAGTTGGTTGGACCCTGGCTCTCTCACTCCAATGCTCCCCATCAGCTATGTTTGACAGGGACACTATAGCTAGCAGTACCCAGGGTGAAATTCTTGAAGTCAATGGGAGTGAGGCACTTAATCTTCTTAGGTCCTTTTGAAAATTCATCTAAGTGCCTAAATACCTTTGTAAATTTGGCAGTTGGTGCCTAAATACCACAGTGATGGACACAATATAAATGAGATTAAACAGACTAATATAGCAAATCAGACACAGGGATGGGGAGGAGAAAGCAAGAATCATTATGAAGGGCTTTCTCCACAGGCCCCAACTGATTGTTATTAACAGAAAAATCAGAACTGCACCAGGAAATTAATTAAGGGTTTACAAGAAGTAAGGATTACCCACTTGTCTCACGGGTTTCTTAGGAAGTGTTTTAATGTCTACTGAGCAAAATCAAAGTGTTGAATTTCTTTCCCTTCATAATTTCCAGCTGAGGCATTATGGTCATAATCTTACACATATAGAAATCCTAGAGAAAGAGAGTTTGTTTTCAGGGAATTTGGGGGTGGGAGGGGTGGGTAGGTTGGGAAAATCTTTTGCATTAAGGCCTAATGGAACATTTTCAAAAGTGATTTTGGTTGTCTTACTTTTTGGGTGCCCAGCTTGAGACATCTTAGAGGCCCGATTTTCAGAGGGTGAGTGCTTACCACTTTGAAAGATCAGGCCTCTTCAAGTTGTCTTTATTTGGGGACTCAAAAGTTAAGGCGCTCAGAATCACTAGTTACTTTCCTAAATTTAAACCCAAGAGCATGATCCAAAGCCTGAAGTTAATAAGAGCTGCTCCACTTACTTCAATGAACATGTGATCCCACCCTAAGAATTTGAAAATGTGTATATTATTGGCAAAGTGACTTGGGGATTGTAGCGGTGCGGGACTCACTGTTGCGGTGCCTCCTGCTGGTTGTCCAGGGAATTAGCTCGCCAGCCTCCGGAGCACCCTCTTCATGCTTGCCGCTGGGCCTGAGTCCCTCCTGGACCCCGGTGCCCCTTTCAGGCCAAGGTGCTGCCCCCTGGCAATACCACTACAGATCTGGGTCTCCCCTCCCCAGGGAACCCCCACCTGCTGCTGGCCTTGTTAAAGACCAAGAACAGGTACTGGGGCTACAGAGGGGTAGCAAATGATTGGCACTTACACTGCAGTCTGCCCCAGGGCATGGGGGCTAGGTGATGACTGGCAGCAGCCATAGTCAGAGGCGAGGTGGGGATGGGGGGGGTTCCTGGCCGGAGCTCCCCAGCTCCTCTGGCCTTCCGCCAGCCCTGCTCCAGTCTAGGTACCCTGCTCAGCTCCCAGGCAGCCAGGCCCTTCTCCCTCAAAAGCAAGTGGGAGAGTCCTGCTCTGGCTTCTGGCCCCAGCCCTCTTATAAGGGCCACCTGGGCCCTCATTAAGCCAGCCGCAGCCTGATTAGGGCATGGCCCCCAGCTGAGGCTGCTTCCCCCAATCAGCCCTGCTTTCCCTTCCCTGCCAGAGCCCTCTCCCCAGGTTGTTTTCAGCCTTTTAAGGCAGGAGCGGGTGACCACCCCGCTACAGGGATGAATCTTTCAAACTCTGTGTGGAATAAGATGTGCAGTGAGTTTCACAAATAAGGGCTCATTTCCCAACACAGTTCAGGAGGCACAAATAAAGTGAGTGGACTGGAAGTATGATTCCCTGAACATACCCATTTTCTCTCCAATTCCATGTCTCCTTTATGCTCAAGAAGGTTGGATTCAGCATTGCGAGTTTGCTGGGACAGTCTGCAAACATTTTCTGGAAAATGTTCCAGAAATAATATACTACTACAACTTTGCATTTCAATAGCATCTTCTGTCTAAGACTCTGAAAGCACTTTGGAAACACTAATGGATTAATCTTCCAACCATCCCAAAGAATTCGATAAATATTAGAGCTGCTCAAGTCATGCAAAAAGCAATTTGCGAATATCCATCTATGTATGTTTTTATGTGGCCTTCTTCACATAGTAATTATTATTACAGTAACTATTATTCTTGGTCATATTAATTCATTGATCATAATAATTTGAACTCTGCCTGTTTATTTATCCAAAAATTCATACCAGTGTGTTATTCACTATTCCTCAGTCATTATTACCCTTTTTAAAAAGTTTCAGTCATCCAGTCTGTGAGCAGAAACAGCCCCATGTGACTTAGGTGACCAATCACAAAACATAAATGGTGAAGAGTGGAAGACAGAGTGAATAGTTCATGAACACTCCATGGGATGACACTAGTTCACAAATAATTCAGTGAATAGTTACAAATAATGAATTCATTCAAGAAGTCAGGATCAGTTTGCAAGTGATTCTCAAAACAAAAGGAGCTAAATTCATTAGATAGTTTATCAGATGTAGACCAAGGCTTTGAAAGATGGCCAGTGAACTTGAGGGGGTAAATGCTCAGCAGTTTCTGAAAATCAGGGCCCTTTAAATTATCTCAGGCTGAGCATTCAAGATCCGAGGTACCCCAAAATCATTAGTAACTGTTTAAATATCATCATCCCCGTTTTATGTATGGAGGGGGGGAAGGCAGAGTTTTGGTAGCATGTCCAAGAACACTCAGCAAATCAGTGTCAGAGCTAAAAATAGCACTCTGGTCTCCTTCATCCCAGTCCTGTGCTTTAATCTATGGACTGTACTCATGCTCCCTTCACATGCGACAGGCACCATCTTGGCCAACACACTAAGGATTGAACCAGAGACCTCCAGAGCTAAAAGCGTGAGCTGATAGTGCCCTACCTACAGAGCCTCAACTCTTTGGCTCAAACCATAAGAGACGTATATCCTCTGTGCATCAGGTATAGTGGGAGGAGAGGGAAATTTGTAACACACACACTTTCCCATGGGTTACACATGCTCATCTTGGAGATCACCAAGGTACATGTGCCATTTGACCCTGGAGTTTAATTGTACTCTACAACCTATATATGAATTACAATGCTCTTTGCATCCATTACTAATGGTTGGGGGAACTATAAGTAGACCATGTGGAAGAGAGGTATGCTGCCTTCAGAGAAAGAATAGATCTGAAATGTCTGTTACATCACAGCAATGGACAAACTAGGCCTGACTCCTGCTCTCACCTACGCCTGTGTCAATCAGGAGCAGCTCCATTGACTTCAGGAGAGTTACAGCAGCATAGAACTGCAGTGAGAGCAGAATCAGACCCACTCTAAAGAACAAGCAGAAAGAATACTGTGTGACTCCACTCCCATTCCATAACTCACACCAACAGGATAGAAACACAGTGAAGCTACTGAGTCTGCTACGCTGTTCAGAGACATGAGCGAGCGTGTGCCAAGTATAGGTTTGTCATTTAATTTATGTTTATTTTGGTCCAAGGTTGAGGTCAATGAACAATGAGGAGGTTATCAGATGACTCATATTAGCCTGAGCTCTGTGCTGTGATAAAGTTAGCACTGTGCCTAGTGGGAAGATGATGAGATTGTCAGATGGCCGGGACATATCTTTACATAATTCATTTCTTTTCTGATGTAATTTTCTTAGTCAAGTTTGAGCAGGGAGGAAATATTGTTTCACAGTAGAAAAAAATCTGAGCCTGATACATAATATGCACATCTGAAGTGACAGAGCTGCTCATCTAATTGCATTATTAATATATATATTTTTTCACGGTATAACACTCACCAACATTATCTGAAATAGAGTGATTTTCAGCCAGTGTAGTGCAGCCTGGGAACCCCAGTTATAGGTGGGAACAGAGAAAGACCCATCACTTGAATCATTTGCATCAAGGACAGACAAGCCCTAGAAGGTATGCTGTAGGAAACACCCCTGCCTCTGAGAATGGACTAGATGGGACCTAATAGGAATTTTCCATCTACAATTTATATATGAATTAAAGTCCTTGAATGTTAGCCCATTCCTTGATAATGATGAATGGGCCTTCTGTGAGCAGAAACTAGCATGGACAAACAGAAAGAGAGGAGCACTTGTTTCTCCTCATCCTGCAGAAGCTTTTCCACAGAAAAACTTTGGGGCTGGAGGCTTCATATGCATTGGTCTGGGGCAGAAAGGAGTCGAGCCCAGCAACAATCAAGGTCATGGTCCCCTCCATACAGGGCCATCCCTAGCCATTTGGGTGCCCTACGCAGCCCCCCCCGGGGGGGGCTGTGTGGGGTCCCAGCCCCCCCCCCAGGTTCTGGGAGGCAGGAGCTGTGGGGGGCCACTTTTGGGGGCCCCACAGGCCCAGAGTGGCCCAGGGGATTAGCAGGGGGCTGGGAGCAGCCTGCACTGCTTCCCTCGCCCCAGCCCCAGACGTGTTGCTGGGGGAGGGGCTTGGGGGAAGGGATCCCCCCAAACACACACCGGCACCTATGGGAAGCGGAGCAGCCCAGCCCCAGCCTTTCCCCAATCTCCCCGCACTCATCGACGGCAGGAAGTGGAGCGCCACAGCTGGGAGCTGGCAGAGTAGAGCAGGCTGGGGCCGGGTTGCTCCACTTCCCGCCGCTGCTGGTGAGTGCGGGGCCACTGGGGGAATGGGGGTGGGCTGGAGGCAGAGCAGGGAGGAAGGGTAAGAGGCAGGGTGGAGGGACTTGTCCAGGGCCCAAATTTCATGGTGCCCTATGCAGCTGTGTATGCCTAAGGATGGCCCTGCCTCCGTACAGCCACTGTGGGAGGCAGATCATGAAGCTGCACTGTGATAGGGGATGGGTGGCACTACAAGCTGGCAACGAGTCTCTGTTGGTCCTTATTTTGGATAGTATTTTTTCAGGTAAACTATGCACTGACTGGTCTCATATTTTGCAGTACAAGACTCCCGTTACCATCAAAGAAAGCCTATGTAATTTGTGGGTGGAGAATCTACAGAACAAACTGGTGAAACATATTTTGGTTTTTAATATGATGGGCTGTAGATACTGCTTCATGTAAAAAAAAAAATCACTGAAGTGATCCAACCACGATAGACGCAGACTGTGAAATTTTATTAAAAACTCATCCCTTGAGTTATACAAACAAGGATTTAACACACACTGGCTTTTTACTGTTTCTTGGCCCATCTGTAAATCAAAAACATCAGAACTAATTTAAGTACAGCGTTGCCAAGGGTCTGTGCATGCCAAGCTCCAGCTTAGTTCTGTTTGAAATGGACAAATTACAAAGCCCAGAAAACAACTTGCAATGGGAATATGACAAAACTCAAGAAGACTCTAATCCAAGCTCTGTTGAAATCAATGGCAACACATCCATTGGCTTCTGTGGGAAAAGAATAAGGCCTTTGGGTATCACAAAAATAAAAAAGAGACTCAGATGGGAGGCCAGGGAGGCTTGAAGCAGATGTTGAAGTCATATATTTGTACGTGCCAATAGAGAATGCAGCCTAAATATTTTAATGAAGAGCAACTGTTCTTCTTAAGAAAACAGCAGAAGCAAATAGCAAGAAAAGCTATTTAAGTGACCTGCAAAAAGACACTAAACTATTGTGCAATAGAGCAATATGTTGTGACCTATACAGCTGACACAATAGTTCATAGCAGGTGACAGTATTACACAGAACACATTTCAGTGAAAGTGCAGTAGGAGAGAACAACAATGCACCTTATCACCAAAGCAATGTGTTTAGTTGTCCCACTACACAGGTATTTTTCTTGTAAAAGCTCCATAAATTGGACTTTTGGTCTTTCAGGTTTCGGTCCCATCATAATTTTGGGAATGATTATCTCATTTGAACATGTGGAGGGGGAGGGAGGGATTGAGCCAGATGGATCCTCTGTCCTCTGGTTCCCATGGCATCTTAGTAATGCTGCAGGGATTGTTCTACCATTGCTTCCTTGCTGATTGGGTCTCAAATTCCCATCAAGTGAAGCTTCAGTGAATTCTGGGGGAACTTTAGGCTGTTTCCCCACATCCCCTTCCTCCACCAGCCAGAAGAAAAGAGGTCATACACTTCCCCTCTTTTAACCTGGACCCAACTTCCTCTTCCTTATATATCCCATCCAGTCATTTGATAGACAGGACTGCCTTTAATCCCGTTGCTTTACCTTCTCACAGGAACTTATGCTAGAAATCTGAGGAACTGTCCCAGACTGAGGCGTCAATAGAGGTGGTTTTGGAACAAATTGATAAATTTAACAGTAACAGGTCACCAGGAGCAGATGATATTCACATAAGATTTCTCACTGAACTCAAATGTGAAATTGTAGAACTATTAAGCATGCTATATAACATACCACTTAAATAAGCTTCTGGACACTTAATGACTGGAGGATAGCTAATGTAATGCCAATTTTTTAAAAAGGCTCCAGAGACGATCCTTGCAATTACAGGCCAGTAAGCATAACTTCAGTACCAGGCAAATTGGCTGAAACTATAGTAAATAACAGAAGTATCAGAAATGTAGATGAACATCATTTGTTGAAGGAGAGTCAGCACAGCTTTTGTAAAGGGAAATCATGCCTCATCAGTCCCTTAGAATTCTTTGAGGAGGCCAATAAACATGTGGATAAGGGTGATCCACTGGATATAGCATACCCAGACTTTCAGAAAACCTTTGACAAGGTCCCTCACCAAAGGCTCTTAAGCAAAGTCCTCTCATAAATCAGTAACTGGTTAAAAAACAGGAAACCAAGGGTAGGAATAAGTGATCAATTTTCAGAATGGAGAGAGCAGGAGCAGCCCTAGACTACATTAGACTAGCTGCCAGCAACTGGCGCCCCAAGGGCAGATCTAGGCTGAGGTTTTTGGTAAACTGGGAAACATTTTGCCCCTTTTTTTCCTTTTAAAGTTTAAAATTTTTTTTTTTATATATATAAACAAAGAGGCTTAATTATTCGGTTTGTCCGTCCGTCCATCCATCCGTTCAAGCAATGTTTCTGAGATCAAATAAAACAGAAACACAAAATTTTCAGAATAGATTTGTACATGACAACTAGATGATATTTCAGTCTGATTTCAAATAAAAATGTATTAAACATCTTAATTATAATTTTTATTACAAATCCAATATCATCCATTACGCTATCCTGCTTTAACTGCCATTACCACCACATCCAATATAGAAAGAAATAAGAGAACTCTTCAATGAACTTTAACCTGTATTTACAAAACGCTCCGAATAAAAGACACTCTGTGCTCTTAAAACATGACTTTTCTTGCTTTAGGTTTTGAAAATTCAGTCATTAGTTCTTTTAGATCCAGTTTTCCAGCTATTTCATGCTCTATTGACATTATGGCAGGTCCAACAAGTCTCTCTTGCACCATTGTTGAACACAGATATGTTTTTATCAATTTTAACTTTGAGAAGCTACATTCCACACTAGCTACAGAAACTGGCAAAGTTAAAAAAAATGCGTAAAGCTATAAAAAATGTTTGGAAAACTGTCTGAGTTTATTTTCACAAACAAACTTCAGTACTTCTTCAGGAGTAGGATGTTTCTTAAGTTGTCTTGAAAAAGCCTGAAGCTCAGTACACAAATCTGTGAATAGCAATCGAGTGAATAGCAGTATGAAGGACTGCGAAGTAGAAATTCACTTTGAACCTTTTTTTGGGTTCTGAATGGGTGTGTCTCGTCCTTTATATGAAAACTGCTTTTCTTTTGCCGAATGCAAACTGGCTCTGGTTCAAATTCTGTCAGAAAGTCTATTTCTTCAGCAAGTTCAAGAGAACTTATCAGTGTTCTTTGGAACCCTTCATCACTTCTGAATTCCTCCAGAATATTTTTAGTTTGCTGCAGTTTTTGAATAGCAGAATGTATGTTCAAGTTCTTTTCCCAAAAGTGAGGTTAATCTAGAAAAGGATATTGCACCACAAAATGAGTGAAGTCACAAATTCGAACTTGGAAAGGCCATTTGCAAGAGCTTCTGCATATGAACGTGCCATATTACCAAATGATCCAGTAAAGGTAGTATCATCAGAAATTTCAGTTAGGGCATCGTAAATGTTTCCAAATTCATAGCGAAGAGGCTTCAAAGCATCAATGCAACTCTCCCATCTTGTCTAAGTGTTTTCACAGTTAGAGAATTCACATGGTGAGTCAGAATCTCCCAACAACATGTTGAGCTTGAGGGAAAAAAAACAAAAAAACAAAAAGAACCACCACATAAACACTTTGCACCAGGTCAAAGAAACTGCTTGTTTCCAAACAGCATCTAGCAGCATCATTGACAACCAAATTCAGAGAATGTGCAATGCAAGGAACAAAAAAGGCCCTAGGGTTGATTTCCATCATTCTCCTTTGCACACCATTGTCTTTACCCTTCATATTACTCCCATTATCATAGCCTTGGCCATGTAAGTTTTCAACTGATAATGATATTGTTTCAAGCTCTTGTAGAATAGTTTCAGTAATAAATGTTCCAGTTGTTTCCTTCAATGGTATGAAACCCCAAAAATGTTCCTTTATAAGCACTTCATCTGCAGACTTTTCCATATCCACAAAATGAATGATCGTCATTTGTTCAACATGACTCACATCTGGTGTACAGTCCAGTATTATTGAAAAGTATTTTGCAGAATGGGCAGCTTCTACAATTTTCGTTTTAATGGCATTTGCTAGGATTTGAATCAGTTCATTCTGCATATTTTTTCCTAAGTAATGAACCTGTGTTTCATGATCTGTTATTTTATGTAGATGCTCCTTCATGACTGGATCAAACAAAGCTAGGTATTCAACAAATTTCAGAAAGTTTCCATTATCTGGAGTGCATAATTTTTCATTTCTACTGCAGCTGTGGAATGCTAAATTTTTCCCACCGAGAACTCACTAAACCAATCAGATGCTCTAATATTTGTTGCCAATATTCTTCTTTTTCCTTGATCACACGTAAATTTTCTTCAGATAGTTTTTTCTTTTTTCAATCGTAATTCAAGTTCTTTCCAATTTTGAAAACATTCCAAATGTTCTGTACTTCTTTCATGTGAAGAGAGAATTGAAGATATGGTTTTACAGTCCTTCGAACCATTTTCAGTAAGTGATGTACCAATTGCTTGATTTCTAAACAACTTGCAGCAAAAGCAAAACACAGAGTCCTTCGACCCTGAATATTGTAACCAGTTTCGATAAATTCTACCCCATTAATGAGTTTCCTCTTGTAATGCTGAACAGAAAATTTTCTTTTATTTCCATCCTTAGGGAAAGGAAATTCATGAACTTGTTCGGGTCCATGTTCCATGAATATTTGCCGCACACTGTCATCACATCTGGGCCATGAAGCTGGGTCCCCATACTGTAACTTGTTTGTAATTTCCTCATCCTTTCTTCCTTCTACTTCATTGACTTCAATTTGTGCATGCCTCTCTGAAGGTGAATAAATGTTCTTCAGTTCCATATCAGTCTGATGCTGTGAGCTGGCTTCATCTAGAAGTAACTTTCCATCATCTTGAGTTTCCAAGCTGCTTTTTGTGGATGTGAGCTATCCTCATCTCGAAGTAATATATTTTCATCTTGATGTTCCAAACTGCTTCCATGCGGATGTGAACTAACCTCCTCTCCAAGTAAAATTCCTTCATCTGGATGCTGTGAACTGCTTCCATCTTTATCTGGATTAAAGAGAAGCTATTTCAAGAAGGATTCCTGCTGTTTTGCTTGGTCCTTTTCCTTCTCAACCTTTCGTTTATGATACTCAGCTCCTGAGGGTTTTCTTTTTCCACTTTCTGCCATGGGGCATTTGAATATTGTTATGTACTGTGCTCCCGACTGCAAGCATTATAGCATTAAGGATGGCTCACACACCCAACAGATGGTTGGTGATTTAAACCACATTGCAGCCATCCCAACACGGCTTTTCACTGCTTAAAGGTTCAATGATTAGTAACATACATTCACTTACCTATCAAAACAGTAAGTTACAGCGTTTACATGGAAACAAAATGACCTTTTTTGATGTTATGACCCAACATCGGTTGTTTGGAAAGTAAACCCCTTCCTCACGGTTACCCGCTTGGAGTGTGACGTCATCAGTCTATTAAGCATTAACATTGTTACTTTTCTTTTATGGACCTTATTTATTACATGTGAACCAGTTATAACAAAGAAAAGTTCATAATTATACAGCCCGATAACGCTAAGGTTTAATAACGCTTAAAGATACTTACATTTTGAATTTATAATTCTGAAAGACGTTATTCTTTATTCATTGGCACCAAGAAACACAATTTTTCACAGTATTCACTCTATTCTTAACCACCTGCGACGTGTGTTAAAATGACCATTTGACATGTATCAACTCGCAATATCTATGCTCTACATAAATTTCCGGCTATGTGACCTTGATGTATATTCGAGTTAGGTGTCACTAGCATTGCAGCTCTTGCCGCTGGCAGATGTGTTTCATTGTGTCTGAGTTATCGCTTATCAAAATTGCAGAGTGGGTCATCTTGACCCTATGTCGCAAATTGAAAAAAAAATTCACTAAAATGTTATTTTTACAGTAAATAAAAGATTTGACATATTAATAAATTCTCAGAAATGTAGAGAAATGAATTATAATTTATATTCCCTTTGTACACTCATGGGCACTGAAATAATGACATCTTCATTATTTTATTTGTATTTTTTTCATCTTTCATTTTATTTTTATTTTTTTTAAATTTGATTTTTTCCCCTGCAATTTGGCATCCCATTTAACTTGGTACCCTAGGCGACCGCCTAGTTCACCTATATGGATGGGCCGCCCCTGCGGGAGAGGTAAATGTTGGGGTCTCCCAGGGATCTGTAGTGGGATGAGTACTATTCAACATATTCGTAAATGATCTAGAAAAAGGGTAGACAGTGAGGTGGGAAAATTTGCAAACAATACAAAATTACTCAAGATAGTTAAGTCCAAAACAGATTGTGGATAGTTACGAAAGGATCTCCCAAAACTGAGTGACTGGGCAAGAAAATGACAGATGAAATTCAAGATTGGTAAGTGCAAATAATGCACATTGGAAAACATAATCCCAATTATACACACAAAATGATGGGATCTAAATTAACTGTTATCACTCAAGAGAGAGATCTTGAAGTCATTGTGGCTAGTTATCTGAAAACATCCACTCAGGGCAGGTCTTCACTACAGGGGGGGTTCGATTTAAGATAGGTCGAATTCAGCTACGCGAATAGCGTAGCTGAATTCGACCTATTGGAGCTGACTTACCCCGCTGTGAGGACAGCAGCAAAATCGACCTCCGCGGCTCCCCGTCGACGGTGCTTACTCACACCTCCGCTGGTGGAGTAAGAGCGTCGATTCGGGGATCGATTGTCGCGTCCCGACAAGACGCGATAATTCGATCCCCGAGAGATTGATTTCTACCTGCCAATTCAAGCTGGTAGTGTAGACCTAGCCTCAGTGTGCAGCAACTGTCAAAAAAAGCTAACAATGTTAGGAACCAGTAGGAAAGGGACAGATAGTAAGACAGTAAATATCATAATGCCATTATATAAATCCATGGTATGCTCATACCTTGTATACAGACAGTATTTCTGGTCACCCCATTCCAAAAATAGATATATTAGAGTTGGAAAATGTACAGAGAAGGGTATGGAACAGCTTCCATATGAGGAGAGATTAAAAAGACTGCAACTGTTCTGCTTGGAAAAAAAGATGACTAAGGGTGGGATATGATGCAGGCCTATAAAATCATGAATGGTGTGGAGAAAGTAAGTGTTATTTATCCTTTCACATAAAACCACAATCACTAGGGGTTACCCAATGAAATTAATAGGAAGCATGTTTAAAAAACAGACAAAAGTACTTCTTCACACAACGCACAGTCAACCTGCAGAACTCATTGCCAGGGGATGTCATGAAGGTCAAAACTATAGCTGGGTTCAAGAAAGAATGAGAAGTTCATGGAGGATAGGTCCATCAATGGCTATTAGCTAAAATGGTCAGGGATGCAACCCCATGCTCTCGGTGTCTCTAGCCTCTGTTTGCCAGAAGCAGGGACTGGACGACAGGGAATGGATCACACAGTAATTTCTCTGTTCTGTTCATTCCCTGTGAAGCACCCAGCACTGGCCACTGTCAGAAGACAGGATACTGGGCTACATGGACCATTAATCTGACGCAGTATAGCCAATATGTTAATCCTCGCAGGAGGAAGACAATGCTGTGAACAGTAGCTGGCCTCTGTAAGACTGGAGAGTATGCCCTGGAGCTGAAACTTCCTACTTCAACCTCATACTGAAATCTGCTAGCTTGGATTTCTTATTTGTACATGCATGTGAATGTACTGATTTAAATAATATGAAAGAAGAAGTGACTTCTAAAAATCTGTGACAGAATATTACCCATTACGAGTATTTATTTGTATTACAGACCTCAACTGATATCAGCATCCCATTGTGCTAAGCACCATACAACACACATAAGATAGTCCTTGCTGTAAAGAGCCTACAAACTAAATAGACAAGAGACAAAGCAGTGGCTTCAGTTGCCATGATGCAGAGAGGGCAGTTGCCCCAGTGGGCCCATCCTATCTTGGTTTGAGCCCTCCTCTACAAACTTTTCATAGGTCTACATGCTCCATTAGGTCTTCCACTTTTTGCCCCTCTCCTCCGCAGACTTTGCAGGCTAATATAATCTAATTTCCCAAGCTATATAATCAATTGTAAAGTTTTCTTCAAACATATAAAAGTACAGTTTCACAAACATCATTTTTTTATGATCTAACCCTACAGACTGCTGTCAGTTGCAATGGGACGTAATCACACATGCTCTTCCCCCTTTGTGCCACCCTTGGGCAGTCATTCATCTATTTTTGCCCCCCCATCCTCAAATTTTCCTGAAATGGTGCCCTTGAGAAAGAGGGGTAGGGAAAAGGAATTACTAATATCTGCATGTTCCAGATGGGGAACTGGATCACAGAGAGATTATGTGACTTGCCCAAAGCCACACAGAGTGTTTGCGACCAAGCCAGGAATGAACCACCCATATCTCCTGTGTCTTAATCCACTGCCTAAAATACTACCCCAGCCTTCCTACTAGCTCAGGATTACCTGTATTTTAGGTCTTTTCTAAACTAGATTTTCTTTCTTAAAATTCACCGCTTTTGCTTCCACCATTGGTGGTAACACTCAGAGGCGACCCGTGCCTGATGATAGCAGTGTGGGCAGAGTGAGGGCAGCCGGCTTCAGCAGTGTTACTGAGCATGCTCAGTCCATGTAAGCCTGCTCAGTACAAGCCAAGCAGCAAAATGGGGTGGGGGGCACATGACCCTGTACACCCTTCACCCCCACGCGTCACCTCTAGTAACACTGGAATCGCTAGTGGAGACTGGCCTCTGGTATTATCATTACTCCGCCATCTCAATCTATTCTAAGAGCATGTCTACACTTCAAGCTCAAGGTGTGAATCCCAGCTCAAGGAGACATACCTGCACTAGCTCTGAGTGAGCTTGAACACTAAAAATAGAGCATAGCCATGGTGGTGCAAATGCCTAGCCGTCCTGCTGATTGTGCAGCTACGCTCTATTTTCAGTGTGCTAGCTCAGAGCCTGTGTGGGAATGTCTTCTTGAGCAGGGAGTCACACCTTCGGCATGAAGAGCAGGCATACACCAGATAAAGTTAAGCTGCTGACATTGTACCATATCACCCCAATCTACACTCTCACTCCCACCATTGCTACTGGCAATGAAGCTGCACTGGCAGTAGCAATAGTGGGAAACTTTTTTTTTTTTTTTTTTTTTTTTAAAGAGTCTAAGGATATGTCTACATTACAGCAGCACAGCTCTGGGTTTTTCCATTGATGTAGGTAAGCCACCTCTCAGAGAGGTGGTAGCTAGATAGATGGGAAAAAAATCCTCCTCCCCGCATCTACAGTGGGGTGTTAGGTCAATCTAACTATGGCACTCAAGGTGGGAAGTTTTTCACAGCCCTTAGGTATGTAGCTAGGTCAACTTAAGTTTTAGGTGTAGACTAGGCCTAAGGTATGTATTATTTATATCACGGTAGAGTCTGGAGTCCCCAGCCAAGGTCAGTATCCATTATACTAGGCATTAAAGTAAACACAGTCTTAGCATTTGTATTGTTTAGGAATAGATGTCAGCAGCTTTAACTCCAGGTTAACATTTTTCTGTGAGAAAATGTTATTGTGTTTGGCCCTTTATTGAAGGGTGTTGCTACCCACACCACCTCTACTGCCACAAAACTAAGGCTGCTGATTTCATTTACCAAACAATAGTCATCCTCCATGTCTCGTGCAATGCTATGGGGCTTTATGTCTTCTGCCAAAATCTGAAGAGTAGTGAAGAACAGTTAATAGGTTCCTGCTTCTGAAGCCTTTTTACATGTTAAAGCTTATAACAAGCAAAGGGAAACCTCATCTGTGTATATCATTATGGACAGCCCGTCATTAATGAAAATTCTTGCAGTACAGGTTGGTTAATATGGTGATATTGTTGCAACTGATTACATTTGATACATTTGAACCAAGAAACTCTATTATGCAGACCCGAAGCCCCAGGTTACTCCTAGTCCTGGGGAATGGGCTCACACATTAGTTTTTTGTAAACTTTGACAGATCTGTGGTGGCTTTGAATCCCATAGCCTGCACTCATAGGGTGTGGAGAGGCTTTAATGAAGTAGCAAGCTGTGGAGGCATTCTGCTGGCCTTAGAGTCTGCCCAAAGCCCTTTGAAACCAATGGCTCAGGATCATAGGGCAGAATGCCTCTACCTGTGCAGAGGTAGAGCATGCCAGAATGGCCAGTGCTACATCTTTTTGCCGGGTGCAACATGCCTTCTTCTCAGATAACTCACAGCGGCTTTGGTTTGACAGCTGGCATAGCAGGGGAATGGAACCAAAGACCCTTTTGAGAAGTCTGGTGCTACCAGTAGTGCTGTGATATCTACTCTCTCCACAAACAATACAGGTGGCTAGGGATTCGGATTGAGGATACCTCTCCACCCTCTTTACTCCTGTCACCCCCATGCAGTTCCAGCCACAATTTAGCCCTTAAATTTGCAAAAAAAAAAAAAAAAATGTTGAAACCACATTTGTGGAATCAGTATGTCTATGGGGGAAATCAAGGGTGAAAAAAATAATCTCCAAACCCCAGAATTGTTCTTGTAAGTGAAATGGTACAATTGTTTGCTAGCCAGTTGATCTTTGTTGACCTCACAAAGGGGCTGACCAGAAGACAACCCTTACAAATATATCCCACCACATTCCTCTTTATTTTTATTGCTCTTTCCTTAGCTTCCTCCAATTCATCAGTTTATTGGCTAGCCACCTGTCTATCAAGAAGAGTTTAGAGATGATAAAAACTAGTCCTACTATGATGTTGAGAGAGAGAGTAAATAGCCTAGTAAACATTCTCATCCAACACAAACAAACCTATGAATTACAGTGGGGCTAAATTAAACCCACAACCCTGATCCTGCCTGCACAGAGCCTCTTGTGGTGCCCAAGCGGCTCAGCTCAAATTGCCCTAGTCTCCTCTTAGCTGTCACTCCTTCGCTCTGCCATTCCACATTTAAAATTGTTTGGGAAGGAGGAAAAGTAAAGAGTCTTACCAGGAATGCATGGCGAACATCGAAACTTCCTTCCTGCTGAGAAATTCCTTAGGCACTTTTCTTGACATTCTTCAGATACTGAATATACTTTGCAAGTTTTGTGGTGGAATGAGTCACAGACCATGCATGTAAAAACCACAGAGATGCTGACTCAACTGTCCTTTTCAATAATTGCAAATAACCTACTCTGTGCAGTCCCAGAACAGAATGAATTACTTTGACACACAGACTTTCCAAGCCCTTCACATCCTGAGTGGCAGCAGAGAGGAAGATTCAGTTGTCATTTGTGCTTTGCATCAATTTTTATTTGGGTTCCTAACAAAAAAAATTAAATTAGGAGACATTGAATATTCTCTAGTGTGTTTTTCATTGAGTAAAAGAGCAATTGCACAGCAGAAGGGAGAGAGTGCTGTCTCATTACTAGAAGCTTGGGGGAATTTTGACAAACGGGTACATTGCTCCTGAGTGGAAGGGTGTGTGGAGGGAGGAGGCTCATTGTCACTGAGGAATTTAAAGAAAGATTTTCAGACTGAAAATATTTTGGAAAAAGTACTGCAGATTAGTGCATGTAGAAATAAAACTGGACTCCTATCAGGTAGGAGACCATCTCAACTTGGAATAGCTCCTGAGAGGACCAGCATCAGGGAGGTAGGTATGGGTTTTCAGAGACACTCAGTAGAAACACCAAAAAGGACTGTCAGAACTAGACCTGGTTGGAAAGTGGGGGATTACATAGTGGAAAAATTCAATTTTGGGGAGAAAAATTAAATATTGAAGTATTTCAGGAAAACAAAAAACAAAACAACCACTCATGGGAGTTTTAATCCAGTTGCCTCATATCCACATTCTACTCTGTGACCAGACTACATCTCCCAGGATGCACCAAAACTTCCCTCTTGGAGAGGGGAGGCATTGCGTGGTTGGCAGCCCTGGCCACAGTACTTTGTGGGAGATATAGTCTGGCCTATAGAAGAGAATGGAAACACGAAGCAACTATACTACAACTTACATGAGGCATTGTGGCAACATATCCAAATCAGAATATTTACAGTTTTGGCCAAAATATTTAAGTTTTGAAATGTTTGGATTTTCAGAAAAATAAAAATAAAACTTCAGTGGAAACTGTTTTTCTGAATTGCCTTACTCCTTCAATTTGTTTTGTTGGAGTGTGTTGGCTTCAGTTGGAGATCTAGTACCCCAAGGAACCAGTACATCAGACCTTTTCATCTCTTCCAGAAAGAGGTGGGGAAGAGGAGAGGCAGCAGTGGAGCAGAGGTGGAAAGAGATGCGGCAGGGGTGGGGCCTGGGCTGAGTGGATGGCTTGGGGGTCCATGAAAATTTTTAAATCAAAATGTGGGTCCTCAGGTTGCTAAAGTTTGAGAACCGCTGATTTAATGAATAATTAAGACCAAGGCCCTGTACGCAAAGTGACACATTCTGCAGCTAGGCCCTCTGATTTACGTGGTAAGGGAATTGTGGCAACTCTAGGAGTTATGTATCAATGTTAAACTTATTATAAATTCATCTGCTAAATTGATGTTACTGAGATCATTCTAACACCCCTCAAAAAGGAAGATGGATATCTATCTTTGAAAGTGAAATAAGTTACTTGTTTAACACATTTACACCAATGCAGCATGTATAAATTCAAGTTTTGCATTACATTACAGTAGTGCCTAGGAACCCTTGGGAGAGGGGTGTGGTTTACAATGGGTAGAGATAGGATGAACCAAATGGGGCTAGTCACTCTGAAAGGCAATGGGGTGCAGTGGATAGCATTGGGGTTGTCCTTTTAGAAACCCAGGTTTTGTGCCTGCAGTGATGTCATGAAAGTTCTTCAATTTTCTGTTTACTTATGTATTTTAAAAATTTGAGTGTGGGGGAGGAGATGAGGGGAGGGTTCAACAGCTCTTCTCCACCTGCCTTCTAGATTGGGGTGGATTACCTTAGTCAGTTGCATGGGAATCTAAACATCTATCAAGAGGTGAGATTTGAACTAATCATCACTTTCACAGCTTCAGAAACTTTCCCCTAAGCTTCCAGGGTATTTTCACAAGTGTTTGCTACAGGAGTTAGTGTGAGTGAAATCAGAGTGCTAGCCATGTTCGTCTGTATTGGCAAAAACAACGAGGAGTCCTTGGGGCATCTTTCATTAGTCTCTAAGGTGCCACAAGGACTCCTCGTTTTTTCCAGAGGAAATGTACATCTCTTTTGACTCTGCAGCTTTTTAAGGCTCATTTCACAAATGGAAAAAATCTTGGTATGTTGAATGGCCATGACCCACTAACTCCCATTGTATGACTGTAATATTGACACTGGGTATGTATCTCAAAATAAAACTGAATGCAGAAAGTGAGGAATGAAAGTATGTGAAAGTCACAAATCTAGCATTATTTTTCCTTCAATGCCACTTTCACCTAAGTCACTTTTAGGGCATTGATCAGTGCACAATCTACATTTAGTTTGTGGAAGTACTTTAGCAAAATGTTTTTTTTTTTTTAAATTGACTGTTTGAAACAGTCATTTTTAAAAATATTTTTCCAGGGCTCTTTGGAAAAATCAGCCAGAAGACATCAAACACCACTTTCAAAGCAAGAACGTTATTTTGTGAAAAAGTTTAGGGCTGGCCCTGGTGTTCTTCCTCTATTTCTGATGTGCAGACGCAAGACATATTGTGAAACCAAGTCAATCACTGAGAAAATTTGCACATGTTCTGGGAGATAGTTAGGGTAGAAGTAAGGGAAGAGGGGAAGGTATAAACCAACCCATTACAGAACCTCCTGCACCTCAACTACAAATCAGATAAGAGAAGAATGAAAATAATCACATAATAGAATCTGAAGCTAAGCTCCACTTTGACAAATTCCAGTTTAAAACATCTTCTAACATTCTTTTGTAACCCAGTCTGCTGATAAGATATTGTATGTTTCCCGTTTTTACCAAGTTCTGATTTTACTTAAGTTTTGGGTGTCAATGGTCTCCTAAGACTTCTGTAAAATTAATGTTCACTTATATTCTCTGTTTTACCTTATTTAGCACCCAGAGCATGCTTGGGTACTAAATACCTATTGGTAGATGAGAACATGGTCCCTCCCAGAATGGTATTGACAGAACAGTTCAAGAGACAGGCCAAAGTTTTCACACGTGGCTATTTAAAGTTCAGTACTTAAGTCTATGTCTAAGCACTTCAATAAAAGTGGCCCGATTTTTTAGAGGTGCTGGGCAACCACAATTACTACTGATTTCAATGTGTGCTGTGGGTGCACAACAGCTCAGAAAAAAATCAGACCACTTGTTTACGTGCCTAATTTTAGATCCCCAGATTTGCAAATGCAGGCTGTAGTGCACAGGCTGAGGAGGTGGAGGTGCACCCTCAGAGCAGCACATATGCATGCTTTTAAAACGATTGCTGTTATGGCAGGAATCACCAGATGGTGCTGTTACCCATCGTTTTACAAGTTCTTTTTCCGAGCTTGTGAGCAATGTATGGTCCTTGAAGAAATGCTGTACTGTAGTTCAGTTTTGATTATTTAGTTTCTGAAAGAGGGAACAGTTATATAGAGCAGAAGAGTTTGCCCTCTGCCTTAATCTCTCTAACTAGACTCAATTCTTGGGGCAAAGTTCGTATGCTTTGAAAGGCACACATAGAATTTAAAATTCCACTGTCTGAAGCACCAAGCCATATATGAACATGTCATGGAATGCATATATTGGGATAGAACCTCACACATGCCTATGGCCTGCATCTGAGAAGAGGGAGGGATAGGTAGCTTTCCACCCATCCTGAGCATGAAGGCAAATGACATGCCAAGTTAAAGCAGCCACAGAGCTGATCTAACTTGGGCTAGAATAGCAGCCGCCAAGAGGCTTCCATCAGTGAGGATCACCAGAACCTAGTGGACTCATTTCTTCTGAATGGGGCAAGAGAGGATGGGGGAAGAGTTATCTACACTGGCTGTGTGCTGCCATGGGAATCACTTATGTACAATTAATCCCCAGCAGGCTCGATAAACCAGCTTTCTGTAGCTCTCTAGTGACACTAAATGGACAACGGGCATCGATTTGGGCCCAAATTCTGGCTCTTTGTCTAATCCCAGCATTAAATACCCCTGCATTTCTTTCAGCAGGGAGATGTGGCACAATCTCAGGTCTCAGCATTAGGAAAACAAATACATGAATGTAGCACTTCTATGGGCCTGATTCTCTACTTCTTAGGTAGTCACTTACACTTGTGCAAAATAAGGACAGTGAATATAAAAAGCTGCCATTCTCACCTCATAACATTTTACTCCCACTTTGCAATGGTATAAATAACTATACAAGCTGTAAGCAGTGGAGAAATCACGTCCTATGTCTTTATAGCATAGTACAAATAACTGAGTGTGTATCCAGCTGAAATTTCCTTTTTGCTCAATCCTTCCCATCACGGCTACTTATGCCCCCTTAAGTCTCCACCAACAGACTACATCTACCTCCTTGGTGTTTATACCCTTCAGTTATCTATAAATGGTGGAGGACACAGGGTTCCAAGATGGCAGGGTCCGCTCCCACTTATTTCCCTGACCTCACCCCACTGACCTATGCCAGAGAATATACCAGTGCAGTGCTCCCTCCTGTGCAGGTGTTTAAGCAGCTATTCAGCTCAGTACAGTGATAGCACTCCAGAGCCTCCATGGCTAGAGGAGATGGGAGACAAAATGGAGAGAGGGTCAAGTTCCGAGAGACTAACGGGTCAGGTCAAAGGTAAAAAGTGCCTTATCTCCAGCCAGGTCTGATAAAAAAGGTAAGGCCTTCAACCCTCTGAATAGCTATGAGTGGGAGGGGCAAACATAGCCACTGCCACCAAATGTGCACAATTCTAAGCCATGTTGTGCCTATGAAGGCGTTCTGCTCCTTTCCCCGCAGCAGTTCTGGGGATAGCCCTGCAGTTCAGGGCTCTCCCGGGAACTGCAGCAGGGAAAGGAGCAGAATGTGGGGCCGCCAGGCAGCCCCATGCCAGCAGTTCCGCTCTGGCGCGGCTGTACCGCCTCCAGGCTTACCCCTCCCACCTCCCAGCCCTGTTCTTCGGCATGGCTGCTGTACAGACCCCAGGCAGGACGACTCAGGAGACACAGCTGCATGGAAAGGTTGAGGGCAGGGTTGGGGGTGGTACAGCAGCCCCGCCAGAGGAGCTGCCCGGCAGCCCCACGTTCTTCTGCTCCTTTCGCCGCTGCGGTTCTGGAGAGCCCTGATCTCCCAGACACTGCACTGGCGAAAGGAGCAGAACGTGGGGCCACCGGGTGGCCCCACACCAGCAACTCCACTGGTGCTGCTCTACCGCCCCCAGTCTGGCCCCCAGCCCTTCCACGCAGCTGCATCTCCTGAGTCATCCTGCCTGGGGTCTGTACAGCAGAAGGCTCTGGCGCAGCAGGAGAAGGACAGAGCCCTCCCACCCCCAGGTAACATGGGATGAATGTGGATCATGGGGAGGAGATGGGGAGAGTGCAGGAGCCCTGGGTTGGGACGGAGTCACATGGGGGGGTAACATGGGGAGGTCACATGCCCCTCCCCCCCTTTGTGTCCCTGTGGATTCTTCAGGGACCAAACAAAGAAAAAAAAGGATGTGGGGGTAATAGCTCAGGGCCTTTGTCTTGATCCATCCACAGAGGGCCTCGATCCTTTGGGAAGGTTTGGAAGGACTGAGCCTACTGAGGTCCCATAAGACTGGAGCTTGTTCTGAGCTGAAGCTGTGACAAACTTGAAACCACAAAGTAACTTGTGGGGAAGGGAGGAGGAAGGTTTGAAGAACTGTTCCTGCCAGAGCTTACAGTTGGGGTGATCTCTAGTTAGCTTATTAACATGCATGTAGGTTTATTGTTTTTAAGATGTCTTCTCAGTAGGGCTTTTACTTTAATAAAATAGGCTTACATAGGAAGTGCACTGTGGTACCTTATAAACAGTGGGCAATTACATTTTCTTCCAAGACTAATAAGGGTAAGCAGACCAGCTTAGGCAAAATCTCTTTCTGGGATATCACAGTATAGTCAGGGGTCTGTGCAGTCTGGAAATACCCCAGTCAGAAGGGAGTGAGATGCAAGTCTTCACTCAAACATGGTGATGGCCAGGGGAGCTGGAAGCCTAGAGTGGGTGCTCTTGCTGGACTATAGAAGGGGGATTCAGATGCAGTTACTTGAACTGTGACAATTGTAAAGAAAAAAATAGAGATGGGGAAGAAAGAAAGGTGAAGTAGATAAAGAAAGAAGAAGGGGGAAAGAAAAGGAGAGCAGAAGAGAAGTTGGAGGAGGAACAGAAGAAGGGAAGAATAAAAAGGGATTAGAGAAGGGAGAGGTGCAGGGTGGAAAATTCCCTTCCGCCCACCCCACAGCCTGCCCACAATCAATTGTTCCCAAATGTCCCCTCCTCCTCCTCCCCCCTTCTTCTGCCTTAAGTGTATTGCAGGTAACAATCCCTGGGGATTCTCCTCAGAGTAGCTGCCCTCATCCTGTGATGCCCAGTCAGAGAACCCTGGCAGTTATCCCTCTAATCTTATGTGTCTCAGGATCTTTGGGAAGCTATGCCCAAACCAGTACAAGAACAATACTTTGAATGCTGTGGGTGTGATGAAGTGGGAATGTTCTTAATGTTTTTTCTGAATACTGTGTGCGCACCTCAGTTTCCTCTATGTATTGCTTAAATATGTAGGTGGTGGAATAAGAGCGTGTGAGCCTGCAGAGTCTCCTAGAGGGCAGGTGTAAGTACTGTAGGCACAGAGAATGGCTGACACCCTGTAACCTAGCAACCAATGGCCACCCCTGCTGCAAGGTGTTGGAAACAAAGATCAGGTGACTTTTTGCCTGGAAAAGGGACAAAGGACAGAGGAGGGGCTACAGGGGCTGGAGGCTGGGCTGGTGGAAACTGGTCTCAGTCTCCAGGTTTGGGACTCGGAAGGGGGAGTCCAGAGCACCAGGCCCTGTATTCGCCCACGATGGACTTCGGTGAAAGTTCCTGATTTGTGTGCTAGCAAGCTCTGTTCTATGCTGTGTTCCTGTCAACTAATAAACCTTTGCAACATGGGCTGATAGTTGCTGCTGACTGCAAAGTGGGGGTGCATGCCCTTTTGGGGGCATGTAAGGCTTTCCCAGGCGTACCATCCAGGTGTACTCGCTGTGGGGAGCTCTCGGTGTGAACAGAGGGTGCTAAATGCTCCGAGGTTGGACCCAGGAATTGACTCCCCTGGACAATGTGTCCCGAGGGGAGTCACGCTACACCAGAGTCCTAGCTAAACTTCTCCCAGAGCAGTTCAAGAGCGCCCAGACTGTAATGCCCATGAGGGTCCAGAGCAAGTGGATCCCACAACGAGAGACAGGCTTGCTGAAGGCTCAGAGAGGTGCAGTTCCAGGAGGTGGTGGAGTCCAGGGCTTACCCTCGGGGGGGGGGACGACCCCTGAGAAGGGCTGTCACACTGAAGAGGGGTTCCTCCCAGGTGCTGTACAGAGCCGAGAGAGCATGGGGCCTGTGAGTCAGTGACAGTGGGACACCCATCTCTGAGGGCCTTTCGCTGCCCCACTGGCCTGTGCAACAAATAGAGGGAACTTGTCCCCAGTTGTGATTGGCAAGGTATCCCCCATCTCCTCCCTCTCCACTTGGAATCCTTTGCTATTCTTTCACTGTAGGTCCCTCCCCAGGATCAGAACAAAATCTGCAGCTGATGTTCGCAACACCTGTACTAATAGGGTTACCATATTTTGTGCCTCCAAATGGAGGACACTCCCCGGGGGCCCGGCCCCGCCCCCAGCCCCGCCCACGCCCCCCGCCCCAACTCCACCCCCTCCCAAAGTCTCCGCCCCCTCCCCTGCTTCCCGCGAACATTTAATTCGCGGGAAGCCTGAAGCAGGTAAGGGGGGGGGAGGAGGCGCGGCCCAGGCTGGTCCCCCCACGGCTCCAGCCTGGGTCGGCTCGGGCCCTGGGGTGCCGGCCCTGACCGACCACCCCGGCTCCCAGCCCCGCGGGCCCGGCGCACCCCCCGGCTCCCCGACCCCGGCTCCCGGCCCGGCGCACCGCCCGGCTCCCCGACCCCGGCTCCCGGACCCCGGCGCACTCCCCGGCTCCCGGCCCCGGCTCCCCGACCCCGGCGCACTCCCCGGCTCCCCGGCTCCCGGCCCCGGCTCCCCGACCCCGGCGCACGCCCCGGCTCCCCGGCCCCGGAGCACGCCCCGGCTCCCCGACCCCGGCTCCCAGCCTGGCTCCCCGACCCCGGCGCACGCCCCGGCTCCCGGCCCCGGCGCACGCCCCGGCTCCCCGACCCCGGCGCACGCCCCGGCTCCCCGGCCCCGGCGCACGCCCCGGCTCCCAGCCTGGCTCCCCGACCCCGGCTCCCAGCCCGGCTCCCCGACCCCGGCGCACTCCCCGGCTCCCGGCCCCGGCTCCCAGCCCGGCTCCCCGACCCCGGCGCACTCCCCGGCTCCCCGACCCCGGCGCACTCCCCGGCTCCCCGACCCCGGCGCACCCCCCGGCTCCCCGACCCCGGCGCACCCCCCGGCTCCCCGACCCCGGCTCCCAGCCCGGCTCCCCGGCCCCGGCGCACGCCCCGGCTCCCAGCCCGGCTCCCCGACCCCGGCTCCCCGACCCCGGCGCACGCCCCGGCTCCCCGGCCCCGGCGCACGCCCCGGCTCCCAGCCCGGCTCCCCGACCCCGGCGCACTCCCCGGCTCCCCGACCCCGGCGCACTCCCCGGCTCCCCGGCCCCGGCGCACGCCCCGGCTCCCAGCCCGGCTCCCCGACCCCGGCTCCCGGCGCACTCCCCGACCCCGGCGCACTCCCCGACCCCGGCGCACTCCCCGGCTCCCCGACCCCGGCGCACTCCCCGGCCCCGGCTCCCCGACCCCGGCCCCCTCCCCGGCTCCCCGACCCCGGCGCACTCCCCGGCTCCCCGACCCCGGCTCCCCGACCCCGGCGCACTCCCCAGCTCCCCGACCCCGGCGCACCCCCCAGCTCCCCGACCCGGGCTCCCGGCCCGACGCACCCCCCGGCTCCCAGCCCCGCGGGCCCGGCGCACACCCCGACCCCGGCCCGGCTCCCGGCTCCGCGGGCCCGGCCCGGCTCCCCGACCCCGGCTCCGCGGTCCCGGACCGGCACCGCGCCCCCCGGCTCCCGGCCCCGCGCCCAGCCCGGCCCCCCTGCACCATGCCCCCGGCCCCGGACAAAGAGGCCCCCGCCGAGCCTCCCGATTTTCCCGGACATGCCCGGCTTTTGGGGATTTCCCCCCGGACGGGGATTTGAGCCCCTAAAAGCCGGACATGTCCGGGAAAATCCGGACGTATGGTAACCCTATGTACTAACAATGGTGCAGAGATACTATGATTAGTTTATTTGATGCACATGAAGGCAGGGGTATATAACACTGGTTACGAGCACATACAGTGTAAGCGTCCCTCTTCTACAGATGTACCATTTCTGATCTGCAGAACCCCTGTTACTCTAGGCCTGGCTCCCCACACAGTTCTGCCAAATCAGCTCCATCTGTACTCTCAGAACCAGTTGCTATGCTAGTCCAAAGTGCCTCCCTACACAGAGTTTTGCTTCTTTGCCTCCATCCTGACCTGCAGCACCTTTATTATTCCAACGAGGGCTCAAACAGCTCTGCCAATGCACCTAAAAAACTGCAGAGAATCCAGAGAGAGACAGATTCTGAGTGGAGAGAACTACACACTAGAATCTGTTGGGAGCAATGCTATACTACCAGCACCCTGATCGGGGAAGAGAAATGGACTGCACAATGGAGAGAGAGAGAGAGAGATCAAAGAGGCAATTAAATCTAGCAACAGGCCAGCTACCTCCTATGCTCCCCCTCCTGGCCTAGGGTCACATTACAGGCACCCTACCTCTGTTTTCTCCCTCTTCAGGTCCCTTTAAGAACTCACTCCCCTCCTGGAGACCAAGTTACTGAGTCCCCTCTAGGACCCAAGCCTAATTCAGAGTCTCTCCCCCAGTGGTCTACAATACCACAAAGTCTTTGAAAATAGAACACAAACTCAGTGTCTCTATCCCAGGCTCAGCTAGGCACAACCCCACCTCCCTGAGCAACAGTCTTTCTGCTTCCCAGCACCTCCTGCCTGGCATTTGTTCTTCTCCACAGGCTTACCAGCTAGGCCTCTGCAGTCTCTCCTAGGCTCCAGGCCTGGAGAGTTTTCCTCATTCACTCCTGTTTCTTGATTTCTTGAGTTTTTCCCCCTGCTGACTCAGGGCCCTGCAGGAGTTTTCTTGCCCCCTGCAGCATCTACAGACATAAGTTTCCTTCACTGCAACTGCCTGCTCCTTTTGTATTGGAATCACTTGATTCCTCCCAAATGGGGGTCATCCTGTAATCAGGGTTGGCTTAGCCTGAAGCTCTGCAGCCCATGGGGTAAGTCACCTCATTACAAATGCCTGAAACTATGCACATATAATAGGGTCAATCTCATGATGGGACGAGGTATAGAGAAGTAATTCTTGGATACAAAGAACAATTGCTTCTTGGAACAGCTAGGTCTAGAGCAGAGAAGGTTGAGACTATACTCATCTTAGTCCTAACACATAAGGCTTGGTTCAAGAATGACACTAGAGTTGAGCTACTGAGTAATATTGACCATAGTATAAATTCATTATATTTGGGGGGGAATCATACCAAAAAAACTAGTAGAGAGAGACGGGGAATGTCTAAAAGTGAGGAAGCTCATAAAAAACCATCCTAAAATCAAAAGTAAGGAAATTAAAGTCCTTAGACTCACGGAGGAATTTATTGAAGCCAGAATCACAGAAGACATGCAGACTTCTAACCAAGAAAAAAGAAGAAACTAATATAGTAAACAACAAATTTCAAGTGGTTATTTGTGCCAAACAGTTATGTTTCAGAAAACAGTAATCCAATCAACTTGAATCCAATAGAAAAGAGCATTAACTACAGTAAGTAGAATGTAAGACAGAAATTAAGAGGCCTAAGAGGATATTTGAACAGGAAGTAGCAAAGCATAAGAAAAAGCAATTCCTTCAGTATATCTAAGCAGGAAATCTGCAAGAGAATCGGTGAGTCCATTGCACTATCAGCGAGATGAGGGAGCACATAAGACTTAAGGATATTTGAGAGAAGCAAAATGAATTCTTTGCATCAGTTTGCACCAGAAAGGGTATCAGGGAGATAGCTACCCTGAGGCTACTCTTTTTTCAGGTAATAATTATGAGTAAGGCTACAATTTTGGCATTAGCATTTTTATTAAAAATCACCGAAGCCCGGACTCCCACCGCTCAAAGCTGAATTATTGGAATTTTTAGGACGTCACGGAGGTCTCATAAAACCATGGAATCCATGACCTACTTGTAGCCTTAATTATGAACACCTCCAAAATACAAATGATTAGTTTACAGAGCTGGGTGGGAATTCTCCCCCAAGAAAATTTTGGCTTTAAAAAAAATGATTTTTTTTTAGTTCATATTTTCCTTTAGAATATTTTGTGTTTTCATTGAAAAAAAATAGAGGATTTTTGATGAAAGCCTGATATTTTTCAAAAGCATTTTTAAAGCAAATTACCATTTCACAGCTTTTTTCATGAAAAAAAAGGTTTGATTTAAAAAAAAAAATCCAGCTCCACTAATTTATGATGGGCTGACAGAAACCAATGTGTCCAAAGTAAAGGAACTTGCATCTTTAGCATTAAACTATCACTCCAATAACCATTAATTCTAAAATCTGATCTGCTCTCCCCCCATGTTTGTTTACAAAGTACACATAATTCTTATATCTATACATTTTTGTCGTCTATTATTTGCTAATACAGTGTATGTAAGCCTTGTGTTACAAAGAATTGTACTGTAAGTGGAGACAGACAGCCCATCATTCACAAACTCGAATGCTATGAAAAAATGGACACCGCACATAAAAGGATCCTTCCATAATATTTTTTTCCTGTTTGGTATCCAAGCAGAATTTCCTGCTATCTTGAGAGGGATACACAGGACTCCTTTGGTAATCAGGCTATGCTCCATACCCAGCCAGAGGAGTCCCTTTTGAGAGACATGAGGCATTCCCTGTGTGGAGGCAGAGCACACTCTGTCTGCAGCATCAACAACTAAGGAGTGAGGTCATAAATGTAAATAAAGCCTAGATTTCCCACATATCAGCAAAATATCCTAACCATGAGGGCACTGTGTGGCCTCTGCAAACACATCTGGCCCTGCTGATCCCAGTGAGCCGGAGAATGGGTCCCAAGAATGGCAAAACTAGCTAGCTAATTATTATGCTAATAGCTCACACCCCATATCACTTTCTTTAGCTCCTTCAATCAGTGTTGATTCTAAATTCGTCCACTTCTCTAATGCATGAGGGCTTCAGGAATCCTTTGTTCCTGAGTGGATGCTGATAACACCAGTAAGCAATTTACAATGCAAATCCATCTCCTTATCTACCTTCCCAAATTTCTGAGAAGGTGGTGAATTAATCGTTTTGAAGGAGGTGGAGAGGAGGGGGATTTATAGCTGATGTTGGACAAAGAAATATTTTTTATGGAACAATTGTTTCTATATAGCCCAAATAAACAAACTAATAAATTATCCCCTTATCTTTCAACTGCACTAGATCTACTCTTTGGAATTGTGACTAGGGTCCGGGGCAGGGGTGGGGTGGAGGTGAGACGACGACCACACTGAGGTTACGCAATTAGGGCAAACTGCAAACAATAAGGCAGACAATCCCCAAAGCTGGTGAATATTCCAATACCTAGATTACCAAGCCAGCACTAAACAGCTTCTATAATGCCTTACTGGTTACACACCAAAACCACAGTTCCCTTATAACAACCCAGCCTTGGGGTCCCTCCCAGACAGCCAAGTCAAATATGAAAGTTCTTCCAATCCCAAAGGATCGGGCACCTTACCTCCCAGGTTAATGAATATTTCAGATCTTACCTAAATACATGCTTACAGCCAATTCTTATTAACTAACTGAAAATTATTTTAAAAGAAAAAAGAGATTATTGGTTAAAAGACCATTATACATACAGACATGAATACAGTTCTGAGATCAATTTCATAGTAGAGCTGGTGAGCTTTGGAGCTGCAAAGAGTTCTTAAAATTAGTCCATAGATTCAGTCTAATGTTCCATACCAGGGTAATCCAAATTAAATTGGAGATCCCAATCTTACTGCTCAACGGTTCCCCCAATAAAGTACAAGCAGATTTGAAATAAAAAGGATTGGGTTCCAAGTTTTTTTAATACAGTTCCTGGGCAGCACAGAGTCCTTGACTGAACAATAGGCCTTTGATGTAACCTTCTGTTTCCCAAACATCATCAGTAGTTACTACATGGATTAACATAAGGTAATTTATTCATTAAGCAGTTTATCACAAACTTTAAAGAGACATATAGACAATGACATTATTTCACCCAAGATTCATATAGATGTTAATATTGCCTTTTGATCTGTGAATCAATAGCTATAGTAATAGATAGGAACTGTCTGTTTACATGGCTAACATCTAACAAGATATAAGTAAACACATACCATTAGTATCACCTATAATTCTCTAACAATACAGGCTTGCATTTCAAAGTTCTAGCCTATCTAACATGGAATGGCCCTAATTACCATTTATATACTTTTCTAACATGTCTCTAAAGCAGTGGTGGGCAACCTCCAGCCTATCAGGGTAATCCGCTGGCAGGCCACCAGATAGTTTGTTTATATCTGCACAGCCGCCCGCAGCTCCCAGTGGCCACAGTTCACCATTCCCGGTCAATGGGAGCTGCGGGAAGTGATGGCTAGCACATCCCTGTGGCCCGCGCCACTTCCCACAGCTCCCATTGGCCAGGAACGGCAAACCGCGGCCACTGGGAGCTGCGGGCAGCTGTGAAAATGTAAACAAACTATCTGGCGGCCCGCCACTGGATTGCCTGCGGCCTGCAACTTGCCCACCTCTGCTCTAAAGGTTGAATCTGGATCATTTACCCTGCCAGTTGCTTAACCCTTTCTGACCCAGCATCACAAGAATTTACAAAGAACACAAAGGAAAAGAAAATAGACTTTACCAGCTCCTTCCTTGCAGTCAGGGCCGGCTCCAGGCACCAGTTCTTTGTTTTAAGGTTTAGTTAGTAAGAGACAGGATCCTGTACTATGTCTATGTTAAGTAGATTAGGGGAACGTTGAATGCCTGGGCCTCAATGTGAATTGTTTTGGTTATAAAAACTTAGCAAGATTTAATTTACAAATGTCTTTTTGCTTGATATAAAATACTGATGTTTGTATTCTCAAAGGTCTCTGTAAAAGACTGTGTGAATGAGGAATGCATGCATCAGGAAAAGATAAGGTGTGAAGGCTATTGTTAACCAGATGGTCAAGAAAGGAGGAGCGAAGACACTTATAGAGACTTATTGACTCCAGAGAACCATCAACGTGTATCCATGATTGAGGAAGGGCAGATTGACGACCCTGAGGTGGAGGCTGGCACCCCTAAAGACAATTGATTAAATCAAATCTGGGACTGGATGACCCTCTCGGAGGTGTTTTGGACTGTTTATATCAAAAGATAACACCAATTAAGGAGTAACCAGTCATAAACTGACACAGCAAAATCCATAGACTTCAACAGAGAAAAAAAGACTATAAGAACATCTCTTTCTGTGGAAGAGATGGCCCAGACTGCACTAGCAGCGAGGTTCCCCCACTGAGAGCTCAGCTGAAATCACTGAGAGCTGTGTGGAACCTCAAGAGACCAACTCGCAGAGATTACAGTGGCAGTGGCAGCAGAA
Source organism: Chrysemys picta bellii (assembly GCF_011386835.1). Classification (NCBI taxonomy): domain Eukaryota; kingdom Metazoa; phylum Chordata; order Testudines; family Emydidae; genus Chrysemys; species Chrysemys picta. The sequence continues at coordinate 134,044,936 of NC_088791.1, forward strand.
GGTGACTGTGCCGGGACATTGGCAACAGAGTGATGGAGTGAAGGTGGCACAACAAACAGCAGTGACCAGAGCGAACAGTGAGCAGCTGGAGGAACAAGCAAGGTGCCTTCCTGCCCCCCACCTGAGAGATGAACTCACGTGAAAGCACCTCTGAACTCTGAGTTTCCACTGACCAAGGACAACACCGAAGAATGGTCATACTGGGTCAGACCAATGGTCCATATCACCCAGTATCCTGTCTTCCAACAGTGGTCAAGGCCAGGTGCTTCAGAGGGAATGAACTGAGCAGATCATTTATGAATATGTTGAACAGTAATGGTCCCAGTACCGACCTCAGGGATACCACTATTTATCTCTTTCCATTCTGAAAACTGATAATTTATTCCTACCCTACCATGCAACAAACCTCGATGCCAACTTTGCCCACATATCTACACCAGCAACACCATCACTGGACCTAACCAGATCAGCTACATCATCACCGGCTCATTCACCTGCACGTCCACCAATGTTATATATGCCATCATATGCCAGCAATGCCCCTCTGCTATGTACATTGGCCAAACTGGACAGTCACTACGCAAGAGGATAAATGGACACAAGTCAGATATCAGGAATGGCAATATACAAAAACCTGTAGGAGAACACTTCAACCTCCCTGGCCACACAATAGCAGATGTAAAGGTAGCCATCTTACAGCAAAAAAACTTCAGGACCAGACTCCAAAGAGAAACTGCTGAGCTCCAGTTCATTTGCAAATTTGACACCATCAGATCAGGATTAAACAAAGACTGTGAATGGCTATCCAACTACAGAAACAGTTTCTCCTCCCTTGGTGTTCACACCTCAACTGCTAGCAGAGCACCTCACCCTCCCTGATTGAACTAACCTCGTTATCTCCAAACTGATATATACCTGCCTCTAGAGATTTCCATTACTTGCATCTGAAGAAGTGAGGTTCTTACCCACGAAAGCTTATGCTCCCAGTACTTCTGTTAGTCTCAAAGGTGCCACAGGACCCTCTGTTGCTTTTTACAGATTCAGACTAACACGGCTACCCCTCTGATATAAGAACAGGGTGCTTTGCCATGGGACTTTGGGTTCGTCTTGCCATTATTCCAGGAGCATTGGATCGTGACTGACAGAGCCTGGCTCCTCTTTGCGACCAATATGGCTGGCCACTAGATTGATCCACAAAAAGAAGAACAGGAGTACTTGTGGCACCTTAGAGACTAACAAATTTATTAGAGCATAAGCTTTCGTGGACTACAGCCCACTTCTTCGGATGCATATAGAATGGAACATATATTGAGGAGATATATATACACACATACAGAGAGCATAAACAGGTGGGAGTTGTCTTACCAACTCTGAGAGGCCAATTAATTAAGAGAAAAAAAACTTTTGAAGTGATAATCAAGCTAGCCCAGTACAGACAGTTTGATAATAGGTGTGAGAGTCCAGCCATTACAAACATTGACTCTATCTCCCCTTGTAAGTACTCTCACACCTATTATCAAACTGTCTGTACTGGGCTAGCTTGATTATCACTTCAAAAGTTTTTTTTTCTCTTAATTAATTGGCCTCTCAGAGTTGGTAAGACAACTCCCACCTGTTTATGCTCTCTGTATGTGTGTATATATATCTCCTCAATATATGTTCCATTCTATATGCATCCGAAGAAGTGGGCTGTAGTCCACGAAAGCTTATGCTCTAATAAATTTGTTAGTCTCTAAGGTGCCACAAGTACTCCTGTTCTTCTTTTTGCGGATACAGACTAACACGGCTGTTACTCTGAAACCTAGATTGATCCAGACTCTGGACTGGTAACTATAAACATCGACTGGCGGGGCTGTGTGGATGGTGTGTGTGTGACACTGAAAAGCATATACTAACTGCTGTATTCTCAATAAATGCGGCGTGTTGCCTTCTCCCCTATAAAAGATCTTGTGTGCTTTGTTTAAGCATAACAAGCTCATCAGAGAAGCAGCAAGTCTCTGGCATAGCCCCAGATTTTTTGCTGCCCTCCATTGATTTCCGGTACAAATGCCCCTTCTCCTGGCATTGCTGCCCATTCCAGTCATACCCCAGCTGCTACATGCCCTTTATATGTCTAAATAGACATCTTTATTTCTGAATTTATTTTGTGACTGGGCTTGTACAACCCCTTCTCTCCACAGCCTCAGGAAATCCAGGGCATCTTTACTGGACCAGGGAACAACATGAGGTTTAGGTGTAGCTGTATGTGAATCTATGGACCTGTGAAGTTGTAAAGGTAGGCTAGCAGGAAGAGAAACATTTTTAAAACATGCAGCAGATTTAAACTGGTTGGGTGGAGGAGGAGAGTGGCCTTCCAGTCACTGTGACTCTGAACAGTAGAGTTCAAGTTTGTGACCTGAGTGGTCATTATCACAGACACGGGGAGCTTTGGGGGACTGTTGCTGGAGGACTATTTTTACCAATACAAAAAGAACAGGAGTACCTGTGGCACCTTAGAGACTAACAAATTTATTAAAGCATAAGCTTTCGTGGGCTACCAATACAGAAGGGAGGGGGAAAGGGTCAGGTGTAAAGTATATAAAACAGAAGCACAGAGAGCGGCAATGAACAGATCCTCCTGCACTTCTTCGACAAACCAGATAAGTACAAACTTCTTTCCTCACTCAAATTTACGGAGGGGAGAGACTAGAGAATAAAGTACATCTACACAGGGATAAAAAAAAATCTGCAGCTGCCCAAGTTAGCTTACTTGGGCTCATGGGGCTCGGGCTGTGGGGCTAAAAAGTGCTGCGTAGACATTCGGGCTTGGGCTGGAACCCGAGATCTGGGACCCTGCAAAGGCAGAAGGTCCCCAGAGCTAGGGCTCCAGCCCAAGCCCAAACGTCTACACAAACCATTTTTAGCCCTGCTGCCTGAGCCCTGTAAGTCTGAGTCAGCTGACCTGGGCCAGACACAGCCATACCACAGGTCTTCTATCCCTGTGTAGACATACCCATAGAGACTCCAAAGCTAAACCTGTTTTACAAATTCCACATTCATAAAAACTCTTTAATTTAAATGGTGTTTGTGACCCTGCCTGACAGTTGATTATGGTGTGTTCCCTGATTTTAGTGGTGTCCTTGTGTTTCCCCTAAAGGGACTTAGGAGCCTAAGGGTTAGATCCACAAAAGGGCTTAGGTGCCTAAGTCTAAGATTTAGGTGCTACTGAGATCTTCAAAATCCCTGCTCAGCTTTTCTAGCGGCACCTAAATGTCAGTTGTCAAAGTCCCCTGCCTATCTTGCTTGTGGGGCCTGCTCTGGTGGGTATGCTCAGAGCATGCCTAACCCCACACCAAACAGGAGGAGGAGGCAGCTGCCTCCCTTGTATCATTTAGCCCAGTAGTTAGGGCAGTCACCCTAGTTCAGTTCTCCCCTCTGCCTGATGTCGAGGAGGGATTTGAACTTGGATTTCCCACCTCTCAGGTGAGTGCCTTATCTGCTGGAATATGGGATAGAATGGCAGGGGGGGTCTCCCAAATGCGCCTGGTAAAGCTGTTCCGCTCTGTATAAATATGAGCCAAAGAGAATGAAAATGAATCTATAGTCAAAGAACACCAGTGATTTTATGACAAGGAAAGATTAAAAGCCTGGATCCTGCAAACCTTTACCCAACTAAGCAACAATGTCTGACAGGATCAGTCCCCCAGGCTTGTTTAGACTAGAGTCAGATCATGTTCAACATTGTGTTCCTTCTCATGTGACTTTACCATGCTCTCCATCCACGCCAAGAGTCCCTCCACCATGCGTAGACCTCGCTATGTTATAATTTGTATGCACAGGATGCCTCCTAGAGTAGATCATAACTGAGGCTGAATCACATCACCTCAGCTGTGTTATTTCTGGCTTCTCTAGTCACGTAGATAACTGCCAATGCCTAAAGGAGGAAGCCACTTTGACAGGAAGTTAAACTACCAATTTAAAGCTGAGGTTTTCAAAGCTGTCTACGGGATTTAGATGCCCAGTTCCCATTAATTTTAGTGACAATTGGACATTCAAATGCTTTATTCAGCTTTTAACATTTCAGCCAACATTTTTTCCAAGTAGAGATGTAGGTCCTAGTTGTGAGCTATTTCCAGGGTGGACAAATCTTTTTGGCAAAGCACTCCCAATTCATCAGCTACAGATCTGACCAAAATGTGTCCGTAAAGGCTACTCACAAGAATAAGGATTAGCAGGATCAGGCTAATAGGAACACTAAGGGCCTGATTCGATGAACCTGTGTGAGTGCATAAATGTTTGCAGGATCAAGCTTCACACTATGTACATAGCGCATCAGACTGCACTTACCAAAACATTAGGGTGGGGATTTCAAATGTGCAAAATTCCAGACGTTCCAAAGGTAAGAATCCCACTATGGCTTTATCTTGGCACACTGTGTACATACATTATGCAGGTGTATGTTTAACTGCATAATACAAACATTCTACATGGAAAGGGACTGAGTTAACACTGCCTGGAGAGCCTCAACTTTAGACTATTCAGACTTTTGGGCATTTCAAATTCTCAACTTTAACAATGAGATTAATTTTCTTGTTTGTTTGTTTTTAAAACATACATTTGATTCCTTGGGCATTGCCATAAATGCTCCAGTGTATGAAGCACCTATATAATGAGCGGTTTACGTCTAATTGCTGCACCTGTCTTTATTTCAAGGGGGAAGGATTCCCTATTCTAAGAGATCTCATCACTAGGAAACAGGATAACAAATAAATAATTTCAATACAAATGCTAAACATTTATACAGAACATTGTCTTTTAAGCACAGTACAAATACTAACTAATGAATGTGATATCCAGCAGAATCTTCGTTTTCCTCCACTTTATTCCACAGTAATCCCCTAAACAATACCTTTAGGCCTACACCCTCCCATTTTTTCAAGATTGGAACCATGTTTCCCACCAACTTTCAGATTGTTTACTCAAGCTACTGAGCATTTACCTCTTAATCTTTCCGCAAAAGTCAGCCTCTCCAGCCCCTGATGTTTTCGCTGCTCTTCTTTGCATTTCAGCTGCTTTCGCAGAGATCTTTCTTGTCTCAGATATTCCATTGTGGTAATACCAAAGCCATCTAGTTAGGGGCTCTCCCGTCCCTGCTCCATATAAAACATCTGCCTTCCTCTGCATAAGTAGTTCCAGAATTGCATTGTGATATATTTTTACTGCAGTGTCCTACTGCAGACTCCCCTAACTGACTGCTTGCTCTCATCCCCAGCTGTTTTTAAGCGTTTCTGAACAAAATGAGGAACCTCTTAGTGTGTGTTCTCACCCTAGCACTGATGGCACAAGGTGTGTCCTGATGCATGTAAAGCCTCTCTCTGTCTATGGTTCATGCCCCCCTTACTGTGGTATCTGAGTACCTCACAATCTTTCATGTATTTATCCTCACAACTCTGCTGTCAGCATGTGATGGGGTGTCCACCCCCTAGAATGCTGGAAGTAGGGTTGCCAACTTTTTAATAGCAGAAAACCAAACACCCTTGCCTTGCCCCCTGTCCCGAGGCCCTACCCTCTTCCCTTGTCCCTCGCTCTCCTCCAACCTCAATCACTAGCTCATTTTCACTGGACTGGGGCAGGGGTGTGGGCTCTGGAGTGGAGGAGGGGGCTCTGGGCTGGGTGGTTCAGAGTGTGGGGGGGTGAGGGCTCTGGCTGAGCATGTGGGCTCTGGGGTGGGGCTGGGGCCAGAGATGAGGGGTTTGGGGTTCAGGAGAGGGTGAGGGCTCCAGCTGGGGATGTGGGCTCTGGGGTGGGACTAGGGATGAGGGGTTTGGAGTGCAGGAAGGTGCTCTGGGCTGGAGCAGAGGGGTTCAGAGTGTGGGAGGGGGCTCCGGGCCAGGGTGCGGGCTCCGGGAGGGAGTCTAGGTGCAGGAGGGGACTCAGGGCTGGGGCAGGAGGTTGGGGTACAGGCTGCGGAAGGGGCTTTAGGTGCAGGAGGGGGTTGGGACATGGGCTTTGGGCAGCGCTTACCTCAGGCAGTTCCTGGGAAGCTGCAACATGTCTGACTCCTAGGTGGAGGGGTTAGGGGGGGCTCTGCGTGCTGCTCCCATCTGGAGGCGCCACCCTCGCAGCTCCCACTGCCCGCGGTTTCTGGCCAATGGGAGCTGCGGAGCTAGTGCTCAGGATGGGAGCAGTGTGCGGAGCCCCCATGGCCGCCTCTACGCCTAGGAGCCAGACATGACAGAAGCTTCCTGGGAGCTATACGGAACCAGGTAGGGAGCCTGCCTGTGCCGCCAAACGGTCTTTTAATAGCCCGGTCAGCAGTGCTGACTGGAGCTGCCAAGATCCCTTTTCGACCGGGTGTTCTGGTTGAAAACCAGACACCTGGTGACCCTAATTGGAAGGGATGAAGGTGGCCAGGTAGGCCTATTAACTCCAAAGCATGCACCTGGAGGAAGAGCCCGGGGATGGGATTGCCAACAGTCTCTCATTACAAGGGATGTCCCTTATTTCTTCATCTCTGTACAACAAGATTGAGAGTTGCAGAGTGTTGCAAAAAGCAGCAAGAAATTCCACTGGTGAATATAGGTGAGTGCTGGTGCTTATTATTAATGATAATATTGAGAGGAGGGGTGGGGCAGGGATGCTAGGAAAACAGTCCCTTATTTTTGACATCCCTAGCAGGAAGTTGGGGTGACTGCTGCTGGGAAAGGGCAATCATTCCCTGGGAAGAGGGAGGAGTGTTTGGAGGCTGCAGAGACACACAGGTAGCAGTGACTTCCTGGGAAGAGGGTTTGGAGCTGGTACACTCAGAGAAAGGAGGGGAACCAGGAGAGGTAGGAAGCAGTTCAGGAAGGAGCAGTGAGGGCTGGGAGAAGAAAGCCCAGAACATCCCAGGGAATGACTTCGCTTTCCCAGCAAGCAGCCCCTGGCTCTTGCCAGCTTCCTGACTTTATAGGTCCCGCCTGTTCCTTCCCAGCTGAGCCTGCTTGCAATCAATCCCTGCTCCCTGGCTCTCCCTCCAGGTGCAGCATGTGGAGTTAATAGGCCTCCCTGGCCCCCTTCATCCCTTCCAGTGCTGTGTGTAGGATGGACACCCCATCACACAGCACTATCATCTCCATTTTATAGATGGGGAACAGAAGCACATAGAAGATAAATGACTTGCACAGGGTCACCCAGGAAGCCTGTGGCTCTCTCAAATCCCAGGCTAGAGCCTGAAATACTAGGTACTCCTTTATCCTTCACCTACTCATGCTCCTTCATGTTTCTCTGCCTGGCCTATGGTTTAATATGAGACTGAGAAACAGAGAAGTGAGACTGAGCCAGCCTCCTCACATAACTGCCGTAACCAAAAAAACATAATTCTGTTTGTCCTTCTCCACAGCTATCAGAGGGTTTGGAGGGTCCTGGCTGGAGCTCAGGCCCTTTTTACTTTTGACCTGACTCCCCTGGCTCTATTGAAACTTGACCCTCTCTCCTTTTTGTCACCCTTCTCCTCTAGCTGTGGGGGCTCTGCAGTGTTATCATTGCCCTACCGGAGGAAGATGCTTCAGCACCCAGACCTTCAGAAAAGACCTAGATCAATGTATGACCATGTTTTTTCCTACCCTTGGTAAGCAGTGGGGGATCAAAGGAACAAGTTGGGTTCAAAGACCTCCCTAAAGAGTATGGATTGCAACTATGGTGGTGTCAGTAAGGCCTAAGCTTCTTCCCCAACTCCACAACCACAGACTGGGGAGAACAGGGGGCTTAACACAAGTGCCACCACCTCCTACCTGAAGGAGGAGCCATTTGATAGTGGCAAATAATGCTCAATATTGAGAAATGCAAAGCAATGCATATTGGCGGGGAACATTTTAAATGACCGTTGCAACTTACAAGGTTTTAAATTGATGTATCAGCTCCAGAAAGGGACCAGGGCATGATTGTAAACAGCTCTGCAGTAAAAAATAGCTAGCAGGGTGTTTGCAGCCATAAGGAATGAGCTGGAGAAAAATATCAGAATGCCTTTATATAAATCAATGGTGCAGCCTCAGCCACTGTGCGCAGTACTGGTCACACCATCCCCCCAAAAAGGGTATTGCAGAAATAGACGGGGAGGGAGGCATTCAGAGAAGGGGCAACAAATATGAGGAAAGGTCTAGAAAAAACTCCCATATGAAGAGAGATTGAAAAGAATGGGATTATTACACCTTTGGAAGGAGACAAATAAGAAGGGACGTGGTAAAAGTCGATACCATAATGAATGGTCTAGAAAAGGTACAGTGGGAGCTTCTGTTCACTCTGTCTCATCACACATGAGCAAAGGGACATTTGATGAAATTAGCAGTTTGCATATTCAAAAACTGGTAAACGGAAGTACTTTTTCAAACAACGTGTAATTTACATTGTGGAACTCATTGCCACAAGTCATCCAGGCCAAGAACTAACAGCATTCAAAACAGGACTGGGCATGTATATGAATATCCAGTGTTTCATAATTAGTTATGATAAATCTTTTGTGGAAGTTAAATCAGTCTCTAACTATGAGAGATGAAGGTGAGACCCAATGTAAAGGCAGATTATCCCCCATATGCATATTTCCAAGGCTACTTGCACCTTCCTCTGAATCCCCTCGTGCTGGCCATTGTCAGAGAGAGGTTACTGGACTACCTGGACCACAGGTCTGATCCAGTATGGCCCTTCCAGTGACCCTGTCTGCAATGGGGACCACAGAAAGCAATGTGGTGTGCAGATGTGAAACAGAGAGAGAAAGCAAAAAAGGAAGAGCGGGGGAAGAAGTGGCAGGAGAATAAATGCAAGTCCAGAGAATGGGAAAGAACTAGGAGAGAGAAAAAGAGAGAGGGGAGGAACAGAGAATTAGGGGAAAGGAAAGAGCAGCAGGGAAGAATGAAAATGGAGCAGAGAATTGGGGTGCAGGGAGAACAAAGAAGGAAACAAAGAAGAGGGGAAAGTGGGATGGAGATGCCCCAGTACATGTTCAAGTTTCCTTTCCCTTCCACCCTACTAAACCATTGGCACCCATGCCCCACCACTTCCCAGCCCTGGCCTCTTTCTCTCATGTTCTGCTGTACTGGGTAGTAAGCCAGGGGAATCATCCCCAAGAAACTGGTGACCCTGTCCCACATATGCCCAGTCAGACAGCCCTCGAAGCTCTCCCTCCTAATCAGTTCTCTCCTCTCTCTTGCAGCTAAATACGCCATGAGGGTCATGGGTGGCTCAGTACTGAAGGCTGTTTGCTGCGGCACTAATCTGTGCAACAGATAGACAGGAGCTCCTCCACACGCAAGACTGGCAGGTTGTTATCTCCCTTTACCTCGCACAGCGACTGGACCCCTCACTAAGGATACTATGGATACATTTCTGCTCTCTCTCTCTCTTTTTTTTTCCTCCTGGAATTGGAACAACACTTGGAAGCTGATGTTTCCAACATCTCTACTAGTAACTCCCTGGAGAGACCCGTATGCCAGGATAGTGATGATGCAAAATATTAAAATGCAAAATCAGCTGAAAAGTTTGTTTATGAGTAAGAGTTTATAAAACGTAACAATTGTTCAAGCTTAAGTGATGCACAGAAAGGTGAGGAGCTGACAGGTATAGTGCAAGCCGCGTTCGGTCAGTTCTGACCTGCAGCACCCTGTTATGTCATTCCTGGATCCCCAAAACAGTACTGCCAATGCACTTCAGTCATATAACACAGCAACCCCTGCCACTTAGTCCTGAGTGTCTTGCACACACACCTCCGCACAGAAAACTGCTTATTCCCTTCAGATCTGCCCTGCAACCACCCTTCTATTCCAGCCCTGGGCTCCCCACACAGCTCTGCCAACACATATGAAAAGCTTCCATAGAATCTAATGAGATGAAATTTCTGAATGGAGAAAAGCACACACAATAGTCTGAATGAGTAAAAGTCTGAAGTGGTCTGAATACAAACATATTAGTTTGGGTCACTGTCTGTCTCCAGATTAAATGTATGATATTAAGGAAGAACAAAATGGCAAGCAAGTCTAATTAAACAATAATAATGGGTTATTTAAACTACCCACTTATAAATGTCACATCAGGGCATGACATAAAGATGCAATTTCTGCACATCATAAACTATTGCTGCTTGATTAGCTGTGACCCACAAGAAGAGAAGTTGTTGTTGCCTTAGTCCTAAATTACACACAGGACTCAGTTCAGGTAGCATGAAGAATCTACTAAGCATGAAACGTACCATTCCCATCAACCCACTCCCCACAGCACATGCTTCCCTCCCCCGACCAGTAGGGGAAAAGAATAGAAACTCCCTGAAAGACCCTGACCCAGGAAGTAACCACTCTAGGGGAAACTGTTGCTGCATGGTGAGCCAAGAGCAGAGCAGGGAAGCTGACTGCCGGGGAAACTGCTGAGTAACCACATGACAGGAGCAGGACCCAGAGAACTGGATACTGAGCAGGCTGTGACCAGCTGCTGCTGCAGCTGGATTCAGGTCCATGCAGACCTTGTGGGAAGCTGCAGGCACCCTGCAGTCAGATGGCTGAGCAGAGAGATACCTGAAAGGAGAGTCAGAGACTGTGGCTAGCTCAGGCTCTTAAAGGGACAGAAGCCTGAAGAAGGCTATTGAACCAAAGCATCAGACACACAATGAATCTGATAAGTGGTTGATGTGCCCGGACTGGTTGTGGGATCCGTGAGAAGAGGCATTCGGCCTTGCTAAGGACAATTATCTATAGCCAGAGATTGTGGGGTTGTGTAGCCTAGCTGCCACCACACTTGGAGCAGCCTGCTATCGCAGCAGCCAGGGGGCCCCCCAAATGAAATACACCAGGGACCGATTTTGACCAGGAAACTTGCAAGTTCCTACATGCCTTAATAGAGGACTGGGCTGGAGAGGGCTCCGGAGGCACAAGGCCTGAGGAGTTGTCTCCCTCCATTGAGCTGCTCCCCGGGGCCAAGTTAGGAACCAGTTTTACCTTGAAGTGTAACTGCTTATGCCACTCCCCTTTCCTGCCAGTCTCAAAGTTATCCCTTTGCTGGCGCCAGCTGCCTGAGCATTTATTGAGATCCACCAGGGCTAGCGCCTCTATGGCCTAGTAGCTGAAGCACCTTCTTCCCTTTTCTCCAAGTCATGCTACACCTGGTACACTACTGAGCACATTAATAGACTTGGTGTGTTACTGTACTTAGCAGCTATATTAAACTGGTGGTAACTCTGGGATACCATTACATTCCAGCTGGGAGGAGACTCAGTTGATAGATTTGGCTGGCAGAGCTTGGGTTGCTGGTGCCATAGGTACAAGATACCAGGGGGCTGCTTGGTGGGTGGAAATCAGCAATCAAATAATTGACATTCCCCCTGATCCGTCATGGGGAAAATTTCTTTCCACTGGCAGAGAAATATGGTGGCTCATCTTCATGCCGAAAGTGTATACTGGGAATTGGATAAGGCTGGGTCAATGATTTTGAACTAGCTGCAAGAATAAATGGCTAGAATGAGGCCATCAAGATGGATTTTCTTGACCTGCTGCTCATAAGCAGAGCCCAGGAGGCATTTGAAGAATTGGCACATCATAGCCCAGGGGAATATGCCTCTGTCAAGGATGCCGTAGACCAGTCTCCGGACCAAACCACAAATTGAATAGAACCAAGCAGCCTTCAACAATCAGAGACAAACAAAATGGAGAATCTGCCTGCAAGCTGAGGTATGCCCTCTATGGGATAGGAGGGGATTATTAAAATGTTGTTGGTAATTTAGGACTAAGGCAACAGCAGCTTCTCCTTTTGTGGGCCACAGACCTTGCTAATCAAGAAGAAATAGTTTATGATATGGAGAAATTGCTTTCTTTGTCTCTTGGTTTTCCAGAGAATCCAGTTTGAACCAGTACATACAACCTCTTCAGGAGGTGGTACATGGTCTGGAGGTGTTACAGCTTGAGTGAATTTGCCTAATCACCTCCCACTGTTCTTTGTTCCTGGAGGAATTGTGGTTACTCTCCCTCATGGAATTACATACAGTCATGGGCTCACAATGATACATGAATTTAATACAGTTGGATTCAACTTATTGAATTAAGGTTTGTCCAGGATATTGTAGGAAATTGCCGTTATCTGTCACAATCATAGATTTCCACCACAACTTCAACAACCACCCCCCATCCATCAAACTCTCTCTAGAACACTCGCACTCCAGCATCAACTTCCTGGACACCACAGTCAGCTTCAACAAGGGAACCCTACAGATAGCTATATACAAGAAACCCACAGATCTCCACATTTACTTCCACAGATCCAGCAACCAACCCACACACCAAGAAATCGGTTATCTCCAGCCAGGAAGTCAGATAACATAGAATATGTTCCAAGGAAACAGTCCAGGATACATACCTTAGCATACTTACATTCACCTTCATCAGATGACGACACTCCACCAGAGAAGTAGATCACCTCATGGAATACCCCATCCAAATACCTAGAAAGATCCTGCTTCAATACAGAAAAAATAAACCAAAAAACTACAGACCTCTCACCCCTAGTTTTCACTTACCACCCCCACACTGGGCCATACAGTGTATCTATGATAATATTCACAAGTGGGGAGCTCTGTCACCCTTCCCCTGAAACCTGAGATGCCTCATCATGTTTTGTTGCTGTGGCTTCCAACCTGGGCTCCTCACAAACAGCATGCAGGTAACACCTTGCGTGTCTGTGTATGGCCACGGTTCTTGTTCAGCACTTTTGATCCCAGAAGCCTGTCAGCAAACACCAGCCGCACTCTGGCACCCACCAGCCATGGCTACTACTTGCAGAGTGACCCCAACACACTCCCAGTCCCAAATTTTCCCCACAGAAAAGGGTGTTTTGTATTGTCCAGCCCTCTCCTGGACACTTGAGATGTTTTAGGTCCATTGTCCCTGTAAGGGAAAAACATACAACAACTTGCCACCTTAAATGGAGTTACCCACACAGTTCACAACACTAGATTAATTTTGATTAAAGAACTAAAAGTTTAATTACAAAGAGATCGATTTTAAATGAGTACCAGTAATGAGGCATTAAAATCAGAAATGGTTACAAGAAAAATAAAGATAAAACTCTTCCTGATACTTACTCTTCACAACCTCATCTTGGTTCAAGGTAAAATTCTTACCCCAGGCTTCTAACAGCTTTATTGACTAATCTTTAGGTCAGGATCCCTCTCAAAGTCAAAGAGGTGGATTCTTTTGTCTTCTTAGGTTCAAGAGAAATGGAGAGGGAGCAATAACTTGGGATGTTTTGCCCCTCACTTTTATAGTTCAGTCATCCTTTGAAATGCATTTTCCTCAGAGTGACTCCTAGATAAAGTTCTTTCCAGCTGAAAGCAAGGAGACATGGAATCTGGTGGGAGAGGGGTTGCTGTTGTTTGCTAAGATGTAGACCTGTTTGTTCTTGCCCCCTTTCCTTGCCAAAGAATGGCCATGTAATAGGTGACGGCCCATCAGCGTTGGTAGAACCTGCCTGGGACATCACCACATCCTGTGTCTTTGAGAAAAAAGTTTACCACTTCCCACAAGTGCCTGGTACACACACTTCAGTCATGATTTCAGCTTATGTTCATAACTTTACATATAATGTTGCTACATACATTTTACCATGATATTATTGACCAATGAGTTATTAGTTTGGGTATTCACCCACGAAAGCTTATGCTCCAATACATTTGTTAGTCCATAAGGTGACACAGGACTATTTGTTGCTTTTTACAGATCCAGACTAACACGGCTACCCCTCTGATAGTTTTCAAATCATACCTCACAAGTCATATTTTGTACAAAGATTAATACAATAGCGTTTAAAGTGTGAATACAGTGGTGCATTTGGTCACAGTATCAAACAATTACAACCCATATTTGATGGGGACCACATACTGAAAGAAATCTTTCCTGAATACCCTCTTCTGGCCTTCAAAACAACCACCCAACCCTGTGAAGTTCATCATCAGAAGCAAGCTTCCCACAGACCAGGATACACCAGCTCAAAGCGGCACCAGATCCTTCCAGAACAGATGCAAAACCTGCAGACATATCTCCACTACTCTGATGAACGCCTCCACAACACACCTTTCAATATCCATGGGCCCTACACCTGCCTATCACAACATGTGGTGTATCTCATCCAGTACAGCAAATATCCCCACAACAACTATATGGATTAAGATAGGTAATCACTACACTCTCAAATGAACTCACACAGAAAAATGATGAGAGAGAAAAACACCCTATCATCTGTGGGTGAACCCTTTTCACAAAATGACCACACCATATCTGACCACTCAGTTCTCATCCTCAAAGGAAACCTGCTCTCCACCTTCTATAGACCAGCCTGGGAGTTTAAGTTCAGAACTCCACTACACACCAAATATCATGGACTCAATAGAGACATTGGTGTAACCCTTCTGCCAGGGGAAGTCGGTAGCAGCAAGGGCTGGGTTCAATATCTAGGATCCCCTCTTAACAACACAAACCAGTAATCTGGAAAAAGTTACCACCACCACTGCGGGCCTCTAAGAGGCAATATTTCCCCATTCACAAGCACTGAGTCTGTGTATAACAAAGAGATCTTTTAATAAAAGGGAAAGGGAACCCAGCATTAGTTTGGGAAAACACCACAACCACATTAAAAAAAACATATGATCAAAAGCCAGCCTGACCGCACAGTGCAGTGGCCTTTGCCTCAGTTTCCCACTTTGCGGTGGGAAAGTCAGAGGAACAAGTGTCCCTTTAGCACATCTCTCCCCACTCCCTCCACTGCACCCCACTGACAGTCAGCTATCCTTGGTCAGCAAAGACCCAGAGTTCAGAGATGTCTTCCTGTGGGTTCGCCTCCAGGGGCATAGGGAGACATCAAGAAATGCCTCATTTGCTGCTGATGCCTCCACTTGCCACTGTTCACTCTGCCATTGCTGCCCACTGCTGCCATCGCTCACTTGGCCACCTGCCACCATTGGTCACTCTGGCACCGCTAGCCACTATTGCCACTGTTCATTCCGGCACTGCTGCTTCTCTGCTGCCACCCGCGCCTCTCTGAGATGCCCATTCTGAGGTTCCTCCACTTGACTCAGCTCTCAGTGATTTCAGTGGGTGGTGGGGAACCTCGCTACAGGCTGGGCAGTCTCTTTCACTGCAACACTGTCCCATAGCAGGCCTAAGGCTCAAGAGCTAGACCTTGTTATCAAGTGATTACCCGAGCTGAAATTACTAACAATACAAACTCTCTCAATTGATCCTAATCAGTTCTGCCTATAAACATTGGAGAGGGGGATGGTCAAATGGTGTCTAAAACTCATAGGCCATGTCTCCATATAAACTTATATTGGCATTGTGACGTTGTGCAGTTTATATGGTTTTATAAAAATATGATAAGTGAATATAATGTAACTGGAATATGCTTCATGCAAAAGGTCTCTTGTTAGGTATCATTACAAAGTTTATAATCTACTGAGTGTGATCATGCTATTTGTATAAATGTACCACTCTTGTATCTAAAACTAGAAATATGAAATATAACTCTGAGGGCCTATTGTAATTATGTAAAGTGTGGGCCATTAAGGATGGTTTGGAATCTTGATGACTCCCATTGTCTGCAGATGGCTGTATTTACCTGTGAGTCTTCCTGTATATGTGTGTGCTGGCAAGTGAGTAATGAAGTCTTGCAGTGACATGTGATTATGTCACCTGAACTGGAATCCATCTTTAACCTGGTGCTTTTCCAGTGGGCGGGGTGGAAACCCAGAGGGACAAAGGGTTCCCACCTTATGTAGGGTTACCATAGTTAACAAATAAAAAAAGAGGACCCCCTTGGCCCCGCCCATTTCCCACCCCAGCCCCGCCCCACCTCCGCCCCTTCCCAACCCCGCCCTAACTCCGCCCCCTCCTCCCTCCCACTCCCAGCCATGCGAAAAGGGCTGCCCGAGCGCTACCGGCTTCACGGTTTGCCGGGCAGCCCCCAGACCCTGCGCCCCCGGCCGGTGCTTCCCCAGCGCAGCTGGAGCCCGGGAGGGGAAGCGCCCAGCCGGGGGCGCAGGGTCTGGAGGCTGCCTGGCAAACCATGAAGCCGGTAGCGCTCGGGCTTCAGGCAGCCCCTATGCCTCCGGACCCTGCGCCCCCAGCCGGGCACTTCCCCTCCCGGGCTCCGGCGGCGCAGGGTCCGGAGGTATGGGGGCTGCCCAAAGCCCGTAGCACTCGGCTCTTAAACAGAGCCGAAGAGACGGGGAGGAGCAGAGCCGCCGCGGCTGGAGGCTCTGTTCCTCCCCTGACTCTTCGGCTCTGTTTAAGAGCCGAGCTGCCCAAGCGCTACCGGCTTTGGGCAGCCCCCTTGCCTCCGGACCCTGCGCCACCGGAGCCCAGGAGGGGAAGTGCCCGGCCGGCGGCTGGGGTCCAGAGGCAAGGGGGCTGCCTGAAGACCATAGCGCTCGGGCAGCTCGGCTCTTAAACAGAGCCGAAGAGTCAGGGGAGGAGCAGAGCCGCTGCGGGAGGGGAAGTGCCCGGACGGCATTTTCCCGGACATGTTCGGCTTTTTGGCAATTCCCCCCGGACGGGGGTTTCATTGCCGAAAAGCCGGACATATCCGGGAAAAACCGGACGTATGGTAACCCTACCTTATGCAAAAGATATATAAAGGGGTGGAAGAGAACACAAAGGAGAGAGGAACCATCATGAAGAATCCCCTAGCTATCACCTGAGCTGCAACAAGAGCTGTACCAGGGGAAAGAATTGTGCCCAGGCCTGGAAGGTGTCCAGTCTGAGAAAAACTTACCGAAGCATCTCTGAGAGTGTATTCAATTTGATTAGGCATAGATTTGCGCATTTTATTTTATTCTGCTTGGTGACTTACTTTGTTCTGTCTGTTACTACTCTGAACCACTTAAATCCTACTCTCTGTATTTAATAAAATCACTTTTTATTTAGTAATTTACTCAGAGTATGTATTAATACCTGAGGGAGCAAACAACTGTGCATATCTCTCTATCAGTGTTATAGAGGGCGAACAATTTATGAGTTTGCCCTGCATAAGCTTTATGCTGGGTAAAACGAATTTATCTGGGTTTAGACCCCATTGGGAATTGGGCATCTGAGTGCTAAAGACAAGCACACTACTGTGAACTGTTTTCAGGTAAACTTGCAGCTTTGAGACAAGTGATTCAGACCCTGGATCTGTGTCTGGAGCCAGATGGGAGTGTCGGGCTCAGCAAGACAGGGTGCTGGAGTCCTGAGCTGGCAGGGAAAACAGAAGCAGGGGTAGTCTTTGCACATCGGGTGGCAGCTCCCAGGGGGGTTTCTGTGATCCAACCCATCACAGGCATAACTATGTTTCTCAGGGGTGTGAAAAATCCACACCCCTGAGCAACCCAGTTATACAAACCTAACCCCCAATGTAGATGGTACTATGTAAATAGGAGGGCTTTCCCCACCTCTCACAGAGATATATTAACTATAACAGGAGAATAAACCTCCTGTCAGCATCTTAGTGTCTTCACTGACACACTGCACTGCAGCTACACCACTTGCAGCATTTTAAGCATAGATCTGCCCTTAGTTAGGCAAAGCCCACGCCCACATAGAAACACCTGTCCCCACCCTCTTTCACTGAGGTTTGGCATCTCTACCCCCTGCTTAGTGAGTGCAGGTGAGTGGAGGGTGACCCCCCCCCCCAATCAGGACAAGCTAAGCACAGTCCTGCTGCCCTTTACTCATACAATAAAGGATAACATATCAATACCCCTGCATTCAAAGTGATTTGTACCCCAACACCAGCCAAAATGGATCATTTTGGCAGTACAGCCAAATACCTAGGCCAGGTAGGTGTTTATACAAATATGGGCTGATCCTGAAGTCTTTTCCCCCCAGCTCCTTACTAGCAGGGCCGGCTCCAGGGTTTTTGCGGCCCCAAGCAGCAAAAAAAAAAAAAAAAGCCGCGATTGCGATCAGCTCTACTGTCGCCGCTTCAGTCTTCGGCAGCAATTCGGCGGCTGGTTCTTCGCTCCGAGAGGGAGTGAGGGACCCGCCGCTGAATTGCCGACTATGAGCCGGACGTGCTGCCCTCTCCGTTGGCCGCCCCAAGCACCTGCTTGCTGGGCTGGTGCCTGGAGCCGGCCCTGCTTACTAGATGTCGGGGGAAAGCACACTCAGACCCTGCTTACATTGATTTTGAGTCTCATTACAATGATCTGTAACCCACTAACTCTCCTTTGTCCTATGAGTGCAGAGGTGTTAATTGCCCACTTCATTCTGAATAGTTTCTTGCAACATGTGTTAACTATTTATGCTGAATAGGCTGTTCCACCTTGTATTTTGCTGTGACACTGTGATTATCTTTCCCAGACTTGAAGAACAGGTCTATGAAGCTCAAAAGCTCGTGTCTTTCATCAACAAAGGTTGGTCCAATAAAAGATATTACCTCATCCACTTTATCTTTCACAATACTGTTTCCCAAATATATTGTGAGCCCAGACTACTATCTCATAAATACTTACACTGCTTCTAATTGGGCAAAAGACTAAGTGCAGGTAGGTCCTTCCTGGAATATCATTGCTTAATTTGCCCAATAATAAACTGCTTAGGTTATCAGCCTAACTCACATCTATTTTTCAAAACACAGTATAGGAAGTTAAAGCAAGATGAAGTTTAAAATGCAGATTTCCTGGTTTGTTATAGATTTGTTATAGATGGTCATAGGGATAAACAAACATGGTTTGTTTAAAAGGGCTGGTCTACACTGGGGGCGGGGATCGATCTAAGATACGCAACTTCAGCTACGTGAATAGCGTAGTTTTAGTCGAAGTATCTTAGATTGATTTACCTGGGGTCCACAGGGCGCGGGATCGACGGCCACGGCTCCCCCGTCGACTCCGCTACCGCCGCTTGCTCCGGTGGAGTTCCGGAATCGACGGGGAGTGCATTCGGGGATCTATATATCGCATCTTAACGAGAAGCGATATATCGATCCCCGATAAATCGATTGCTACCCGCCGATACGGTGGGTAGCCTGGACATACCCTAAGAGACAAAAGCCTACAAGTACATCAAAAACATTGTAGCAGGGATAAGGAAGAGACAAGAGAGAACATAGGTAGGAAATCAATTCAGTATCTTAGACCAGTGGCTCTCAACCTTTCCAGATTACTGTACCCATTTCTTGAGTCTGATTTGTCTCGCATACCCCCAAGTTTAAAACTACTTAAAAACTACTTGCTTACAAAATCAGACATAAAATACAAAAGTGTCACCGCCACTATAACTGAAAAATTGCAGACTTTCTCATTTTTACCATATAATTATAAAATAAATCAACAGGAATATAAAAATACTATATTTCTGTGTATAGTATATAGAGCAGTATATAAAAAGTCATTGTCTGTATGAAATTTTAGTGTGTATTGACTTTGCTAGTGGTTCTTATGTAGCCTTGTAAAACTAGGCAAATATCTAAAAGAGTTGATGTACCCTCTGGAAGACCTCTGAGTACCCTCAGAGGTACATATACCCCTAGTTGAGAACCACTCTCTTAGATGTCTATATAGTAATGCGGAAAGTATGGGGAATAAGCAGGAAGAAGTAGAAATGTTAGTAATAAACACAACTGTGACCTGGTTGGCATCAAAGAAACTTGGTGGGATAATATATATGACTGAAATATTGGTATAGAAGGGTACAGCTTGCTCAAGAGGCAGGGAAAAAAGGGAGGAGGTGTTGCCTTATACATCAAAGATGTATACACTTGGACTGAGGCTAAAATAGAAATAGGAGACAGACTGTTGAAAGTCTCTGGGTCAGGATAAGAGGGGTAAAAACAAGGGTGATGTCATGGTAGGGGTCTACTGCAGACCACCTAACCAGGAAGAAGAGGTGGATGAGGCTTTTTTAAACAAGTAACAAAATCATCCAAAGCACAGGACTTCGTGGTGATAGGGGACTTCAACTACCCAGACATCTGTTGGGAAAATAACTCAGTAAGGCACAGATTATACAACAGGTTCTTGGAATGTATTGGAGACATTTTTTTATTTCAGAAGGTGGAGAAAGCTACTAGGGGAGAGGCAGTTCTAGATTTGATTTTGACAAATATGGAGGAATTGGTTGAGAATTTGAAAGTGGAAGACAACTTGGGTGAAAGTGATCATGAAATGGTAGAGTTCATGATTCTAAGGAATGGTAGGAGGGAAAACAGCACAATAAAGATAATGGATTCCAAGAAGTCAGACTTTAGCAAACTCAGGGAGTTGGTAGGTAAAATCGTATGGGAAGCAAGTCTAAGTTCAAGAGAGTTGGCAGTTTTTCAAAAAGACATTATTATGGGCACAAGAGCAAACTCTCCCATTACATAGGAGAGATAGGCAGTATGGTAAGCAACCACCCTGGCTTAACCAGGAGATCTTCAATAATCTGAAACTCAAAAAAAGAGTCCTACAAAAAATGGAAACTAGGTCAAATTACAAAGTATGAATTTAAACAAATAACACAAGTCTGTAGGGACAAATTTAGAAAAGCCAAGGCACAAAATGAGATTAATCTAGCTAGAGACATAAAGGGTAAAAAGAAAATATTCTACAAATACATTAGAAGCAAGAGGAAGACCAAGGACAGGAGAGGCTGTTACTCAATGAGAGTGGGGGGAAAACAATAACAGTAAATGTGGAAATGGCAGAAGTGCTAAATGACTTTTTTGTTTCAGTTTTCACCAAAAAGTTTAGTAGCAATTGGACATCTAAGATAGTAAATGCCAGTGAAAATGAGGTAGCATCAGAGGCTAAAATAGGAAAAAACAAGTTCAAAATTACTTAGATAAGTTACAGAGTAGCAGCCGTGTTAGTCTGTATCCGTGTTAGTCTCTAAGGTGCCACAAGTACTCCTGTTCTTTTTAGATAT
Source organism: Chrysemys picta bellii (assembly GCF_011386835.1). Classification (NCBI taxonomy): domain Eukaryota; kingdom Metazoa; phylum Chordata; order Testudines; family Emydidae; genus Chrysemys; species Chrysemys picta. Next base: position 134,065,800 of record NC_088791.1, read on the forward strand.
GTTAGATGTCTTCACATCACCAGGGCCTGATTAAATACATCCTAGAATATTCAAGGAACTGACAGAGGAGATATCTGAGCCATTAGCAATTATCTTCCAAAAATCATGGAAGATGGGAGAGATTCCAGAGGACTGGGAAAGGGCTAATACAGTGCCAATCTATAAAAAGGCAAATAAGGACAACCCGGGGTTTTACATACCAGTCAGTTTAACTTCTGTACCTGGAAAGATAATGGAGCAAATAATTACGCAATCAATTTGCAAACACCTAGACTATAATAAGGTAATAAGTAACAGTCATCATGGATTTGTCAAGAACAAATCACGTCAAACCAACCGAATAGCTTTCTTTGACAGCGTAGCAAACTTTGTGGATATGGGGAAGCAATAGATGTGATTTAGCTTGACTTTAGTAAGGCTTCTGATACGGTCTCCCATAAATATCTCATAAACAAACTGGGGAAATACAATCTAGATGGAGCTACTATATGGTAGGTGCATAAGTGGTTGGAAAACCATTCCCAGAGAATAGTTATCAGTGGTTCACAGTCAAGCTGGAAGGGCATATCAAGTGGGGACCTGCAAGGATCAGTTCTGGGTCCAGTTCTGTTCAATATCTTCATCAATTATTTAGATAATGGCATAGAGAGTGCATTTATAAAGTTTGCAGACGACACCAAGCTGGGAGGAATTGCAAGTGCTTTGGAGGATAAGATTAAAATTCAAAATGATTTGGACAAACTAGAGAAATGGTCAGAAGTAAATAGGATGATATTCAATAAGGACAAATGCAAAGTACTCCAGTTAGGAAGGAACAACCAGTTGCACACATACAAAATAGGAAATGACTGATTTGGAAGCAGTACTATGAAAAGGGATCTGGGGATCATAGTGGATCACAAGCTAAATATGAATCAACAGTGTAACACCGTTGGAAAAAAAGCAAACATCATTCTGGGATGTATTAGCAGGAGCATAATAAAAGACCCAAGAAGTAATTATTCCCCTCTACTCCGCACTGATTAGGTCTCAACTGGAGTATTGTGTCCAGTTCTGGATGCCATATTTCAGGAAAGATGTGGACAAATTGGAGAAAGTCCAGAGAAGAACAACAAAATGATAAAAGGTCTAGAAAACATGACCTATGAGGGAAGACTGAAAAAAAATGGGTTTGTTCAGTCTGGAGAAGAGAAGACTGAGTGGGGACATGATAACAGTTTTGAAGTACATAAAAGGTTGTTACAAGGAGAAGGGAGAAAAATTGTCCTTCTTAATCTCTGAGGATAGGAGAAGAAGCACTGGGTTTAAATTGCAGCAAGGACAGTTTAGGTTAGACATTAGGAAAAAATTCCTGATTGTCAGGGTAGTTAAGCACTGAACCAAATTGCATAGGGAGATTGCAGACTCTCCGTTATTAGAGATTTTTAAGAACAGGTTAGACAAACATTTGTCAGGAGTGGTCTAGATAATACTTAGGCCTGCCTTGAGTGCAGGGGACTAGACTAGAAGACCTCTCAAGGTCTCTTCCAGTCCTATGATTCTGTGGTTTTATGGCTAATGAGGAGTGATCTTCCTAACATTTGCTTATCTCTGCAGTGACAGAAAGCAGAAGCCTGTTGGAATTCCCTTCATTAGCTTGAATATTTGATATAATTAAGCAAATAGAGCTATACTTCTTAGGTACTTTTCAAGAAGCACCATCTGTATGTAAATAATGATAAATATATCCTCAACTTCAGTAGAGGCACAGGCAGGTTTAATGACCCATTAATAAAATTTATCATCAATTTTTGTATTAATACTGTATTGAGGTATCTCCCTACACCTGGCCACCAGAGCCTTTCCAGACTATGAAGACCAATTGCAGGATAATCTGGCTTCAGGGGCATACAGCTGTGCCATCTCCATGCTGAAAGTATTCAAAATGGTACTAGTGGGATTAAGCAAGAGGAACCAGGCTAGTTTGACCCCTGTTTCCACAGGGAAATGGTAGTTGCCTGCTTGGTAGATTCATCATAGCAGTGACTAGAGTTGAGTTGCTGGAAATCTTTGAAAAAATAATTTTTTAAACATTTGTGTTTATGAAAATGTGGAAAATGTTGACCAGTTCTAACTGCTAATGAATACAATTCTAGGATTCACAAAGGTACAAGAGGTTAACTTCTTCCTTCAGTTACACTAGGGCAATTCTCTTTGATATAAGTGGGAATAGTTTGCCTGACTTGATGGCAGGAATGAACCCTTTTCCTTTGTGTCAAGGAGTGAAAAATGTCAGTCTTCTGTTTGATTTAACTTGTAAAGCTGGACATATATTTCAATTTTCAATCAGCTGTGGCCATTCTGTACATGACCAGATCTCCTGTGAAACTAGGGAAACCGTTTTACAGTATTTTAAAGAAAATGCATTCAGTCTGCAGTAAAAGCATTCTTTGATCTTTATGAAGAGTTTGAGGACAGATCCCATTAGAAAAATATCATGTGTAAACATCTATATAAAGAGATAGCAAAGTAATCAATATTAGACCATTCACATTTGTTGAGGAAGCTTAGTGTTTTCTGGGAAATGTTTACAAAATCCTATTACAACCTGTACTCACATATTCTAGCACTAAATGGCATGTGAATATGGGTTGCAAAATCTGGTCAATAAGTAAATGACTGTTTAGAAATTCATGGGTGTCTAAATCTGGGTTGTTTATTGAAGTATAGATTCATAAGATGAGTAGTTACACAATCACTGAAACACAAACTTTATTGAAAACAGAACCTATACAAAAAGGTTGGTCACTAAAATATAGTGGAGCATTACAATAATGAATTTAGGGTAGTCATATTCAATGATTAATTTGTAATGAAAGAGGTGCTGGGGGGCTCAAAGAATTCTGTGCTGGGGCTCAAGCAATTTTTTTACATTCATAACCGATGCGGCAAGCCCAGAGGTGCCAAGGCTAAGAGCTGCCAAGCTGAGAGGCGCGGGAGTTCAGACCTGGCAAGCCCTGACACAAGTTAAGCACTGGGCATATTAAAATGCAGAGATATACAACAAAATGCTATGTTTGTATCTATGGTTGTAAACAAAATGGTAAGATATTGTATTATTTAAGCAATAGCAAGTAATTGAAGGCAATGAATAGACACAAGGGGACAGAACTGAGATTCAGCTGAGTTCAGGAGGATGCAGCTACAGTAACAAAAATAGTTTTTATACCATAGTCATCACCGTAGCATCTGAGCTACTTTGAGTAGTGCACTGAGTGCATACTGACACCACATCTGTTTACACACTGTCTACTTTGTTTGTCTTTGCTCATGGTTCTTCTTCAGGAAGACTTCTGTCTTTCCCTCTACTGAATGTGAATGAATCTCTCTTACCTCCCTTAACCAAGCTGGCCACCACCATTCTCACTCATGCTGACTTTAGAGTGTGGGTTACACGGACTGGTAACAGCTTTTCTGCTCCCCGTGATCATTCTCAGTTCATATAACCCCTAGTTAATGCAGTGTATGTGCTGTTCAGACTATGTTGCAAGCTTCAACATCCCAGGAAGTAGGATAAGCTAGGACAAGCCCCACAGCACAGATCAGACATGTTAGGGAGGTATTGCTAGCTGCTATGGGGCTGGCCTACACATAATTTAAGCACTGATCAACTAAACTATGGAGGTGCAGCTCTTCTGGTTGATAATCTCAAGGCCTGGTGAGAAGAGAGAAGATAGATTTTAGGAAGATGGGTCCCATCAACAGCCCCTGCACAGCTGGGGAACACTAACTGTTCAAACCCTTCAGTGACATGCTGTACATTACCCCCTGTCACCTCCATCACAAACCTCACACTGAGGCTCTCCCAACACCAAGCTGGTTCCACACTGACAAGTAGCAGCCTCGGCTGGCAATCTTCCACATGGTAATTGCCATGCTGAGGGGCCCCCTGAGCCTCCTGCACTGGTATACTGTAGTGTTATGGTCAGCTCAGCACACAGACTCAGCAAAGTGCCCTTCAGCATCCTGAAGTCTCTGCTGGTCATCTCAGGCCTGAATAACTGCCTGGTCCCACCATTTTGTGCTCAAAAGGCCCCCAAAGCCATGATGTGTCGAGTGGAGGTCATCAAATACACAGACTATACAGACCTGTGCATGGAACCCATCATCTGGTCCTCCATCATTCCAACTCCTGTAACAATCCTGCTGGGTCTAGTGGGCTGCTGCGGATGCCTCATTGAGGCCTCTCCAGTACAACAGGATCTGCTTTTCACAGTTAGTAAGGGACTGGAGCCCAGTGTTCATATGTGCCACCATGCTTAAAGTGTTCAAAATGGCACCAGGGCACAAATGAGATTAAGCAAGAGGAACCAAGCTAGTTGGTTCCCACAACTCCCTTGGCCATTTGAGAGGTATCCCATTACCTGCTATAAAAATTGTCCAGAATGCAGCAAGCCTAGAAGCAGTGCAAGGCATCCTGGGAGATCGACCTAGACTGCATACTGCTGTGTGAACACATGCTTTCTAATGTGACAGGGGCTACACCAATGCAAGCACTACAGTGTGAACATACACAGTGTATCTAAACAGGTATAATTAGACTGATTTAAGCTACAACTGTGCAAATTTTAAGTACAGACATGACACCAGTCAGTGGTCTAAGCACTAAAAAAAGAAAATGTCATTTTTGAGCCTTAAGCATTTGCCACAGATTTGCTGTCGTGGATAGCACCTCTCTTTAGTTTTGTTTACTCCAGCCATGCCGGGTTCCCTGAATATTTCCTCATGTCTTTGGAAGATACACTGATTAATTTATACTTTGTGCAATAACTAGCACCACTTCTCCCAACTTTTTCCATAAAATCTGAGTCCTAGCCAAAAGGAAGTGTTTCAACACTAGCTTACTCAAGGGTGCTATTGGGTGTTTTTCCCTCTGTTTTCCCTATGCAGAAAGATCGTAAAACCAAGTCAACAAATGCAGGAAGTTCCATGTCTTTTGGGTGGCAGCAGAGTGGAGTGAGAAAGGCATGTGGGGAAGTATATAAACCAGTAGCGCTACACAGCAGCAATGAAACAGATCGCCCTGTGCTTCAGCTGTAAACCAGGTATGTGAGTTTTTTTCCCCTTGCTTAAACTTCAACAGCATGAATAGAATGAAAGAGTCTAACGCTCAGTGTCACAGATTCCAGTTTCATAAAACTCATTTTAATCTAAACTATGTTTGTGACCCCAGCCTGAAATTCAATTGTGTGTTCCCTGGTTTTACTGAAGTTAGAGGTTTTTTCTAACAATTCTGTAGAGCACAAATTCACAAGTATGTTATTTAGCACCCACAGGATGCTTGGTGCTGTACAGTGTATATTAGTAGATGAAGACTAATGCCAGGTTTTTAAAAGGTATTTAAGCACCTAAATATGCAGATAGTCACCTAGTATGATACCTGTTCTTTAGGCACCTAAATCCCTTTAAGAAATCTAGTCCATAGTCTCTGTTCCAAGGAGTTTTACAGACAAAACAGTTCAGGACACAAAGGCTAACATTTAAAGTATATGGCCTTAAAGTTAGGTAACTAACTAAATGTGGCCCATTTTCAGAGATGTTGAGCCACTCCAACTAATGGAGAATTCAGTAAGTGCTGTGCTCTGGGTGCTCAGCACCTCAGAAACTCAGCCCACATGTATAAAAGTGCATTAATATGGACTTGGCCATCTAAATTTAGATCTCTGTGTTTTAAAATATAGGCCCTTATGCACAGGCTGAGGAAATGAAGATCCACTGTGAGCGCCATTCATATTGTATGTAAGGGCTTACTGGGGTAAGTCGACCTAAGTTACGCTACTCCAGCTATGTGAATAATGTAACTGGAGTCGACATAGCTTAGGTCGACTTACTGTGGTGCCTTCACTGTGCAGCGTCGACAGGAGATGCTTTCCAGTCAACTTCCCGTACTCTTCTCAGAGAGGTGGAATACTGGGGTCAGCTGGAGAGTGCACTGCCATCAATTTCGCGGGTCCTCAGACTCACTAAATCAATCAATACCAGATCTTTCCTACAGGCATTTCCGTGGTTTCTTTCCCACTGAAAGAAAAACTCCCACCTACCTGTCTCCTGAGTCTCCTCTCCCTAGTGCTCTACAGTCCTTTCTTTATAGGAACCACCCAGTTTGGTTCTACCCAGAAGGATCCACTCCAGAATTGTCTGTCTCCCCTCCATAGGCTTGCCAACCCTCCAGGATTGGCCTGGAGTCTCTAGGAATTAAAGATTAATCTTTAATTAAAGATTATGTCATGTGATGAAATCACCAGGAATACATCCAACCAAAATTGGCAACTGTACCCCTCCAGGTGGTACAGAATGGGCTAGTTGGACTCCTCGGCTCCCCTTAAACCATCACTTGTAATGTGGAGTTTATAAATCCCATCACAGCTTAATGTGGTCTGATGCGGCTCACCACTGTGAGCGAGTATCTCAGGGCAGACTGTCAGAAAACAAGGGCAGACACCCCAAACTGGTTGTATGTTCTATACTTAGTTTTCACCAAGCCAGTGACAAATGTGAACTCCTGGATCACTATACCAGTCTTACCATGGCGTCACAGACAGTCCCCTCAGACTCTCCAGCCTATCTTGCCACCCAGACAAACTGAACTTTGTGATAAAAGGTCACTCAAACCAAAAATCACATCACATTTAGGTTGCTCTCAGTCCCAAGAGGCCAGTCATTTACCCCGGATCAGCTGGTACTCTAGATCTTACAGCAAAGACAATGCTGGCAGCCAATTTCTATAGTAAAATAACTATAGGTTTATTTGCTAAGAAAAAATAATGAGAGTTATTGAGAGGTTAAAGGAGGTAAAATATAATAATGGGTGAGTCAAAGTCTGTAAGTCCAAAATGGTAGCAGAGATGTAGTAATCTGCCAATTTCCCAAAAGTCTTTTCAGGGCTGCCCAGAATAACTCCGGGGATCTCCATCTTCTTATTCAGTTATTCTACCCTGTTATAATCCGAACAGTCCAGAGATGATGGATTTCTTCCTTAATCCATATTTATAGCTTTTCCACACAGAAAGCAAGTGGTTAGTGTCTTTACCCACATGGGTTTTTTTCTTTGATGACTGATAGTGAGGAATGCACTTAGAGTCCTTGACCTCGATCATCACACACAATGACCACTTACTTTGAAATAAGCATTTTCTGTTAAAGTTCTTAAGCCCTTCATTAGCATTTCACAAGATTTCTTTGATGGGTAATTTAGTTACAGGGATATACATAATGTACATGCCTGCCACTACATTATAATAGGAATAGATAAGTGAAAACAAAACAGTTAATATCTCCTTTGATCTCTATTAACACACAAGTGAATTGGCCTGAATGTATGCTAATACATTTAACTCCTTTGATATTCACACAAAAGTGAATTGGCCTATGGCTCTGGCCTTAGCTGGTCTGTCAGCATCAGACCCCCAATGCAAACCTGGTATAGAAAAGGGTGTCACTGATGCACCTGAATAGACCTTAGGGTTCCCCCATTCTTGATAAGGCATCATCAGCCATTATATTCTCCTTTCCTTTGATGCAAATTATATCCATGTCAAATTGCTGTAGGGCTAGTCTCCAACAAAATAAATGAGAATTGGTTCCCTTAGCTTGGTGCAGCCATGTCAAAAGGGCATGATCGGTTAAAGCAATAAATTTTTTGTTTCACAATTAGGATTTAAGTTGCTTAACAACCCAGATAGTGGCATAACACTCTTTCTCAATGACAGCATAATTTTGTTCAGGGGGCGGGGTCAGCTTTTTGCTTAAGTAGGCAACGGGGTGCTTCTTACCCCCCACTCCATCTTGTATCAGTTCTGTGTCCAACCCAATGTTAGAAGCATCAGTGCACAGCACAAATGGTTTGCTGAAATCAGGGCTGACCAAAACAGACTCCTTAGACAAAGTTTCTGTTATGTTCTGGAAGCCTCTCTGACAGACCTCTGTCCATACCACCCCAGTCTGGCTTCCCTTATTTTGTAAGGTCTGTTATGGGGCCACAATGTAAGTAAATCCCTTTACATACCTACGGGTAATAGTTGGCCAGACCTATAAAGGATCTGACCTGCTTTCTTGTTCTAGAGCCAGGCCAGCTTCTAATGGCCTTTATCTTTAAAGGGTCAGAGTGAATCAACCCACTGCCCACCTTGTGGCCTATGTAGCATACTGCTGCAGTTCCCATCTTGCATTTGGAGACCTTGATAGTGAGGTTGGTGTCTCTTAGCCTTTGTAACACAATTCCCTCATTATTTAAGTGGTCTTGCCAGGAGCTACTAAAAATAGCCAAGTCATCTATAAAGGCTCTGGCAAATGTTTGTAACCCCCGCCATTTCAGGCATGCTTTCCACCTCCTCCTGAATTTGCTTCTGCATTTCCCTGTTAGCCCAGTATGCTCTGCTTGGAACTGGGCGAGGCCCCAAGTTTTGAATGGAGTCCACAATCTTTCAGTTAGACCTGGCTGGTTGGAAAATACCGGTTTGTGATAAAAAACCTGTTAAAAAGGCCAGAATTTCCTGCTTTGGGTTTGGACTTAAACCATTCCCAAACGCAATGCTTTCTAGAGGAGTTTATTCCCTGCTTTCTTTGACTAAATCAATTAAAGTCGCAGAAAGCATTTCCAGATCAGTACAATAGATCATTTTTACTGCTATCTCCTTTTCATGGTAAGCTTTAAATCTATTGATATGCATTGTTTGCATGCTCCTCTGCCATTGGGCTTCCTTACATCATACGTGACTTTATTCACTCTTTGAATCACCTCAAAAGATCCTTCCCAATAAACCTGCATTTTCTTTTTCCTCATGGGAATTAATATTCGCACCAAATCACCAATATCAAATGACCTTTCTTCACTATGTCGATCATACTAAACTTTGAGTTTCCTGACTTTTCTTAAGGTTCTGTTGCACTAAATCCATCATAACCTGCAAATTCTCCTTAAAATGAGTGACATACTCCCCTACTGGCTGTCCTGTTTCCTCAATACTGCCTTCCCAAGAGCCTCAAATCATATCTAAGGGTCCCCTCACCTGCCTCCCACACAGGAGATCAAAGGGGGCAAAGCCAGTAGACTCTTGGGATACACTTCTGTACGCATATAGAAGAAAAGGCAGCAAAAAGTCTCAGTTGTTTTCATGCCTGGTGTCATACATTCTCAGTCCCATTTAAAGTTCCATTAAATCTTTCCAATTCAAGGTGGACTTTCACTAGAGGAACAGTCACAGAAAAATCAGCCAAAGCTAAAATATTTAGATTTTTGCCAGGAGCTCTGTCCTCTGCTCTTACCACACTTTGTTTAACCTAACTGAGACTTGTGATGCCACGTCCCTCCATCCTGTACACTCAATGCCATTCACTCTTGCACTCTTAATAAATTCTTCACTACCTTCCCAAGACTCAGTTCTAATATAGTTTATGAGGCTATTCTCCTCCACTACAATCAAGGGGGTAGCATTGGTGGTAGCATTGGTGGGGGTTGTGGGTGCAGATTCTGGGGGCAACTTTAAGATTTGGGCAAGTTTTATATGGCCAGGAGCCCCAGAGTGATGGCAGATTGCCTGTTTTCTCTTAGTGTAAGAGATTTTAATATCTGGGCTCCCTTGAGGTTTTTTAACAAAGTTGGGGTTAGGTTTATTCCTAGACCCACTCATCCCCTTTGACCTGGGGAGCAGAGGGATTACCCTTCCCCTGAAAGTTTACATCCCTCCTCAGCCCTTGACTCAATATACTCATCAGCAATTTCTGTTGCATTCTAAACTGTGGATTTTTTTTGTCACAGATGGCCATTTTTACTTCATCAGTGGGTCTCCATAATAATTGCTCTTGTGCCATTAAATCAAACAGCTTGTCATAGCGACCTTCAGACCCTGCCAACTATCCATTTTTTCACAAAACTACGCATCATATACACATATTCCACATGAGTGATATTGTCAGACATGTTAAGATTTCTATACTTCAGTCGATAGGACTCAGGAGTGATCTTAAATCTTTTCAATATGGTTACTTTAAAGTTCTTATACATCATAGCATCACTAACCTCCATTTCATTAAAAACTTGTCCGGCTTTTCCAGTCAACTTGTTTAAGAGGATAGGCATCCATTTATCCTCTGGAATCTTATGGATTTGTCACAGTCTCTCAAAGGTGGACCGGAATTTTTCAATGCGGTCACTCTCATGATAAATTGGACAGGCTTTCTCCCATTCCTTGCTGTTCAGAGGGAATGTTGCCACAGTCTGAGGCTGCTCCTTTTGCTTCCCCAGGAATGGGAGCTTCTTGCTCAGCTGTTACCTGCTCCATGCGTCTTTGGTGGGCGCTCTCCTCAACTTCCTCAATTTCTTTCTTCTCCTCGATTTGGTGTTCCACCATTTCTTTTTCATGCTCACGTGCTTGTTCAGCTTTCAGGAGTCACAGGCGGGCCAGTTCCGCTGCAGCAGGGGAGTCTTTTGATGCCTAGTCATGGATTATGAGCAAAGCTCTCAGTTCCTGATATGAGTTTTTCTTCTTAAAATATAACCCCCTTTGTGAGCAAAACTCCTCAAGGTCTTTTCTCCCAAGACCCTCATATGACTGTGATTCATTCATTTTGACTAATCTTTAACCCTTAAAACTCTCAATATCAAATTTAAATTTTCATCTTTAAGCCCAATTGATTCGTAGCATGTGAATTCTGTGCCATGTGAATTGGCCTACGGCTCTGGCCTGAGCTGCTCTGTCAGCATCACAACAAGGAGATTAAAAAGAGGCTGAATAACTACAGGGGAAGTTTAGAGAATGCCTGTGGTTTTATTATGAGGGCCTTTTTCTGCAAACCTTTGCTCAGCTCAGCATCCCTAATTGGCAGAAGCAGTTCTACTAGTCTAGACTAAACATTTTCATCATTTTCCAAATTGAGCATTTCCTCTAGTGTGACTGTGATACCCTGTACTGCATGCTCTCCACTTTTGTATGGTTATGATATATTTTGTGCAAAGTATGTCTTGTGAGGTATCATTTGAAAACTCAGAATCTGCTGAATATTATTATTTTGTTGAAATGTGTGTAACACGGCATGTAAAAGTATGACAATTGGTTATATGATTGTTACTAAAACATGTTGTGGTTCTGGGTAATGCCCACAAACCCACTTTTCAGAGACAAAGACACACTGGCAACCCCAGACAACAAAGTCAGATGAGCTATCACATACTTAACCGGCCAGCTGCCAGCAGGGGAGAAGGTATAAACCAGACATTTATATTGCATCCCAAAGACAGTTCGAATCTCACGTACAGGGGACTTTTTGTCTACACGCCAGTGGGGGGCCATCCTCAAAGAGAGGAGGGTATAAAAATAAGGGACAGTGACCTCCATGTCATCCCTCTCCTCCATCTCTCTGCTCACGGCATCAAGGAATATCTGAAGAACATTCAACTGGGTGTAGATGCCTGTATGAAAAGAAATCTAGTCTGTGAAGTGTTGCAGCTTATGGTGAGAGAGACATTTTGCTTTTAAGTTCAATTAGGTGTTAGCTTGTGGTTTTATCTATTTTTCATGTAACCAATTCTGACTTTTATGCCTTACCACTTATAATCACTTAAAATCTATCTTTCTCTAATTAATAAACAAGTTTTATTGTTTTATCTAAACCAGTTTGATTGAAGTGTTTGGGAAATCTCTACTTAGGTCAACAAGTCTGGTGCATGCTCATTACCCAGTGTTGGAATGATGGACTATCTATGAGCTTACACTGTCCAGGAAAGTACTGAACAGTGTAAGACACACATTTCTGGGGCAGCAAGGCTGGGACAGGGGATATACTGGTCTTACCCGATATGTAATTCATGGATGGCTGGGCATAGCATTCATGTACTCAGCTGGGGGTGACTTTAAATACTGGTGACCGTGAGTGAGAAGAACTTGAAGTGGTTGCTGTTCAACAGCAGAGCAAAGTAAAAGGCATCCCAGGCTGGAGAGCTAAGAGGACACAGCAGTCCATCAGTCCAGACTGCACCCTGGGGAATGTGAACAGTGACTATAGTCCTTTTGCAGACTTTACACATCCTGTGTCCAAATACAAGAGTGCTTCATCATGAGTAGATTGTGCAAACATTAAGGCAATGTATCCTAGGGTCCCCCTATGTTTAACAACCACCATGACTGAATTGCATTGGCTCAGTTGTGTTATTCTGTGTGACAGTCTCTGGTGGACTAATGCAACAGTACCCTGTGAACTGCAAGAATGACATCTAGTCACATACTGAACTACCAATGTGCTGGAGAGGAAGCCTTCATATCACATGTACTATCCTAAAAATACAAGCCAAATATTAACTAAAGCATAGGATGCTTAGCAGAACTTTCCCCCATCACTCTTTGTTATGTCCCATTACAATCCCTAAAAAATTCGCTCTAACTCCATGGTGTTTACATATTCAGTTGTGTAAAGACTGTTACCATGTTCCCCACCCAGCCCTTTGTCATCACTAACCCCAGCTCTGTGTACTTAGCTCTTTTGAGCTTTCCTCACTGGTCAGTCCCTCATCCCCTGAGGCTTCTCTGAATTGCCACTACTGACTCGGATATCTTTCCAGATCAGAGGTGAACACAGGGTTCCAAAATGGCAGGCCAGAGCTGTCTAGTAAGGGAGTCCCACCTCCCTGCTCTGAGATGTGCTGACTCTCCACATGCAGCCCACTAATTACACTGCCTTTTAAAAAAAAATGTGCTGCCATCTCCTAACGCCAGCTCCCCAGACTGACTGCTCGCTCTCATCCCCAGGTGTCTGTTTAAAGCCTTTCTACACAAAATGAGGAACCTGACTGTGTGTGTGCTCGCCCTAGCGCTGATGGCACAAGGTGAGTCCCCTGCTTATAAAGCCTCAGTTGCTTCTCACCATCCTTCATGTTTTCTAATTGACCCTTTTGTTCAATAAGAAACCTTAGAAGGGAAAAGTTAGACAAAGGTAGTTCTACACCTTACAGCAGGGTGTAGGGTACAGACGCTGTACGCCCAGCTAGGACAGCTATAAACAGCAGTGCAGGCAGTGAGACTCTGCTTATGTGAGTACAGTGCTCTACACACCTGAACCCTAGGGTGTGTACACTGCACAGCTCTCTCCTCGCCCAAGCCGTGCCTCCCTCATCTGCACTGCCATTTTTAGACATTATTGTCCCACTGCCTCCCGCCTGTGGAGCTTTTCTCTGCTGCATGGAAAGACTCTGCTGGTGGGAAAAGGCTCTGGTGGGCACCTTTCCCCACTGCCTCCCCCTGCCAGAGCTTTCACTGCTGTGTGCAGCTACACACCACAGTGGGGGTGCACCCTACCTTATGCAGCTTGTTACTATGCTATGCATACCCCACATGTTACCACAAGTTCAGACAAGTGTAGACAAGATCGGACACAGATCCACCCTTCTCTTGCCACCAACGCTGCATGTTTCCATAGCTAGAGATCTATCTATGCTACTTAATATCACCCCATTTCCATAGTATCCTATCACCTCACAATCCTTGATGTTTTTACCTTCACAATACCCCTAAGAGGCAGGGCAGTGCTATTATCCCCATTGTACAGATGGGGAACTGAGGCACAGAGTCGCTAAATGACTTACCTAAAATCACACAGGAAGTCTATTGCGGGCCAGAGAAATGAACCCAAGTCTCACAAGTTCCAAGCTAGTACCCTACTGCAGGGCCAATCTTCTGTTCTATCTCCCCTGCCCCCACAAAGAAAAATTGGTGGGAAGGCCTTGCATTTCAATCACTCCTGAGTGGAAGAAGGGACCTTGGCCTTCGTCCTGTTGAACCTCTGTGTTTTGTCTCCTGCCTCCTTTAGCCGTTGTGTCTCTGGAGTGTTATTACTGCCCTAATGGAGGAAGATGCTCCACCACTGAGAAATGTAGGATGAACCAGGATCAATGTATTACAATGTTCTTCCCTTCCACTGGTAAGTAGGATAGAGTCAGTGGAACAGGTTGGGGTCACATACATTTCAGATTATAGACTCATAGACTTTAAGGTCAGATGGGACCCTCTTGATCATCTAGTCTGATCTTCTATACATTGTAGGCCACAGAATCTCACTCACCCACTCCTGAAATAGACCCATAATCTCTGGCTGAGTTACTGAATTTCTCAAATCTTGGTTTAAAGACTTCAAGTTACAGAGAATTTACCATTTAAACTAGTTTAAACCTGCAAGTGACTCAGGCCCCATGTTGCAGAGGAAGGCAAAAAAATTCTCAAGGTTTCTGCCAATCTGACCCGGGGGAAAATCCTTCCTGAACCCAATTATGGTGAGCGGTTAGACCCTGAGCATGTGGCAAAGACCCATCAGCCAGACACCTGGGAAAGTATTATCTGTAGTAACTCAGAGCCCTCCCCATCTATGTCCTATCATCAGCCATTGGAGATATTTGCTGCTAGTCATCACAGGTCAGCTACATGCCATGGTAGGCAGTCCAATCATGCCATCCCCTCCATAAAGCTCAGTCTTGAAGCCAGTTAAGTTTATTGTACTCACTACTCCCCTTGTAAGGCTGTTCCAGAACTACACTCCTCTGATGGTTAGAATCCTTCATCTAATTTCAAGCCTAAACTTGTTGGCCAATTTATATCCATTTGTTCTTCTCCACATTGGCGCTTAACTTAAATAACTCCTCTCACTTCCTGGTATTTATCCTTCTGACGTATTTATAAAGAACAATCATATCTCTCCTCAGCATTCTTTTGGTTAGCCTAAACAAGCCAAGCTTTTTGTGTCTCCTCCCATAAAGTAGGTTTTCCATTCCTCAGATCATCCTAGTAACTCTTCTCTGCAGCTGCTCCAGTTTAAATTCATCTTTCTTAAACATGGGAGACCAGAACTGCACACATTATTCCAGATGAGGTCTCACCAGTGCCCTCTAATGGTACTAACATTTCCCTGTCTCTATTGGAAATACCTCTCCTAATGAATCCTAGGTCTACACAAGCCCTTTTTCACAGCCACATCACATTGGTGACTCATAGTCATCCTGTGATCAACCGATATACCCAGGTCTTTCTCCTCCTCTGTCATTTCCAACTGATAGTTCCCAGCTTATAGCAAAAATTCTTGTTGTTAGTCCCTAAATGCATGACCTTGCACTCTGCATTATTAAATTTCATCCCATTTTTATTACTCTGGGTTTCAAGGTCATCTGGACCTTCTTGTATGAGATTCCGGTCCTCCTCTTTATTGGCAATACCTCCCAACTTTTTGTCATCCGCAAATTTTATTAGCGCATTCCCACTTTTTG
This sequence comes from Chrysemys picta bellii, assembly GCF_011386835.1. NCBI lineage: Eukaryota > Metazoa > Chordata > Testudines > Emydidae > Chrysemys > Chrysemys picta. Next base: position 134,081,080 of record NC_088791.1, read on the forward strand.
TGCCAAGGTCATTAATAAAAATGTTAAATAAGATTGGTCCCAAGACCAATTCCTGAGGAACTCCACTAATAACTTTCTCCAACCTGACAGTTCACCTTTCAGTGTCACCTGTTGTAGTCTCCCCTTTAACCAGTTCCTTATCCACCTTTCAGTTCTCATATTAATCCCCATTTTCTCAATTTCATTAATAATTTCCCATGTGGAACTGTATCAAATGCCTTACTAAACTTCAGGTAGATTAGATCTAGTGCATTTCCTTTGTCTAAAAAATCAGTTATCTTCTCAAAGAAGGAGATCAGGTTGGTCTGGCATGACCTACGTTTTGAAAAATCATGTTGTATTTTATCCCAATTACTGTTCACCTCTATTTCTTTAACTACTTTCTCCTTCCAAATTTGTTCCAAAACCTTGCATACAATTGAGGTCAAACTAACAGGCTTATAGTTTCCTGGATCACATTTTTTCCCTTTCTAAAAAATAGGAACTATATTAGCAATTCTCCAGTCATAGGGTACAACCCATGAGTTAATGGATTCATTAAAAATTCTTGCTATTGGGTTTGCAATTTCATGTGCCAGTTTCTTTAATATTCTTGGATGGAGATTATCCGGGTCTGCCAATTTAGTCCCATCAAGCTGTTTGAGTTGGACTTCCACCTCAGATGTGGTAATTTCTGCCTCCATAACCTTGTTCTCATTAGCCACACTGCCACTACACCTAAGCTCTTCATTAGTCTCATTAAAAACTGAGACAAGAGACAAAGTATGTGTTTAGATGTTGGGCCATGTTTAGATCTTCACCCCATCCTCAGTGCTTAGCGATCCCACTTCTTCTTTCCTTGTTTTCTTACTAATATGGCTGCTGAACATTTTACTATTGGTTTTAATCCCCTTTGCAAGGTCCAACTCTACTTGGCTTTTAGCAGGTCTCACTTTATCACCGCACTTTCTGACCTCTGAGAGGGAGCTTTCCTTGCTGATCTCTCCCATCTTCCATGCTTTGTAAACTTTCTGCTTTCTCTTAATCACCTATCTGAGACCCTTGTTCATCCAGCTTGGTCTGCAATCCTTCCCAACAAATTTTTTACCCTTGCTTTGCATGCAGGCTTCAGATAGTTTCTGCAACTTTGACTTACAGTAATTTCAAGCCTCCATCTCATTCAGATCCTTGAGTTCTTCAGTCCAGTCCACTTCCCTAACTAATTCCCTTAATTTTTTGAAGTTTGCCCTTTTGAAATCAAGGATACTAGTGCAGATCTATTTTTGTTTATCCTTCCATTTAGTTTAAACTGAATTAGCCCATGATCACTTGAACCAAGATTGTCCTCTACAACCAGCTCTTCTATGAGGTCTTCACTACTAAAATGGCATCACCGCTTGTTGGTTCAGTGATTATTTGGTAAAGAAATCTGTCAGCTATCACATCCAGGAAAATCTTGGTTCTCCCATCTATATCTGGGAAGTTAAAGTCTCCCATAATCACACAATTCCCAGTAGTATTTTTTTCATTAATTACATTAAAGAGGTTTCTATCCATATCCAAATCAGATCCTGGTGGTCTGTAGCACACCCCAAGCACTATCCCAGGGAAACCTCTAGTAGCTTTCTTCCCCAAAGTGATTTTGGCCCAAACAGACTTTGACTTATCCATTCTATCACTCCTAATTTCTTTACAGTCTACCTCATTGTTAAAATAAAATGCTAGTACACCACCTTTGCCTTTATTTCTGTCTTTCCTGAACAGCACATACCCTTCAATACCTGTAACTCCAGTCATGACTACTATTCCACCATGTTTCTGTTATCCCTATAATATCTTGTTTCACTTCCTGCACCAGTAGTTCTAGTTCCTCCATTTTGTTACCCAGGCACCTTGCATTGGTGAACAAATATCTTAATTGTTGATGCTTTGCTTCGCCCACATTCCTCGCCCAACGGGGTACAATCATTCTACTGCCAGTATTGCCTACCTGACTGTTAGCTTCATTGGTATTGGCACTATCTTTCCTCTTAATGGCAATTCTCCTACTCACTGTGGTTCCCTTTTCCATTGCTGTATCCTTTCTTACTTGATTTTTCTCCTGCTCAATGACAGAATCAAGTGTGGAGATTACATGAGCATCTCCCAACCATCTTCCCCAAGTTCCTAGTTTAAAGCTTTTTTAATCAGTTCTTCCAACCTCCATCCCAAAAGTCTATTTCCCTCCCCACTTAAGTGGAGTCCATCCCATGAGAACAGTCCTCTGTCCATGAATGCCTCCCAGCGGTCAAACATCCCAAAACCCTCCTTATAGCACCACTGCTTGAGCCATCTGTTCATCATCATAATCTTGTCTCGCCTTCATTTTCCTTCTCTAGGGAAGGGAAAAATCCCACTAAAGATCACCTGAGCCTCCATTTCCTTAGGCATCTTCCCTAGCCTGTCATAGTCTCCCTTGATACATTCCAGCGTGAATCTAGCTCTATCATTTGTTCCCACATGAGGGGGAATCAGTGGAGTTTTTTCTGCTCCCGTTAAGATCCTCTTCAGTCTCAGGTCCACAGCCTGTGTCTTAGCTCCTGGCAGACAGCACACCCTTTCTGTTCTCCAGATCAACTCTGGTGACAGGCCTGTCTGTTCTTCTTAATAGGGAGTCCCAGTCACATAAACCGGCCTCTTCCTGGTCATGGTGTGAGTCTCTGGCCTTCCTCCTGTTCTTTCTGTCTGCAAGTCCTCTTGTCTTTTGTTCTCCCTTGCAATCTTCTGTGAGTCAGCCTGTATCCTCCTGGGGCTCTGCACTTTGGGTATCTACATTGACTCTTCCCCTCTTCTTACAGGTCCAGCCACTCTTCTCTTCTTCCTTGCCCTCCCTCCTTCAGTTACTGCCTGCTGTGCCCCTTCTTCATTGTCCAAGTCAACAAACCTGTTCCTGAGCTCTATTTCTCCTTTACTAGCCAGTCTTTTCCTCTGCCTGGTTCTCATAGTCATATGCTTCCACTGGCCACTTTCCTCATCCAGCAGTCTCCCCTCCGAGTTCTTCAGTCCAGCTTGCATCTGCACATTTTGATTTTTTCCTTTAGCCTCCTCTCTCCTTCCCTCCATCACCTGCTTGAATGCCCTTCGAAACTCAACCATAGTGTCCACCTGCATCTCCAAACCTCAGATCTTCTCTTCCATCAGCTCTATCAGGCATCACTTCATACAAACAAAGCTTTTTTCGGGTACTCTCCAGGATCATGTACATCACAGAGCTTCCACATCCAGTCATTTTCATTGTCTCTTCCATTCCTTCTATCGCCACCACTACTACTTCTGTATCCATCATAGTCTTCCCACCTAAACTCCTGTCAAGGAAAAATAAAAACAAAAAAACAAGACCAAAAACCCAAATACCAGAACAAAAACAAAACACCACATGCTCCCTTCCCCAAAGTCCCACTCAAACTCCCCTGTTTACAGCTCTGTTTGCTGGCTCCTGTGATATGAAGCTAAGTGTTCAGCAGCCATGATGGGTCAAGCCTAAGTCTTTGACCAAGTTCCCCAGCCATGGATGAGTGTGGGAAGGGCCTGAAGAGAATTAACATTGATCCAGCCCAACCCTGCCCATTGTACCCAGAAGGAAAGCTGCTGGATAACCGCTATGGTGCCACAAGAGGCAATTAGGTGTGAAGATGGGAAACCGAGAGACAAAGCAACAAGGGAAGAGGGAAGATAAACAGGGAGAAATAGCAAGGAAATGGATAAGGAGGAAGGGAAGAATAGAGGAGCAGAGGAAGGGGATAGAAGAAAGAAGAAAGGTGGAGAAGCAGAAGGTGAAGAGGGAATATGTGGTGGCATCACCCAAGTATGCCCACTCACAAAATCCCTGGAGGTATTCCATCTTCCCCCCTCTCTCTCTCTTCCTGTCTCCCAGGTAAATTCGCTAAGCGATGCTCCTCGACGTATGAGTGTCAAATCTTGATGGCCATGGGGGGGTCTGCAGTGCAGGTCATTTGCTGCGGCTCAAACCGGTGCAACCAATAGACAGGAGCTCCTGCACTCTCAAGACCAACACCAGCAGGATGTCCCTCTCCCCCTGCAGTGTGACTGGAAATCCTCACTGAGGGGCCTTGTTATCATCTCTCTCTCCCACTTTATTCTTATTTTAGAGAAGAACACATATTAACTGTGGATGTTTTCAGCAGCTGTACTAGTGACTCCATGGGCAGCACTAATAATAAAGGATATTACAGCCCCAAATCAGCTGCAGTGACTTTGGCTTTATGTCTGTGTACTAACAGTTTTTAAATGTGACAACCTTTCCCGTTTAATTGGTGCACATAAAGGTGGAGGCTAATAATGCAGGTTACAGACAGGTGGTGCAAGCTTTCCCCATACACAGCGCTGTCAATTCTGATCTGTAGCACACCTGTCATTCCATTCCTGGATTTACTGTATTTCTGCCAGTTTATCTCAGTCCCGTGCCATGGTATCTCCTGTTATTCAGTAACTTACATACACCAACACAGGTTACTGCTAATTCCTTTTATTCCTGCACTGGGGAAGTACCTGCTATTCCAGCCCTGGAATCCTCACACAGCTTTGCCAATGACCTTCTAACTTTCCCTGGAATAGCCCCTGTTATTCCAGTTCTTGCCTCCCCACAGATATCTGCCAATGCCCCTCAGTCCTTCCCTACCGTATCCCTTGCAGTTCTGGGCTCCCCACCCAGCTCTGCTAATGCATGTGAAAGGATTCCATGAAACCTACTGAGATAAAATTTCTGAATGAAGAGGACCATACAGCAGAATACAAGTTTCAAGTGAAGTCTTTCCTTAAGAATGGTAGGACCTAGTGGTTAGCCCACCCCATCACATGGCATGGCATGGCTTTTTGAGGGTTTGAAAGGCCCAATAGATATACATATAAGGACCTAATCAGGATATGGATAGAGAAGAAGTGCTCCCAGGAATGAATGCTGCTTGGAAGGTGTCACTGTATCTTGAAGGGCCTGGGGCTAGGAGCCTTGCAGAGAGGGTTACTCCTGGGGGAATTCTGCACCAAAAAATAAAAAATTCTGAGCCCAATATTTTATAATTCTGCAAATTTTATTTGTCAAAATAACACTATATAAATCATGCCAGTTTCAATTATTTCAGTAATTTATTTCAAAATACCTGTCAGCAAGTATGTCTGCAACAATACAGACACACACAGGAGTAGAAAGTTAAAGAAACCCCTATGACGACCCAGTTCCTGTTTATTGCCCCCCCTTCCCCACAGAGCCCAGCTGCGGCCCCTCCCAGCCCAGACACTCCCCCCCCACCCCAGCTGCAGCAGCTCCCAGCCCAGACACTCCCCCCCACCCCAGCTGCAGCCCCTCCCAGCCCAGACACTCCCCCCCATCCCAGCTGCAGCCCCTCCCAGCCCAGACATTCCCCCCCACCCCAACTGCAGCCCCTCCTAGCCCAGACACTCTCACCCTCTACCCCCCCAGTGGCCAGGGATCCAGAGGGAGAAACAGCCTGATGCTGGGTCCCAGGCTTGTGTGGAGTTTCCTGCGCGCCGCCGCCTCCTTCCTTCAGGGCGTGCTGAGAATTGCAGCTGCTGGGAACCCTCCAGTTCCCTCTGTCTCACTCCCCTGGCTTATCTTCTATTTGCAAGCTGGGCTCTGGCAGGTCCAGTGGGCTCTAATGGCGGCCAACATCTCTGCAGTCCATTTTGGGAGGAGGGAGGAAATGGATTTCTGTCTAAGGAGAAAGCAAGGGATTAATAAATACAGCCCAGTTTCACAGAGGAGAGCTGGGGACTCTTGCTTCAGGATGGACTGTAAAAGGAGTAACCCAGAGGAGGAACTGGGATGGGTTCCAGAAACAGATTCTTTGCAGGTGTAGGAAAAGAAGAATCTCCTTGAGAAAGGAGCTAGAGATTGCTAATTGGACTGAGCCTGTGATAATGAATGGCCATAGGTGTTAAGGAGAAAGATCCTACTAATGTTCATGGCAGTCATTAATAAATTAGACCTTTGGAATGGTTGGAGCTCTTTGATAAAAAAAGGCATGTCTACATTTATTTATAATCTGGGTGAAGGCAGTGATGCAGGGCTCAGCTGTGACACCCCACCAGACTGAAAGGGAGTGTATTGGGTGACTCCATACCATCATAAAGACAAATAAACTACTCTGTTGACACTACCAACCTCCAGTTCAGAAAATGGACACTGAATGTATGATGCTGAAGAAGAATAAAGTGGATGCACAGTAAGTGTGTTTACCTAATGCATTCTTTAAAAAAATAAAATAAAATAAGACCCCCAACTACAAAATGGGGACTAACCGGCTAAGTGATCATACTGTTGAAGAGGACCTGTGGGTTATGATGCATCACCAAGTGCATGAGTCAACAATGTGGCATAGTTGAGGGTGACCTGATAAGTCTTCAAATATATTAAGGGCTGCTATAAAGAGGATGGTGGTCAATTGTTCTTGTTCCACATTCAGTGGACATGGAGAAGTAATCGGCTCAAGGAAGATTTGGTTAAATAGTAGAATTTTTCCCTAACTATAAGGGTAATTAAGCTCTGGAATAGGTTTCCAAAGGAGATTGTGGAAGCCCTGTCATTGGAGGTTTTTAAAAACATGTTGGACAAACCCCTGTCAGGGATAGCCTAGGTTTACTTGGTCCCTCCACGGTGCAAGGGGCTGGACTTGATGACTTCTCAAGGTCCTTTCCAGTCTTACATTTCTGTGAAAGCTTAATGTCTGGTATTTACACTTGTACAGGACTGATGACAATTACACATCTCCAGCATCCTGAAGTAAAAGCTTTCGCAGAGTGACATTAAGTGTATGGGCTGATTCCTGCCACCAATCACATGGGTGGGAATTAAGAACTCCACTAGCTTACAATCACTCTGTATTCACTGTGCGCTGGTGTAAATGATTATAAAGACACAGGGCAATGGAGAATATGGCCCATCATGGTGAGTTCTACCCTCAGTTACACAGTATTGCCAAGCTCAAGTTTCAGAAATCATGAGTCAGACCCAACAAACATAAGCTTGGCTTAAAAAAAACCTTTGAATATTCTACATAGTAAGGAACCACCTGGCTGCTTCCCTGAGTCAGTATGTTAGTTATACGGCTAAAGAACAGGTAGTCCCTATCCACCATCTTGCCATGATTTGCTCTATATTTCAGAGTAGAGTGTTAGAGCTGGTGGAAGATGAAGCCAAATATATAAATAAAAGTCAATGAAAAAAATAGATCAGCCTCTTTTCAGGGAGATCGCCCTAGAGTTCTACAGGAGACAGACTCACATGCTACTTGCTCACTTTCCTTATAGAGACCCTGTAGTTGTTAGCTAAAAGGAGAAACTTCCCTCAATCAGCAAAAAGAAGGGAATACACATTGGTAATTAGGACACCTCCTAATCAGTACACATACATGCAGACACAATACCAAATCCATAGAGCAGCCACACTGCTGCAGCACTGCACTCAAGCTCCTGGGTGTTGGTGCTGATGTTAAACTGTGCTCCCTTCTGGTTGTCTGGGGAGCCCAGCCAGAGGTTAGAGCTCTTGACACTTGGTTTTCCACTTCAGTACTTGGGAAAGTTTTCCACCTCTGTGAAATAGGCCTGAACATCTAGACCTGGGTGGGAGCTGCTGGGGAATGTGAAATGGCTGCCATGTTTATGTGTACAGACACTCAGCTAAGAAGTCACTCATTGCACAGTGCTACACTGATCCAGCCCCATCAGACATGATCCTTCTCCTAGAAGCAAACCTGGATCACTCCTCCCCACATCACTACAGGAGGCATCACATGCCTTCAGTTGGTGCCCCTCTGACACTTCACTCAGAGGAATTTCGCTTTCTGTCTGGTGTGTTTTGTCTCCTTCCTTCACTAGCGCATTCACTCCAGCCCATCAGGTTCAGCCCTCAAGAGAGGAAGCTTTATCCAGATCATTGACTACAAGGACAGATGCTTGGTGACTGGTAAGCCCAGGAACCCAGGTACAAGTGCCTACCTCAGGCAGGTATCAGTCACCCCTGCAAAGGGGAGGAGGAGCTGTTAATATGGGGCAGAGGGCCAGTTGGGAGAGCATATGGGTTTACTTACAGCTGTCCTGTTAGTTGGGTGTCTAGAGTTTGTTGCCCTGGGCTCCCATGCGGGTGTTGCTTTGGGGAACTAAGTGTAGGTGGCTAGCAGGGGAGTACCATTTACCTGTGATCCCCTCTTTAACGATTGTACGTGTATCCCTGCTATGACACTCAAAGCAGCACCCTAAACCCCCATATTCACCACTGTGATATGATTATGATATGTTCTATACAAAGTATGCCGTGGAAGGTACCATTTTAAAAGTCTTGATCTGTTGAACATTAATATCCTCTTGGATTGGATGTGCTGTCATTGTATGTGAAGTTATGAAGTTTTGCTACGTGTGTGTTACTAAAATATGTTCTGTGGTTGGGAACACCCACACCCAACCTTTCAGGTACAACAATGGAGTAGCCCGATGCGCTGGCATATTAAAGAAACTTTACTCTCCCAACAATCATCCCAGAAGACTTCTCAGAGGGAGCACGTAGACAATGGAGGCTGTTTGACCAATGGGGACGGACCCCCACATCACAAGAATAGATCTTTCCAGCAAGCTGGAAGAAATGATAAAAGAGGGGAAGTGACATCATGACTAGACCTCTCTCCCCCTTCCTCCAGCTCAACACCTGGGAGAAAGGTCCGGGGGACAAAGACTTTGAACTGGGGAGGGTGGTCCCAGGCCGGGAAAGAGTCCCAGACTGTGTACTGAGGATCTGTAACCCACTTGTACCATCTGTCAGGGTGAGACACTGCTTGATTCAAATCCTGCTTAATTTGTAGAACTCAGACCATAGGCGCCAACTTTCCCCTGAGCCGGTGGGTGATCGCACCCCCTCTACCCCGCCCCAACTCCACTCTTTCCCTGCCCCGCCCCCATTCCAACCCCTTCCCCAAAGTCCCTGCCCCAACTCCACTCCCTCCTGCCCCTATTGGACCCCTTCCCCAAATCCCCGCCTTTTCCCCAAGCGTGCTGTGTTCCCCATCCTGTCCCCTCTCTCCCAGCTGTGTAAAACAGCTGTTTCGTGCCTCAAGCACTGGGGCACACAGTGCGCTCAGGGGAGGAGGTGGAGGTGGAGCAGAGGTGGAGGTGAGCTGGGTGGGGGGACAGGGAGCTGCCGATGGGTGCTGAGCACCCACCAATTTTTCCCCGTGGGTGCTCCAGCCCTGGAGCACCCACGGAGTTGGTGCCTATGACTCAGACTGTGAATTTAATTTTTTTTCTTAAGTAACCAACTTTGATCTCAATGCCTGCTACTTATAATCACTTAAAACCGATCTTTCTGTAGTTAATTAATCTGTTTTATATTTTACCTAAAACAGTGTGTTTTGGTTGAAGTGCTTGGGAAATCTCAGCTCAGTTTACAAAGGCTTGTGTGTCTCCTCTCCACATTGAGGGAGGAGTGGACTGGGTAATGAACTTACACTGGCCAGGCTTCGGACCAGGGCAAGACAATACAGCTCTGGGGTGCAAGGCTGACAAACTGGGGGGGAATTGGTTGGACCCTCTCTATTGTTGGTTCATGAGTGGCTGGGGAAAGCATTCATGTAACTAAGTTGGCTGTGTTCCTGCCTCTGGATGTCTGTGTAAATGCAATACTTGCCAGAGGTTTGTGGCTTGACACAGCATCTCATTGTGAAAGGCATCCCAGGTTCGTGGGACAGAGGGCTCAGTGGTCCCATAGTCCAGGCTGCACCCCGGGGACCCTGTCACACCTTCCCACCAGGTGGCAGATTACCACATGCAGATTGATTCTAGCAGTGCTGTCATTGCTGGGGGAATTCCAGTCTCCCCAAAGGCTGGAGAATGGGTCTCCTGAATGGCAAAGGGGATGGGAATTTGAGACACCCTAGAAAATGGGGGAGCCCCCTACCACATGTATTGTCAAACAGGATTTGGGAAGCCTAGGAAGGAACCAGCAGGATTATGGACACTAGCGGGGTGACTTACCAAAGGGGCCTATGTCCCTGTTGCCCAGTAGTTACTAGAAAGCATGGAGACTCAGGATCTGGACCTTCTCTTCGGGGCCTCAAGGAGAAGGGAACAGACATTACTGGGTCCCAGAGACCTGATGCATGAGGAAGCTAGAGCTGGACCATCACCCACATACTGGGATTCAATTGCTCCCAGAGCCTCAGAGGGCCTGGTATCCCCTCCGAGCCAGTGGGAGTTGGCCAGGGTGGATGGGATCCCACACACCTTCTTATGCTAGTGTAAAAGGAGGGTCCCCAAAAGGGCTAGAACCAGGCCTTCCATTGGTGCCATTGTGGTGTTAAGGGAAGACCTGAGTGACTGTGGCACAGGCAGGTGGGAGTGGAGATTTGGGGGGGGTCTCTGGTGACTGGGTGGAGGTTTCCACTACATTAAGTTGTTTCCTGTTTCAGGGAAGGTTCAGAGATGGAGGCTAAACTAGTGCCCCCCCAATTGGTGTGTTGACTGGATGCCTCCCTGTCCCACGTCTAGTGCTCCCTGCTGTTCAGGGTTGCTGGAACTAGGGGTGATGTGGGCGCTGCAGCACCCCCAAGCCTGAATGAATAACAAACACCAAATGCATGGTTTCCATCATCAGCACTCCCACTATAAAAATTGTTCCAACACCCCTGCTAATGTTTGGGATTTCTCGGTCTCTGGGGATTTCTCCTGCTCATCACTAAAGCCGAGTGAGTCTCTCCTAACCTACCTAGGAACTACACAAGGGTCTTCCTCTCCCAGCCCCTAAATGGGCTGAGTAGTGCTGAAAAATGTGTCCCTTCACTGCTGAGGAGGGGGGAGAGAGGTCAAGTCATGAGGTCACTGCCCCTTTTATCATTTCTTCCAGCGGGTTCTGTACTTCAGCAGGGCTAAACTGCAGAGGAACAGGTGTTGAGTGCAGGGGGTACTAGGAGTCCGCAGGGCTGGACTGTGATGAGACAGGAGTGGAATGCAGCAGGTACAGACTGGAGCCAGGAGGTTGATAAGAGTGTGTTGGTGGTGTCTAAGGGGCGCATGGGAAAGAGTTTAGCAACAGCAGCTGCAGGGGAGGGCGGGCGCGGAGCTGCTCGGTTTGAAAAGTTAGTAGTGTCTGAAGCATGTCCGCTTGGCTCTCCATAACATTTAAGAACCGCTCCATGGCTTTATTCTGGTGCGCCGCATTCTCCTTTTGTTCCCTCTTCTCACTGTCCCACTGCTCCTTCAATTCCTGTTTCTCAACCACAGAGTGCATCATGACCTCACGCAGAAAGTCCTCTTTAGTTCTTTTTGGCCACTTTCTAATTCTGCGCAGCCATTTGGCTGGTGATAACAAAGAGGGAGGCTGGGCTCCCAAGATCATCTCTGTGAAGCCAAAATGCAACATTTTATAGAAGCAGTATTGTTTGCAACACGCAGACCACTGATTTAAAACACAGCCACTCTTCACACAACTGTCACTAACTGGCTGACCCCAGGCAAGTACACATGAGCCACAAGACCCCCAAAATGGTGAGTAATCACAAGGGTGGGGGAAATCAGGGTTCCAGGACTGTACTGTACACTGGGCATGTGGCTCTTGGAGAGAGCCAGCACTATAGGGGGGGCCTTATAATCATTACTGCCCCACATTTTCCACAGGCTGTGTTCATTATGGAAGATATCTCGCTGCTGAGGGTGAACAGGAAATCAAGGGAGGGTCTTCTCCAAGACTGTGGCTTCCACCCTGGCCTTCATGCGGCTCGCCTGTCTGCAGCAATGTTTTCCTTCCCTCCACCCCTAGTGACGGCACAGTGGTGCGGGAAAGTTACCCCTAATGGGGCAAGAAACAAAGCAGCTTTGCCAAAGAACCTGTGGCAGTGGATTACCCAGTATCTCCATGAGAGTTTCCTGGAGATCTCTGAGGCAGATTCCCATGAAGTGAGGGAGTTAATAAACACCCTGTTCCACCGCTCAGACTAGACATGTGGTGGTACACGCATCATAGGCACAAGCCTGCTTTCTGCAACCCTCCTCCCCCCAACAACTCGCTTCAGTGATTCCCAAAATCAAAGTCACTTACAAGGGGCCTCCTCTCCTGTTTGTGCTTCGCCAAGATCAGACAGCTGTGACTGACTAGCCTCCTCCGGAGTAGAGAAGAGCTCCTGGCTGCATGCATCTCTGACCTCCAGGTCACCCTCTGCCTCTGGGTCCCCCTCTCCCTCCACATCCTTGTCCAAGATTTCCTCCTCCTGGCTCAGTCCACTCTCAACTGGCATGTGAGCCACCGAAGTATCCACAGTGGCCTTCGCAGTGGAGGTGGGGTCACCACCGAGTATCGCGTTCTATTCTTTGTAGAACTGGCAGCTCATGGGCGCAGCACCGGAACGGCAGTTTGCCTCCCATGCCTTGTGGTGGGCGTTCCACAGCTCCTTCACTTTGACCCTGCACTGCAGTGTGTCCCGGTCATGGCCCCTTTCTGTCATGTATCGTGAAATCTGTCCATAGGTATCACAATTCCTACAGTGGGAGTGCTGCTGGGACTGGACAGCCTCCTCTTCCCAAATGCTGATGAGGTCCAGCAGTTGGGCATTGTCCAAGCTGGGGATCGCTGGTGCGTGGAGCAGGCATAGTGACCTGGAAAGATGTTAATCTCCACGCCAGATTCCAACATTGAAAAGGTGAGTGAGATAAGAGGAGATATAGCCGGGGAGATGAGATTGGACACAAGAAGGATAAGGGGGAAGGACATAAAGAGGCCTGTAACATATAGTGTTACTAATGGGAGACAGGCGAAACGACATACATTAGGGTGCTTATACACCAATGCGAGAAGCCTAGGTAACAAAATGGAGGAATTGGAGCTCTTGGTCCGAGAATTGCAACCGGATATCATAGGAATAACTGAAACGTGGTGGAACGGCAGTCACGACTGGAATACAGGTATGGAGGGGTATGCGCTGTTTAGGAAAGACCGGAACATAGGTAAAGATGGCGGGGTGGCATTGTATGTCAATAGTGAGATAAGCTGTAAAGAAATAATAGTTGATGGAATAGATAACACGGAATCCGTCTGGGCGATAATCACACTGGGTAAAAGGACTACTAGAGTCTCCCCAGAGATAGTGCTTGGGGTGTGCTATAGACCGCCGGGATCGACCCAGGATATGGATAAAGAACTATTTAATGTGTTTAGAGAAGTATCAGAGTAGCAGCCGTGTTAGTCTGTATCCGCAAAAAGAAGAACAGGAGTACTTGTGGCACCTTAGAGACTAACAAATTTATTAGAGCATAAGCTTTCATGGACTACAGCCCACTTCTTCGGATGCATATAGAATGGAACATTAATGGACACAAATCTGACATCAGGAATCAAAATACTCAAAAACCAGTGGGAGAACACTTTAACCTGTCTGGTCATTCAGTGACAGACCTGCGGGTGGCTATATTACAACAGAAAAACTTCAAAAACAGACTCCAACGAGAGACTGCTGAGCTAGAATTGATATCCAAACTAGACACAATCAACTCCGGTTTGAATAAGGACTGGGAATGGCTGAGCCATTACAAACATTGAACCTATCTCCCCTTGTAAGTATTCTCACACTTCTTATCAAACTGTCTGTACTAGGCTAGCTTGATTATCACTTCAAAAGTTTTTTTTCTCTTAATTAATTGGCCTCTCAGAGTTGGTAAGACAACTCCCACCTGTTTATGCTCTCTGTATGTGTGTATATATATCTCCTCAATATATGTTCCATTCTATATGCATCCGAAGAAGTGGGCTGTAGTCCACGAAAACTTATGCTCTAATAAATTTGTTAGTCTCTAAGGTGCCACAAGTACTCCTGTTCTTCTTTTTTTAGAGAAGTAAATACTAATAGGAACTGTGTAATTATGGGGGACTTTAACTTCCCAGATATAGATTGGGGAACAAACGCTAGTAGCAATAATAGGGCTCAGATGTTCCTAGATGTGCTTGCTGATCATTTCCTTCATCAAGTGGTAGCAGAACTGACGAGGGGGGAGGCCATTTTAGATTTGATTTTGGTGAGTAGTGAGGACCTCGTTGAGGAAGTGGTAGTAGGGGACAACTTGGGCTCCAGTGATCATGAGCTAATCCAGTTTAAACTAAACAGAAGGAGTAACAGAATTAAATCAAAGACTAGGGTTTGTAATTTTAAAAAGGCTACTTTTAATAAACTAAGGGGACTAGTAAGGCAAGTGGATTGGGCAAACATATTAATGAATCTTAAGGCAGATAAAGCCTGGGATTACTTTAAGTTAAAGATGCATGAGCTGTCAGAGGCCTGTATCCCAAAAAAGGGAAAAAGATTACTAAGCAAGAGATTCAGACCGAGCTGGATGAGCGACCGACTCAAAGGGGCGATTAGGAAAAAACAGAAAGCGTACAAAGACTGGAAGAGGGGAGTGATCAGTAAGGAAACTTACCTTAGTGAAGTCAGAGAATGTAGAGATAGAGTGAGAAAGGCCAAAAGCCGTGTAGAGTTGGACCTAGCGAGGGGAATTAAAAGCAATAGTAAGAGGTTTTACAGCCATATAAATAGGAAAAAAGCAAAAAAGGAAGAAGTAGGACCGCTGAAGACTATAGCCGGAGAGGAGATTAAAGATAACCTAAGCATGGCGCAATATCTCAACGAATACTTTGCATCGGTGTTTAATGAGGCCAATGAAGATATTAGGGATACTAGCACCGTGACAGAGGGGCAAACAGAATGGGGGATTACCGTTTCCGAGGTAGAAACAAAACTCGAACGCCTTGATGGGGCTAAGTCGGGAGGACCGGACGATCTTCATCCGAGAATATTGAAGGAATTGGCGCGGGAAATAGCAGGCCCCTTAGCGATAATATTTAATGAATCTGTAAACTCGGGGGTGGTTCCGTTAGACTGGAGAATAGCTAATGTGGTTCCTATTTTCAAGAAAGGGAAAAAAAGTGATCCGGGTAACTACAGGCCTGTTAGTTTAACATCTGTAGTGTGCAAGGTGCTGGAGAAAATTCTGAAAGAGAAAGTAGTTGAGGACCTCGAGGTTAATGGCAAGTGCGATAAATTACAACATGGTTTTACGAAGGGCAGATCGTGCCAAACGAATCTGATCTCCTTCTTCGAGAAAGTAACGGACTTATTAGATAAGGGAAATGCGGTGGACCTAATATACCTGGATTTCAGTAAAGAGTTTGATACTGTACCCCATGAGGAATTATTGGTTAAACTGGAAAAGATGGGGATCCAAATGAAAATTCAGAGGTGGATAAGGAATTGGTTAATGGGGAGAATGCAACGGGTGGTATTGAAGGGTGAACTGTCAAGTTGGAGGGAGGTTACCAGTGGAGTTCCTCAGGGATCGGTTTTGGGACCCATTTTATTTAATCTATTTATAACTGACCTTGGAACCGATTGCAGGAGTGGACTGATAAAGTTTGCGGATGATACGAAGGTGGGAGGCGTTGCCAATTCGGAGGAGGATAGGGATATTCTGCAGGGAGTCTTGAATGAGCTTGTGAATTGGAGTATCAGAAATAGGATGAAATTTAATAGTGAAAAGTGTAAGGTGATGCATTTAGGGATGACTAACAACAATTTTAGCTACAAGGTGGGGACGCATTGGTTAGAAGTAACGGAAGAGGAGAAGGACCTAGGGGTCCTTGTAGACCGCAGGATGACTATGAGTCGACAATGTGACGCGGCGGTGAAAAAAGCCAATGCGGTCTTGGGATGCATTAGGCGAGGTATATCTAGTAGGGATAAGGAAGTGCTGCTTCCGTTGTATAAGGCGCTGGTGAGACCTCATTTGGAGTACTGTGTGCAGTTCTGGTCTCCCATGTTTAAAAAATATGAACTTAAATTGGAACGGGTGCAGAGAAGGGCCACTAGGATGATCAGAGGAATGGAAAACCTGTCGTATGAAAGGAGACTGGAGGAGCTCGGGTTGTTTAATCTGACAAAACGAAGGTTGAGGGGGGATATGATTGCTCTCTTTTAATATATCAGAGGGATAAATACAAGGGAGGGAGAGGAATTATTCCAGCTTAGTACTAATGTGGACACGAGAACGAATGGATATAAACTGGCCGTGGGGAAGTTTAGGCTTGAAATTAGACGAAGGTTTCTGACCGTCAGAGGGGTGAAATATTGAAACGGCCTTCCGAGGGAAACGGTGGGGGCGAGGGACCTGTCTGGTTTTAAGATTAAGTTAGACAAGTTTATGGAGGGAATGGTTTAATGGTAAAACATATTAGCTGAGGAATACCAAGCAATGGTAGGTAAACAGTATAATGGCTAACAAGGGTCAGGCTGGAGACTCTTGCCTACATGCTCGGGGTCTTACTGATCGCCATATTTGGGGTCGGGAAGGAATTTTCCTCCAGGGTAGATTGGCTGAGGCCCTGGAGGTTTTTCGCCTTCCTCCGCAGCATGGGGCAGGGATCTCTAGCAGGAGGGTTCTCTGCCAATTGAAGTCACTAAGACACAGGATTTGGGGACTTCATTAGCAGAGTCAAGGAAAGGGTAGGGATGGTTTTGTGGCCTGCAGCATGCAGGGGGTCAGACCAGATGATCATAATGGTCCCTTCTGACCTTAAAGTCTATGAGTCTATGATTTCAGCTTATGTTCACAACTTCACATATAATGTTGCTACATACATTATTGTCCAGTGAGTTATCATTTTTCAAATGATACCTCACAACTCATAATTTTGTACAAAATATCACAACAGTGTGTAAAGTGTGAATACAGGGGTGCATTCGGTCACAGTATGAAACAATTACAATGCATATTTAATGTCAAGTATCAGAGGGGTAGCCGTGTTAGTGTGGATCTGTAAAAAGTGACAAAGAGTCCTGTGGCACCTTATAGACTAATAGACGTATTGGAGCATAAGCTTTCGTGGGTGAATACCCACTTCGTCAGATGCAGGTAGTGGCCACTACCTGCATCTGACGAAGTGGGTATTCACCCACGAAAGCTTATGCTCCAATATGTCTGTTAGTCTATAAGGTGCCACAGGACTCTTTGTCGCATATTTAATGGGCACCACATACTGAAAGAAATCTTTTTGGAACCCCCTCTTCTGGTCTTCAAACACCCCCCACCAACCTTGCCAAGCTCATCATTAGAAGCAAGCAGGGTGACCAGACAGCAAGTGTGAAAAAATGGGACAGTGGGGGGGGGGGGCAGAATTTGAGCCTATATAAGAAAAAGCCCCAAATATTGGGACTGTCCCTATAAAATTGAGAGAGCTGGTCACCCTAGAAGCAAGCTCTCCACAGAGCAGGACACACCAACTCCAAGCGGCACCAGACCCTGCCAGAACAGATACAAAACCTACAGACATATCTCCACTGCTAGGATTATGAACATCTCCCCCACCCCTCCAACACACCTTTTAATATCCAGGGGCCATACACATACCTATCACAACATGTGGTGTACCTCATCAGTGCATCAAATGCCCCAACAACAGCTATAAGGTTAACTAGATAATGACTACACTCTCAAATGAACTTGCACAGAAAAATGATAAAAGACAAAAAACCTGTCATCCGTCAGTGAACAGTTCAGAAAATGACCACTCCATATCTGACTGTTCAGTCCCCATCCTCAAAGGAAACCTGCAGATCACCTTCTATAGACCAGCCTGGGAGTTTAAGTTCAGAACTCTGCTACACACCAAATATCATGGACTCAATAGAGACATTGGTATAACCCTTCTGCCAGGGGTAATCGGTAGCAGCAAGGCCTGGGTTCAATATCTAGGAGCCCCTCTTAACAACACAAACCAGAACTGGATCGAGCCCCCACCCAGTAATCTGGGAAAACTTAACACCACCCATGAGTGCCTCTAAGAAGCAATACTTCCCCACTCACAAGCACCGAGTCTGTGTATAACAAAACATACTTTTAATAAAAGGGAAAGGGAACCCAGCATTAGTTTGGGAAAACACCACAATCACATTAAAAAAAATGTGCAATCAAAAGCCAGCCTGACCGCACAGTGCATTGGGCAGTGTCCTTTGCCTCAGTTTCTCACTTTGCGGTGGGCACGTCTGAGGAACAAGTGTCCCCTTAGCACACGTCTCCCCTCTCCCTCCACCCACTCACAGTCAGCAAAGACCCAGAGTTATGAGGTGTGTTCATGTGGGTTCACCTACCACCATGCGGGGAGGGAGAGGAACATCAAGCAATACCTCAGCTGCTGCTGACACCTCCACAACTGACTCACCATTGCTACCATTCACTGTGCCATCGTTGCCCACTGCGGCCATTACTCACTTGGCCACCTGCTACCATTATTCACCCTCGCACCTCTAGCCGCTGCTGCCACTGTTCATTCTGCCACCGTTGTTCATTCTGGCACTGCTGCTTCTCTGCTGCCACCCTCTGAGAGGCCACATTCTGAGGTTCCACCACTTAAACCCACCTATCAGTGATTTCAGTAGGTAGTGGGGAACCTCAATGCCAGCTCTGAGGTCCATTTCATTGTAACACTGTCCCACAGCAGGTCTAAGGCCTGGTCTATACTGCAGCGTTAGGTGGACGTAAGGCAGCTTATGTCAACCAAACTCTGTAAGCATCTATACTACAATGTTGCTCCCGCCAAGGTAAGTCGGCCACTACACCAACCTAACAACTACACCTCCACGAGAGGTGTAGCGCTTTGGTCAATGTAGTTAGATCGATGCAGTGTCCGTGTAGACACTGCATTCCTTGCATTGTCTTGTTTCAGAGTAGCAGCCGTGTTAGTCTGTATCCACAAAAAGAACAGGAGTACTTGTGGCATCTTAGAGACTAACAAATTTAAAATTTGTTAGTCTCTAAGGTGCCACAAGTACTCCTGTTCTTCTTGCATTGTCTGTTGCTGCCTTTGACAGCCCAAGCTGTCAGCCCTGTGCAGGGCTCACCATTGGAGCCCTGCCATCCTGGGTCTGACTGCCCCCCACTGCCGCACTTAAGTCGGTGCAAGCGCTCCTGGTGAGGACGCACACCATTGGCAGAAGGAGGATGTGTGGACATGAACAGCCGATTTAATTACTGCAGTGGCTGGAAGTCAACCTAACTGTAAGTCAACTTAATTTTATAGTGTAGACATGCCTTAAGGCTCAACAGCTACATCTGAGAATCAGTGATTGCAGCTCTGGTGATCACTTACCAAAACAAAGACTCTCAATGGAGCCTAATCAGTTCTGCCTAAAACAGTGGAGATGGGGAGGGTCAAATATTGTCTAGGACTCAAAGGCTAGGTCTGCACTATAAACTTATATCAGCATCACTATGTTGCTTAGGAGCATCAAAAGAAGGGCTTCTCCCATCAATATAGCTACTGCCTATCTCTCATAGAGATGAATTAACTATGTCAGCAGGAAAAGGCCTCCTGTCAGCATAGTAGTGTCTTCACTGAAATCCTGTACTGGGGCAGTTGCACCCCTAAAGCATTTTAAGCATAGACCTGCCCTTAAGCAGAGCCCACACTGAATAGGAATACCTGTCTATTTTCCCACTCTCCTTTCACTGGGGTTTGGCATCCCTACACTCTGGTTAAGGAGTTCAGTTCAGTTGAGGGTGACCCCCTCAATCAGCACAAGCTAAGCACAGTTCTGCTGCCCTTTACTCATACGATAAGGGTAACAATATTTCACTACCCATGCATTCAATTTGTAACCAAACACCAGCCAAAACTGATCACTTTGGCAATGCAGTGCTGTCTCCTAAAAACCTTGGCAGAGTAGGTGTTTATGCAAATATGGTCTGGTCCTGAAGTCCTCCCCTCCCCCAGCTCATTACCAGAGGCCAGGGGAGAACTTATTCTGACCCTGTTTACATCAGTTTTTATATCTCATTACAATAATCTGAAACCCACTAACTCTCCTTTGTCCTATGAGTGCAGAGGTGTTAATTGCTCACTTCATTCTGAATGGTTTCTTGCAACATGTGTTAACTATTTGTGTTTAACATGCTGTTCCACCTTCTATTGAATGCTGACATTCTGATTACCTTTCCCAGACATGAAGAAGAGCTCTGTGCAGCTCAAAAACTTGTCTCTCTCACCAACAGAAGTTGGTCCAATAAAAGATATTAACTCACCCACCTTGTCTTTCACAATACTGTTTCCTAAATATATTGTGAGCCAAGCTTACTCTCTCATAAGTACTTAAACTGCTTTTAATTGGGCAAAAGACTATAAGGCAGGCCGGTCCTGTCTGGTATATCATTGCTTACGGTGCCCAATAATAAACTGTTTAGGTTATCAGCCTAACTCACATCTATTTTTCAGAAACACCGTATATAAAAGAAATTGATATAGAAAGTTAAAGCAAGAGGAAGTTTAAAATGCAGCTTTTCTGATTTGGTATAGATGCTCAGAGGGGCAACAAACATGGTTTTATTGCTAACAAGGGGTGATCTTCCTGACACTTGCTTGTCTCTGCAGTGACAGAAAGCAGAAGCCTGCTGGAATTCCTTTGGATAGCTTGAATATTTAATATAATTAAACAAATAGATACATGCGTGTTAGGTACTTTTCAGGAAGCATCATATGTAAGTAAGTAATGATAAATATATCATAAACAAACTTCACTAGAGGCACAGGGAAGTTTAATGACCCATTAATAAAATTTATCATTTTTGTATTAGTATCGACGTCTCTCCCTACACTATACCACCAGAGCCTTTCCAGACGATGAAGAACCAATTGCAGGATATTCTGGTTTCAGGGGCATACAGCTGTGCTGCCACCCTGGAAGGTCATCAGGTAGGGGGTTGATGGAAATGGTAGCTCCCTGCCTGGCAGATTCATCATAGCAGTGACTAGAGTTCAGTTGCTGGTAATCTTTGAAAAAACTTGAGCTGTCAAATGATTAAAAAGATTAATCGCAGTTTTAATCGCACTGTTAAACAACAACAGAATACCAACTGAAATTTATGATGAATATTTTGGATGGTTTTCAACATTTTCAAATATATAGATTTAAATTACAACACAGAATAAAAAGTGCACAGTGCTCACTTTATATCATTATTTTTGATTACAAATATTTGTACTGTAAGAAAGATAAAAGAAATAGTATTTTTCAATTCACCTCATACAAGTACTGTAGTGCTATCTCTTTATAGTGAAAGTGCAACTTACATATGAAGATTTTTTTTATCTTTATTAAGAAAGTTAGAGGACAGGTCCCCTAAGAAAAATATAATAGGTAAACATCTACATAAAGAGATACAACAGTAATCGATATTAGAACCTTCACATTTGTTAAGGAAGCATCTAGGAAATATTTACAAAATCCTATTACAGAAGTGTTCCATTCTGCAACCAATACTCACAACATTCTGTAGCACTAAATGGCATGTGAATATGGGCTGCAAAATCTGGTCAATAAGTAAATGACTGTTTTGAAATGCATGTGTGTCTAAATTAGGATTGTTTATTGAAGTTTAGATGCATAAGATAAGTAGTTACACAATGACTGAAATACAAACTTTATTGAAAACAGATCTTATATAAAAATATCGGTCACTAAAATATAGCAGAGCATTACATTAATGAATTTGGGATAGACATATTAGAAAGGCAGAGATATACTTCAGAATGCTAAATGTGCATATCTAAGGTTGTAAACAAAATGGTGAGATATTGTATTATTTAAGCAACAGCAAGTGATCAAGTAATTGAAGGCAATGAGTGGACACAAGGGAACAGAGTTGAGATTCAGCAAAGTTCAGGAGATGCAGCTGCAGTAACAAAAATCAAATTTAAAAAATCAGTTTTTGGTTTTCCTCAAGGGAGGAAGCGGGGACTTGGGGAAAGTCTTCGGGTTTTAATCTGAATAAGGAAATTGTAAGCAAACAAAACATTTTTGTGGAAGTAATATTTTAATGAAAATGAATTCACACCAGTTTAGGTTGGGGTTCCCAGCCACAAAGGAGAAAGTTTTTGAAGTTCCACTCCACTGACTGTCTCTGTTTAACTTTTATCCCTTCTAGGGCACAGGCTGTCGCCATACTCCGTTCTGTATAGTTTTTATACCACGGTCATCACCGTAGCATCTGAGCTACTTCAAGTAGTGCACTGAGTGCATACTGACACCATTTCTTTTTACACACTGTCTACTTTGTTTATCTTTGCTCATGGTTCTAAATCAGGAAGGCTTCTGTCTTCCCCTCTATTGAATGTGAATCAATCTCTCTTACCTCCCTTAACCAAGCTGGACATCATTCTCACTCATGCTGACTTTAGAGTGTGGGTTACATGGCCTTTCTGCTCCCCATCAGCATTCTCAGTTCATATAACCCCTAGTTAATGCAGTGTATGTGTTGTTCAGACTATGTTGCAAGCCCCAACATCCCAGAAAATAAGATAAGATAAGACAAGCCCCACAGCACAGATCAGACAGGTTAGTGAGAGTTTCAAAAGAAGATTTAACAGGGATTTTTTTAAACATATAAATTTGGTCTTTAACATGAGAGAATAGAGAGATGGGCACAACAATATGCTTGTATATCCCCACCCCTACTACATGAGCAGAGAAAAATGGCATTAGGAAGAGAGGGAGAGCCCCAACAGATTGACAGAATCCCACTGTCTGACAAGTGCTGCTCTCTATTCCTATGGAGTGAAAGAATAAATTGATCAGATTTTGCTCTCATTTATTCCAGAGTGCATCTGCAGTGAGTCCACTGAAATCAATGGAATTACTCCACAATGAAGCCTGTGTAAGCAAGAGGCCTATCAGAGCTCCTTATTTTTCTAAGGAAAATGGGAGTGGGAAGGCAGCCTGATTCTGCTCTTCAGGACAAGTGATCAGAGAAAAAGCCTCATACAGGCAGCATCTATCTCAAAGCTTCTTAGATATGATGGACCTAATTCTGATCCCGCTCTGTCATAAAACAGGTATGAGGTATTGATTGATGCTGCTATGGGGCTGGCCTACACATAATTTAAACACTGATTAACTAAACTGTGGAGAAGTGGCCCGTCTGGCTGATACAGGGCCGGCTCCAGGCACCAGGCAACCAACCACATGCTTGGGGCGGCATCTGGTAAGGGGCAGCCAATCTTGGGGTGGCGGGGTGCAGAGCGGCACTCGGCGGGGGGGCGGCACGGGGCGCGGCGCTGGGGGGTGGGGGGTTCTGGCGGCGCAGCACTTGGCGGGGGGGGGAGGGGCTCGGTGGCGCGGCGCTCGGCGGCGCGGCGCTTTTTTTTGCTGCTTGGGGCAGCAAAATGTTAGAGCCGGCCCTGGGCTGATAAACCTCAAGGCTTGGAGTGAGGAGAGGAGAAGGATTTTAGGAAGATGGGTCCCATCAACAGCCCCAGCACAGCTGGGGAACGCTAACTGTTCAACCCCCTCAGTGACCAGCTGTACATTGCCCCTCTGTCACACGATTTAGCAGTGCTTGCACACCTCCTCTAGGCCTCCTACTCTGGTATACTGTAGTGTTATGGTCAGCTCACCACACAGACTCACCAAAGAGCCCTTCAGCATCCTTAAGCTCTGAATCTACTGCTGGTCATCTGAGGTCTAAATAAGTGCCAGGCCCCAAAGCTGTGCTCTGTTGAGTGGAGTTCACCAAATACACAGACTATACAGACGTGTGTATGGAATCCATCATCTGGTCCTCCATCGTTCCAACTCCTGTAACAATCCTGCTGGGTCTAGTGAGCTTCTGAGGATGCCTCTCTGAGGCCTCTCCAGTATGACGGGATCTGCTTTTCACAGTTAGCAAGGGAGCCCAATGTTCATGTGTGTCACCTCCATGCTGAAAGTGTTCAAAATGGTAGCAGGGCACAAGTGGGATTAAGCAAGCTTGACCCCTCTTCCCACAACTCCCTTGGCCATCTCAGAGGTATCCCAATATCTGCTATGAAAATTGTCCAGAATGCAGCAAGCCTAGAAGCAGTGCAAGGCATCCTGGGAGATCTACCTAGACTGCACACTGCTGTGTGAACACATGGTTTCTAATGTGACAGGGGCTACACCAATGCAAGCACTACAGTGTGAACATACACAATCAGCGTATCTAAACAGGTATAATTAAACTGATTTAAGATACAACTGTGCAACTTTTTAATATAGACATGATGTTAGTCAGTGATCTAAGGACTAAAAAAGAAAGTGTAATTTTGAACCACAAGCATATGCCATAGATTTACTGTGGTGGGAAGCACCTCTTAGAGAGTTTTCTTTTGTTTTTCTCCAGCCATCCCAGGTTCCCTGAATATTTTCTCATCTCTTTGGAAGATACACTGTGTACTTCGCACCTTGTGTAAGAGCTGCCACCACTTCTCCCAATGTTTCCCTAAAAGCTGAGTCCAAGCCAAAAGAAAGTGTTTCAACACAAGGTTACTCTAAGTTGTTACGGGCTGTTCTTTCCTCTGTTTGTTTTACACTCTCTTTGCACAGGGAAAAGTCAACATGCAGGAAATTCCATGTCTACTGGGTGGGAGCAGAGTGGATGGGGAAAGGCATGTGGGGAAGTATATAAGCCAGCAGCGCCACACAACAGCAATGAAACAGATCGCCCTGTGCTTCAGCTGTAAATCAGGTATGTGAGATATTTTATTCCTTGCTTAAACTAGCAGCATGAATAGAATGTGAAACTGAGCATTAGACTCAGTCAGATTCCAATTTCATGTAACTCATTTTAAGCTAATCTGTGTTTGTGACCCCAGCCTGTGTTCCCTGGTTTTACTGACGTTTGATTTTCCTCTAACTCTTCTCTAGAGCGGGGTTCACAAGTATGTTATTTAGCACCCACAGGATGCTTGGTGCTGTACAGTGTATATTAGTAGATGAAGACTTATGCCAGGTTTTTTTTAAAGGTATTTAAGCACCTAAATATGCAGATAGGCACCTAGTGCGATACCTGCTCGTTAGGCACCTAAATCCCTTTAAGAAATCTGGTCCATAGTCCCTGTTCCAAGGAGTTTTACAGACAAAACAGTTCCAGCTAACATTTTAGTTGTGTGTGGGCCCAAAGCTAAGCAATTAATTAAATGTGGCAAATTTTCAGAGATTCTGAGCCACTCCCAACTAATGCTGAATTCAGTAAGTGCTGTGCTCTGGGTGCTCAGCACCTCAGAAACTCACCCCACATGTATCAAAGAGCATTAATATGGACTTGGAGATCAAAATTTTTAAAACACGTTTTAAAATACAGGCCCTTATGCACTGGCTTAGGAAAATGATGATACAAAATGAATGGCTCTCAGAATGTATGTAAATATTTTAGTTGTTTTGGTGGATTCCCATTGAAAAACTGAGCAGGAGGAGTGAGTTTTTCAGAGGGATCAGACTGACAGGACAGTGATTTTCTAGTACTTCCAGGGTAACAGTCTCCAAATTCAAAACTCTTCCACCCTTCCCAGACTCAGTCCTTCCCAACCTCTTTGCCCCTTTCCTAAGCTCTGCAAAGTTCTTCCTCACTTTATTCCAAACTGCTGCCTTCCAGAACTTTCCCCATAGAAACCAAGATCCTTTCAAGCCACTGACCCTCTGCTTATTCTCTGGAGTTTTTCTTCTCCCAGGCCTCTTTAAGAAGTCTCCTCCCCCCAGCTGCCCTCTCCCGTCAGGGATAGTCCCAGGATACCAGATCTTTCTTATAGATACTTCCATGGTTTCTTTCCCACAGAAAGAAAACTCCCACCTATCTGTCTCCTGAGTCTCCTCTCCCTAGTGCCCTACAGTCCTTTCTTTATAGGAACCACCCAGTTTGGTTCTACCCAGCAGGATCCACTCCAGAATTACCTGTCTCCCAGCTCCAGGTGCCACAATATGGGCTAGTCGGGCTCCTCAGCTCCCCTTAAACCATCACTTGTAATGTGGAGTTTATAAACCCCATCACAGGGCAGTTAAAAAGAGGCTGAATAACTGCAGGGGATGTTTAGAGAATATCTGTGATTTTATTATGAGGGCCTGATCGTGCAAACCATTACTCAGTTCAGGTTCCTTAATTGACAGACAAAGTTCCACCAGTCTAGACCAGCCTTTTGATCATTTTCAAAATAGAGCACTTCCTCTCGTGTGATTTTAGCATGTCCTGTGTCCAAATACAAGAGTGCTTCATCATGGGTAGATTGTGGAACAATTCAGGCAATGTGTCCCAGGGTTCCCCTAGGTTTAACAACCACCAGGACTGAATTGCATTGGCTCAATTGTGTTATTCTGTGTGACAGCCTGAGGTGGACTAAACTAACAGTGCCCTGTGCACTGCAAGAATGGCATCTAGTCAGGTACTGAACCTCCAGTGCCCTCAGGACAAAGCCCTTATAACCATTATTTCCTTAAAACACAAGACAAATATGAACTACAAAATAGGATATTTCCTCAGTGGTCAGTCCCTCAGCCCCTGGTGGATTTTGTGGCTCTTCTCTGAATTACTGGTACTGACTCAGATATCTTTCTGGATCTGAGGTGAACACTGGGTTCCAGAATGGCTGGCCAGAGCTTTCTAGTAAGGGAGTCCCACCTCCCTGCTCTGAGATGTGCTGACTCTCCATATGCAACCCACTAATTACACTGCCTTTTTAAAAAAAGAAAATTGCTCGTTCTCATCCCCAGGTGTCTGTTTAAAGCCTTTCTACACAAAATGAGGCACCTGATTGTGTGTGTGCTCGCCCTAGCGCTGATGGCACAAGGTGAGTCCCCTGCTTGTAAACCCTCTGTTGCTTCTCGCCATCCTTCATGTTTTCTAATTGACCCTTTTGTTCAATAAGAAACCTTAGAAAGGAAAAGTTAGAAAAAGGTAGTTCTACACTTTCGGCGGGGTGTAGGGTACAGACGCTGTACGCCCAGCTAGCTCAGCTATAAACAGCAGTGCAGGCAGTGAGACACTGCTTATGTGAGTACAGTGCTCTACACACCTGAACCCTAGGGTGTGTACACTGCACAGCTCTCTCCTCGCCCAAGCCATGCCTCCCTCATCTGCACTGCCATTTTTAGACATTACTGTCCCACTGCCTCCCGCCTGTGGAGCTTTTCCCTACCACAGGGAAAGGCTCTGCTAGTGGGGAAAGGCTCTTGTGCGGGGGATGCAGTGGGGAAAGGCTCCCGCAGCAAGGAGGCGCCAGAGCCTTTCCTCACTGCCTCCCTCCTGCCACAGCCTTTCCCTGCTGCCTGTAGTTATGCATACCCCACATGCTATCTCAAGTACAGACAAGCATAGACAAAGTCAGAGACTGATCCACCCTCCTCCTGCCCACCAAGTCTGCATGTTTCCATAGCTAGAGATCTATCTATGCTACTTATAACCACCCCATTACCATAGTATCTGATCACCTCACAATCCTTAATGATTTTACCTAAACAACACCCTTAGGAGGCAGGGCAGTGCTATTATCCCCATTGTACAGATGGGGAACTGGGGCACAGAGTCACTAAGTGACTTGCCTAAGGTCACTACAGTCTGTGGCACACCAGGGAAATTAACCCACGTCTGAAGTTCCAAGCTTGCACCCTACTTGCTGGGCCATCCTTCTGTTCAATCTACCCTGCCTCCACAAAGAAATGTTGGTTGGGAGGCCTTGCATTTCAATCACTCCTAGGTGAAAGAAGGCACCTTGGCCATTATCCTGTTGACCCTCCTTGTTTTGTCTCCTGTCTCCTTCAGCTGTTGTGTCTCTGGAGTGTTATCATTGCCCTAATGGTGGAAGATGCTTCACCACTCAGAAATGCAGGGATGACCAGGATCAATGTATTACCATGTTCTTCCCTCTCTCTGGTAAGGAGGATAGATGCAGGGGAACAGGCTGGAGTCACAGACACATCAGATTAAACTGATATGGAGCTAAGTGTACAGCAGCCATGATGGGTCAGGCCTAAGTTTTTGACCAAGCTCCCCAGCCATGGGTGAGTGTGGGAGGGGCTTGAAGAGAATTAACTTTGAGTGTCCAGCCCAACCCTTCCCATTGTACCCATAAGCAGAGCTGCTGGATAAATACTATGGTACCATGAGAGGTAATGAGGGTATGAAGATGGGAAACTGAGAGACAAAGCAAAAAGGGAAGAGGGAAAATAAATAGGGAGAAGTAGCAAGGAAATGGATAAGGAGGAAGGGAAGAAAAGAGGAACAGAGGAAGGGGTGAGAAGAAAGAAGAATGGTTGAGAAGCAGAAGGTGAAGAAGAGGAAATAAGTTGTGGCCTCACCCAAGTATGCCAAATCACAAAATTCCTGGAGTTATTCCATCTCCCCACCCCCCTCTCTTCCTGTCTCCTAGCTAAATACGCTAAGCGATGCTCCTCGACGTATGAGTGTGAAGTCATGAAGGCCATGGGGGGGTCTGCAGTGAAGGCCATTTGCTGCGGGTCAAACCGGTGCAACCGATAGGCAGGAGCTCCTGCACTCTCAAGATCAACACCAGCAGGATGTCCCTCTCCCCCTGCAGTGTGACTGAGGGGCCTTGCTGAAACCTCTCTCACACACACACACACAATTCTGATTTTAGAGAAGAACACTCATTTGCCATGGATGTTTTCAGCAGCTGTACTAGTAACTCCATGGAAAGCACTAATAATAAAGGATATTACAGCGGTTGCTTTGGCTTTATGTCCATTTATTAACATTTTTACAACATAACAATCTTTCTCATTTAACTGGTGCTCATAAAGATGAGGGCTGATAATGCAGGTTACAGACAGGTGGTGCAAGCTTTCCCCATACACAGCTCTGTCAATTCTGATCTGTAGCACACCTGTCATTCCACTCCTGGATTCACTTGTTTTTCTGCCAGCTCATCTCAACCCTGCGCCACAGCATCTCCTGCTATTCAGTCCTCAATAACTTGCATACCCTCCCCCTTCCCCCACAGAACTTCTTATTCCCTTCATGTCCTGCCTTGCAGCCCCCCTGCTATTCCAGTGCTGGGCTCCCCACACAGCTCTGCCAATGCCCCTCAGTCGTTCCCTACAGACATTGCAGGCTACTGCACATCACCAACCCACTCCTGTAATAGGCTCATGACCTTTGGCTGAGGTACTGAAGTTCTCAATTCTTGATTTCAAAACACTTCAAGTTACAGAGAATCCATTTACTCTAGTTCAGTGGTTCCCAAACTTTAACAACCTGTGAACCCCTTTCATGAAAATGTCAAGTCTCGCAAACCCCCTCCTAAAAATGAATACTTCCAGGGATTTTCTCCTTTACCTGAGTATAAATTATAAAAGCAGTGATCTTGGAAATACACAATTTGTTTTTATGACATGCTTATTACACACTATTATTATTTATCATTACAGTATTTTTATTACATTATGAAAATGTCAACACTCTTCCAAGATCTCACTATCGTAGCTTGTATCACTTCGAATAAGCCTGTTATAAGACAAGGTTCCTATGTTTCATCAAGGAGGATCAGATGTGAAACAGCAAGAAGGTATTTAAGAAGTCAACTCAAAGAGTTCCTCCTACACAAGCATTCAGGTCTTGAGCAGTCCAGGCAAACAACGCACATTACAACAAAGCTTAAACTTGTTCTTCATAATAATTTTAAAAACAACACAAGCTGCCTATTTCATTTTAAAAACAGCAAAAAATATCTACCTCCCTCTCCATTTCTTATGAGGGGTCTTGAAATTTAAATCTCCTCAGTGTGATGGATATGTTTGCTTTGATCTGCTTAGCTCTTGGAAGTCCAGGGGCTCCGGGTTAAAATTTACAGGAAGGGATCATGAAGAGTTTCCTAAAGGAGCAGAAAACTATTCATTTGTGCTTCTGCTCACAAACCGTGCACATGCTGGTAATCCAGAAATGGGGGGAAATGGCCCATCCCCGCATGTGGGTGGGGAATGCTAACTCTCCTGCTTGGAGAATACTACAATTCCCACCCAGTACTCCTTTTACCCACAGCATCGCAATGGGAGCTCATGTTCAGTTGATTATCCATCACAATCCCCAAGTCCTTTTCAAAGTCACTGCTTTCCAAGACAAAGTCCTCCATCTGTAAGTATGGCCTGTATTCTTTCTTCCTAGATGGATAACTTTGCATTTGGCTACAATAAAAAATGCACTTTGTTTGAATGGGCCCAGTTTACAAAGCAATCCAGAGCGCTCTGTATGACTGTCCTGTCCTCACATTATTTATCACTGTGTCCATTTTTGTCATCTGCAAACTTTAGCATCAATGATTTCACCATTACTTCCAGATCACCAATGAAAATGTCGAACCCTGGATTGCTTTGATCTGCCAAAGTTAATGAAAAGAATCACTAGCTTTTAAATAATTAAAAGGGAGATTTGCAATTTAGTCTACTTGTATCTCAGAATACCTTGTCAAGGTTTTGTGGCTCTACGACCTTCTTTTCCTACTTTGTTTAAAACAAAATTATCTTCCTGTTTGTATGAAAGACCCTTTCTATCATGCATCGTGAAATCTGTCCATAGGTATCATAATTCCTAAGGCTGGAGCGCAGCTGGGACTGGACAGCCTCCTCTCCCCAAATGCTGATGAGGTCCAGCAGCTCGGCATTGCTCCAAGCAGGGGCTCGCCTGGTGCGTGGAGCAAGCATGGTCACCTGGAAAGATATGCTGAGACCACTGCACACATCACCGAGCAAACAGGAAGGGGACTTTCAAATTTGCAAAGGCATTTATGGGGTGGGGATGACGGTTGGTCACCTGAGGGCAGGGCAGTAGAGTTCAAACCAATGACCAGAGAGGCAAGAACAGGCATTGTGGGACACCGCCCAGAGACCAATTGCAGTGCAGTAATCACCACGGTGTCTGCAGTGGCACCGCAGCGTTGTAGCCATGGTACAGAAAGCCGTACGCATCTCATCGAGGTGGTTTTTTTATAGTGCTGCAACTGCGCAGTTTCTGCACACTAAGTGGCTTGGCAGTGTGTGCATCTCGGGAGTTACAATGCTCCAAGCTGCTTTAGTGCTCAGAAACTTGCCAGTGTAGATGGGGCCTTATTTGTAACTTGATCCATAACTGAGCCTCATAGACACTAACAAAATATAAGTAGGTGGTTACAAAAAATCATAAGTATGACTTTTAGAATAATGGAGCTCCCCCCCCTTTTTCTTTTTTTAAGGATGGGAATTTAATGTGGTCTTGACAGTCCTAGGGTATGTCTACACTACGAAATTAGGTCAAATTTATAGAAGCCAGTTTTATAGAAATCGGTTTTATACAGTCGATTGTGTGTGTCCCCACATAAAATGCTCTAAGTGCATTAAGTCGGCGGACCGCGTCCACAGTACCGAGGCTAGCGTTGACTTCTGGAGCGTTGCACTGTGGGTAGCCACAGTTCCCGCAGTCTCCGCCGCCCATTGGAATTCTGGGTTGAGATCCCAATGCCTGATGATGCAAAAACAGTGTGGCGGGGGGTTCTGGGTACATGTCGTCAGGCCCCTCTCCCTCCATCAGAGCAACGGCAGACAATCGATTCACGCCTTTTTACCTGGGTTACCTGTGCAGACAACATACCACGGCAAGCATGGAGCCCGCTCAGCTCAGCTCACCGTCACCATATGTCATCTGGGTGCCGGCAGACGTGGTATTGCATTGCTACACAGCAGCAGCTAATTGCCTTTTGGCAGTAGACGGCGCAGTATGACTGGTAGCCGTCATCAGCTATTGTGGGGCTGCATTGCTATACAGCAGCACCTCCTTGCCTTTTGGCAGTAGATGGTGTATTATGACTGGTATCTGTCGTCGTCGTACTCCTCAGTGAGTTTGATCAGAGGCACCTGGGCAAACATGTTTTGTCTCCTGGAGACGCAGTCCTGCCGGCAGTCCTATTGAACCGTCTTGACGATGATGGCTAGCAGTCATAGTACAGCATCTTCTGCCAAGCACCCAGAAGATGCCAATGGCTATCAGTTATGCTGCACCATCTGCTGCCAGCTTAAGATGTAAAAAATAGATGGATCAGATTTGTTCTGTATTCATTTGCTTCCCCCTCCCTCCGTGAAATCAACGGCCTGCTAAACCCAGGGTTTTGAGTTCAATCTTTGGGGGGGCCATTCTGTGTGACAGTTGTTTGTGTTTCTCCCTGATGCACAGCCACCTTTGTTGATTTTAATTCCCTGTACCTGTAAGCCATGTCGTCACTCGCCCCTCCCTCCCTCCGTCAGACAATAGTTTTGCGCCTTTTTTCAGCCCAGACGCCATAGCACTGGGATCATGGAGCCCGCTCAGATCACCGCAGCAATTATGAGCACTATGAACACCACGCACATTGTCCTGGAGTATATGCAGAGCCAGAACATGACAAAGCAAAACCAGGCGAGGAGGCGATTGCAGCACGGCGGCGAGAGTGATGAGGAAATTGACATGGACATAGACCTCTCACTAAGTACAGGCCCCAGCAATGTGCAAATCATGGTGTTACTGGGGCAGGTTCATGCCGTGGAACGCCGATTCTGGGCCTGGGAAACAAGCACACACTGGTCGGACCGCATCGTGTTGCAGGTGTAGGACAATTCCCAGTGGCTGCGAAACTTTCGCATGTGTAAGGGCACTTTCATGGAACTTTGTGACTTGCTTTCCCCTGCCCTGAAGCGCCAGAATACCAGGATGAGAGCAGCCCTCACAGTTGAGAAGCGAGTGGCGATAGCCCTGTGGAAGCTTGCAACACCAGACAGCTACCGGTCAGTCGGGAATCAATTTGGAGTGGGCAAATCTACGGTGGGGGCTGCTGTGATCCAAGTAGCCAATGCAATCAAAGACCTGCTGATATCAAGGGTAGTGACTCTGGGAAACGTGCAGGTCATAGTGGATGGCTTTGCTGCAATGGGATTCCCAAACTGTGGTGGGGCTACAGACGGAACCCATATCCCTATCTTGTCACCGGAGCACCAAGTCACTGAGTACATAAACCGCAAGGGGTACTTTTCAATGCTGCTGCAAGCCCTGGTGGATCACTAGGGACGTTTCACTAACATCAAGGTGGGATGGCCGGGAAAGGTACATGATGCTCGCGTCTTCAGGAACTCTGGTCTGTTTCAAAAGCTGGAGGAAGGGACTTTCTTCCTGGATCAGAAAATAACCGTTGGGGATGTTGAAATGCCTATTGTTATCCTTGGGGACCCAGCCTACCCCTTAATGCCATGGCTCATGAAGCCGTACACAGGCAGCCTGGACAGTAGTCAGAATCTATTCAACTATAGGCTGAGCAAGTGCCGAATGGTGGTGGAATGTGCATTTGGACATTTAAAAGCGCGCTGGCGCAGTTTACTGACTCGGATAGACCACAGTGAAGCCAATATTCCAATTGTTATTGCTGCTTGCTGTGCGCTCCACAATATCTGTGAGAGTAAGGGGGAGACATTTATGGCGGGGTGGGAGGTTGAGGCAAATCGCCTGGCCGCTGATTACGCGCAGCCAGACACCAGGGCGGTTAGAAGAGTACAGCAGGGCGCAGTGCACATCAGAGAAGCTTTGAAAACAAGTTTTGTGACTGGCCAGGCTACGGTGTGAAACTTCTGTTTGTTTCTCCTTGATGAACCCTCTGCCCCCCCCGCCCCGGTTCAGTCTACTTCCCTGTAAACTAACCACCCTCCTCTCCCCCCTTGGAGCACTGCTTGCAGAGGCAATAAAGTCATTGTTACTTCACATTCATGCATTCTTTATTAATTCATCACACAACTAGGGGGATAACTGCCAAGGTAGCCCGGGAGGGGTGGGTGAGGAGGGAAGGAAAAGGACACACTGCAGTTTAAAACTTTAAAACTTTAACACTTATTGAAGGCCAGCCTTCTGATGCTCGGGCAATCATCTGGGGTGGAGTGACTGGGTGGCTGGAGGCCCCCCAACCGCGTTCTTGGGTGTCTGGGTGAGGAGGCTATGGAACTTGGGGAGGAGGGCTGTTGGTTACATAGGGGCTGTAGCGGCGGTCTCTGCTCCTGCTGTCTTTCCTGCAGCTCAACGATACGCTGGAGCATATCAGTTTGATGCTCCAGCAGCCAGAGCATCGACTCTTGCCTTCTGTCAGCAAGCTGACGCCACCTATCCTCTTCAGCCCACCACTTGCTCTCTTCAGCCCGTGATTCAGCCTCTCCTCTCGTTCATATTGTGCTTTTTTGCACTGTGACATTGACTGCCTCCACACATTCTGCTGTGCTCTGTCAGCATGGGAGGACATCTGGAGCTCCGAGAACATATCATCCCAAGTCCGCCGTTTTCTCCTTCTAATCTTCACTAGCCTCTGTGAAGGAGAAACATTTGCAGCTGGTGGAGGAGAAGGGAGAGGTGGTTAAAAAAAACACATTTTAGAGAACAATGGGTACACTCTTTCACGTTAAATTTTGCTGTTCACATTACACAGCAGATGTGCTTTCGTTACAAGGTTGCATTTTTCCTCTTATATTGAGGGCCTGCCGGTTTGGTGTGAGAGATCACTCACGCAGTGCCAGGCAACAGATTTCGGCTTGCAGGCAGCCATGGTATGCCACAGTCTTTTGGCTTTTTTAACCTTCTTAATATGTGGGAATGGTTTCAAACAGTAGCACCCTCATTTCCCATACCAAGCACCCGTTGGTTTGGCCATTTAAAATGGGTTTGCAATGTAAAAGGAGGGGCGGCGGTTTCCGGGTTAACATGCAGCACAAACCCAACTACACCCCCCCACACACCCAATTCTCTGGGATGATCACTTCACCCCTCCCCCCACCACGTGGCTAACAGCGGGGAACATTTCTGTTCAGCCGAGCAGGAACGGGCACCTCCGAATGTCCCCTTAATAAAATCACCCCATTTC
The DNA here is from genome assembly GCF_011386835.1 of Chrysemys picta bellii. NCBI lineage: Eukaryota > Metazoa > Chordata > Testudines > Emydidae > Chrysemys > Chrysemys picta. The sequence goes on from NC_088791.1 coordinate 134,115,785, forward strand.
AACCAGGTGACCGTGAATGATATCACTCTCCTTAGGATAACAAAGGGAGATAAGGAATGGATGTTGTCTGCATGGCAGCAAAGACCGGGACCATACGCTGCCATGCTTTGTTATGCAATGATTCCAGACTACGTGCTACTGGCCTGGCGTGGTAAAGTGTCCTACCATGGCGGACGGGATAAGGCAGCCCTCCCCAGAAACCTTTTCAAAGGCTTTGGGAGTACATGATGGAGAGCTTTCTGGAGATGTCCCTGGAGGATTTCCTCTCCATCCCCATACATGTTAACAGACTTTTCCAGTAGCTGTACTGGCCGCGATTGCCAGGGCAAATTAATCATTAATCATTAAACACGCTGCTTTTAAACCATGTGTAATATTTACAAAGGTACACTCACCAGAGGTCCCTCGTGTGCCCTCAGGGTCTGGGAGCATACCTTGGGTGAGTTCCGGGGTTACTGGTTCCAGGTCCAGGGTGATAAACATATCCTGGCTGTTGGGGAAACCAATTTCTCCGCTTCCTTGCTGTGAGCTATCTTCATTGTCTTCATCATCATCTTCCTCGTACCCCGAACCCCCTTCCCTGTTGCGTGATTCTCCATTGATGGAGTCAAAGCACACGGTTGGGGTAGTGGTGGCTGCACCCCCTAGCATGGCATGCAGCTCCGCGTAGAAGCGGCATGTTTGCGGCTCTGCCCTGGACCTTCCGTTTGCCTCTCTGGCTTTGTGGTAGGCTTGCCTTAGCTCCTTAATTTTCACGCGGCACTGCTGTGTGTCCCTGTTATGGCCACTGTCCTTCATGGGCTTTGAGACTTTTTCTAATATTTTGCCATTTCGTTTACTGCTACGGAGTTCAGCTAGCACTGATTCGTCTCCCCATATGGCGAGCAGATCCCGTACCTCCCGTTCGGTCCATGCTGGAGCTCTTTTGCGATCCTGGGACTCCATCATGGTTACCTGTGCTGATGAGCTCTGCGTGGTCACCTGTGCTCTCCACGCTGGGCAAACAGGAAATGAAATTCAAAAGTTCGCGGGGCTTTTCCTATCTACCTGGTCAGTGCATCTGAGTTGAGAGTGCTGTCCAGAGCGGTCACAATGAAGCACTGTGGGATAGCTCCCGGAGGCCAATAACGTCGAATTCCGTCCACACTACCCCAAATCCAACCCGCAAAGGCCGATTTTAGCGGTAATCCCCTCGTCGGAGGTGGAGTAAAGAAACCGGTTTAAAGGGCCCTTTAAGTCGAAAAAAAGGGTTGTGTCGTGTGGACGTGTCCAGGCTTAATTCGATTTAACGCTGCTAAATTTGACCTAAACTCGTAGTGTAGACCAGGCCCTAGGGAATTTTATCTGCAGAGCAGTTGCATCATGGAAAGTGACAATGCAGACTTTCTCAATCAATGTGCATCAGTCTTGACCTGGATGGCCAACTTTAGGTGGAGGGCCTCGCTAGCGGTCTAGCTGGGACTGCAACATTGGGGCCAGCTTGTGCCAGTAATAAAACTGTGGGGCTGGAAAGGACTTTGAGAGATCATCTAGTCTATCTCCATCATGCTGAGGCAGTATTAGAACATCCCTGATCAATGTTTGTCTAGCCTATTCATAAACTTCAGTAACAGGAATTCCACAACTTCCCTAGGTAACCTGCTCCAGTTGGTTTCTTCATTCCAGACATTCTGGTCACATGTCCCATTCCACTTACAGACTTTATGTAGCCTCTAACAAGCAGCAGTGACCACATGTTGATGGATTTTTTTTCTTCCTCTTGATGCTGTGTTGTGGCTTTGGTCTTCTTAGCTGTCAGATTGTTGCAGGCTGACCTGTAGAAATGTTGGCTTGAGGGTGTGATGAGAAGAACAAGCAGAACCAAGAGTGTATAAGAAAACATAAGGGTAAGAGAATAAGGCAAGTCTATATTAAAACCTTTTGCTGGTATAGTAATGTTGGTTAGTGGTGCAATTTATTTACAACAACATTTCTATACCAGCAGAAGTCCTAGTGTAAATGCAGATTTACCAGCAAAAAAATCTTTGATGTAGCTTTATAAAGTATGTCCACAGCAGCAAGGTGTGTATTATAGCTATACCATCAAGCCTTTACTAATGTAGATTAGGCCTAAAAGTGCACGGCTCAATTCAAAGGCATTTGTATCTTTCTACAGTCTCACTGAAGTAGAAGATACACTTCTTTCATGGGCTTTGCCAGATAAAAATATCAGCCACTGTCACCTCTCACTGGCTCAACACCTTCATAAGTTGGTCTTGATAGTGTCTTCAGTTTATGAAGATGCTATTTGCTATGTAGAAAGGTTGTAATTTGCACATGTAGCAGGGTGTAATTTATGGTTATATTGCTTTTGCCTTTGTAGTGGGAAATCCACACAACGTCTTTAAGATTAGATTTTTAACTTTATTTTATTCAGTTCATTTTCTGAGATTCTTTGAGTTCCATCAAGGTTTAATATTGAAGTCCTGTTTCAAATGAGTCCGTGGTATGCCCACACCCTGAATACTGTGTGCAGATGTGGTCGCCCCATCTCAAAAAATATATATTGGAATTGGAAAAGGTTCAGGAAAGGGCAACAAAAATGATTAGGGGTTGTCATAACTATAAAGGGAAGGGTAACAGCTGTCCTGTGTACAGTACTATAAAATCCCTCCTGGCCAGAGACTCCAAAATCCTTTTCCCTGTAAAGGGTTAAGAAGCTCAGGTAACCTGGCTGGCATCTGACCCAAAGGACCAATAAGGGGACAAGATACTTTCAAATCTGGGGTGGGGGGAAGGCTTTTGTTTGTGCTCTTTGTTTGGGAAGTTGTTCGCTCTTGGGACTGAGAGGGACCAGACAACAATCCAGGTTCTCCACATCTTTCTAAACGAGTCTCTCCTATTTCAAACTTGTAAGTAAATAGCCAGGCAAGGCGTGTTAGTTTTCCTTTGTTTTCTCAACTTGTAAATGTACCTTTTACTAGAGTGCTTATCTTTGTTTGCTGTACTTTGAACCTAAGACTAGAGGGGAGTCCTCTGAGCTCTTTAAGTTTAATTACCCTGTAAAGTTATTTTCCATACTGATTTTACAGAGATGATTTTTACCTTTTTCTTTAATTAAAAACCTTCTTTTTAAGAACCTGATTGATTTTTTCCTTGTTTTAGATCCAAGGGGGTTGGATCTGTATTCACCAGGAGTTGGTGGGAGAAAGAAGGGGGGATGGTTAATTTCTCCTTGGTTTAAGATCCCAGGGGGGTTGGAACTGTATTCACCAGGAGTTGGTGGGAGGAAGAAGGGGAATGGTTAATTTCTCCTTGTTTTAAGATCCAAGGGTTTGGATCTGTATTCACCAGGGAATTGGTGAAAGGTTTCTCAAGGCTTCCCAGGGAGGGAATCCAATTGGGATGGTGGCAGCGGACCAGAGCTAAGCTGGTAGTTAAGCTTAGAAGTTTTCATGCAGGCCCCTACATTTGTACCCTAAAGTTCAAAGTGGGGATACAGCCTTGACAGAGGTATAGAACAGTTTCCATATGAGGAGAGATTAGTAAGACTGTGACTTTTCAGCTTGGAAAAGAGGCAACTAAAGGGGGATATGATAGAGGTCTATAAAATCATGAGTGGTATAGAGAAAGGAAATAAGGAAGTGTTATTTACTCCTTCTCATAATACAAGAACAACGGGCCACCAAATGAAATTAATAGGTATCAGGTTTAAAACAAACACAAGAAAGTATTTTTTCATGCAATGCACTGTCAACCTCTAGAACTCCTTACCAGAGGGTGTTGTGAAGGCCAATATTATAACGGGGTTCAAAAGGGAGCTAGATAGATTCATGGAAGATAGGTCCATCAATGGCTATTAGCCAGGATGGGCAGGAATGGTGTCCCTAGCCTCTGTTTGCCAGAATCTGGGATTGGGTTATCACTTGATGATAACCTCTCTGTTCATTCCCTTTGGGGCACCTGCCATTGGCCACTGTCAGAGGACAGGATACTGGGCTTGATGGACCTTTGGTCTGACACAGTATGGCCGTGCTTATGTTCAAACACTCCTATTTCCTATACAAAAGTCGTTCAGCCCTTAAACTAGCCTTTTTGCAATTTAAGCGATTTAGTCTTTAAACTTAAATGGTCATCAAATACAGTAGTGCATTTTCTTCTTAGCAAATCTTGGAGAGGCTCATCTTGTCTTTCTGAGTTTGGCAAGGGCTTCCTGAAGCACTGCCAGATATTTACTTAATTCCCTAATTAATATCAATATTTTTATATTCAAACGGCTTCTTATATTGTAACCAGTCATAGAATCAAATGACCTTGCTGTAATTGTACAGTAAGCATCTTATTATTCATATAAAAATGGCATCAGGAACCTATTACATGGATTCTTGCATTTAGATACAAAACATTTACAAATAAATATCGCATAGGAAACTTATGCCACTATAAGCAGTTGAGAGATAACAAAGGTTTTCACATTTAAGGCCAGGTCTACACTAACCCCCTAATTCGAACTAAGGTACGGAACTTCAGCTACGTGAATAACGTAGCTGAAGTTCGAAGTACCTTAGTTCGAACTTACCTTGGTCCACACTCGGCAGGCAGGCTCCCCCGTCGACTCCGCGGTACTCCTCTCGCCGAGCTGGAGTACCGCAGTCGACGGCGAGCACTTCCGGGTTCGACTTATCGCGTCCAGACTAGACACGATAAGTCGAACCCAGAAGTTCGATCGCTCGCCGCCGAACTACCGGGTAAGTGTAGCCAAGGCCTAAGAGAAAACGTGACTTAGAAGTAAGCAATATCTCCTGTAAAATGTTTCCCACCTATAAATGAAGATTTTAGAGTGCTTATAAAAGATCAGTTTCAATAGGGCTATATATAAAATTCCTTGTGGGTTTAAACAAGAGAGTTTTTTTCTTGCAAAGAGATGGCATAAAGAGATCCTAACTCTCATAACACGCCCTAAAGATCACTCTTCTTTGGAATATCGTAAATAAAGAATAGCCTTATAGTTTAGAAAGACTGTAAAATAATTTAACTATCTTACAGAGTTTGTCCTCTTGAGATAAAGATCATATCTGTACCAGGATGGTGTCTTGTACAAGGAGGATGCATCCTGTACTTTGATAAGGTGCTCTTATTGGTTGGTTTCCTTTTGATTGCATAGTTCCTAGATTTACAACCTACCAGGTCTCATACATTTACAACTTGCAGTTAAAGATTTCTATCAAACACTCTATACAAAGCATGAACTAAATAACTAACATTCATTTACATCTTTTAAAACTAGTATAGAAAAAAATTAAAGCAAAATGGAAGTTGTAAAGCTACATTCCAGAGTCAGTGAACACACTAAGAGGTAATAAATATGGCTTTATGGTTATTCTCACATATTTGGTGCACATCACTAGCTGACACAAAGCAGAGGTTTCTTGAACATTTTGTTTAATTGAATAAGCACCAAAGTCATAAGCATGTGAACTATCATGTTGTTCAAGCATCATGTACATGAAAGTAACTGGTAAGTATCTGCTAAAACCCAGCAAAGGCAATCTAGTAGTAACCTAACATTATTTTTGCATCCATACGGAGATTTATCCCCTGCACCATGGAAATGGAAATCTGGTCACTGCTGCAGTGTGGATGTGCTGAAATCTAATTTGTTGTACTGGGGCGATGGCATGGAGGCAATTCACCACTGGAGCACCCTCTTGAGCCAGGACATGACATTGCAAGGATTCTTCCACTCTTGCACCCCCTTTTGTCTGCCATTCTTGGCTACCTTACTATCCTTTTCTGCTCAGTCCTAGAATGCTGACTCCAGGCTGTTCCCCTGGAGCCCCTCTGACAGTCTACTTTTCACTTGCTGAAGTTCCCTGTCCTTTGTGACTACTCCCAGGCTTTGCAAGTTGCTCTTTGCTCCTTCTAAATGAGCACTACCTCCCAGGGGTTTCTCCCTGGAGGCCATCTTCCCTAGCAGGTTCTACTGCCTCCCCTCCCAGGAACTTCCCTGCTTCCTACTGTAGGGCCTCCCGTAGGAGCCTAACCTGTTTCCTATCACAGCTTCCCCTTGACATTGATTTCACATGCCTTTTTAGTATGAGTTCCAGGTGTCTGCCATGCTAACACCTGACCTCATTAGCCCCGTTCCCTCTGGCTGCAAAGCAGTTAATTATGGTACAGGTATAGCTGGGCCCATTTCTCCTTAAAGGGGCCAGTCACCCTGTGACAGGTGAGATGAGAATTGAAACATGGTGCTATACAAACATGATTCCAGGCATATAAGCAGACCCACAAGCTTTGTGTACCCTAGGAAAATTATCCGTGGCTGACAAGGGGATGCAACTGACCAGGATAACTGCAGAAAAGGCCAAACAGCATTCAGCAACTATGGTTCAACCAGATTTTAAACATGGTTTCTGATATGCTGAATGCAACTTGTCCTTGGCTATGCTGGCAATTAAACCACATGCAGCATCAATTTAGTTGTCCCTATGACTAACAGCTGGTGTCAACAAGTAACTTTTCCTCATGTAAACAAGGCCCGGGCATCTGTCTACAGTCCTGGAACCATGTTTCCCTAGTGCAGACAAGGTTTCAGATCCAGGGAAGAGCTGTTTTGCTGAACCTGTGAAGTACTAGTCTGATTGGCTGGTCACATATGCCACTGTCAGTGATCTGTTCCCTGATTTTGTTTCCATGTCAAGGATGTAATTTTTCCATTGTGCAACTATCATTTCATACCTTTATCATTGAAATAACCTAACAACACCAGGGTAAGGATCCTAAGGAGGCAAATGCAGTACAAACTCAAACTTGGCATGAACTAGAGTGCCTGGCATTAAATGAAGATATTGATATAATAGTCATTAGGCATCTCAGAAATTTGGTGGAATGAGGATAATCTATGGAATGTGGTAATACCAGGGTACAAAATATATTGGAATGGCAGCCTAGGTCATGCTGGTGAGGGAGTGGCTCTGTATGTGAAAGACAGCACAGAGTCAAATAAAGTAAAAATTTTAAACGACTCAAATTGTACCAGAGAATCTCTACAGATAGAATTTCCAACAACTTCCCAAACAAAGAGCACAAACAAAAGCCTCCCCCCCACCCCAAGATTTGAAAGTATCTTGTCCCCTTATTGGTCCTTTGGGTCAGATGCCAGCCAGGTTACCTGAGCTTCTTAACCCTTTACAGGGAAAAGGATTTTGGAGTCTCTGGCCAGGAGGGATTTTATAGTACTGTACACAGGACAGCTGTTACACCCTTCCCTTTATAGTTATGACACCTCACAAGTGGAGAACCAGTGTTGACAGGGCCAATTCAATCAGGGTGGATGTAGTCCACTCCCAATAATAGATGAGGAGGTGTCAATTCCAGGAGAGGCAAAGCTGCTTCTGTAATGAGCCAGCCACTCCCAGTCCCTATTCAAGAATAAATGGACACAAATCCGGCATCGGGAATGGTAACATACAAAAGCCAGTAGGTGAACATTTCAATCTCCCTGGACATTCTATAACAGATTTAAAAGTCACTATTCTTGAACAAAAAAACTTCAGAAACAGACTTCAAAGAGAAACAGGACATTTCTCTTGCAAAATTCATTTGCAAATTTAACACCATTAATTTGGGCTTTTTTTTACAAGTCTTTTTATAAGTCTTTTCTGACAGGGATGGTTTGGAAGTATCTACAGAACAGGGGTAACTCCTCTAGAGGCAGGCAAATCACCCCAGCCTTCACTTCAAATTGGCTGCAGGCTTTTGACAAGGAGCTCCCAGAAGCCAACAAGTCACCGCTCCATTGCATCACTGGTTAGCAGATTAGATGAGTATATAAAGATCAAGCTGAAAGCAGGGTGATTTCTCATCCACTGAAGGCCCCCTGAATATGAAAGGCATGGTACAGATATCGTGTATAGTTCTCAACCAAGATCTTCAAAAATAAGAGGCCAGTGCAAGTAGTTTATTGATTTCAATGGGAGCTCAACATTTTTGAAAATCAGGCCACTTATTTACAAGGCTGACATTGTAAAAAAACAAAAACAAAAAACCTTGGTTCTGATTTTGAGAGGTACTGAACACCCAGCTTTCCAAGTGAAGTCAATGGGAGCTGTAGGTCCTGGTCACCTCTGAATAACACATCCTTTATAACAGTGGTTCTCAAACTTTTTTACTGGTGACCCCTTTCACATAGCAAGCCTCTGAGTGCGACCCCCTCCCCCTTATACATTAAAAACACTTTTTAATATATTTAATAACATTATAAATGCTGGATGCAAAGCAGGGTTTGTGGTGGAGGCTGACAGCTTGCGACCCCCCATATAATAACCTTGCAACCCCCAGTGTGAGAACTCCTGCTTTATAACATCTCTGTTTGCATTTCCTTAGTTTCCCTTCTACCACAGAATCTTCAAGCTCCCGCTCGAGTGGTCTACACAAGATCAATTTTCTCTCATCCAGTCTTCGGTTCCAGTTTGTCCTCACTGACTGCCAACTTAAATACACACAATGATAACTACTTATGGTACATGTGTCCGTCATCCTCCTGTTTATGTGCCCATATCCTCCCATAATTCAGAGCATACATTCCTCCATACTAATAATGTGCTCCCCAAAATGTTATAGTCTCTACCTGAGATAATCTCTATCGTGTAATGTCCTAGCAACAGAAGTCTTGCTCTTCTTTGGAAACCTCTGAAGAATATGTTTTCCTGGTGATCCCAATTTCCCTGCTTCCTAGAGTCAATGCCAAGTCATCTGTTGGTTGAGATAAATAAGCTATCTCAGAGCACTTCTCTTGCCCCAATCTTTAACTGTGTGTTGAACATTCCATTTTTGTCCAGTGCAGTTCTGCATTACAAGTCTGTAAGGCGAAGACAGATTGTCCATTACAATTTCAAGGCATCTCTTAGTTTTCTTGTTCATCACGGATGATCCCTGCAAAACGAAAGAAGCATGAGACAAGCTGCAGTCTGCATTTCAGAACTGAGTGCCCAAGCAGTAAACAATTCTCTTGATTTCTGTAATATGTCAGGTCAGTGAAAATGTTCTCTGCACACAGACAGAATACATTTTTGTCACTGCATCTAGCTTGACTGTGGTCATAAGTAGGAAAGAAAGTTTCTCGGTTTGACTGAGTGAACCAAACTGTGCAGCTTCAGAAGGTGGAAAGTTATTACTCTGGAGTAAAGTTAGCATCAGGCTGCCAGCTAGTAATAAATTAGTAACAGAAAGAATACTTTGGTCTCATTTTAGTTGTTGGATTAGTGTGCAGGTGCTGGGTGGGGTCCGTGGCCTGTTCTATACAGGAGGTCACATTAGATGATCTAGGCGCCCTTCTGGGTTTTAAAATCTATGACTCTGTAAGTCAGCAAAGAAGAGGACAAACCAGTGAGACACAGCAGAATGATAAAGTTATTCAAGTATTCAAAGACTAGACAATATTTACAGATGTGATCCCTATAAATTAATCAGAGATACAAAAACAAGTCTTTTCTGGTAAACAGAAGAGTCTCCATATGTGCTGACAAAGAGAGATCAGTAAGTTACAGGGAAATCTGTAAAGCCTATTCAAATACAGTTACCTTCTTTAGAATTTGTCCTCGTGTGTGTAAAGCATTTTAAGCTCTTTCAGGATGAAACATGCCATTGAAATGTAGGGACATGGAAATTCACTTACCTGCTTAAAATCCCAATGCATGTTCAGTCCCTTTTTCACAGCCTCATTACATTGCTCTATAAATGGCAGGTCTCCTGTGCCAGGGTCAGTTAGGCACCGATCTACTGCATTCTGTCGAGATCGTAGGCCTCCTATATACATTTCTTCAGTGCTGAGATAAAACACGTGCTGAAAGGCAATGTTACATTGGAGTAGGTGAGCTAGGACACTGACGAAATCCCAAAGGAGGATACCAGACATTTGTGAAACTGACTAACATTAGATACATGGGGCTAAATTCATTGATATCATTGACGTTAAACCAGAATGAATTTGACCCACTAGAGCTATGACATCAGTCTTGTTCTCCTCTGTTCATAAAAAACAGGTCGATTATTACGGTGGAACTGTAATCACTAGTGTCCCTCCTAGTGACAGAACAAGAAGTGAAGAGTGAGGAGTTCAGTCTGCATCCCATTCAATCCTTCACCTCTCTGCTGGAACCACCATCAGCAAGAACAATGGTTGTCAATATGTGTGTGGGGCGGGAAGGTGGTAAGTGAGGTCACCTCCCCATAAAAATGGAACCAACTTAATGTACTTAGACCATGATGGTATCTGCCTTGGCCTGCAATGAGCAGGAGGTCAGATAGATGAGCATGATGGTCCCTTCTGACCTTAAAGTCTATGAGACTACTGCCATTCATTTTTGATTTGGGATTTTACTTGTTTACTTACAAAATAAAATTAGTCTTCCCTGCATGACAGCACATGAAGAACAATTTTCAGGAGTCTATTTCATTGTCTAGCAAAGAATCCAAAGCAAAGGATAACAAAAGATTTCTGGTTGCAGTTAAATAGCTTGTTTTTAATACCTGTGATGAGTAAGCATGACAGTCATACATTATTGGAGTGTTTCCAGGGACAGGGCCTTGATCTACGCAGATGTTCTCATTCAGCGTGTTTTTCATCTGCAGAGATAAAACAGGCATATTAATGCATGGAATAACTACCACATCTTCCTGTTCTCACCACTGTTTTTGTAAGCTCTGCTGAGAGCTATGCTGGTTTGCAGTTTTGCTTAAGAGCTCTGAAGTAACAGGAGAACACAGGATGGATTTAGAAAAAGAAACCGCAAAACAACTTTTCAGAGTTGACTTCATCCCAGAAAACATGAGAAGCAAATCTAAAGGCTTTTCTAGTGTCTATACATCAAAGAAACAATGGGGCTTGGTCAGGGCCGGCTCTGGCTTTTTGGCAGCCCCAAGCAGAAAAAAAAAAACAAAAAAAACCTGCGGCACGGCCGGAGCCAGGGTGCAGGGGAACTCCCTGCGCTGCAGACGTGCCCCAGCTAGCAGGGGGGGAGGGGGAGGGAGCGGGGGGGGAAGGAGGGCGGCCAAGGCTTCAGCGGGGCGCTACCACGCGGCCCTGACTGGTGCGCCGCCTGCCGGGAGGCTCCGCGCCGCTCCAGTCGTCTGGGAGGGAAGGATGCTGGGCTGCCCTGCTGGGCTTGCTCCCATCCTCTGCGCTGCCGCCCCCTACAGGGCGGCCGGAGCGGCACAACAAAGAAACAAAAAAACAAAACTAACAAAAAAAAAAAAAGCGGCCGTGCCGCCCTAGGATTGGGCAGAATGCCGCCTCGAACAATCTGCCGCCCCAAGCACCAGCTTGCTCGGCTGGTGCCTGGAGCCGGCCCTGGGCTTGGTCTACACTACAAAATTTAGCTATAAGTACAAAAATATCACATCCACTGGCCAATGTAGCTATGCCAGCAAACTGCTCCGTCCCCCCACGTGTAGACGCAACTATGCTGACAGAATAGTGCTTAGCTTAGCTAATGTCACTGAGGGAAGTGTTTTATGTACACTGGTGGAAGAATTCATTCTATTAACATATGGTGCATCTCCACTAGGGGTTCTGGCAAAGGCTTTATAGTGTAGACAACTCCTCAGGTTGGGGAACCCTACTATAACACAATTGTTCACTGATACAGTATAATCATAGAGCAGTCCCATAAAAACCACATCACTACAAGTATCACCAATAGAAAAGGCTGAATTTTTTCCACTGAAACTTTTTGGAAATGTCTTTTTAACCAAAATAAAAAATTCTCATGTGATTGAATCTTTAAAAACAATTGTGTTCTGTTTCATTGTGAGCAAAACAAAGGCTTGCATGTATCTGAGTTTGCACACATTTGAGTTTGCCCTTGGCACAACCTGCATGTGCCCAGTTCAGCCAGAGGAGTTTTGAAAATGTGGTCCATTGTTTTTAAATTGACAATTGTTTCTTTCACATTCTGTATATTTTACTCTTCTTTAGCTATAATTTTTCCCTCTATCATGATCTTCATGATTATTGTTCCAGTCCAAATTTAAAAAGCAACTTAACAACTCTGAAATGAGTGACCAGAAGATACTGTCCTCCCTTGATTTATAGCTGTACAGCAGGCAATGATTACTTTGTTGAACTTTTCATTTCTGTGATGCGTCTCCATAATATTCTATTGAACATTGCAGACAATTATAGGGAGAGATTTCATCCATTGTTGTTCCCTGCTCTATGAGCATTCTTATGTTGCACAAAAATGTGTCTTTCTAAATACCTTCCTATGCTATTTTATGTTTATGCTGGTAGACATGCAGTGGGCACAGTTTAGATATGCAACAGGTACAGAAAGTTTTACAAAAAGATGGCACTCACTTTAAATATCTCTAAAACCGCTAGTAAAACCAATACTATGGTTATAATATGACCAATTTACAAGAGCAACCCGGGTTAGACTGATCAGGAACACAGAAGAAATTGCCTTCAACAACCTTCATAATAGTGGAGATATCTAACTGTTGCATCTATTCAGTAGACATGCACAGTACTTACTGTTCCGTAGACAACAACAGTGGTCAAAGGTATTAAATTAGGATAAACGTTCTTTATGTACCAGTCAAAGCTTTTACAGTTCAGTTTCTTTCTTAGCTCCTTTCTGGAAGAAACATCTCCATAGTCTATTCCAGGATTCTGAAAAAAACACCACATTGTTCAGACATTAATTTTAAAAGTGACCTGCAAAAATGGAGGGAAAATTGACTTATATCTCCCCCTTTTTGTTGCTTCTTCATAATATATAAAGAATATCTAAAATCTGCTCTTAAAAAAAATCCCTGATTACTTTTACATTAGAAATTCAGATTGTGTTTTGCCTGTCTATGAAATCACAGATACAATGGAGGTTAAGAACTGATTCATTGGAAGAACAAGTGCTTTTTTATCCAGGTATTTTGTTTTCATTAACATCTAGTTAACTAAACAACTGGCAAAAAAAATCTCCTTTTTTTAAAAACTCAAAACACCACTCCAGGTAAGGTCAATACACCTTTGATCTACAAGTTCTTCCATTAAAAAATGACTTGACATTCCTGATATCTTTAAATAGGAGGAAATAAAAATTAAAAACAGCAGAGCTTCTTACATCAAGAAAGAAAGAAAATAGGCACACAAAACCTCCCCCCCCCCCACCTTTGCCAGGTCACCTTTAAAGGAAAATGGCAGCGTACAAAAATGTGATCTGTTACTAGTTATGAAGAACAATAAATCACTACGCATTTTAAATATGTACAATAGAACCAAAAGTATCTCAAAGTATCAAAGAGGAAGCTGCCATTTTGCCATGCTCATGAGGTGTGCAGAGCTTTGTCCAACTCTATGAGATTTACAAATCTAGCCAATCTTGAAGAATGTATACACTGCACTGGGATTTACTAACATAACGATGTACAAGAAATTCCAGTTTGCATTATATATGGTATTAATTGGCATAACTTACAATGATATGTAGAGAGACTATAGTTGAAGGCATGAGCACAACAATGGAGGAAAGTTAAGGTTGAGCTTTCAACCCTCTCTCTGAATTTCCTGAATTCTGAGTGCTTGATTTCCCAACATGAATGTTTCTCAGCCTGCAGAGCATGCTATAAGGCCCACTCTTTCTTTATCCCTGGCCTGTGAGAAGTGGGTGTCGGATAGTGGGGATGTGGGACTCTGCAGCATTTTGGGCATGGCGGTCAATTAGTGTAGGGTGTTGCTGGGTCATTTGATTAAAAGTAACTGCCTTGCCTATTATTTATTAGAGCATTTTTAAAAGATATTCAAGGATGCCCAGTTTATTTGCTCTATTATCACAACTTGCAAAAATCCAAACAACATACTTTTTATTTGAAAAAAGTTAGAAATTATTACATTGTTTGGGGCAGAACCCATCTTTTTGTTCTATGTACAGTGCCTAGCACAATGGGGTCCTGGTCCATGACTCAGGGCCCTAGGCACTATAATAATAATAGTCATGTTTTTAAAGGGACAAATCTCACAAACACCTGTTTGCTACGTCTGGCCTCATTGTGATGTCCTGGCTACTATTAGTCATTTGCTCCCATACAAATGACCATCTCAATTTAAAGAAACCAATTCTAAACAACCAAACATATACACCTCAATAGGAAGATTCCATGCAAAATAAACCATGTATTTATAGTCGTCCATCCACACTTCGGCCACCCTCAGGGCGTTGCGTCTCATAGCAATGCTCAAGTCCAGCATGTAGGGTTTGTGCGCTCTTTCCAGGTGAGCAACTCTTGCACAGGGCAAAACTTCTATCTGACCCCCACACTGCCAAACCTGTATGGATGAAGCAGGAGTCCCAGTGAATGCGCATTGGAGTTGGCTTTTTTCACCAGCGGTTAACACGATTTTGTTCTACATAAGTGACTAGAAATTGCACCTCCTTACTCAACAGATCTGCTCACTCTCAGTATCCAGAGTAAGTTCTCCTGACTTTAGTGATGAAGGGAAATTTTCAGTACTTTTCTTTTAGGATCTGCAGAGCCAACACAGGTACAGGAGAGTGAGGTGGAAGCTATTTAGTCTTTTGCATCATTATTAATTTCCAGTTACAGGACTAAGCAGTTACTCTCGTGTAAATCCTTTGCATGAGGTTATACAGGTGTCACAAAGAGCAGAACTGGCCCTACAGAATCTTAATTATGATTAAGGTTGCAGGAGAAGGAAAGAGACCAGTCTGACTCTCATATCCCAGGCTGTTTACAGGGCTGGCACCTAGAAACCCCCTCTCCCCCATCAATCTGCTTACAAACTGAGCGCATTTGATACAAGAAATCATTGAGGGACAATGCAAAATGAGACCTACAATGTTATTTTTGAAGTCACTTCTCTGAGCAGAAATGTATTTAATGGGCCTGATTCTCCATTCCCCTGCATTTTGTGCAGTCAGATATACCAGCACAGAGAAGAGGTATCATGGTACCATTCTGATATGGTGATGCTTTACACCCACCTTGCACTGGTGTAAATGAATATACATGTATCAGGGCAATGAAGAATGAGGCCTCTGTGTATTTTAATGTATTAGAAGTGGAAAGGAGTTCATCCCCTGTCAATCCCACCTTTTCCCTAGGTGGATCTTGAGTACTCTGAATCTACCATATTTATTCCTCCCACACTTCACGCATGAGTCCTTGAGATGCAGTCACCACCCTTCTAGCCACAGAAAACTACCTAGGATTCTCTTCACAGGATATCAATGCTGTCACTTCAGTCACTGAAGTAGTTGCTGTTGAATAAGACAAAATACATTCTGCCTATCAATTAGATACTGAATGGCCCCTATTGTTGTAGTAATGGTGGGCACCTCACAATCTCTAATGTATATATCCTCACCAGGCCCGCTGACAGCTATTCCAGGCCCCAGGGCAGAACAGTCAATGGGCCCCCCCAGGCATGCACAAGTTGTGTCTGCGCAGACATGGTCTGCTTGACATTTAGCTGGTGCTCTTCCAGCACGGCCAGGGCTTCCACATGCCCGCCTGGTAGGGTTGCCAACTGTCTAATTGCACAAACCCAAAATTGCTTGCCCTGTCCCCCAGCCCACCCCTTCCCTGAGACCACACCCCTGCCCTGCCCCTTTTCCAAGGCCCTGACCCTGCTTGCTCCATCCCCCCTCCCTCTGTCACTCACTCCCCGCAACCCTCACTCACTTTCACCAGGATGGGGCAAGGGGTTGGGGTATAGGAGGGGGTGCAGGGGTCAGACTCTGGGAGGGAGCTTGGGTGCAGGGGGGGTGAGGGGTCGGGCTCTGGGAGGGGGTTTGGGTGCAGGAGGGGGTGCGGGGTCAGGCTCTGGGAGGGAGTTTGGGTGCTGGCTGTAGGCTGGGGCAGGGGGTTGGGGTGCAGGAGCGGGTCAGCACTTACCTTGGGTGGCTACCGAAAGCAACTGGCACACCCCTCTGGCTGCAGTTCTCAGTCAATGGGAGCTGCGGAGTGAGCGCTCGGATGGGATTAGCGCACAGAGACCTCCTCCCCAGGGGCCGCTAGGACATGACGGCCGCTTCCAGGAGCAGCGCGGAGTGAGGGCGGGTAGGAAGCCTGCCTGCCTTAGCCCCACTGTGTTGCTGGCAGTGGCAGCAGCCAGGGGGCCCTGGGCCCTTTTAAATCATCCGGGCCCCTGGGCAATTGCCACCTTTGCCCCCCCCCCCCAACCCTGTCAGAGGACCTGAGCCTCACAAAATCTCTGAAAGGCAAGGCATTGCAGGTATCCCTAGTTTACAGATGGGGAACTGAGTCAAAGAGAGGCTAAGGGACTTGCCCAAGGTCACACAGGAAGTCTGCGGCAGAGCAGGGAATTAACCTGAGGTCTCCCAAATCCCAGGCTAGCAAACTAATGACTGGACCATCCTTCTTCTAGTTTAATCACTATATGCAACATGTTCCCACTGCTGCGGCTAAACCTTAATTAGCCATCATCAAATGGTTTACAAATCCATTATCAGTATTTATCTGAGAAGAGGAGACACCAAATATGAGGAAAGGGACAATTTTCTTTGGAGGCTCGCAGCTTGAAAGGAAATAAATGTGTCTGAAATTCTATCAGTGGAAAACCTACATGCTGCAGCAGGTAGTGCTGGTGATTTAAGACTCAGCTGTTTTCCCTTTAAATCAGTACTGAGGCAACATGGCTGCGGCAAGGCGTTAGTGAGCACTGTGCAGCTGTAAGTGCTGAATTTTAAATGAAAGGTAAAACCAAGAGCCTGACCTCTATGTCTTCAAAGATCCCCCTGGCACTTTGGGTTGAGGTGGTAGCCCTGGGGTCCTGGCTAAATTCCTATCTGAGTAATTACCTTCTGCCTTTCTAAATCCTCCCCGCCCCCAGCAGTGTAAAGTTTATATGGGATTCCAGCTGCTATCTCACGCTCAGGAATTGGGTCCAGAGCAGGGTCATTTCCTCCTTTGGTTTCATCTCATGTACGACATCATGTTACCTGAAGAGAGGCTTCTGAGATTTACTGATGAACATGGGCGGGGGGTCCCCTTCTGGGGTGTTGCCTTTCTAATGCCTTGGTCCCTTCTTACAGCACTTCCTATGTTGAATCAGACTGGTGTCCTGCTGGGTCAATATATAATGCTCCTGAGGAGTACACTGCAAGACCTTGTACCCCACAGTATCACTCTCCAATTGGTTATTTCACAAAATGGATTTCCCTCCTGCCTCCAGCTTGTAAACTTAATGAAGTTTACATTTGTTAGCTTAGCTTGTATATTTATCTATGTTATCAATGGGCATAAAACTATACAATCTTAGCAATGTCCTTTATTGCTGTGGCAGGGAAGACAACAGGCTGAGTACACTTTGTGTGAAATTCTTCCCTTCCTGGTTCCCACCATTTACTGAGCTGTGCCCATTGTCATGGGCATACATGTCTCAGTATCCTTGTAGAGTCTGCCAGTGCTATTACCGTGCTTTGTCGACAATAAACCTGGCCTGGTGCTTTCACACCTTAACAGATCTTGTGGTCATTCGGCGGTGCGTTCCAGGTCTGCTGTGCCAGCTGTCTGTGCAGAGCTGGGACAGCACACAGGAAAAACACACACAGGCAGCCAAATATCTAACCACAATAGCTGCTAGGTGCTCAGCATTTTTGAAAATCTGCCCATTTCATTTCAGTACTGAAATGGGAGCTGAACTCTTTTGAAAAACTGAGCCCAATTGTCTGTGTTGAGCACTTAGAAATCTGGCCCTGAGTTCTTTTGAAAATCAGGTCCCCACACTTATGTTATTTATTTTATAAGAGAAGCAGAATTAAACGTACCCGCAGGCCAAGTTCCACATTTTCCCCTCCGTATATATGCATTCCGCCATCCAGTACCCCAATCTCACCCAGAAAAACTCTATGTGCAGCAAGTATCCCCATAATAGAAGGACTCCTGGGAAAGAGAATAGATACAGTTGGAGAGAAGAAATAACTATGAAATAAACAGGAAGAGGAATAAACAATCATTTGAGAATTAATTATGCTCTTTTGAATTTCCTGTTCAGTGCGAGACTGAGTATTGGGCTCATTGGGACAATTCTTATTTTGTTTGTGCTAGTTTGGGGGTCCCTAATAAATTGCTCTTTAGCTAGATTTGGTTTCTTCCCATCCCATTTCTACCACCAGCCTGTATTTACAGTGGACATTTCCATAACTGCACTTAGTGCCAAATTCTGCCCATCCTTATCTATCTAGGTATTTACCCATTACCAGTGTCTGAGTGTGTAATTAATTTATTCAGGGTGGAGTTATGTTAGCAGCATGCAAATACAGGATACATGAATCCTTTCTGTTGAATATGGACGTTAAATGCCTCATAATAGTTTGTTTATTTTGCATACCTTGTACATAATGACTTTCATCTCCAAAATGCACTACTTTAACAAGGGAATGTTCACACCACCATATGTGAAGTAGGTAGGGTTGCCAGGTGTCCGGTTTTTGACCGGAATGCCCGGTTGAAAAGGGACCCTGGCGGCTCTGGTCAGCACTGCCAATCAGGCTGTTAAAAGTCTGGTCAGTGGTGCTGAGGGGCTAAGGCAGGTTAATCCCTATCTGTCCTAGCACCGTGCTGCGCCCCGGAAGTGGCCAGCAGGTCCGGCCCCTAAGCAGGGGGGCCACGGGGCTCCGTGCACTGTCCCCACCCTAAGCACTGGCTCCTCACTCCCATTGGCCGGGAACCATGGACAATGGGAGCTGGGGGAGGCGGTGCCTGTGGGTGAGAGCAGTGCGCTGAGCCTCCTGCCCCTCCCCTCCCCCACCGGGTGCAGCATGGTGCCAGGACAGGTAGGGAGCCTGTCTTAGACCCACAGCGCCACTGACTGGGAGTTGCGCCCCAACCCTAAGCCCCAACCCGCTGCCCCAGCCCAGAGCCCCCCCCCAACCCAGAGCCCCTTCCTGCACCCCAAACCCCTCATCCCCGGCCCCACCCCAAAGCCCGCACCCCCAGCTGGAGCCCTCACCCACTCTTGCACCTCAACTCCCCGCCCCATCTTGGAGACCCCTCCCACACCCTGAACCCCTCATTTCTGGCCCCACCCCAGAGCCCATGCCCCCAGTTAAAGCCCTCACCCCCTCCTGCACCCCAACCCCCTGTCTCAGCTCAGTGAAAGTGAGTGAGGGTGGGGGAGAGAAGTCACTGAGGGAGGGGGAATGTAGTAAGTGGGAGGGTGGGGCCTTGGGGAAGGGGCGGGACTAGGGTGTTCGGTTTTGTGCGGTGAGAACAGAGGTTCTCAAACTGGGGGTCGGGACCCCTCAGGGGGTTGCAAGGCTATTACATGGGGGGTCACGAACTGTCAGCCTCTACCCCACACCCCGCTTTGCTTCAGCATTTATAATGGTGTTAAATATATTAAAAAGTGTTTTTAATGTATAAGGGGGGGTCACACTCAGAGGCTTGCTATGTGAAAGGGGTTAGCAGTATAAAAGTATGAGAACCACTGGGTTAGAAAGTTGGCAACCCTAGAGGTAGGTGTGAAGGACTTGGAAGATGCCTGTCATATCTCATGAATGATCTATATCCTTGTTATGATATTGTTTGCTACATGGTTATAAGGGGCTAGATCCCAGGAAAGGCCCAGATAAAAGTTCCTCAGCAAACACCAAGAGCTATTAACTATGATGTTACCTCAGAGCAACCCAGTAAGTTAAATTTGGTCAAAACAGTTTATATATGAGAGACACAGGGACTGTGGAGAAGCAGACTGAACCCCAGCCCCAGAAGTGGGGGTGTTTGGGTAAGCCAGGCCTATCTAAGTTGTAGGTAAGACAGTTATGCATGTAGACTGTTGTGTCAAAATCCTTTTCTTGTTACGCTGTGTTACTGCTGTTAAGATTAAACAATTTTTTTTGTGTTGAAAAGGCTGTTTCACATCGCTCTAGTGATATACTGGTCACAGCTTCCCAAGGGAAGAATTGCAGGCCTTGAACCCAGTCGGGCCTGCTGAGGAGTCAGTGGGTCTGCAGAGGCCTGTAATCTGGTACTCCTGTCAGAGTGGGGAAATTGTGAGATTCCACCACAAGGAGGTAAAGAAAAGGCACAGGGCCTGTCACTTGGAGAGGTTGCGCTCAGGCAGACATAGGGTATGTCTACACTGCAATTAAAAACCCATGGCTGGCCTGTGCTGGCTGGCCCATGCCAGCTGATCTAGGCTAAGGGGCTTGGGCGCAGGGGCTGTTTAATTGTGGTGTAGATGTTCAGGTTTGGGCTGGACCATGGGCTCTAGGACCCGGCAAAGTGGGAGGGTACTAGAGCTCAGGCTGCCACCCAAGCCGTAATGTCTACACCACAACTAAACAGCCCCTTAGCCTAAGCCCCATAATCCCAAACCAGCTGGAATGGGCCAGTCATGGGTGTCTGACTGCAGTGCAGAAATACCCCTAGAGAAGGGTCAGAGGTACAGCTAAATGTCAACTGTGACAGTAGGTAAGTATTATTATCCATTTATAGATGGGAAGCTTGGACAGACAGATTAAATGATTTGCCCAAGATTGCAGAGGGAGAAATATTTAGGACCAGACTTAGAATGCAGGAGAGCCTGGATCCGTCTTTTACACAGACCACATGGGACAACATGAGATCTCTAATGACTCTCAGATCCAAACTGACAATTTCAACTCACCTGCATTTTGCAGATATCTTACCCACCCATGTGAGAAAACCCTATCCTTGTTAGTTTTAGAGGTGAGTCTGAAAACGTCTCAGATGTCTGGGGTCTTTGTTCCCTCAAGAATACTATTCTGACTTACCGGATTGGAGCCGTTTCATCTTTGAGCGCATACCATTCTTTTGGTAATGGTTCATAGAGGCACCATAGTGCCCAGTCAAATCCATCTGCAGACACAGCATATTCAAGAAGTTCAAAGTCATCAAAGCGAACATTGTCAAATACTGGTGATATTATAACAGTACGATCTTCCTTGATTCGAGACAGAATAGGTTCAGCCCTAAGATAATGAACAAAAACATTATTTTCACCTTGCAGCAAGTATGGACCTGATGAACCAAAGTGCATGGCACCGTAATGCTGAAATGGGCAGCCCATTTCTTAGAATTGAGACCAAAGAGATGACTGAACCCTTGGCTCCTGTCTCAGCTCTACCAAATAATGACAGGTTGTGACGCATGGCCAGAAAGGGTTAAACATGCTGCAAATTAAACAACCCTCAAAAGACATGTGGGGAGATAATGTTTGTGTTTTTGTGTATTTACATATGTATGAGTAGGGTCAACAATGTAATCAACAGTCCCTGTCTATGTTGTATTCTGTTAATTCAGAAGATCAAAATAACATCCTGACATTTAAATGAATTGTAAACACGGGATAGCTCTGTATTCATCTCTCTTTGAAATGCACTGTGAATGGTGGAGGAACAAGTAAATTGCCTTATGTTAATTCATATAGCTAAGTACTGGTGAGGGACCTCCTTCAAAGTCATCCTAATTACTTTTTGTTCCCAGAGGAACTCCAACTTGTCAAAAAGGACATGAAATTGTATAAAAGATCCTTGGGTTCTGATCCTGTTCATCTCGGATCTGCTTAAGGCTTCATACAGGGGAAACTTAGGCCATAAGGACTGAGATTCCAGTTCTAACGGGATCGCTCTGAAATATAAACATTGGACTATAACGGGGTCGGCAACCTCTGGCACGCGGCTCGCCAGGGTAAGCACCCTGGCGGACGGGCCAGTTTATTTACTTGCTGACGCGGCAGGTTCGGCCGATTGCGGCCCCCACTGGCCGCGGTTCGCCGTCCCAGGCCAATGGGGGCGGCGGGAAGCGGCACGGGCGAGGGATGTGCTGGCCACGGCTTCCCGCCGCCCCCATTGGCCTGAGACAGCGAACCATGGCCAGTGGGGGCCGCGATCGGCCGAACCTGCTGAGTCAGCAAGTAAATAAACTGGCCCGGCCCGCCAGGGTGCTTACCCTGGCGAGCCACGTGCCAGAGGTTGCCGACCCCTGGACTATAACCTACGGACTATTTCTGAAAGAACTCTTTGCAACTACAAAGCTCATCATCTCTGCTATGAATTAAAATCTTAAGAACTGAACTCATGTCTGTGTGTATATTGATCTTTTAACCATATTCTCTCTCTCTTGTTTTTTAATACATTTTAGTATAGTTAATAAGAATTGGCTGTATGCAAAGTATTTGGGTAAGTTCTGAAACATTCATTAACCCGGGAGGTAATGTGTCCCATCCTTTGGGATTGGTAGAACCCTTTCTTTTATATGATGAGATAAGATTTTCAGAAATCATATTTAACGTAGGTACCGGGGTGGAAGTTTGAGGCTGGATCGCTTTAAGATAAACTGTGTTGTTTGAACTTCTGAGTAACCACTAAGGTATAAAGGAAGCTGTTTTATGCTGGCTTGGTAAATATAAGTACTGGAATGTTCACCAGCTTTTTGGGGATTGTCTGCCCCATTCTTTGCAGTTCACCCTAATTGAGTGACCACAGCTGGCCCCCACTGGGACCCCAGTCACACAGGTTTTCTGTACTACTAATCCATCTTTCTCTCTAGTAGCCTTACGCTTTCTCCCAGGCCATCCCAGCAGTTCATGCACCGTAACCATTGCTAATTACACTAGCCATAGTCACCTCTCTGTTACCTTACCTGTCTGTTATACCCCTATGTTGCCTCTCACCATAGATTTATATTGTAAACTGTTGGGGGCAGGGGCCTTCTTTTCATTGTGTATGCACAGCACCTATCACACTGGGGCTCTGATCCCTGACTGGGGCCTCTAGGTGCTATTGCAATAAAAATAACAACAACAAATGGGAGGAGTCCCTGGTTGTGCTATCTGTGATGAATAAGGCCATCATAGCCCGGGGTAGGGTGAGATTAGAGATGCAACACAGTCTCAGAGGTAAAACGCTGTCTGCTAGGGAAGTGAAACAATGTGAGGAGTGGTCAAGCACTGAACCCAACCAACCAGGATAGACGTATGTTAGAGAGATATGGTACAGAAAGGGAGGGTAAATACACTGATCTCAACTGTAACAACAAGGAGTCTGGTGGCACCTTAAAGACTAACAGATTTATTTGGGCATAAGCTTTCGTGAGTAAAAACCTCACTTCTTCGGATGCATAGAGTGAAAGTTACAGATGCAGGCATTATATACTGACACATGGAGAGCAGGGAGTTACTTCACAAGTGGAGAACCAGTGTTGACAGTGCCAATTCAATCAGGGTGGATGTAGTCCACTCCCAGTAATAGATGAGGAGGTGTCAATTCCAGGAGAGGAAAAGCTGCTTCTGTAATGAGCCAGCCACTCCCAGTCCCTATTCAAGCCCAGATTAATGGTGTTGAATTTGCAAATGAATTTTAGTTCTGCTGTTTCTCTTTGAAGTCTGTTTCTGAAGTTTTTTTGTTCAATGATAGTGACTTTTAAATCTGTAATAGAATGACCAGGGAGACTGAAGTGTTCACTTACTGGCTTGTGTATGTTACCATTCCTGATATCCGATTTGTGTCCATTTATTCTTTTGCGGAGGGACTGTCCGGTTTGGCCAATGTACATGGCAGAGGGGCATTGCTGGCACATGATGGCATATATGACATTAGTGGATGTGCAGGTGAATGAGCCCCTGATGGTGTGGCTGATGTGGTTGGGTCCTCTGATGCTGTTGCCAGAGTAGATATGGGGACAGAGTAGGCAACGAGGTTTGCTACAGGGATAGGTTCCTGGGTTGGTGTTTCTGTGGTGTGGTGTGTAGTTGAGTATTTGCTTCAGGTTGGGGGGTTGTCTGTAAGCGAGGACTGGCCTGCCTCCCAAGGTCTGTGAGAGTGAGGGATCATTTTCCAGGATAGGTTGTAGATCGTGGATAATGCGCTGGAGAGGTTTTAGCTGGGGCTGTATGTGATGGCCAGTGGTGTTCTGTTATTGTCCTTGTTGGGCCTGTCCTGTAGTAGGTGATTTCTGGGTACCCGTCTTGCTCTGTCAATCTGTTTCCTCACTTCCCCAGGTGGGTATTGTAGTTTTACGAATGCTTGATAAAGATCTTGTAGGTGTTTGTCTCTGTCTGAGGGGTTGGAGCAAATTCGGTTGTATCTTAGGGCTTGGCTGTAGACAATGGATCGTGTGATGTGTTTTGGATGGAAGCTGGAAGCATGTAGGTATGTATAGCGGTCAGTAGGTTTCCGGTATAGGCTGGTGTTTATGTGACCATCACTTATTTGTACTGTAGTGTCCAGGAAGTGGATCTCCTGTGTGGACTGGTCCAGGCTGAGGTTGATGGTGGGGTGGAAATTGTTGAAGTCCAGGTGGAATTCTTCAAGGGCCTCCTTTCCATGGGTCCATATGATGAAGATGTCATCAATGTAGCGCAAGTAGAGGAGGGGCACTAGGGGACGAGAGCTGAGGAAGCGTTGTTCTAAGTCAGCCATAAAAATGTTGGCATACTGTGGGGCCATGCGGGTACCCATAGCAGTGCCACTGACTTGAAGGTATAAGTTGTTCCCAAATCTGAAGTGGTTGTGGGTGAGGACAAAGTCACAAAGCTCAGCCACCTGGCTTGCTGTGGCCTCATCAGGGATACTGTTCCTGACAGCTTGTAGTCCATCCTCATGTGGAATATTGGTATAAAGTGCTTCTACATCCATGGTGGCCAGTTCTGCGAGCTCATTCTTGATCTTCTCCTGTCTGCTGTAGACTGGAGACTCTCATACAATCCCAACCTTCCACACAAACTTCCACGTGGCTGGACTTTACAAAAATGAGACAAGCCATTTACAATGCACATTTCACTTCTCTACAGAGGAAAAAGGACTGTAAGCTATCTAAACTAATACCTGCCACTGTGGGCTATAACAATGGTACCCTCAACTCATCTAACAACATTGTCAATCTTTCCAACCACACACTTAGCCCAGCAGAAGAGTCTGTCCTATCTCGGGGACTCTCTTTCTGTCCCACCATCCCCACGAACATGATACAGTTCTGCGGTGATCTGGAAGCCTACTTTCGTCGTCTCCAACTCAAGGAATATTTTCAACGCACCACTGAACAGTGCACTGACCCACAGGAACCCTCCTACCAACACTACAAGAAGAAGAACTCTGCGTGGACTCCTCCTGACGGTCGAAATGACAGACTGGACCTCTACATAGAGTGTTTCCGCAGACGTGCACAGGCTGAAATTGTGGACAAACAACATCACTTGTCCCATAACCTCAGCCGTACAGAACGCAATGCCATCCACAGCCTCAGAAACAACTCTGACATTATCATCAAAGGGGCTGACAAAGGAGGTGCTGTAGTCATAATGAACAGGTCAGATTATGAACAGGAGGCTGCCAGGCAACTCTCCAAGACCACATTCTACAGGCCACTATCCTCTGATCCCACTGAGGAATACCAAAAGAAACTACACCATCTGCTTAAGAAACTCCCAGCTACTGTACGGGAACAAATCTACATGGACACACCCACAGAACCCTGACCAGGGGTATTCTATCTGCTACCCAAGATCCATAAACCCGGAAACCCTGGACGGCCCATCATCTCAGGCATTGGCACTCTGACAGCAGGATTATCTGGCTATTTGGACTCTCTCCTCAGACCCTATGCTACCAGCACTCCTAGCTATCTTCGAGACACCACCGACTTCCTGAGGAAACTACAATGCATTGATGTTCTTCCTGAAAACACCATCCTGGCCACCATGGATGTAGAAGCACTTTATACCAATATTCCACATGAGGATGGACTACAAGCTGTCAGGAACAGTATCCCTGATGAGGCCACAGCAAGCCAGGTGGCTGAGCTTTGTGACTTTGTCCTCACCCACAACCACTTCAGATTTGGGGACAACTTATACCTTCAAGTCAGTGGCACTGCTATGGGTACCCGCATGGCCCCACAGTATGCCAACATTTTTATGGCTGACTTAGAACAACGCTTCCTCAGCTCTCGTCCCCTAGTGCCCCTCCTCTACTTGCGCTACATTGATGACATCTTCATCATATGGACCCATGGAAAGGAGGCCCTTGAAGAATTCCACCTGGACTTCAACAATTTCCACCCCACCATCAACCTCAGCCTGGACCAGTCCACACAGGAGATCCACTTCCTGGACACTACAGTACAAATAAGTGATGGTCACATAAACACCACCCTATACCGGAAACCTACTGACCGCTATACATACCTACATGCCTCCAGCTTCCATCCAAGACACATCACACGATCCATTGTCTACAGCCAAGCCCTAAGATACAACCGAATTTGCTCCAACCCCTCAGACAGAGACAAACACCTACAAGATCTTTATCAAGCATTCGTAAAACTACAATACCCACCTGGGGAAGTGAGGAAACAGATTGACAGAGCAAGACGGGTACCCAGAAATCACCTACTACAGGACAGGCCCAACAAGGACAATAACAGAACACCACTGGCCATCACATACAGCCCCCAGCTAAAACCTCTCCAGCGCATTATCCACGATCTACAACCTATCCTGGAAAATGATCCCTCACTCTCACAGACCTTGGGAGGCAGGCCAGTCCTCGCTTACAGACAACCCCCCAACCTGAAGCAAATACTCAACTACACACCACACCACAGAAACACCAACCCAGGAACCTATCCCTGTAGCAAACCTCGTTGCCTACTCTGTCCCCATATCTACTCTGGCAACAGCATCAGAGGACCCAACCACATCAGCCACACCATCAGGGGCTCATTCACCTGCACATCCACTAATGTCATATATGCCATCATGTGCCAGCAATGCCCCTCTGCCATGTACATTGGCCAAACCGGACAGTCCCTCCGCAAAAGAATAAATGGACACAAATCGGATATCAGGAATGGTAACATACACAAGCCAGTAAGTGAACACTTCAGTCTCCCTGGTCATTCTATTACAGATTTAAAAGTCACTATCATTGAACAAAAAAACTTCAGAAACAGACTTCAAAGAGAAACAGCAGAACTAAAATTCATTTGCAAATTCAACACCATTAATCTGGGCTTGAATAGGGACTGGGAGAGGCTGGCTCATTACAGAAGCAGCTTTTCCTCTCCTGGAATTGACACCTCCTCATCTATTACTGGGAGTGGACTACATCCACCCTGATTGAATTGGCACTGTCAACACTGGTTCTCCACTTGTGAAGTAACTCCCTGCTCTCCATGTGTCAGTATATAATGCCTGCATCTGTAACTTTCACTCTATGCATCCGAAGAAGTGAGGTTTTTACTCACGAAAGCTTATGCCCAAATAAATCTGTTAGTCTTTAAGGTGCCACCAGACTCCTTGTTGTTTTCGTAGATACAGACTAACAGGGCTACCCCCTGATTCTTGATCTAAACTGTATTATAAGTACCTGTTAACAGGGACCTTGTCTTGGTTCTCTTTGTAATGAGCCATGAACATCTATAATTCTATATGCAATCATTAGTTGGTAATAATAATTAACAATGCTAAATAGACAATAGGTACACATTAAGAAGAACAGGAGGACTTGTGGCACCTTAGAGACTAACAAATTTATTAGAGCATAAGCTTTCGTGGACTACAGCCCACTTCTTCGGATGCATATAGTCTATATGCATCCGAAGAAGTGGGCTGTAGTCCACGAAAGCTTATGCTCTAATAAATTTGTTAGTCTCTAAGGTGCCACAAGTCCTCCTGTTCTTCTTTTTGCGGATACAGACTAACACGGCTGCTACTCTGAAACCTTTCAATAGGTACACATTAGTTTGGTTTAACTCCTATTTAACAGTCGATGGATGCTATTGCTCTTTACAAGTACCTAGAAAGGAATAGACCAGGATGTTGGTATTTAAAGAAAACAATCTGCATACGTTCTGATTGAGTGTCCTTTTGTATGTGTATGCACAAGAGAGACAATCTCCTGCCCACAAATACAGATACAAAGAAGCTGGGCGCTGCTTGCCTGCACTTCTCTAAACAGCCTATTCTGTTATTTGACTGCTTCCCTAATTTGAATGTGCCCAGTTCTTTTTCAAACCATGCATCCCTTCGCCAATCAAAAGTAAACATCCAGCTGGTGGCCTCTACTTGCCATACACAATCAGGGCTGACCTTCAGGGTGGGTGATGTGGGTGACTGCCCAGGGCACCATGGGCAGGGGGGCGCTGTGGCCCAGCTTGATGGAGGGAGTGGGCAGGTCAAACCGGTTCCCAGCTGGGGAAGGAGATGAAGTTGCAGGGGGTTCACCCAGGGCACCATTTCCCCTAAGGCCAGCCCTGTACACAATGGCATTGTTTGGTGAGGCAGAAGCAAAGCCATGCACCTCAGCTCCACAGTTAGACTCCTCCCTCCCAGAAAACAATTCCCTCATAATCTTACCAGCCAACATTCACTTCAATATGGGCATCCAAGATTGCGACAACATCGGCAGTAGACGCTTCCCAGCCAGAAATCCGAGCTTGTGTTAGGCCTTCTCTCTTCTGATGCCTCACAATTTTTAGCAATCCAGGATGTTTTGCATTATAATTTTTTATCTGTTCATCCAAATAGCCTTTTAGATCCTCTAAAAATAGTATGGCACATTTTAGTGTTTTTTTTTTTTCCAGTTAATGGAAATTGTTGAGATTGGGAAACAGAAAAGAGCAATTAGATAACAGCAATGAAGCTTCCATTACTTCTCTAGGGAGCCTATTCCTCAGCCTAAAATATCACTGTCAGGAAGTTTATCCCGATAATCAGTTTAAATGTTCACTTTGTTGGTTTCATCTCAGAGCTATTTCCCAGTACACCAAGTGGTATTGGGAACGGTACCCTTAAGTGGCTTAGCCTCAAAGACAGGCAGCTTACTGGGAGCAGGGTGCCGCAGAACCCATGTTCTGTTATGCAGAGGCAATTGGGAACTGTGTCACTGAATACAGAGGATCTCTTTCAAACACTTTGGGTTCAGAGCAATTCCTGAACATCACATGGCCCCAGGAGTAAATAGAAATTAAAGAAAATAACCTGGGTGGAAGATTGGAGCAGTTAAAAGCTTCACCAGAGCTAAAACTCTCTGGGCACATGGAAGTCAATCAGAAGAGAATTAAGAAGCACTTCACTGTGCATTTGCAAGCAATGAAGGCCTGTGAAAAGGAAAATAGAATGTAGCCTTATTTCTGACAATAGCAGGTTGTGATGCACTTGATGCATTCAACGGTGTTCAGTTCAGGCACATGGGACCAGCTATGAAGGTGCAGTAAAGAAATTTGAGGAGTTCTGCACTCCATGTAAAAATGAGACCTAGGGGAAAGATGTTTTTAACCTGAGGGTACAAAAAGAAAGTAAAACTATAAAGAGCTTGCAACTGAACTAACGCTGAAGAGACAATCTTGCAATTTTGGAGGCAGAAGCTCCCACCTAAGCCTCTAACAAAAGACCTGATTGTGGTTGACATCTGGAACAAAAAACTCAGAGAGAGAGAGAGACTACTGGGAAACACAGAATTAAACCTTGACTAAGCAACTGGAATTTTGCAAGCAAAGGAAGTCACCCAGTCCAGAATGAGGATGGACAGTGCTCTGATACTGTGGACATGATAGAGAATCCAAAATACCACACTGTAATGTGGTGTTTCACCCCACACTTGTCCTGAAGGTTTAGGGGGGAGGGATAGCTCAGTGGTTTGAGCATTAGCCTGCTAAACCCAGGGTTGTGAGATCCATCCTTGAGGGGGCCACTTAGGGATCTGGGGCAAAAATCAGTACTTGGTCCTGCTGGTAAAGGCAGGGGGCTGGACTCAATGACCTTGCAAGGTCCCTTCCACTATTCTAGGAAATAGGATATCTCAATTTTTTTTTTAAATGGAGGCCAGATAGGCCAGTTAACCTATTAAGTTTCAAGGTGAGGGAATTAAGGCTGAGAGGAAGGCCCTAGTTAGGGAAACATGACTTGTGCAGGAACAGGTGGGGCTTTCATATACCAGGGAACTGATAGCAGTAAAGGGCTGCAAGGAAGTAGTCTGCAGTCACTCCCTAGGAGAAGGGAGGTATATTTGGAGCTATAGAGTCAAGTAACCTATAGCTACTCCCTGGAAGGTGGGGCTGGCAAACCCAGGGAAAGAGGAAAAGCCAGAAAATAAGGAAAGGCTCAGGGAACAGGCAGTAATGTCCACGATGGAACAGTCCTTGGGTGCTGGCTAGAGGGTCCCTGGGCTGGAACCTGGAGCAGAGGGCAGGCCCGGGTACTGGGGAAATGTTATAAACCAGGCAGTGGAAAGCAGACTACCTGAAACAGTTCACTCTGGAAGAGTTTGATACCCTGGAAGGGGAAGACACATGTGACTTGAATGGAGGGCTAAGCCACGAAGACCAAGCATCTTGCCTCGCTGAGAGCAAGGAAGAGAAGGCAGTGAGCATGGCAAGAAGCAGAAAGGAGGCGTCAGACCTGGAATCAGCTTATCCCCAGAGCAGCCAGGAGGAGGCGCCACCTTTGGTGAGTGGACCCTGTGACACACACAAAAAGACACTTGAGGCAGAAAGACACATGGCACTCAGAGTCAGAGTCCAGCAAAAACAGCACATGGAGCTGCACATGCTGTGACAACCAGCAACAGCTAAAACAGTGCCCAGCATATGAGAAAAGAGGCAGGAACTGCAATAGATCACAAGAGTTTGCAAATGCCAGCAGATGGTGCATTGTGTGGACAAGGAGGACATTGACAGCACCACTAGCTCAGCTGAATTCTTCCTAGGAGTAATGGACAACATTGCAGCACAAGATTCTTGGCCTGCCAACCTGAAAGCAAATGGGACACTTATTAATTTTAAGTTGGATACTTTTGCACAAGCCATGTTGCCAGAAAGTGTTACTAGCACACACAAAAAAAGTCACAGGTATGAAAGATAAACAGGTAAAACACAGAAGTTCGCAGTGTTGTAGCCATGTCCAATCCAAGACATGAGAAATAAAGTAGGTAAGGTAATATTTTTTATTGGACCTACTCCTGTTTGTGGAAGGAATAAACTTTTGAGCTTGTAAAACACAGGTCTTACAATGGTGAACTGATCCTCACTAGCAGAATATACAAGCTTGATGTATAGGTAAATAAACTGGAAGAGATACAGTATGCAATATTACCAGGGGAAAAAAGAACCTGTTATTGGGTAAAAACATGTCAAAGCCTTGGTCCCATCAAGAGGGTGCACTCACTGGAGAGACGAGGGACCAAAACAATTAAGGCAGAGTTTGAGGATGCCTCCTAGGGGATAGGAAAGCTCTCAGCAGAGTACAGAATAGAACTGAAAGAGCCCAACCCATGCCACAATTCACACCCCTAGGAAACTTCTCATCACCCCACAGGCAGAGGCTAAAAAAGGAGCAGGGTAGGTTCATTGTTCTGGGGATCATAGAGCCAGCAGGGGCCACTGGAATGGGTACATTCGTTGGTAATGGTAGAGAAAAAGATGGACCCCTTCGCTTATGTATAGACCCAAAATAATTTTAAAATATATGTGAAAAGGGAACAGTTTCCACTACTTGCAAAGGGAGACTTTTTTGGAGAGATGGCTGTTGTCAAATATTCTTCTATGCTTGACGTGTCAGCAGAATTCTATCAGGTTCCCTTAGAAAAACAGAGCACGTGATGAGTGCAGTCAACACTCGCTTTGGCAGACACTATATCTGTAGAATGCTATTTGGTTTGTATTTGATACCTGGAAAATACAACTTTTTGATGGTCTACATAATACTAAGGTTTGCATACATGACATTTTGATCTGGTGGAGGGAAAGTTGGTGTAAGATCCATAAAGAGATTTAAACATTTAACTGCCACTTTAAATCCAAAATTTAGATCCTCCAAACCCCTGCTCAGATGTCACCTAAGCCTATAGGTTCCTAAATTCCCAAGGCTCCTAAGTTTCTGCAAGTGAAATCCCCAAGATGCCTACATTTCTGACAATGGACACTTGCAAAGCCACTCAAGTCCCGATGCCACTGAGCTGCTCAGCACCTAAATCCCAATGGGATCCTCAAAATGGGCATTCCTACATCTATCCTGCCTGCAAAGCCCAATCCAACAGGAGTTCTCAGAAGTTACCTACTACACAAACCTGAGAAGGATGTCCCCTTATATCCTATATCCTAATGGTTAGAGCACTCATTGGACTTAATTCAGGTCTCCCACCTCCCAGGAGAGTGCCCTAATGACTGGGCTATAGGGTATTCTGGGATAGATCTGTCTCAATCTCGCCTGTTGACGGTGTGTATAAAATACTTAAATATTAATTGGGCCAGGAAGAGAGTAACAATGACTCTATAGCCTAGTGGCTCGGTCACCCACCTGTGAGACCAGGATTCCAATGACTAAGAATTTCATACAAAAAGAAACAGCTTCAACAGGACTGACAGAGAGAGAGAGACCTACCTCAGAAAACAGACAAGGAAGGGATATAATGATTCCTTGGAACAGTGAACAACATAGGGAAATTTGTCCTTAATCTATCTGATCAAGCCAGCACACTGAGAACATTGTTGTGCATAGATGTCCAATGGACACAGGATGCAAATCTTAATAAAGAGTTTGAGAAACTGAAGGCATTCATTAAAGAGGCCCCAGTCCTGAGGTAATAGAACATAAGCACAAAACTAAGTTGTCCGCAGACACCTCCAAGGAGAGTAAGAGTACAGTCTTCCTACAGCAGTATGGTCAAAATTGGAGAGCAGTGGCTTGTGTGTCATGAGCACTTACAAAAACTGAGTATCAGTACACCCAAATAGAGAAAGAGGCTTTGACTTTAATCCATGAGTGTGAAACGTTTCATGTCTTTATTTATGGGACACAGGTGTTAGCTGAAACTGACCATATACCACTTATTGCCATTACCAAAAGGGGCCTGGCAAACAACTCCCTGAGAATACAGAGATTGCTTTTATCAGCTACAAATGTCTGATTTGTAAATTCAGTACAAAAGTGGGTGAGATTTGGTCTCTGCAGACACACACACTCTAGAGCATTTGACAGAAAAATGCAGCGGAGCAAGTCCAGAGCAAGACATTGTATAGGTCAGTCTGATTTAAAAAAACAACAACCCCGGCCAATCTCACATGAAATGTGGATTGTGATTGCCAGAGCTACTGCTCAGTATGAGACCCTACAGAAAATAGTTAAGGCTATTGGAACAGAATGGCTGGGACAACATGTTCCCAGTCCCTTTCACTGATTCAGGGGAAGTTTTCAGTCCCAGATAGGATTACGAAGCTGTTACAGAAAAATAAGTTTAAAAGGATACATGATGGTCTTTGAAGGATTGAAAAAATCTAAGAGAAGGGTGAGACACAATTTATACTGGCCTCAAATGAACAGCAATATTCAGGAATCTGTCAAGGCTTGTTGCATACGCCAAAAATACAGGCCAAGTCAAGCAAAAGAGCCATGTTGGTAGCACAAGAAAAACTAGCCCCCTGGAGCACAGTAAGCATAGATTTGTTTCTGTTGACTGGAAAAAAACTATGTATTTGTCCTAGATTATTTCTCTCACTTCCCAGAGAGATATTCCACTTACTGGAAGATATTACAGCTAAACAGGTGTTTGTCAGGCATTACTATATTAGATATACCATGTCTAGCAAAAATAGATTTGACAATGAGCTGCAGTTCAATGCGCATGAGTTTAGGTAATTTCCAGTGCAGTTTGGGTTTAGACATGTAAGGACAAGTCCTCGTTATCCCCAATCCAATGGGTTGGTGGAAAATGATGTTAAAATAATAAAACAGCTACTGAAAAAGGCTGCAGAGTCAGACTCAGTACTTTGCACTGTTAAAACATGGTTTGTCACCTGCAAGGAGCACCCAAAAGCAAATGAAGGTGTCATGGCAATCGGGGGAGGTCCCGGATGACTGGGAAAAGGCTAATGTAGTGCCCATCTTTAAAAAAGGGAAGAAGGAGGATCCAGGGAACTACAGGCCAGTCAACCTCACCTCAGTGCCTGGAAAAATCATGGAGCTGGTCCTCAAGGAATCAATTCTGAAGCACTTAGAGGAGAGGAAAGTGATCAGGAACAGTCAGAATGGATTCACCAAGGGCAAGTCATGCCTGACTAACCTAATTGCCTTCTATGAGGAGATAACTGGTTCTGTGGATGAGGGGAAAGCAGTGGATGTGTTATTACTTGACGTTAGCAAAGCTTTTGATACGGTCTCCCACAGTATTCTTGCCACCAAGTTAAAGAAGTATGGGCTGGATGAATGGACTATAAGGTGTATAGAAAGCTGGCTAGATTGTCGGGCTCAACGGGTAGTGATCAAGGGCTCCATGTCTAGTTGGCAGCCAGTTTCAAGTGGAGTGCCCCAAGGGTCGGTCCTGGGGCTGGTTTTGTTCAATATCTTCATTAATGATCTGGAAGATGGCGTGGACTACACTCTCAGCAAGTTTGCAAATGACACTAAACTGGGAGGAGTGGTAGATATGCTGGAGGGTAGGGATAGGATACAGAGGGACCTAGACAAATTAGAGGATTGGGCCAAAAGAAACCTGATGAGGTTCAACAAGGACAAGTGCAGAGTCCTGCACTTAGGATGGAAGAATCCCATGCACTGTTACAGACTAGGGACCGAATGGCTAGGAGGCAGTTCTGCAGAAAAGGACCTAGGGGTTGCAGTGGATGAGAAGCTGGATATGAGTCAACAGTGTGCCCTTGTTGCCAAAAAGGCTAATGGCATTTTGGGCTGTATAAGTAGGGGCATTGCCAGGAGATCGAGGGACGTGAGCATTCCCCTCTATTCAACATTGGTGAGGCCTCATCTGGAGTACTGTGTCCAGTTTTAGGCCCCACACTACAAGAAGGATGTGGAAAAATTGGAAAGAGTCCAGCGGAGGGCAACAAAAATGATTAGGGGGCTGAAGCACATGACTCATGAGGAGAGGCTGAGGGAACTGGGATTGTTTAGTCTGCAGAAGAGAAGAATGAGGGGGGATTTGATAGCTGCTTTCAACTACTTGAAAGGGGGTTCCAAAGAGGATGGATCTAGATTGTTCTCAATGGTACCTGTTGATAGAACAAGGAGTAATGGTCTCAAGTTGCAGTTGGGGAGGTTTAGGTTGGATATTAGGAAAATCTTTTTCACTAGGAGGGTGGTGAAGCACTGGAATGGGTTACCTAGGGACGTGGTGGAATCTCCTTCCTTAGAGGTTTTTAAGGTCAGGCTTGACAAAGCCCTGGCTGGGATGATTTAGTTGGGAATTGCCCCTGCTTTGAGCAGGGGGTTGGACTAGATGACCTCCTGAGGTCCCTTCCAACCTGATATTCTATGATTCTATGCCTTAACTGTGTCACTTACCATTTGAGCTGTAATCATCTACCAGGACAATTTCTTTCAGCAAATGAGAAGGCGTTCGGTTAATTATACTGGTAATTGCACGTAAGATGATCGACATTGCCTCATTGAAGAATATGAGAACGACACTAAGTGTCGGGAGGTCGTGGGGATATTTTTTCACTTTACAGCTGCAAGAGAGTGAGAAGAATATTAGCAGGATTCCTGAAAAGACCCAATAGAGAAGCAGCCAAGTGAAGGGAGCATCTTCATATTCAGGGCAAAGCAGGAAATAGTTTGTTCTGAACACTGGCTACGCATGAAAAAGAGCATTGAGGGCCTGATTCTGTGTAAAGGAGCTTTCACATAACTGAGAACCAGGCCCTTGCCTTTGCAAAGATCTTGCCCCTCCACAGAAAGGCAAGTATTCTTTGCCAGAGGAAAATGTGAGTGTTTAAACACAGCCATGTGAATTTCAGTGAAATCTAAAAGGCTGATCTTATCTCTGTTGGAGTAGATTCAGAGTAATTCCATTTTACTTTAATTCTACATTTCTTCTTAAGTGATTGCACAAATCCCACTTAGGTATGCATGCGCCAGGTGGACTTGAGCGACAAGTTGGGATGAAGCATGGGCCCTGCACTTCCTCCTGCCTCCAACAAAGGGTATAAAGGGCAGAGTCATCTTGATCCTCCCACATTGCCTTCTCACCACTATTTTTCAGCTTTAAGGTTTCCTTAATATTGGATTTTAGCATGGAAGTTAAGGTAGCTCAATAGCCTCTTCTTATTTGTCTCCTTTCCACCAACAATTGTCTTAGGCAAAACATTTTCAAAGCTGGGTCCCTACAATTAGGGACACAAGAAGTCATTCTTCCGCTCTACTCTGCTCTGGTTAGGCCTCAGCTGGAGTATTGTGTCCAGTTCTGGGCGCCGCATTTTAAAAAAGATGTGGAGAAATTGGAAAGGGTCCAGAGAAGAGCAACAAGAATGATTAAAGGTCTAGAGAACATGACCTATGAAGGAAGGCTGAAAGAATTGGGTTTGTTTAGTTTGGAAAAGAGAAGACTGAGAGGGGACATGATAGCAGTTTTCAGGTATCTAAAAGGGTGTCATAAGGAGGAGGGAGAAAACCTGTTCACCTTAGCCTCTATGGATAGAACCAGAAGCAATGGGTTTAAACTGCAGCAAGGGAGGTCTAGGTTGGATATTAGGAAAAAGTTCCTAACTGTCAGGGTGGTTAAACACTGGAATAAATTGCCTAGGGAGGTTGTGGAATCTCCATCTCTGGAGATATTTAAGAGTAGGTTAGATAAATGTCTATCAGGGATGGTCTAGACAGTATTTGGTCCTGCCATGTGGGCAGGGGACTGGACTCGATGACCTATCGAGGTCCCTTCCAATCCTAGAATCTATGAATCTATGAATCAGGCACCTACATCCATATTTAGCCACTTAGGTAAAAGAGGTCTGATTTAGTCAGAGGTGCCAAGCCAGCAGGGCCTGCGGGTGCTCAGCCCTGATGAACTCAGGCCACTCGCTGTCTACCTATGCATTTAGGCCCCTAAGCTTGAAAATGTTAGCCTTAGGCTGGGGTTTGTCAAAGGAGCCTAAAGAAATCAGGCACATAAATCCCATTGATGAACGAACAGAATGCTGGGAATAATTAAGAAAGGGATAGATAATAGGACAGAAAATATCATGTTGACTCTATATAAATCCATGGTATGCCCACAGCTTGAATAGTGTGTGCAGATGTGGTCGCCCCATCTAAAAAAAGATATGTTGGAATTGGAAAAAGTTCAGAAAAGGGCAACAAAAATTATTAGGGGTATGGAAAGGCCTCCGTATGAGGAGAGATTAATAAGACTGGGACTTTTCAGCTTGGAAAAGAAACAGCTAAGGGGAGATATGATTGAGGTCTATAAAATCATGACTAGTGTAGAGAAAGTAGATAAGGCAGTGTTGTTTACTACTTCTCATAACACAAGATCTAGGGGGGTCACGAAATGAAATTAATAGGCTGCAGATTTAAAACAAATAAAAGGAAGTATTTCTTCACACAATGCACAGTCAACCTGTGGAACTCCTTGCCAGAGGATGTTGTGAAGGCCAAGATCATAACAGGGTTCAAAAAAGAACTAGATAAATTCATGGTGGATAGGTCCATCAATGGCTATTAGCCAGGATGGGCAGGAATGGTGTCCCTAGCCTCTGTTTGCCAGAAGCTGGGAATGAGTGACAGAGGATGGATCACTTGATGATTACCTGTTCTGTTCATTCCCTCTGGGGCACCTGGCACTGGCCACTGTCAGAAGACAGGATACTGGGCTAGATGGACCTTTGGTCTAACCCAGTAGGGCCATTCTTATGTTCTTATTCTCTGGGATTTGGGCAGCTAACTCCCACAGACATCTTTGAAAATCCCAGCCCTAGTTTTTCCTCTCTGTATATGGAAATTTGCAAATGCAGGATACCTCTTTAGGCCTTTGGCCATTTTTGTTGCCTTTTTCTGGTGCTTTCTGTGTTTGTTGCATTTTTTAACCTTGATACAGTATTCAAAGTTAGGACTGACCCATGGTTTATATAATGGCATGAAAATACGTAACTCATTATTCCCTGGCCCTTTCTTAGAAAGCTAGTGGCTTATACATTTTTTCGGTTGTTGCTGCACATTAAAAGGTAAGTCTATGCTGCATGCTTCTTTCGGCAGCATGGGGAAGGCTCTCTGCAGTGGGGAAGGGCTCCAGCATCAGGGAGCTGCGGGAGCCTTTCCTCACTGCTGCAGTTATTCCCAGGGAACACTGGCAACGGAGAGGAAGTGGGAAAAGGTCCCACCACCTTCTGCCTGCCAGAGCCTTTCCCCACCTCATGGAAAGATTACAGCAACAGGGAAAGGCACTGGCAGGCTCAATCTTTCCCCGCTGCCTCCTCTGCCTTTCACTGAGACATGTAGTACACACCGCAGCATGGACACAGCCTGCTTTTCACTGCAGTGTGTAGCTTAGGGTTGCCAAGTGTCCTGTTTTCTACTGGAACGCCCGGTCGAGAAGGGACCCTGACAACTCCAGTCAGCACTGCTGACCGGGCCGTAAAAAGTCTGGTTGGTGGGACTGGCAGGCTCCCTACCTGGCTCCTTGCAGCTCCCCGGAAGCAGTGACATGTCCCTCAGCTTCTAGGCAGAGGGACGGCCGGGAGGGTTCTGCACGCCACCCCCACCCTGAGCACCAGCTTTGCGGCTCCCATTGGCCTGGAACTGCAACCTGCGGGCGGAGGCGGTGAGCGCGCAGAGCCACTTGGCCGCGCCTCCACCTAGGATTCAGAGGGACATGTCACTGCTTCCAGGGAGCCCTCCGAGGTAAGCGCCACCCGGAGCCCACACCCCACACCCCCTCCTGTATCCCAACCCCGTCCCAGGACTGAGCCCCTTCCTGCACCCTAAACTCCTCGTCCCTGGTCCCACACCAGAACCTGCATCCCCAGCTGGAGTCCTCACCCCCTCCAACACCCCAGCCCTCTGCCCCAGGCCAGAGCCCCCTCCTGCAACCAAACTCCCTCCCAAAACCTGCAACCTGCACCCCCTCCTGCACCCCAACCCCCTGCCCCTGCCCAGAGCCGCTTCCTTCACCCCAAACCCCTCACCCCCAGCCCCACCCCAACCCCCTGAATCCCAACCCTCTGCCCCAGCCTGGCCCCCCTCCCACACCCTGAAGCTCTCATTTCTGGCCCACCCTGGAGCCCACATCCCCAGCTGGAGCCCTCACCCCCTCCCGCACCCCAAGCCCCTGCCCCAGTCTGGTGAAAATGAGCAAGTGAGTGAGGGTGGGGGAGAGCCAGCAACCGAGGGAGGGGGAATAGAGGCGCGGGATCTCAGAGAAAGGGCGGTGCAGGGCCTCAGGGAAGAGGCGGGGCAAGGGTGTTCAGTTTTGTGCAATTAGAAAGTTGACAACCCTAGTGAAGCTGCACAAACCCTACATGCCACCACCAGCAATGTGTAGTATATACATAGCCTAAGATGTGCCCAGTGACATCTAGATCTTTTGCCTAATAAGTTGTAACCAGAGGCGCTGTAGTCTGTTGTGGCTAGATTTGAGCAGCTTTGAGGATGCTATAACTTCTTTCAGCACCTACTGATCTGGAGGAAGATTTTCAAAGGCCCCAGTGTGTAGTCATGCAACCGGCTCATATTTGTGTGTATGAAAATCTCCCCTTTATACTTTCTGTGTAATTTCATCATGTTCATTACATTTCTTAGTTCTGCCTCCAACTTGCTTTCTTGAAGTTTAATACCCTTGTCGCATCTTAGGGCAGGTCTACACTAACCCCCCAATTCGAACTAAGGTACGCAACTTCAGCTACGTGAATAACGTAGCTGAAGTTTGAAGTACCTTAGTTCGAACTTACCTCAGTCCAGACGCGGCAGGCAGGCTCCCCCGTCGACTTCGCGGTACTCCTCTCGCCGAGCTGGAGTACCGCAGTTGACGGCGAGCACTTCCGGGTTCGACTTATCTCGTCCAGACAAGACGCGATAAGTTGAACCCAGAAGTTCGATTTGCTTGCTGCCGAACTACCGGGTAGTGTAGACCTACCCTTAAATTATCCAGCATCTACTATATATGGCCCATCGTCTGTTCTTAGATATGCCAGTGTAAATTCAGATTAACTCTATTGGGCTCAAAATAGTTACTCCAGATTTGCACTGATGTAACTGAAACAAGAATCTGGCCCTATCAATTTATACAATGCTCCTCAGGGACTGGGATGTCCACTGTAGGTGTTAAGCGTATATACTGTGACTTTAAGAGCAGAGCATGTGTTAGAGAAAAGAGGATTGGGCTAGGAAGATGGGTTGGAAGCATTCCAGAGTCAGCTTCACTAGATACACAGCTAGGCGCACACTGCTCTCCTTTGGCTTATGTAATCCTATTTTAGTTCTACTAAAGCCTTACTTCTAAGAGACCAGACTGTGCCTCCTTCTTCTAAATCCACAAGCCAACACATTTAACTTTATAAGCAAACCTGGCAACTGACAATCTTCTCCCTCATAAAACAGAGCATTATCTGATTCCTCTATATCCTTGAAGCTGGCACCATGTAAGATGCTCACCTACAATACAACAGAACGCCTCGTTCCTTATACTGTTTACACATTCTTTGTTCCATTACTTTTTGGGGGAAAGATTTCAGTTGCTTGCTCTACCCACTACAGCTGGCACCATCTACTTCTCAGGATACAAATCTTTCCCAGCTGGCCAAAGCGGTGAAGTAATAGAATTACAATGAATGAGAAGGGTTGGGTGGGTAGCTGGAGGATTTCCTAACCAGATAAGAATGAATTTATCATTTTTCCTCAGGTCCACATGACCAGTTTGCAGAGAGATTAATCATTTCTTTTCTTATTTGCTGCTGTTCAGTATTGTTTTGTTTTGGCCCATTATTGAGGTAGGAACTGAGTGTCAACATTTTCATTCAGCTCTGAATATGAACTCTCCCAAAGTTCAAGAGAGTTGGTTCTGAGTCACCTTTAAAACAGCCCTTTTGCAGCTTCAGGAACCTCTGGGGAGCAAATCAGAGGAGAGTCAGAAGTTCTCAGATATTATGGTGAGGGGGGACACCTCCATAGATTGATACATCTTATTCTGATCCCAGTTACACTTGTGTAAATCAGGAGTAATGCTGCTGAAGTCAATGAACGTACACTTAATGCTGATCAAAAAACTGGAACATTTTTCACAAAACAGTTTGCAAATAATGGGTCCCTGGTTTTCGTTTAAAAAAAAAATCAAAATTTGTTGACCAGCTCTAGTTACAGGTATAGACAAGTGATGTTTATGACTGGAGCATCACGTCTATGAGCTTGAACAGTGCACTAGGGAAAGAGAGAAAGCATTCAAGAGGCTTGTAGCACACTGCCAGTGATAAGTCCTGAATTACTGTTTTTTAGCCAGACTTTTGTCCTGACTCCTAACATGTATTGCCACATGATCAGTCTCTCCGTCTTCATAAATCTCAGCTCCCAGCTCAACCTGCCATTTATCATAACGCTTCCATAGGATACTGGGCTTACTGTCCCCTACCATTAATAATACCTAGGTAGTTACATAGACCTTTTTATCCAAGCACATTACACAGAGATGTATGTATCAATATTCCTTTTTTTTTTTTTCAGATGGAAAAAGTGAAGAACAGAACAGTTGAGTGAATTGCACAATGTCCCACAATGAATCACTGGCATGGAATTCACATCTCCTAACAGCCCCGCAGTGCCCTCTCCTTTTGACTACACTGTCTGCTGTGTATAAACA
This sequence comes from Chrysemys picta bellii, assembly GCF_011386835.1. Classification (NCBI taxonomy): domain Eukaryota; kingdom Metazoa; phylum Chordata; order Testudines; family Emydidae; genus Chrysemys; species Chrysemys picta. The sequence goes on from NC_088791.1 coordinate 134,157,346, forward strand.
CAATACAGCTTCCTTGTCCTTTCTAGCTTTCTTCTTCCTTGAGCAGGCCCTGTGTACAGGGGACAATTTCACTCTTGGTGCTCAAGTGGAGCTTAAACATAGCATAGGCCTTTTGAATGTTGCTTTTATTTTTCCCCTATGCTAGCATGTATCATTGTTAACAAGATCCTATTTTATTTAAAACTTCCCCATTATATCTTTTACATATGTCTCCTATAAGCTCTGACCTCCTGACTTGCATTTTGTGTGTGCAGAGAATTACCCACTGCTCTTTGTAAAATACAGAAAGTGAATAGGAAAAAAACAACATATCAAACTAAATGCAGCACAAATCCAGATCTGCTCATGGATCCCTTATAACCTTCCATTCCAAATCAGCTTGGGGCCTTGGATAGCACCTCTTTACATTCATACATCTGCCTATGAATGTGTACAGGGTTATACTGCACCTGGGATATCTGGTGTCTGGAATAGGCCGATCCAGGGGCAGACGGTCACTGAGATAAACATTATACCCATATTTAGTGAATAGATCCTGAGCTGTGGTTTGTTGCTCTTCTGTTAAATCTGCACCCCAGCGCTTGAACAGATGTGAATCTGGAAACAGCTTTCTGTGCACAACCTTCTTTTCCATCTTGTCTTCCTCCTTTGCTTTCTCAGCCTGGTGCATTTCATCCTTTGACTCCTCTGGCAGCTTTATGTCATCTTCTTTCTGTTTCATTCTTTCATTATGAGAGGGCTTTTTCATGGAATTTGCTGCTTAAAAATAAAGTGTGTTTAGGGTCTAATGACAAGAGAGAATAATGTGTAATAAAGATAATGGGCCAGATTCTCCTCACACAGGTTTAAATCAGGAATAAATCAATGCAGTTACAATTACCATGAAACTGGCATGAGAGGAGAATCAGTTTCTAGCTTCTTTATAAAAAGGAATCTGTAAAGGCAGGATTCCAAAAGTTAGTCCTAACAATATCAATATTGTTGGTCAAATTCTGCTCACTACAAAAAATAATTTCCCCTCTGTTGATACTCACCCCTTCTTGTCAACTGTTGGGAATGGGCCACATCGACCCTAATTGAATTGGCCTCATTAGCACTGACCCCCCACTTGGTAAGGCATCTCCCATCTTTTCATGTGCTGTATATTTATACCTGGCTACTGTATTTTTCACTCAATGCATCTGATGAGGTGGGTTTTAGCCCACGAAAGCTTATGCCCAAATAAATTTGTTAGTCTCTAAGGTGCCACAAGGACGCCTCGTTGTTTTGCTGATACAGACTCACACAGCTACCCCTAGGAAACCATTCTTCTCTCAGTTTCCCTGGTGTAAATAAAGAGAAACTCCATTGAAATCAATGGAGAGATGCAGAAAGAAAACCAGTGTACAAGTGATATTAGAAACAGGACTCAAGGAGTTCAGTAGAGTTTGTTCTGATACACCTGCGGGCAAACTACGACCCGCGGGCAAACTACGACCCGCAGGCTGGTCCTGCCTGGCCCTCAAGCTCCTGGCCCGGGAGGCTAGCCCCCAGCCCCTCCCCTGCTGTTCCCCCTCCCCCGCAGCCTCAGCTCGCCCCGCCGCCGGCGCAATGCTCTGGGCAGCGGGGCTGTGAGCTCCTGGGGCAGCGCAGCTGCAGATCCCGGCCTGACCCGGTGCTCTGTGCTGCGTGGTGGTGGCGGTGCGGCTGTAGCGTCACCAGCCACCGGTGCTCCAGGCAGCATGGTAAGGGGGTAGGGAGCGGGGGGATGGGTTGGATAGAGGGCAGGGGAGTTTGGGGTGGTGGTCAGGGGACGGGGGTGTGGATGGTGGTCAGGGGGGAAACGGGGTTGAATGGGGGCAGAGGTCCTGGGGGGCAGTCAGGAAGGAGGGGGAGTTGGATGGGGCAGCAGGGGACAGGGAGAAGGGGTGGTTGGATGGGGCAGGGGTCCCGGGGGGGCCGACAGAAATGAGAGAAGGGGTTGGATGGGGCGGCGGAGGTCTGGGGGCAGTTAGGGGACAGGGAACGCGGGGGGTTGCATGGGGCAGGAGTCCCGGGGGGTGCAGATAGGAGGTGGGGGCCAGGCCACGACCCCCTCCCCTCACCGGCCCTCCATACAATTTACGAACCTGATGCAGCCCTCAGCCCAAAAGGTTTGCCCGCCCCTGTGATACACTGAAGTAACTAAGATCAGCATCTGGCCATATCTGAACCATGTTGCTTATGCAATATGGGCTATGAGAGTAGTTCTAAGCATAAAGCACAAACGACCTCTCCACCCTATCTCCATTACATGACTGCTTAATAATATCTCCCTTGCCTAGATAAACTTCTGGGGGAACTGACAAATTAGGCTGTATCAAAAAGGCAGGGAATTCACAAGAACTGTCTATAGGTATATATCTCAGATATTTATATTTATTTTTGAACTTCGCTATTGCAGTCATACTCTGTCACTAAGGGTGGTGTGGTCATTGGGCTGGGATACTTATTACTAGAGTTAGAGAAGTGAACCCACATAGTCTGAGCCAATTCCAGGGCTTCCTAAGAGACATTTGAAAGGGCTGCTTTCATCTCTGGCTGATCACTGTGCTGTATATCCTTGCTCTGTATCCCCTTTCCCTGGTACTCACAAGCCTATCTAATGGCAGAGTAAGTCTAGACCAGGGGTTCTCACAACAAGTGTTTTGATGGCCTCAGAGTGGCCGCTCTGACAATTTTTCCTAAAATACATAATTAACTTTAGGGGGAAACAGATAAATATTGTCCAAATCATTGTAATTTATTTATGGACAGAAGGCAGTGGGACGTAGCACTCCCCATTCAGCACACATGGACTTTGCTCCTATTCTTGTGCTCGGAGCATGTCACAGAGTAGAAGCCCCTCTTCCTGCCGGGGAGCTGCCAAGCCCTGCAACAGCCCAGAGCCGCTGAGCTGTTGTAAACAGTGAGTGTGGCCCCATGTGGGGGAAACGCCAACTCATCTCACTGTCCCTGCTGCCCATGGACGTTGAATGAAACCCGCCCTGGGGAAAGTGGGCTGGGAACTCACTGGCCGCCTGCAGAGTCCCAGACTCCCCGTGCCATGGCCAGGCAGGAGTGGGGGAGCTGCCCTGGGGAACACCCTGGTGACCAAACACGATAGCCACTGACAAGAGTCACCTCCAGCACTGCGCACACTGGCAAGTGTGACTCCAGAGGCGCTGCCCAGAGCCCCCAAGGAGGCTGGGCATTCCGCAGGGTGCCGATCCCTGCTGGCCGCATTTGAGGAACGCTGCTCTAGACAACATGTTGATTCTAAAACCATGGCAGCTGGCAGTGCCTTGGCTGCACTATCCCTCCCACCACTGCTACCAGTCTGGTGGAACAGAAAAGGCCTAGCGAGGATGGGGGAAAAAATCCTAATGACAGCACGGACTGAAGGCCTGATACTGCAGCACTTATCTGGGTGATTTCAGTGGTACAACTCACTTGAGTAAGGCTGAAGGACTACACCCATTTGTCACTAGGTTGGGTTTCTCCACAGCTCCAAAGTCTTTCGCAAGGAGGTTTATTTCCTTAACAGAGGTTATCAAACAAACCAGTCTTTGCTTATTTCTTAGACTCTAGCTTCAGGTCCAGGGGCCTCTGGCACCCCTGCTCATAAGAACATAAGAAAGGCCGTACCGAGTCAGACCAAAGGTCCATCTAGCCCAGTATCCTGTCTACTGACAGTGGCCAATGCCAGGTGCCCCAGAGGGAGTGAACCTAACAGGCAATGATCAAGTGATCTCTCTCCTGCCATCCATCTCCACCCTCTGACAGACAGAGGCTAGGGACACCATTCCTTACCCATCCTGGCTAATAGCCATTAATGGACTTAACCACCATGAATTTATCCAGTTCTCTTTTAAACTCTGTTATAGTCCTAGCCTTCACAACCTCCTCAGGCAAGGAGTTCCACAAGTTGACTGTGCGCTGCGTGAAGAAGAACTTCCTTTTATTTGTTTTAAACCTGCTGCCTATTAATTTCATTTGATGACCCCTAGTTCTTGTATTATGGGAATAAGTAAATAACTTTTCCTTATCCACTTTCTCCACATCACTCATGATTTTATATACCTCTATCATATCCTCCCTTAGTCTCCTCTTTTCCAAGCTGAAGAGTCCTAGCCTCTTTAATCTCTCCTCATATGGGACCCGTTCCAAACCCTTAATCATTTTAGTTGCCCTTTTCTGCACCTTTTCTAGTGCCAGTATATCTTTTTTGAGATGAGGAGACCATATCTGTACGCAGTAATCGAGATGAGGGCGTACCATCAATTTATATAAGGGCAATAATATATTCTCAGTCTTATTCTCTATCCCCTTTTTAATGATTCCTAACATCCTGTTTGCTTTTTTGACCACCTCTGCACACTGCGTGGACATTTTCAGAGAACTATCCACAATGACTCTTTTTCCTGACTTGTTGTAGCTAAATTAGCCCCCATCATATTGTATGTATAGTTGGGGTTATTTTTTCCAATGTGCATTACTTTACATTTATCCACATTAAATTTCATTTGCCATTTTGTTGCCCAATCACTTAGTTTTGTGAGATCTTTTTGAAGTTCTTCACAGTCTGCTTTGGACTTAGCTATTTTTAGCAGTTTAGTATCATCTGCAAACTTTGACACCTCACTGTTTACCCCTTTCTCCAGATCATTTATGAATAAGTTGAATAGGATCAGTCCGAGGACTGACTGCGCACTGGATCAGTCCGAGGATCAGTCCGAGGACTGACCTTTGGGGAACACCACTAGTTACCCCTCTCCATTCTGAGAATTTACCATTAATTCCTACTCTTTGTTCCCTGTCTTTTAACCAGTTCTCAATCCATGAAAGGACCTTCCCTTTTATCCCATGGCAGCTTAATTTACATAAGAGCCTTTGGTGAGGGACCTTGTCAAAGGCTTTCTGGAAATCTAAGTACACTATGTCCACTGGATCCCCCTTGTCCACATGTTTGTTGACCCCTTCAAAGAATTCTAATAGATTAGTAAGACACGATTTCCCTTTACAGAAACCAAGTTGACTATTGCTCAACAGTTTATGTTTTTCTATGTGTCGGACAATTTTATTCTTAACTATTGTTTCGACTAATTTTCCCGGTACAGACGTTAGACTTACCGGTCTGTAATTGCTGGGATCACCTCTAGAACCCTTTTTAAATATTGGCGTTACATTAGCTAACTTCCAGTCATTGGGTACAGAAGCCGATTTAAAGGACAGGTTACAAACCTTAGTTAATAGTTCTGCAACTTCACATTTGAGTTCTTTCAGAACTCTTGGGTGAATGCCATCTGGTCCCGGTGACTTGTTAATGTTAAGTTTATCAATTAATTCCAAAACCTCCTCTCGTGACACTTCAATCCGTGACAGTTCCTCAGATTTGTCACCTACAAAAGCCAGCTCAGGTCTGGGAATCTCCCTAACATCCTCAGCTGTGAAGACTGAAGCAAAGAATCCATTTAGTTTCTCCGCAATGACTTTATCGTCTTTAAGCGCTCCTTTTGTATCTCGATCATCAAGGGGCCCCACTGGTTGTTTAGCAGGCTTCCTGCTTCTGATGTACTTAAAAAACATTTTGTTATTACCTTTGGGGTTTTGGCTAGCCATTCTTCAAACTCCTCTTTGGCTTTTCTTATTACATTCTTGCACTTAATTTGGCAGCGTTTATGCTCCTTTCTATTTGCCTCACTAGGATTTGACTTCCACTTTTTAAAGGAAGTCTTTTTATCTCTCACTGTTTCTTTTACATGGTGGTTAAGCCACGGTGGCTCTTTTTTAGTTCTTTTACTGTGTTTCTTAATTTGGGGTTTACATTGAAGTTGGGCCTCTATTATGGTGTCTTTAAAAAGCGCCCATGCAGCTTGCAGGGATTTCACTTTAGTCACTGTACCTTTTAACTTCTGTTTAACTAACCCCCTCATTTTTGCATAGTTTCCCCTTTTGAAATTAAATGCCATAGTGTTGGGCTGTTGTGATGCTCCTTGGCAGCTTCCCAGTTTCAGTCAGCTCTGCTCCCTTCTTGGAGCAACACAGCCCCAGGGCTGCTTCCCTGAGCACCTGGCCCTTTGCAGCGACCTCAACAAAAGCTAGCTCCACTCCAGAGTGGGTTTCTTTCCCCATGGCACAGCTTGGCTTCGTCCCTCTCCCAACAACCCTTTATAGCAGCCCAGCCCTCTTTAATTGGCTGGATTGGATTCACCTGCTCTGGTTCAGGGGCACTGGGTTTAGTCTATCCACTCTGTGACGTACCCTCACCCCCAGTTTTCCAGGAATAAAAAAATGCATATATTTTCCTTCTTGTGAGGTAGCCTCATAGGGCTACTCTCACCCCTCTCCATGCAAAAACACTGTTCTGCACCAACATTCTGCAACATCATTCATTTTACAACATTTCAGGGCCTGAAAGTTTTTCTTAATCCAACCCAAATATTCTCCTCAGTGGTTTAACATAATACCAACATTTCAACTACCGTTTCCCACAAGTCCCATCCAGTCACGGAGTGTTCTCTGAGTCCTAGAGGTCCTGCCCCCAAGCACGAACTCTCAGTCCCAGTCACCTTGAATATTATGCAGTGGTGCCAGGGTCACATACCCAGTCTCACGGGGCATGGTCCCTACATAGTCTTATCTCCATCGCCTGGACTTTGGAGTCGCTGCGTGACTAGGCTTTTCTGTCTCTGTGCCCAGAGTCTCTACTTCAGTCTCAAGTTTGTGAACCATGAGGAGTAAACATTCTCTGTTCTCCTCAGTGAATTGGAGATCTGTGGCTAGTTGTTCTTTCTTGAACTTGAGGTTCCATAATTTGCTTTCCGCTGACTCCAGTTGTTCTATAAACTCACCAGGCCTTTGCAGGGGAGCTATAAAATAGATCTGTGCTATCTCTTTCCCTGCACTGGAGCCCTGTTTCTCTCCCTGGCTCCCTATTTAGGACACTAGTTGTTGGAATAGTCCTGTTTGAGTCCCCACACTGGCTTATTTTACAGGTAGTTCAGCCTGGGTCCCCATGGTACCCTTTTGAATTTGGGATTTTGTTTGGGTTCCCACATTCCCCTGTGGGATTTGAGATTTCATTTGGGCCTCCCCAGTGCGCCACCAAGCCTGGTCCTGGGCTCTTGTTTTAGCCCCTGTTGTACGAGAGCTGGGAAATCTGCTCAGTCTCACCACAGAATGGTGGACCAAGGCAGGCTCTTGACCGCTGCAGCATGCAGTCGAGCTCTTCGATTCTGAACCTCCAGATCAACTTCTGTGGTGGGATAGATGCGGGTCTTACCATGGGTATAGGAGATGTGTACTCAGAGGTGCTTGTCCAGGCTTCATACCCTCACCTGATCTTCCTGAACCAGCATGCACCCACAACCTGAGTCGACAAGTCCCTCAACTACTGTTCCCCCACCCTAACTTCTACTAGCTGCAGTGGGGCTCCTGTGGGTCCTTACATGATTAAGCCCTGTCCAACTCTAAGAGAGTTTTGGAGCGGTCTCCCACGTAGTCCCACTCTACTAACAGTTTACTATGCCCAGACTGGTCACACCTGAAGCAAACCATAGGGCCCCTCTGGTTCCCTCTCACCAGTATTTGCAATAAATGGTGGGGCTACCTGGGTCCCTTGTAGGTCCTGCGTGTCCCTGAGTTTTGGTTACTCAAGGTATTTCTCCCTTGTGAGCTTCCCTGGGTCATTCCCTACTGAATTCGCCTCAGTTTATCATAGTGCCCTGGTCACTTGTCTCCTTTCTCCTCAAAGAAGGCTTCAGCTCATTCCACCTCTTCCCCCACTAAGGCCAGCTCTTTGACCCCTCGGTAGAACTTTCAGGAATTGCTCCAACATGACTTTCTCCACTGAACTGGTCTCAGGACAGAGCCACCGTGTCGCAAGGTCCCATAATTTCTGGGCCACTACTACCATCAGGTCCCTTGTGGGAACAGTTCTACCCACAACCTGTGTCTATATGCCTCAGGACTCAGCCCTATTCAGTCCAGGATGGCAGCCCTCACCACTGGATAGGTGTTCACCATCTCATCTCTTACTGCCAGGTAAGCTGCCTGCTCCTCACCCACTAGGAAGGTGCTATGCGGCCACCCCTGTCAACACCTACCAGTCTGCCACCTTTGCCACCGACTCAAATGTTCAGAGGAAGGCCTCAGCATCATCTTCCAGTCCAAGCTTCTCTAGGCCTGGGACCAACCAGCCACTAGTCCCAACACCAGCTTTGTTACCAGGTGTGGTTCAGCCTAACCTTTTCTGTATTCACTCCTGTTATTTGGAGCAAACTTCTTGTCACCTCTGTTGTGCAGCAAACGTGGCCTCCTGCTGTTTCTATTGGTTTTCCATCAATTGTATCAGCAGGGCCAAGGTCTGCTATTGCTGTCCTGCCACTAACAGGCAGATTACCGCCTCCATCTTCCCCTTATTCCAGGGCAGGCTGGCAATCCCACTTCTAGTACCATGTGTCACTGGGCCAGGCATCTATCCAGTCCAAAGCATGTGCTGCCACATCCAGTCTTTTACAAAGAGGTTTATTTCCTTAAGGGAGGTTAGCAAACAAACAGAAAACCAGTTTTAGCTCATTCCTTAGCCTCTGGCTTCAGGGTGACCCCTCTGGAGGGTCTCTGGCACTATTACTCCCAGCAGTTTCCCAGTTTCAGCAGGCTCTGCTCCCTTCTTGAAGCAATAGCCCCAGGGCTGCTTCCTTGAGTCTATGGACCCTTGATCCAGGGACCCACCACAGGAGCTAGCTGCATCCGGTGCGGCTTTCGCTCCCCAGGGCACAATCTGTCTCCGTCCATCTCTCTCTTTAATTGACTGGTTTGGACTCACCGGCTCTGGTCCAGGGGAGCTGGACTTATTCTAGCCACAGGGGCCAGCTACCCTGTGACACCATTCCAAACAAAATCCCTCTCAGAATGAATTCCTGACACAGGGATTTCCTACGTCTTCAGTCATAAAGCCCTGATCTCTTCTTACATAAATATTCCATCCCATTCAAGGTATGTCTGCACTGCAGCCAGGAGGTGTAATTCCCAGCTCAGGCAAACATACACATGCTGAAACAGATTGAGCACTAAAAATAGGTGTAGCAGTCTGAGCAGCAGGAGAGGTTAGCCACCCAAGTACGTACCTAGGGTTTCAGATGGGATCATACTCAGGGTGGCTAGCCCCTCCTGCAGCTCCACTGCTTTGTTTAGCGTGCTAGGTCAATCAGAGCTAGTGCAGGTATGTCTACCTGAGCTGGAAAGGTAGTGTAGACATACCCAGCTCTAGTGTAGACATACCCTTAGAAGTTAGTTGCCTCATTCTGTATTCTGAGGGTTGAACAACCTTCCCTTCAGCTCTCAGTGCTGCTTTTGAACACAGGTCAGTCAGCAGCTATCACCAATCTCAGCAACCCCCTTTCCCAATAGCATGTCTGCCAGTGCCTTCTAGCTCAGGGAATGAGAAGAACAAAAACAGGGCCTGGTCATGGCTTCCCGTGTTCAAATCCTTTGCTTCCCACAACAGCAGAGGCCAGGTGAAATGAGCAAGAGGATTCCCAAGGCCTCTCTTCCTTTCAAAACAGATTCATTTCTCACAATATATTTCTTACAGCAACAACAAAATCTAAGAAATTATTTTTCCTTGTGATTAATCTGCTGGTGTGATCAGCTCTGCCAAGTGTTTCACATTTGATCTTAATCTCTTCCATCTAATGCTGCAAATCTTGCTGGTTCCAACGTCTATAGCTATGGGCCCCTAAATGATTAAGACCTGTCCCAACTCCAAGACAGTTTAGGGTGATACCAGCCTAGAAAGCAAAGCAGGTAAGGGCAAGTGGCATTTCCTTGTAGATATGACAGAGAAATCCTCAAATCTTTTCTAAATCAGAATATTGCAGAGAAAATGTGTTCAGACAAATCCCAAGAAACACATACAAACATAAATTACTTCTAAAATGCTACAACAGCGCCCACAGGGCAAAAGAATTCAGAGACCTAATTCTAGTGAAGTTAGATGTTCTAAATATGCTGCTGAACAGCAATGTGTTTTACTTACAGATGTTGTGAATATACATCTCCAAACGGTCCAGCCGTTCAATTACTGCATTTTCTTGGCGGAGAGATCGGGGATGAACCTCTAAGTATCCGTGGCTTTCCTTTTTCAGTTCTTGTATTACATTCTTCACATAAAACACAAGGAAGATATTTGCAGTGGATACAAGAAACAGCACTGTTGGGAAGAGACCTGGTAATCTTCTCAATGACACCATTCTCTCTCTCTCTAAATATATATCTGTTCTGGTAGTGATTCTTATTCAGTTGCAGAGCCGTGTAAGTCGTTGCTGCCCCAAATTAGTTCCAAAAAGACCTCTTTGGAGCAGACATCAAGATTGCTCAGGTGGAGCGATCTCTTTGAACTTGAATGTGTCAGAGAGCAGGCAGCAATTATTTACAGTACCTGGAAGGGATGGGCGTTTTCAGCCTTTTACCTACACTATGTGCTATACAGATTACCTTTTAATGGGAAGGTACACAGCTCTAACAGGCTTGCCTAGCGAATTAAAGGATTTGATTGTTCTCATGTGGCACATGTTGCCGGAGGTCTAATATTGCTGGATGGTTGTCAGGAAAAAACACACACACAATAAATCTGCAAGTGATTCCTTTGTCACTTACCAGGATCATCTGATGAGATTTTTATATGTCTGCATGTGAAACAGAACAGGTGAAGATAGTACCCCGTAGAGTGAGGTCATTCTGTATCCCCTGAGGATTCAAGTATCAGGGGGTAGCCGTGTTAGTCTGTATCTACAAAAACAACAAGGAGTCTGGTGGCATCTTAAAGACTAACAGATTTATTTGGGCATAAGCATTCGTGAGCAAAAACCTCACTTCTTCGGATGCATAGAGTGAAAGTTACAGATGCAGGCATTATATACTGACACATGGAGAGCAGGGAGTTACTTCGCAATTGGAGAACCAGTGTTGACAGGGCCAATTCAATCAGGGTGGATGTAGTCCACTCCCAATAATAGATGAGGAGGTGTCAATTCCAGGAGAGGAAAAGCTGCTTCTGTAATGAGCCAGCCACTCCCAGTCCCTATTCAAGCCCAGACTAATGATGTTGAATTTGCAAATGAATTTTAGTTCTGCTGTTTCTCTTTGAAGTCTGTTTCGGAAGTTTTTTTGTTCAATGATAGTGACTTTTAAATCTGTAATAGAATGACCAGGGAGATTGAAGTGTTCACTTACTGGCTTATGTATGTTACCATTCCTGATGTCCGATTTGTGTCCATTTATTCTTTTGCGGAGGGACTGTCCGGTTTGGCCCATGTACATGGCAGAGGGGCATTGCTGGCACATGATGGCATATATAACATTAGTGGATGTGCAGCTGAATGAGCCCTTGATGGTGTGGCTGATGTGGTTGGGTCCTCTGATGCTGTTGCCAGAGTAGATATGGGGACAGAGTAGGCAACGAGGTTTGCTACAGGGATAGGTTCCTGGGTTGGTGTTTCTGTGGTGTGGTGTGTAGTTGAGTATTTGCTTCAGGTTGGGGGGTTGTCTGTAAGCGAGGACCGGCCTGCCTCCCAAGGTCTGTGAGAGTGAGGGATCATTTTCCAGGATAGGTGGTAGATCGTGGATGATGTGCTGGAGAGGCCACTATCCTCTGATCCCACTGAGGAATACCAAAAGAAACTACACCATCTGCTCAAGAAATTCCCATCTACAGTACGGGAACAAATCTACATGGACACACCCCCAGAACCCCGACCAGGGGTATTCTATCTGCTACCCAAGATCCATAAACCCGGAAACCCTGGACGCCCCATCATCTCAGGCATTGGCACTCTTACAGCAGGATTATCTGGCTATTTGGACTCTCTCCTCAGACCCTATGCTACCAGCACTCCCAGCTATCTTCGAGACACCACCGACTTCCTGAGGAAACTACAATGCATTGGTGTTCTTCCTGAAAACACCATCCTGGCCACCATGGATGTAGAAGCACTTTATACCAATATTCCACATGAGGATGGACTACAAGCTGTCAGGAACAGTATCCCTGATGAGGCCACAGCAAGCCTGGTGGCTGAGCTTTGTGACTTTGTCCTCACCCACAACCACTTCAGATTTGGGGACAACTTATACCTTCAAGTCAGTGGCACTGCTATGGGTACCCGCATGACCCCACAGTATGCCAACATTTTTATGGCTGACTTAGAACAACGCTTCCTCAGCTCTCGTCCCCTAGTGCCCCTCCTCTACTTGCGCTACATTGATGACATCTTCATCATATCGACCCACGGAAAGGAGGCCCTTGAAGAATTCCACCTGGACTTCAACAATTTCCACCCCACCATCAACCTCAGCCTGGACCAGTCCACACAAGAGATCCTCTTCCTGGACACTACAGGGCAAATAAGTGATGGTCACATAAACACCACCCTATACCGGAAACCTACTGACCGCTATACGTACCTACATGCCTCCAGCTTCCATCCAAGACACATCACACGATCCATTGTCTACAGCCAAGCCCTAAGATACAACCGAATTTGCTCCAACCCCTCAGACAGAGACAAACACCTACAAGATCTTTATCAAGCATTCGTAAAACTACCATACCCACCTGGGGAAGTGAGGAAACAGATTGACAGAGCAAGACGGGTACCCAGAAATCACCTACTACAGGACAGGCCCAACAAGGACAATAACAGAACACCACTGGCCATCACATACAGCCCCAGCTAAAACCTCTCCAGCGCATCATCCACGATCTACAACCTATCCTGGAAAATGATCCCTCACTCTCACAGACCTTGGGAGGCAGGCCAGTCCTTGCTTACAGACAACCCCCCAACCTGAAGCAAATACTCACCAGCAACTACACACCACACCACAGAAACACCAACCCGGGAACCTATCCCTGTAGCAAACCTCGTTGCCTACTCTGTCCCCATATCTACTCTGGCAACAGCATCAGAGGACCCAACCACATCAGCCACACCATCAAGGGCTCATTCACCTGCACATCCACTAATGTTATATATGCCATCATGTGCCAGCAATGCCCCTCTGCCATGTACATTGGCCAAACCGGACAGTCCCTCCGCAAAAGAATAAATGGACACAAATCGGACATCAGGAATGGTAACATACATAAGCCAGTAAGTGAACACTTCAATCTCCCTGGTCATTCTATTACAGATTTAAAAGTCACTATCATTGAACAAAAAAACTTCCGAAACAGACTTCAAAGAGAAACAGCAGAACTAAAATTCATTTGCAAATTCAACATCATTAGTCTGGGCTTGAATAGGGACTGGGAGTGGCTGGCTCATTACAGAAGCAGCTTTTCCTCTCCTGGAATTGACACCTCCTCATCTATTATTGGGAGTGGACTACATCCACCCTGATTGAATTGGCCCTGTCAACACTGGTTCTCCACTTGTGAAGTAACTCCCTGCTCTCCATGTGTCAGTATATAATGCCTGCATCTGTAACTTTCACTCTATGCATCCGAAGAAGTGAGGTTTTTACTCACGAAAGCTTATGCCCAAATAAATCTGTTAGTCTTTAAGGTGCCACCAGACTCCTTGTTGTCCCTGAGGATTGATGGCTCCAAAGAACTGCAGAAGAGCAAATAGCTTAAGGGCCTAGGGAGTTTAACAAAATGGAGTGCACGTCTCAAGGCAATCAGGGATGGGGCTGTGCCAGTGAATTTGTCCTGGTTCACTCCACTGTCTGTACAGTGGGAGATCCTCAGACATTGTAAGTAGCTGCATTTGGAGCCGCTTATGTTCAGCCAAGAATTGTGGGTGGTTTCCTCCCTGACTGGAGAATTGGCAAGGATTATAGTGCTGTCCTTGATTTCTATTTGAGAGACAGGTTCATAATTTAATGGTCTTTTTAGACTGGAGGCTGAAACTGGCAGCTCAGGTAGCTGCCTAATGAAGAGATTTTTTCCATTTGTACTCAGAAAGGGAAATTTCACTAGAGCTAGGAAATAAACTGTTTTCCCATCCTGAGAACATTTTAAAGATTCACTAGAATTTTAAACTTCACTAGAATTAGGTCTTTTAATTCTTCTGGAGAAGCCTGCTTGAATCACAGCTCAACCCCAAGAAGGAGGGTTGTCAGGACCCAGAACAAGGGGACAAAGTGTGAGAGTCCAAGGACCAGGGGAGGGGAGGGCTCCAGGGAATGGGGCAAGAACATGGATACTGGTGGCCTGGGGTAGCCTGCTTGACTTACAGCACAGCCCTATGGTGGGGGGTTGTGGAATCCCTTAACCAAGAGGAAGGGTTTGGAAGTGTGGGGCCAGAAAGAGCTGACCTGTGGAGAAGTTACACACATATGCTCCTGCAAAGTTTTCTCTGTGGACTAGTCTAAGATCTTATAATTTACCAAATGTGTTTTTATCTGTTGATAGAAAGCATCTCCTAGCACCTTTGCATTACTGTTAACACTTCTGCTTTCCCAACTGATTTTAACTCAGTGTAGATATTAATGTTTTCCAGTATGTAGGTATCTTGGCATTCAGCCATCAAAGCCTTATGGTTTCAGTATTGTGACAAACTTTAAGTCTGTTTACAGGTAATAACTGGGAGGCAGCATTACCATAAGGTTTCTTAACACTATAGGTGTTCCCAATTACCATTCCTACCAGTCCTAGCATGTATCTTATCACAAGATTTAACATTAGTATCAAAATCCTTATTGCAAGGTTGAACCTTAGTACCAAACTTTTTAACACAGATGGCCATTTACAAATATCTTTATCATGCCACTCCTTCTGTTCAGACATTCAGGTTTTGAGACTGGTTTGTTCATGACCCATTGTGTCATTTAACTCCCTCCAGAACTTCTGCATGTAACACTGCTCTACAGCCAAAATGCTTCTGAAATAAATGTAGTCAAACTTTACTAATTCTGGGTCACTGAGAATGAAAATGATGCTTAAAATTGTTGATTGGCTCTAGTTTTCAAGATATGCTATTGGGTCAGTATATACGACCCTTGACTTGGGAATGGCGGAGGATAAGTGAGTTATAAAGGGAAGGGATCTCAATTTAAACCAGAAATGACTAAAATACATCTTTGACTGGATCTATGAATAAATCTATGACTGGGTTTGGACAGTACTTGCTTTTTAGGCAAAACAATGAATGATGCAATCTGAAGCTTGTATTGCGTCATACATGATAAGAATTGCATCATGTTATTCCTAGAAGTCATGGATGATGCAATCATAACAAAGCTTACATCACTCTGCTGAACAAATTGCCCTATATCAGCTCTAGAAATCATACAGTGTCGTGCTCTCTTATTTGTCAATGTTTGATTTTGCAAAGGGACACATTTCTGTTTAGCCAAAGTGAGCAGAGATGCCTCATACTTGTGTGAACAGTGCAGATAACGTCTGCTAGGTTTGTGGTGAAGTGACTTTTGCATCACAAAAGCGCAGTAGAACCACTATGGTTAAGAAAGCCTATCACCTTTATTTTGGCTGCAAAATTGGAGATAAGGACAAGAGGTGGGCTCCACACATATGCTGCAACACTTGTGCAACAAATCTTTGCCAGTGGTTGAACAGGAAAAGGAAATCTATGCCTTTTGCAGTGCCAATGATTTGGAGAGAGCCAACAGATCATACCAGCAATTGTTACTTCTGCATGGTGCCTCCAGTTGGGAAAGGTGTGTCAAAGAAGAAAAAGTGGACTGTGCATTATCCAAACATTCCATCAGCTATACGCCCAGTACCCCACGGAGAAGGACTGCCCGTTCCTGATGCACCAGAATCATTCTCACTTGAGTCAGTCGAGGAAGAGGAAGAGGATGAAACTTCTGATCCTGCACCATCAATCTCACAGGACCCACATTTTCTCCCATCCTCCTCCTCTGAACCACACCTCATAACACAAGGTGAACTGAATGACCTTGTCAGGGATTTGGAACTACCCAAGAGTAAGGCAGAGCTGTTGGGCTCCAGACTACAGCAGTGGAATCTTCTGGCAGGTGATGTTAGGGTTTCCATGTTCCATGACTGTCAAAAGGATCTTGTCCCATTCTTCTTCATGGAAGGTGATCTTGTAGCCTGCAACAACATCGATGGTGTGATGGCAGCCCTCAACATCATTCACGATCCAGATGAGTGGAGACTGTTCATTGATTCATCAAAGATGAGTCTTAAAGCTGTTTTACTGCATAATGTCAATGTTTTGCCATCGATTCCAGTTGGTCATGCAGTGCATATGAAGGAAAACTATGACAACATGAAACAACTTTTGAAGTGAATAAACTATGACCAACATCAGTGGCAGCTTTGTGGCGATTTGAAGATTGTTGCTTTCTTGCTTGGTCTGCAGACTGGATACACAAAGTACTGCTGTTTTCTCTGCTAATGGGATAGTTGTGCAAGAGACTCCCACTACATCAAGAAAGATCGGCCACTCCGACAGTCATTGGATCCTGAGAGGAAAAGTGTTCAGCATCCACCACTTGTTGAATCAAGGAAGATTTTGTTACCACCTTTACACATCAAGCTGGGTCTGATGAACTTTGTCAAGGCCATTGACAAAACACAAACAGCTTTCAAGTACCTCCGTGGAAAATTTCCAAGGTTAAGTGAAGCTAAGATAAAGGAAGGTGTCTTTGTTGGTCCTCAGATTCGTGAACTTCTTTGAGATGATGCATTTGACCATGCACTGCGTGGCAAGGAAAAGACGGCATGGAAAGCCTTCCAGTTAGTGGCAATAAATTTTCTCGGAAACAACAAGGCAGACAACTACAGGTTGTTGGTGGAAAACCTCCTCAAGGCATACAAAAGCCTTGGTTGCAACATGTCACTAAAGATACATTTTTTGCACTCTCATCTAGATTTTTTCCACCGAATTGCGGAGCAGTGAGCGACGAGCACGGCGAGCGATTTCACCAGGACATTGCAACAATGGAGAAACGCTATCAGGGCAAATGGAGCCCATCAATGCTTGCAGACTATTGCTGGACAGTGACAAGAGATGCTCCATTTAATGAATACAAGAGACAAGCAAAGAAGCGCCAAGTAGACACTGAATAGGACTAAACTATGGACATAATAGTTTTTTTGCCTTTTGTTTCATAATAAATTTTATTTATATAACCCTTTTGCTGATTTTTAAAGTGTTACATAAACAGGACAGGTGAAATATTATCATGTAAAGCAACCATAAACACATGAAAAGACCTAGGTTTACAATTTATGATTAAAACTCTACTATCTACACAATATACATAGACATAAAATCTAAAAACTTAAATATCTTAGAAACAGTAGCCAATCAGTTGTTTTAATTGTCATATTTGAATTCAGCACATCAAAATACATAATAAATAGCACATTTTATCTCTGAAGCAGACGACTTCACAAAAATTGTAGACCAGTGTAATCAGTCACCAGCTTTTCTTTCCCTCCACTGTTCCTTTCTGCCTGTGTTTTTAATCTAATCATATTTCTGGGATTTTTGTACCTCAGGGTCCAGTGAGGTAAGGGATTGGGGGATCCTGCATATTATCTGGCTCGTTGTGGGGCTGTCTCCCAACCCCAGGACTCTACAAATGCAAAAAAATCCATCTCCCCTCTTGACGCTACCCTGTGTTCCCCACTCCCAGCACTGGGACAGTCCCTGCCCCCTTTTCCTAGTGTGTTATGAGTGGTTTTCTCTGGGTTAGGAGTGTCTACTCTTCGATAAGATGTTCCTGTTTCCATCAACGTTTCTTCAGTTGCTCTGTCTCTTACCAGCCCACAGGAAGCCTCCGTCCCCTCTGCCAGCAAAGTCAATTACATGCTCACAAACACCTTCTTCCTCAGTAGAATCTGCATCCTGTCTTAAAGAGAGAGAGTCAGTTTCCACAAGTATTTCAAGACTGATGTCCTGGAAAACTGGGACTTGGGTTGGGGTACCACCCATCATCCCCTTTTCTGTCCCCGAGAGGTCAGCAGTGTGACTGCTGTCCTCAGGAAAGTCAGTTTCACAGTGCCCTCTTTGAACCTGAGTTACAGGTTGCTTGTCTGGGTGGACAGATGCAGAGCCAGCCCCTCTGTCATGGGCATTCTTTCTCAAGTGTATCTCAGTGTAGAGACAATCATATGCCTCCACTATTCCTTCCCCATGATGCTGGCTAGGCAAAGCCAACCACTTATAGCATTGCTTATCTCCTACAGAAACCCTTTCCCCATTTTCTCTTTCTGGGGTTCCCTCTAGGACACATCCTTCTATGCTCGCTAGAGAGGGATCTATCCCTTGTTCAGCTGCAAAACTCTGCCAGCTGACAACTGGGAAAGTTTTCTCAGTTAATGACAACACTTCTCTTGCCCCTGATCCTGAGGGCGTGTTGCCTTCTGTTGGAAAGGAGCTAGTCTCAGCCCCTCCCAGACTTGGGAGCACACTGCTTCCTTGTGATGCAGAGTTAGAGGACTACTTACCCACCTCCTTAGTGGTGTAAAGGAAAAATAAGAGCAGGCCTTTTACCTGTACTGAAATAATTCCAGTAACTAATAATTTAACCTGCACCACATTGCAATATATCCCTTCCTATGCTATTAATGTTAATGCCTCTCGGAAGTACCTAAAAGTGTTTAGCCAACAAATGTGGTATGGTACTTCACCAAAGATGGATGTGTTAGGTTATCGTTGGACTCTAATTAATACTACTCTATGAACTATAAAATTCACACTGCCCTTATCCAGCTTCCAAGTCACCTCTACATACCCTAATTGCTCAAAAGGGGCTGCCATTAGATTAGCACAGCAAAGGGTCTGGGTTTCCTCTAGAAGAAAGAGGACGTGGCCGGACACTTATGGGATGGTGCCAACAGCTCAGCTGCAATTTGAAATATTTATAAAGGCCAACAACATGAAGAAAAATTAGGACAATTGGAAAAGGCCACAGGTCTTACTATTGGAGCACAGCTAACTCAGGTGCCGGCTGGAGTTGGTAAATTGTGTGTTATTTCTGCCCTTAGTTCAATGACCCAGAAATTGTTAACAAGACTGGTGCTAAATATCACTGAGTCTGGGAAGGCATTGCAGTGGGATCTGGCATGTCCAGAAATTCATGATTTCCTGAACAACCAGCTGATGGCCATACGGAGTAATCTTGAGCATCAGACTTGGCCCACTGCCCTTACAGATACTTCAGGAGTATCATCTGATCTACCTTTAAAGGCCTGGGAATTTTTAAAATTCTGCTTCTTGTTTGCATAGTGTGGCAACTTCCCAGTGAACCATGGCAGTTCCACACACACGCAAATACTCTCCCACTTGGACCAATGCAGAGCTGTTGGTTCTGCTCAGTATATGAAAAGAGGAGGCTGGCCACTCCCAGCTGCACTTTACGAGCAGATTTCTGGTGCGAAAAGGGCTATGATTTGGACACAGTGTAGTGCAGAGCAAAGATAAAGAAGCTGAGGTAGGTGTACCAGAAGGCAAGGAAGGCAAACCGTTGCTCCAGTACTGCAATAAAGACCTGCCAATTCTATAGGAAGCTGGATGCTATCCTCGGCAGCAACCCCACCTCCACAGCCAAGAGCCCGTGAATACTTCGGCAGGACTGGAGATGGCAGAAAGTGGACCTAACCCAGAGGACAAGGTCATGGACGAGGAGTGGGAGTTGGATGATGATATGGAGGCCACGGTGCGGTCATGAGGTGGGGTGGCCAGTCAGGAACTCTTCTCCACTCCAGAGGTGTCTAGCCAGTCTCAGCAGTCCCACTCCTGCAAGCAAGAAGCAGGAGAGGAGACCCCTGGTTAGTGATTTTTTTGAGTTGATGCTGCTTGGTTTTACAATGTCCAGCTTTCCTGTGCTTTGTGTAGTGCAGAAGTGGGTGAAGGGATAGAAATGTACAGACTAGCTGTGTTTCTGTGTGCTGCACATTTGCCTGGGCAGCTAGGCAGTGCAGCAGAACAGTGTGTTGATGCACACCGAGATTTCATGGGACTCCTCCAAAGAGATCTCTAGGAAATTTTTCTGGAGATACTCATCAATCCTCTGCCGAAGGTTCCTTGGCAGAGATGCTTTGTTCTGTCCCCCATTGAAGGAAACTTTCCCGCACCACCCTGCAATCACTTGGGCAGGGACCAAAGCGGTACACAGACGAACAGCATAAGGATTGTGTCTGAAGTCGCACACATGCAGTAGATGTACCCTTACATCCTTGCTTACCCTCAGGAGTGATATATCTGTTTCAATGACCCCCACCTTTGGAGAATGGTGGGATAATTTATTATATTGTCCCTAGTCACCTGCATCATGACCCTTGAATCACCACCATCACTCTTTACCCCAATTGGAACGCCTCCACTTCATTCGCCCCCACAGCGTCAACTCAGCATGTGTAGGGTGTTCACCAAGATGTGTGGTTCCCAAGGATCAGTGAAAAAGTGCTTGGTATGATACAAGAGGTCTGTTTAACTGTAATGATTCAATGCTGTGTGTGAACTAACAATCCTGCTTCTGTGTACTGTTTCTTATGCTTCTGCAGATGTGGCCTTTGGGGGAACCCCCTACACATTGGCGTAGCGCCTCATCCAGATAAGAACGGGACCAAGACAGAGCAAGGTGGACATGCTCCGGGAGGTGCTGCAATTCTCTGATGCAGAAAAAAGGGAACCCAGGGAGTGGTGAGAAATTGAAAAGCAGGACAGAAAAGAAAATAATTCAAAAGGCCACTGAGCAGATGATATAAGTAATGGAGGAGCAAACATAAATGCTGAAGTGCCTAATCATGCCATAGTCAGAACAGATGCATACTTGCCCTTCCCTGCAGCCTAAACAAAATCGTTTTCCATACCCTCCACAAACTCCTCCCATACAGTCCTTTCAACTTCCTGGAACTTCTCAGTTTCCTTCAGGCAGCTTTCAAAATGACAGCTGGACCTATGCACACCTATGTCAATCTGCACTGCGCTGGTACCTCTTTTCCCACCAAGCCTTTGTGTGTGTGTGTGTGTGTGTGTGTGTGTGTGTGTTAATTGCTGTTTAATAAAAAGAAAGTATCTGAAAGATAACTAATATTTATTTGCACCCTACAAATTGTGATAGCACCTGGCAGCAAAACACATACAGGCAGTTTAATCAATTGCTTACTGAAAATGTAGCCCACAAATCAGTACAAGTGCTTTCTAAAAAAAAAAAAAGTTGATTTAATGAGGCATGACAGATTGCTGCTTAGAAATATACATCACTGGTTCTCATTCTCAAAATGTTGCCTCAAAGTCTCCATGATTCAAATTGCTCCCCGTTGTGCCCCTCTAATAACCCTGGTATCAGGCTGCTCAAAATCAGCAGCCAGTGATCTGCCTCAGCACTCCACCTCTGAGCAAACCTTTCACCCTTACCTTCACAAATATTATGTAACGTACAACAGGCAGCTATGACCATGGGAATATTTTCCTCATTGAGGTCTAACCAGCCATAAAGGCATCACCAGCATGCCTTTAATCTGCCAAACACACATTACATGGTCATCCTGCACCTACTCGGCCTGTTGTTGAAGTGTTCCTTGCTGTTGTCCAGGCTTCTTGAGCCAGGGGAGTAAGGGGTATGGCCGGGTCTCCCAAGATCACTATGAGCATTTCAACATCCCCCATTGGAATCTTCTGGTCTGAAAAGACCCTGATTGCAGCTTTCTGTACAGGCAAGTGTTCCTGAACATGCATGTGTTATGCACCTTCCTGGATCACCCCACATCAATGTCAGTGAAACACCCATGGTGATCCACAAGTGCCTGCAACACTATGGAGAAAAGTACCCCTTTCTATTGATATACTGCATCGCACGGTGGTCCAGTGCCAAAATTGGGATATGTGTGCCATCTATCACCCCTCCAACAGTTAGGGAAACCCATTTCTGCAGAGCCATCCACTATTTCGTGCACATTGCCAAGAGTCATGGTCCTTCGCAGCAGGATGAGATTAATGGCCCTGCACACTTGCATTAACAGTCAACTTCCAAATTCCAAACTAAATCTTCACCGACCAGTAGCAGTCGGGAGCAGCCAGCTTCCACACTGCGATCGCCACATGCTTCTCCACCGAGAGGGCAGCTCTCATTTTGGTGTCCTTGAGCCGCAGGGCTGGGGCAAGCTCAGCACACAGTTCCAGGAAGTTGGCTTTCCGCATCTGAAAGTTCTGTAGCCACTGCTCATCATCCCAGACCTGCATAATGATGTGATCCCACCACTCAATGCTGGTTTCCCAAGCCCAAAAGCAGTGGTCCACCGTGTGCAAGTGCTCTGTGAATGCTAAAAGTAATCTGGTGTTGCTTCTATCCATGGCGCACAGCAGGTCAAGCAACTCAGGTTTCTGTTCAGATAGGAACCTCATGATTAAATGCACTGCCATCCGCGATACATTAACGACAGTTAATAGATGGAGTAGAGAGCAGTGTGGGATTCATCCTTTCCCACAGACATGGTGGGCACACAGTAAACAGGGGCTGTTATAAAAAGGCCATGAACCACAGTTGGAAGACCATAGAATGATGGAACAGAAAACAATGGGATGTTCAGCTTGCACCCATGATGCACTGTGATCCACTCCAGAAACCCACAAGTCCTAGCAGCAAAAGGTGGCGAGTAGCACTGTGGGCTAGCTACCCACAGTGCACTACTCTTACCGTCGATGCTAGAGCACCAAGTGTAGATGTGCTCTGCCAACAGAGGGAGTGTAGTGTGAACATGCAATAGCAATGTTATTATAATAGTAACATTTTTGGTCGCCAACATAACTTTTTTCAACAAAACTCTGTAGTGTAGACAAGGTCTTAGAGGCACTGGTTTCATTACAACAATCTGTAACCCACTGATGGTCTTTTGTACAGCGGAGGTGTTAATTGCCCACTTCATCTCGAATTGTCTCTTGCTATGGGTTAACTCCTTATATTTAATCAGTTCCACCTTGTATTTAGTAGTTACACCCTGATTACCTTTCCCAGACCTGAAGAAGAACTCTGTGTAGCTTGAAGGGTGTATCTTTCACCTACAGAAGTTGGTCCAGTAAGAGATATTACCTCATTCACCTTGTCTCTCTCATTAAAAACAAGAACACGATGAACCTCAACATAGAAACAGCTTTTCAGCTGACATTCACCAGTGTCTGACCTGACATCAAAAAACTCTTTTCTATGAAGCAAGCATACTCTTCTCATGAATGGCTCTTTTAAAACTTTTTCTGAGACCTACTCAAAATGTTTTGTATTTTTCTTGATTTAAATTTTGTAAAAGGTAAGTAAAGTGAACTTTGGCTCATGCTCAACATTAGCCCAGATAAAAATGTAGGAGGAACTGCTAAGTTAGACAAACAAGTTAAACAAATTAAACATCAAGCCATTGACATCATTCAGCGGCATACCAAAATATATCAGAACATCATTTGACAGATTCATTTGTGTCTTGGAATTTGTGTAACATGGAAAACAAATTACCATCCTGCTTCCTTGTGCTTTTTGACTCACTGTCTAAACCTGAGATATTTTAAAAGAATATTAAGATCATCATATTTTAGACTTCCCTAGGCATTTATTTTACTATGAGTCCAGAAATATTGAAGTTAAGCCTATTGAGGCCTAAAACAAATATGCACAAAAAGGCAAAATGTATATATGATACTTTGAACATTCATTTTTAAAAATAAAGTGACGTCAACCAATAAAGTTTGTGAACCACTGGTCTAGTGTCATAAGTCCCAGTTGAGTACCCGCTCTTGGACACTCACCAGTCTGCTATGAGGGAACCCAGCTGCTGGGTCCTCAGTGTTTTAAGCTTCTGGAGTACTGCCCCAGTCTTGGTGTCTCTAGGCATACTATCATGGCACAAACACTCTATCACAATGGTTCTCAACCAGAGGTCCAGGCCCCCTGGGAGACCATGAGCAGGTTTCAGGGAGTCCACCAATCAGGGCTGACATTAGACGACTTACTGGGTCCCAGGGCAGAAAGCCGAAGACCCACCACATGGGGCTGAAGCCCGGGGCCCCAAGCCCCGCCACCCGGGGCTGAAGCCAAAGCCTGAGCAACTTAGTATCACAGGCCCCTCTGTGGAATGGGATCCTGGGTGATTGCCCTGCTTGCTATCCCCTAACATTGGCCCTGGCTTTTATGTTCAAAAAACAGTTGTTGTGGCACAGGTGGGCCATGGAATTTTGTTTTGTTTTTTAGCATGCTGGGCAGCCTCAGAAAGAAAAATGTTCAGAACCCCTACTCTATAGGGCTGTCCTGAGGACTGGAATATGCTGTCTAGCTGCCTGGTCCCTGGACACAGTGTTGACCCTTCAGACTTCCCTGCACTTGAACACACCATCTCCCGGAACACCATCCCAAGATGTCATCCCACCTGGATTACAGTTTAAGCATGTGGTTCTTGTGAAGCATAACACAGTGACATTTTGCATGGGATTCTAGCACCATCGCTCTTTTACTTAGATAAACTACAAAAGAGTACTGCCCATTTAGAAAACAACCAAGGTCCTAACTGCAATGCCCCTCACTGGCTCACCCTTCCCTTGGGAATTCTTGTGGGGACCATCTGTGTTCCGGAAGGTAGTCAGAATACTCTGCCTCATCTGGCTTCTACCTGCTGGGTTGCTTCTCTCTCCTTTTGAGCTGGGAAAAAAATTATCCCGGAATAGATCATCTCCTGTCTTTTTATAACCTTTCAGGTCTCTCTCAAGTCAGTGATTCCCCTATCATCCTCAACAGGTGACCAGAGATCCCTGCCACGTGACTTTATTGCCAGGTGACCTCTCCCCAGTTCTCCTCCTTGGGAATCAGTCTGTTTTGAGAGTGTTTACATTTCAGTGATCGAGCACTTATGTTAAATGACGAAGTGGGTATTCACCCACAAAAGCTCATGCTCCAATACGTCTGTTAGTCTATAAGGTGCCACAGGACTCTTTGCTGCTTTTACAGATCCAGACTAACACGGCTACCCCTCTGATACTTGATATGTTAAATGACTCTCTATTGTTAGGCCTCTTCCCCTCCCTTTGTTGAAATTTTATTCCAATGTGGAGTTGAAAGGACATCAGAGATGACAAAAGGCTGGAAGTTCAAAATAGAATTTGCAGCTGGATACAGATACGTACAGAGAATTCATAATCTCACATGGAACCCATAAATTGTACAGAGAGATTCCCAAATCATCATAACTATTGTATTGTTTATGTGACCTTGACACAAAAGTGCTGGACTGACCCTCATCTCAGCTATCAGAACCCTCCCTGTTCCCCACGTCGACAGCCAAAGTATGGCCCATGTTTTTACAGAGCTGTCATCTTTACCAGACATCTTCCTATGAGATAGCCATCTCATGTCTGTATGTAGAAGCTTTTGATGATCATGTCCCATGAAGACACAATCTCTTGCTCCAAGTCACTACTATTCAGATTTCTATTCTCAGGCATGATTTTGCAGCTTGATGTTTTATTTTTGTTACATATTTTTTTCAGATTGATGATGTTCTGTTAGAAACAACCCTAAACCAACAAGAAAATTTGTTTTGTTTTTCTGCATTGCAATTGTTTCTTAATTAAGTATGAAAAAATAAAAAGGATAACTAAGTATTTTTCGATGTCAAAGTAGTGAGGCAGCAGCAACAACCTAATTGTGGACAGTCATAAAGTCATCTGTCAAGGGAAAGGCAATTGTTATTGCCAAACTTTAATCTACATAGTACCACTAGTTCACGGATGATAAATAATTATCTTTGAGAATGATTCCAATCTGGCAGGGTTCACAAGGAAGAGATGCCATATTAATGATATTTAGTAAAGGCTGCATTCAGACAGATTAAATATATGCTAATAAAACAATTAACCAGTAACATTCGTGTTTTATGCACTACTTAAAAACACTCAAAAATCAATCTATCCACTCACTTTAGGTCTCTAAGAGGCCTGATCTACTCTCATTTACACAGGTGTAACTCAGGAGTAACTCCGCCAAAGGCAATAGAGTTAAAACTAGCATGAAATCAGCATCAGGCCCATTGATCACACAAATAGACTTGATTCATCACTACATTACTCCTGCTTTATGCCAGTGTACAATTGGGAGTAATGCAGATGTGATTCGGGTTCCCAACCTGCAGTGGCTGTACAAACCCAGAAGTTAGCTATCCCCAGAGCTGCATGCAGGGACTCACCAAGAGTAGATCACATTCCTCATGGTAAAGCGAGGTCTGGCTATAGTGTTACTCTACATTTTGGAGCTGTATGGCACTTAATTATAGAGGGCTGCAGGGGTGGTTAAGGGGTGTTAAGGAAGGCTACCTTGACTGGACATTACCTTACTTTTAAGAGTGTGGACAGGTGGTTGTTTCCCTTGGCCAACCCTTAACTGTTTAATGTTTTTTCTTTGTAGGAATTAGGAAATGAAGTTGAAAATCATATAATAAAAATATATAAAATATGCACCCTTTAAATTGAGCTATGACACAAAATAAGGCTGCCCATAATCACCAGAGCTTTTCACACTAGCATGAAAGCCTCTGGGCCAAATCCTGCTCTCAGTTACACCCGCACAACTCTATCGTGGTCACCAGTCAACTAAGACAGACTGCGGCTAATGGTGGCCAATTTCTGGTGGAGTCCATTCATTAATCTCAGTAATACAATAAAAGAACTGCCCAGGGATTTCTGTCCTAGCATCGCAGAGACTTCATATTAGTTCAATAAGGATTGTATTTCTTTAGTGTCCTAGGCATATATTGCCTTTAATGAAGATGCACAAGAAGACAAGGTCTCTGACCTGAAGAACTTAGAGCCAAAGAAGTAGAAAGGAATTTGGAAGCAGAATCTTGGAAATGGGGGGCGGGGGTTTTGCAAATGGTAGCTATCTAGGAGGTCAGAAGAGCTAAATACAATGTCCTTCAAAAGTGGAGAATAGGGAGAGCCTATTAGCTAGCATAATGCCAAATCCAGGTCAGCAATGGGTCAACTAAAACAGATAGGAATTTGATTAAAGAATTTACAGTAACAGATTATACATACTTAACTACAGTAACACCCTGCATGCAGATATCATAAATTAACAGATGGTAGGGGCCTGCTTTTAGTTGACTGAATTATGTGGCCATGCTTCTGAAATGTAATAACCTTTCCAAAGCCTCTCCTTTCACAGAGGAAAAAATATTTTAAGTAATTACATTTCTCAGTGCTCTTAATCACAGAACTAAGGCCTTGGCTACACTTGCGAGTTGCAGCGCTGTAAAGCCGCCCCCAGCACTGTAACTCACTCCCCGTCCACACTGGCAAGGCATTTGCAGCGCTGTATCTCCTTGGTTGCAGCGCTGCATGTACTCCACCTCTCCGAGAGGAATAGCAAGTGCAGCGCTGCGGTGCCAGTGTGGCCGCCCAATGCGCTGTGAATGGCCTCCAGAATTATTCGGCAGTGTCCCACAATGCCTGTTCTAGCCACTCTGGTCATCAGTTCAAACTCTACTGCCCTGGCCTCAGGTAACCAACCATGTGACCGACCCTTTACATTCCCCGGGAATTTTAAAAATCCCCTTCCTGTTTGCTCAGCCCGGCGTGGCGTGGAGTGCTATTAGCGAATCTTTCCAGGTCACCATGCCTCCACGCGCCAAGCGAGCCCCAGCATGGAGCAATGGCGAGTTGCTGGACCGCATCAGTGTTTGGGGGGAGGAAGCTGTCCAGTCCCAGCTGCGCTCCAGCCGTAGGAATTACGATACCTTCGGGAAGGTATCAAAGGACATGATGGAAAGGGGCCATGACCGGGACGCCCTGCAGTGCAGGATTAAAGTGAAGGAGCAGCAGAGTGCCTACTGCAAAGCCCGCGACGCAAACAGCAGCTCGGATGCTCCCCCCGCGACCTGCAGATTCTACAAGGAGCTGGATGCGATACTTGGGGTTTAACCCCACCTCCACTCCGAGCACCACCATGGACACTTCAGAGCCGGTGTGGGGAGGAGGAAGAGGAAAACGGGAGTGATGGTGGTGGGCCGGATAGAGACACCCCGGAATCCCTGGAGCCATGCAGCCAGGAGCTCTTCTCGAGCCAGGAGGATGGTAGCCAGTCGTAGCGGCCGGTACTTGGTGGAGGACAAACAGAAGAGCAGGTTCCCGGTAAGCGTTTTTTTTTTTTTCGGGAAGGAATTTTTTCGGTGCGGGCTCTTTGGGAGAGGAGGATTAGGCATGCATGCCTAGATGCGGAATAGTGCATTGATGTGGTTTATCACATCGCAGTAATCGGCCTCGGTAATCTCCTCGAATGTCTCATCCAGAACGTGTGCAATGCGCTTGCGCAGGTTTATAGGGAGAGCCACCGTGGTCCTTGTCCCAGCCAGGCTAACGTGTCCGCGCCACTGTGCCGCGAGGGGTGGGGGGACCATTGCTGCACACAGGCAAGCTGCATATGGGCCAGGGCGGAAGCCGCATTGCAGTAGAAGACCCTCCCTTGCTTCCCAGGTCACCCTCAGCAGCGAGATATCGTCCAAGACGAACTCCTGTGGAAAATGTTGGGACAGTGTTCAGTGTAGGTGCCCCCTGAAGCTGTTGGCTCTCCCCAAGGCACAGAAACGCAGAGGACAGTGCAGCCCTGAAACAATCAGTCCCCATTACTCACCATTTTGAGGCTCCCGTGGGATGTGTGCTCTGTTTCGGATGGAAAAATTATGCTACTGTGTAGACCCTGTGTGTTTTCTATTCCTTAAGTGCTGGGGGAATCATTACTCTGTCTGGTATAAACAATGCTGCCTCTGTTAAATGTTGCATTTTGCCTATACAGCTGCATCAACCTTGAGACCTCAGCCGTCCCTCTTATCGCCTGCTCAGAGACTGCAAAGACTCAGGAAGAGACCGCGAAAAAGCAAAGAAGACATGCTGCAAGAAGTGATGCGGCAATCTATTAAAGAGAACGAGAAGGCACAGGACTGGAGGGAGAGAGAAAGCAGGATCCGCCAGGAAAACATAGCGCACCGGCGGCAAAGCACCACGCACCGGCAGCAAAGCACTGATAGGCTCATCAGCATCCTGGAGCGCCAAGCAGATGCTATCCAGGAACTGGTAGCCCTGCAGAAAGAGGAGCAGTACCGCAAATGCAAACACCCCCCCCCCCACAGCCCTTGTCCCAAAACTCTTTCCTTTGTGCCCCACTGTCACCTCCAACCCACTTTCCCCAACTTCCATGTTCTTCATGCCACCCGCTGCCTCCAACACCAGTATCTTCACCACCCAACCCTGAAGACCACGACCCTTACCCTCTGCACTCAACCCCCATCACCATGCAGTATAGCTGCCCTGAAGTGCAGCACTCACTGCACAGCACACCAGACAGGACATACACGAATCTGTGATTGTACTGTTCCCCACTCCACCCCCTTGTTTCTTTTCAATAAATAATTATTTTTTCTTTTCATTAGATGGATTCTTTGGCTTTGAAAACATTCTTTATTATTGCATAAAGTAAAAGATTCCTTAGCCCAGGAAATAAACAGGCACTGCAAGTCTCCTTGTCTGCTAAGCAGACACTGATTCCTAAAGATTGGAACTACTGCACTTCACTCCCGTGCAGGGCACCAGATATCACTGCTGGTTTTCAGCCTCAAATTGCTCCCTCAAGGCATCTCTAATCCTTGCAGCCCCGCACTGGGCCCCATAATAGCCCCGCGCTGGGCCCCTGTAATAGCCCTGCTCTCTGGCTGTGCAAATTCAGCCTCCAGGTGTTGAACCTCGGAGGTCCATGCCTGAGTGAAGCTTTCACCCCTCCCTTCACAAATATTATGGAGGGCACAGCACGTGGATATAACCGCAGGGATGCTGCTTTCGGCCAAGTCCAGCTTCCCATACAGAGATCGCCAGTGGGCATTTAAACGGCCAAAGGCACACTCCACAGTCATTCGGCTTAGCCTGTAGTTGAACCGCTCCTTGCTGTTGTCAAGGCTCCCTGTGTAGGGTTTCATGAGCCACGGCATTAACGGGTAAGTGGGATCTCCAAGGATCACAATGGGCATTTCAACTTCCCCTACCGTGATCTTCTGCTCTGGGAAAAAAGTCCCGGCCTGCATCTTCCTGAACAGACAAGTGTTCCGAAAGATGCGTGCGTCATGCACCTTTCCGGGCCAGCCTGTGTTAATGTCAATGAAACGCCCACAGTGATCCACAAGCGCCTGGAGAACCATAGAGAAATACCCCTTCTGATTAACGTACTCAGATCCTAGGTGGGGTGGTGCCAGAATAGGAATGTGCATCCCATCTAAAGCCCTCCACAGTTAGGGAACCCCATTTGTGCAAAGCCATCCACTATTTCCTGCACGTTACCCAGAGTCACGGTTCTTCTGAGTAGGATGCGATTAATGGCCTTGCAAACTTGCATCAACACGATTCCAACGGTCGACTTTCCCATTCCAAACTGGTTTGCGACCGACCGGTAGCTGTCTGGAGTTGCCAGCTTCCAGATTGCAATAGCCACCCGCTTCTCCACTGGCAGGGCAGCTCTCAATCTCGTGTCCTTGCGCCGCAGGGTGGGGGCAAGCTCCTCACACAGTCCCATGAAAGTGGCTTTTCTCATCCAAAAGTTCTGCAGCCACTGCTCGTCATCCCAGACTTCCATGACGATGTGATCCCACCACTCGGTGCTTGTTTCTCGAACCCAAAAGTGGCGTTCCACGGTGCTGAGCATGTCCGTGAATGCCACAAGCAATTTCGTGTCGTACACGTTACGCGGCTCGATAGCATCGTCGGACTCCTCACCCTCACTCTCACTTTGGATCTTAAGGAATAGTTTGATAGCCAAACGTGACGTGCTGGTGAAACTCGTCAGCATACACCTCAGCAGTTCGGACTCCATTTCCCGGAGACAGATCGTGCTGCACAGAAACCGTTGAAAGATGGCGCCAAAGGTGGACGGAAACAAAGGGATTTCTGGGATGCGAAGCGATGCATCACGGGGCATTGGACAGGACCCAGAATCCCCTGCACCCACGCCCCCTTCCCACAACCCACAGCACCAGAATGGGAAAAGGTGCTCTGTGGGATAGCTGCCCATAATGCACCGCTCCCAATAGTGCTGCAATTGCCGCAAATGTGGCCACAATAGCGCGCTGGGCAGCTGTCAGTGTGGACAGACTGCAGCGCTTTCCCTACTCAGCTGCCCGAAGTCAGGTTTAACTCACAGCGCTGTACATCTGCAACTGTAGCCAAGGCCTAAACCACAAACACTGCAAGCTCCCAGTAGATAGTGGTGAGATGGAAGGACTGCATCACCAAATTTCATCAATCTGTAACGTTGCATTTCCTGGTTCCATAGTGAAAGCAGAGCAATTACATGTAGGGCAGAGAATTTGCTAATGGGCCTAGATTCTTTTCTTATGTACAGTTCTGTAAATCAGGAGTCATTTCACCAAAGTCCATGGCATTACACAAGTGGAAAACCACTATAAGAAGAAAACTACTTGTAAGAACAATGGAACAGCCTGCCTCAGGAGGTTGTAGAAGCTTTTTCCCCAGAGGTTTTCAAAAGGAGGCTGAATAGCCATCTGTCTTGGATGGTTTAGATACACCAAATCCTGCATCTTGGCAGGGGGTTCTTCATGCCACCCGGGGTTGCCCTGCTGATGTCAATGATGCTATTCAAGTAAGACAGGCAAGCAGGATTTGGCTCATAATTCATTTGATTTACAGATCTAAGAACATTTCAATAAAATGGTCCCCAGCTAACTCAATTCTTAAAAAAAAAAAAAAAAAACACTTTTGGCCAAATTCTCCAATTCTAGAATAACTTAAGAACATACCATCCCACAATTCCAGCTGGGCTGTACTTTCCTAACTCCTCCTTTCTCTTGCACTCATTTTAACTCCATATTTGCTTTCTCCATTTCTGCTACCATTCCACAGCATTTGAACAGAAATGCCATCCAAGAAATCCTTCTCCTGTGCTGCCAAGTTGGCCAGAGGCTGACACCAGCTTTTTATTAAAGCTGTAGTGTAATGTCAGTAAGACCCATACTTTGGAGAAATGTCCCCACAATGATTTTTTAATGTTTAGTGGACAGGAAAGAAATGCAGAGGCAGAGAAGTCAGTCCGATGTGCTACCAATCACTTTGTGGTTTGCAGACCGAATTCCTTAATGATAAAAGTTCTTGGTTCCAAACGCTATTTGCTTTCACCTTCAGAACAGTCTGCATTAACAGCAAGTAATCCTAGCTGGCATTTTTTTAAATGCAGTATTGTCCTCATGTCACTGCAGCTCTGTGCTAGAGGACAGAAAGCAAGATCACCCTGTGAATGAATTCATAGAGCAGCCCAGTTTAATGCCCTGCTAAGAATCAAGGGATATCCCACCAGAAACACATCCCAGTACATGGGCTAGTACAGCACCACTGTGGATGCAGCCATATGTAGGGATGCCACTTGTCCAGTTTTATACCAGACAGTCCTCCTTTTGGCTGGCTTGTCCCCCCTCCAGTACTGGGACAAAAGCGGATGTGTTTTTGTCCAGTATTGGACAGGGGACACCATTTTGAACAGCACACCACTCCACCTCTGCTGTCATCATCTTCACACACATTGTGCGCCAGGTCAGGCTGGCAGGGTAGCGCACTCTTGAAAATGGCGTCACCCATATGGCATGACTTTGCACACACCACGTAAATGAGGTCACTCCAGCAGGAGCATCGCAGCACAGAGGAATCCCCCCTCTGTAGGATGACCAGATGTCCCAATTTTATAGGGACAGTCCTGATATTTAGGGCTTTGTCTTATCTAGGCACCTATTACCCCCCACCTCCTGTCCTGATTTTTCACACTTGCTGTCTGGTCACCCTACCCCTGTGGCATGACCTCACACACAGCATGTACAGGGGCACGCTGATGGGGGCGGGGCCATGCAGGCAGGGGTGGGGCCATGCAGGCAAGGTTGGGCCCGTGCCTTTCCTGAAAGTGCCGGAATCTCTGGTATTTCAGGAACATATGAGTGGCCACCCTAGCCACAGGGGTGAGACAGGGGTAGTGTTTTGCAGTGGCTACTTTCCTCCCATGGTAAGCGAGCCCTGGCTAACTCTGCAGTGAAGACATACCCTCTGATTTACACCGCTTGTTGTCTCCCAACTGCTATTTACCTTTCCAGGTGAGGCACCGTTTGAGTGGATACAATTAGAAAAAGCAAAAGAGTAAATAGAGCTTGTGTCAACTTCTCTATTTGTTCTGTCATACTATAGACCAGCCAGGGTCGGTGCAAGGAAGTTTCGTGCCCTAGGCGAAACTTCCACCTTGTGCCCCCCCCCCCCCACAGTCCTGCGACAGCTCCCCCCTTCTGCCCTGAGACGCCCCCCCCCCGGGAGCCGTGTGGCAGCTAACCTCTGCTTCGCCTCCTCCCCGAGCACGCCACCCCTGCTCTAATTCTCATCCCCTCCCAGGCTTGCAGCACCAAATAGCTGATTGGCGCAGCAAGCTTGGGAGGCGGGAGAGGTGGAGCAGTGACGGCACACTCGGAGAGGAGGGGTAGCAGAGCTGAGCTGGGGTGGGGAGCCCTGGGGCAGCTCCCCCCCCCCCCCCAAGGCACCCCTGTGGCAGCTCCCCACCCCCCCAGCCCGGGGAGCCGTGGGGCAGCTCCCCACCTCAACTCACCTCTGCTCCGCCTCCTCCCTGAGCACGCCTCCCCCGCTCTAATTCTCCTCCCATCCCAGGCTTGCGGCGCCAAACAGCTGATTGGCGCTGCAAGCCTGGGAGGTGGGAGAAGTGGAGTGGCGACAGCGCGCTTGGGGAGGGGGCATAGGAACGCTGTAAAAAAAAATTGGGGGTACTGCTTTTTGGTGCCCCCAAATCTTGGCGCCCTAGGCAACCGCCTAGTTTGCCTAAATGGTAGCATCAGCCTTGACACCAGCCAACCCTGTTTCAGCAACAGATAGCTCCTGGGGGCAGGGCCGGCTCTAGCTTTTTTGCTGCCGCAAGCAGCAAAAAAAGCGCCGCCCCTCGAGGCCCCCCGCCGAGCGCCGCGCCGCCCCCGCCGAGCGCTGCCGGAACGCCCCCCAGAGCGCCGCCCTCCCACACCACCCCCCTGCCGAGCGCCGCGCGCCGGACCCCCCCCCCCGAGCGCCGAGCCCCGCGCCACCGGAACCCCCCCCCCGAGCGCCGAGCCCTGTGCTGCCCCCCCCCGCCGAGCTCCGCGCCGCCGGAGCCCGCCCCCCGCCGAGCGCCGCCGGAACCCCCCCCAGAGCGCCGGGCCCCCGGAGCCCGCCCCCCCCTCCGAGCGCCGTGCTGCGCCGCCGGAGCGCTGCCCCCCCCGCAGAATGCCGTGCCGCGCTCCCCCCGCAGCCCCTTACCAGGGGCCGCCCCAAGCATGTGCTTGGGTGCCTGGTGCCTGGAGCCGGCCCTGCCTGGGGGCTATCAAACCTCAAATTATGCCAGGCTTTATGAAACAGACAAAAATCTGCTAGGCAAGAGGACACTATTCTGAGATAGGTGCAGTAGTGGGGCTGTGAATAGAAGGATTATTTTTCAGTCATAGGTATCACAAGACTTTGCACTTCTATGCAACTTCTGCTCTTCCACTGAAACATTTTACTGCCATCCACAATTTATTTAGCCTGCTACGTCGTCACAGCTTCAACACAATGTAAACATATTAAAGCCAAGTTTTTCTTCATTTTATTACAGGGGACTGAAAAAATGACGCAGGTGGATTCATGGAGTGTCTGCTTGATTATCCCCTCTGGGGCCAGTGTTTGATCCTGCACCTGTAGCGAGATGGTTTGTGGTTAAGACCTGGGACTCAGGAAATCTGGGTTCAGTGGCCTGCTCTGCCACAGACTTTCTGTGTGATCTTGGGCATGTCACTTAGCCTCTCTGTGCACAGCACCCCATCTGTAAAATGAGGGTAATAACTTTCCCTTTCTCCCACCATTTGTCTGTTTTGTATATTGATTTTAAGTTCATTGGGGCAATATGTTGGTACAGTGCCTAGCACCATGGGAACCCAATCTTGGTTGGGGGATCTAAGCACTACTGGCAAACAAACAATAAATAAGTAAAATAACTAGCTGTCTAAAATGGATTCCCCCGCCCTCCCCATAGAAATGGCTCTAGCCCCCAGTAAAACTTCTCAGATCTGTGGCTCTTGGAGGCTGAACTCCATTCTAGATTTGGTGGGGGTGGGGTGGGGTGGGGTGGGGTGGGGGAGGAAGGAATTGGAAAGGATCATACCGGAGCAGTAGTGTCACAGAAGTAATGATTATCCTTCCTGACATCGTATCCCCAAATCCCGCAGGGTGGAGTTCGCATTGCAGGCATGGTGGAGTCTGGCACAGATTAATGCTTATGTGGCCAACATTCAAAACACACTGGGAATGCCCACAAAGCAGAAGGGAGATAATGCCATGCCATCTCAGGGAGGTAGAGGTGGATGTGTAAAATAGAGAGGTGAAATGGCTTGCTCAGGTCACATGGTGAGTCGGGGGTAGAGTTCTTAGCTTGCAAACCCATTCCCAGGACAGAATTCCACATTGCCTCCCTCTTGGATAGATCCCTCTTCTTGGATCTGATCTTCTCCCCAAAACAGTCTTCCTTACCTCACACCTAGCTAGCACATACCTATATATTAGGGTGCCAACAGTCACCAAAGTACTCAGGCCCAGGTCCACAAAAGAACTTAAGTGCTCACCTCCCAGTTCAGGCACCTACATCCAAAATTTAGGCACCATGAAGATCCTCAAAACCCCTGTTCAGCTCAAGCCTAACCTGTGTAGGTGCCTAAACTCCCCATAGGCACCTACATTTTTGCTGTAAAACCCCCCCAGTCAGCCAAGTTTCCACCTCTGGGTAACAGCACCACTGCCTCAGGTAGGTGGCCAGACACTTATCCCACACCTATGCCCCAGTTCAATACGCAACCCAAGTGAAGATAGGCGTTCCCCAACCTCTCTCACCTTTAGAGCTCAGTGTGGTAGGTGTGCTCTGAGAATGCCTAACTCCGCACAATAGGTCTGGGATGAGGACGACAAGGCAGGCTCCCTTATAACCTCTAGCCCAGTGGTCAGGGCACTCACCTGGGATGTGTGAGACCACCACTTCCATTCCCCCACCTGCCTGATGAGAAGGGATTTGCACAGGGATCTGCCACCACCCAGGTGACTGCGCTAACCACTGGACTATGGCATATTACGATGTAGCACTCTCAATGTTCCCTGTTGAAGCTATTCCATTTTGTATAAATAATTAAACATGCAGTGAGCCAGAGACCATGTGAGAATGACTCTACGGGATCCACCTGAAAGATAGGGTGTGACTCGGGCAAGGGCGCCATTTAAGAAGGGCGGGGGGGCTGCCAGGGCCGGCTCCAGGCACCAGTGGAGGAAGCACTTGCCTGGAGTGGCACATGCTCAGGAGTGGCATTCCGTCCATTCTTGGGGCGGCTTCGGCAGTTCGGGCAGTAGTCCGAGTGCCTTTTTTTTTCGCTTTGGCAGTTCAGGTAGTGGTCCTCCTCCACCCACGTTTCATACTGCCAGCTGGGAGCAACACTGCTTGCTCCTCTGCCTCCTCCCCTCACCAGCCAGGAGTGAGAGTGATGCAAGCTGCTTGTGTCACTTAATCCTTTCCTCCCCTTCCCCTCACCAGCCAGGAGCAACATCATAGAATCATAGAATATCAGGGTTGGAAGGGACCTCAAGAGGTCATCTAGTCCAAACCCCTGCTCAAAGCAGGACCAATTCCCAACTAAATCATCCCAGCCAGGGCTTTGTCAAGCCGGGCCTTAAAAACCTCTAAGGAAGGAGACTCCACCACCTCCCTAGGTAACGCATTCCAGTGCTTCACCACCCTCCTAGTAAAATAGTGTTTCCTAATATCCAACCTGGACCTCCCCCATTGCAACTTGAGACCATTGCTCCTTGTTCTGTCATCTGCCACCGAGAACAGCCAAGCTCCATCCTCTTTGGAACCCCCCTTCAGGTAGTTGAAGGCTGCTATCAAATCCCCCCTCATTCTTCTCTTCTGGAGAATAAACAATCCCAGTTCCCTCAGCCTCTCCTCATAAAGACATGTGCTCCAGACCCCTAATCATTTTTGTTGCCCTCCGTTGGACTCTTTCCAATTTTTCCACATCCTTCTTGTAGTGTGGGGCCCAAAACTGGACACAGTATTCCAGATGAAGCTCACCAATGTCGAATAAAGGGGAATGATCACGTTCCTCGATCTGCTGGCAATGCCCCTACTTATACAGCCCAAAATGCCGTTAGCCTTCTTGGCAACAAGAGCACACTGTTGACTCATATCCAGCTTCTCATCCACTGTGACCCCTAGGTCCTTTTCTGCAGAACTGCTACCTAGCCATTCGGTCACTAGTCTGTAGCAGTGCATGGGATTCTTCCGTCCTAAGTGCAGGACTCTGCACTTGTCCTTGTTGAACCTCATCAGGTTTTTTTTGGCCCAATCCTCTAATTTGTCTAGGTCCCTCTGTATCCGATCCCTACCCTCTAGTGTATCTACCACGCCTCCTAGTTTAGTGTCATTTGCAAACTTGCTGAGAGTGCAGTCCACACCATCCTCCAGATCATTAATAAAGATATTAAACAAAACCGGCCCCAGGACCGACCCTTGGGGCACTCCGCTTGAAACCGGCTGCCAACTAGACATGGAGCCATGATCACTACCCATTGAGCC
Source organism: Chrysemys picta bellii (assembly GCF_011386835.1). NCBI lineage: Eukaryota > Metazoa > Chordata > Testudines > Emydidae > Chrysemys > Chrysemys picta. Next base: position 134,194,984 of record NC_088791.1, read on the forward strand.
CGACGATCTAGCCAGCTTTCTATCCACCTTAGAGTCCATTCATCCAGCCCATACTTCTTTAACTTGGCGGCAAGAATACTGTGGGAGACCGTATCAAAAGTTTTGCTGAAGTCAAGGAATAACACATCCACTGCTTTCCCCTCATCCACAGTGCCAGTTATCTCCTCATAGAAGGCAATTAGGTTAGTCAGGCACGACTTCCCCTTCGTGAATCCATGCTGACTGTTCCTGATCACTTTCCTCTCCTCTAAATGTTTCATAATTGATTCCTTGAGGACCTGCTCCATGATTTTTCCAGGGACTGAGGTGAGGTTGACTGGCCTGTAGTTCCCCGGATCCTCCTTCTTCCCTTTTTTAAAGATGGGCACTAAATTAGCCTTTTTCTAGTCATCTGGGACCTCCCCCGATCACCATGAGTTTTCAAAAATAATGGTTAATGGCTCTGCAATCTCACCCGCCAACTCCTTTAGCTCCCTCGGATGCAGCGCATCCGGCCCCATGGACTTGTGCACGTCCAGTTTTTCTAAATAGTTCCGAACCACTTCTTTCTCCACAGAGGGTTGGTCACCTTCTCCCCATGCTGCACTGTCCAGTGCAGCAATCTGGGAGCTGACCTTGTTCGTGAAGACAGAGGCAAAAAAATCATTGAGTACATTAGCTTTTTCCACATCCTTGGTCACTAGGTTGCCTCCCTCATTCAGTAAGGGGCCCACACTTTCCTTGACTTTCTTCTTGTTGCTAACATACCTGAAGAAACCCTTCTTGTTACTCTTAACATCTCTTGCTAGCTGCAACTCCAAGTGTGATTTGGCCTTCCTGATTTCACTCCTGCACGCTTGAGCAATATTTTTATACTCCTCCCTGGTCATTTGTCCAATCTTCCACTTCTTGTAAGCTTCTTTTTTGCATTTAAGATCAGCAAGGATTTCACTGTTTAGCCAAGCTGGTCGCCTGCCATATTTACTATTCTTTCTACACATCGGGATGGTTTGTTCCTGCAACCGCAATAAGGATTCTTTAAAATACAGCCAGCTCTCCTGGACCCCTTTGCCCTTCATGTTATTCTCCCAGGGGATCCTGCCCATCTGTTCCCTGAGGGAGTCAATGTCTGCTTTTCTGAAGTCCAGGGTCCGTATTCTGCTGCTCTCCTTTCTTCCTTGTGTCAGGATCCTGAACTCGACCATCTCATGGTCACTGCCTCCCAGGTTCCCATCCACTTTTGCTTCCCCTACTAATTCTTCCCTGTTTGTGAGCAGCAGGTCAAGAAAAGCTCTGCCCCTAGTTGGTTCCTCCAGCACTTGCACCAGGAAATTGTCCCCTACATTTTCCAAAAACTTCCACCCCCCTCCTCCTCCTCTTGGGAGTGGTGGTCGTGGAACCCCCATCCCTAGGACAGTGCATCTTTTGCCTTCCAATCGGTCGAGTCTCCTTCTGCTCCCTTCCCTCAGATGGGTCATCTAGTCCACTCTCCGCATTAGTACCTGTAGAGAGAACATGGAAACGATTGCTCACCTGTATCTCCATTGCTGGTGCATGGACACTCCTCTTTCTCCTTCTGGAGGTCACATGCTGCCAAACCTCTTCACAATCCTTCTGTCCCTGCTGCGCCTGCTCTGAATCTTCAGAACATTGTGGCCGTAGAAGCATCTCCTGACGTCTGTCCAGGAAATCTTCATTTTCCCTTATGCAACACAGAGTTGATACTCGTTTCTCCAGCCCTCGAACCTTCTCTTCCAATATGGAGACCAGCTTGCACTTTGTACAGACAAAGTCGCTTCTGTCCTGTGGAAGAAAGACAAACATGGCACAACCTGTGCAGGTTACAACAGCTGATCATTCACCTTCCATATCACCGTCCTCTTAAGAACTTCCTCAACTGCTGCAGGAACTACTCAGAGGGTATGTCTACGCTACGAAATTAGTTCGAATTTATAGAAGCCGGTTTTATAGAAATCAGTTGTATACAGCCGATTGTGTGTGTCCCCACATAAAATGCTCTAAGTGCTCTAGTCGGTGGACCGCGTCCACAGTACCGAGGCTAGCGTCGACTTCGGGAGCATTAGACTATAGGTAGCTATCCCACAGCTATCCCACAGTTCCCGCAGTCTCCACTGCCCATTGGAATTCTGGGTTGAGATCCCAATGCCCAGATGATGCAAAACAGTGTCGCGGGAGGTTCTGGGTACATGTCGTCAGGCCCCTCCCCCTCCGTCACAGCAACGGCAGACAATAGATTCGCGCCTTTTTACCTGGGTTACCTGTGCAGACAACATACCACGGCAAGCATGGAGCCCGCTCAGCTCCCCGTCACCATATGTCATCTGTGTGCCAACAGACGTGGGACTGCATTGCTACACAGCAGCAGCAGCTAACTGCCTTTTGGCGGTAGACGGTGCAGTAGACTGGTAGCCTTCATCGGCGATCTGGGTGCTGGCAGCTGTGGGGCTGGCAGCTGTGGGGCTGGCAGCCGTAGGGCTGCATTGCACCAGCCCCTTGCCTTTTGGCAGTAGATGGTGTATTACGACTGGTAACCGTCCTATTACAAGTTGCGTCATCGCACATTAGCAGAATGTTCCCTGAGCAGCAGATTGTGCAATAGGCCTGAAGGCCATCGTAATACACTAACTGCCAAGCGCCCAGTATTTGCTGCCAAGCACCCAGAAAGATGCCGAGGGCTATCAGTCACGCTGCACCGTCGTCTTAAGATGTAAAAAATAGATTTGCTTTGTATTCATTTGCTTCCCCCTCCTTCCGTCAAATCAACGGCCTGCTAAACCCAGGGTTTTCAGTTTAATCTTTGGGGGGACCATTCTGTGTGTCAGTTGTTTGTGTTTCTCCCTGATGCACAGCCACCGTTCTTGATTTTAATTCCCTGTACCTGTACGCCATGTTGTCACTCGGCCCGCCCTCCCTCCCGCCCTCCCTCCTTCCCCTGGTCCGTCAGATACTAGCAAACAGGAAATGAAATTCAAACGTTCGCGGGTCTTTTCCTGTCTACCTGGTCAGTGCATCTGAGTTGAGCGTGCTGTCCAGAGCGGTCACAATGAAGCACTGTGGGATAGCTCCCGGAGGCCAATAACGTTGAATTCCGTCCACACTACCCCAATTCCGACCCGCAAAGGCCGATTTTATCGCTAATCCCCTCGTCGAAGGTGGTGTAAAGAAACCGGTTTAAAGGGCCCTTTAAGTCGAAAGAAAGGGCTTCGTTGTGTGGACGTGTCCAGGCTTAATTCGATTTAACGCTGCTAAAGTCGACCTAAACCCGTAGTGTAGACCAGGCCAGAGAAACCTGCAGATGAAAGCCTCAGTGCGCTCTCCCCAAGCGAACTCCCAGGTTCCTCTCCCTCCTCCCCTCCCTGGGCTGGCTATTTTTGCACAGGAATACAGAGGTGTATCTGGCAGAGCCAATAGCACGGCTGGCAGCTTCTGCAGCACTTTTTTCAAATTCATTCCTGAAACAAACACTCTCAGAGATGGGGAGGGGAGCTCTGTGCTTAGGTCACAAGATGCTTGCTGCGGAGTTCATCATGATCAGCCATTCACCTTCACATGCTGACATGTTACAAAGGCAGGAGCAAGCCCCTTGTGACACCAGTAGACACAGGGCTGCTCAGGCAGGGGAAGCAAATTCAGGAGATAATTATCCCCACAGCCAGCCCAGCTTTGGAAGTTTCAGGCTGCAAGAGCAGTGCTGAAGAATGACTACCGGGGATCTTTCCCTCCTGTCAGAAACAAACGTGCTGTCACACCACAAATATTGTTTAAATTACACTTAAAACTTTCCAATTTTTTTCCAACTCTCTAAATTTGTAGTGAATGGTAGTACCCCAGTGTGGCCATTTATTCTGCCTCACTTGTCTGAGTTTTTCCTTTGCCAACAATGGGCTTTGGGTCAGGTCCATAGGCTGTGATACAGAAACACAGATTCCTTTGTGAATGCCTGGATTTTACCAAATCTCCCCATAGTGAGGTTGCACTTTTCTATAACCTTTTTCCCAGATACTTTTGAGGAGCTGCTGCCCCTCAATTGCTATCCATAAGCAGCCATTTTTAGCTTTCTGCTCTATCTCCTCTTCCAGCTGGTAAATATTGTTATCTCCTGTTGTACTTGCTGTTTAACATTTTTGAGGGTGGCAGAGTCTCACAAACTTCAGTACCATCAGTGAATTTCATAGAGGTGATGTTTAGTCTCTCAAATCCTTACAGCAACACACTAGAAACCTCCTTCCAACTTAATCCTTTCTATTTACTGTAACTATTTGTATAAACCCCTCAGTGAACATAAACCCAAGCCAATCTGAACAATTTGTAAGATTTGGCTGCCAAAATTTGTTTGTTTGTTATAGATCTATGCTGCTAACATTCATCATTTAATTATACTCTAAATAGTGATTTTTTTAAAGGTACAGACTGTAGTGTTAATAAATACATTGTTTAAATAAATAGATTGGGCTACTTTTTAAGTGGCTATGGAATATTGATGCAGTAGAAAATAGCCCCTGGAATCATGGTTAAAGTCACCCGCGCCCCATCAAAATCTGAAATGGTGCCCCTCCTGGGATGCTTAGGGCAGCCCTCACTGAAAATACCAAGGTCAGGGCAGGCTGCAAAAAGGGGAGTAGATTCTCCCCAAAACTGGTGGTTAACACTGAAGCTAGACTTACCAACCGTGCTCCTGATCCTCCCACATGGGTTATCAAGAAGCTGAAAAAAGAAATCACACAGCCCCCTTTATTGCATTCCAGTTCTTTGACTCCCGATCAGCAAATAGGTCTAGTACAGTGAGAAGTTATTTAAAAACTCTGCTCATTATACAAAATGTTCTTCTGACCCCAAAGGGCCAGCCACATTGCCAGATCAGTATTAGTTTGGATCTTACCCAAAATACCACGCTGCCAGACAATCCTTTAGTGTCTAAAACTAAAAGTTTATTATGAGGAAAAAAGAAAGAACAAAGATAGAGTTGTTAAATGATAAAGCAGTCAGATACGTACAGAGACTTCAAAGTCCATATATCAGGTTCTTAGCAGTACTGGTGAGGTTGTTGGCTTGAAAGTCCCTCTGGAAAACATCCACAGCTTGGATGGGTCATTCAGTCCTTTGTTCGGAGCTTCAGTTTGTAGAGAAGTTGCTCCAGAGGTAAGAAGCGAGATTGAAGACAAAATGGAGAAGATGCCACTGCCTTTTTATATCCTTTACCATGTGGCCTGTACTTCCTTTGTCTTGTCAAAGTTAGACTCAGGACTCATAGTTTGTCAGACCACTCTGTTTTATTAGCACAGCACTTTGCTAATACATTTAGATAATGTGAGCCCCCCTGCAAGATTTAAACAGTCTTATTTATACAGATAAAAGGGTGCGAACTAAACAAAGGGACAGAGAGAGCAAAATTGTAAAATTTGCATGGGGCACAATATGCATATCCTGCTTTCTTATTAACTCTTATTAATCTAAGGCTAATGCTTCGCCAATCGCCCTTAAGTGGAACAATTCATTAAGCAGTTAATGTCTGCTTTCCTGCCACATGGATTGCAGCATTTCTCATTTCTACTTAAAGGTAGATACAGCATTCTTTAATTCATTCTATTTCTTTAATATAATTCATTGCACTTTCACAATCCCCCCCCTTTTGGTCAAGCTTACGCAAAGACCAACAATTACTGGGTTTCACATATTAATTGTTCTTTATCTCTTCGTTCATCAGTGATATTTAACATTACCATATTATCACTCTGTTTTGGGGCAGTCACCTGGGTGGCATACCTTACACAATTTTGGATACAACAGGAGATTAACTGAAAACATACAAAAATCATTAGGATTTCAAACAGGATAGTTAGGGCTTCCTGAAACAACCAGTTTTCTATGCCAGAGAAATTGAACAGATTACTTAGTCACTTTCATAAAGAACTCGGCTCTTCATGGGGAAGATATGCGATTTGTTCTAAGTGACTAGCGCGATCTATTACCTCATTGGTGTCGTCAGGTATATACACACAATATTTTTTCTTTTTCCAGTGAGGGCACAGGTTCCCCTTTGGCCGCCAGCACTATGTTCAATGCCTGATGGTTTTGGAGGGCCAACTGTCAGATCGCCCGTTTCTTTGGCCAGGGCTCTTAAACTTTTTTTAGTTTTATTTGCCATTATTTTAACTACTGCTTGTAACCTAGGAGCCTTTTTGCATGGTGTTGAAAGGTAGTATTGTTTTTACTAAGGTTACTGTAGGGGGAACATGAAATTGATTATTCTGTTTGATCCTCAGGTCAAGAAAAAATTCATATCCCCGTACCCAGTCCGCCACTTTTTAGTTTTATTCGAATAATTCCATACACCATTGGCCACAATATGCTGAAGGCAACGGCTTTTTCCCAGATCCAGCCCTGTTCCATTACACACCCAACACCAATGACCTTTTCCCTCCATCACACTTATCCATTTAGATACATTTATTCCCACTGTTTCCCAAGTGTCATTATTGTTCCATGTTTTGTTAAACGGACGAGGTCCTCCAGTGAGGTCTGGGGAATTGAGTGGGATTGCAAGGACAGGAACACCAGCTTGAGAGTGGGCTGGGATGTGGCTGCAAACCCAGCAATTAGAAATATTAAGGTCTGAGCTATCCATACTTGCTGCTGGATAAAAGAATTGTCATTGTGGACTCTCCCGACCTTAAGACACCAGCAGCTGAGGAACAGGTGCCACCAGAGGCGCATGTTGGAGGCAAGGCCCTTCTGGTTCTGACAACCTCAACTGAGGGAACCGCAGTCACAGTTTTACATCCACCAGGCAGCAGGCGCTAGACTCGCTACTGCTGCTTTTTGGGCCTTGCTTTAGGTCATAGTCTGCTTCTGTGGCAACCCTTACAAGAGCGTAGATGGTAAGGTATTTCAGGCTGTTCCTCTATGTTTTCTTCTGGAATCAAAATTGACTCTGCGTAGTCCTGAGGTTATGATTGGTTCACTGGGGCTGGTGCCTTCTTACACAGCAAAGTATGTATCCACGCTGCGATGCCAGACAGTTTAACAGCCGTCTGGGTAGTAAGCAGTACCTGATGACTTTTTTATGTCCTTTAAATCTCTTTACTTCTTTTTCCTTGACTCTGGCTATAACAATGGCCTTCACACCTTATCTTTTTCTGATGCATACATTTCTCATTCACACAAACAGATTGAGAATACAAACAGTAGTATTTTATATCGAGCAAAATGGCATTGCAAATTAAAACCTTGCTAAGTTTTACAATCAATAACCAAGACAATTTACATTGAGACCCAGGCCTTTAATGTTCCTCTAATCTACTTAACATAGACACAATAGAGAATCCTGTTTCTTACTTACTAAACCTTAAAACAAAGAAATGTATATTTAACTAGAGTGCCTACTTTGTAATACATATGGGAAACCATAGTAGACATTATAACTTATTTTAAAACAAAAGGGTGACCATAATCAGTTATAAGGATTGTTCTGGTCTGTTATTCCTTTCTGCTATTTAAAAAGGGTGGCTGACAGGATGAAATCAAATCATACATTAATTCTTATGGGACATTATAAAATTCTGCTCCTACATATTCCCCTTTTGACACTAAGTTTATTAATCACCAGTGTCACTTTTTATTTAGTCCACGTAATAGAAAATACTGGGAGGTGATTTGGGCCTGTGGCTCTAGCTTTGCATACATTTGTTTTATTCAACAGCACATTGCAAAGATTTTAATTAAACACATACAATTTAAAACCAAAAACAATTAGGGTTAGTAACATTAGTATGCCAGTAGTTGTGAAAATGTTATGCCAATGGTAAGCTGTTATGTCTTTTTGCAGTGGCAATTTTTAACATGTTGCCATTTGCATGTATAATATGAATGGTTCGGTTTTTCACATTGCCTTTTTGTTTGTTTTAGGAACTATGTTACCTTTTTACCTTTTTTTAAACACAGTACTTACATTACATTTACATTTGTCTATTGGAAGCTTGCTAACACTTTCATTTTTTAAAACACTTTTTCCCAAGAATTAAACACATACACATAGCCCATTATACAGTACTTTGGTCTTATTATTCATTTTATCCCACATACAGGATCCTAGTGAGATGTTATTACTACAGGGCTTTGGAGCAACAGGCATGGATAAGCATACCCACTTTTATTTGTTTCTGTATTAGGTTGTCCTGTAGCTGGTATTAGCTTTTTCTGAAAGACAAAAATAACATTTTTCTACCCCTTTTGGGGTGGCATTTATTATTGCTTAAAATATTCCTTTCTTTTACAAATACCCTTGCTGTTTGCAGGCTAAACAAGAGGAATTGCCTCCATATTTTCCTGTGTTTTTGTTTTATAGGAGGCCAGGTTTTAATGGCTTCTATCTTTTAAGGCAGTGGTTCCCAAACTGGGGTTCGCGAGAAAAATTTCACTAATGGCGGACAGAGGACCCAGGGCATTGGAGACAGCAGGTGGGACCCGGCTGCAGGGCAGACATCCTGAGCCCCAGGGAGAGCGGGGCAGGGCAGTTGGGGCCGGCAGCCCAAGTCCTGCCCCCGTCAGCAGAGGAGCCGGCAACCCGAGCCCCAGGGAGAGTGGGGCCGGGCAGTTGGGGCCGGCAGCCCAAGCTCTGCCCCCGTCAGTAGAGGAGCTGGCAGCCCAAGACCCAGGGAGAGTGGGGCCGGGCAGTAGGGGCTGGCAGCCCAAGCCCTGCCCCCATCAGCGGGGGAGCCGGCAGCCTGAACCCCAGTGCTCCGTGCGGGGCTGGCAGCCTGAGCCCCAGGGAGAGTGGGGCCGGGCAGTTGGGGCCGGCAGCCTGAGTCCCGGCGGTCAGCGGGGGAGCCGGCAGCCCGAACCATAGCGCTCCGTGCGGGACTGGCAGCCTGAGCCCCAGGGAGAGCGGGGCCAGGGCAGTAGGGGCTGGCAGCCTGAGTCCCGGCGGTCAGCGGGGGAGCCGGCAGCCTGAACCCCAGTGCTCCGTGCGGGGCTGGCAGCCTGAGCCCCAGGGAGAGCGGGGCCAGGCAGTAGGGGCTGGCAGCCCGAGCCCTGCCCCCGTCAGCAGGGGAGCCGGCAGCCCGAACCCCAGCGCTCTGCACGGGGCTGGCAGCCCGAGCCCCAGGGAGAGCGGGGCCAGGCAGTTGGGGCCGGCAGCCCGAGCCCTGCCCCCGTCAGCGGGGGAGCCGGCAACCCGAACCCCAGCCCGAGCCCCAGGAATTTGCCAAATCTCATCTAAAGCCACAACCACGGCCCTCCTTGTTACCACCAGCCACAACCTCACCCGAAACTAGAGGTGAGTGAAACATACCAAGCATTTTTCACAGAAAGTTTTGAATTTTTTTCACATTTTTCAAAATTCCCCAAGAAAATTTTACAAAAAACTGAAATGGAAAAATGGTCCATTTTCAAAAACTGTTTTCATGAAACATTTTCTGATTTTTTTTAAAACAAAAGCCAAAAAAACATTTTACAGAAACATTTTTAGTTTCTGGTTTTTCTATGTTCGTTAAAAAAAGTTTCAATTAAAAATATTTTTCAGAGGTTCATAGATTCCGGGGCCCAGCAGTTGGGGCATCCATCACACTGAGGAAATTTAAACTTAAATCCCTGAAAATATTCATTTTTAGGAGGGGGTTCACGAGATTTCACAATTTAGTGAAAGGGGTTCACGGGCTGTTAAAGTTTGGGAACCACTGTTTTAAGGGTTATGGGGAAATTATTTTACTGTTTAGTCATTAAATTTATGAGGTGGTGTACCTCATTTCTTTTTCTTTTTTTTTTTTTTTTAAACAGCAGACTAAGTTTACAATGTCTTTTCTGCTGTGTTAAACTTTAAGTTTGTTTACAGATAATAGCTGAAAAGCATTATTATTATAAAGGATTTTTTCAAAAATCATACACACTATACATTGTTACAGGGTAACTTATTAACATTACATTTATTTTAATTAAAGGTATCTTTTTAAACCGTGCCTTTTATTTAGACAATTTGTTTGCTGAAGAGGTATGTCCTTTATTTGCAATTACTTTGTGCTGGCAGTTCTTTCCTTCCTTTATCAGTTAGGTAATTTGCATCAACACAGGCTTGGCTTTTGGATTTAAAGCCATCAGCAGAGCTCAGAGACTCTGTCTTAAAAGGAACACAATTAACTTTTACCAGAGTTTTGATTACTTTTAACTTTTGCTTCCAAAACACACACAGATCTGAAAAAGAAAACACAATTTATTGTGGCGCCTTTGGAGCCCTAATAGGATTTTAATTAAGTAGCATGTTTCGTTTGCATTTTTTTTACCCCGTCTATAATATACACTGAACATGTCTGCACATTTCTTTTATACTTTTAAAACATTAGCCATATTAATTTTTACATAAGGTGTAACGGTTTCTTTTGTTCTTACAGAGTTTTTATGTACCCTTATCAAAGTGAAAGTCTGATTACACAGAGGCATTTTAAGGCTCAGTGTTTCTAACATTGCTTCTTTTTGTTTTGTGCACCTCACCCCTGCTGTTGCTTCAGAGGGGCACTGTCTTTATTATTTTACTACAGCTCTTATTTGCTATTTTGTTACAAAAACAAAACAAACAAACAACAAGATTCCAGAATCTCTTCCTATTCTTCTGATTTTGACTGTCCTGCTGCAGCCATGACTTGGTCTTTATTTAAAAACATTTTAAATTTTGTAAAGAATCAAGTTACCCCTTAAGGGTTAACTACCAAATCCCAAATCCAACCAACACTGATTACCTGTGTCTGGCAAAAAAGGTCTGTCAGTTTTGCAACTTTGAATTAAAGAGTTAAATGGATTTTAGTTGCATTATATACAAAACAAAACCAATTTATCTTAAACATACAAAAAAGGAGTTTTACAAACCTTACATATTCCCACAGACAGACAGATACATACTCATTTTTTCTTCCTTAACATCCCTTTTACACTGCTTTGTTTTTACATAGCTGTACATAGATTACATTACCTTTATACATTTTGGACAGTTAAGTTCCAATAGAAACCCCCCCCCCCTTATGTTCTTTTAGCAAATTTGATTAAATTGTTTATAGTCAAATGATTTTAATTAGATAGTCTCTTTACCTGGATTATTTACAGGCATTCCTCTGGAAAAGGGCCCATTTTTTCTTTAGAATGGCTGCAAAGAAAACCAAGAATTTTTTTAACAAGGTCCTTTTTAACATTTTTACAAAGTTTAACTGTTTAATTTTCTCCAGTTCACTCTCTTTCCTTAAATTACTTGTTTATTTTCCAAAATGACACCTTTAGCAACTCAGATTTTACCATTTTAAGTATTGTTCCAGGGGTTCATACTTGCACTTACTCCTGACACTATGCCCTTTGGGCTTCCAACCTGTTTTTTAGTTTTTTTGTCTGTTGCTTGCCTGCTTGTCTGGGCCCGATCCTGCTTTTTCCAATTAACCTTTTTTTTTTTTTTTGAGTGATATTGTGGTCATTTCACAATTTTGAAATAAATGTTCAAGGAAAGGGACCAGGAAGAGTTGGGGCTAGTTGAGGAGCCCACCCTCCTTGCTGAATTGGTAGTGGAACACTAAAGAATCAGTTTCTGAGGCAGACAACGAAGGGGAACAGAACAAGGGGCATTTTATTCTTTTTACAATGAGAGGGGAGTATAAAGGGGGTTGGGATCAATCCGGGGTTGTTGTTTTTTCTTTCAGAGAACGGGGAAAAGAGGAGCGCTCGGTCTGGTGGCAGGAGAGGAGGCTTTTAATAAAGCTTTTAACTTATTACTTGAATATTTGAGAGAGGCGAGTTTTGATTTTGTCCACCTACGATTTGCCTCTTCCCACCACTGCATGAAACAATTAACCTCTCCTTTAGCAATTTAGTTTTAGGTCAGCCAAGTTTGTCTATTAAGACATCCACTCAGTCTTTGTTCCAAGATCTGAACAGTGGCCACTGAGTTTTGGGATTCCCCTGAGTTAGCCTAGACCATTTTTCCAGAAATTTACAGGAGTCCGGACCCTTCCTAAAATACAGAAAATGCAGAGCTGGCATTCCTTTAGGGAACTGTCCCAACTTAGACGTCTGGTTACCAATACAGGAGGACTTTACACACACCAATTACACAAGAAGGAAATTCGGGTTCGTCAGAGCAATGCCTGGTGCAACACACAAAAGTAGCCCACAGGCTACTGACTCAATCGCCCTTGCTTTCACACTAAGGATTTTACCCAAGGTGCGGTGCGGCTACGATTGTACAGATTTCATTCACTCAGACTGCGGGGACAGGAACCCCCTGGTCGGCCGATCCCCGGACGGAGATGGCACCCAGACTCAAACACTCCACAGGAGGACGGATAGACACAGAGACAGGACAGTCCTCAGTCCAGATAAAACACAGAAATAATTACCTGACCAGATTCCTGATGTCAGATCCCAGGATCCCTACCAGAACAGAGTGGGAACCAACAGGTTCGATGGCGTAGACCTCACTGTGGTCGTGCGCCCTTCCGTTCAGGAGGAGGACCGCTCGGGCCAAATGCCCAGGTGCCGGCTGCCACAGTCATCCTACAAAAATGGTCAGGAATCACACGGCCCCAGTGAAGACGGTTGCCATCTCAGTGGGACCTCCAAATTGTCAAAGTTAGACTCAGGACTCATAGTTTGTCAGACCACTCTGTTTTATTAGCACAGCGCTCTGCTAATACATTCAGATAATGTGAGCCCCCTGCAAGATTTAAACAGTCTTATTTATACAGATAAAAGGGTGCGAACTAAACAAAGGGACAGAGAGAGCAAAATTGTAAAATTTGCATGGGGCACAATATGCATATCCTGCTTTCTTATTAACTCTTATTAATCTAAGGCTAATGCTTCACTAATCGCCCTTAAGTGGAGCAATTCATTAAGCAGTTAATGTCTGCTTTCCTGCCACATGGATTGCAGCATTTCTTATTTCTACTTAAAGGTAGATACAGCATTCTTTAATTCATTCTATTTCTTTAATATAATTCATTTCACTTTCACAGTCTCAAACACAAACTTCACAGCACATGATATGGAAAAGTTTTAGGCTATGTCTACACTGGCAGAGTCTTTTTGCCGAGAGTTTGGTTGATGATCAAAAAGCGTTTAAAAAAAATTATTGTTGGCGTGTTCATATTGTCTTCCACTGGCGGCATAACATGTTCACACTTGGGGCAATCGCATCAGCAGTGAGAGCAATGTACTGTGGGTAGCTATTCCACAGTGCAGCTCTCCCCCTTCTGCCACTAGGTTTTGTGGGAAGGCAGAGGGGATCGCAGCACGTCAGGGGTCCAGGCTCAATGCCCCACGATGCATTGTTTTCCATCCCAGGATTGCATGTGCTTCTGTCTTCTGTTCGTGGCATTTTTCAACGTTCCTTGTTTTCTCCCCGCCACAACTGTCTGCAGGAAAGGATGCCATGCTAATCTCCACTGCTCTGCTAGCTGTCACTAGCACATCACGAATAGCAGTGAAGTTATTCTTGAAGTCAGGAAGGCAACGGCAGTCATATTTGCCTGATGAGTGTCCGACATGGATAGCAGCAACATTAGATTGCTTTTGACATTCACAGAATAGCTGAACACAGTGGAATGTAGCTTTTGTACTCAGAAATCTAGCACTGAGAGGTGTGATTGATGATTTTGAGCAGCCAGATACCAGGGCTATTATAGGGGTGCAACGTGGGGCAATAAGAATCAGTGAGGCCCTGAGGCAACACTTCGAAGATGAAAACCAGTAATGTTTGTTGCTATGCTTGGGACTGCAACGGTTAATGAATTTTGGTAGGCTAGGAAGCAGTTGTGATTGTTCAGGCCTAGGATTCAATATAAGCAACTGATAAAACTGCCTGTTGATTTGCAGGTGCCATCTGCTACCATAGCTTGCATGGAAACAAATAAAAAGTGCTTATCATTAAAACAATTTTGTTTTTATTGCCAATAAAAACCACAACACCCCTCCCCCCCCCCACACACACACACTCTTTCAGGGGGAGAGGAGGTAGCAGGGTAGCAGGGGAGGGCGGACTTTCAGAGCTAAGAGGAAGTCCAGCTTTCATGTGAAAAGGTGTCTGCGGGGGTGGAGCATAGGGGAAAGTGCCCAGACACTGGAAAGGAATGTGCGGGTGGAGTTTGGGGAGGATATGGGAAAGAAGTGCCGCTTCTCTCCGTCCGGCTTTGAAGGGGAAAGCGTTGCTTCTCTCCGGCCGCTGGCTGCGCGGCTGCCCCTGCTCCTCCTGAGTCCTCCGGCCCCTGCTTGCAGGGCTGCATTCTGAAAGAGGCTTTAGAGCTGCAGGCCAGGCCCCCGGGGCCCCCTTAGTCCAGGGCCCTGCAGCCCCTAAAGCCCCTGCATTGCGGGTGGCTCTGCCTGCTGGGGGAGCGGGGAGGGGCAGCTTCCCCGCTCGCTCCCTCCCTTCCTCCCAGAAAGTCCTAAGCACTGGGAAGCGCTGGGAGGGAGGGAGGGAGAAAGGGAGGGGAAAAAGGTGGAGAAGAGGAACTTGTGCAATGCTCCCTTGTAAAGTCAGCCAAATGATGTTATAAGGGAGCATTGCACAACTTTAAACGAGTATGTTCCCTAATGGAGCAGTGATGTGACTTTGAAACAATGTTAAGCGGGAGGACATTAAGTGAAGAGTTACTTGTACTTTGCACTATTAAATTTCATCCCATTTCTATTACTACAGTTTTCAAGGTCATCCAGATCTTCTTGTATGATATCCCGGTTCTCCTCCTTATTGGCAGTACCTCCCAACTTTGTGTCATCTGCCAATTTTATTAGCTCATTCACACTTTTTGCATGAAAAGCATTAATAAAAATGTTAAATAATATTGGTCCCAAGACTGATCCCTGAGGAACTTCACTAATAAGATTCCTCCAGCCTGACTGTTCACCTTTCATGACCCGTCGTAGTCTCCCCTTTACCAGTTCCTTAACCATCTTTCAATTCTCATATTAATCCGCATTTTATCCAATTTAAGTAATAATTTCCAATGTAGAACTATATCAAATGCCTTACTCAATGCCAGAAAGATTAGATCTACTGCATTTCCTTTGTCTAAAAAATAAGTTATCTTCTCAAAGAGATCAGGTTGGTCTGGCACAATCTGCCTTTTGGAAACCATGTTGTATTTTATCCTAATTACCATTCACCTCTGTGTCCTTAACTACTTTCTCCTTCAAATTTTGTTCCAAGACCTTGAATACAATTGAGGTCAAACTAACAGGCCTGTTTCCCAGATTACCTTTTCCCCCTTTCTTAAAAATAGGAACTATATTAGCAATTCTCCAGTCATAGGGTACAACCTCCGAGTTTATGGATTCGTTAAAAATCCTTGCTATTGGGCTTGCAATTTCATGTGCCAGTTCCTTTAAAATTCTTGGGTGGAGATTATCCGAGCCTGCTGATTTAATCCCATTAAGCTATTTCAGTTTGACTTCCACCTTGGATGTGGTAATTTTTATTTTCATATCGTCATTTCCATTAGCCACCCTGCCACTACCCCTAAACTCTTCATTGCCCTTATTAAAAACTGAGGCAAAGTATTTGTTTAGGTGTTGGGCCAGACCTAGATTATCTTTAATCTCCACTCCATCCTCAGCATTTAGTGGTCCCACTTCTTCTTTCCTTGCTTTCTTTTTATTTATATGGTTATAGAACCTTTCACTATTGTTTTTAATTTTCTTTGCAAGGTCCAACCCTGCTTGGCTTTGGTAGTTTGGTAAGTTTATCCTTACACTTTCTGACCTCCAAGAGAGAGCTTTCCTTCCTGATCCATCCCATCTTCCATTCCTCGTAGGCTTTCTGCTTTCTCTTAATCACCTGTTGAGATCCTTGCTCATTCAGTTTGGTCTGCAACCCTTCCCTACACATTTTTTACCCTTGCTTTGGATGCAGGTTTCAGATAGTTTCTGTAACTTTGACTTAAAGTAATTCCAAGCCTCCACCTCATTCAGATCCTTGTGTTCTTCAGTCCAGTCCACTTCCCTAAATAATTCCATTACATTTTTTTAAATTTTCCCTTTTGAAATCACGGACCCTAGTTGCAGACCTATTTTTGTTTATCCTTCCATTTAGTTTAAACTGAATTAGCTCATGATCACTTAAACCATGGTGGTCTCCTATAACCAGTTATTCTATGAGGGCCTTGCTACTCACCAATACCAAATCTGAAATGGCATCGCCTCTTGTTGGTTCGGCAACTATTTGGTGAAGAAATCTGTCAGCTTTCACATTCAGGACAGTCTGGGCCTTACTATTCTTAGTAGCACTAGACCACCAATCCACATCTGGGATATTAAAATCTCCCATAATCACACAATTCCCAGTAGTATTTATCTCATTAAAAACAATAGAAAAGGTCTCTCTCCATATCCAGATCAGGTCCTGGGGGTCTGTAGCACACCTCAAGCACTGTGCCATGGGAGCTTCTGGTAGCTTTCTTCCCCAAAGTGATTTTGACCCAAACAGACTCTGTCTGATCCATTCCATCACTTCTAATTTCTTTACAGTCTACCTCGGCCATGTCTACACTTACCAGGGATCGACGCTGCTACACTAGACCCGCTACATTGGCTGCAGAGTGCTCTCTAGTCAACTCTGGTACTCCACCGGAATGAGAGGAGTGTGAAAGTGAAATGAATTATATTAAAGAAATAGAATGAATTAAAGAATGCTGTATCTACCTTTAAGTAGAAATGAGAAATGCTGCAAGCCAGGGGGCAGGAAAGCAGACATTAACTGCTTAATGAATTGCCCCACTTAAGGGCAATTGGTGAAGCATTAGCCTTAGATCGATAAGAGTTAATAAGGAAGCAGGATATGCATATTGTGCCCTATGCAAATTTTACAATTTTGCTCTCTCTGTCCCTTTGTTTAGTTCGCACCCTTTTATCTGTATAAAAAAGACTGTTTAAATCTTGCATGAGGGCTCACATTATCTGAATGTATTAGCAGAGTGCTGTGCTAACAAAACAGAGTGGTCTAACAAACTATGAGTCCTGAGTCTAACTTTAACAATTTGGAGGTTCCACCGAGATGGCAACTGTCTTCACTGGGGCTGTGTGATTCCTGACCTTTTTTGTAGGATGACTGTGGCAGCCGGCACCTGGGCATTTGGCCCGAGCGGTCCTTCTCCTGAATGGAAGGGCGCACGACCACAGTGAGGTCTACGCCATCGAACCTGTTGGTTCTCACTCTTTTCTGGTAGGGATCCCGGGATCTGACATCAGGAATCTGGTCAGGTAATTATTTCTGTGTTTTGTCCGGACTGAGGACTGTCCTGTCTCTGTGTCTATCCGTCCTCCTGTGGAGTGTTTGAGTCTGGGTGCCATCTCCGTCCGGGGATCGGCCGACCAAGGGGTTCCTGTCCCCACGGTCTGAGTGAGTGAAATCTGCACAATCGCAGCCGCACCGCACCTTGGGTAAAACCCTTGGTGTGAAAGCAAGGGCAATTGAGTCAGTAGCCTGTGGGCTCCTTTTGTGCGTTGCACCGGGCATCGCTCTGATGAACCCGAATTTCCTTCTTGTGTGATTGGTGTGTGTAAAGTCCTCCTGTATTGGTAACCAGACGTCTAAGTCAGGACAGTTCCCTAAAGGAACGCCGGCTCAGTTTTAGGAAGGGTCCGGACTCCTGTAAATTTCTGGAAAAATGGTCTAGGCTAACTCAGGGAGATCCCAAAACTCAGTGGCCACTGTTAAAATCTTGGAACAAAGACTGAGTGGACATCTTAAAAGACAAACTCGGCTAACCTAAAACTAAATTGGCTAAAGGAGAGGTTAATTGTTTCTGCAGTGGTGGGAAGAGGCAAATCGTAGGTGGACAAAATCAAAACTCACCTCTCTCAAATATATTCAAATAATAAGTTAAAAGCTTTATTAAAAGCCTCCTCTCCCACCACCAGACTGAGCACTCCCCTTTATCCCATTCTCTGAAAAAAACCCAAACAAACAAAAAAAACCACAACAACAACCCTGGATCGATCCCAACCCCCTCCATACTCCCATCTCATTGTAAAAAGGATAAAAAGCACCTTGTTTTGTTCCCTTCATTGTCTGCCTCAGAAACTGATTCTTTAAGGAGAGTGGGCTCCTCAACTAGCCCCCACCCTTCCTGGTCCCTTTCCTTAAACATTTCTTTCAAAATTGTGAAATGACCACAATATCACTCACAAAAATGGTTCATTGGAAAAAGCAGGATCGGGCCCAGACAAGCAGGCAAGCAACAGATAAAGAAACTGGGGGGGGGGAAAAAAACAGGTTGGAAGCCCTAAGGGCATAGTGTCAGGAGTAAGTGCAAGTAAGAACCCCTGGAACAATAGGTAGGTAAAATCTGAGTTGATAAAGGTGTCATTTTGAGAGATAAACAAGTCATTTAAGGAAAGAGAGTGAAAAGTTAACTCTACAGAGGCTGGAGAGAATTAAGCAGTTAAACCTTGTAAAAATGTTAAGAACCTTGTTAAAATAATTCTTGGTTTCTTTGCAGCCATTCTAAAGGAAAAATGGGCCCTTTTCCAAAAGAATGTCTGTAAATAATCCAGGTAAAGAGACTATCTAATTAAAATCATTTGACTATAAACAATTTAATCAGATTTGCTAAAAGAACATAGGGGGTTTTCTATTGGAACTTAACTGCCCCAAATGTATAAAGGTAATGTAATCTATGTACAGCTATGTAAAAACAAAGCAGTGTAAGAGGAATGTTAAGGAAGAGAAAAATGTGTATGTATCTGTTGAGTCTGAACTTTTGATGAGCTTAAACTTAACCCAGACTTGATGTCTCTGTCTGAACTTTTAATCAAAGCTCTGACCTGCGAACTACTCATGACACCCTCCTCCCCTTAAGTAGCCATCTCCCCTTTTCTCTTTCTGAATTTACATTTTAACCTGTTTTATCCTGTAGAATCTTGATTGATTATACATGACCATTATGATCTGTTAATCACTTTGTTTACTTCTGTGTATAAATATTGATGCTCACCCCTAATAAATTTGCCACACTTACTCTGAAGCCTTTCAAGCTAAGGATAGTGTGAGCCCGTTGATCAACGAATTGGTGTCTGGTCTCTGACAGATTGTGAGCCCATACCAACTCCGCACGAACTCGGGTGCTGGAGAGGTGAGTGAGGACTTGCTTTTTTACCTAACAATTTGGGGGCTCGTCCGGGATATCCTTCTGGTGCGGTGCCTCTGTCCAGTGGTCAGACCACTCATATACGAATTGGCAGGCGCCACGGGAGATTTCTCCCAGCCAATTCAATATTGAGGGGTCGTGTACTGGACAGCAGGGTAAATGCCAGTTGGAGGGCTCCTGTCAGACACCATGGGTCAAGGGACTAGCGTGCCTCTTGAGAGTCCGTTGGGGATTGTAAATAAGTTATGGAACGAAGGGAAACTCCCAGTACAGACAGGAATGTCTAGGAGAAAGTTGTACACACTGTGTGTAAGGAATTGGACTGGGTATACTGCGGTATTGGCCGACCCGGAGATGAGGTGGCCTTCGTATGGCTCTTTCGAACAGGCTGCCTTAAGAGGAGTAAGGAGCCAGATCGAAAAAGACCATCCGGGACAGTTATGTTACTGGTTTTGTTGGGACACAGCAGCAGAGCTGTGGAAATCTTTAAAAATTATGGCAGTCAGGTATTCTCCCGAGAGTGAACCCCCTCCATGTTATTTCGATGAAGGGTGTAAACCACGGCGTGTTTTGACTCGTCAGTTGGTCCCCACTGCCCCTGCCCCTATTCCTCCGCAGGGGGACTCTCTCCAGGGCGCAGAGGGGAATCTGCAGGACTCCAGGTCGGAATCTCTGCAGAGGGATAAGGGGGAAATGGAAGGGCACACCTCGGGAGGAATAATTACTAGGCAAATGATCAAGCAGATGCAGCAGGTTGCATACCCCTCCCCGAGAATAGCCCAGAGGCTGCCTCTGCCAAACCTTTTGTGAGTGATAAAGGTGAAAGTAGAGTACTGCCTTTACAGGTGCACGACCAACCTTTTGTGGGCAATAATGGCCAGTTACAACATACTAATATTGTGGAATATAAAGGATGGCTAGAATGGGACTTGAAAGAATGGGGACGGTTGTCAGGGTCCTTTGGGGAAAATCCCCGAAAGATCACAGAGCTTTTAGAAAGATTGTTTTCAAGTCATAATCCTACTTATATGGATGTAGATCAGTTGTTAAGTAGAGTTTTGACCGGAGAGGAACATAGTAGATTGTGGATGGCAGAAAGGACATGGGGGGATAGCGATGCGGTTAATATTACTTGGATGGATAGGCGGGATCAAGCTGCTGGCTGGAATCCCCTAGACTGGAGTCAGCCAAGGCTGACTCAGCTGCGAATAGATCGAGAGCGATTGTTAGAGAGACTCAAAGAAATGGCTCGCCGCTCGCCTAATCAGGCTAAGTTCATGCAGATTCGGCAGGAATCTGATGAGCCACCCAGAAAGTTCTGGTCGAGGCTATTGGAGGGGGCCCGAATGTTCACTCAGATGGATCCTGAAAGAGAAGCAGACCACCCTACTCTTATTTCGTTTTTTGTGAATCAGTCAGTGCCCCCTGTAAGGGATTATTTCTTAAAGTTTCGCCCTGGTTGGGGAGGTGAGTCAGTCACTTCAGTGTTGGACGTAGCTGATTTTGCATGGGAAAAAGAAAGGGAAAGTAGTAAAAAGAAAGAGAAAAAGGAAGATTATAAGTTGATGGCTTTAGCTTTTCACGGCGGTGTTCGAGGCAGAGGCCGTGGCCGTGGCAGGGGATTTCAGGGTGCTCGGGGAAGAGGGTCCTGGCAACCCCAGCCACCAGGAAATTGTTTTCAGTGCGGACAGCCCGGTCACTTTAAACGTGAATGCCCCTGGGGACGCCCAGAGGGTCTGGTTGCATCCGCAGATACTTACACCAGGGACGAATACACCCCTGCACCACCAGCTCAGCCCGTTCCCCAGGCCTGGATCAACTACGGGCAACAGCAGCAGCTGCAGCAAACTCAGCCTCCTCAATGACGGTACCCCGGGGGCGAAGGCAAACCATGTGATGGTCTTATTTCCTTAATGTCTTTAGCCGGCTCCTTCCTCACTTTCTCCCCTCCCAGCAAAGAGCCTCGTCTAACCCTTTCAGTCCAAGGACTGCCTGTCTCCTTCCTCATTGATACTGGAGCTACTTTCTATCTTTTAAATCATGCCCCCTCTCCCTGGCTATCCTCTGAGGTTAAAACTGCAACTGGGGTGGAGGGCAACCCACAGTCTCTGGGACTCACTTTGCCTCTAAATGTTATTTATGCTGATAAATGTTTTTCTCACCGTTTTCTTTTTCCCCCAGCTTGTCCGATCCCTTTGATGGGCCGGGATTTACTCTGTAAGCTTGAGGCTACTTTAACCTGCACTCCTGAAGGGGTAGGATTATTGATGACAGTGTTAGGAGATTCGGCCCCAACTCAGGGTAATTGGGAAACCCCCCCTCTCTCTCCCCTGACCTCACTGACTTGCCTTTAACCCTCTGGGGAATTTCTGACACTGATGTTGGCCTGCTCCTTTTGGCAGAGCCAGTAAGGATTCAATTGAAGCCCTCCTTAACCCCCCCGTCAGTCCCTCAATACCCCCTGTCGCTGGAAGCCCGGGAGGGCATCCGCCCCATTATCGAGGGATTCATTGCACAAAAGCTAGTCCGCCCTCAGCACACTCCCTGTAACACCCCTATACTGCCTGTCAAAAAGCCTCCTAAAAAGGACGGAGACCCTATTCGTTGGCGCTTTGTACAGGATCTACGGGTTGTTAATCAGTATGTGGTCCCTCTTCATGCAGTAGTTCCTGATCCAGCTACTATCATCAGCCAAATCCCCTGGGATGCTGAGTGGTTCACTGTTATTGACTTAAAATCAGCCTTTTTCAGCATTCCTGTGCACCCAGACTCTCAGTATCTCTTTGGTTTCACCTGGGAGGGACAAAGTTATGTCTGGCAACGACTTCCTCAAGGCTACAGAGACAGCCCCACGATTTTCAGCCAATGCCTCCGCCACGACTTGGAAGGCTTCACCAGTCCACAGGGATCCACGTTAGTCCTATACGTAGATGACATCCTATTAGGTAACCGCGAAGAAGCTGCCCTCCGCATCGATGGTAAGGCACTTTTATTATACCTACACACTAGAGGCCACAAGATAGACCCTAACAAGATTCAGTGGGTCTCACAGAAGGTCCGATATCTGGGCTTCCTGTTAACCCCAGAGGGGAGACAAATGGACCCAGTCCGCATAAAGACTATCCAAAACTGCCCTCTGCCAAACACCAAGAAACAACTTCGAGGTTTCTTAGGATTAATTGGCTTCTGTCGCCCCTGGTTGCCGTCCTGCGGGGAGTTAAGCAAACCGCTCCACCGACTCACTGCTAACCTTGCTCCTGACCCTTTGCAGTGGTCCCCAGACACAATCCAAGCCTTTCAGTTACTCAAGGACAGTGTGGCCTCCTCCATGTCTCTCCGCCCCCCCAATTACAGCAAACCCTTTCACCTTTTTGTCCACGAGAGGGGCGGAATTGCTAGTGGCGTCCTTACCCAGCTGAGCGGGCCCCACCATTTCCCGCTTGCTTTTTACTCTCAGCAGATCGACCCTGTCGCTCAGGGAACCCCATCCTGCACCCGGACTCTGGCAGCAGCTGCCCTGCTGATCACAAAGGCAAAGAGCCTGACCCTGGGTAATTTTACCACGGTTTGGACCTCTCATGCCTTGTCAGCCCTTCTGCGTAGGGGCACAACCCAAGTCTTTTCGGCCCATTGTCAGCAACAGCTAGAGGCCGAATTCTTAGAAGACACTAACCTAATTTTTGAAAGGTGTGGGCCTCTTAATCCAGCTACCTTGCTTCCTGACCTGCCAGTCCTCCAGGATCAGCACGACTGTGTGGAAGTAGTTTATAGCATCTTACAGATAAGGGACAACCTGTTTGACGTGCCACTGGACAACCCTGATTGCATCCTCTTCTCGGACGGAAGCTCCTTCTATGTTGATGGCAAGCGTTTCACCGGTTATGCAGTCACCTCTGAATGGGACATTCAAGAGGCCGCCTCACTGCCAGGCAACTGGGGAGCCCAAGCCGCCGAACTCTATGCCCTGGCCCGAGCTTGCCAGTTGGCTGCTGGTAAGACCGTTACCATTTTTACTGATAGCAAGTATGCTTTTGGAGTTGTGCATTGTCACATCCACCTCTGGAAGTTTCGAGGTTTCCAGACAGCTGCCGGTAAACCCATTCAGCACCTCCCCCTCATCCACAAGCTTTTGGACGCCCTCCAAGAACCCTCGGTCCTGGCTGTAGTTCACTGCCGGGCCCATACTAAAGATGATAGCCCCGTCACCCGTGGGAATGCCCTGGCTGACGCCTCCGCCAAGACAGCTGCCGTCTTACCCTTAGCCATGCCCACGTTGGCTATTGCAGCCTCCTCCTTTACTCCACCGCACACCCTTGTGGACACCATCGCTCGCTTTTGGTATGCTCCAGGCATTCAACCCTACTGCCTGTCAATAGTGAAAGCATGCAGCACATGTCAGCGTAATGGACCTGCTCCACCTCTTAACAAAATTAAGGGTGGAAGACCTCCGCCTGCTGCTCCATTCAAATTGACTTTGCAGATATGCCAAAGGCTTTTGGGAAAAAGCACCTCCTTGTTTTGGTTTGCCCTCTGACTTCCTGGGTCGAAGCTTTTCCTACTGCTAATTGTACTGCTGCCACAGTGGCGAAGATTCTCCTTAGAGACATTGTACCCCGTTTTGGCATCCCTCTCGTGCTTGACTCAGATCGCGGACCTCACTTTACTGGTCATGTCCTTGGCCGTTTAGAACAAGGACTGGGCATTTCACACTCCTTTCATACACCCTACCACCCCCAGTCTAGCGGGAAAGTTGAGCGTATGAATAGGGAGCTTAAGTTTACATTGGCTAAATACTGTCAGGAAACAGGGTTAAAGTGGCCTCAGGTACTTCCCTTGGTCCTGTTTCACCTTCGTACTCGCCCAACCCGTGTATTGGGATTATCCCCCTTTGAACTGCTCTATGGACACCCCCCTTTCAAAGGCGGGGCGCTACCATGTGCTGATGTTTCACTATTGGGAGGGGATCATATGACCGCGTGCCAGTTTCTCTCCCTACAGGCTCGCCTCCGTACCCTTTGGAAAGCCTCGCAGTTTTCCCAGACCGTGCCGCTGGAAGAACAGATCCACCCGTTCCAACCAGGGGACTTCGTCTGGGCCAAAAAGTTCGTTCGAGGTTTACTGGACCCCACCAGGTTCTTTTAACAACCCAGACTGCAGTGTTCCTGGAAGGACGCAAATCCTGGATCCACCACTCCCACGTCAAGCCAGTCATAGTGGACCACAGTGACGGACCAGCAGCTCTTGCCACCACTGAGGACACTGCCTCTGACCAGTGGACCAGCTTACCTCTTTCAGACATCAGACTTAAATTGACTCAGCAAAAATGAGAGGACCTTTTATTCTGACAACTGTATGTTTTTTATTATGCCTTTTTAGTTTATTTTCTGCTTATGAAGATAATGCTTTTATTAGATATTCCCACGAGGTTAAAACTCGTATTTTAGGAAATAGAAGTAATTGCTGGGTAGGTACTCAATTTCCAGTAAATGCAGAACAGGGACTCCCCTTCACACCCATTCCCCTGACCACTGCTAATATGACTTGAATGCCACCGGCTAGAGTAAAAGATCCAGTCCAACACAATCTTACATGGGACAAAACAGGAGTGCCAATTAACAGATATCGCAGGGTAACCAATCAGACAGGATCACTGTGTTTTGTTAAAGAAAAGGGGTCAACTTTTGTGGGAACAAGTAAATGCAACATGTATTTTAATGGCACCGCCTTTAGTAAAAATCTTGGCTTCAAGCCTTGCGCATCCCACTTATCCCATATGTGGATCCCTCACCCCGATCCAACTTTTTCATGGGTGGGCAAGCCTTCAGAGTCAGCTTTTAAGAAGCCCTGCTCAGATCACGAGGGTGTCCAACTAATTGCTAAGGGATATACGATTGCCTTCTACAACTGCTCAAGCAGTACTACACTGCCCTTTGAAAACACCACTACCAAATTGTGCCTCTGCAGTTCGCACAACGACCCCTCTGCGTTACCAGGGGAACAGTGGTCCAACGGGTGGTGGGTTACCTCCTACTTTGAGAAATGGAATACCCGAAACGCATTGTATGGAACATACTGGGTGTGCGGGCCCAAAGCTTATTACTTTCTCTCCCCTGATTGGGCAGGGTCATGTTATTTAGCGTGGCTAACACCGCCTTCTCGCATCTCCCTCACTCCCCCTCATTTTCCCCACGTTCGTAACATCCGTGAAACCTTCAGAGATATTAATATCCGTGATGGTTTGTCGTGGCAGCGGTGGGCTGGTCTCATTAGCTTGAGGGGTGGTGTCATCCGTCTACAGGGACTACTAGAATCTTTAACCAATGAAACTGCGACCCTATTTGAGAATCAGGCCGGGGAAATGTCCCAGCTGCGCCAGTTAGCTTTGCAAAACCGAATGGCTTTAGACATAATGTTAGCAGCCCAGGGAGGAACTTGCGCCCTCATAAATGAAGAATGCTGTGTTTTTGTAAATGACACCTACTCTGACACTTTTCAACGTACCAAACATCTAAGGGAAATGGCTAAGAACTACTCCTCTGGCCAGCCACCTTATGATTGGTGGGGAGCCTTATGGAATTGGCTGCCTGGATTTGGGTGGGTTAAAAAACTCTTGGTGGGTATTGTTGGGGCCATAGTAATCCTTATAATACTGTGTTGCTGTATTCAGTGTGTCCCCTCCCTCATAGACTCATGTGGGTCAGTTTATTCTTTTCCTACTTCAGCCAAGGGCCTTACTCTCTTCGAGTTGGCCCAGGCTGAAATTGCTAAGCGGCCCTTGGCTCCTTAAAATGGGGTGTAGCTTTTGGTAAATAGTTATCCCAAAGCTACAAATGGAGGAATGTTGAGTCTGAACTTTTGATGAGCTTAAACTTAACCCAGACTTGATGTCTCTGTCTGAACTTTTAATCAAAGCTCTGACCTGTGAACTACTCATGACACCCTCCTCCCCTTAAGTAGCCATCTCCCCTTTTCTCTTTCTGAATTTACATTTTAACCTGTTTTATCCTGTAGAATCTTGATTGATTATACATGACCATTATGATCTGTTAATCACTTTGTTTACTTCTGTGTATAAATATTGATGCTCACCCCTAATAAATTTGCCACACTTACTCTGAAGCCTTTCAAGCTAAGGATAGTGTGAGCCCGTTGATCAACGAATTGGTGTCTGGTCTCTGACAGATTGTGAGCCCATACCAACTCCGCACGAACTCGGGTGCTGGAGAGGTGAGTGAGGACTTGCTTTTTTACCTAACATATCTGTCTGTCTGTGGAAATATGTGAGGTTTGTAAAACTCCTGCTTTGTAGGTTTAAGATAAATTGGTTTGGTTTTGTTTATGCCACTAAAATCCATTTGACTCTTTAATTCAAAGTTGCAAAACTGACAGACCTTTTTGCCAGCACAGGTAATCAGTGTTGGTTGGATTTGGGATTTAGTAGTTAACCCTTAAGGGGTAACTTGATTCTTTACAAAATTTAAATGTTTTCAAATAAAGACCAAGTCATGACTGCAGCAGGACAGTCAAAATCAGAAGAATAGGGAGAAATTCTGGATTCTTTTTGTTTGTTTGTTTTTGTAACAAAATAGCAGATGAAAGCTGTAGTAAAAGAATAAAGACAGTGCCCCTCTGAAGCAACAGCAGGGGTGAGGTGCACAAAACAAAAAGAAGCAATGTTAGAAACACTGAGCCTTAAAATGCCTCTGTGTAATCAGACGGTCACTTTGATAAGGGTACATAAAACTCTGTAAGAACAAAAGAAACAGTTACACCTTATGTAAAAATTAATATGGCTAATGTTTTAAAAGTTAAAGTATAAAAGGAATGTGCAGACATGTGCAGTGTATATTATGGGGGGGGGAGGGTAAAAGAAATGCAAACGAAACATGCTACTTAATTAAAATCCTATTAGGGCTCCAAAGGAGCCACAATAGATTGTGTTTTCTTTTTCAGATCTGTGTGTGTTTTGCAAGCAAAAGTTAAAAGTAATCAAAACTCCGGTAAAAGTTAATGGTGTTCCTTTTAAGACAGAGTCTCTGAGCTCTGCTGATGGCTTTAAATTCAAAAGCCAAGCCTGTGTTGATGCAAATTACCTAACTGATAAAGGAAGTGAGCGAACTGCCAGCACAAAGAAGTTGCAGATAAAGAACATACCTGGTCAGCAAACAAATTGTCTAAATAAAAGGCACGGTATAACAAGATACCTTTAATTAAAATAAATTTAATGTTAATAAGTACCCCTGTAACAATGTATGGTGTGTATGATTTTTGGAAAAATCCTTTATGGTAATGTTGCTTTTCAGCTGTTACCTGTAAACAAACTTAAAGCTTAACACAGCAGGAAAGACATTGTAAACTTGGTCTGCTGTAAAGGGGAAACTGAGGTACACCAGCTCATGGATTTAATGACTGAACAGTGGGATAATTTCCCCATAACTCTTAAAAGATAGAAGCCATTGAAACCTGGCCTGCCTGTAGAACAAAAACACAGGAAAATATGGAGGTAATTCTTCTTGTTTTGCCTGCAAACAGCAAGGGTGTTTGTAAAAGAAAGGAATATTTTAAGCAATAATAAATGCCACCCCAAAAGGGGTAGAAAAATGTTATTTTTGTCTTTCAGGAAAAGCTAATATCAGCTACAGGACAACCTAATAAAAAACAAAAGTGGGTATGATTATCCATGCCTGTTGCTCCAAAGCCCTGTAGTAAAGACATCTCACTAGGATCCTGTATATGGGATAAAATGAATAATGAGACCAAAGTACTGTATAATGGGCTATGTGTATGTGTTAATTCTTGGGGAAAAGTGTTTTAAAAGAATGGAAGTGTTAGCAACCTTCCAATAGACAAATGTAAATGTAATGTAAGTACTGTGTTTACAAAAGGTAAAAAGGTAACATAGTTCCTAAAACAAACAAAAAGGGCAATGTGGGAAACCAACCCATTCATATTATACACGCAAATGGGAACATGTTAAGAATTGCCACTGCAGAAAGACATAACAGCTTACCATTGGTATAACATATTTTCTGAATGGTCTCCCACAACTACTGACATACTAATGTTACTAACCCTAATTGTTTTTGGTTTTAAATTGTGTTTAATTTAATCAAATTTAATGTTTGAAATGTGCTGTTGGATAAAACAAATGTATGCAAAGCTAGAGCCACAGGCCCAAATCACCTCCCAGTATTTTCTATTACGTGGACTAAATAAGAAGTGACACTGGCGATTAATAATCTTAGTGTCAAAAGGGGGATATGTAGGAGCAGGATAAGAATTAATGTATGATTTGATTTCATCCTGTCAGCCATCCTTTTTGAATAGCAGAAAGGAATGACACACAAGAACAATCCTTATGACTGATTATGGTCACCCTTTTGTTTTAGAATAAGTTATAATGTCTACTATGACAGGTGTCAGAGTAGCAGCCGTGTTAGTCTGTATCTGCAAAAAGAACAGGAGTACTTGTGGCACCTTAGAGACTAACAAATTCATTAGAGAATAAGCTTTCGTGGACTACAGCCCACTTCATCCGATGCATCCAATGCATCCGAAGAAGTGGGCTGTAGTCCACGAAAGCTTATGCTCTAATAAATTAATGTCTACTATGGTTTCCTATATGTATTACAAAGTAGGCACTCTAGTTAAATATACATTTCTTTGTTTAAGGTTTAGTAAGTAAGAGACAGGATTCTCTATTGTGTCTACGTTAAGTAGATTAGAGGAACATTAAAGGCCTGGGTCTCAATGTAAATTGTCTTGGTTGTTGATTGTAAAACTTAGCAAGGTTTTAATTTGCAATGCCTTTTTGCTTGATATAAAATACTATTGTTTGTATTCTCAATCTGTTTGTGTGAGTGAGGAATGTATGCATCAGAAAAAGATAAGGTGTGAAGGCCATTGTTATAGCCAGAGTCAAGGAAAAAGAAGTAAAGAGACTTAAAGGACATTAAAGAATTATCAGGTACTGCTTACTATCCAGATGGCTTTTAAACTGTCTAGCATCACAGCGTGGATACATGTTTCGCAGTGTAAGAAGGCACCACCCCCAGCAAACCAATCACCACCTCAGGACCACGCAGAGTCAATTTTGACTCCAGAAGAAGACGTAGAGGAACAGCCTGCAATACCTTACCATCTACGCGCTCATAAGGGTTGCCAGAAGCAGACGATGACCTAAAGCAAGGCCCGAGAAGGAGCAGTAGCGAGCCTAGCGCCTGCTGCCTGGTGGATGTAAAACCGTGACTGCGGTTCCCTCAGTTGAGGTTGTCAGAACCAGAAGGGCTGTGCCTCCAACATGCACCTCTGGTGGCACCTGTTCCTCAGCTGCTGGTGTCTTAAGGTCGGGAGAGTCCACAATGACAA
Organism: Chrysemys picta bellii; assembly: GCF_011386835.1. Classification (NCBI taxonomy): domain Eukaryota; kingdom Metazoa; phylum Chordata; order Testudines; family Emydidae; genus Chrysemys; species Chrysemys picta. The sequence goes on from NC_088791.1 coordinate 134,224,461, forward strand.
TTCTTTTATCCAGCAGCAAGTGTGGATAGCTCAGACCCTTAATATTTCTAATTGCTGGGTCTGTAGCCACATCCCAGCCCACTCTCAAGCTGGTGTTCCTGTCCTGGCAATCCCACTCAATTCCCCAGACCTCACTGAGGGGGAATAGTTTCTGGGCAACAGCACCTCTGTGACAGCACCAAGCTTTTCTCTTTGAGCAGCCAAGGAAATTAAATTGAAGTAAATGGGACTAAACAAGTGCTAAAGTACTCTGCTGGGTCCCAGACCATGGACTACTGGACCAAGGAGGTTTCTCCCATCTCTAACATCTGCATTTCCATGAGCTTTAACAAAACTACCATACCCCATTGAAGCTGGAGAACAGGAACCCAAACAGCCTACACATAGGCACCATCACTACACCAGTGAGTTACAAAGTGACCGGAGAGAACCCAAACATAAGCCTAACTGACTGGAAACTCAAATTGTTGGCAGAAGAGGCTCCGATTTAAACATACACCCCAAATGGTGTTTTTAAAAATTACTTCCTCTCACCTCTAAGTCATTTGAGTATCAAGAAAACCAGATGTCTTAGATTCTAGATTTCTTCAGCTCGGTGAACTACAAAACGTAAGACCCAAAACAAAAACCCACTGACAGATTAATGCACAGGCCCATGTCCCTGCCAATTTGGGGGCCCCAATAGGAGCGCCAAAACTTGGGTAGAAGTGGGGGGAGGGGCACTGGCACCGGAACTGTGGCACCATCCCCAGCTCCTCCTCTTTCCCCCGAGGCCCTGCTCCCTGTCCAGGCTGGAAGCCGGACCAGGGCTGTAGTAAGAGCCTCCCAGGGAACCTGGGCCTCTGTGGGGAGCCCTGGTCCCTTCACCTGCCCTGGGAGGAGACTGGGGTGCCAGAAAGCAGCCCTCAGCCCATGTCCCTGCCCCCCAGGGCATGCCGCTGCCAGTGGGACCCAGAGGCAGGGGCTCCAGTCCAGCATCCTGCCCCCTCCCCAGGGCCTGCAGACACACTTTGTGGGGAGAGGAGACCCTGCCCCGGCTAGGAGATGCGGGAGCCCTAGAAAGGTCACAGGCAATGAGGAGCTGGGCAGGGAGAGCTCCTCCGGCGCAGCTCCCGCTGCTACTGGACTGGCCTTAATGGCTGCTGCACTCCACCCAGGCTCGCTCAGTGTCTGCCCCCGACAGTCCTGGTCCAGCCCGGCTGCCCCCCATAGGGTCCTGCTGCTGCCAGGCTGACCTGCTGCCCCCTGCTGGGTCCCTCCTGCTCTTGGAGACAGGCTACCCCCACTGCCACCTGGGCTTTGTGCTCGAGGCAGCAACCACATGCGGTACCACTCCTCCTGTCACCTCTAACCCAAGGCTTGCAGTTCGGGGGGCAACACCCTCCTACCCCTCCAAACTATTCCCCAGGCCGCTGCTGCTTTGCACCTGCCCGAGGCTACTACACCCATGTTAAAAAGTGGGGGGGCCATGGGCCCCCTGGACCTCCAGTTCTGGCACTTCTGGGCCCCCAGAGTGTGGGGGGCCAACATGTTCTGTCTGTCCAGGGCCCCAATAAATCTTAATCTGCCTTTGCAAAAACCCCTGTAGAAACATAGATCAATATTGATTGAATATTTTTTCTTTTTTTCTTAATTCCCAAAGATTCCAAAATCAGAAGTGTGAATAGACTTTCTGGATATGATTTACATATCAAAACTTAGGGGTTAAACCTACCGGTAAGTGTTTTTTCCCTTTGTGATGCATAAAGACAGTCTGAAGATTATTATTGGTTTTTAAATTATTATAACAACACATTAAAAACTCAGATCCTATATTTTAAAGAAAAGAGGAAGAATGACAACTCTGGCAATTATTGTATGGCAAATCTAACATAAGAACAGCCATACTGGGTCAGACCAATGGTCCATCTAGCCCAGTATCCTGTCTTCCAACAGTGGCCAATGCCAGGTGCTTCAGAGGGAATGAACAGAACAGGTAATCATCAAGTGATCCATCCCCTACCTTCTTTACTTAGTAAAATGGTGGAACAATCAGTCTAATTTAATATCTTCATGAATATTTTTGAAGGGTAAATAAAGAGCATGTTAATGAAATAAACAGATGATAGTATCAGGGAAGTGTTGGGAAAACTAGCATGTCTGAAAATAACGAAGAGGGATTTAGAAAAATTGGAAACATGGACAGAGAGTAACAAAGTTAGATCATCCAGGAAAAATGCAAACTAACAAGGCTGTAGTAAATTAATGGGCGACGCCTAGACGTTAGTATAACCTGGGGTAATTATGATCAAATTAGATACAATGTGATAAGGCGGGGGTGGGTGGGGAGGCAGTATGATTCAGGATTTTAAGTACAGTGGCATCCCCCCATCACAGGCCAGGGAGAGAATAGTTCCTGGCTGGTGAGACCATGCCTGGAATATTGTGCTCAACCTGGACACCTTATAACTACAAAAATATAGAGACACAAGGTGGGTGAGGTAATATCTTTTAGTGGACCAACTTCTGTTGGTGAAACAGACAATTGGGAGGGAGTTCAGAGAAGGTCATTGGGCAGACGGTATCGATTTATGGAGACAGAGAAATGTGGATAGCTGTCTAAATCTAAATGAGTCAAAAACTAAGATGTGTCATGATAGCCATCTGCAAACATTTGAAGGGTGTCTGCAGCAAGGGGGGGAAACTGATACTTCAAATGGCACAATGGGTATGTATAACTAGGACTGATTTGAAAAGAAAATGTAGGCTAAATACTGGGGGTGGAAATGGGTATGCTAATTCCAGACATTAAAGTCTTTATGGCCTGATGCTGAGGGCCACACAGCACCTTACATTTCTATTGAAGACACTCAGGATGAAACAACAGATCAGTCTGAATCAGGCCGAGCAGGGGCTTAAACTTCAGTCTCCTACATCCCAGACCAGCTCCCTCATCACCAGGCTATAGAGTGCAGTAAAGTCTCCCTCAAAACCTTTCCACAAAATGTTTCAGCTTTGACAAAACAGTATATTGCTATGAAATATAATTTCACCAAAAAGGTTCCAACCAACTTTTCGATCATGGAACAAGAAGCTGGTTTGGAGCCTTTGATTTTAAGGTCATGGGGACAGAGATTGAGTTTTCATCTGTAAAAAGCATTGTGTGAGACAGCTAATAATAAAGCAGACAGGAGAAAATAAGATGAAATGTAAATATTCACTGAGCATAAAATACAAATAGGGGCAGTACTAAACTTGTTGCATGAGAAAAGAAATTATCATCTCTTCATAAACAAGTATTGAAGGCCACAAATTTGACTGTAAAATGGTTCCTTGTATGTCACCAACTCCTTTTATTGCACTGAAAGGACATAAGCAACATAAAAATAAATAGTGTCAAGTATCAGGGGGTAGCCATGTTAGTCTGTATCTACAAAAACAACAAGGAGTCTGGAGGCACCATAAAGACTAACAGATTTATTTGGGCATAAGCTTTCATGGGTAAAAACCTCACTTCTTCAGAAGTGCTTTTGATGTCATGAGTTATTAGCTCTCCTTTCTCACTAAGTTTCCTTCATCTTTCCTTCTCCTCATGTATTTAAAGAACCACTTCTCGTTGTCTTTTATGTCCCTTGCTTGATGTTTCTGATTTTGTCCCTATGTACTTATGCTATTCTTTCATATTCCAGCTTAGCAATTTGTCCATGTTTCCAATTTTTGTAGGATTCCTTTTTGGTTTTCAGGGCGTTGATGAGCTCCTGATGGAGCCATATTGGCTTCTTACTATTCTTCCTAACTTTTCTTCAACAGGGATAGTTGAGAAACTGCCAGCTCTCCTAAACTCCTTTATCTCTTAGATTTTCTTCCCACGGTACCCTTCCTACCAGCTCTCCAAATTTGTTAAAATCTGCTTTTTTGAAATCCATTGCCCTTGTTCCGCTGCTCTCACTCCTTCCTTTCCTTGGAATCATTAAATCTATCATTTCATGATCACTTACACTCGGATTGCCTTCTACCTTCTGATTCTCAACCAATTCCTCCCTGTTAGTCAGAGTCAAGTCTAAAATGGCTGTCTCTCTAGTTACTTCCTCCATCTTCTGAAACAAAAAGTTGCCCCAATACATTCCAAGAATTTATTGGAAATTTTGTGTTTTGCTATATTACTTTTCCAACAAATGTCTGGGTTGTTAAAGTCCCCCATCACTATCAGGTCTTGTGTTCTGGATATTTCACCGTTTGGGTCCATCCCTTACATACAGGCATCTCCAGAGGTGTTCCATAGGATTTACATATCCTCAACAAGCATACAATGTCCCTTTAAAATAATTTGCAGCCCCTAAAGACACATTTCTCCCCACCTCCTATTTATTACACCAGCAACTATGTCAGCATTAGAAGACAAGGGCTGCCAGCATCTCCAACGTAAGCCTGCAAAAATCTGCAATAATGCCCTTCTAATTTACGTTTTGAATAAGTCCATTAGTATGTGAGCACACACTCAGAAAATACCTGTGGGGAAAAATACCATATTGCCCTGATCCATACACATGCAACCCCCATCCAGATCAGTGAGAGCGCCACTGGTGCCTGAAAGCGGTATATGACACTGAGAAGTTTAACATGCCTTCCAAATATCCTGTCCCCCTGCTGAATGGTATTACTCAGATGTGTGTGGTGGTTGGCTGGTGGTAAAGTTTTCTCTCTCCCTTTTTTAATTCTCTCAACCTCAGCAGCACGGTAACCTGAAGAAACACGTGTTCCCCATTGTTCCTGGACCCCACATAGCTGAGTCTGTTCACTTCCAGCCCGGTGATTGAGCTGGGAGAGTACTTTGATGAACTCTACCTGACTGCAGGCAGAGCACAGAGATCATGGATGGCAAAAATCAGAGGGCAAAGCATGGAGAGGGGAGGAGATCACTGTCAGAGGGTTTAGATGAGCCCAGCTTTACAAAAAGGTCATCACTCTCTGCTCTAGTAGTGTCCTCCTGTGGTCAGTGTGGCAAACAACCCTTGTGTTTTATATGAAAACTTAGTTTCACCTTTAAATTGCTTTGAGCAATTTCCTGTAAAGAGGAAACAGGATTGTCTACATTTTCAAGAGACTTCTGCAGCAAAGTGTATAGCTTTGTTGTACAAATTCACTGTGGGCTGAGAGTTAGTATCCAAGGTCTTCACTATCGGAATAATACTTTTCCATTACAAAATCATGAAAAGTCAATTGTGTGTTTTCTTATAACAATTTAATTAAATACAACAAATAGAGAAGACCGGTCCTTTCTTCTTCTCCTTTCCTTACTCTGCAAACATCAAGATGTCTCCCCAACCCTCCAAGCCCTCCCAAATTTAAACCCTGAGTGTAGGAAATTTTTACATGAGCCAACAGCACTCTCCTGACCAAAAACGATACCCTTCTCCAGTGACAAAGAGAAATGAAACCAGAATCAGCACCACACACTCCATATTCTGTGCTACCAGTCAGTTTACCAAACAGCATCTCCGTTGGAATAAATTCAAATATTATGGGAACCTACCAAATATTTAACTATAAATTCCTTTATTAAATCTAAAGGCCAAATGGTACGTATACAATTGCTCTAAACATGCCTAGAAAGACTAAATAATAAGCAATTTACTATATCCAAACAGTAACAAAACATTTATAAACATTTAATCAAGATACTTACAAATAGGCTAAACCAAGGGGTGCTTATTGGTCAGCTCCAGCGTGGTCAGGCAGGTATTATCAACAAACTCTTTAAAAATCTACTTTTTATACCCTTTAACCAACAAGTGATCATTGCCAATTATTGTCAGCTAAAAAACAATTTGAGACAATTCACCCTTATTTCCAGTCTTAATCAGGAAAAGATTTACAACTTCTTTTCTTCCCAAGGCCTTTCCTCCCCCTCTTTCTTTCTGTCCAACAGTTTTCCCATTGCACCTGGGTTCACACAAGCTTTAACACTGGTGTGTGGGTAGCAAAGAGCCATGTTGGCTCATTTTAAGACACATTCTCTTTGCTTGATTTAAAACCATTTGCAGTCAGCCATCCCTATTGGTCACAGGCCTTCTTTTTAGAAACTTCCTCTTATCTCATTAGTTATTCTCTGAGCCAGACATCCTCCCTACTTCATTCCTTCTGGCCTTCTAACATTACTTTCAAGGCTTTCCCTCTACTTGCAATTCAGGGCCTTTCTTTACAACACACACATTTCCTTAACCAAACTTAAGCTAACTTTAATTCTTTAATTTTATACTTATCCTACAAACCCTTCTAGACAAGAAATGTAATGCTTTTGTCTAATCCAGGATATTCGGCTCAGTACAGGAGTAATTGGGTGGGGGTGATGTGCAGGTCACATTAGGTCCTTTCTGGACTTAAACTCTATGAATCTAGAATCCCCTCACAGAGGAACAAATCCTGAAAGGAGCAGAACATGTGCAGATTGCACATAAGTCAGTGGAAGTTGCAGATGCTCAGCATCTCGCCCTAATTGTGTTTTGTACCAGATATTTCTACAGTAAAATTCTTTGACATTTCCAGATTCTGGAAAGCTTCCTGAATGTTTCACTTTCCAGTTTAAATTTATTCCCCCCAAATAATAATTCCTAACACTTACATAGAGCTCTTCATTCCAAGATCTCTGACATTACAGAGGAGAGCAAGTATCATTATCCCCATTTTACAGATGGGGATATGGAGGCACCAGAGAGGTTAACTGACCTGCCCATGATCACATAGCCAACAGAGGGTAGAGTTATGAACAGAACACAGCTCTTCACATGCCCAGTCTAGTGCACTAGCCACTGGACCATGGTGTCTCTGGAATAACCAAACGTTCTACCATAAATGAGTTGGGAAGGCATGATGAACTATACGCCATCCCGCCCTCATCTTAGCAGATGCTGCAGAGGCTCTGTATTGTAATTAGCTTAGAAAAGTTATATCAAATCTGACAGATGGAGGCAACCAGAAAACTCTAAACTGGTTGAAGTACAAGTGGTGAATGAGACCGTAATGAAGGGATTTAAATTATGGAATAGGACATATGGCAAGGAAACAGTGGAAAAGAATAATGTTAAGGCGTGGCTTGATTACAGTCTGTGCCTACCTACATGGAGAACAGAATTTGATAATAGAGGGCTCTTCAGTGTAGCAAACAAAGGCACAAGGTGCAATAGCAGAAAACTGAAGCTAGACAAACTGAGACTAGAAATAAGGCAGATATTTTGGATAGTAAAGGTAATTAACCAATGGAACAACTTACCAAGGCTTTTGGTGGATTCTCCATCACAAGAAATTTTCATATCAAGATTGGATGATTCTCTAAAAGATATACTGTAGTTCAGTGGTTCCCAAATTTTATTGGTTCACATACAATATTTGTAAAAGAGGATGTTTGAAGTACCACATGCAAATTTCTCCATCTTGTGCATTTTTAGGCCTTAGTAGGTTTAGCTTAAGTATTTATGAACTTATAATAAAAAAGGTTTTGAATTCGGTTGGTGGAGATCTGTCTGGAGGAAATCACAGGTGAAGAGAGTTTGGCTGGGAGAGACTGGGTGGGAGGGTTGGTGGACATGAGGGTTAGAGATGACTGGAAAATGTCTATTTGTCAACACTGAAATTTTGCAGGAACCTACCTGTTTTGATGAAAATTTCATCACAAAAGATTTCTCAGGTCTAAGATGGAATTTATGGTCAAGACCAGAGAGAAAGAAACCCACCTCAGACCAGCCTGGTAGTCAGAGCACACACCTGTAGTGTGGGAGACCATTCACTCTGCTCTGCCTGATTCGGAGGAGTGCCCAGGCTATTGGCTACTCTGGATTGGATGGATCTCTACCTCTCTTGCGCACTCACTGATTTTTCATGAACAGCTTTGAAAGTTCTCGGTTTCATCCTGATGCAGAATGAAAAATTTTTGACATCACAAAGTTTCACAAAACGGGAGAACAATTTTCTATCCAGCTCTAATGAGGTTAGGTTGAGAGACAGGATTCTGGATGGAGAGCAAGGGGGCTTTTTGGGGGTGGGGTCTAGAGAAAGAGAAGGGGCAGGGAAGACTCTGGTGATTGTGTGTGACTCAGGGAAAGGGTCATAGAGGTGTGGGGAGTCTTGGCTGGGAGTGAGGGGCTTTACCTGGGCATCAGGCTGCTACCACCCTTCTTCTTGCGGTCGGTTTGATGGAGGCAGGCTTCCTCAACCCACCAGTGTTCCTGCTGCTTTTGTTACCCTCACCAGGGAGTTTTACTCCAGACTTGATGCTCCCTTGCAGTTCTCCTCTCCAGGCTGTCTGCCCTCTTCCTTTTAATCTTCCTAGAAGTCACTTATCAGCTGGATTTCATCATGATAAGGAGATAGCTACCTTTCTCCACTAGTCTGCTGCTCCCTTGAATACCTGATTCCTTAAAAAGGCCGTGTAATGTAACAGGGACTGGCTGGCCCCAAGCCCCACTACGCCTTCAAGGGAACAGACCACTCTGTTACAGCACAGAATCCTAGAAATGTAGGGCTGGAAGGGACCTTGAAAAGTCATCTAGCCCAACCCCCTAAGCTGAGCACGACCAAGTAAACCTAGACCTTCCCTGGCAGCCATTTATCCAACCTGTTCTTAAAAATCTCCAGTGATGGAGATTCCATAACCTCCTATGGAAGTCTATCCTAGAGTAGCATGCCTCTTCCAACAAGCTCATGTACCACTAGTATACATGTCACAGTTCGGGAACATCTGCTGTAGTTCAAACAGGTATTAATGCAAAGGAGTTCTGTGTTACACAGGATATCAGACTAGATGATCATCGTCCATTCTGTCTTTATGACATATGAACGACTGTTTAATCTAGAGGTAAAATTTGTACCTAAAGCCTTCTCTACAACTATCAAAGTACTTCAGAGAAACTGAACCACTGTATTCAAAGTGACATGGATGCCGAGTATAGGATTAGAGTCACCCTGTGAATTTTGTTGCACTGTAGTTGCAAAAAGTCTTCACGGTTTATTGGCTATGCAGCTATCTGCAGCCAAAAAGACAAGTAAGAGCCAGCAACTTACCCTATATTCCAATTACACAAACAAAAACTATGGTAAATACCCCATTATTATGGTCGCTAAGTCAAGCACTCAAAAAACAGGAAGTGCCAGAATTAAGGTTGCCCATGAAAACTTAGTGTAGCTCCCTCGTGCATATGCATGATAGTTTTTAATGACACGATTACATACTATGTTTTCCACAGGCTTGCTTCCTCCAGTGCATAGTATAGATAATGGCCACTGAGCTGTTCAATATTTTATTTTATCCTCATTGCTCAACATGTAGCTCAGGCCTTATGCACTGAACACTAGTCAAATCCTGCCCTAAAGACAGAATTACTAATTTCCTCATGGGTTTTATTATGGTTCTCAACAGTGTAATATCGGAGCACTCAATAACCTTTAATCTATGTTAACAATACTCCTCTGAGGGGAGGGGTTATCATCCCCATTTTATAGCTGGGAAACTTAAGCACAGAGATTTCAGGCCCAAAGTACCTACTACTGCCCAATTTGAGACATCCTGTATCGGACTTTTCCAACCGTCTCTCATTATGTACCACGTCATATGCTCAAAGCACAGCTCCCACTGACTTCATTTTCAGTGAGAGTGCTCAGCGCTTCTGCAAGTCAGACCCAGGGTCTCAAGTCAGGCACCCAGGAAATGAGGAACACAAAGTGACCACGTGAGAAAAGCTTGGTTTAAGTGACTTGTCCAGCATCACACAGGAGCTCTAACAGAGACAGGGATAGAATGTAATTCTCATGGGCAGCATTCAACTGCCTTTACTACGAGCCCTTACTTTCTCTTCCTGCAATCCTCAGCCTCATTCATTGCACATCTTCAAAAAATGAAACAGGTCCTACAGAAACAGCCTCTTTCACTACATACTGCTAATTCAACCCCAGAGCAGGTCCTTCCTGGGCACTGAATAAGGTAGGGGGCCTCTGAAAAAAAATGTGCTGATCATGTAATTAAAGACTGCATCATAATAGTTCTGTGCAATCTTAATTCAATCATAAGGGATAGATTAAGATTGCACAGGCAACCTTCATTCTAGCATTTCCTAACTTCTGAGTGCTTGACTTTGCAACCTTACTATTCTTTTAACTCTTATGTGTGTGCAATTTCCTAGTTTTTAAAAAAGCAAAATGAAAACAAATTCCATCATCGGGCATCATATTAACCTCCACTTTGTTCATCAGCAAGGTTGGAACCATTAGATCCACAACACAGACTTCTGCCACTTCACCTAATGGGATAAAAGATAGCAGTACTAGGTTGTCATCCTCTAGGTAGATCAGCACTAGACAAGGACAGGGCACTGTCAGCAAATATGTGTGAAACACACGGGCAGCAGAGGAATAGTGAGACTCAGAAATTTTGAGTTCCACTGCAGGTTCTGGAAGGGTGTGTTCTCTGGTGGACACAGACACTTTTGCCCATTCTTCCACATGGGACACTTTCTATTGTGTCCCCTCCCACCTGTCTTTATCTAAGTTATGGCTCAGGCTCCTCCCTGGTTCTTTTGTTACAGATCGATTCTCCTCACCTAGCCAATCCGTCTTCACTCCTCAGACCTCTCATCCCTCTGCCAGTTTCCTTGTCCAGCCGGTACTAATCTCCCACTCTGGACGTCTTGTCCCAGTCCCCTCTCCTCACACCCAACCCCAGTACTGATCTTCTTGCCCAGTCACAATTCCTCCCTTCCTCGTTCCTCATTTGATCTCTCCCATATCAGCTTCTAGTCACCTCCAGACACACGTTTCCTGTCCCCAGTGTCCCAGTCCCTATCACACCCCCTCTTCCTCGTCTGATCTCACTCGCCCCTCCCCCGCCTCCCAGTCCCCTTGCCCAACCCGGTTTGCCACCCAACTCCCAATCCCAGTTTCCTCTCACCTCCATCACTCCCACCCAGTTCTTTGTCACAATCTACACCCACAACCTCTTGTCCCCTCTGCATTTGATTCAGGCAGTTTCCTCCTCCATGCTGACCGGGTCCAGCAGGGTGGGGCACTGAGAGCACAGGACAGGCAGGCCCCCTACTCTCAGTTCTGGTGCTCGAACCCAGACAAGCACGAGCAGCTGGGAACTATGATTGCAGGGACAGTCCTGTTTACTCCCAGGCTGCAGCATGCAGATGGAATCTTTGGGGAAATCAAACTGCGAAGCTCTAGCAGGTCTCTACTGAGCATATGTGAACTATAACTTTTCTAAGCCTTATAACTTAGCCAAACTCAGGCAGATTTTCACAGGAAGAGCAAAAGGCACATCCCTGACACAAAAGCTGACCCCCGGCCAAATTTCAAGTCCCTGCACCAAAGCATGGTGGCACTTGAGCTTTTCAAAGAAAGTCACCAGAATTATTTTGATCAACACAACCTTTCCCCCTAGCCTTGTTCTCAAAAACAGCTGAACTGCTTTGGGCTGAAATCCCCCCCACCCCAAATTAAAAAAAAAAAAAAAAAAGATCAGCTTGAGGCAGACACCCAGTATGGAAAATTTCATCCCAGCTGTTAAACTCTGGCAATGTATAAGCAAATAAAACAGGGGCTTATAGTGAGAACTATTGGGCAACCTTAAATAGGCAGCACTACCAGCTCCACCTATAATAAGGGATGGCTTCTAAAGTCTGATGGAGGAGCACTGAAGATGAGAGGACAAGGGCTCTGAATTTGTTTGAGCTAGGTTACACTAAGGTAAGGAGCCCACTGTACAGTGGTTTTGAGATTGGAAGAAGGAACTGACTGTATTGTTTAGACTCCCATGAACTAAAACATTTAATGATCACAAACTGAGCAACATCATGCAGTATGGATTAGATGAGCTTTAAAAAAAGAGAATTAAAGACATCTGAGACTCCCCCCCCCCATGATTAAAAACTTGAATGGAAATGATGACGCGGCTGAAATAACGCTTACATGATCAACATAGGGATTTTACTCAGTATGTACAGAATTCTTCAAACAAAGTAGGTAGCACAAAGGCAGTCTGAGAAGCACTAGAAGCCACCTTTGCCACTGTTAGATGGGAACAGTCTTTGATGGTTTTGTGTCATCTAGCTCAGCATCCAGCCAGCGATATTTGCGGTGACGGCGCAGAACTTCAATTGCTTTTAGTTCTACGGGAGTTGGTTGAATGCCCAGGTCCTCCAACCCAGGAAGATCGGGAAACTTCATGTCTGTTGTATGAAACTTAAAAAAAAAAAATAATAATAATAATATGAATGAGCATAGCAGAGAGAACAGCTATACATGTACAATTACTCAGCTATTACAGTAAATCTAATCCTTAATGTACTAAATACTATGTACTTATAACTGAGCTTTCCTTTTATCCTCCAGTAAAACTGGTATAGAATACTAGGACTAGAAACAAATGTAAGTCAGTCTAAATCCAATGCCATAGCATCACTGCAGATCCTGGGAGATTCTACTTCAACTATTTGCAAAATTCCCTTTACATTACTGAAGGCTGCTGGCAAAAGATCTTTCCCAGGAGAAATAATGCTCCAATACAAGGCACTGCTGGATTTTACAATGGATTACAGGGGACTGTGCAGCTATTGCTTAGGGATCAGGTAACTACATGCCGCCTCCAGATCTCTGATCACAATTTGCATGCATGGATGTGTGTGTTTGTTGGTGAGGGAGGGCCTGCAGGCAGGCCTGATCCAAAGAAGTCATGTACATTTGTGTCCCGAATTAGCTTCAACAGGAGTTGCAGATTTATATTAGGGTACAGGGGAGACAAGCAAATGCACTGCATTTCTTTACTCCCTCCCTTCTCTTTCATGGGACGTTTACTGTGCACCACCTGCAAAGAATTAATGCTGACCTTGCATTCACAAGCACATAGCTGGATTGAAATTACTTCTCTGGCACTTTGTCAGAAAACTTACACTGAATTAACAACTGTGATGGGCTGCTTTATTCAGTTTGCAATCCTGTACAGATTCTGTCATACAAAGATATATTCACTCATCTAGCCCCGCCTCTGGTAGATGGTGCAAGATTGTTCCTTACTGTATATTCCCCAATGTTTTGGTTCAAGTCCAATTTTAAAATGGCTCGAGTGATGGGACCTTAGGAGCATATTCCATAACAGCTTCCATTTCACACATCACAACTGAGTTTGAACTTTAAAGCCACATACAGATGGCTAAAATCGTCATTTTAAAAGAATTGTTATAACTTGAGAAAAATTGCACTTTTTAATGAAGAAAATTAGCTACCTTTGCTATGAAAGCTCTTTAAAACGAGGTAATTAAAAATAGATTCTGGATTCCTGAGATCAGCATTTGCACCATGTCCTTGCACCAACAAAACCTCAACACATATATCTTCGTTTATGCTATTTATGCTCTCCCTATTTAGCTGCACACCGGCAGCATTTTATCCTCATCTCTGCTACACCACAGCTTCCCCTGCTTCTCTGCTGTGTGCTCCAGCTACTGCATTATCAAACTCTGTTTAATCTTGACTGCTGCAGCTGCTCACCTTAGAGCAGGAAGACAGCTGGATTTTGGTAGTTTTGGTTTAGAACATTGCAACCCCTGAGAACCTTAGAGCTGTGGGTCTCCCACTGTGATCCAACAACAAAGGCTTGCAAGCAGTTTATCCAGCTGAGCCCACTGAAGGTAGTGTGCCTATGAGCTGCACTGTTATGATCACGACAGACCCATTGAGGGCAACTTTCTCTAGGGTGGCAGAGCGAGGAAAGAGGGTCAAGTATTTGCAATATGCCCTGGACTAGCTCATGAAAAAATAATAAGCTCTTACATAGCACTTTTCACAAGGAATCTCAAAGTGCTTTACCAAGGGGGTGAGGTGCTTCTATTTCACAGAAATGGAAACTGAAGCGTCAGTGACTTGCCCAAGGTCACACAGTGAGCAGATCTGGGAACAGAACCTAGGTCTCCTGACTCAGTCCAGTGCCATGTCCTGCAGACGATGCTGCGTCCAATTAAAAGTGATGCACACATTATGTTCAGACAGACTACTGCTGCCCTACCTTAGTGAAAGATTATCTAAATAACTCCATTTATGCAAAGATTTGTGGAATATCAACCATCTTTGGAAAAAATTACATCAGGTACTGACTTCAGGGGGTATGACTGCATTTTTGCTAACCTCACCCATGGAATAACAGGACTTTGATATGTTAATATTGGCTAATACCCACATTTTCACAGTTGAAACAAGGTTTGGCAAGAGCCACATGGCTAAAACCACATTAAAAGCAACTATGAAAAGTTATGGATAAATGTCAAGAGGCAACGCTTTTGCTTATTGGTCAGAAGATCACGGATTCCACTGTTAAATTAGGACTTCAGTCATACCGAATGCCGAGATTTCACCTTGAGTTGTTAAAGGTGTCATCATCTGGATGGGATAATTAAACCAAATTCCCTTCTGCCTATCCTAGTAAAACAAAAATCCTGCAGAAAATAGCTATGTACGCTTAACTGTGCTACAAGGGAAGGTGCTTGTGATTTATTTAAGTGCACATAAAACTAGGGAAAAAATCCTCACTCACTGCACAAAAATAAGTAAACTTTTCAATAGAAAACAGTCACCTGCATGCCAGAGGTCTACTTACAATAGTTCTCTCTTCCCAGCCACCCCTTCCTCTGATACTTCAAAGAAAAGGTTTCTCTTTCCAGGTTACCGTCAACAATTCTGTTGTCAGTCAGCCTGGCTCCTTCCTTACATGTTTAAGAGAAATGTGCCAAACCCAGCTGGCCCTGATTTCCCATTAAATAGCTGCCAGACCAAACCAGGGGAACCTCCAGGCTGCTTCAGGTATGAATCCCTTTGCAGTCAACTCCCACATCATCCAACAAGCCTGGACAGGTAAAAGTAAGTGGAAGTTCATGGGGTAAAGTAGCTGCAGGAACTATGCTATGTATCCCATGAGGATATTTGAAGACAGTAAAGGAGAACACTGAAATCTTAACATCTCCATAAAGAGATTTTTGTCTCCAAGAACAGTCTGAGAACATTTGCAGGGTTTACACATTCTGTTAATGACACTCTATAACACCAAATTCTATTTGTGGAACAGATTGAAACACTGCAATATACAATCTGCAAGGATATCATGTTTCATTACTTCTTGGATTGCGAAGAAACACTCATAACACTTCCCCAATAAAAAAGATTAACTAGTGCTGCCCCAGACCTACCCGATCCACTTTGTCTCTCGTTGTCCATGGTTCAAATGGACTAATCTCAAAGAATCTTGCAAATAAACTGTAACCATGAAAAATGGTGCAAACGTGAGTATTATCATAATACAGATACACAGAAGGCAATTCAGACAGGCATAAATATTCAGACTACCCAAGAAGTTAGCATTTTCTGTTCCATATTTCATTTTCCTAGCTGGAAATTCCATTAGTGCATAGTTAAGAATGTTAAGGTTTCAGCAAATTCTCAGTTATGGTTCTGATTACTATAAATGATCGCTATGACATTCTTCCATCTCCCACCCCCAGAGAAATGATGTGTGTGTGTGGAATAAGGGGAGGGAGATAAAAATCCACATCTAATAAATGCTCACTTCTACCCCCACCTTTGAAACTGGAAGGACTAGTATGCCTCTTTTTCAAGCTCTGCTCCTTGGCAGGCATAGGCAATAATCTCACCACTCATAAATGCTACAATTCAAAGCCTCTAAGACTAAAGTATGCTTGCTGACAGCAAAAATTTAATGGATGTGCAAGCTAGGGGATGTAGTTTGGAGCTATCTGCATATATAATTTCCATATTATAAAAAGTGCAGTTTTAGTCTTTAAAAAACGATTGAAAATGGCAGTAGGGTGATGAAGCTCAATGTTTATTTTTGTTCAATGTCTCAGCATCAGATTTGCTCAGTTTAAGTGAACAGGTGGGTTTTCTAACCGCTAGCCCTGCAAACGAAGCCTGGAATCTAAGAGCCAAGATGTTTTTTTTCTGGTTCATGCATTATCATCCAATAGTCGTGATTCTGTAAGCCAATTTCTGTCTTCAGTTACCCTTATACAATCCCATGGTCTCCAGATGTAAAAGGGCAAAATTTGGTGTTGCAGATTTACTTAACAGTTCTGTTGACGATACTCAAGGCCAGAAAAGAATCCAGTTCACTCCCTCATAGCTATGCTGTCTCTGCAGTGCTAATATAAGTGGATTCATTTTGCCACTGAATGACTGAACACACAGTAGATCTGGACACCTTTGGTTAGTTTTGATTTAGCAAAAATGAGACCATTTAATAATTGCATAGTGAGCATGCACAGTGAAGAGTTACCTTAAGACTACTACAACTGCACACTTAATTGCAGTACAGCCTAATGGGTGGATTTCTGGCTGAGCACGAGAGCCAAAATAACTGATGAGTATTTTGGGAAATTCAGTCTACATCGACCTCTTATTACATCCCTTGCAGTTATCCTGTAGTAACGTTTAAAGACCAATGCAAATACTCAGTTACTTTACATTCTTCATGCTTCTACCCACTTGACGGGCGGCAATTTCTAAGCCAAGAAATAATTCTACTTACTGGTAGAGAGGACGTGGGAGTGGGTATGGGAGATAGTATCTATGGGCAGTTGCATACAGATAGTCTACCAAGTCATAAAGAAGGTATCGATGAGGTCTGCAAAAAAAGGGTATCAGTTAAATGATGCTATTTCATGCCTCCTTTTGCAAATATTCAAGTAAACTTAGCAACATCTACTTTTCTTCAATCTAAATGATTTTTCACTCTTGTTGCCAGAGGGCACCATTAAGGGAAATTTAATAGTTCAAGAGAAAACTCTGTTGTTTGAAAGAGTAAGCAATGAGGTCAGTTAAACGTACGAGCATCATATACAGAGCGTGAGGACACAATAGGTTTTATGAGCTTAGTATTACCAACCAGATTCATCCCCAAGGTGTAACTCTATTGCCTTCAATAAGCTTACCACAGGTAAATATGGCCTTATTAAACCTGGATACAACACTTTCAATGTTGGGACTGAAATGGACTTGCAGTGTCCTAACACTCAGACTTCTATCCATCTTGTCCTGGAAGGAGGCCAAGAAGTAGTGGATCTTGTTTAGATTCATCAACATCTTGTTTTGAACTAGGACCCCAAATAAAAGACTTTGCCAAGGAAAAGGGGGTGGTACCCAACTCTAACAGGGGAGATCAGGGGCTTCCAGAACACCTCTGGACTAAGAGTTTACCTATTATCTGGAGGACTCTGCCTATCAGTGAGAAGGCAGAGTTGTAGAAATAAATAAGAAAACCTCCCAGAAAAAAAAATGCATCCACCCCAGGGCTAATACCTTTAGCACTGGAATGTCACTTTCCTGCTTATCAGGTTAGGTACTAGTTCCACATACAATTGTGGCATTTTAAGAAGAAACAGATTATTGGAGTTCCCACTCCCCTGCCTGGTTCTTGATCTGGTTTTGCCAGTTTGTCCTGGCAGTTTAGTACTCCTGTTAAGTGAAAGGCTGAGCCTAATAGAGAATTTCTCTTGACCCATATAAGGATGTGTCAGAACTCTGTGCCAAATCTTCACAACTACTCATGGCAGCCTTTTATTATTGAGCTATGTGATATGTCACACAGTCTGTTTGAATCCTCATAATGTTGTCATGCAGGTCATGATCAAAGGAGCATTGAACATGCCAACAGCTTTGGTCTCTGAAGGATTTATTGGGAATTCTCAGCTAGCAACCAGTGGCCTTGATGACCCACGAGCCCTGATGTGACTGTTGTAACTATTATACAGTCGGGGCATTCCAGAAGTAATACTTAGTGGCATTTTCATATTTAGTTTCCAGGGGAAAGTGGGATTTCAGATCCAGCTGTAAACACAGGAGGATCAGACAGTGCCAGGATTATGGTGGCCAGTAGGTGAGCTTGTTAAACTACACACACATTACATCTATGCAGATGGCCATGAAACTGCAGGTTGGGACAACTGACTCAGAGAGGTGAACAAACTTCAGTTTGACAAGCCAAGGTTCTGACGGGAAAACTTTGTGTTTCCATGCATCAGAACTCATGCCCACAACTGACAAGCTCTTGGGAAGGAAGAACAACGTTTAATAATTGTGTAATTCTATTTTCTTAAAGAATATGGAAAGTACTATGGTAAAACCACAAAAGTTTTCCAGGGCACCAGAGCAAGGATAGTACAGCAACACCTTTAACTATTTTTTTTTTTAAACTGACTAGGTCAAATATTTTCTAATTTGTGTGCCTAGAGTCAGATACCTAAATGCAGAGTTAGGAGCCACCTAAATGTAGGTGGCCTGATTTTCAATAGTGCTGAGAACCAGCAGTTTCTATTGACTACAATGAGATTTGTGGATCTCAGCGCCTTTGAAAAATCAAGCCACCTATATTTAGGTGCCTAAATATGGATTTATGAGCCTAACTTTAGGCTCCCAGCATTGAAAATGGTGACAGGCTTCAAACTGACAGTGCCCCTTTAGTACCTCATTCTTATAAAGCCACATTAAATTCTATTCTCTTGATAAAACGTGAAATGAAAACAAATAAGTAATGTCAAATTCTCCTGAATTCGAATATTACCAAATGTTGAATCAGAAAAACGAATAAATCAATTCATTCTTAAGGTTTGTACTGAGTTTCTTGCACTCTTAACATACTCTTGTCTCAAATTAGTTAAAAACGAACATAAGTCAACTTCTATATTGGCTAAAAATCTATCGGTATAATACTGTATATAGTAGGGGGTGTTAAAGTATATTCACACTTCAGCACTCATTTTTTCTTTAGTGTTCTCTGCTTTCCCACTAGCAGTTTCTTGGTGATAACAGGGGCCTTATTGTGCTAGGCACGGTATAATCATATAGTAAATGAAGAGCTTACAATCTAAAAGACAAGATATA
Organism: Chrysemys picta bellii; assembly: GCF_011386835.1. Lineage (NCBI taxonomy): Eukaryota > Metazoa > Chordata > Testudines > Emydidae > Chrysemys > Chrysemys picta. The sequence goes on from NC_088791.1 coordinate 134,243,370, forward strand.
ACAAGTGGAAGTAACAAACAGAGCCAAGGTGGGAAAAAGTGGGAAACAAGATCGCAATAAAATGTACAAAATTCTTAGGCATTCAGGAGCAACAATTACAACAGCACCTGCCCTGTCACAATTTAACATACATCTCAAAGAAATGTAACAGAATATTAGAAATCAATGTTTTGTTTTACAAGATGAGCGATTTTATTTTGCAACATTTTAATAGCTTGAGTTGCTAGCACCTTTTAAGAGGCAGTGTGCAGCTTTAGTCAAAGATTACTAGGCAGCCTTTCCTTGATTTCCCAAAATTGATCTGAACCTTAGCTTAGAAAATTACTTATTCAAAATCTTTTTAGTCATTGCTAGGGGCTTGAATCTCCAAATTCCTTGGGGTGAAAGGATGGTATCCCTTGCTTGAATTCCTGCCTCTGAATCATGGGTGCTTAACTCTTGGTCTTCTATGGACTTTCAAAAAATTAGACTTTCAAACAATATGAGTATGTTCAGAATTTAGCTGATTCATCTTTATATTTGGCTGGAGAGCGCTATTTAATCCTCACTTCCTTCTGAAGTTGGAGCACTTGTTTCAACAAGGCCAAAGCGCTGCAGTCGAATGCATTTTTCTGTTCTAGTAGGAATTATTTGCATACATAGAGACCTATCTTCTTGATTGCCCCCACCTGTAAAGTACGACAATTCAGAGGTTTAATTCCACTCTGATCTTGTTGTCTGGACTCTCTTCTAAATTTGCTTGATCCTTGTATGTTCTGCCCATGTGATATACTTCTCTCTCATTCTTTCAAAGAATTCTTTGATCTGCTGTGCAACATTTGTCTCTACTTGTCCTTTAAGATGACACTTCATATCATCCAAAGACTCGTAAGATTTTTCCAGGTTCCTTAAAACCCCCATTATCATTATTTGCGCCTTTAGCCAATTACTTGCTTCTTCCTATTGCTTTGCCATTTATTGAGAGAGATTTTGTAGTGTACTTTTCAGGAAGAGTGAGTAATGGCTGGTTCTGGACAGGCAGCATGAAGCACACCTGCCACAACAGCTCCTTCTAAGAGCCCTGTGTCTGAGAGCTTAGTTACAGTGCTGAGGACAATGACATCACAAGAGGGAAAGACTGACCACCCGTGTCCACTGCATATGAAACTGGAGGGCTACCATAGTGAAAATATCATAAACTAATGAATACAGAAAAGTTATTAAGTCACAGATAGGGTTTTTACAACCCAAGTCCCAGGCTACTAAACATATTTTATATAACTGTGTGGAGGTTTTTTTAGAAGCACTTTGTAACTTGACTACTTAGCTACCATTCCTCTCCATGATGTAGTCAAATGCTTCTCTCACCTCATATACTAACTAGACCTAATTTTGCTTTGACCCCACATTACATCACTGAAATGTGGAAGTCAGAGCAAAATTTGGCTCTTGGGAGTTTCTGATATCCTATTCTACCCTGGAGTTTTTGTGCTTAAACCACTGAGTTGCTACCCAGTTTGGTTCTGAGTGCCCCTACAGAGCTGTTCCAGAATTCTCTCCAAATCGAAGGGTCTGCATCAGAGGCTTTCACCAAAGTCAGTGGGATTTCTCCTTTAGTTTTTGCCTCTACCTTGTATTACTACTTTATCTTAAATACCAGGTATTATAAATCAGAATTACCAAAAATAAAGATTATAAGTGAGCTGTTTCTACTTCATGAAAACATCTAAATAGGGCTCTTAACTAACAGAGATACACTTGTTAATGTGGCATAAGGGAGGTGTAACTGACATAGATTTCTAAATTTACAGTAAGATGTTAAATTATTTTCTTCAGGGAACTGGCTGATCGTTCTCTCCATGCTACTGAAATAATGCATACAAATTTCTCTTTAAGCTTACTCCTCTCTCACTTCCTTTATAGAATATCATGACAGCACATATGCTACTCAGTCCTATATAATAAAAATCAGTGTTTATAAGAACTGTTCCCTGTGTTGATGTTTACAATATTAGACAAAAAAAAAACCCAGAACAGAATGTCATGTGTTAAACATTAACCATCTGCCTGTATGTTGTATCCCTTTCCTACACGCTTTATCTATCTTGTCTAGTTAGATTGTGAGCTCTACAAGCAGGACTGCCTATTTCTCCGAATATGTACACAACAATAAATACAATGGTGCCCTAATTGGGATTACCAAAATATTAACCTTCATGGCTCAAGTCTGTGTTTTTGTTGGGTTTTTTATTATTATTTTTTCAAACAAAGGAGATGGAATTTATTCCAGCTAAAACGGCATGCATAACACAACGGGGAAACAGAATTTACTGCATAATATGTAGGGCCCTTCGTTTTCAGTTTTTATTTTATTTAAATTTTTCCTGGGAATTTATCAGTGTTTATTACCACAACAAAAACAAGTGAAAATCAGTGCAAAAAACTTAATAGTTTTTCTGGGTAAATATCGGGGTTTATTTTGGTGGACGGAAAGATGGGGGTGGAAATATTCAGTAGATTAATGCTTTGAATTCCGTTCATCAATGCGGTTTGCTGCAGAACTAAAACAGAACTCAAAACACAATGCCACCTCTGAGATTAAGAAAATATCTCTCTAATCCCCAATAAAATTTTTCATTTGAATAAACAGTTTACTGTTGTAGATTTAGAACTATTGGCCTATAAATATTTACATTTAATAATTGGACCACACCATTTACAGAGCATACACTCAACTTCATAATTTCTCCTTTTTTTAAAAAAAATTTCGAATACTTCCTTGTGTTCTGAAACATATTCTGATACAGATTTTCATTTTCTTCCCATTTTAGTGCATCACATCTTTAAATCGTTATCTGTTAATGGGTATACATGAGATGTGTACATGGTGGGCGTAAGATTCGTCAGTATGTTCAGATGCGCACGCACTTCAGAGTGTGCGGACCTGTTTGTTTGTGTGGATCTTCTAGACTAGTACATAGCCTTACTTCAACAAGTAGCTTTGCATACACACACAGACTAATGTAGTATCAGAATATATCTATCTCATGCAATGTATTGTATTTCCCTAATAAAACAAGTTATTTTTTATATATTTGAATTATAGAAAATAGGGTGAAAAATCAGAAAAAACTGAATATTGCTTTTTGTAAAATCTGGAAATTTTTCATTAAAAATCGGTTTAAACTGAAAACGAAGGGGCTTAATAATATGTGGAAAAAGGCACCACATAGAAGCACTACAGTTAATTAGAATCAGATGAGTAACCTACCCAGTCAAGGCATATGTTTTTCCTTTAGCGTCAGGATCCTTAATTGCACTAATAATTGCCTTGGCTACATCAACAACCTAAGAGAAATATTTATATTAGTTTAAAAATATTTTTAAACTAACTTTAGAAAAGCAATTATACATTTTCTACAAGCGGTTTGAAAACAAGTTTTTGTTTTGCCCTTTTTTAATACCTACATATATAGGTTGCTTCTCTGTTTTCCTGCCCAGAGCAATAAGTGGCACACCACCAAAGGAACGCATATCTGGTAAAGGAGACACATGAGTAACTTAAGAATGTAATCAGTGAATCAGAGCATTGGGCAATAGCCAACATATGATGTTTCAGAGCAAGGCAGAAGAGCCAAAATGCAACTACACAGAGTTGAGCTACTATGGAAAGGGACTATGTTTAAAACCACAATCTAAAATGTTTATTAGCTTTTATTGCAATTAGCAGTGCAGAACCCATACAACCTTGGGAGGGGGACCTGGATTCTATTCTGGCTCATGTATCAGCATCAGAATTGCTAAATAAATTACAGTTCCAGAATCTTTATTCTTGATGATGCATGAGCCAGAAAGAGAACCCAGCTCAACTGTTGCACTCCAGCACTGGCAATTAGATAAAATAAGCAGACAGTGTCTCAAATACTCCAGATAAAAACATGAAGTCCAACGCTATAAAGTCACTTTTCAGAGTAGACACTGAATATTCTTTCCTAATCCCCACAGGTCATGATCTTAAACATGAGGTTCAGTTTTATTTACATTATATAGATGATGACTTAAAGTACAGGAGATTTTCAAAACAAGTGTCAAGTATCAGAGGGGTAGTCGTGTTAGTCTGGATCTGTAAAAAGCAACAGAGAGTCCTGTGGCACCTTTAAGACTAATAGATGTATTGGAGCATAAGCTTTCGTGGGTAAATACCCACTTCATCAGATGCATGTCAAAACAAGTGTGCTTGTCCCTTTGAGAAGGGAAATTAATTATTCACTACTTCTACAACCTCTAGGGTTAGTTATACAGATTGCATATTGTTTTATTGTAATACATACGTGCATAATAATTGAAAAATCGGTCCTCTCTTCCAAATATCTCAGCGGGCTTCATAATGATAGCGTCTGGAAATTCCTCCCTCACTACCCTCTCTCCAACAGCCTGCATTAAATCAATATGAACAAACCAAACAACATCTCATTAATGTTATCCACTCTAAACAGGCTGGGTGTTTCTCAACCTTTTTGATATCAGGGTCCGGCTTGCTGCCTTCCTAAACTGTGTTCTCCAGGACCAGCACCGGTCCACAGATCGGTCGTTGAGAAACTCTGATATATAGAGTATTATTGTATCATACTATTGAAGCATTACCCGAATAAAATATTCCATGAACTAACTCTGGCAATAACATCTCAACATTATTTCCTTCCAGGCCATTTGGTCTTTGATACGCACACAGTTATAGCAATGTGCAGTTCTCAGGACAACCCACAAAAGCACCATCAACATTTCTTTAATGGTACTCAGATGTAGGTTACCTACGTAACTCCCTCCTTAGTGACAAGATAAATATGTAAAGCAAAGGAGTTTAAGAAATAGCTTGGCCTCAGCACGTTTCTCTGACACATGCAGGGTTTAGAATAAGTCAGGTGAGTCACAGGGCCCCACTTCGCCATCAAAACAAATAAGTTGAGAAACTCTAGCTACAGTTTAAACTTGGTTGCAGCTGAAATATTTTCTAACATTTGGCTGGCCTATGTTGACAAGGCCAAACTATTTTCTAGCCTAGTTAGAAACCAGGGCTATAACTCATTTTTTAAAATTGTCCTAATATGATTTGGCCCCCGTTTTTAAATTTTGTTTTGATACCGTGAAAGTCTCGTGAGTTCACTGAGAGGCCTACATACCCAAAAATGAGACAGAAGCCATCTGAAAAAAGCAAGGGAACAGAAAAAAATGGTACCCCCTATTAAGAAAAAGAGATTAAACACTAGTATGGATAACTGTGGTGCAAGAGAGCCTATGTGTTGTAATCCCAATACAAAAGATAGTGCTTTTGAAGCCTTTCTATACTCTCGTCCCCCATTTCTTCATTCCCACTACTCACTTACCCCACTCATATGCCACACCACCACCAGTTGTTAGGCCTGTTCCCAAATATCAACTCATTTTTGCTGTCCAAGACAGTTCCCTCCTCTTAATGAGAGTGATACTAGATGCAGGGGATGCTTGAGGATATAGGAGTAAACCAGATTAGATCCAAGATTACTTTTTTTCACCTAGAAATGTGTATGGAGTGCTAGGGGGCTCTGTATACACACTGAAGGGCACACTGCACTGGGCCCAGGTGCGCTGTGTCTAATGGTGTAAGGAGACTACGTTTTAGGAATTGCTCCCAACCAGGGAAAATAATAACTAAGCGAACACAGTTCCTAAAGTAATCTCTTGAAATGGATCTGGCAAAACTTTTCAATCTTCTGAATAAAATACAGACTGAACTCAGACTCACTTTATTCCTAAGGTATTTGGAAGGACTTTTCATGTCAGCATTCAGGTGAGAGATGTGAATGAGCTTTTCTACTCCAGCTTCCCTGGTTACCTGGGCAATCTCTCTAGGAATATTTACAAATTCATCTTCAAAACTGAAGTTTCTAAAATAAGAAAATAAACGTTACTTTAAGGATCTTAAGAACAACCGATCCTGTTATCTAGTTCACTGTCACATGTTTCCTGAACAGATTTCAGAAGCGCATTATGATGCCATTGTTAGAAAAATGTCTTTAAATTAAGGGACTCTTTGCATATTAAAGACACCAGCAACTCAAACATGGCAGAATACTGTACCAAAGCAACTCTACTTTGTGGTTTTACCTTGTCTCTAGTTAGACTAAAGCACAGCTTGAAAAATTCACTCATCTGCTTGTCTGTGGCAAACAGGAAATTTTTCCAGGCAAGTACTATCAATTTCAGCAGAGGCTAAACTTTTCAAAAATAAAAAGTATGCTTGTAGCCCTTTTTTCAGGTTACCTTTAAGCCACATGGTTAAGACTGTAAACCATTTTGATGTGTAATCTTCCTGAAAAATATCAGTTTCAGTGCTTCTAACTGTTCCTTGGTTTTTCCAAGTTGCAGCCTTGTGAAATCTGACTGGTCTTGTCAGTTTTCACATCATCTATTCAAAACATTCCAAGCAGTGTGAAACTGACAAGAATCAAGTCAATTTCATAGCGTTGTTGTTTGGGAAAACTCCAAACAGCTTCAGAAGCAGGAATTGGAGCTATTCAATGGGAAGCAGAACATAAGAACTGAGGCTCTGAAACGGATCTGTTCTTGTGGAAGCCAGAAAACTGAAAGGGGCAGAGCAGCAGTGATCACCTCACAGAAGTGAATAGGCACTCGAATAGGAGTGGATGGAACAGAGAATGTTCCTTCTCACATTCAGCACCCAGAAGGGCTTGGGGGAGGAGTTTCAAATTTATCAAATACCTACTAGACTGAGCCTTATACAAAAAACAGGTCCCCACAGCACGGTAGAGATACAATAACCTGTAGAAATCCCAACAGACTACCACTGGCCAGAAACTGAAAAAGGAGGGAGTTGACTTCTCTTGCCTACACACTATCCCTGGAAGAACCCCCAGCTTCCATCATCTACATCTGTCTTTGGATAGTAGAAGTTTTAGTCTAATGCTGCTATTGTAATCTGTCACCCCAACTCCACAGATCTCACTGATGTCTTTATTTTTGAGCATTCCGGAGTCATTCTGATCCTGGGAAGTTCTTGGAAATGTTACTCTTGCTCTGCTTGCAAACATGCATATACTAGAAACACACAACAAGAATGAACAGCATCTTCTAGAATTATGCACTAACTAAACAACATGGGATACCAGATGAGATCGGATACTAATACTATGCAGAAAGGCAAGTATTAATGAAAGGCTCAGTAACGGAGGTTAGCCATAAAAGGAATCCCACTGTTTTTTCTTCCTGCTTATGTGGTTTACAGGTATTAGAGACAGGAGGGATCATTATGATCATGTAGTCTGACCTCTTGCATAAGACAGTCCATGGAATTTCATCAAGTGGGTTCCTGCATCAAGCCCTATCTTCTGGTTCAGCTACAGCATAGTAGTTGAATTTTTATTAATGTTTAGTCTGTGAAAGGTGTTACTTCAATAACTAGACTATCTTCCCCCTAGATAAAGCAAGGTTTCTATATGGGGCAGACAAAGGTGTTTTAAATGAGCACATGAAGAATATAATGTGAAGGATATAGGTAAACCCAGTGGCAAGTCTACAGACACTTCCCTCTCCCCCCTCCTAACCCCCTCCCCTCCCCCTCCGCCCACACACACATGCACACAGACAGGCACCGCATTTAAATTTATCCCAGGATCAATTTTTTGTCTCCCAAATTAGCAATAAAGAGTTCAAAGCCACTGTATTCAGATTTTAGAGATAGTGAACACAAATCTAATGTTTTAGATATAACTAGTAATATATAAACCAAGGTTTTAGGAATGCATATCAAATAACATGGACCTTGATAGATACACAGAGCAAGTCATTTTTTAAAGTAAGTGAGCATTCAGTAGATTCAAATGATGTAATGGAAGGCTAAAAAAGCATCTACTAGAGTAGAAGTAACTAAAACGGCATCTACCAGACAGAAAAGAAAAAAAGCAGGGCCTTTATAAACTAATTGTGATCATCAAATGAGTCTGTCAAGCAGGCTCCCTCCTGAAAGTTGTGTGTTCTGCTTGAATAGTCAGGTGTAAGTTGACGCATATGCTTGCTTATAAAGGCATACTGCTTTAGTCTCTAATTCACAAATATTTTTTCTAATGACACCAACTGACCATTGAGAGAGAAAAGAAAACCATATCACAACAAGTTTTTTGGCCACAATTAGGGATGTCCATGTTGTAACATTTGCTTCTTTGCAGTGTGGACACAAAGAAAACAGGTTATACCACATTAGGGAACCATGTTGTAACTTAAATTAAAACTTATGCTACTCTTTTATTTGTCCTTGATGACACACACACAAAAGTTTTAAATATGGATGCAAGTCACAACTAATCTTGGTAAAGAACTGAGTTCTAGTTTGGGTTGTGTGTGTAAACAGGGCCTACACAAATTTGAAGTAGTCATGATTACAAATAAAAAATAATTGGAGACTATCACAGGTATTTCTTTCAATCTAAAACAAGCTTTGGTTTTTTATGAGTTTCACAATTTATTCTAAATCCCACGTCTGGTAATAAATTAGCAGTATAAAAAGGAGCATACTGCTTTTGAAGCTAATAAGGTGTCCATGACAAAATCCCATAGAACTGATGAATTCATTCATAGATTTAGGAACTCTTCACTAGCTAGTCTCATTTATTAAGGTCTATAAATGAATAGGAAATGCTTGGCCAGCATTTATATTAGGCCAGAATTCAATCCTGCATCAAAGTGGCTGTGTTTTGTCAGAATACTAGGGTCTCCATTTGCTACAAGTTCTATGAACATTTTTACACTACAAACGTAAATCCACAAAAATTTGTACACATTAATGGCATAATATTAGTTCAGCAAACCAACATACATTATGATTGAGAAAGCAGTAAATTCAACTCTTTGTAATGGAGCAAAACTCATGCAAATGAGCAAAACTCTGTAACTATGGAAAGAACATAAAGCTTAGCTCCAGCTCACACTCAAGACCCCAGTTAACCCTTCGGTCACACAGAAGAACTGTGACACACAAGATTTCAGTCTTGTCTCTTTATAGATAGGGAGAATAATCCCAAAGTGATCATGTACCGTACATTCTGTGCTAATTATGTTGCTAAAATACCCAATACCTGTTATGAATCTATCCATACAGAGAGACAAACAAGAAAATTACTTTGTTTCCCATTCTTGTCCAACAAGATTAATGACCACATTGCTGTGTTCCACGGCTCTTCGGGTAGAGTCTTTGTCTCTAGAATCCCATTCCTGTAACCGTAACACCAAATAGGAAGGATATGAGATAATGTCCAAAGAAGGTGTAATCAAAGTAAGTTCTTTCACATAATTTCCATATACAATTTAAACAGATGGAACTCTGTGGCTTACTTCACAAATGATAACCACTGGCTTCCTAGCATAAATCAAAAGCAATACTACTGCTAAAGTCAAAGCCAAAAGACTCACCAAGAACAGAATTTGCCCCAGGTCACCCATGGGTCGAAGATACATGAGCTCATACTGATCGCAGCGATGGGGTATGATTATCTGGGATCCAATACGCCCTAAAATGTTCAAAACAGTATTTCTTGATTTAAATCAAACTAACTATTATATAAATATTAAAGGAAATGCTGCTGTTAAAGTACAATAATTTCTTTTTAACTGCATAAAATAAAAACTCAATAGATGAGCTCAAATAACTGGATTCCAGAGATAACTTTTGTGATCAGATTAATGACGACTTTCACGCATCTGAGGATCTAGAGGTATTGTACAAATAAGTTACATTTCTCAATAACCTATTTTAAGAATTCTTATACCAGTTATGGATGCCTCATGGATCAAACCCTGTAACTTTATAATAAGTTGACTTCTGTAAACTGCCTGCAAAAGAAAAATTCCGTGTAATAATATGCCACATACATGTGTGTGTATTACGATATGACTGACTAGCACAAAAAAGTGGATTACATCTAAGGAGATTTATGATTTGCATTGTGATTAATATAATTTTTTTAAAAGTCGGGGGGAAATTGCAAATATTTGACATTTCAAATTATAAAGGACAACTTTAAAGGGTCAGATCAAAATTCTAAATAAAAAATATTGCTGCAAAAAGGTTTTTATTATGCAACTAAACACAAGGTCTCATCACTATTTACTTAATAATGTTTCTTAAGAATAAATTCTCTTAATGTTGAAAACATAAGAACTGACCAGAAGCTTCACCTAAACCTTGAACTGGATTTTATGAGTTCAAACAAAAGGTAATTCCCCTTCAATCACTATCCCCATTACTTTAAAATGTGTTCCGATTCTTCTGAACTCCCTGGATCAAAACCAGAAATCTTGTGAAAACAGGCCAGTTTTCATTTCTTGGGACTACAACATTAGACAAACATTAGGAATGTACCATGGAGAACAATCCCACACTGGGTCAATTTCTAACCTCAAGTACTCAGGAGATTTCTTTCCCAACTTTGTAGACTAAAAAGATGTGGATAGTTTAGACAAACATCTGAACTGCTGAATGTTATTCTCAGGAAACATTACCCAGACGGTTGACAACATATCGTCCCAGAAATCCTGTGGCCCCAAAGACAGTTGCCACAATGCCACTAAAGGAGGAACGCCCGCTTCTTCCATGGGGGATCACAGCATAATGTACATGGCGATGCTGCTGCAGCACAGGAGATACTGAGGCAGGAATGCCAGAGCCTGAAATACACAATCAAAGAGAGAGAGCATGTGAAGTCACTGCAAGAGTTATTATTTTCACTCCACAGATAAAGTTGAAGTTAGCTTTCCATTAAAACCCTGATTTTAAAACCACTTCCTTTTATTTCCCTCCAAAGAAACCAGTCCCCCCGTGAAATTTCCCATAGTACATACTAGGGTAGGATATAAGTTTGGAAAAGTCAAAAAAGGAGTGGGTTTGGGTACAGGATCAGAGTGAGAGTGGGTTGTGGGGGAATTACAAAGGCGTAATATAAACACCACAGCAAGATAGACAGGGAAAGGGGTTAACTAAAAGATCATTAAGGCACTGATACAGACAAACACAAGGCAGCTCCTGTAGGGACCTCGAGGAAAGGAAATGTTCTTCTTCGTCAATCCAGGCAACAAGGGGAAACTGATCACTTTGCTATACTGTTTATAAGACATTTTTAATTTAAGGTCTTTTTGCTCCCATCTATACAATTGACCAGGATGAAGAAGTGCTCTGTTCAGCTGTATGTGCTATAAGGTGGCAAGACGCAGTATTTTCTTTCCTCCCTCTTCTTTTTCTTTATCTGTAGCTAAGGCCTGTTATTTCTTATTTGTATTACCATAGCACCTAGGAGACCTAATCGAGGTCCAGAACTCAATTGTGTTAGGTGCCGTACAAACATAAAAAGATGGTCCCTGTCTCAAAGAGATTACAATCTATGTATAAGACATAAGACAACAGATGGATACAGGCAGATAGACAAGGAAGTGCAAGGAAACAATGAGACAACATTGGTCATCATGGTAGGCAATGATATCAGTACATCATCAACCTAACAGTTGTCAAGCTTTTCGCAGGCTTCATGGCAAGGGAGAGTTTTAAGAAGGGATTTGGAGGACAACGATGAGGTTGCTTTGCAGATATTTATGGGAAGTTCCATCCAAGCATGAGGGGCAGCATGGGAGAAAGCACAAATCTGTTTTCACATGTATAAGAAGCAAAATTAATAAATATAAACTGCTTTGCCACTGGGCACAGGGATACATGGTAGGAAATGAGGAGTGGGAATAGATGTGATGGCGCAGGCATATGGGAAGGGACATGAGGGGAAATGGATTGGGTGGTAATGAAATATGTTACCTACTCCTAGAATATCTGGGAGACGGGTGAGTAAGACAGGAGTAGAAGACTAACAGGGCAGAGGAGGCTGAAGGGGTGGTGGTGTAGACTATGGGCAGGCATGGATGTGGACAGGGGAAAGCAGAAACTTTTAACATTAAACTTCAAATGCTTATCATTTTCTAGATATAAAAACCTCTTCCCTTCCACTGTACTGAAATAACGATTGTACACCTAACTAGCCAGATCCTGATAGGAAAGCATCCTCCTTGTTTCCCTTGTCTGATGCAAGTATAACTTCCACACACTTCCTATGGACTTGCTAAGGACTGCAGCACCTTCAGGTCTAACAGTGCAAGACTACCCTCTTGTGGGCCTTACATGCCAATGCAAGTTAAACTATTAGGGCTTATTAAAAAAAATGGGAAATTCACAAACTAAACAATTTGTTAAAGAGTTCAGTTGCAAAGAGTCCATTTAACGCCATCAATTATACGTTAACAGAAACATTTAACGTCTTTTTAAAAACCTAAACATTAGAATCCCTCAAAAATCAACATTTGAGGAATCTGCCAGCTCATCATGATCATCCTTCATCACTCACTATCACCCCACCCGATTTACACCTCTGAGTCTATTTTAAAGTTGCCCCCTAAAATTTACAAAGATATAAACAAAGGTAAAAAAAATTACTAGGAGATTATAGAATCTCATTTCCTAGTCAAGGAATTCATTTCTATATAGTGTATTACACCCTACATTATTGCTCACTACAGAAAACATTAGCTGTTAGACAATTTTGCAAAGTCTACACACACACACTCAACTCCTTATTAATAATATACTTCGTAACACTAAATATTTATTCATAAAACAATATTCTACTCAACCAATCCATTTCTTCAATGAGAATTTATAGAACTCACATAAATTAATATAGGTTAGGACTATATTCCTATCAATATATAACTTCAACAAATATACTTCCAACAATCTTTTTCCTTTATAGAACAAAGCAAGGAGCAATGTTTAAAGTACACTAGGTAATATAAGTGAAGTAGGTAAATAGTGTGTGATCCAGAATTATGTTATGGTAGAGAACTGGATGGATAGTTTAACTTCATTTTAAAGTATTCCAACATTTGGGGTGTTTTGAAGAGGTAAATAATTTTTGTAAAGAAAGCAATTGCTTTTTGAGTAGTTAGCTGGACTCCTTTGAAAATACACTTTCAACCTTAAATGTTTACAGTTTTTTTGTGAAAACGGTATATAATATACACATACAGTATCAGTGCTGCTAGTTGTATTACTAACAGCAGGAGAGTTTCGGTCACAACACATCCTCCCAAAAGCAACATTACCTTAGACAGGTATGAACAGAATTTGAAAAATGTGCATTACTAGACAGATGATTAAATCAAGTGGCCAGAAGCTAATATGAAAGATGGGGCAAAAGGTTCACCAACAATATATCAGTAAACATCCGCAAAGCTACCTCATTATCTTCCTTCAAATCTCTCTACAAAATTCTCATTTTCCATGATACCTATAAAGAAATTTGACAACGGTTAGGCTGATGTTGCACTGATACCACTGCCTATCATGCTGACCAATATTGTCTCGTTGTTTTCTTGTACTCCCTCATCTAGGTCTGTATCCATCTGTTCTCGTCTTCTTCTCAGATAGTGAAATCTATGAAGTAGAGGGCATCCTTTTGTTCGGTCTAGCACAATGAGATCCTGGTCCATGACGAGGGTTCCTAAGTGCTAATACAAATAAATGATGAGAAAAGATCCAGAGGCAATACTCTGGTAAGAGTCTTGATCTCTCGGTTGCTAGAACTACGATCCTGGACTCTGCTCAGGGATTCCATCTTCTCTGGTAAAGATCTGATATTTCATCAATTTGAAACTAATTCTTTTGGTTGATGGAAAGAAGCACGTCTCTCTCCATTCTTGCTCCCTTCTGTTACACCTCCAGAAACCTTCTGATGCTTTTGGGAGGAGGAGTTCTGTTACTCTGCCCTTCCCCAGCATCCTTTTAAATCTTCCTTCTCTCTCAAAATAGCTCCATCGCCTGTTCTTGCTGCTACCTGTAATTTTCTGAGGCAGCAGTAGATCGACATAGATTTTGACAATGTTACCGCTGCCCAATGTGTTACGAATTACAACGGTGAAACCAGGTTTGTTAATTTCACTCTGCTGCTTGCCAGAGCTATTGTAACTGTCTGCAAAGTCAGGAAGGTGAACAGAACCCCCAGCTGGCAGCAGGCTAAGCAGGGCCGGCAGCCAGGACCCCGGCTGGCAGGACCCAGCGGACCGAACCCCAGACCGGCAGCGGGCTGAGCCGCTCAACCCGCCGCTGGTCTGGGGTTCTGTCCGCCAGGCCCTGCTCAGCCTGCTGACGGTCTGGAGTTCCGGCTGCCGGCCTCTTGCCAGCCGGGGTCTCGGCCGCTGGCCCTGCTCAGCCCATTGCCGGCCTGAGTGAACGGAACCCCCAGCTGGCAGCAGGCTGAGAGGGGCCTGGGATACCAGCCGCCGGTCCCGCTCACCTCGCTGGCTGGTCTGGGGCTCCAGCCATCCGGCCCCCTGCCAGCTGGGGTCCGGGCCTCCGGCCCTGCTCAGCCCTCCTGCTGGCCTGCGGTACCAGCAGTCAGCCCAGGGCTCTGCTCCTGACGGTACCAGCAGTCAGCCCAGGGCTCTGCTCTTGGCCAAAAATTACACTACAATTAGCTTAAAAACTTGAAAACTTTGTATATTACAGTAATCATTAAAACATGTATAATGTTAATAAATACATAGGTTTGATGAAACAAAGTAGTTGTACTTATGTGCCTCTGCTTAATTTGTGTTTTTGATGATTTACCTTCTAAAAAAATCTTGCACGTCTCGCACCCCCCAGGGGGTGCATGCACCCCAGGTTAAGAACCACTGCACTAAACTGATAAGATCTGCATTTTAATTTAATTTTAAATGAAGCTTCTTAAACATTTTAAAAACCTTGTTTACTTTACATACAACAATAGTTTAGTTATATAATATAGACTTATAAAAGCCGTTAAAATGTACTACCGGCACGTGAAACCTTAAATTAGAGTGAAATAAATGAAGACTCGGCACACCACTTCTGAAAAGTTGCCGACCCCTGTCTTACAGGAAAAAATCCAAGTTTAATCCAGTGCCTGTGTAAATTCAGTCCTGCAATCATGCCCCTATTCTCCCCATTTCCTACCCAATGGTTAACAGTTTCATAGGCCAGGTCTACACTGCAAAGGGATGTGAAAAAAATCCATCCCTAACTGACATATGTTACAGAAACAAGGGTGGGCAAGATAATATCTTTTATTAGACCATTTTCTGTTGGTGAAAGAGACAAGCATGACAAAATCTCCCATGTAGACACAGTTTATACCAGCAACTTTTGCAAGTATATAGTTCAGGGAGATGCATGGGCAACAGGTATCATAGGCAGGGATAGGCTGTGCCTCTCCAAACAGCCTAGTATGGCCCCATTCACACTCTACTCCCAGGCCAAGCCCCTTCCTGCGGTTCCCAGCACCCTGCCCTGGCTGGCCCAGGCTGGCTGACCAGCTTCCCGCAGGGACTCAGGGCAGCTCGTGCTGAGGCTGTGCCACCTGGCGCAGCCAGACTCGGGATGCCAACATCCGGTGCACTGGGGCTGGGGCCCGCAGTGGGGGTGCTCTGGCCTCCTGCAGAGGAAGGGGTAGAGGGAGAGGAGGGGCAGGGCTTGGGCACAAGCGGAGGGGCCGGGAGCTAGCCTCCCCCAAAGGCCACCCACGGGGAGATGCATTAACTATGGAAAAAGAAGAACAAGAGTACTTGTGGCACCTTAGAGACTAACAAATTTATTAGAGCATAAGCTTTCGTGGACTACAGCCCACTTCTTCGGATGCTGGGCTGTAGTCCACGAAAGCTTATGCTCTAATAAATTTGTTAGTCTCTAAGGTGCCACAAGTACTCTTGTTCTTTTTGCGGATACAGACTAACACGGCTGCTACTCTGAAACCTGTCATTAACTATGGACTTGTCTACATGCACAGCACGTGGCACCACTGTAGTGCTTTAGTGAAGATGCTACCATGCCGATGGGAGAGCTTCTCTCATCTGTGTAGTTAATCCACCTCTACAAGGGGTGGTAGCTGTCGACAGGACATAGCACTGTGTACACTAGGGGTTAGGTTCACACTCCTGAGTGACAGTTATACTGATGTAAGTTTGCAGTGTAGACCTGGCCTATATTGGTAAAAGTATTCCTTTTGTCAGCATAAGTTCTCTCTCTACTAGGGAGCTTTGCCAATATAGCTACTGCACCACAGACTAGCACATATGTCCAGTGCAACACAGCTTCTGTGTAGGTTAGGGTAAGGAGAAGCACTGTCTCACTCTTGCTCCAAACGTAAAATGTAGGTCTACCTGGCTACATCACCCTGGAAAACATCATGCCCTGTGTGATGTAGTTAGGTTGACCTAATCCCCACTGTAGATACAGCTAGATTTCTTCCACTAACATAGCTATCACCTCTCCGAGAGGTAGATTCAACATAGCAACAAAAATACCCTTCTGTCACTGTAGTAATTGTCTATCTACACTGTAGCAGCTGTACTTCTGTAGCAATTATGGCACTAGACATACCCTGAAGTAGCTAGGGCCAATCCAATGCAGTACTTTCAATATCAAAACAGATCTTACATTGAACTCTATTAACTGGGGAGCTGGAGCAAAATACTGAAATCATGGTAATCACTGTAATGATTTGTAAATTTAAAGAGTTCTCAAAACTGTAATCCTATGAGCTTTTCCCAGCGCTCCGCAGATCAGGGATAGATCATGCTCTTATGAAGCGGGATGCAGAAGAGAGATATCAGGGATACCGAGCTTGGTGGAGTGGAGAAAGCGCAGTGGTGGTGCTAGACGTAAGCAGGCTATGCAACTGCTTGGGGCTCCAAGCAACTCATAAGTATTATCTCCAATATATCATTCATCTTATTTAAGGTGGACTTTTCAAGAAGTGTATTAGTATGAGCAAGCACTACTTCTGTGTCTGTATCACCAGGTATGCAGTGTAGTTATAGGCTTGTCGGTCTCAGGATATTAGAGAGACAAGGTGGGTGAGGTAATAGCTTTTATTAGACCAACTTCTGCCGGTGAGAAGCTTTCACACCATATGGACTGAACAGACACACTGGATTTATGGCTTATTACAACAATCTGCAACCCACTAACCCTTTTTGTCCTATGACTGCAGCGGGGTCAGCAGGCCACTCTACCTTGAACAGTTCCTAACAATCGCGCTAACTGCTTATGCCAGACAATCTGCCCCTCCTTGCACTTTGCTGTGACCCCGGGAGTTCCTTTTCCAGACATGACGAAGGGCTCCGCGCAGCCCGAAGCTTTTCTCTCACCAACAGAAGCGATTACCCCGCCCGCCTTGCGTTGCTCTAGCTCGGGCTGTCACTCCCCCGGCACCGGGCAGCGCAGACGCGGTTTCCAGCCGGGCGGGTTTCTGCGGCCAGGGATTAGCAGCAGCCTCCCCGGGAGCTGCCCCCAGCCCCGGTGCGGGGGCAGGACGCGCCCCCGAGGTCACGCAGCGGCAGCCGGGGAAGCAGGAGCTCGGTCCCCCCCGCTCGTTTCCGGGCGCGGTCCCAGCAGCGCGAGCCCAGGGGCGAACCCAACGGGCAGCCCGCGCCGGGGGCGAGCGAGCCCGGGCTGCCTCAGGGGGAGGCGCCGCGGCGGTGACACTCACCTGCCCTTGGCAGCAGCAGGAGACTGCGGGCAGCCCGAAAGCAGCCAACCTCCGCCATCTTCCTCTCCCACAATCCCCCGCGGCCAACGGGTCCTCCGCGGGGACAGGCTTCCCCCCTCCTCCGCCGGCCGGGGAAGGGAACGGAGCCGCCTCCGAGCTGCGCATGCGCCGCTGGGCGGGGCAACGGCGCCGGCCCTCCCCCCCCCGCCGGGAGACGGGGCGTGGAGCCGGGGCGGGGCGAAGCAGCAGGGTCAGGGCGGGGTTTTCGCAGGGAGCAACCCGGGGGCGGGGAAAATCGATCCGACCCGACCCGACTGTCCAACAGCCCGGGCCCTGCTCACACCTAGCCAACGTAGTCCTGGGTTGCCTGGGGGACTGTGGTTTGCTGTGTGTGACCTTCCTCAAGAAAATAGGTCACTTTATAATCCTAAATTAGGAGGTTTTGAAAAGCAGTAATATTAAGTGAGTTTCAGTGCAGGTTTAATAGTGAGAGAGAACAAGTTCCTTTGTTTGTCACAGTACAGGTAGCAAGCAACAGAAGGTCCTCTGGCACCTTTGAGACTAACAGAAGTACTGGGAGCATAAGCTTTCGTGGGTAAGAACCTCACTTCTTCAGATGCAAGTGAGGTTCTTACCCACGAAAGCTTATGCTCCCAGTACTTCTGTTAGTCTCAAAGGTGCCACAGGACCTTCTGTTGCTTTTTACAGATTCAGACTAACACGGCTACCCCTCTGATACAGTACAGGTAGCAGTTTTCAGTGTGCCTCACCTTGGATGCAGACCGCCTTTAGAAAGTATGGGGTTTGAACTCTGTAGCCATCCAGGTTTGGATTTACAAAAGCACCTAATACAGTCAAGTGCCCAACTTCCATTGGAATTTAATGGAAGTTGGGCACCTAACTCCCTTAGGTACATTTGGAAATCCTTCATGTACCAGTATATTTATGCGTGTATCTGTAATTTTCACTCCATGCATCTGAATAAGTGTTTTTTTTTACCCACAAATGCTTATGCCCAAATAAATCTGTTAGTTTTTAAGGTGCCACGGGACTCCTATTGTTTTTGTGGATTCAGACTAACATGGCTACCCCCTGATACTCAGGGCCGGCTCTAGGTTTTTTGCCGCCCCAAGCAAAACATTTTTTGGCTGCCCCCCACCCCAGCCCTGGTCTCTCATCCCCCCCACCTGTACCCTCCCCCACCCGCACCCCCTGCCACCCCAGCACTGGGCTCTGACCCCACCCGCACCCCCTGCCACCCCAGCGCTGGGTTCTCACCCCACCCGCACCCCCTGCCACCCCAGCCCTGGGCCCTCACCCCACCCGCACCCCCTGCCACCCCAGCCCTGGGCTCCCCCCAAACCAGTGCTAACTCTGCATGCTCCCCCCTCGCCTCCAGCTGGTCCGATGCTGGCAGGGTCGGGGTAAGCAGTGGGGCTTCCGGGCCACGCCTCAGCCCAGGGTCCCTCCAGCCAGGGCTCCCACCTCCAGGACCGGCCAGGAGCAGGGTAGCCCCAGAGGGAGCGGAGCCCCGGAGAGCAGGACGCGGGCCCCACAGGGCAGCTCCCCGCCCTCTATGGCCCTGCTGCTGCTGCTGCTTCTGGCCACTCTGCCACAGTCCCTGGGTGGCTCAGGCTGCTTTGCCCAGCCCCGGCTGCGGCGCTGGGGGGCGGCCACCCTGCGGCACCTGCAGGCAGCCCCGTGTGCCCCGCGGGGCGGCCCTCAGCCCAAGTGTCCCCCCTTCGGAGCCTGCCCGGCCCAGCCCAAAGGTGCGGGCGCTGCTCCCCTGCGGCACGAACCGCAGCAGCCTCAGGGCGCGACGCGCTGCTGCCGCCAGGGCTGTCTCTAGACTTTTGCCAACCGAAGCGCAAAAAAAAAAGATGGCCGGAATGCCCCCCCTTTAATGTGCTGCCCCAAGCACGTGCTTGGTTTGCTGGTGCCTATAGCCAGCCCTGCTGATACTTGAAAATCCTAGCCCCACTCATTAGTTTTTCTGGAGGGATTGCCATTTGTCAGGTACTTATGCATACTTCTGAATGCCTGTCCACTAAGAAACAAACTTGAGACCAAGAGTTCAGCTACAACTTTTGGTCACTACCGCACTGTACTGATTTAAATCATACTTAGTAACTCATTACTTATTCCTTGAACCACCTGGTCCTGCGAAATTGATCTTGAATTGACACTATGCTAATACTTATATGAATTCTGCATATTATCTGTTTATTAAGGACATCCAGCAGTTCTATGATTCCTAACTCATTCCTCCTCCAGCTCTTCAACTTCTTTTTCATCCTTAAAGAGTACTGCTGTAAAAGTTGCATCGTAGCCAAACACAATGTTCTCTAAATCTGCTACATGCAGTTGTGTTTTCCTGGATTTTCCTACTGATTCCCTCTGCTTTTTAGTCTACTTTGAATACAAATGACCAGTCTTTTGTAATCTTGCTTACTTCATTGTAATGAGCACTCATATTCACTCAAAACATTTTAAAAACATGAACTCAGCCAGTGAGGTGGGGAAGACAAAGATCTGTTCCAGTAATTGTGGAAGTGCAAAAAACACATCATGTAAATGGAAAGAAGTAGGATAATAAATGGGCTAGAATATGATCTCACTTATGCTGGCATAATTTCAGAGTAACCCTCAAGATGCTTTTCATATATATTGGTGTAAGAGAGTAGATGCCACATGGTGTTTATATTGACTTCAGTAGACTTAATCCTAATACACATGCAAGTGTAAGTGACAGCTAATCAGGCAACACTAGACTCTAATGTAAAACAACCTCATTAAAAAATTATCCAGTTTTGTCCTAATTAAGGGCCCAGTACTGTACTCAGGGATGGGGGCTGTTGCACATATCACCCCTTCTCTTTCTCATGCACTTGCCTTCTCTTTGGTGTGTATTTATTCTGAGAGTGGGCTGCATTAGTGGAACATATTTGCTAAGACAGAGGCTAATTGCAAATTTGTTGTTATAGAGTGGGCCAAAGTCTGTGTTGGTGTAACTATTTGTCACACTGCCAGTGAAGTTACGCTAGCTGAAAATATGGGATAGTGTCAATTGCTTAATGGGCAAGCAGATGTGTTGAGGCAGCATTTTAGTACTAAAGGCAATACGGTCTAGATTCTGAAAGTCTTACTCAATTTTCTCAATACTTTCTCAGACACAGATTTCCTTCCAATCAATGGAAGTTTGGCTTAAGTAAGGTCTGAGTCTGACTTCAGATTCCAGCACTATATAATGAATATATTGTACTGTGTGCTCAGGTGGAAACCATGGAGACTTACAAAGCATAGTTGGAAACCAGTCTCATTTAACCTCAGAACTGTAACTTGTGAGTGTGTACTTTAGGCATCTAAATACAAGAGAATGTCAGGGGTGCTGAGCACCTACAGCTAACATTCACTTAAGTCTATAAAACCATTCAGTTCCCAAGCAGCTGCATGGATCTTCCCATCTTCCTCCTCCCAAGCTCCTAACCCTCATGTTGCCCTATTCTTGTGTTAACCTAGACTGGAAGCTTTGTACTGCAAGGACTCCATCTTTCTTTGTGTTTTACAATTCCATGCACGTGTGGTGGTATATAGAAAGTAATAATGTTGTTACCATAATGAGCAAGGATGGATTGTGACTGAGACAAAAGATTGAAAGTCAGCCAATGTGGGTTCTATTTCTGGCTTTGTCATAGACTTCCTCTGTGACTTTGTGCAACTCACTTCCCATATCTGTGCCATATATTCTCCTTATATAAAATAATGCTTTCCATTCTCACAGTGGTGTGAAGGTAGATTTGTTAGTTTGCCAGAGATGTTCAATTATTACAGTGATATTCATTATTAAAAAGCCTATAAAATAATAAATAAATCCTTCTTGCCTTGATCGTGCAATGAGTCCCATGAAAATCAATGAGATTAGTTGTGTGACTTAAGGTGAACAGGATTTGGCCCTTTATATTTTAAAAGATTTTGGGAAGGCAAAGCTGAGTGGAAAAGAGCTCATTGTATTTGAAACAGGAGAATAAAAACCAAAGACCAAAAAGAAGTCTAACTGTTATTGATCACCTAAAGATCTGGTAAAAAACCACATACTTCAGCAGTCATGTATTTCTGCCCCATCCCCTACCGTACCCCAGGGAGGAGAAAGTAGAGCTGCAAACTCTATATTACTTAATATGCTACAAGAGTGGAGATCAGCTATAAATGGTATAAAGAAGAACAGGAGGACTTGTGGCACCTTAGAGACTAACAAATTTATTAGAGCATAAGCTTTCGTGGACTACAGCCCACTTCTTCGGCCACGAAAGCTTATGCTCTAATAAATTTGTTAGTCTCTAAGGTGCCACAAGTCCTCCTGTTCTTCTTTTTGCGGATACAGACTAACACGGCTGCTACTCTGAAACTTATAAATGGTATGTTTCATTTTCCATTTGCCCATCTAGTCTAGATCTCCTCCTTGTGGTGTTACCGTTGCTATAGAAACACTGATGTCTCCAGAAAGCCTTGTGATGTCACTCTACATTCTGACAGGAGGAGGTTAAGTGGATGACCACAGCTACTGTCTTGCAAGAACATCCTAGCAGTTTAGTTGATAAAAGTGTCCCTTGAAATCCTTTTGGGCCTTCCACTTTGATGGCGCAGAGGTAGGAAAGTCCAACTGGTTTTTTATTCCACAAGTTATTAAATGTGAGGATTAAACAGTAACCTAGAGAGAGCTTTCTTATGGGCCTACTCAGAGTGGAGTAAATCCAGATTACTCAGTCTGAGTAAGAGGGAAAGTATTAGGCCATGACTTACTCCCTGCAGGTTCCTTCTTTTTTATATCATCACCCTGTGAATTGATCCAGATGGCTCAATGTTTAAAAAACAATAAAATGTTCTAAAGCTATTTGCTGAGTCCTCCCATCCCCATCTTTCCAAGGCTCTCCTTGTCCCCAGTTTGACATCTGTGAGTCTGTGGCAGGATGGGGAGCAGATAATCTCTACCTTCAGGAATGCTCATTTCTCTATTAATGAGCTCAGAGAAGTTGGGCTAGTGGCTAAGAGGGTAGAGCAGAGGTTCCCAAACTCTGGGGCGCACCTGTCGGGGGGGTGGGCATGGAAGAACATCTGGGGGGAACATGTTGGGGCTGAGCCAGCCCCCCCGGGGGACAAGGAGGGATCGCCATCCAGACCCTCCCCACCCCCAGTTCTGCTCCGGTCCAGCCACGTATCTGACTCCCAGCCCCACGCCTGGCCCCAGCCCCAGCCTCAGTGCAGCTCCGCTCCCAGACCCGTCACCAGCCTTGACCGCTGGTTGGGGGTGGGGAGGGGCGAGGTCAGGGCCCAGCTGCCAGCCCCTGCCACAGCCCACCTGCGGCTCCACTCCCACCCTCAGCCTTGGCCCTGGCGTGGTCCCAGACCCATCCCCAGTTGTGGCCCCAGCCTCGGACCCCTTACCCCCGTTCGCATTCCTCCCCCACATCCTACCCCGAGCCGCAGCCCTGCTCTAGGGAAAAGTTTGGGGAACTCTGGGATAGAGTATAATGTACCAGGGGTAGGAAACAACCTTGTAACACACACATGCAACCAGAATAAAGTTATTGAAATGCTGTCCATTAACTTCTCTAACATGAGAGGTTACATTATTTCCCCAAATCAAAAACTTCTCGTGTCAGATTAAAAATGCCCATGGCACTAGATTGGAGAGTGCAAGGGGACAGTTTTCAGCTGTTGAGACCACTGCACATCGGGATGGTATTTAATGTCTCTCTTCTGTTGTTACTTGTCAGTCTGTTTTGTCTGAAGTTTGATTGATTGCTCTCAGTGACAGATAGTAAAAATTAGTTAAAGCTATTGCTGGGGAGGCAGTGTTGCCTAGTGGCTAGAGTGCTAGATTACCACTCAAGAGACTTGGAGTCTAGTCCCCCCTCTGGTACTAGCCTGTTAGGTAATCTTGAGCAATTCACTTCACCTCTCTGTCTCTGTTTCCCCATCTATAAATGAGATAATGAAAACTGTTTTATAATGCTCTTTGAGAACTACTAATGAAAAGTGCTATAGAAGAGCAAGGTATTACTTATTAATAGTCACTTACTATTTTTTCCCTAGGTAGCATATTTTGTGGACTGAAATCTCAACTCTACAATCTCCCCTGTTTTTATAGTTATTTATATCTGTTGACCATTGTTTACTTTTATATAATTTTTTTTAATGTCTTTTTCCTAATTGTCCCTTTAATAGCAGAAATCTCTTCCAGCTTCATTTTTCTCTTGACACAGCGGTAATGTAAATTGTCACTTGATTCTGCCTCAGCTTTCCTCACAAAATTCTCTTTCCCATAATATATTTAGAGAAAATCTTTTAGAAGAGCAGATGTGTCCAGCTCACAGTCAGACCCATTCAACCAAATTACTTTAGCACAAATGTAAAGACCTGCTTTTAGCTGGGCAAATGCTAAACTGAGAACTGTTTTCAAGCTAAATTCAGTCTAGAATCTACTGTAATGAAATCTGGTGTTACACCTAGACACAGGGAGTCTGAGGCAGAAAGTCCAACAGGAGGCGGTTTGTTGGGGGCACAGATCAGCCCAGAGTAGACTCCTTTCCATTGGGGTGGCAGGAGGCTAGTTGGAGCCACACACAAAGCATGATTCAGCACATCCTCTGCTTCAGGACCTGACTAGTTTTTAAAGCTGCCTCCCTTAAATGGAAACCTCAAGGAAAGCAGGGGACAGTAATACTCTCTGCCCTTCCTGTGGTGCAAGGATCTAGGCTGGTGGAAGGAGGAGGTAGGTATAACTTACACTTTCAGCACCATGCTCAGGAAATCTCTCCCAGCACCTAATTAAGACATTGCTGTAAATGATTATCAAAGCTCATCTCTTCTTGTCATCCATACTATGTGAATCTTAATACAAGCAGATTGTCCCTTCAAGGCATGTAGGGGTGTGATTTGCTGAAACTGGTGTGGAATTCACTTTCTGGATAGGCCAGGCATTAGTATTTAAGGGTTATGCTAGGTCCAAACTTCTAATCATAGTCAGAGCCCATAGGATTGCTGCATCTCTTGGGTACCCTGTTCACACTTTGTAGCTGGACCTGCCCACTTGCACCAACTGGCCCCAGGCTTTCCAGCAGCGTGGGGGTTGCAGGCAGCTTGCATTGCTGTTTGCCTATTTCCTTTTCCCTCAGCCACGGCAGCCTTTCTGCCCATGGCCTAGGTTTCTCCAGTACAACTTAGTGAATCAAGCCCATTCTCTTCTGCATTACACGCACACAGTCATTTTGAAATGTAGTCATCTAAAAAAATTATATGAGTTGTTTCAGCTACTACAAATATCCCTGAGTCTTCCTGACAATTTTTGTGGTTTTGTAATCATATTTTCCTAAAATTTTAAATGTTTTCTCCCACCTGTTGCCACATGAATGATCCAAACAAATTGACTATAAGGGGGGAATAGTGAAACAGATGATAAACAAAGTGCATCAAATGCACAAAGTAAATAAATGGAAATAATCAAGCTTCTTTCTCTAATCTTTCAGCTATATTAATCTCAAGTGGTACTTGTAGTAGTACTAGGCACAACATATTCAGAGAGCAGTGTAATTTTTAAGTTGACAATTCATCATTCCCATAATCACATCTCTATGTACTCTGTGTCAAACTTGACCTAAATTCTGTAGCACTCTAATGCAGCAGACTGGAAATTCTGTGACATCTTCAGATTCCTTGAATGTATTTGGTTTATTGAATGAAATATGATAGAAAGGGATGTTCCAAGGGGATTTACACATATGCTTAATTTTACACACTGTGAGTACACCCATTGAAGTCAGCCGGACTACTCCCAGCCTGTAAAGTTAAGCACGTGCTTAAGTCTTTGCAAGACAAGGGCCTAAGGGAGTTATAAGCCTAAATCCTTCCAAGCCATAATGAATAATATCAACAATACACTGCCTTTGTGTTAATTTGGTATTTAATTTATTTTGTTTCCTCATAATTTTTACTATGATGCAGAATTTTGTATTGAAAGTGGAAATCACTAGGGGGCTTGTCTAAACAAATAGTGCATGACAAGCTGAAGTGTAAATCTACAGTGCACTAGCCTACCACACACTAATTGTCCATGTGGACCTTGCTACCACGTATTAAACGTTTTCTCATCAGGGCCGGCTCCAGGCACCAGCGCAGCAAGCAGGTGCTTGGGACAGCCAACGGAGAGGGGTGGCACATCCAGCTCTTTGGCGGCGGGTCCCTCTGTCCCTCTTGGAGGGAAGGACCTGCCGCCAAATTGCTGCCGAAGAATGAAGCGGCGGCGGTAGAGCTGCCGCCGATCGCAGCTTCCCGCCCCTTTCCTCCCCTCCCCCGCTTGGGGCAGCAAAAACGCTGGAGCCAGCCCTGTTCCTCGTGCACATTGATCTCCCTCTGTTTCAAAGCAGAGTAGATCCTATCACACTTTTAGTGCGCAGCAGCGGGGTGCACACAGACAGTGAGTGCACAGCACCCTAGGGCACTGTAGATTTACACCCCAGTTTGCTGCATGCTAACTGTTCGTCAGGACGAGCTCTTAAAAAAATTCAGGGGTAATTGGGAAGTTTGGGAAATTGGATAGGAGGCATTTGAAGCTTTTGGCAGCTGACAAGGTGTTGGAGGCAAGTTAACAAGCATACTAGTTGGATGTGAAAATGATCAGCAATGTAATAGTGAACAATGTTGATAGTGAACTTCGCATAATTAGATTTCCAAATTAACACATCTCTCAGAGCTGTGGTTTCAGGATGTGTGGAGACTCACACTGTAGAAGGACATGGCTGTGCCACTGTACACGCTGTTCAAATCGGTAAGCTGTCTTCACAAGTATAAGGGCTAGAACTCTGGAGCATAAGGCAGCAGCAAGTCCACAGCTACAGAGTACATAGAACCTTGACCATATCCAATTAATTATTATTTACATCTGAACCATTACTGTATTATTCTGCAGTTTTTCCAGCCTTGCTACTTGTTGCTGGTTTTTTTTGTTGTTGTTGTTTTTTTTGACTGCAGCATAAACTGTATTTGAAAGGATAGAGAGCTTAGTCCTGAAATGTTTAATTTTCTTTGTCTTCCCCCCATTCCTCAGACTTTATTTCTGGCATCCAATGGGCCTTTAATTAGCTGACACTGCTGCTGTCTGTGGTTTTTAATGTTCTCAAGTATATGGTGATATTTCTAGTCACAAAGAGTTTTGCAGGCTGGATGGAAAACAGGAAGTTGATGCTGCCACTTTACAAAGATGTCTTAAAATCAGATATTTTTCTTCTCCCTTTATAGGTTCTGATTTTATATGGCTGCCTACGGGAGCAATTCTCAGAAATTGTGAGGACAAATCACAATTTTTCAGAGACTTTCCTTAGGTCTCAGAACGTGTCCTAGAAAACGGTGAGTTCATTCATTCTGTTTGAACCTTATTTTCATTAAAACTCAGCTCTGAAAATGTTGGGAGAAGTGTCTTGAAGACAAGGATTAGATTAGTTCTTTCTGCTCTTTGTGAGTATTTGTGTAATATATTCAATTGTCTGGATTTTCAACATTTGCAGTCTTCCTTTACACAATCATGGTTCTGTTTTCTGGCAATTGTATCCTTTGTCAGGCTGGGGTTTTTAAAAAAATCTAAGGGAGTTAGGTGTCCAACTCTCACTGACTTGCCTTTGAAAATCCCAATTATAGAATACAACTCTCAATGCTTATCAAAATCCATTGTGCCATACCCACATTCCCCTCTGCAAAATTGTGCTTAAAGGGACATTGCTATCTTGACATTTTGATTTCTAGCTAAAAGAATTTAGTGTGAGCAAAGAATTGTCTTTGTTTTTTCTACAGTTCATTGCTAGCATTATCTTCTACTGCATGGTAGGGCATAGGTGCTGGAACTAGAGGTGCGGGTGGTGCTGCAGCACCCCTTAGCTTGAAGTGGTTTCCATTATATACAGGGTTTACAGTTAGGTTTAATTGCTCTCAGCACCCCCACTATACAAATTATTCCAGCACCTCTGCGGTAGGGTACTGCTCTGAGATTATCTCTGGAGTGGTGAAGGGTCATGTGGTATCAAGAGACTGCATTTTGGATATCTCTACTGTAGATCATCACTGATTGTCTCCAGCATTGTCTACATTCCTTCACTTTTTATATCCGTGCCTCTGATTTTGGTTTTCTTTCTACTTCATCACAGATGACTGACAACATTGACTGGTTACAGAGCCAAAGTGGACTCTGTAAAGTGGATCGTTATACTCCAGGAGGCGAAGAAGAACAGAACTGGACAGTAAGAAATGTGTTGGTTTTTTTAAATTATTTTATAAATCTATTTTCATAAAAAAGAACAGTCTAGAAAAATAACCAAAAAATATACCATACAGAGTATGAAAAGTGATTTGTCTCTGTGTGGATATATTAAAGAAAGGCAAATGTTTTTCCCAATGAATTTGTTAGTAAACAGGGCACTCTACATTGCAATTAGATTTTCAGTCACGTAATCAAAAATGCCAGATGTTTGCACTGTTATATTACAAGTATGGATTCATTTGAATGGTTTTCTTCTATATGTTTCATACCTTGGAAGTAGCAAGGTCTTTGTCTCTCATATATGGTAGTTACTGGTCCCTTACAGTAAGGGATTTACTCTCCAAATGAGAGAAATCAGTGTTCAGCTCCATATATTGTAAATAATGTAAAGTTACCATTCGGGAAAATGGGATCTAGAATTTTTTCATTTGCTACAGACATTACCTTATCTTCCAAAGTAAAATATTGCATGTTTTTTCTTAGGCCAATTAAGGTTTCACTAACAGAGCAGGTAAAGGTGGTGGGGATGATTTTCCTGTCCTGTGAACATTTTTGAGACCATGAAAATGTTCCTGTTCCACATTGGGACAAAACCTGAGACTTTTTGAAGTTTTTCATGAAAAAAACGGACCACAAGAGTGGGACCTCAGAGTAGTCTAGTTGTTAAGGCATGCATCTGGGATGTGGGAGAGACAAGTAAAAATCCCTCCTCTGTCATGTTTCTGTATCTCTATATCTTACTGTGGTTTCAACCAGAAAGTCCACCCTGGACCTGCAAAACTTTTCCCAATGCAAGTTTTGTCAAAACTGGTACATTCCTATGAAAAGTTTCAGTTTTGACAAATCTGCATTTTCCAGTGAAAACCAAATTATCCAAAAATTCACAACCAATTCTATTTAGCAATATTGTATAATGTAGTCTTCGGCACAAGCCAGGAATATCTAGGTTGATGCTAGGAGCCAAATTCAGAGAGCTGTTATGCATCTCACAATACTGTGCCTTAAGTGTTGGCTTTATGGCTGATGTTAGTTTAATCTCAATGAAAAGTCGGTTGCTGAATGTTCATAATTAATCATCTTGATGATAAATTTGGTTATGGATCATGTACTAGAAGAAAACATAGGATACAATGACTCTGTCTCGCTCTGGGTGAATAGTAAGAAAATTTATTCACAAATGTTGTGCTGAGATCAAACGAGAATTTACTTTTAACTTTGTTCACCTCCCTTTTTATTAGCTTTTTGCAAACATTCAGGCAAGCAAAGTTTGTTCATACAGAAGTTCCCCAGAAGCAGTATTTCTAACCAGAACCATAGATTTGTTTAATACATTTGTCAAATAAGTTATTAGTTGTGATTTGTTTATCCAGCTCTTGTACCCAAAACGTTGTGACATCACCAGCACTGTTATTAGAAATACCAACAATGTGTTTTAGCTTGCTAATGTACGGTAAAGAATATGGATAAGATAAGAGGTATGTACCATCTTCAAATTATGTGAATTTGATTATGGTAGTTGTTCTTAAAATAAAGATACTGATAGAGTTGTTGATAGGTGCAGTGTATAAAGTGAAAGAATACATAGAAATATTATTTAGGGCTAAATTGTGCTCTTTTACACTGAAACACATACAAAGTAACTCCACCAGAGTCAATGGGCCAGATTCTGCTTTCAACTATATCTGTGTGAGTCCAGACTAAATCCGCTGAATTTATCAGTTACTCTGGATTTACACCAGTATGACTTAGGAGCTGCATTTCCTGGGTGTGGAATCTTTTACAGAATAAAGTATACTTCAGTTTGGGTAAGGTTGGCAGAATTGGGCCCACACAAAGCCAGTGGCAACATTCAGAAACAGAACTCAAGAATCCTGAACGAAGCTGTGAAATTCTTGTTGGTTTTAGTTTGCCTGGGTTCAAACCAATTTTCTGTGAATTCAGATTAATGTAGTTGTGCACACTGAGTTTTGATGAAAGTTTTGGGTTTATCTGACTCCCAGATAATGATGGCAGTAACGAGCAGTGTGAAACTGGCAAAGGTTTGTAAAGTTCTCTGTAATGCCAATAGGTTTTAGTTTGTGATATTGCTATCTGTTCACCACTCTGTGTCTCTCTCTAGTAGTGTGGGCCTCTTGGTCCTGGTGTAGCTGAGGTTGTATCCTGGACTGACACTCTGGAGTTCTTTTGTGTGGGTGATATTGTGGGGCTGAAGTCTGCTGTTGTCCAGGCTTGAGGAGTTTATTGGATCTAAGCATTACATCCCTTCTCCCACCCAATCATGCAGTCAGATAAAATACATTATGCATCCCAAAGAGATGTCCTTTTGCTATAATACAAGGATGAGTTGAGAGTTAGTCATATATCTTCTAGCATCTGTACACTACACATAGACATAGTGAGTCACATCAGTGATGACAAAAATGTAGAATGCACGCACAATGGAACAGCTGCAGCGTTGAGGCAGATACATTAATTAAACCACCATTTCCCCCATCAGGTTCTCATAATTACTAGATTTAAGCATGTTAAAATTACTGGACAACATTATTAATTATCAACTATTTTATTATTATTATTTATTATTATTATTATTATTATTTTATTTTAAAGTGAACAGCAACAAGAGTACAACTGCTATATATTTCTTTCATTCTCGATGGGGGGAAACTATCAGATCCACATCAGTCTCCTCCCTTTGAAGCTGAGGGGATATCCAGATGGTCTAATGGGATAGTTACCTGGCTATTCATTATGGCTGTGATTGTTCTGTTCCTCTTCATCAAAGTGCTTTAAGAGGGAAAAAGTAGTTAAACAGTCCCTGTGCTGCTGACAGCTACTAGATAAATGGCACCAACACTGGTGAAGCTGTGATGAGAACACTAGCCCTTCAGCTTCACAAATACTGACCTCTAACTGGCAATAGTAGATCCTTTTCATGAGAGTGAGCGAGCTAAAAGAAGATGACATCAGATACACACACAAAGCAAGTACATTTCAGAGGGATGGGGGAAATAAGATTAAATTTGCTAAATGTCATTCCTTTGTTGCTGTTCTCAGACAACAAGTAAACTCATCCTCAGTGCTGGAAGGGTAAAGCAAAGAGCAGTCTCTGATCTTTAAAAGACAATGTATTTCTTGGAGAATCAAGTGAATGATACATGACATTTGGATCTTTGGTTTGTTCATTCACGAGAGATTAAACTCAGATGTATCTTTTTTTTTTTGCTTCTCTCTCCACAGTTGTTAAAACATCCAGTTTTTACATCCATTCATTAGTCCTTGTCATTTACATTTTTCTCTATTATGTAACCCATACAGAAGAAAGAGGCCAGACTACATCCTAGTGTAGGATCTGATCCAACTTCCACTGAAGTCAGTGAGAGTCTTACTATTCACATCAATGGGTGCATCTACACAAGAAGAGTTAGTGTCCATGTTGCAGTTGCACCAGTGCTAAGCCACAAGTATAGAATAGGGTTTCATGCCAGTATGTCATCGTGTCTGCTCTAGCACTTATGTTGGTTCTACCACGGGTTGAGCTGCAACACTGCTGGCAGTTGCTACAATTTAAGTATTTTTTTCTGGTGTAGGCAAGGCTGATGAGAGTTGCATTAGGTTTTTATAGACTGCCTTGGATTGAGCAAGGTCTTTGTACCAAGGGAGTATGAATATTGGGGAAATAAACCATTGTAAATTTGTGATTTGTTTCAATCCTTAGACCGATTCAGCAAAATTTTTCAAACAAGCTGCATCCGATCCCCTCAAAGTCTTGAGCTGGCTCCGAAAAGATCTCGAAAGATGTGCACTTGGAATCCAGGATGTGCTGAAGTCTACCGGTAAACAAAAGACTGGTGAGAACTCAAGGGAACCATCAATAGGTGGGCAGAGCATCCAAATGCGCAATGCACCCTCACCAGGTGGTTTCAGTGTCTATGATGAGCAGTTTAGCATGGACGTTAGATCCAACAGTGGGTCACCCGATTTTCATATGGAGATGAAAGCCACCTCAAGTCAAAAGGACCCAAAGGACATAGAAAGTCAGCTAACTTCTGCAGATACCAAGCAAGGTGTGGATGAAGTCTCTTTTTATGTTAACAGACTCTCTAACCTTGTCATTGCAATGGCACGTAAAGAGATTAATGACAAGACAGATGGCACTGATAAGTGTATACACAAGTCACTTTTTGCCTCTCTTGGGGAACCAGGTCACAAGTCTATTGGAGTGAGCACAGATGAAGGCAGAAATAATCCATCAGCAAATACAACTCATATTAATATGAAGGAAACCAAATATGAAGATAATCCATCTTCCAAGAAGAAAACATTTTTTTATAAAGAAGTAGACGAACAATCTTCAACTAGAAATGAGCAGAATCATGAAAGAAGGTCAGCACACAGTGAGAACAGAACATGCCATCATAAAAAACGCTTTGGCCCAGATGAATTTACGAATACTTTAAGCAAAGGGATTCTGGTTTATGCCAATAACGTGGTTTCAGATATGATGGTCTCAGTTATGAAGACCATGAAAGTTGAAGTGAATGACTCAAGCATAGCTTGTGTGGTGCTGAAAAAGGTGATACTAAAGCACTCCAAGGAGGTAGTTTCAGACTTAATAGATTCCTGTATGAAAAATTTACACAATGTCACAGGGACACTCATGACTGACTCAGATTTTGTTTCTGCAGTGAAGCGGAGCCTATTCAGTCAAGGAAGTCATAAGGCTGCAGAAATAGTACAAGCAATGCTAAATCGTTTACATACTACCTTAATAGTGCAAAAACCAGCAGGAGATAAGTCCCAGTCTCAAAGCCTTGCGTATGCATCTGTGAAGACGGGTTCACGAGCAGCAGATGCAAAGGCTCAGAACTTGAGGTTTTCAGCAACAAAAACTGAAACAGTTACCAAAGAGAAAGAAAAAGAAATGACCTGTGCAGAAACAGTAGGTAACCACATAATTAAGCATGGGCTTACTCTATGGCATCAAAACCAACAAAAATGCAACAGATGCTCGAAGTCTCAACCTTCAGCAAGGGAAGCTGAACCTAAACCCCCAGAAAATCCACACTGGAGTTCAGAAATTCAGAACATGGCCAAAATGTCTGGAGATGCATGGGCAAAAGATCTGATTGTGACTGCACTATTGTTGATACAGTATCATCTAATCCAACAGGAGAACGCAGGCAAGGGCACAGCTGAAGGGGGCAAAACTAACAAAGCAGGTACCACTGCATTTGGATTCCTCTCGCATGAAGCCCATGAAAAAGGTGGTTGCAGTAGTTTCAGGCCATCTTCAGCAAAAGATCAGGATCCATCAAAACAAAGTGATGAATCAGGTTCCCAGAAGTCAGAACTTCAAAAGCAGAACCCTGAAAATGACATGTCCAGTGTCATATTAATGCTCATCCGAAAATTAATAAATGAGACTGGTTGCAAAATAGAAGGCCAGCAAGGAAATTCCTTGATGGATGAAACAAACAGGAATCTTGGCAAAACCTCTGAGGGACATGCCCTTTCAGAAGTTGAACAGTCCTGTGAAGAGGCTATATCTGGACTGACAAAAATGATTACTGATCAGTTTGACATAAGTGGAAAAGAGGAGGGCAGTGGGCAATTTATTGACAGTTTGGTGGATACAGTGACAAAGTTGTGTCTTATGATAGCCAAATACAGCAACCCAGAGTCTGCTCTAGCAGAGATAGGGGACAGGGAAGATGGCACAGGATCTATGGATTCCAAGTGTACAGAAACTGCTGAGGCTGGGCTTGGATCAGGTGAAGACAGTGCATCCGGTCGCAAAGTGGTAGTGGTGAATCAGAATCCTTCCGAGAGCTTACATAACAAACAGCTCCAAGCACTCCTCCAGTGGGTAGCAGCCTCTCAGACAAATGTGCCTGTATTGTATTTCTTGGATGAGGATGATGAGTTTCTGAATAAGGTAAGCAATGCAGTAATTGGGTAATGGGCAGGGACTTTAGGCCATGGTGGGATTTAGGTTCTTTCTTCAATGTTTTACTATCTCGTGGTATAAAGCTTTTGTTCTAAGGAAAACTGAATTTCTGGCCTTTTCTCTTACTAAAATAGTACTCAAAGTGTTAATGATGGTGCTATTGCCTTTATAAAATAACACCATCATAAACATTAGAGGTGGAAAAAGCTATTATGCCATCTATTACATCCCCCTGCCAGTGAAGAATTATTCTGTATGGTGCACTCTCCACTACTTTCAGTCTAGTTTTACATGACCCAAGTGATTTTACTTCCACCACTTCTCTTAGTTCCACAGATTAATACAATTAAGAACTTTTTCATGATATTCCATTTTATGATACATTTTATGAAACTAACCTCCTTTGTAAAGCACCTTGAGATCCACTGATGAAAAGCGCTATATAAGAGTAGATAATTAATTATTATTATTTATTATAAAGGGACACTTGTCAATTTAAAAGTTACATATTGTGGACAATCAAATTTCTTTCCCTAAATTACTAACCTTAGATTATTAATAGTGAAAAAGTTTAAAATCCAAATTACTTTTCACTTTATGTGCTTAGTTTACCTTTTATATTTCTTTCACTTAGAAAGGCCATTTGTCACTGGACAGTCCTGTTTTTCTAAAGTAGTGTCCCCTGTCCGATAGTGATTTAGACATGGATTGGTTTTGTCTGGTATTTTCATGTGAAGTCAGTGGACACACAGACGTTGCCAAATTTCAGAGCACGTCGCCCTGCCCCTAGTGACGTGACCTTGTACGTACCATGTGTGCAAGGTCATGCCAGCGGGGACGGGATGATGGGCTTTGAAAAATGGCATCCTTTGTGCAGCGTGACCTTGTTCACACTGTGTATGCAAGGTCACGCTGGCAGTGGTAGGTCCATGCTGTTCCCCGAAGTACTGGAATGTCCAATATTCTGGGGGTGCGGCAGAGGCCACCCTACTCTCATCTTGGACAATGAAAGTCAGTTTTAGTGTTATTTATAGTAGATTTCACTTTCAGATTGCTGAAATTTGCTCTATATACATAGGAAGTTTAAGAACAAAGAAATGGAAACATTTGTATTGGTCTTAGGTTTTATAGGCCTGTCTTTACAAAATCTAAATTATGGGTCAATTTTGAGTTGAGAGTGCCACTTTAATGTCATAGCTCTACTAAGTTTTACCTCTTTGTATTATCTTAAATAATTCTTCTCGACCCTTGGTATTTGCACTCTTCAAACATTTGAGGACTTTAATCAAGTCCCCTCAGAACTGTTACTTAGCCAGGGTATAAGTAAATAGGTTTTTTTCAGTCTGTCCTCAAATCAATCTCTCCATTCCCCTAGTCATTTGTTATTTCCCTCTATATTTCCTCCAATTTGTTAGTATTACAGACGCATTGGTAGCTAGTTAAAGCTTTATTTAGATTTAGATATTCTCATTTAAAGCAAGAAAAAATATCCTCCATTTCACACTTTAATAATTGAATTTAGTTTCCAAATTTTACATGCCAATTCTTACTAGGATAATTGAATTTTCTATATATTTTAAGAAATGTTCTGACTTTGTCAGAAGAAGCATTTCTTTCAGTTTTGCCCGGACAGTCTCACCTTTTTTGTTTCCCTCTAGCTAAAAACACACTGTCCCCAAAAACACAAAACTTCAAACACATCCAATAGTATCTCTGACGTACCACTGTTCAGATTTTAAATTACAATTTTAAAATTATTCCCCTTATTTGGCTTAATCAATTTGATCTACTCCAAGGAAAGTTGCTGGAAATGTCAATTTCTGCCAGCTGCTTAAGTTCTTCAGTGCTGGCAGCCTGCCACCCTGACTCAGTCGCTGTATTGAGGCCAAAAGGCACTCTAGCCCTGTTGGGGAAAGTGGCAGGCCAAATTAACAAAAAGGTCACATCTCCAGAGTTCCTTTTATAACAAACCAATATTCTCCCTCATAGGGCTTTTTTTCCCCCAGTCTTTCTTCAGGTAGCAAAGACGTCTCCACGGACAATCTTGTGGCAAAGTTCAGTGTGAACTAACTTTTCCTCCTTGTGGTTATATTTCCAAAATAAAATCCAAACAGACATTTCTTCCCTCTGCCTGGGAGAGATTCTCAGCCCTTCTTGCTCCCTTCAGGTCTTGGGGCAAGGCTGGGTTTATGTAGTATCAAGTATCTTGATCTGAGAGTAAACAAAGAAAAATCTGTATTGGTCTCAGTTTAAATTCTAGCCTTCAGAGAGGCTACCCTAGATTCTACTGAGGCTCCAGCTTGCCTATCCCCAGGACAGTTCATAGAGCTCATCCAGGCAGTCAGTCTAACCAAATGTAGGTTAGAAGATTTAGTGTTAAATCTGATGGAATCCAGCACCTTAGTCACCTCCTAGGCAAGGTTGTGGATGAACAAACCAAGCATTTTGAACATGATAATGTTTCCCCACTTAGCAGGTGAAAGACATTCTACTTTAGTGGACACTGCCAGAGAATATCTGAGGAGCAGACTGACAGAAGACAATGATAGGCACAGATGCCTCAAACCTGAGTTTGGGAGCACATTCAAAATGTTCGTTCATAGCCTTGAAGAGCTTGGGAGGCAAAACTCCCCATAAACTTGCTAGAGTTCAGAGCCATCAGGACAGCTCTCAAATCCTGTCTCCTACAGATCAAAGGATTGCCAGTGCAGATTCTCTCATACATTCTGTTTATGATGTAGTACCTGGACAAACAAAGGGGAGATTTGTTCTCTCTATTGAGACAGGGGGCAACCCTTGGGAACAGTTAATCCAGAATGAAATTTCTTCATCTGCTCTGCAACTGGCAAATATAAGATCCCCCCACAATAGCCAAACATGTTGATCATCACAAGTGATCACATAAACCGTCAGTGGCTTGTCTGATATTTGCTAGGTGATGTCATCTGGACACGAGCAGGCCTAAGTTATTTAGAATGTTGAACATATATTTAGCCTTTGGAGAAAATTCTGCAGATCAAGCTATCTTGACCGAAAAGTTGGCTAAATTGCTAAGGGTATGTCTACACTACGAAATTAGTTCGAATTTATAGAAGCTGGTTTTATTGAAATCGGTTGTATACAGCCGATTGTGTGTGTCCACACATAAAATGCTCTAGGTGCTCTAGTCGGCAGACCGCGTCCACAGTACGAGGCTAGCGTCGACTTCCGGAGCATTGCACTATGGGTAGCTATCCCACAGCTATCCCACAGTTCCCGCAGTCTCCACCGCCCCTTGGAATTCTGGGTTGAGATCCCAATGCCCGGATGATACAAAACAGTGTCGCGGGCGGTTCTGGGTACATGTCGTCAGGCCCCTCCCTCCCCCGTCACAGCAACGGCAGACAATAGATTCGCGCCTTTTTACCTGGGTTACCTGGGTTACCTGTGCAGACAACATGGAGCCCGCTCAGCTCAGCTGAGCTCACCGTCACCATATGTCCTCTGGGTGCCGGCAGACGTGGGACTGCATTGCTACACAGCAGCAGCTGTTAACTGCCTTTTGGCGGTAGACGGTGCAGTAGACTGGTAGCCTTCATCGGCGATCTGGGTGCTGGCAGCCGTGGGGTTTGCCTTTTGGCAGTAGATGGTGTATTACGACTGTTAACCGGCCTATTACAAGTCGGGTCATCGCACGTTAGCAGAGTCTTCCCCGAGCAGCCGATCGTGCAATAGGCCTGAAGACCATCGTCATACACCGCCCCGTATTTGCTGCCAAGCACCCAGAAAGATGCCGAGGGCTATCAGTCACGCTGCACCGTCGTCTTAAGATGTAAAAAATAGATTTGCTCTGTATTCATTTGCTTCCCCCTCCCTCCGTCAAATCAACGGCCTGCTAAACCCAGGGTTTTCAGTTTAATCTTTGGGGGGGACCATTCTGTGTGACAGTTGTTTGTGTTTCTCCCTGATGCACAGCCACCGTTCTTGATTTTAATTCCCTGTGCCTGTACACCATGTCGTCACTCGGCCCGCCCTCCCTCCTTCCCCTAGTCCGTCAGATACTACGTTTGCGCCACAGCTCAGAGAGCCGAGAAGCGGTTCGCGCCTTTTCTTTGAATTCTGGGTTGAGATCCCAATGCCCGGATGATGCAAAACAGTGTCGCGGGCGGTTCTGGGTACATGTCGTCAGGCCCCTCCCCCCTCGTCACAGCAACGGCAGACAATAGATTCGCGCCTTTTTACCTGGGTTACCTGTGCAGACAACATACCACGGCAAGCATGGAGCCCGCTCAGCTCAGCTGAGCTCACCGTCACCATATGTCCTCTGGGTGCCGGCAGACGTGGGACTGCATTGCTACACAGCAGCAGCTGCTAACTGCCTTTTGGCGGTAGACGGTGTAGCATGAGTGATAGCCATGGGGCTGGCAGCCGTAGGGCTGCATTGCACCAGCCCCTTGCCCTTTGGTAGGCGATGGTATATTATGATTGGTACCCATCGTCGTCGTACTGGAGTGGCTGTCAATCATGGCCACCTGGGCAGACATGTTTCGATGATGATGGCTACCAATCGTAATATACTATTTTTTGCCAATTGCCCAGTATTGTCTGCTAAGCACCCAGAAGAGGCCGAGGGCGATGCTGGGTGCTGGCGGACGTGGGGCTGGCAGACGTGGGGCTGCATTGCTACACAGCAGCAGCCCCTTGCCTTTTGGCAGACGATGGTATATTATGACTGGTATCCGTCATCGTCGTACTGGAGAGGCTATCACTCATGCTGCACCGTCGGCTGCCAGCTTAAGATGTAAAAAATAGATTTGTTCTGTATTCATTTGCTTCCCCTTCCTCCGTGAAATCAATGGCCTGCTAAGCCCAGGGTTTTCAGTTTAATCTTTGGGGGGACCATTCTGTGTGACAGTTGTTTGTGTTTCTCCCTGTTCCTGTACCTGTACGCCATGTCGTCACTCGGCCCTCCCTCCCTCCCGCCCTCCCTCCTTCTCCTGGACCATCAGATACTACTTTCGCGCCTTTTTTCTGACCAGGCGCCATAGCTAGCACTGGGATCATGGAGCCCGCTCAGATCACCGCGGCAATTATGAGCACTATGAACACCACGTGCATTGTCCTGGAGTATATGCAGAGCCAGGACATGCCAAGGCGAAACCCGGACCAGCCGAGGAGGCGATTGCAGCGCGGCGACGAGAGTGATGAGGAAATTGACATGGACATAGACCTCTCACAAGGCACAGGCCCCAGCAATGTGGAAATCATGGTGTCACTGGGGCAGGTTCATGCCGTGGAACACCGATTCTGGGCCCGGGAAACAAGCACAGACTGGTGGGACCGCATCGTGCTGCAGGTATGGGACGATTCCCAGTGGCTGCGAAACTTTCGCATGCGTAAGGGCACTTTCATGGAACTTTGTGACTTGCTTTCCCCTGCCCTGAAATGCCAGGATACCAAGATGAGAGCAGCCCTCACAGTTGAGAAGTGAGTGGCGATAGCCCTGTGGAAGCTTGCAACGCCAGACAGCTACCGGTCAGTCGGGAATCAATTTGGAGTGGGCAAATCTATGGTGGGGGCTGCTGTGATCCAATTTGCCAGGGCAATGAAAGACCTGGTGATAGCAAGGGTAGTGACTCTGGGCAACGTGCAGTCAATAGTGGATGGTTTTGCTGAAATGGGATTCCCAAACTGTGGCGGGGCCATAGACGGAACCCATATCCCTATCTTGTCACCGGAGCACCAAGCCACCGACTACGTAAACCGCAAGGGGTACTTTTCAATGCTGCTGCAAGCCCTGGTGGATCACAAGGGACGTTTCACCAACATCAACGTGGGATGGCCGGGAAAGGTACATGATGCTCGCGTCTTCAGGAACTCTGCTCTGTTTCGAAAGCTGGAGGAAGGGACTTTCTTCCCGGACCACAAAGTGACCGTTGGGGATGTTGAAATGCCTATCGTGATCCTTGGGGACCCAGCCTACCCCTTAATGCCATGGCTCATGAAGCAGTACACAGGCAGCCTGGACAGGAGTCAGGACCTGTTCAACTACAGGCTGAGCAAGTGCCGAATGGTGGTGGAATGTGCATTTGGACGTTTAAAAGCGCGCTGGCGCAGCTTACTTACTCGCTCAGACCTCAGCGAAAAGAATATCCCCATTGTTATTGCTGCTTGCTGTGCGCTCCACAATATCTGTGAGAGCAAGGGGGAGACCTTTATGGCGGGGTGGGAGGTTGAGGCAACTCGCCTGGCCGCTGATTACGCGCAGCCAGACACCAGGGCGGTTAGAGGAGCACAGCAGGGTGCGGTGCGCATCAGAGAAGCTTTGAAAACGAGTTTTGTGACTGGCCAGGCTACTGTGTGAAACTTCTGTTTGTTTCTCCTTGTTGAACCCTCCAAACCAACCCCCCCCCCCCCGACCCGGTTCACTCTACTTCCCTGTAAACCAACCACCCCACCCCACCCTCCCCTCCCGCTTGCAGAGGCAATAAAGTCATTGTTTTTTCACATTCATGCATTCTTTATTAGTTCCTCACAGAAGTGGGGGGATAATTGCCAAGGTAGCCTGGGATGGGTGGGGGAGGAAGGATGGAAAAGGACACACTGCATTTTAAAACTTTAACTCTTATTGAAGGCCAGCCTTCTGATGCTTGGGCGATCATCTGGGGTGGAGTGACTGGGTGGACGGAGGCCCCCCCACCGTGTTCTTGGGCGTCTTGGTGAGGAGGCTATGGAACTTGGGGAGGAGGGCTGTTGGTTACACAGGGGCTGTAGCGGCGGTCTCTGCTCCTGCTGCCTTTCCTGCAACTCAACCATACGCTCGAGCATATCAGTTTGATGCTCCAGCAGACGGAGCATTGCCTCTTGCCGTCTGTCTGCAAGCTGACGCCACCTATCGTCTTCAGCCCGCCACTTGCTCTGTTCATCCCGCGATTCAGCCCGCCACCTCTCCTCTCGTTCATATTGGGCTTTTCTCATCTCCGACATTGACTGCCTCCACGCATTCTGCTGTGCTCTATCAGCGTGGGAGGACATCTGCAGCTCCGTGAACATATCGTCCCTCATCCTACGTTTTCTCTTTCTAATGTTCACGAGCCTCTGCAAAGGAGAAACATTTGCAGCTGGTGGAGGAGAAGGGAGAGGTGGTTACAAAAGACACATTTTAGAGAACAATGGGTACACTCTTTCATTACAAGGTCGCATATTTCGGCTTGCAGGCAGCCATGGTAGGCCACAGTGTTTTGGCTTTTTTAACCTTCTTAACATGCGGGAAAGGTTGCAAACAGCAGCGCATTTCCCATATCAAGGATGAATTGGGTTGTCCATTTAAAATAGGTTTTCAATGTAAAAGGAGGGGCTGCGGTTTCCCGGTTAACATGCGGCACAAACACAAGTAAACCACCCCCCCCCCCCCCCGCACACACACACGATTCTCTGGGATGATCACTTCACCCCTCCCCCCACCGCGTGGTTAACAGCGGGGAACATTTCTGGTCAGAAGAGCAGGAACGGGCGCCTCTGAATGTCCCCTTAATAAAATCACCCCATTTCAACCAGGAGAGCTTTCTGGAGATGTCCTTGGAGGATTTCCGCTCCATCCCCATACACGTTAACAGACTTTTGCAGTAGATGTACTGGCTGCGATTGCCAGGGCAAATTAATCATTAAACACGCTTGCTTTTTTTTTTGTAATGTTTACAAATATTTACAAAGTTACACTCACCAGAGGTCTCCTGTGTGCCCTGAGGATCTTGGGTGAGTTCGGGAGTTACTGGTTCCAGGTCCAGGGTCACAAACAGATCCTGGCTGTTGGGGAAACCGGTTTCTCCGCTTCCTTGCTGCTGTGAGCTACCTACAGTACCTCCATCCTCATCTTCCTCGTTCCCCGAACCGTCTTCCCTGTGTGTTTCTCCAGTGAGAGAGTCATAGCACACGGTTGGGGTAGTGGTGGCTGCACCCCCTAGGATCGCATGCAGCTCCGCGTAGTAGCGGCAAGTTTGCGGCTCTGCCCCGGACCTTCCGTTTGCTTCTCTGGCTTTGTGGTAAGCTTGCCGTAGCTCCTTAATTTTCACGCGGCACTGCTGTGTGTCCCTGTTATGGCCTCGGTCCTTCATGGCCTTGGAGATCTTTTCTAATACTTTTCCATTTCTTTTACTGCTACGGAGTTCAGCTATCACTGCTTCATCTCCTCATATGGCGAGCAGATCTCGTACCTCCCGTTCGGTCCATGCTGGAGCTCTTTTGCGATCCTGGGACTCCATCACGGTTACCTGTGCTGATGAGCTCTGCGTGGTCACCTGTGCTCTCCACGCTGAGCAAACAGGAAATGAAATTCAAACATTCGCGGGTCTTTTCCTGTCTACCTGGTCAGTGCATCTGAGTTGAGAGTGCTGTCCAGAGCGGTCACAATGAAGCACTGTGGGATAGCTCCCAGAGGCCAATAACGTCGAATTCTGTCCACACTACCCCAATTCCGACCCGCAAAGGCCGGTTTTATCGCTAATCCCCTCGTCGGAGGTGGTGTAAAGAAACCGGTTTAAAGGACCCTTTAAGTCGAAAGAAAGGGCTTCGTTGTGTGGACGTGTCCAGGCTTAATTCGGTTTAACACTGCTAAAGTCGACCTAAACCCGTAGTGTAGACCAGGCCTAAGACATCATGCCTCCAGATGAATCTAGTCATGCTATAGACTACCTAATATCCCTGTGCTGGAACATCTCAGAGCTTTATCAGGTAGGGGATAGCGGCTTCATTGGCATGTATAACAATATTCCCTTGTCTGAAATTAATAGGACTGCTACATGGAGTTTGGTTCACACCATTGTGAATCACTATTCTCTCAATGCCACATCAAGAGCAGATGCTGGTTTTGGAAGATCGGTGCTTCATTTAATGTTCAGCTAATAGTGTTCCTCAGTCCACCTCCTCTGGGAGGTCACTGCCTCCTAATTTCTTACAGTGGGGCTTTGTGGAAGCAGTGTCATGAAGGAGAAACGTCAGTTATTTACCAATAGTAACTTTTGTTCTCTGAATGTATTGGCTCCATATAGCCACACTGTCCTCCCTTCCCCATTCTTAATATGTCTTGTTACAGAACCCACCTACAAATAGGGCTTCTGGATGTAGACAAGAACTGAAGGATGGTTAGAAAGGATGGGATATGTATGACCTTGTTTTGTGGACTGTTGGAAGTGGGGGAATTGTGCACCCTCCCTAACTGCCAGCTACTGCTCAAATATAGTTCCACAGTTGCATGTCTAGGCAT
The DNA here is from genome assembly GCF_011386835.1 of Chrysemys picta bellii. Taxonomy (NCBI): domain Eukaryota; kingdom Metazoa; phylum Chordata; order Testudines; family Emydidae; genus Chrysemys; species Chrysemys picta. Next base: position 134,286,437 of record NC_088791.1, read on the forward strand.
TTGACTCCTGCATTATGGCTCTGTGGAGGCCATACAGTAAGAGAAGAGGAGCTATTGTGGGTAGTGACCCCTTTTTTCAAGGGGTGTAAATACACGTAAGTAGATGAAATTAAGAAAAAGAAAATACTGCATTTGCTGACAGACAAGTCTAATTAAATTGTGGAATAGTCTCCCAATGGTAGTGTTGGAAGCTTATTGCAAGGGACATTTAAAACTAGACAGAAGAAAGTCTGGATAATTGATTACTGGGAGCAAGCTGGCACTGAGGTCAACAGTGCTAAGTCTTTCAGCTTGTATTTCTATAATCAGAGTAAAAAACCTAGGATTGGAATGTTTTTGAATTTTTTTTATTTTGTGGAAGAGAGAGTACATAGCTACAAAGCTCAGACGCAGATCTGAATCTTTCCAAGTCTTGAAAACTTAGGGCCTGATCCAAAAACAATTGAGATCAATGAGAGGATTTCCATGGACATCAGTGGACACTAAACCACGCCCATACTCACTATGAATTGGCTAAAGATATAGAAGAAATTCTGAGTGAATGCATATGCATATGAACACAGAAGTCCTAACATTTACTTCCCAAATTCTGCTCCATTCTGCCTCATGCTCTTCAAACAGTGGGTATTCTTAAATGCTATATGTGCTCTGATACCTCAGCATGGTGGAATAATAGCCTTCCACCTTGACTATGATTTTCCAGTCATGTTTCATTTTAGTAAGAAACCATCTACGTATCAACCTTGCTTTCTGGCATTTGATTTTTCTCCTCACTCCCTTCAATGTTTTAATTTAAAAAATGATTAAAAGAAAACATTTTTCTCTGAATGTGCCTACAGTTTTTTTTCCCCAGTGGTATATAACTGTAGTCTGCTGTAGAATTACACATTTATAAATTTAAAAAAATTGCTTCTATGCCAGATGGTAATCGTTTGGCTATCCAATGTCCACAGCAGGTTCTTCCCAAACCTGGTATTTCACGGTATTTTGGATATATTGTTTAGCATCAATAGTATCCTAAATGGTATGGAAGAAAAGCCCTAAATGTCTAAAAAGAAGACACTTTTCAAAGTGAAATATATGGCACATTTTCAATTGCCTTTGTTTTTCTAAATACTAAAATCAATCAGAACCAGGATGACTTAAATGCAGCCAGGTACTCAGAACCCGTTGCCAGAAGTGTTTTTGTTTTCTTCTTCTGTGGCCCAACAATGCCTGTTCTCCTTGGCTGCCAGTGCACAACTTGATTTTCTTTTTAATAAATAACAGACACACAAAGTGGTGCCGAATTATTTTCCTACAGAGATAGAAGCCAAGAAACAATGTATGCCTTTCTTGAACCATAATGCTATTAAGTTATCACTTGGCGCTACAGGCCACACATTTATATTTTGGGCCAAACCTTGCTCACCTTATACACTTAGTCTCATTCCAGACAATGGGACTACTCAAATTAGTTAGGAAAGTAAGGATGTTTGCAACAAAGTAGCCACTGATGAAGATTTTTCTGATATTCAGCCTAATTTTTCCCTTTGTACGCCTTAACCCATTTCTTCTAGTTATTATGCCTTTGTATTTAACACTAATTGAGTCTCTCTCTTTTGGATTTTGTAGAGGATTATCTTGTCCCTATTTACAAATGACCTAGCCAGACTAGCTATTTGGCTCTTTTAATCATTCCTCACAGGTCATCGTCCCGCAGCACCACTGGGCTTGTACACCTAAGAGAGTAGAATGGAAGTAGGTGAATGAGAAGTACATCAACACCCTCGCCCTTCATTTCTCCCTTTTAAAATATCCCATTTATGGTGTATCATACTTGTGTTTTGCTTCTGTTTATTTCACAGCTTCAACAACTGTCATCAATAGCAGTGGAGAAGGGGTACAGCGTGGGGGAAGTCATACAGGCAGTGCTGAAGTATGAGAAAGAAAAACAACTGGGCAAGGCCCTGGGAAATGTTGTTTGGTTGCCAGTGCTGGACTGGCTGCTTAATAACCTGTGAGCAGAGGCATCTCCTCTCTCTTCCTCACCAGCAGTGTTTCGATTCCAGCCAAGCACCTATTACAACTCCAACATATCAGATTCAACTATCCACCACTGATTTGTAGAATACGATATTATCAGTTATACTGACTCCTGCTGGACAAGCATATAAATAAAACAAAACAAAATAGCTAATGAAGTCTGGTTGAAAAAGTTAATTGTAATATGTCCCTTTTAGTTGTCTCCGTCAATTGAATTTTACACCTTATGGCCTTCAATTCTCTCTCTTCCCATGCATCTTTTTCAAGCAAACTGGGGGAGGAGGATTTACGCTCTTTAACAAGACTTTTCACTGTATTTGGGGCCAAGTTTGAACAATGCTGAATAGTTCATAGGCTTGATTCACCCATGCCAGCCAGATTACAGTTTGCATCCTTCTGTGTCCCCAGGGACAACTGCTCTTGAGTGGGAGTGATTCATCAGGGAAGGGCAACTTTAAATTCCTTGGTCATCCTTCTCTCTGCCCAGAAGTTACAATGAATAAATACCTCTCCCATGCACCTTGGCCACTTCTAGTCCCCCAGCCAGTGCTGCACACTTTTGGGGTTGTGGCTGTCAGCTCAGGGTTACTCAACAAAGTAGGGATTTGAAGGTGTAAGATATGCATCTTGGGGTGTCTAATAGTCATCTTAGGACATGAGGGGTATATACAAACGTACTATACCATTGACAATTACATTTGAAAAATTGTGGAGAGCTGGGGGAAAGCATGTAGGGGGATATCACAGGGACTGGAGGTTAGGTCTGGGCTTATGTAACATCTTCACTAGTGATCTGGAAGAAGGACAAATTCACAGATGATGTTAATAGGAAAGAGTCAAAATACCATTGAGGGCAGAGAATGGGATCTAAAGCGATTAGAAATATGGGCAGAAACTAGCATATGAAATGGAATTTAGAAAAATGCAAGACAGCAGCAGGAAAATAATCTGAAACACAACTATTCAATGGGAAATAGAATCCAGGAAATCAGTGCTGAAAGAGACCTAGGGATGATAATGAAGAGCAAACTAGACAAGAATTTACAATACAATAAAGCGGCAGTAGGGTTAATACTGTGTTGTGGTGTCTATGTAGAGGCATCATGTCAAGGTGCAGGGACACAATAGTCCTTGATTGTACAGCTCCAGAACAACCACACCTAGAACAGTGCATTCAGATCTAGGAACTTGTTTACCCAGAAAGGCACTGATAAATTGGAGGAAGTTTAGGGAGTTTTGGGGGGAACTGGTTTATGAGAAAAGACTAAAATTATTACATATATTACTCCTGCTGGAATCTGCACCCACTGCATAATGCAGAATTTGCGCAAAACTAATGTTTTATTTTTTTCACGCAGAATTTGTGATTTCCACCAAAATGCTTCCTTTTTCCAGCTGGGGCTTCGATTGTCATCTGCATGTGGTGGGGTTCCTGCCGCAGGGATGACAGCGGGAGCCCCAGCAGTGTATGATTATATTGTGTTATTTTGACAAATAAAATATGCAGAATTTTTCAGAATTTTAAAATACTGTGTGCCTAATTTTTAATTTTGTTGGGTGCAGAATTCCCCCAGGAGTAATATATTTAGTCTCATTAAGAAATGACTAAAGAGGGATCTGATAACAGTCTACATATATATGACAGCTGTAAATGTCAAGGTGGGAAAGGAATATATTTACAAGAGTGCAAGTAAGAATAAGAACAATGGGATGAACTTAAGTATTGATAAGGGGTCTGTGACATCCTACAGGGTTCAATCTGGACTGTTGGATTGTTGTGTCCCCTTAACACTTTAGTCTGGTGTGCACTATGCCCTGCTTTGCTGTATGAGCTGCCACTCTGCCAATTCACGCCAGCCTTTAGCATGCAAGTCACTCCCAGACAAATACCAGCATGCTATGGCCAGCCACTCTGTAATTACATTCAGAGGGACACCTGCATATCCCTTGTCCCGCCATTTAGGGTGACCAGACAGCAAGTGTGAAAAATCGGGACGGGGGTGGGGGGTAATAGGATCCTATATAAGAAAAAGACCCAAAAATCGGTACTGTCCCTATAAAATCAGGACATCTGGTCACCCTACCGCCATTGCACACCAGAAATGTGCGTCTTAGGCCTGGTCCCCACTAACCCCCCACTTCGGACTAAGGTACGCAAATTCAGCTACGTTATTAATGTAGCTGAATTCGAAGTACCTTAGTCCGAACTTACCGCGGGTCCAGACGCGGCAGGGAGGCTCCCCCGTCGATGCCGCGTACTCCTCTCGCCGAGCTGGAGTACCGGCATCGACGGCGAGCACTTCCGGGATCGATCCCAGAACATCGATTGCCTGCCGCCGGACCCTCCAGTAAGTGTAGACGTACCCTTACACTGCACACGACCACCTTGATTAGAATAAGCTAATTAATTAGTTTGTCATTCCATCAAAGGGTATGAATAGGTACCAGCCTTTGTAACTTGAGTAGATTCCCCAAACTTCAATCAAAAACACACTGGCGGAGCTAAAACATTAAAATAGGTTTATTAACTACAGAAAGACAGATTTTAAGAGATCATAAGTGATATAGGCATAGAAGATCAGAACTGGTTAAAAAAAAAAAAAGATAAAAACCACAAGCTGTTTCTTAAACTTTACCAGGGTGAACTCAAATTTCAAGCAGTAAGGTTTATCTTACCCCAAAGCCTGTAGTAATCTGTGCTAACTGGAAATTTTCCCAGTGAGGACAATTCCCCCCGTTCAATAATGTTTTTGTCTTTCAAACAATGTTGTTGCCTTCAGCATAGGTGGGGGAGGAGAGGTGGTCTGATGATGTCACTGTCCCTTATTTTATATTCTCCTCCAGGTGTTGGAAAAATCCTTGCTGTCTCATGGGGTTAGGCAGACCCATTGTCTACATGCTCTGCATTCAGTCCTTCATATGAATTGCAAATTCTTGATTACACCCTTTGTGTATGTGAGGCTTGACATGTAAGGCTTGTGTTCACAGTTCCTAACGAATAGAGGACCACAAACAGGGAAGTTTTAAAGGGAGGAAATTTGTGGGAGGGAGACATTATATAATCGCTATGGTTAGGAAGGGGGCCGCAATGACAGTGTCAATGCTGCTCCTGTCTCCTCCAACTATGCTTGTATCCAGACAGACAATCTAGCCATGGATGCCTCTACCCAGATCCTAGGGTGGACTTGCAGAGACTGTGGCCTGCATTTCCCACTCACAGAAAGCCAGGTTGGGGGGACCATCCAGTGTGAAAGGTGCCTGTTGGTGGAATCTCTCAGGAAGCAGGTGGGAGAACTACAGGAGGAGGTGGCTAGACCGAGGAGCATCCTTGAGAGTATTCATATGGAGACATCCAAGGCCAAGGAGGCTATCCAGCTACAGAGGACTGCTGTCACACCACCGGAGGAGGAGAATATGGCTCAATCACAGGTAGGACACTGGCTGCTGGTTACTTCTGGCAGCAGGCAGTGCTCCACCCCTACTCCCAACCCACCCACCATGGTGATGGAAAACCATTATGCTGCCCTGGCAACGAGTGATGAGGAATCACCCCCAAAGGTGGAGAAGGAGAAGCCATGGTTGGGAGGATCACAACCACCAGTCCCAGGAGGAAATGTAGGGTAGTGGTGGTTGGTGACTCTCTTCTGAGGGGGACAGAGGCACCCATCTGCCGCCCTGACATGGCATCCTGGGAGGTATGCTGTCTGCCAGGGGCCCGTATCCAAGACATTACGGAGGGATTGTCAAGGATCATCCAGTCCTCTGACTACTACCCCATGCTACTCATCCATGTGGGCACTAATGATACTGCAAGATATGACTCTCAGCAGATCAGAAGTGACTACAGGGCTATAGGGCTCTGGGAGTATGGGTGAGGGAGTTGGGAGTGCAGGTGGTGTTCTCTTTGATCCTTCCAGTCAAGGGTAGGGGCCCAGGCAGAGACAGATGCATCCTGGAGGTGAATGCCTGTCTGCAAGGATGATGTCACCAGGAAGGCTTTGGCTTCCTTGATCACGGGATGCTGTTTCAGGAAGAAGGACTGCTAAGCAGAGATGAGATCCACCTATCGAGGAAGGGGAAGAGCATATTTGGATACAGACTGGCTAACCTAGTGAGGAGGGCTTTAAGCTATGTTCGAAGGGGGAAGGAGACCAAAGCCCCCAGGTAAGTCAAAAACATGGAGACCTGGGAGAAAGGTTGGAATTTGAGTGGAGCATGGGCTGTTATAGCAGGGATAAGGGAGAGATAAGACAGAACTGGGGGGGAGAGGTGGAAATCAAATCAGTATCTTAGATGTCTGTATATTAATGCCAGAAGTATGGGGAATAAGCAGGAAGAACTCAAAATGCTAGTAAATAAACACAACTATGACATAGTTGGCATCACAGAGACTTGGTGGGATAATATGCATCACTGGAATATTGGTATAGAAGGGTATCGCTTGCTCAGGAAGGACAGGCAGGGGGAAAAGGGAGGAGGTGTTGTCTTATATATTAAAAATGTATACACTTGGACTGAGGTTGAGATGGAAATAGGAGACAAACTTGTTGAAAGTCACTGGGTAAGGATAAAAAGGGTAAAAAATAAGGGTGATATCATGGTACAGATCACCTAACTAGAAAGAAGCGGTGGATGAGGCTTTTTTTGAACTAACAAAATCATCCAAAGCACAGGACTTGGTGGTGGGGGGCGGACTTCAACTACTCAGACATTTGTTGGGAAAATAACACAGCAGGGCACAGATTATCCAACAAATTTTTTGAATGTATCGGAGACAGTTTTTTATTTCAGAAAGCTACTAGGGGAGAGGCTGTTCTAGATTTGATTTTGACAAATATGGAGGAATTGGTTGAGAATTTGAAAGTTGAAGGCACCTTGGGTGAAAGTGATCATGAAATGATGAGTTCATGATTCTAAGGAATAGTAGGAGGGAGAACAGCAAAATAAAGACAATGGATTTTAAGAAGGCAGAGTTTAGCAAACTCAGGGAGTTGGTAGATAAGATCCCATGGGAAGCAAGTCTAAGGCGAAAAACAACTGAAGACAGTTGGCAGTTTTTCAGAGATATTAGTAAGGGCACAAGAGCAAACTATCCCACTGTGTAGGATAGATAGGAAGTTTGGCAAGAGACCACCCTGGCTTAACCAGGAGATCTCCAATGATCTAAGAATAAAAAAAGAGTCCTACAAAAAGTGGAAACTAGGTCAAATTACAAAGGATGAATATAAACAAATAACACAAGTATGTAGGACAAAATTGGAAAGGCCAAGGCACAAAATGAGATCAAACTAGCTAGAGACATAAAGGGTAACAAGAAAACATTCTACAAATACATTAGAAGCAAGAGAAAGACCAAGGTCAGGGTAGGCCCGTTTCTCAATGAGTGGGGTGGGAAACAATAACGGAAAATGAGGAAATGGCAGAGGTACTAAATGACTTCTTTGTTTCGGTTTTCATCAAGAAGGTTGGTAGTGATTGGATGTCTAACATAGTGAATGCCAGTGAAAATGAGGTAAGATCAGAGGCTAAAATAGGGAAAGAACAAGTTAAAAATTACTTAGACAAATTAGATGTCTTCAAGTCACCAGGGCCTGATGAAATACATCTTAGAATACTCGAGGAGCTGACTGAGGAGATATCTGAGCCATTAGCGATTATCTTTGAAAAGTCATGGAAGACAGGAGAGATTTCAGAAGACTGGAAAAGGGCAAATATAGTGCCCATCTATAAAAAGGGAAATAAGGACAACCCGGGGAATTTCAGACCAGTCAGCTTAACTTCTGTACCCAGAAAGATAATGGAGCAAAAAATTAAGCAATCAATTTGCAAACATCTAGAAGATAATAAGGTGATAAGTAATAGTCAGCATGGATTTGTCAAGAACAAATCATGTCAAATCAACCCGATAGCTTTCTTTGACAGGGTAACAAGCCTTGTGGATAGGGGGAAGTGGTAAATGTGGTATCTCTTGACTTTAGATATAACCATATACAAGTGGTGACTATGGGGGTACAGAGTGTCACAGGGTCATTGGCCTTCTTCAGGATTTACACCTGTGTAGTTGATAATGAAGCTAGCCATCTGTTTCCCATGGTTTAAGCTCATTGAAATATATTTAATATATATTACTTGGTTTTTGTAGTAGGAAAAAGCCAGAGATTTGGAACGTACTTAAACTTCCCACTTTTTCTTGTAGCCTGAAAAAATTGAATGAATGCTTTTAGTGACATGCATTCTGGACCAAATTTTGTTCTCAGTTACACTGGTATAAATCTAGAATAACTCACTTGAAGTCAGTAAGCCAAAATTCGTCCTCTGTACTCTGTGGGGCACCCACAGTGGAGTTAGGATTGTCATAGGAGAAGGCAGCTTTAAAATCCGGAAGTCAGCCCATACATTGAGTGGTGTGGCCTGACCTGTATCCTCTTAATTGGCCCTGCCCTCTTTCTGGGCAGTGTTGGCCAGCAGAAGACTTGTGTGGCTGTGCTGTCACTGATGACATCCTGGGGGCCCATAGACTGGGGTCTGCCAGCCAAACACAATGGATGATTCTGGTTGTAACCAATGGAGCTGTTCCAGATTCACATTGGTGTAACTAACAGTAGATTAGTTTCCTGCATTCATATGATACTGCAATAGAGAAAGAGAAAGGGGAAAAAAACCTGTCAGATAGCAAGATTTCTCTTGTATTGAATATGGAAATTTCATGGGGTAAAGAATTCTGTACAGCTGGAGGACCACATAGATCCACCTCATCTGCTGGAGTACAGCTGGTGATTTCATTTCAATGTATGATGTAGTTAAAATCTGTGAGGTCCACTTAAGCATACCTTGGATGTGGAATTAGTATCAACAGCAGGAGGAGGAAGAAGGATTGGTTTACTCTGTGATGGTCATCTCAATGGAGTTGCAACACAGGTTCTTTTCAGCAACAATAGCTTCAGATTTCCTATGCACATGAATAACTAGGCTATCTCAAGAAAAAATAACCCGTTGTATTCAAAAAAGAGAAAAATTGCAAAGCCAGTGCTGGAGGCACTTGCAGCAGAGAACATGAAGCTAGTCTTTCCTGTTTATAAGAGGATATCTTGTTCCTGTAGGGAAGTTCTGTACATATAGTGCAGTCTCAAACAGTGTCATAATGGGAGTCCATAGATATCACACAGAATAAATACAGACATTCTCATGGCTGCTACCAGCTGACATAAGTCATTTTATGAAGTGATATTGCATTTGGATGTGACTTTAAGGAAGGAACTGGTGAGTGTGCTACTAACGGAATGGAAAATTCTGCTCAAGCAAATGGCAAAAATAAAATTTAAAAAAATCACTCTGGGATATACAAGTGAAAAAATAAAATGTTCCTGAATTTGACATTTATATTCTTTCTACATTTAGACATGGAGGAATTAGCAACAATGCATGGGACTGGGATATGGACTTCAAACCAGCCTTATTTTACACTAACATTCTGGATCTGCCAGTGCAAGCAAAGACAGAAATAGATTGTCGTGTCAGATGAGGAAAGTATGCCACTGGGCGGCCTCTGATCCCTCAGCTAACATGCGTCTGCCTCAGACAGCTAAAGTAAATGGAACAGGATGTCTCTAAATACCTGCTAGAATAGATTGTTTTTACTGAAATTGGGAAAGAGAGATCTTCAAGTTGTGTAGTCACATTTTGAAAACAGCCAATCGGCCCTTTCTATGTTTTGTCCCAGTACTTGACTCCTTCCTCACCTCACTCCTCTTGATCAACAAAATACCCAGTTCTTCCATATCATCATGTGAATTCTGAATTCCCCACCTTGGGCACAATCCAGTGTTCATAGGAATCCATGGAAGGGACCTTACTGACTTCAATGGGTTTTCAATCAGGCCCCTTGTTGCTCAGACTGCCCTGCCACACATTTATCAGTAGTAGTAGTGGAAAGGAAATCCAAGTGTAGACACACTAAGGGTATGTCTTCACTACTGGCCAGATTGACGGGCAGCGATCAATCCAGCAGGGATCGATTTATCGTGTCTAGTCTAGACATGATACATCGATCCCCGAGCACTCTCCCATCGACTTCTGTACTCCAGCTCAGCGAGAGGTGCAGGCAGAGTTGACGGGGGAGCAGCGGCAGTCGACTTACCACAGTGAAGACAGTGCGGTGAGTAGATCTAAGTACGTCGACTTCAGCTACGTTATTCACGTAGCTGAAGTTGCATAACTTAGATCAATCCCCTCCCCCAGTGTAGACCAGGCCTAAGGGTTTAGTGCAATTGTAGTGGCAGAGGGCCATCTATAACAGCTCATGTACTAATAACTGATCTTTCAGTGTGCTGGGATGTGATGAGTTATAGTTGTTTAAAAGAGATTTCATGACATACAACATCCCAGAGTTTCACTTAACATTAGAGGTTTCCAAATTTCTCATCGACAAATTAGGGACCGAGATTCATGGAGGGCTGATAAAGGGCAGGATTGCATCAGTGCACAGACTAGAAAAAGTGAAAATGCTTATATACTCCTAGGCCAGCACCATCTCCTCTAGTCCCTCTTGTCACCTCCTCCTCTGCTTTGCCATTCTTTAATCTTTTGTGACAAGGGAAGTGCAATGAAAGGTAGGAACATGAACAAATATCTTCATATTAAAATATTGTGCATCTTACTGCTTTTGATTTCCCTTTACCCATTTCTTTATTCTTATCACTCCCTGTAGCTCCCATATTGTCTTAGCTGCATACTGTGTTTCCGTTCCTGTTTATTTTTTTCCCCTTGATTATTTTTTCTCCCCATTCCTTTGAGTTTGTCCCTATTCTTTCATTTGCACCTCTTACCCCTCTCACCTTAACTAGCCCATAATTATTTTAGAGCGCCTAGGGACTCTAACTAGGATTGAGATCCCAGCAGCCAGGGCACTATCCAGACACACAATGGGAGATTGTAAGCTCATCGGGGCAGGGACTATCTAAATAGACAAGACAGACAATGGCCGGGAACTGGAAAGTGAAACAAAGCAGTGAAGTGACTTGCTCAGGGTCAAACAGCAGATCAGTGGAAGAGCCAGGTATAGCGATCAGGTCTTCTGATTCCTAGTCCCGGGCCTTAACATATAATGCTTCTTCCCCACTCAGAGGAGACTTCTCTTCCTCATCAAAGATGATATGCTTGGGTCGAGGGCGGAAGCAAGCATCATGCGGGTGCTCCATCTAGCTTCTCTCAATCCCTTGTTTCTTCAGCACCAGCCCTTGGAACTTCAGCATCCCCACCCTCTCTCTTTTACCCTGCTCTCCTCCCCCCAGCTCTTTCCTGTGCTCATATCCCCACCATTCCCTGCACAGTGAAACTAGACTGGCCACTTTTATTTCTCTTTAACATCACAATGGCTCTCATGGGTTCACACTTCCGGGGAATATTTAAATATTAAAAAGTCCTTTCTGTATTGAAATTTACACTTTGTTCCCATCAGCCTGGATCCTCTCTCTGTGAAAGAAATATCCAGGGGAGGAATGGGACAGAACTCCACAAGGAATCTCCTCACAAAGTTTTTCCAAGACCATTCAGAGGGATTGCCTATCTTTTCAGTTCTACCCCCAACCACTATGGCTCTCATAGAATTTGCAGGAGACCAAGGTGTTGTGCTGATTCTGGAATTCCTTCTCCACTTCTAGCTCCATTGGAGCTATGCTGTCAGGGTTTCCACCAGCCCAGCTAATGCAACCTCCACGAAGCACCTACGGGACTGAAGAACTAACAAAGCTCCAGGAAAAATTAACTATCCACTGTGCTTTCTACTGGTAGTGACATACAGATCCCTAACCCTTTCCCTCCCCTGCCCTGTGGAGGGGGTGCTGCACGATCTAGGGACAAGGGAATTTGTTGTAGAGAGGCCAGACTGTCTCCTCCCTCAGTGACCAGGGAGGTCACTGCAGAGAGGATGCACATCACAAACCCCAAGGGACTTCTCCCCATCCTGTTTAGTAAAATTTAGGGCTGTCAAGCAATTAAAAATAATTAATCACAATTAATTGTGCGGTTAAACAATAATAGAATGCCATTTATATATGGTTTTTTATATTTTCCACATTTTAAAATATATTGATTTCAATTACAATACAGAATACCAAGTATACAGTGCTCAGTTTATATTTATTTTTATTATAAATATTTGCTCTGTAGAAATAAAAGAAATAGTATTTTTCAATTAATTTACTACAAGTACTGTAGAGCAATCTCTTTGTTGTGAAAGTGCAATTTACAAATGTAAATTTTTTTTTGTTACATAACTGCATTCAAAAATAAAACAATGTAAAAGTTTAGAGCCTACAAGTCCACTCAGACTTACTTCTTGTTCAGCCAATCATTCAGACAAACAAGTTTGTTTACATGTGCAGGAGATAATACTGCCCGCTTCTTGTTCACAATGTCATCTGAAAGTGAGAAAAGATGTTTGCATGGCACTGTTGTAGCTGGTGTTGCAAGATATTTACGTGCCAGATGCGCTAAAGATTCATATCTCCCTTCATGCTTCAACCACCATTCCAGAGGACATGCAATTCAAAGCAGTGCAGACCACCGCATGTTCATTTTCATCATCTGAGTCAGATGCCACCAGCAGAAAGTTGGTTTTTTTTTTGGTGGTTTGTGTTCTGTATTTGCTCTTTTAAGACTTCTGAAAGCATGCTCCACACCTTGTCCCTCTCAGATTTTGGAAGGCACTTCAGACTCTTAAATCTTGGGTTGTGCGCTGTAGCTATCTTTAGAAATCTCACATTGGTACCTTCTTTGCGTTTTGTCAAATCTGTAGTAAAAGTCTTCTTAAAATGAACAACATGCTGGGTCATCATTTGAGACTGCTATAATATGAAATATATGGTAGAATGCAGATAAAACACAGAGCAGGAGACATACAATTCTCCCCCAAGGAGTTCAGTCATAAGTTTAATTAACGCATTATTTTTTTAACAAATGTCATCAGCATGTCCTCTGGAATGGTGGCCAAAGCATGAAGGGGTATATGAATGTTTAGCATATCTGGCACATAAATACCTTGCAATGCTGGCTACAAACATGCCATGTGAATGTCTGTTCTTACTTTCAGGTGACATTGTAAATAAGAAGCGGAGACCATTATCTCCCATAAATATAAATAAACTTGTTTCTTAGCAGTTGGCTGAACAAGAAGTAGGACTGAATGGACTTGTATGCTCTAAAGTTTTACATTGTTTTGTTTTTGAGTGCAGTTATGTAACAAAAAATCTGCATTTGTAAATTACACTTTCACGACAAAGATTGCACTACAGTACTTGTATGAGGTGAATTGAAAAAATACTATTTCTTTTATCATTTTACAGTGCAAATATTTGTAATAAAAAATAATACACACTTTGTATTCTGTGTTGTAATTGAAATCAATATATGTGAAAATGTAGAAAAACATCCAAAATATTTATTTAATTTCAAATGGTATTCTGTTTAACAATGCGATTAAAACTGCAATTAATCATAATTAATTTTTTTAAATTGTGATCAATTTTTTAGTTAATCGTGTGAATTAACTGCAATTAATCGACAGCCCTAGTAAAATTCCTTTTTACAAACCTATATTTAGAGCCTGAAAGTGCTTGAAAATAGCTCCCCTTAATATACACCCCACATCAGAATCTGTATCTAGCTTATTTGACCATGTCCCTTTAAATACTACTTTTCTAGCCCTGACACAGGAATGTTAAAATTTATAAGCGGTAACTTTGTCAAAGTCTGTCTGGGTTTTATTAGCCATAAAAATAAATAAGCTTATTTGAGTGGTGGACAGAGGGAGTAACAGAAAAAGAATCCCAGGGGACTTCCTCCTCTGCACAGAAAAGCATAGTCTTAGAAACATTTGGACATGCCAAATATTGGCATTGTACAATTGTAGACGCTACTATTAGTTCCATAGTTTGAGATCCTAAAGCATTATAGGTTTGTATTTTGATTGCATAAGTGTTGGGAAAACTCATTAGCCTTTCAAATGGATATTTCATAGCAGTAAGCCTTTTAAATTATCCACAATATGTTTTAGTACCCTAGGGCATTCTGCTTTGCTGGTATGTAGAGCTTTGGTTGGTGTTTCAGTGGACTGTTTGCTCTACAGTTATGGAGCACATAGATGATATAGAGAGACATTTAAGAATTCATAGTGCTTTCCTTTTAAAAAATGTGTCTTGTGTTTGACAGCTGCAGTGGTTTTAGGAACAGAGACAAAAGACCAAGTTGTCCTCTACACCCATTAAGACAGAATAACAGTTGAGAGTTTGTCCTTGTGGAGACTCCAGACTTAGGTGGTCAAAGAAACTCCATTTGAAATATCGTGTTGCAGGGTAGGGTACAGAGGAGGTTAATGGAGAATTCTTACCCGTGTGTATACTTTCTTCTCTGTGGAGCAAGTCCTTTTCCTGAGTCTGGGGCTACAGATTCTCCTTGGGAGATTAAGTGATGCAGTTGTGCTTTGCAATATGGTAGGGATACGTACTGCTGCAATATGCAGGCGCAAGATATGACCCAGGGAAGGAGAGGCTGGGGGCGGGCAGAGATCTTCCATTGCAGACATCTTCCTGTTCTTCCTTTTTTTCCCCTTACGCAATTGCATCAGTGAGCTAGGAATGCATGTAAAGAACTGCAGAACCTACTCCAGCTGCCTTAGAGCAGCCTCTATGGAGTGACCCTGTAGCCTGATCAAGATAGTTCCTCCCCCTGCACTATCCACCATGCATCTGCCCCATATCCAGGGCATTTTCCCCTTTGAAAATGGTGAAACTCACCCAGCCAAATCTTCACCTCATGTAAATCAGCACAGCTTCAGCAAAGTCATTTAACGGCAATTTACTGAGGATCTGGCTCAGTTTGTACCATCATCCTTCTTAGTGCTTATCCAGATTATGCAAAGAACAATGAAATCCTGCTATAGCTTTTTAAAAAAAATACTGTAGTCATATACATTTAACAACTCAAATATTGAATAAGAACTAGCTATAATGGTTTAGTTTCAGAGTTAAAACTCTGGAAGGCAGGAAGAGCAGAGGTACCATTAAACAGGCTCAATGACCCCCTTACACAAATAAAGTATGTGCAAGTGTGTCAGCATTTCAACTGGGGGCCTGCTCCTGAAGGTCATTAATTAGTGCAGAAGGCAGACTTCAGTTTTCTTGCCTGTGTCAATGCAAATGATTCTGGAAGACAGCCAAGATGGAAGAATTTGTCACAGGTTAGAACAGTTTCAATTCTAAGACCAAGTATCCAGCTTACGCAAATCACTTTGCGAGCCATGGGTTCTGAGAGGTTTTTTCAAGACATTTTTGACAAGTGGCAAGAACTTACTTGCCAGATCTTGTCTGAAATAGTAATTTCTTTCCTTCTGAAAAAGACTTTAGTCTAAAAGTGTGTAGCGACAGAACTGGGATATCAAAATAAGGCAACTATTCATATGAAATACATAGAAAAAGTCTATGACATCATCTCACCTATATGCCTTGGGCCATGAGGCTTTACCGTACATTTCCTAGTGCTTTGTTCAGTCTAGTTTTAAAAGTCTGAAGCGATATACCATGTGCTCTGTTTGTTTGGGAGACTGTGAGCTGACCATGTGGGTTCTGAACCTAGCAGCTTGCTAGGCAAGGCTGAGAGCTGAGCACTTCTTAACGAGGCTGAGATCCCTAAGCCTTTTAGCACCCAACAACCTTTAACCAAGGGGCAGGGCTACTTAGGGAGACCAGGCTTTAAAAAGCCCGCTCCTAAGCGACCAGAGGAGCTAGCGGACAGGAGCGGCTAACGGGAGTTTTGCAAGGGAGTTCTCCAGATGAAGGAGGAGCAATTACATGACCCTTGGGGTAAGTTTGTTGTCTGTAGTATGCATATCTGTGTTTGTGGTGTGCTTGCTGCTTGACAGAAATATACCATGTGCTCTGTTTCTTCGTTTGGGGGACTGTGTGTGTGCTGAGCCTAGTGGCCTGCTAGGCAAGGCTGAGAGCTTCTTAACGAGGCTGTGATCCCTAAGCCTTTTAGCATCCATCAACCCTTAACCAGGGGGCGGGGCTACTCAGGGCAACCAGGGCTTTAAAAAGCCCACTCCTAAATGACCAGAAGAGCTAGTGAACAGGGGAGTTTTGTGAGGGAGTTGATGGGGGAATGTGAGCAGGGGCTAGAACTCAACATTCTTTAAACTTAAAAGCCCCAAACACCCCCTTGATATAGCAAAACAACAACAACAGAACCAGCTGTAGGAGTAAAAAGAGAATGCAGGCAGAAGTCCAGCAACAGAGTGGGGGCTACCCAGTTTATTGCACCCAATGCAGCATGTATGATTACCTGCTCTATGCGCATGTGGCGTATGTGTGCATTAGGGTGACCAGACAGCAAGTGTGAAAAATCGGGACCGGGATGGGGGGTAATAGGAGCCTCTATAAGAAAAATACCCAAAAATAGGGACTGTCCCTATAAAATCGGGACATCTGGTCACCCTAGTGTGCATTCAGTGCAAGGAGCTCCTGGCCCTCAGAGACTACATTCAGGCTTTGGAGACCAGAGTGGCTGAACTAGAGGAGCTGAGGGAGACAGAGAGGTACACAGATGAGACTTTCCAGGACACAGTAGAATGGTCTCTCCCCTGGTCTGACAGCCTCTGTGCTGTTGAGGAGGCTGAAAGTCCCAGGGAAGGAGACCATCTAACTGGAGCAGAGGGAAACAATCCCACTGTTAGGACCCTCCTTCCAGATGATGATGTGGTATCCTCTCACACTGAGGATACCTCTTGGGGGAGGGGACTCCAGTTATTAGGAAGAGACAGGTATTAGTAATGGGCAATTCGATCATTAGAAACAGACAGCTGGGTTTGCGATGACTGGGAGAACGCATGGTGACTTGCCTGCCTGGTGCAAAGGTTGTGGATCTCTTGAGACATCTAGATAGGCTTATGTATAGTGCTGGGGAGGAGCCAGTGATCATGGTACATATAGGTACCAATGATGTAGGGAAGGATAGGAGAGAGGTCCTGGAGGCCAAATTTAGGCTGCTAGGTAAGAGATTGAAGTCCAGGACCTCCATGGTAACATTCTCTGAGATGCTCCCAGTTCCACACGCAGGACCAGTTAGGCATAACTGCAGCGCCTCAATGCATGGCCCAGAAGATGGTGTAGGGAGGAGGAGTTTAGATTTATTAGGAACTGGGGAAACTTTTGGGAAAGGGGGAACCTATACAGGAAGGATGGGCTCCACCTAAACCAAAATGGAACCAGATTGCTGGCACTTAACATTAAAGCGGTCATAGAACAGTTTTTAAACTAAGGGCTGGGGGAAAGCTGAAACTTGCGGAGGAGCACATGGTTCGGATGTCCCTTGGGAAGGATCTATTAGAGAATCTGTGTCCTAGTGAGGACAAGAGGATGGAAAATGATAAAATACAGGCAGGATCTGATCAGAAACAGTCAAATAAAGAGTCCCATTCAATTACATTGTGTAATGGGTTTCAGAGTGGTAGCTGTGTTAGTCTGTATCAGCAAAAAGAACGAGGAGTACTTGTGGACCTTAGAGACTAACAAATTTATTTGGGCATAAGCTTTCATGGGCTAAAACCCACTTCATCGGATGCATGCAGTGGAAAATACAGTAGGAAGAGATATACACACACACACACACACAGAGGACATGAAAAAATGGGTGTTGCCATACCAACTATAACGAGACTAATCAATTAAAGTGGGATATTATTAGCAGGAGAAAAAAAAACTTTTGTAGTGCCCATTTCCAACAGCTGACAAGAAGGTGTGAGTAACACTAGGGGAAAATTAGCATGGGGAAATAGTGTAATGGCAGACAGCTAAAGGAGACAAGTTTTTAAAGTGCTTATATACCAGTGCTAGAAGTCTAAATAATAAAATGGGTGAATTAGAGTGCCACATATTAAATGAGGATATTGATATAAATGAGGATATATAATATAAAAGTTCCACAGAAACTTGGTGGAATGAGGATAATCAATGGGATACAGTAATATCAGGGTACAACATATATCGGAAGGACCAAACAGGTCATGCTGGTGGGGGAGTGGCATTACATGTGAAGGAAAGCGTAGAATCAAATGAAGTGAAAATCGTAAGTGAATCAAACTGTACCATAGAATCTCTAAGGATAGAAAATCAATCCTCTAATAAGAAGAATATAGCAGTAGGGATATATTACTGACCACCTGACCAGGATGGTAACAGTGACTGAAATGCTCAGGGAGATTAGAGAAGTTATTAAAATAAAAAACTCAATAATAACAGGGGATTTCAATTATCCCCATACTGACTGGGTACATGTCACCTCAGGACAGGATGCAGATATAAAGTTTCTTGACCTCTTAAATGACTGCTTCTTGGAGCAGCTGGTCCTGGAACCCACCAGAGGAGAGGCAATTCTTGGTTTAGTCCTAAGTGGAGCACAGGATCTGGTCCAAGAGGTGAATATAGCTGGACTGCTTGGTAATAGTGACCATAATATAATTAAATTTAATATTCCTGTGGCAGGAAAACCACCACAGCAGCCCAACACTGTAACATTTAATTTCAGAAAGGAGAACTACACAAAAATGAGGAGGTTAGTTAAACAGAAATTAAAGGGTACAGTGCCAAAAGTGAAATCTCTGCAAGCTGCGTGGAAACTTTTAAAAGACACCATAATAGAAGCTCAACTTAAATGTATACCCCAAATTAAAAAACATAGTAAGAGAACCAAAAAAGAGCCACTGTGGCTAAACAACAAAGTAAAAAGCAGTGAGAGGCAAAAAGGCATCCTTTAAAAAATGGAAGTTAAATCCTAGTGAGGAAAATAGAAAGGAGCATGAACACTGGCAAATGAAGTGTACAAATACAATTAGGAAGGCCAAAAAAGAATTTGAGGAACAGTTAGCCAAAGATTCAAAAAGTAATAGCAATTTTTTTTAAAGTACATCAGACACAAGAAGCCTGCTAGACAACTAGCGGGGCCACTGGACGATCGAGGTGCTAAAGGAGCACTCAAGGACGATAAGGCCATTGCAGAGAAACTAAATGAATTCTGTGCATCGGTCTTCACGGCTGAGGAAGTGAGGGAGATTCCCACACCTGAGTCATTCTTTTTAGGTGACAGATCTAAGGAACTGTCCCAGATTGAGGTATCAGAGGAGGTTTTGGAACAAATTGATCAATTAAACAGCAATAAGTCACTAGGACCAGCTGGTATTCACCCAAGAGTTCTGAAGGAACTCAAATGTGAAATTGCAGAACTACTAACTGTAGTCTGTAACCTATCATTTAAATCAGCTTCTGTACCAGATGACTGGAGGATAGCTAATGTGACGCCAATTTTTAAAAAGGGTTCCAGAGGTGATCCCGGCAATTACAGGCCGGTAAGCCTGACTTCAGTACTGGGCAAATTGGTTGAAACTATAATAAAGAACAATATTGTCAGACATATAGATTAACATAATTTGTTGAGGAAGAGTCAACATGGTTTTAGGAAAGGGAAACCATGCCTCACCAATCTACTAGAATTCTTTGAGGGGGGTCAACAATCATGTGGACCAAGGGGATCCAGTGGATATAGTGTACTTAGATTTTCAGAAAGCCTTTGACAAAGTCCCTCACCAAAGGTGCTTATGCAAAGTAAGCTGCCATAGGATAAGCGGGAAGGTGCTCTCCTGGATTGGTAATTGGTTAAAAGATAGGAAACAAAGGGTAGATATAAATGGTCAGTTTTCAGAATAGAGAGGTAAATAGTGGTGTCCCCCAGGGATGTGTTCTGGGACCAGTCCTATTCAACATATTCATAAATGATCTGGAAAAAGGAGTAAACAGTGAGGTGGCAAAATTTGCAGATAGCTATCTTTAGTAATTTTGTAAGATCCAGGCAGACTGGGTGACTGGGCAACAAAATGGCAAATGAAATTTAATGTTGATAAATGCAAAGCAATGGACATTGGAAAGCATAATCCATAAGAACATAAGAATGGCCGTATTGGGTCAGACCAAAGGTCCATCCAGCCCAGTATCCTGTCTACTGACAGTGGCCAATGCCAGGTGCCCCAAAGGGAGTGAACCTAACAGGTAATGATCAAGTGATCTCTCTCCTGCCGTCCATCACCACCCTCTGACAAACAGAGGCTAGGGACACCATTCCTTACCCATCCTGGCTAGTAGCCAATAATGGACTTAACCTCCATGAATTTATCCAGTTCTCTTTTAAACCCTGTTATAGTCCTAGCCTTCACAACCTCCTCAGGCAAGGAGTTCCACAAGTTGACTGTGCGCTGTGTGAAGAAGAACTTCCTTTTATTTGTTTTAAACCTGCTGCCCATTAAAACTAGTTTTAAACTAGCTAGTGACAAAGGATAACAAGAAAATATTTTACAGATACTTTAGAAACAAGAGGAAGACCAAGGACAGGATACTCTCATTACTCTATGAGGCAGGAAAGACATCAGAAATCACAGCAAGGGCTGAAGTGTTAAATGCCTTTTTTTGCTTCACTTTCTACCAAAAAGGTTAGCAGTGATCAGATGACTAACAGATAACATCAGTGTAAATGAGGATCTAAAGCTAACAGATAAAAAACAAGTTAAGAATTATACTCCGGGGGGGGGGGGGGGGAATTGTGTGCCTTTGCACAATGCAGAATTTTGCAGAAATTAATGTTATGTGTGCAGAATTTCCTTTCCCCCACAGAAACAGGCTGCAGTGCTGCTGGCTGCCCCTATGAGCTACTGGACCTGGCAGAGCCCAGCTCGCACATAGAAGATGCTGCCAGGGTGAGGGAGCTGGAGGGTTCCCGGCAGCTGCAATTCCCGGCACGCCCTGAAGGAAGGAGGTGGAGGTGGTGCACAGGAAACTCCACACAAGCCTGGGACTGAGCATCAGGCTGTTTCTCCCTCTGGATCCCTGGGCTCTAAGGCAGGGACCCTGCATCTGGTCTCTAGGGGGGAAGGGGATGCAGGTAATCTGGGCTGGAGGGGCCCCATGGCTGGGCTCTTGGGGGTAGGGGGTTTGGGTGTATTGGCTGGGGGCGGGGCTGTGTCTGGGCTATGAGGGAGAGGGGTTGTGGGTGTCTGGCCCTCTGTCTGGGCTCCGGGTGGGGGGCGAGGGCAGAGAAACAGGAACTGGGTTGTCATAGGGGTTTCCCTAATTCTCTACAGACACACAAATTCCCCAAGGAGTATTATTACAGACATACTTGCTGACAGGTATTTTGAAATAAATAACAAACTGGCATGATTATGTAGTATTATTTTGACAAATTTTAAAATATTGTGCACAGAATTGTTGGCACAGTATCCCCCCCCCCCCGGGTAGACTTACTTAGACAACTTAGATGTCTTCAAGTTGGCAGGGTCTGACAAAATACATCCTAGAATAGTTAAGGACCAGGCTGAAGAGATCTGAGCCATTAGTGATTATGTTTGAGAACTTATGGAAGACAGGAGAGATCCCAGAGGACTGCAAAAGGGCAAATATAGTATCTAGCTATAAAAAGGGGAATAAGGACAACCCCGGGAATTATAGACCAGTCAGCTAAGCTTTTGTACCCAGAAAGATAATGGAGCAAATATTCAGTTTGTAAGCACATAGAAAATGAGAAACAATCAATATGGATTTGTTAAGAACAAATAATTTTAAACCAAATATCCTTCTTTGACAGGAAAACAAGACTTACAGATGTGAGGAAACAGTAGATGTGCTATATCTTGACTTTAGTAAGGCTTCTGATACTGTCTCACATGACCTTCTCATAAACTAGGGTAATATAGCCTACCAATGGGTGCACCACTGATTGGAAAACCATACTTAGAGTAGTTATCAGTGGTTCACAGTCAAGCTCGATGGGTATATGGAGTGGGGTCCTGCAGGAATCTGCCCTGGGTCTGGTTCTGTTCAATATCTTCATAAGTTTGGGTAATGGCATAGAGAGTACACTTATAAAGTTTGTGGATGATATCAAGGTGGGAGGGATTGCAAGTGCTTTGGAGGACAGGATGAGAATTCCAAATTATTTTGAAAAACTAGAGAAATGGTCTGGTGGTTATGGTGGGTCACAAACTAAACGAATCATATCAATAACACTGTTAAAAAAAGTGCAAACCTCATTCTGGATGTATTAGCAGGAGTGTTAAGCAAGATGAGAAATAATTCTTTCACTCTATTCAACACTGATAAGACCTCAACTGGAGTACTATGTCCAGTTCTGGGCACCACAGTTTGGAAAGATGTGGGCAAATTGGATAAAGTCCAGAGGACAGCAACAAAAATTATTATAGATCTAGAAAACATGACCTAGGAGGAAATATTTAAAAGATTGGGTTTGTTTAGTCTGCAGAAGAGAAGACTGAGGGGGGACATGTCTTCAAATACGTAAAAGATTGTTATAAAGAGGAGGAGGAGGAATTGTTCTCCTTATCCATTAAGAACAGGACATGTAGTAGTGGGCTTAAATTGCAGCAAGGGAGATTTAGGTTAGACATTAGGAAAAACTTTCTAATCGTAAGGGTAGTTAAGCACTGGGACAAAATTACCTCAGGAGGCTGTGGAGTCTCAATCATTGGAGGTTTTTAAAAACAGGGCAGACAAACACCTGTCAGAGATAGTCTAGATCAGAGGTTCTCAAACTGTGGTCTATGAGCTCCATTCAGGTGGTCCACAGATAGTTCCCTCTAAAGTGCACGCCTGCGCAGCTGCACATAAGAGAATGAAGGGCCACTCACCTAATTAGTGGTGCTGCGCAGGCGTGGCTCCACTAATTAGGTGCCTGGAGCCGATGCACATGTAAGGTGAGCTGGTGGCCTTGGGGGGAATAGGGGGTATGTGGGAGGGGCCAGTGGCGTGAGAAGAGGGGGTGGGGGGAAATTGGGATGTACGGGTCTGCAGTGGCGGTGAAAGAGGTGACTTGTTATGAGTTGTGTGCTTTTATTTGTAGACCAAAAAATGTTATTTTTTTTATATATAGCGCTTTTATCCAAAGCACTTTACAATAGTTAGCTAGCAGTACAAACATTTGGAAAAAAACGTTAAGTGATGTGCCGCGACCCTCAGCAATTTTCAAGTAGTCCGCAAAAAGAAAAGTTTGAGAACCACTGGTCTAGATAATACTTCGTCCTGCCTCAGTGCAAGGGACTGGACTAGATGACCTATTGAAGTCTCTTCCAGCCCTACGTTTTTATGATTCTACATTGCCAAGTATTGTTAAGCCATTGGAATTTAGATATTGAAGTGATAGGAATTTTAAAGCACCAAGTTTTATGGGGGTGGCAGTAAACTAGTGCACAATTTATTGCTAATATTCAGCAATATTATATAAAGTATAGTTGTTTGGTTTAAAGTGCAGAACAGAGAACAGATTGAATCTGGATTCCACTTAGGTTTCAGGTAGAATTCAGTATCTGAGCCTAGAGTGAATAACATTTCTCAGTTAATTTCTAAAAGTTTAGAAATGTTTTTGGTCAAATGAAACATTTTATCTTGACAAGACTGAAACATTGTTTTGATTGAGAATTTGTTTGATTTTTTTATTGATTAAAGGAAGTTTTGAAACAAGAAGTTGTTTCAAACAAAAATTGAACTATTTTGTGAAAAAAAAAAATCAAAATAAGAAGGTTTCTTTCAAATTTCCTCTCCCACCATCCCTCAAAGTGATCAATTGAAATCAATGGGAGTTAGGTACTAAATATCTTTGAGGATCTGGGCCTGTGTGTTTATGCAGGTTCTAGAACAATGGGGCCGTGTGATGGGTTGCTTTACTTATCACTGCTGGATTGCACCACTTCCTGGCAGTTCTGGGAATTAGCTCGGTCAGGCTGACACCCCTTCCAGCAGTTCCATCCTCTGTTTCTCCTCTGCAGCCCCTCTCTCAGATGCCACAGTATCCTCTTCATGACATAGCCCTCTGGCCTGGTCACTATTGTGGACCTTTGAGTCCAGTGGTTCTCAACCAACGTTACGTGTACCCCTGTGGGTACACAGAGGTCTTCCGGGGGGTACATTAACTCATCTAGATTTGCCTAGTTTTACAACAGGCTACACAAAAACACTAGCAAAGTCAGTACAAACTAAAATTTCATACAGACAATGACCTGTTTATACTGCTCTATATGCTGTACCGGGTGAAGGCAAAGGTGGTACACAAGCTGATTTTCAGTGGCACTCTCACTGCCTGGGTCCTGGCCACCAGTCCGGTGGGCTCTGCATTTTAATTTAATTTTAAATGAAGCTTCTTAAACATTTTAAAAAACATTATTTACTTTACACCCAACAATAGTTTAGTTTTATATTATAGACTTATAGAAAGAGATCTTCTAAAAACATTAAAATGTATTACTGGCACGCGAAACCTTAAATTAGAGTGAATAAATGAAGACTCAGCAAACCACTTGTGAAAGGTTGCTGAACCCTGTGCTATACACAGAATATAAATATTGTTCTTCTATTTCAAATTGATTTATTTTATCATTACATGGTAAAAATGAGACAGTAAGCAATTTTTCAGTAATTGTGTGCTGTGACATTTTTATGTTTTTGTAAGCAAGTAGTTTTCAAGTAAGGTAAAACCTGGAGTACACAAGACAAGTCAGACTTCTGAGAGGGGTACAGTAGTTCTAGAAAGTTTGAGAGCCATTGCTCTAGTCAGCAGTCAAGGTCTCTTTCACCCTATACCTCACTGCATTTCCCTGAGCTCGTTCTAACCTTCTGGCTCGCCCTTCCTTCTCTGAGTTTGCCAGTTGCACTGCTCCCGCCTCCCAGGCCTACATGCCCCTGCAGTCACTCCCTGGAAGGTGTGTTTGGGAGGCTGTAGACTCAGTCTCTATGACCCCCTCTGCTTCCAATTTTCTGGCTTTTGTAGAAGTCTTGCCTGTTCCTCACAGGTGAGCTCTCTAATTGGCTTCCTCCAATCTAAAGCTCCCTTGTTTGCAGCCTAATTAGCTGATTGGGCCCACCTGGTGTAATTCAGCTCTTGCACGGCCAGTGTGGGGAGCACACCCTATCACAGTCCTTAATATCATTTAAGTCCTTTAATAACACTAATTATTGCTATTTGTGTTTAGTCTAAACAAAGCTGTACAGAAAATGTTTCTAAACTCTGAACTTCTGTTTTAATCTTACCCACTCCTTGAAAACAGTTTGCTTTTTTAAAATGTCAGGCTTTTGTTAAGGGAATCTAAGTGGGTACATATAGTACTTCAGTACACAGTTTATTCATTTAAGCCCTGAATCAGCAAGGTACTTGACAAGTGTCTAAGCATATGAGTAGTCCCACAGACGTCAATAGACTAGTCATATGCTTAAAATTAGACATGTGCTTAGGTACTTTGGTGATTCTGGCCCTAGTTTATCTGACTCAGAGAGGCAAGTTGAATAATTCAATACAGAAATTAAAAGCCACTGGAAATTTTAAAAACAAACAATTTCCTCAGCAAGAATGAGTGAAATGAACTCACCACATGAGGGCAGCAGAGGGACAGGAATGAGAAAGGAGTGGCTATGCTGCATCTTGACCAACTGAGCTTTGGATGTACTGTATCTCTGAGGGTGTCTACAGCCCAAGCCCAAATGTCTACACTGCAATTAAACAGCCCCTGAGCCCAAGTTAGCTGGTGCGGGCCAGCCGTGGGTATCTAACTGCAGTGTAGATAAATAGACTTGAGGTATGTCACAGGGCAGGGCCGGCTCTGGCTTTTTTGCCGCCCCAGGCAAAAAAGCCTCCGGCCGCCGCCCCCCCACCAGCGCGGGAGAGGAGGGCGCGGGGGGAGGGCGGCCGGAGCCCTGGGAGGAGGGCGGAGTGCCCGGCCGGGGCTCCGCTCTCTCCGGCGGCCAGAGCACCGGGGGGAGGGCAGCGAGTCCCGGTCAGGGCTCCGCTCTCCCCGGCGGCCAGAGCGCCGGGGGGAGGGCGGCGAGCCCCAGCCGGGGCTCCGCTCTCCCTGGGGGCCGGAGCCGGAGCACCACACCGCGCCGCCCCCCTCCAGGTGCCGCCCCAAGCACAAGCTTGGTGGGCTGGTGCCTGGAGCCGGCCCTGTCACAGGGATAAAAAACCCACGGCTTGTCCTGGTCAGCTGACTTGGGTTTGATGGGCTTAGTCTCCAGGGCTGAAAAACTGCTTTGTAGACATTCAGCTTGGGCTGAAGCCTCAGCTCTGGGACCCCATGAGGCAGAGAGGGTTCCAGAACCCGAGTGTCTACATAACAATTTTTAGCCCCACAGCCAAGTCAGCTAGATGTACCCTTAAAGACCAATAAGTGGACCTCATTTAAAGCCTACCAGGAACAAAAAAACCATAGGGATTTGTTGAGGTCTGGGAATTCAAATATGAAACACACTAAGATATGTACAGTACAACCCCGTTTATCCAATCTAAGTGAGACTGGGGCCAGATCAGATAATCAAAAATTCAGAAAATCAGGAGAATGGGCAAAGAGCTTTCTATCCATTATTTTAAAATAAAGAGTTGCTTTTAAACTAGCTGACCCTCCTGGTAAAGCATTAAAACATAGCCTCCTTCTTTGTTTACAGTGTACATGAACCGTTACAACAAGTAAAGACTATCAGTTTATAAAAATGTGTCATTTTAAGTTGCAACAACAACTAACACGTAATATGCATAAACTATCAAAGTAAGATACAGTATTGTATACAGCATCATGGTAGGTATTGCTCAAAAAAAATCTGACCGTTTTCAATGCTGTGCTTTTTCCAATGTTATAATCTTGAGCTATTTTTGCCAGTGACTCCTTTTTTATTTTATTAATAATCTCTATTTTAGCATCCAATGACAATACTACACATTTTCGCTTAATACTCAGTCATTTTACAAGGCCGAAAAGATGCGACAGTTACAGTAGTGTTGGCATGGAGGTGATGCCAATTTCCCATATTCCTCTGTGTGTGCACTAGTTGTTCGGTTAATACAGAGAGCTGCATAATGGAGGCTCAGATAAATGGGGTTCTGCTGTATAGGGGAAACTGTTTCATATTACTCATTTGAGTTTCTCTGAATTTTTTCTTAGAGTCTCAAATGAGTAATATGAATCAGTTTCACATTCTATATCAAGGCAAAGAATTCGTTACATCAGTCAAACTAAGAGCATTTTGAATATTTATAGACGCAAAGAGTGAAACCCTGGCCCCACTGATGTCAGTGACAAAAATTCCCAGGAGGGTCAAGATTTCACTCAAAAGAGAAAAATTGAAACAGAATTACAAGAGAGGCAGTAATATTTGAACCAGGAGAAAAGTTAGAAAAAATATTTAGGCTTCCTGGTCCAATTCTTTGTTTCAGCATAAGAAAAGACAGGCATCCAAGTGTTTATGTACCTGCATGTACTTATGGTTAAAAACAAAACAGACATTTCAGTAGCATTTGTTCACTTTAAAAAAAAAAAAAAACCACTGCAATTTGTAATGATTTATTTTTCCTCCAAAAATCTTATTTGCCTCCCATAAAAATTTTTGATCTTGAAAAAAATTCTACTATGGTACTAAGCCTACCAATCAAAATGGAGAATGCAATTTATATATATAAATATAAAACAAACACTAAACCAAAAAGCCAACTGCAGTCTGCAGAGCACGATGCTCCCTGGCATTTTCCACCAATCATGATGGGCCTAGGTCTGAATTGCAGGTGATGGCTTAGATTCTTTCCTGCATTCCTTGTGTGTGTTGGTCCAGGAATGTGTTCCTTTCAGTGAAGGGGGGAAGGTGCATCTTCCTATGTGGTTTTGGAGTAGCCCTGCTGCTATGCAGAAAGGCTATCTTAGGCCTGGTCTACACTAGGCGTTTATGTCGAAGTTAGCGCCGTTAAATCGAATTAACCCTGCACCCGTCCACACTGCGATGCTATTTAGTTCGACATAGAGGTCTCTTTAATTCGACTTCTGTACTCCTCCCCGACGAGGGGAGTAGCGCTAAATTCGACATGGCCATGTCGAATTAGGCTAGGTGTGGATGGAAATCGACGCTAATAGCTCCGGGAGCTATCCCACAGTGCACCACTCTGTTGACGCTCTGGACAGCAGTGCGAGCTCGGATGCTCTGACCAGCCACACAGGAAAAGCCCCGGGAAAATTTGAATTTGAATTCCTTTTCCTGTCTGGCCAGTTTGAATCTCATTTCCTGTCTGGACATCGTGGCGAGCACAGCAGCACTGGCAACGATGCAGAGCTCTCCAGCAGTGATGGCCATGCAGTCTGTGAATAGAAAGAGAGCCCCAGCATGGACTGATCGTGAAGTCTTGGATCTCATCGCTGTGTGGGGCGATGAGTCCGTGCTTTCCGAGCTGCGATCCAAAAGAAGGAATGCAAAGATCTACGAGAAGATCTCTAAAGACATGGCAGAGAGAGGATACAGCCGGGATGCAACGCAGTGCCGCGTGAAAATCAAGGAGCTGAGACAAGGCTACCAGAAGACCAAAGAGGCAAACGGACGCTCCGGATCCCATCCCCAGACATCCCGTTTCTACGAGGCACTGCATTCCATCCTCGGTGCTGCCGCCACCACTACCCCACCAGTGACCGTGGACTCTGAGGATGGGATACTGTCCACGGCCGGTTCCTCAGACATGTTAGGGGACGGGGAAGATGAGGAAGGAGATGAGGAGGGCGAGGCAGTTGGCAGCTCTCACAACGCTGATTTCCCCGACAGCCAGGATCTCTTCATCACCCTTACAGAGATCCCCTACGAAGCGTCCCCAGCCATTACCCCGGACACAGAATCTGGTGAAGGATCAGCCAGTAAGTGTTGTAAACATCTAAACATTTATTTTTAACAAAACAGGAATATTAACAATTAAAAGAATGGGTTGTTCATGATTAGTGTGCCCTAGGCGCTTAACGGTTTAGTAAGGGGCAGTGCAAGTTTTGAAAAGAAATCTAGCAATGTCCGGTTTTCAGTGATTGTCCTGCACAAGCCGCTCTACTGTGTATTCCCTGCTACTGCAGCTACAGTAAAATGCGGTCTATATGTGCGGGGATAGAGCAGTAATCCTCCTGGGACATCTCGATGAAGCTCTCCTGGAGGTAACTTGAAAGCCGTTGCATGAGGTTCTTGGGGAGAGCGGCCTTATTGGGTCCTCCGAAGTACGACACGTTGCCGCGCCACGAGATTATCAGGTACTCGGGGATCATTGCTCTGCACAGCAGGGCGGCATACGGCCCTGGTCTTTGGAGGCTTTCCCGGAGCATTCTCTCTTTGTCGCTCTCGG
Organism: Chrysemys picta bellii; assembly: GCF_011386835.1. Lineage (NCBI taxonomy): Eukaryota > Metazoa > Chordata > Testudines > Emydidae > Chrysemys > Chrysemys picta. The sequence goes on from NC_088791.1 coordinate 134,315,684, forward strand.
AGATCCTCATCAGGGTGATGTCGGCCATGGTGACCTGCTTTTAATTAGGTAGGGGAATGTTAGTGTTGGGACTGCTTTCCCGTTCCTTTACAGAACTGTCACCGCTGGTTTGCAGCCACGCGGTGGAGGCGGGAGAGGGGCAGCCGAAAGGGATCGTTCCCGGGGACAGCCGCGAGGGGGTGGGACAGGGGCAGAGTTCCCGCTTGCCGGATTGCTGGCAGCAGGGACTGACATTGATTTAAATGTGAAATGAGGCCAGTGGTAATATAAAAGTTTTAAACTGCCACAAGTGTACGGCTTACCATGTCTGCCTGCAACAGAAATTCCGTTGTGCTGCCTCGCTTCTCAAATGTGCTGTTCAAGACCCCAGGCACAGAATGCGAAGGCCGAGAATTCGACCTTGTGCTGAGTGCGCATGTGAAAGGTGCTGTGCATGGTCTTGTTCACAGAGAAAGACTATGTTCTTTGTTCACAACTACATTTATCTTTCAGAGGAATTCACTCCCTTTTTCCCATTTCCACAGCCCCGTCTGCGACTGTCTCACAACCTAGCCTGGAATCACACTCCCAGAGGCTAGCGCGGATTAGGCGTAGGAAGAAGAGGACACGGGAGGACATGTTCTCTGAGCTTATGGCCTCTTCCCAAGCCCAGGCAGCACAGCAGACCCAGTGGCGGGAGAACTTGACCCGAATGCACCAAGCCAACATGGATCGGGAGGAGAGGTGGCGGCAGGAAGACCAGCAGGCGACTCTAACGCTGCTTGGACTACTGAGGGAGCAAACGGACACACTCCGGCGCCTTGTGGATGTTCTGCAGGAACGGAGGCAGGAGGACAGAGCCCCGCTGCAGTCCATCTCTAACCGCCCTCCCCCGCCACCAAGTCCCATACCCACCTCACCCAAAGTGCAAAGAAGGAGAGGCGGCAGAGTCCCTGCTAACTCTCACTCCACCCCTGCAGAGAGCTCTAGTAGCAGAAGGCTCTCATTTCCCAAAATTTGAAAAGTTCTTTCCTTCCCGCCTGACACAAGCCCACGTCCAAGTTTCACCTCCCAATGCCATGTGTAGTTGATAATAAAAAATTCGTTTCTGTTAACTACTGTTTCAATCATGTTCTTTTGGAGGAGGAGGGGAAAGGGGGTTGGAAATTGGACAGGACAGTCACCTTTGGCAGGGTACATAGTCGGGGGCAGGCACAGCAGCAGGGCACATACACAGTGCAGTGATGCAGTGACTAGTTGCCCCGGTTAGTCTGGGAGGTTGTTTTGATGTAATGTTGGGGGGGGTGGGTTGCTCTGTGACTTTGTGGCGGGGGAGGGCAGTTACAGATCTTAAGCGCCGGTCCTTAGACAGGATCACAGAGCCACACAGCATGGGATCTGTAACCGTCCTCCCCCTGCCACAAAGTCAAATAGACCTCCCATACACACAGTCCCGATCAGGAGGGGTGACAGGCTCCGTTGAAACAAGCATCCCACCGCAGCGGAGCCTGTCAATCCTTGAGTTTAGAAGCTGCATTCGCATCACAACACTAGACCCGCCCCGCACCACAGTCTGCGTCCCAGTTTTAAAAAATTCCCGCTAAAACAGTATTAAAGAAAACGGTGTGCTTTAACAAAGTAGAACTATTTTTATTTCGACACGTGTGTTGGAGGGGGGGTGAAGGGGGTATGTAACTGGATAGGATAGTCAACATTACCTGGGTAAAGAAACGGGGGCAGGTTTAGCTTCTCAGTACACAAACTATAAAATCACAGGTTACCCTGCTCACTCAGGAACTTTGCTTTCAAAGCCTCCCGGATGCACAGCGCTTCCCGCTGGTCTCTTCTAATCGCCCGGCTGTCTGGCTGTGAGTAATCACCAGCAAGGCTATTTTCCTCAACCTCCCACCCCGCCATAAAGGTCTCCCCCTTGCTCTCACAGAGATTGTGGAGCACACAGCAAGCTGCTATAACAATGGGGATATTGGTTTCGCTGAGATCACAGCGAGTCAGTAAGCTTCTCCATCTCCCCTTGAGACGGCCAAAAGCACACTCCACCACCATTCTGCACTTGCTCAGCCGGTAGTTGAAGAGTTCTTTTTCAGTGTCCAGGGCGCCAGTATAGGGCTTCATGAGCCAGGGCATTAGCGGGTAGGCTGGGTCCCCGAGGATGACTATAGGCATCTCCACATCCCCAACAGTTATTTTGTGGTCCGGGAAGTAAATACCTTGTTGCAGCCGTCTAAACAGACCAGAGTTCCTGAAAACACGAGCGTCATGAACCTTGCCCGGCCATCCCACGTAGATGTTGGTAAAACGTCCCCTGTGGTCCACCAGTGCTTGCAGCACCATGGAAAAGTATCCCTTTCGGTTAATGTACTGGGTGGCCTGGTGGTCCGGTGCCAGGATAGGGATGTGAGTTCCATCTATGGCCCCACCGCAGTTTGGGAATCCCATCGCTGCGAAGCCATCTATGATCGCCTCCACGTTTCCCAGGGTCACTACCTTTGGCAGCAGTACATCAACGATTGCCTTCGCTACTTGCATCACAACAACCCCCACGGTAGATTTGCCCACCCCAAACTGGTTCGCGACTGACCGGTAGCTGTCTGGCGTTGCAAGCTTCCACAGGGCTATGGCCACTCGCTTCTGTACACTCAGTGCAGCTCGCAACCGGGTGTCACTGCGCTTCAGGGCAGGGGACAGCAACTCACAAAGTTCCAGGAAAGTTCCCTTCCGCATGCGAAAGTTTCGCAGCCACTGGGATTCATCCCAGACCTGCAGCACTATGCGGTCCCACCACTCAGTGCTTGTTTCCCGTGCCCAGAATCGCCGTTCCACGGCATCAACATGACCCATTGCCACTGTGATGTCCTCGGCGCTGGGTCGCCTGCTTTCTGACAGGTCTGTGCTACTCTCAGACTTCAGGACATCACCGCGGTGCCGTAGCCTCCTTGCCTGACTTTTCTGCATCTGCCTCAGGGAAACCTTTATGATAAGCTGCGAGACGTTGAGAGCGGCCACAACTGCAGCGATGGTCGCAGCGGGCTCCATGCTCGGAGTACAGTGGCGTCCGCGCTGTCAATGACTGGAAAAGCGCGCGAACTGTTTTCCCGCCGGCGCTTTCAGGGAGGGAGGGCGGGAGTGATGGACGGATGACGACAGTTTCCCAAAAGCACCCTCGACTCATTTTGTTACCCAGAAGGCATTGCCGGCTACACCCAGAATTCCAATGGGCAGAGGGGACTGCGGGAACTGTGGGATAGCTGACCACAGTGCACCGCTTCGAATGTCGACGCTATCACCGTTAGTGTGGACGCACAAAGTCGAATTACTGTCCTTAGTGTGGACACACACGTTCGACTTTGCAATATCGATTACAAAAATTCGATGCAAGTAAAATCGAACTACTCTCGTAGTGTAGACAAGGCCTTAGACACTGGCAGTCTCCTCCTACAAATATACCACAAACACAGTGAGGTTTAAAAATGTCATAGCGGTTGTGACCAAACCTAGTGTTGACCATGACTAGCAGAAAGGTTTTTTAAAACATGATTTCTCCTTGTCTCTACTAGATACGTCTTTTTTTTAAGACATTAATTAATATAGGTTAGCTAATACAGTTTTAAAAGCCACTCATTTTCCCAAGCCTGCAAAATCCCAACGCAATTCATGGTCCAGAAGAGTTCTGCAGGAAAGGATTTAACTGCTGTAGTGGAAGGAGAGAAAGATTTTTAGGGTCAGCCATAACAATGGCATAGGGCTTTTGAGAAATCCTATATATTATAAGGTGAGAAGGGACTATCTAGTGCTGGATTTTGCCTCTGATCATTTTTTTCATTAGCATTGCTAGTATTTTCTTCCTTTCTGCTTCATCCAAGAAATCAAAGAGCTAAGGCAAAATTCCCATTGACTTCAGTAGGGTCAGGATTTCACCCTAGGGCAGTTGAACATGCACTTAGTTTACTGCACCAAACCATTTCAGCTGACTGGGGCTGCGAGCATTGTGGTGGAAGGAAACGTAGGCACCAACCGTTGCAAAGGACTTAAAAAGAGACATTGGTTGCTGCCTTTTACAAAGGAAATGAGCTGGTCAGAGTATCAGCTGAGTGCTCAGCGTGGCAGGAACTCTGAAGCTGATACGAAGCATTTCTAGGAATTGCATGCGTCTCTTACCAACACTAACACATTTCTCTACTTTTCTTTCACAAGTCTTTAGCTTCAAAGTGTTACTAAGAAAAGTAACTGATGTACTATAATGTAAAATAGGGCCAGCCTGTACTTGGCCTTTGCACAAATGCATATGGGAGGTGAAGGGCCAAAGAACTCTTCCTCTCTGTGTGGAAGCCCAGCACAAATGCAGTATTGTCCTTATTTGTATTCCAGCAGTCTTACATGACCCATTGTAGTTGGCACTATATAGGCACAAAGTGAGACAATGCCTGCCCTGCAGCATTGACAATCTTGTTTGAGAAGACAGAAAAGGAGTGGAAGAAAGGAAATATGATTATTCCCATTTTACCAACAGGGAACTGAGGCATTAAGGGATTTGCCCAAGGGCACAAAGAAAGTCTGTGGTAGAACCAGGAACTGATCCAACCTCTTTTGAGGTCCAGTCTAGTGCCTTAACACCAAGACCATACTTCTCCTCAGAAAAGTGACTAGCACACTCCAGAGGGAAGACACTCCGCTACTGTGGTGATGCATGCAGTATAAAAACCTATATAGAATAGGCGCTGCTCCTGACTAGCACTTCCTGGGGCACTCGCAACTCTAAAATGCACAGCTATATGATGCTGCAGAAGTGGCTCTCACTGGCTGCCACCAGATTTCCATCCCCTCCAGTCTATGGACGGATGGAAACAGAAGGACTGAGCAACATTAGATGCTCCATGCAGCCTTTTGTATGATGTCAGGCCTCTGTTACACCTGGGACTGCAGCAGTACCTGCCTCCCAGTTCTCCTGTGTGGAGAAGGCAGCCACTTCCTACTCCTCCATTATGATAGAGTTCCCTGAAACACCAGGAACTGCAGTAGTACCCAGGATCTAATCCTCAGCCTAGCCTGAGTGAGCTGCTACTTCTAACCACTTCCCAGCAGGCCATTAGACAGACTTTGCAGTGACCCCACCATGAGCACTGATTTCTCTGTGCCAGTGGGTAGCTCCATATCACTCAGCCCCAAGGGGAAATGCATTGGCCTTCCCACTCAACTTATTCACTTTCAAACCAGGACTCCTGTATTTGTCTTCAGGCCACTGTTCTTCACCATCCCCTGCTTTTTCACTTCCTCATATCTTCATCTTCCCTTCCCTCCTCTGCTCTCAAGCTCTGCCACTTTCTCTCCTATCAGCCCTGTACCATTTCTCCCAGCCCCACTCATTCTCTCTACATCACCTTCTTGTCTCATGAAATCTTGCTTAATCCAGGTCAACCTGCCATATCCACCCTTTGCCCCTGCTCCTCACCATTTTGAATGGCCAGTCAGGCCTCTCTTCCCATCTCCCCCTTCTCCCTTCCATTCTCCTGCTACCACAGGAATTCCTGTTCTAACCCTCAAAAATCACCTGCCATCTCCTCTTGCTCACCAAAGCCTGGCCCGCTCTTTCTGACTCATCTGTGGTTGCTGCCTTGTCCTTCTTGAAGGCTCTCATTCTGGAGGCCACTGAAGCATATGCTTAAATGCATTCCTAAATTGGGATAAGATTTAAGAACATACTTAAAGTTACACACATACTGTACATCCCACTGACATCACCAGGAGCCAATTATGTGTCCAAGTGATTTCTAGGATCAAGGCCTAAATTCTCTACCCAAAGGGCTTCACCTCTTCTCTACTTCTTGTCACTTTCAGTCTCTCTCCTTCCCCTTATCCCTCCCCACTCTTTTGAATTCCTTAGAAGTTCATTCCAGCAGGCTCTTCTCACTCCCTGAGAGTGGCTATTATACACTATGCCCCTAGCTGCATGGCTTTCTTGGTCTCTAACTTTGATGTCCAGCTCTTTATTCCTTGTTTGCCTGCCCTCATCGTGAGTGACTTAGGTTTTCACATCAGTGACCTGTGTAAGTCTATGCCTCTTGCTTCCGCTCATTAAACTCATTTTCTTTTCAGCTTTGGACTTAGTCATTCCCTGGATCTGTTTTACTAAGCAATGCTCCTTTACCAATCTCTTTCTCCCCTGTCCTGTCACTCCCTCCTTTCATGATCCACACTGTCAACTTGAGATCAATGTGGTTATGTCAGATTTACATTGATGTAACCAAGGGAGGAATATAGACCCCTGTCTATGTTTCCTTTACTGCCCTGTCTTCCTCTGGCATCAGCATTCTGTGTCCCTGTATACAAGTTCATCACTACTGGCCTTCTCTGCAGCTTTGGGACAGCCTGCATCTCTCAACATGTATGTTCTCCTTTGCCTCTTAATTTCACTTTTCTTTACAATACTCTGTACTTGTCTCTCCTGTATAGATATATTAACTCTATTTTATTATGTTACAATTGTATTCTTATTACATCTATATAAAACAAAATATATTGCTAGAACTGATCCAAACATGGGATGTAATTTTCATGAAAATTTTGTCTGTCTCAAAGTTTGAAATCATTCATCCCACTCTATACCTGGTTGAAAATATAGACTCTTTATGAACATTTTAGACAAAATCTTTCACTTGATGTCTCATCAAAATTTTAAATTTTAAGTTTTCTTAGAAGTCGTGAGTTTCAAAAATTTTCAACCAGCTCTGTTTTATTGCCTTAGTTTGAGAAAGAATGTGATATGATGCTCATTTGCCAACAAATGGCTGCCTTGCACATCCAGTTAAGGTGCAGTAGTCTTGTCCCTTTAAAATGCCTCACTTCCTGCTGAGGGAATCCTGGGGATCACCACCACTAAGGTCCCAAAGGGAAAAAAAAGATCCCTTTTCAGCATGTCAGGAAGAATTTTAAAGGGCCTTGTAGCTTGTGACTGTAAATATCTTATGAAAAGGCATAGGAAGGTACGGTGTGTGCCTACTCTTCCTGTGTGATTAGTGTAAGAAAAAAATAATACTCAAAAACAAGAAAGGATGAGGTATAACTGCTTCTTACTCTCAGTAAGCAGCAGCAAATGTGCCAACAAAGAGCATTTTTATATCTTCTCTGCTGGTTCCTGGAGAAGACTTATTTCCCCCACCCCCCCAGCCCCCAGTAATAATCTTGGATTTGGCCCTTCTAAGATGTAACATGTGGCTTCAGCAACACACCCACCCATGTATGGCATTTTACAATATGTTCAGGGGCAAGTTTGTTAAAGTGATGCTTTTCTCATCTCATGTCACACCTACAAGAGCACTATAGCATATTTAAACAGCCACATGGTGCTGTACATCTCTTTCCCAAGCAGCCATAGTCATGAGGGCCATAAATCAGACTATGACTGTTCAAGGCGCAATAGATCAAAGCAAGCAAGTAACACGACTTCATACTTTACAGTGGGTGCACACACACACATGTATAAAGACCAAATCCAACTCTTGACTGCAATAGACACTGCCTGCAGGCTTGAGGCTAATGAGTCCTCCTAGCCCTTAAAATGTTGTATGAATTTGCTGAAGCACACCTGGGCCCCCAAGACCCTCCATCACCTCCTCCATTCCACACACACACCCCCAAGGTCCCCGCTACTCGCCTTGTCTCTCCTCGAGGACGGGGGAGTGAGGAGGGATGTGGAGAGCCAGCAGCCAGAGGAGTGAGGAGGCTCAGCTGGGCACTGGGGCTGGTGGCTCGGCAGGGGAGGGATGGGGGGGCCTCCAGAGCTGGTGGCTTGGGGGCCCGTCCCTGTGGCTGGTGCCGGCCTGGCACTCTGAGCACTGGCGGTTCAGCCCAGCACTGGCGGCCAGTGGTTCATCCGGGAGAGGGCCTTCAGGGGCAGGACGGGCTGGTGCTCAGGGGGGCTGGCAGCTCAGCCTGGTGCTTGGGGGGGGCAGAGGGGGGGACACGTGCACTGGTTTTGGGGGGCAGCGGCGGCTCCACCTGATGTGGCTGGGGAAGGCGGGCCAGGGCTCCTCTAGTCATGGGGGCCCCCCGTCAGGGCTTCTCCTTTTATGGGGGGCTCTGGGGCGCAGGGGTGGGGCCTTGGGCATAAGGGGCAGGGCCAGCAGGCTAGCCTCCCCAAAGTGGGATTCACCCATGGCCCATGTTCAGCCTCTTATAAGGCCCAAGTGTTCATTAAAATATCACCTGAACCCTCTTAGTCCTGCCCCTTCTGTCTAGGAAGCAGCTAATTAACTACAGCACACGTGTAGCAGATGTGCCTAACTGGCTTTAACCCTGGCTTTCACCTCATCACACACATAGAATATCAGGGTTGGAAGGGAGCTCAGGAGGTCATCTAGTCCAACCCCCTGCTCAAAGCAGGGCCAATCCCCAACTAAATCATCCCAGCCAGGGCTCACATGCAATGCTTAATTCAGGGATCGGCAACCTTTGGCACGTGGCCTGCCAGGGTAAGGCAGGTTTGTTTACCTGCCTCATCCGCAGGATCGGCCGATCGCAGCTCCCACTGGCTGCAGTTCGCCATTCCAGGCCAATGGCGGCTGCAGAAGCAGCAGCCAGCACATCCCTCAGCCTGTGCTGCTTCCTGAAGCCTCCATTGGCCTGGAGTGGCAAACCGCGGCCAGCAGGTAAACAAACCGGCCTGGCCTCCCAGGGGGCTTACCCTGGCAGGCCGCTTGCCAAAGGTTGCTGATCCCTGTCTTAATTTGTGCCAGGGCTTTCCAGGGCTGAGCTCCGGCATCTCTGGGCTTGCTGCATCAGTTATGAATGTAAAAAAATTGCTTGAGCCTCAGCACCTCTTTCATTACAAATTAAGCACTGCACACATTTCACTTTAAGCCCATGCTTAACTCCCATTGGCTTCAATGGGACTTTTTGCATGTGTTTGAGTGCTTTGCTGAATAGGGATAGATTTAATCGTGTGTTTAACACCAAGGCTATGTCTACACAGCTGTACTACTGCAGCTGCACTGCTGTAAGGTCTCCTATGTAACCGCTCTATGCCAGCAGGAGAGTGTCTCCCATCGACACAGCACTGTCCACACCGGCACTTTTGTCAGTGAAACTTATGTCGGTCAGGGGGTGTTTTGTCACACCCCTGACTGACAAAAGTTTTGCTGACAAAAGTGCTAGGCTCACAAAATGAAGACATTAACAACACTGGGGTTGGAGCTCTGGTAAAGTGTGAGGAGGTGCTTTCCACACAAAGTTCTGACAAGGCACCTCCAGCCCAGCCCACAATGCACCTGTTCTTCCAGCTCTGGATCCCTTGCACAGTTTTGTGTTAACTGTTTACCAAGATAGGGATTATTATCCCTCTTTTATAGATAGAGAAACTAAAGCGCAAGGAAGCTGTAAGTAACTTGCCAAAGGTCACACATGTCCCATTACTGATAAACCTGAGGAAAGAATCCAGATCTTCAGACTCCTAGTTCTGTACCTTACCCACTGGGCTATACTGCCTCCCTCTAATAAGCGATGGGGGCCATCATCTTTACATTTAGGCCAGTTTGCATTTTCCTGAGTTACTTTTAAATACAAGACATGTTTAAGGGGTGTATTATCCAAGTTCAACATACTGGGTAAAACCCTGACTCCACCGAAGTCCTGGCAAAACTCCTACTCACTTCAAGGGGCCAGGATTTCACTCACTATGTGCATAGAACTTCTTGGGAGTGATCCTCAACTAGTATAAATCTCTGCACCTCCACGGCAGTCAATGGAGCTACCCCAATTTACATTGGCTACAAATCTGGCCAGTAGTGCTCTGACTTTGACCCCATTAAAGCAGAAGCAAAATCGTGTTACTTTTTTGTTTGGGGCAGAAACAATGGCAGTCCTTCTATGCTATTTCAGATCCATGTTCCTAAATAAGAGCCTTTACTCATCTAAGACAGGTTATATGTTTGGTCTTGACAATTTATTTTCAAAGCCAGCACAATGTCATGATTAACTTTATTAGCAGCACTGTGTGGTCTTCCTTGCAACAGTTGGAGGAATGGATCTTTTCCTTTGTAATGTCTGAGTGTCAGATTCGGGGAGTCTGTGGAGATTTCGTGGCTTTGCCTTCTCCTCTGACTCAGATTAACTACCATCTGGTAGTTATTCAAAGAAAAACTTTTCCCCATTGTCACTTCCTTTGTCTGGTGGCCTGTAACATCTGACCTCTGCTTTGCAGGTCATAGCCTTCACCTCATTTCCTACCCAATAGGAATAATGACAGCAGGGTTAAGTTTATATGATACCTCTTGTAAGTGCTACTTGTAAGAGCTGGGCTTTAGAATTGCTCTTCATGTCTTTGATGCTAAAATTTCTGTTTTGACCTGCTATCAGCATTAAATTGCTTTGCCCTCTCAGTCCAATCTGGCTCTCTTGGTTGCAAAGACTTGCACTTCTAGTTCTCTTTTCTGACTTATGGCCTATGAAAAGAAGTAGTTCCATTCAGGTGCTTGAACATAGCATGCTGTTTTTACACAGTGAAAGCACTTCTTTAAAACAAAATCACATCACTAAATCCTGCCTTCACCTCCCCCATTCAATCCTATAAATCACAATATTTAGATTGTATGTTATTAATGATATTATTGATGCTCTAAAGGTCCCATTCAATATTAGACTCCCATTGTGGAGTCACTGTGCAAATATGTAGTAAGAGACCATCCCTGCCCCAAAGAGCTTACAGTATAAATAGTCAAGTCAGATAAAGGAAGTATTATTACCCCTGTTTTGTGGGGAACTCACATCCAAAGTTTAAGGGTAAAATCATGGACCCAAAACTCCCATTGACTTCAATGAGACCAGGATGTCATCCAAAGTGACTTGCCCACTCTCACAGCTGGATGCTCTGGAGAGCTAGAAATGGAGCCAGGTTCTCTTGAATCCCAGTCCAGGGCTGTAAACAAAAGACCATCTTTCCTGACATAGGCTCTGATACTGAATCATTGAAATCAGTGAGAGTTTCACTATTGGCTTCAGCTGGAGCAGGATCAAGCCCATGGTGCTTTTCTTTCTTCAACCTCACAGCACTTTGCAAAGGTGCACTGCCACCCCCAATTTACAGATGGAGAAAATGAGGCTGTGTAACTGTCTCCCTTCTTGGGTTTGGGGCTGCCACCTTCCAGTGGGGTGAATGTCCATAGGTCTGGGCTCCAGCCCCCTGGGTGTGGATGCAGCAGAAAACAGTTTATGGCTTGCAGCTTCTTGGCTGGGGCAATTAACAGTCATTTGGGCTCTGGCCCCTGGATGGGGCAGAGCAGGGAAATAGTCTATAGCTTGCAGATGCCTGGCTGGAGCAATCAATAACCATTTGGGCTCTGGCCTTCAGGGTGGGGCAGCACAAGGAAAGAGCCTCCCAGTCCCTGTTGTAGGTCTTCTGTCCTAGGGTGAATTGGCAGCCACCCCAGGTATGGGGTGGCAGCAGAGGTGTAGGGGGCCCTGGGCCCACCTTACACCACCTGGTCCCAGCCCAGGGCCCTAACAATGGCAGGTGGCCCCACCACTGGGTCTGCAAGGAAACCACTAGAGCAGTGTTTCCCAAACTGGGGTTCGTGAACCCCTAGGGGTTCGCAAAATGTTACAGGGGGTTCTCGGGAAAAAAATCCCTAATGGCTGACAGAGCTGTCCCTAGGGACCCCGGGCAGCACAAGGCCAGCAGCCCGGAGCCCCTGGACTTTCAAGAGCTAAGCAGATCAAAGCAAACATATCCATCACACTAAGGAGATTTAAATTTCAAGACCCCTTATAAGAAATGGAAAGGGAGGTAGATATTTTTGCTGTTTTTAAAATTAAATAGGCAGCTTGTATTATTTTTAAAATTATTATGAAGAACAAGTTTAAGCTTTGTTGTAACGTGAGTTGTTTGCCTTGACTGCTCAAGACCTGAATGCTTGTGTAGGAGGAACTCTTTGAGTTCTTAGATACCTTCATGCTGTTTCAAATCTGATACTCCTTGATGAAACATAGGAGCCTTGTCTTATAACAGGCTTATTCAAAGTGATACAAGCTACGAAAGTGAGATCTTGGAAGAGTGTTGCCGCTTTCATAACGTAATAAAAATACTGTAATGATTAATAATAAATAGTGTATAATAAGCATGTCACAAAAACAAATGTTATATTTCCAAGATCACTGCTTTTATAATTTATACTCAGGTAAAGGAGAAAATCCCTGGAAATATTCATTTTTAAGAGGGGGGTTCACGAGACTTGACTTTTTAGTGAAAGATGTTCACAGGTTGTTGAAGTTTGGGAACCACTGCACTAGAGCATGCTGCCTCACTTTCCAGCAACACAACTGGAACAAGGTCTGATTTCCCTGGGCTACATCCTACCCAGCTACCGCTCTCAGCAAGGGATGCTCCATCACTGCAGGTGTTGGCTCTTCAGTCCAATGGCCAGGCATCACATTCTCTGTTTGCTCCCCAGGCTCCTCCATCTCCAGCAGCCAGGCATCGATTCTGCAGAGGGCTCAGAGAAATGCCTGCCTCCTTCCCTGGTCCAGCCCCATCTGAGCTGCAGGACCCTGCTCTTATACTTCCAGCCACGCCCCTGCGTTTCCTGTGAGGGGGGCAAGGCAGGTTTGGCTGCGCCCACCAGGGAGCACTAACCTCTTCAATACTGGAGGGAGGTCCTTTGGCCTTACTACAGGCTGAAAGAAGCTAAGTGAGAGAAGGACCTTTATACAGTAAATATAGGGTCTGTGTAAGGTGCTGGCTTGACAGCCTTGGAGTCTAACACTTCCTATCAACCAAAAGATACAAACATGAGCAGTGGCAGCACAAATTCTGTGACAAGTTAGACCTCCCTCGCCCCCAGCTGGGATACCATCTGATATGCTGGGGTTCCCCTCAGCCCTCTGGTCCTGCCAGCCTGGGTTTCCCTTGCACTGGGTTGCTGTGCCAGGCTCAAGCCCCTTTCCAGCACACACCTAGGTAAGAACACACTCAGCTGCAAACAGAGACTGCAGCCAGATCTGTGTGAGAGGATTCACCCAGGATTCCCTGTGGAGAGAGAAACCCCAGATAATATTGTCTTGCGCTGTATAGAAAGATCTGCACAGTGCAAGCTCATAAAAATTCACCCTCTCTCTCAATGTGGAGAGAGATATGCACAACTTCTTACCCCACCCCCCAGATATGAATTACACAATCTGGGTTATGTTATAAACAAGAAATAAGTTTATTAACTATAAAAGGCAGATTGTAAATGATTATAAGGGATAGCAAACAGAACAAAGCAGATTACCAAGCAAATAAAACAAAATACGCATACTAAGCTTAAGATCTTAAAGAGACTGGTTTCAAGAAGTAATTTCTCACCCTAAATATTGTTTCAGGCAAGTTGCAGAGTTTCTGTATCTTAGAGTTCCAGTTATTCTTCTTTACAGACTAGATTCCTTTCCTAGTCTGGACTCAGCCCTCTCCTTTCCCTCAGCTCAGTTCCTTTGTCTCATCATGCACTTTCAGCAGTCTTTCTTCTTGGGCAGGAAGGCGATGGAGAAGAGTCCTGTTTGCCTTACTTCCCACCCTTAAATAAGATGTACATAAGGTGGGAATCTTTTGTTTCCCAGTCTTGACCTCCCCCTCCTTTTAGTGGAAAATTACTAGAAGTCCAGGATAGTGTTTGTTACCACGTGACAGGACCACTTGACCTACTAGTGTCACAGCAACGTCCCAGGACACCTCTCAGGAAGGAGAGAGATTAGTATCTTCAAAGTCTTATTGTTTCTTCGTAGTGGTCCATCAAAGCTGATGGCCTGTTGTCCGGTGGGTGTCTCCCAAATACACACACAGTTGTAATTGTTTTTTTTTAATCCATGTAAAATTTTGAAAAAATGGGTCATTATTAAACACTTTGAAGTGAGAACAACTTTGATCATTTGAAATTTGACAAATAAGGATTTCATTTTTCAACCAGCTCACCCAACGAGTTGAAAATCCCTCTGGAAAAATTAACCACTTAATTTGGTACCTAAATGAGAGCTGAGCTCTTTTAAAAATCTGACCACTGTTTGGAATGCTCAGCTCTTTAGAAAATATAGTCCTATGTGTCCAGACAATACAATAAAGACAATTTTTAAAATGTTAATCTAGGCAGTAATGCTGTGGAGCACCTGCAGAGGGCAAACTTGTTCCACAGTTGAGGATAATGTATTGCTCCCTCTCTATGAAATATATTTGTTCCAGTTGAGGTGAGTATTAAGAGCCCAGCATTTTTGTAAAAGTCTCTATTCTTGTTTCCTAAAAAAGCACTGTAGTTTTAAACAATTTTGAGTGAGTTTGACATCTTCATGACCACCAATCAGACATGGTAGGTTCTCACTATGTAAATTATATCAAGGTGGTTAGCAATTTAAACCATTAGTTTAACTTAATTCCTATCTTTGATCTTGTACACTCATGTATGGAAGCCCTTTGAACCAAGGAAGAAGAATTAAGTTAGTCCTTAAATAACTTTCCTAATCAGGCCTCTTTAAGGTGTCAAGTTGGGCACCTAAAAACTGAGGTCCGCAAAATCACTAGTCCCTTCTGAAAATCTTGGCCTGCACTGAAAAAAATAATAATAGTGATTTTAATTTAAAATTGTAAGTTTTTGGAGCAGGGACTGACTCTTACTATGTGTTTTGTACAGCACCTCGCACCATTTTCCCTGCCTGCTACTGGAATACAAATAATTACAAAACAATAGAGAGAAAGAGGTCAGATTAACCTTTGAATTAGAGGCATTTTTAAAGGGCTAAATTAATTTTTTTCTGTTTCCCCAAATATCTTACATTCCCTTCACATACATTTGTGTGTTGTTTCCTTCATAGCTCTCACTTAGGCTATGGCTACACTACGAGACTTTTAGCGATGGCTGGGCTGCTACAGCCATGCCGCTACAGCCGTGCCACTAAAAGGCACACAGTGTAGCTGCTGTTTGTCGGCAGGAGAAAGCCGACAAAGCACTGTTCATACCGGTGCTTCTCATCAGTAAAACTTCTGTCGTTCGGGGGTGTGTGTGTGTGTGTTTTTAACACCCTGAACGACAAAAGTTTTGCTGAGGAAGTGCCAGTGTAGACCCCCTTACCTTCCAAGAGATTAGATAATAGGGCAGATTCTCATTTACATTAAGGCCTCATTACACCACTCTGGTTGCAGATTATAGTATAAAATGGGTTTCATGTACTTAAAGCCTTCTTTACACTGTCAGAGCAATTTAAGATATAAAGGAGCTTTACCGTAACTAAGAATCAGGCCTTATTCTTCTGATTATTTTAGCCTGATTCCTCAGAATATCAATTTGGATTATACAGAACTTCCCACAGTGGGAAAAGAGCAAGGATCATGCTTAGTTAAGGAAACTTTTGTATATTCCATGCACGATCCTTGCAATTTTGCTGCTATTGGTAATGAGAGTTAATGGTGCACTAGCTGTAACCTGGAAGACTGGGAGAACATGTTTCAGGGCATATCCCATTGCATGCAGTGTTTATTTTAGGATTCTAGGGTTAGCCACACAGCTAATAAAAGAATGTGCAATAACTCATTTTTAATGATTGTTTCCTAGGTGTGGTAAGTAGTTTTGTCACTGTAAATTCTTAGGCAAATAAAATCCAGCTAATCTTCTTAAAGACGTAGCTGTAGCTGTGTCAACCTATCCTGAGCTGGCAGGAAAGCTGCATAATGTTTGGAATTCTCTAAATTGCTCATGTCGGTGGGATATCAACAGTCAGCACAATAATAATAATAGGCATGTGTTTGCTTGCAAATGAATTATTACATAATTAAGGGATTGATTTACATAGAGTTGTGCGTGCTCAGTACTTCATAGGTTCTAACTTCTTTATTCTTTTCCATCCTAGAAGAACTTGCTCTAGTGCAAACCACTCCCAAACACAACTCTATGTAAGTGCAATTGAAATTTTTTATTTTAAGCACAGGAAAGTCAGGAAGTTCAGAGTTCCTACAACAACTTTAATGACACACTGCAGCAGCTTCTTTGAAATGAATTAAGTCTGCAGTAATGCACTGAGTGCTTTGATAGCAGGAGAGAAGAGGGGCATCTCTTTTTAACCTGTAATCTCTCCAGAATACTATGTCATTCCAATTCATCTGGGATGGTGCAGTTACGTCTCTGTTACAATTCCAGTAGACCCTGCCCAAAGGGTCACAGTAAATGGAGAATTTTTGTTTATTATAGGGTGTCAGTTCAGTAGCTTTTGACTTTCTTTAAAGTCTCACTCTTTCCATTTTGAAATTACTACTCTCCCATCATGTAGTGGCCAATGATAATCAGCCTTAACTCTTGTATTGCACTTATAATACTTTTTAGCCAAAGGGTAGCTAATGGATCCCTAGAAAATAATGTTGTTAAGTATTGTAAGTAAGCCTCTATTTTACCAATGTCTTGGGGACTGAATATAGGGTCTGATCCTGTTCCCTTTGAAGTTGATAGAAAACTCCCTTTGTCTTCACTTATGAGCAGGATCAACATTATGGAGCCACTGAAATACCTAAATACCTTTGAGGATCTGGGCCTTGGGTTCCTAAGCACCTCACTTAATAGGACTTAGGTTCCTAAGTCACTTAGTTCCCTTTGAAAGTTCTACCCTGTATCCCGCATAAGGATTTTTAAATCTGATTGAGGGTTAGCAGCTCTTGGGGACAGAAATATAATCTAGTGGGTAAAGCTCAGGAGATTTGGACTTTGATTCTTGGCCCATTCACTGACCAGCTGGTGACCTTCCGCGAGTCACTTAACCTCTTTGCTTCTGTTTAATCTCCTACCATTTTTCTGTCTTGTCTCCTTAGATTGTAAGTTCTTTGGTGCATGGACTGTTTCTTAACTTGTATTCCTGTAGTAGCTAGCATAATGGATCTCAGTGGTGCCGTTGTACAGTGTCCAGCAGAATGGATCTCACTTACGGTCTCTTGATGCTACTGGAATACAAATAATAAAACGAAATAATAATAATAATAACGAAAGTCAAAGAAAAACAAGTGCATTTCAGCACCTAAAATGCAATAATTCTGCAGCAGGCGTGACAGAACTCCTGACGACCCAGACCTTCAGAGTCAGTTCTTGGTCAGGATTCATTGGTGACTCATGAGGATAAATTTTAGATGGTAGCTTTCCCCTTTTTATGTTTATAAATCTTGTATATTTTGAAGGCTATTTGTTTGGGGTTTTTTAATCCTCATGATGTAATACTGAGGGATAATAATAATAATTAATAATTAATAAACTTGACTTGACTTTTGTTGTTGGACAGCTGATCATTGGAGATTAATCCTGAGTTTTGGAGGGATATGCACAGGCATCAGCCTATCTGAGCTTTTGCCCTGTTTATTAAGTACATTTAGATAAATTGAGTAGCAGCATCATGCAGTGTTTGGAAAATTTGTCTTGCACATTAAGACTTTAAAGATGTCTTAACAATCTGAGCAACATATTTATTTTTAGAATGTTTATCCTGCCAGCCAAGGATAGGGTCAGGGTTGGGGTCAGGAGCAGGGTCAGAGAGACCATCAGGGTTAAGGTTAGAGACTTCCAGAGCTTTAGATCTTTGGTAGCCTCATGACGTAGGGCAAAACTGAGTGAGTATAATTTTCCCCAGGTTCTCAGGGATATGTACCAGTAATCCTTAATATCCAAAGGAGACCAGATGGCCTGCACAAATAGAAATTTGATCATTCTATTAAAGAGCCCACAATTCTTCTGTACCTTACAAATGGGACTCAGCTATATCAACAAGCAGGAAAATCATCATAACCCAATAATTAGTACAAAGGGGTTTTAGAAGGCAGTATTGTCTAGTTGATAGGGCATAAGATTTGGGAATAAAATGCCTGGGCTATATTCCCATCTTGGCCCCTGACTTGCTGGGTGTGAACTTGGTCACATCCCGTCACCTATCTGTGCCTCAGTTTCCCCTCCCACCTTTGTTTGTCTGTCGATTTAGATTGCAAGCTTATGATGTGCAGGGACTGTCTCTTAATATGTGTTTGTACAGTGCCTAATATGGTAGGGCCTGATTTCAATTGAAGCTTCTGGGTACTACTGTAAATATGAATTACATACAAAAAGCTATGTGAAAAGAACATTATTTAGGTTGCAGAGTCAAGCATTCAAATGTTAGAAAATGCCAGATTTAACAATTACCCTGCAACCTGAGTGCTGCCCTCTTGTGCATCCAGCCTGTGCACTGAATGAGGTCAGGGTCCTATGAAAAAAAAGCACGTAATCATGTAATGAAAGACTATATCATAATGCATTTGAACAAGAGGGCAGAATTAAAATTGCTTGGACAACCTAAATCTGGCATTTCTTTCAAATGATTGACCAGGCAAATTAAATAACATTATTTTAATGCAGTGGTTCTCAAACTTTTGTACTGGTGACCCCTTTCACATAACACGCCTCTGAGTGCGACCCCCCCCTTATAAATTAAAAACACTTTTTATATATTTAATACCATTATAAATACTGTAGGCAAATCAGGGTTTGCAGTGAAGGCTGACAGCTCGCGACCCCCCCATGCAGGGCCGGTGCAAGGAAGTTTCGCGCCTTAGGCGAAACTTCAACCTTGCGCCCCCCCTACCCCTGTGGCAGCTCCCTCCCCTGCCCTGAGGCGCGCCCCTCCTCCCCCCGCGGCAGCTCCCCCCTCCCCGGGGAGCCGTGTGGCAGCTCCCCACCCCAGCTCACCTCTACACCGCCTCCTCCCCGAGCACGCTGCCCCAGTTCTAATTCTCCTCCCCTCCCAGGCTTGCTGCACCAAACAGCTGATGGGTGCCACAAGCCTGGGAGGCGGGAGAAGTGGAGTGGTCGCTGCGCTGGGAGAGGGAGTTTGAGTCGCACGTGTCAGCGCGCCACCGGCAGCCCAGCCCAGGAACGCTGTAAAATAAAATTGGGGGCATTGCTTTTTGGTGCCCCCAAATCTTGGCACCCTAGGCAATCGCCTAGTTTGCCTTAATGGTAGCACCGGCCCTGCCCCCATGTAATAACATCCCCACCCCCTGAGGGGTCCCGATCTCCAGTTTGAGAACCCCTGTTTTAATGCAATTTTTGGTATGTAACTTCCTAGGTTTTATTTAAAAAGGAAAAAGATAAAAAACAAATTCTGTTATGTACACCTCTCCCCATCATGCTTCACCAATGGGAGTTGAATGCTGAACCTTTAGTAGTGCAGCACAGACAGCTACTACTTGTTCTACAGGTGTAACTACACTAACTGGCAGCAAAAGAAAGCTGTTTGTTATCCCAGTAGTGTGGGGATCCTCTCCTGGAGCCCTGTGCTGGGTCCAGCAGTGTGATTGTGAGGAGAGCCCAGGCCACTCTCTCCACTTCTACCTCCTGCTGCAACAATTATTGCTCTGGCAGCTCCCAGGTGTTCCCAATGTAGGGTTTACTGCTGCTGCTTTGGTCGCAGTATAAGCATGGCTCTTTACAATGTTCATGTTCAGTTATTATTTTGGCAGATTGCCAAAATTTTCCTGAAGAATGCTAGTAAGAAAGGGCAAATGGACTTATCAAACAACATATAACTCAGCTAAACCTGAATGGGATTTCGTGGGACAAAGAAAAGTCACTTCTGAAGGCTTCCCCCTGATGAATTGCAAAGGTCTGTTATCAGAGGGGTAGCCGTGTTAGTCTGAATCTGTAAAAAGCAACAGAGGGTCCTGTGGCACCTTTGAGACTAACAGAAGTCTCAAAGATGCCACAGGACCCTCTGTTGCTTTTTAAAGGTCTGTTGTTAACAACAGAGATGTTAGAACTTCTCAGGAGAGGGGGGCGGCAATCACAAGAATCCTTTGTAATAGAAAGTATTAGGCAACATAAACAGAGGGAGGTCATTACCAGCTCTCACAATAATAATAATAGGATATATTTTGGGAAGAGATTAAAGAGAGACAATGAACCTGATTCTGATCTCACATTGATGTAAGTTGGCAGTAACTCTATTGAAGTCAGTGAAAATACACCCATGTAAGTCAAAGGAGAATTGGGCCCAATATTTTGTCCTCTGGATATGGTGAACCTCATGAGAAACTCTGCTTGCTACTGTAATCTGGCTTTGTTTATTAGTATCTAGTTGAAGCTGCAGCAACAACAAAATGAAATCTAAACCTCCAGCTCTAAAAAAACCCCAAGGCAATGGAGGAAATTAGGAGTCAAAGGCAGTAGTAATCAAAGCCAGGATCAAGTCTTCTACAGCTCAGACCCAAAGGCAGTGCTGAACAGTTAATTATTAGTTTAGGGTGTGGTAAAGTGTATCCAAGATAATAGCTTCTTAGAAAGAAATTAAAAAGGACCCACTTGACAAGGCTGAGTTTTACCAATCTTTCCTCCAAGATTTTGCAGCTGCTTCTGTCTCTCACCATTGAGTATAGCATCACGTGTTTCTTGAAGATCCTTGTAGCCTGGCTGTAGTATCTGAGACCTCTGTCTATATCCCTTTGGGGTAACTGTGTTTTCTGGATAGAGCAGCTTATGTTATATAAAGGGAAATGTGGATAAAAGCCCAAGAAACTTGATGATGGCATTTCTTACTTTTGTCCAGTCACTTTGATGTGGAATGATGACCTGCCACCCTAACCAACAGCTTCTAATGCCTTTTATAAATGTGCATTGGTCTGCTAATCATTTGCAATACAACAACATAATCAGGGCCGACGGGGGGGGGGGGAGGGAAGCCGGTACAAATTACCGGGGCCCGGCGGTCCAGAAGGGGGACCAGGCCCGGCTTCCCCTCCCTCTCGTCTGCCCTATTTAGCTGGTCCACCCTTGCTGGGGGGTCCAAAAATTTTTTTTCACTGGGACCCGAACCAGGTCTTGGAGGCCCTGACCATAATACATGCCATGCTGATTTGTTTTTCATGGTCTTATGTTCATCATCTCTTGATATCACATGTTCAGATAGATACCATTGAATGTGTGATGGGGGAAGGGGGAGGAGAAGGCAGAGGGGATGGCATTAATGACGAGGGGTCAGGTTTGCAACAGCTAGTCTTTCTGGAACATTAAGACTGCATCTCAGCAGGATGAACTCTGACCATTATCCTTTGAGTTCAATACAATTTACGGTAGGAAAACCAAGATCTTGCCAGAACATTAAAAATATCATGGTATTTTAAGGATTGCCTTGAAGAAGGTTACAATTTCCCTTTCTTCTTATTCAGCATGCTGACCTCTTGGATACCGCCGTACCAGCCTAGAGGTGCATGAATTTTTGGGGTAGAGGGGAGGATTCTTGTACCATTATTATTATTTATTGAGTGTTGACAATGGGCATAGCCCTGTACAGAACAAGGAAGACACTAGGATCCTGCCCTCAAAGAATTTACATTCTAAGGTCTCAATTCTGCAACAGTATCTGCACATACACACCCTCACTCCCACTTGGAGTCCAGCAAAGTCAGTGGCATTCTGTGAATTTCTGCATGAGTTTCTCCTGCAGGAGCTAGGCCTGAGTAGGTAGGAAAAACAATGCACTACGTACAGAGTTTCTGAAGTGCTTTGGGGTCGTGCACTTCATAAATGAACAAATCTGTCTGGTTTTCTTCTTGCAGAACACTTCCACTCCTCCCAGAAAGTATCGACATTTTGAATTGCAATGTCTGCCTGTACTCCAGATGCAGCATCTCTGCAAGGTCCAAATCCACCCCGGTACAATGCCAATCATATCGACCCAGATCCTCAAAGGTATCAAGGTTCTTAACCAGGGCTGGATTTATACCTGGGGTGCCCCTTGACACAGGAGCCTGGAGCCCCTCCTGCTGCCCGGCAGCAGATGGGAGCTGCAGGGTCACCCCACTGCCCATAATGGCTTGGAGCTCCTAACCGCCGCAGGTGGGAGGGATACCCGCCACTTTTAACAGCGCCCTGCTGCCCAGTGCCCCCCACACAGCCCCACCACAACTTCCCAGTGCCCCACATAGACCCTCTACTGCCCAGCGCCCCAACACACACAGACCTCCCCCCACTGCCCAGCACCCCTCACAAACCCCCACTGCCCAGCACCCCAACACACACAGACCTCCCCCCACTGCCCAGCACCCCTCACAAACCCCCCACTCCCCAGCACCCCAACATACAAAGACCTCCCCCCACTGCCCAGTGCCCCCCCGCCTCAGAGACTCATTCTCCCAAGCTCTGCCCCCCGGCCACACTCTCCAGCCCCGCTGGGAGGTGACTCTGTCCGCCAGGCTGAGCAAGGAGCACTCCAGCAAAGCTGCATGGGGCTGTCTCCCCCTCAGTTGGCTCCGCTCCCTGCCGGGACCTGGGAGCAGAAAAATTTGAAATTTTAGGTGCCCCAGGCACGTGCCTACTATACCTAATGGGAAATCCGGCCCTGCCCTTAACTTCCACTTAACTTCCCTGGGTTAGCGCTGTTTGCATGCAGACAGAAAGGGTATTAGGCTTGAGCCTGCGTTCAAACCCTGGGCTTACTTTGCAATGTAGACATAGCCTGGCCTAAAAGGCCACTAGATTCTGCAGCACTCTGGTGCAACTGGCTATACATTCCGGGGCAGCTTCATTTAAATCGAAAATGGCATTAAATATGAAACTGCATAATACAAGCTATACACTAGCCTCTGTGTTATTTATTTTGGTATTAAACTACATTCATTTTATTCTGTTTCTAAATGGATCTAGGACAGATCCTCATCTGATATAAATAAGCAGAGCTCCACTGCAGCAGGAAGCACAACACAAGGAATACCGCAAACACCAAAGGAATGTTATCTATTTTTCTAAAGCAAACTTGGCAAGTTTTTTAAAGGGCACCCACTGTGGCAAATTCCAGACTTCAATACAACCTTCTGATATTGAAATTTTGAAATCTAAGGCATTGATAATGGAGGGCCAGATTCTGTATCCTGCTGTGGCCCCTTTAAACAGTGGCAGAAAAGAGCCGCATAGGTAGCAGAACCAGCCTCCTGGCATAGGGGGCTTCCCAAGATGGCACAGAGCTGTGTACTGCCCCCCCACCCTTCTTGCAGTTCCCATGGTAGAGGACATATCAGGCGAGGAAGGGAACATGGCAAGAGTGTGCTGCAATCCTGCTATACATAGCTGGCATAACAGCTCCTAATGGAGCTGGGCAAACTGGCTCAAATTAGAAAAACCTTGAGGTTGCTCTAAATTGTACTAGGGACCATACTGCCTCCCCTGATGACCTCAGAATACAAGGGGGCAGAAAGTTGGCATAAAGCCCAGTCCTCTCTTTTCTTGCAGGACATGGAGCTGGGGCAGGGTGGGGAATAGGAGCCATAAACTGCTGTTTAAATGAGAGAACAGAGTTCAGGGAAAGTCATCCCATTGTTAATTGTTCAGTTTTCTGTCTAGATGGGAAAGTTTGCAATTTGTTTCCTCCTCTGCTCACGAATGCCAGATGCAAATGAGCACAAGGCAGTTATTAAGAAATGGAAAATCAGGAAATATCTTCCTAACAATGAGGTCTGTGAGTGTGTGGAATAATCTCCCAAGGGACTTGATGGATGCCCCATTACTGGAATCACTAAAAATTTCAGTGCATAAAGTCCTAGAGAACGCTCTGTGGCAAACCAGCCCCACATTGGCTTGAAGTGGACAGTGGCTCTGGAACATTTTTAGTAGTGGGGGTACTGAAAGCCAGCCCCCTTACCCTGTCTGCCTCCCCCCACCCCACCCCTGCTAAGGCTGGGAGCAGGGTTGTGTCTCTGGGAGGGGGGGAACAGATAGGGATAAGGGGACCGAGGCCACAGCTGGAGGCGGGTGTGGGTGTGGCCAGGAGCAGAGCCCCGGCCGCGGGGCCCTGGGAGCGAGGGGCTGGGCACAGGGCTGGGAGTGGGGCAGGCCGCGGGAGCGGAGGCCTCGGAGTCGGGGGGGGGGGGCGGCCAGGGAGCGGGGCCAGCAGCTGGGACCCCTGCCCCAGGTGAGGTGAGGGGTTGGGGAGTAGATTGCTGGCGGAGGGTCATGCCAGGGCATAGGCACAGGAAGGTCCCTCCCCCCAGGTTTTTGCTCAGAGTCAGTGGCTGGGGAGTGGGGCACGGGGCCAGTGGCCCCGCATAAAACCTGGGGGTGCTGCAGCACCCCCCACACCCCTACTTCCCACGCCTATGGAAGTGGATGGATATAGACTACATGACCTAATAAGTCTCTTTCATCCCAAAGTGCAAGACTCATTCAGCTAGGGAGAGAAATGTTTCTCTCCATTCCCTCTTGAGTGTATGCTATTGCGTACAGCCTATTTGACAAGGTCAGGGATAAAACATGCTCCTTTTTTGCATCCTCCGGGTAGTTTATTTTCACATCTACCTAGTCACAGGTACTGCATTGCTTCAGTGAATGCTTGTAAAAAGCAGATCAGCAGAGAGCAGGAGGTAAGGTTACAGCCAGATTGTGGTTTCATCTCTCTCTGTTTGAGGCAGAAAGCATTTGCAACTACTTTCCTGTCTTCACGGAGCTACTGATGACTACATCTTCTTGGAATTTGCCTGCTTTTGCTGGCGCACAGCAACATGCAGAGTCACTACACTCAACAGGGATTCATAGGCTGTGTCTCTTCTTCTGTGGCTAACCAGGGTCACTTTGGTTTCTATTTTCGGGGAAGGAGGGTCCAGTGATGTGTGTGATCTTGCTCCAGTTAAGCTTAAGCTGATAGTGAGGCGAGGGAGTGGGGGAGAGAGAGAGAGGCAGGGGAGAGGAAATTGATGCAGTATAAGGCACTAAATATACTGCAGCAATTGAGTGATGGCAAGGAGGGTGTGGGACATTTGGCCCTGGCTTTTTCACACCCAGGCGCTTGAGAAAGTAGCATCCCAAGAACAGAAGTGTGTGACTCCACAACTCCTTTGCTATGGAGACTGAGCACTTATAATACAAGGCAGAGTCTACTGAATACAGCTTAGGGAAGAATTCTGCTTTTCAAACTTCCTATTGAGTTACTAACATCTGCTTGATCTCTGCCTGCTCAGGGGTTGGATACAGACTTGACAGAAGCAACGGCATATATAGGGTATGTGGAAGTGCTGAGTGTTGCCTTAAAAACAGTGGGCTGAATTCTCAGCAGGCGTAAATCATTGGATCTGTAGGCAGTGGGAGTGGGATGATGCTGATTTATACCAGATGAGAATCTGGCCTAGTTACTGCAATGGCTGTTCTATACATTTGGGAGCCATGCAGTGTTTATGCAACTATAAGACAGAAAGTTCATGTGTAGCCAAAATCTCCCCAAAACAGTTGATCTTGTGAGATTTGCATGATCTGAAATTGCACAAGAATTGTTCACAAGATTTCAGTGCCATCAATTGCAAACTGAAATCTGAACCCCAAACTTAAGCCTGTACCCATTCTGGATCAAGATTCCGGAATTTCTTCCTTGCCTCTAGGATTGAGAGTATCACAGAATTTGCCATAGCAGTAGATGATAGCAAGGGTTCCCAAACTTTTTTCCATAAGGCCCACCTGTGCAGCTGCAATAGGCATTGCAGTCCACTATTAACATTTCTTGAGGAAAATTATTCATTTTAATTATTACATGTATATAAACTATAACACTGTAAATAAAAAGAACAGGAGTACTTGTGGCACCTTAGAGACTAACAAATTTATCTGAGCATAAGATTTCGTGGGCTACAGCCCACTTCATCGGATGCATAGAATGGAACATATAGTAAAAAGATATATATACATTGTGGAAGCAGAGAAAGAACTGACAGGAAGGGGATGCAATGCATGACAGTTCTTTCTCTGCTTCCACAACATACAGAGAAAAGGTGGAAGTTGCCATGCCAACTCTCAGAGGCTAATTAATTAAGATGAGCTATTATCAGCAGGAGAAAAAAACTTTTGTAGTGATAATTAAGATGGCCCATTTCAGACAATTGACAAAAAGATGTGAGGATACTTAACATGGAGAAATAGATTCAATTTGTGTAATGACCCAGCCACTCCCAGTCTCTATTCAAGCCCAAATTAATGGTATCTAGTTTGCATATTAATTCAAGTTCAGCAGTTTCTCGTTGGAGTCTGTTTTTGAAACTTTTCTGTTGCAAAATTGCCACCTTTAAGTCTGTTACTGAGTGACCAGAGAGGTTGAAGTGTTCTCCTACTGGTTTTTGAATGTTATGATTCCTGATGTCAGATTTGTGTCCATTTACTCTTTTGTGTAGAGACTGTCCGGTTTGGCCAATGTACATGGCACGGGAGCATTGCTGGCACATGATGGCATATATCACATTGGTAGATGTGCAGGTGAACGAGCCCCTGATGGTGTGGCTGATGTGATTAGGTCCTGTGATGGTGTCACTTGAATAGATATGTGGACAGAGTTGGCAACGGGCTTTGTTGCAAGGATAGATTCCTGGGTTAGTGTTTTTGTTGTGTTGTGTGTGTGCTGGTGAGTATTTGCTTCAGGTTGGGGGGCTGTCTGTAAGCGAGGACTGGTCTGTCTCCCACAATCTGTGAGAGTGAGGGATCATCTTTCAGGATAGGTTGTAGATCTTTGATGATGCGCTGGAAAGGTTTTAGTTGGGGGCTGAAGGTGATGGCGTTCTGTTATTTTCTTTGTTGGGCCTGTCCTGTAGTAGGTGACTTCTGGGTATTCTTCAGGCTCTGTCAATCTGTTTTTTCACTTCAGCAGGTGGGTATTGTAGTTTTAAGAATGCTTGATAGAGATCTTGTAGGTGCTTGTCTCTGTCTGAGGGATTGGAGCAAATGTGGTTGTATCTTAGAGCTTGGCTGTAGACAATGGATCGTGTGGTGTCTCCTGGATGGAAGCTGGAGGCATGTAGGTAAGTATAGCGGTCAGTAGGTTTCCGGTATAAGGTGGTGTTTATGTGACCATCGCTTATTAGCACAGTAGTGTGCAGGAAATGGACCACTTGTGTGGATTGGTCTAGGCTGAGGTTGATGGTGGGATGGAAATTGTTGAAATCATGGTGGAATTCCTCAAGGGCTTCTATTCCAAAGGTCCAGATGATGAATATGTCATCAGTGTAGCACAAGTAGAGTAGGGGCGTTAGGGGACGAGAGCTAAGGAAGCGTTGTCCTAAGTCAGCAATAAAAATGTTGGCATACTGTGGGGCTATGCGGGTACCCATAGCAGTTCCGCTGACTTGAAGGTATATGTTGTCCTCAAATGTGAAATAGTTGTGGGTAAATAAACAATGTCCATGTTTCCTTTTCCTTTTAATGTAAATAATTGTAATGATAGAAATCCCTAGCAATATGCACTCAAAGAAATGCTTCAAGATCTTTGAAACCAAACGGTTTTAGTAAAACTACACTTTAAAAAAATGTTGAGAGCAAAATGTAGTGTTCAAAAAGGGAAAACACAATGTATAAATGTAAAATGTATAAAACTAAACAATAAGCAACCCAACAATGTTAACAAAATTGTTAAAAAATTATGTTATAATTTGTTGATTTTAAAACAAAATAGTTGTCCAAGTTTGAATACTATACTGTGTTTTCAATTTTTTTTTAGTGTAGTCTGAATTTCTGTGCTGTGTGAGTAAAGACCCAACCCTACTCTCTACTTATTAGAAAAGAATCAAATATTGTAAATAAAAATATGAAATAACAGTTATATTATAACACACTGAGGCAATGGGTACGCATCCGATCAGCTAAAGGAGAATCCAGATTTTAAGTATGTGTCATCATATTTTCTTACCCCTTTCTTTATTCTTTTGGCCGGCTCATTTCATGTAGCTGTAGATGGTCCAGGACTTTCATTATCTTCTCCACCAGTGCACCCTTCTCGTTTTCGAAAAATAAATTGATCTATGTCAGATTGGAATACTGCTTGCCATTTTTTACAGTTGTAAATGGGGGACTGTGTGTACGGTGCTAGGTTACCTTGCAGTGAAACTCACCATTGTACTTGTAAGAATTAAACTCGACATATTGCAGCTTGTTTTTTAAAAATATAAATACATAAATAAAGTTTTTTCTATACTCTGTCCAACATATATAGCTCAAAACATTACATTTATATTGCTGTTACTTAGATTACGCAAGGTCATGTGGAGTTAAACATTTACTAAGAGTTTGACCGGAGAATGCAGTTGCACCGGCAGACCACCCAGGACTCTAATGCGGTCCACCTTTGAGCAGCAGCCCACAGTTTGGGAACCCTTGGACTATAGAATCATCCCTTTTACATTGTGATTTTACCAGAGCTCATAAACTAAGTAGGGATGGACATGATCAGTTTTTGCATGGGATCACTAAGGAATATCTGTTGGTAAATGCTACAGACTGTGGGGTTGGCTCTTCTTTCTGTCTCATTATTGAATAAATGCCCTTGCATGCTGCCATCCTGCAGATAAACTATACAAATCATGCCGTTGAATTACACAGGCAATTGTGCTCACCTATGAAATTCAAACTATGTCTAGAACAGTCACTTTTGACACCACCATAGGGCAACAGCTGAGTATATTATTGCTGACAAACAGAAATCGAGTGTACATAAACATCTGTGAAGGAAACGTATGAGTTACACTATATGTAGATATAACAAGATAAATCATATTAAGGAGAGATGTGCAAAATTCTGCTCTCAGCTCTGCATGGTGAAGCTAGACTCCATTATTACACTCAAGTCTGACACGATCCAAATCCCATTGAAGTCAAAGGCAAGACTTGCACTGGCTTTGGATCAGGGCCCTGCTCGCTGCAATCATGGAACCCTCTTTTCTGTGCCTGTAGAGACCGGACCACTGAAACTCAGATCCACCATATGGTGCTGGGAGCCCAGTTTTGCACCAGGTGTTCTGCACAGCCATTGTGATTGGCTCTTGCAGCTCTTTCAGCTCACAATCTCTCTATAACAGATTGTCTTGCTGTGTTGATTGTTCAGGCACGGTAAAATGACTAATGTGGTGTACAGTCCATGACGTAATGATGGTTTGTGGTGGACAAATGGCTATTGATTGTTTCCTGAGGCTGCTCTGTCCTTAAAGTACTTTTAGCTCATACCTTAAACTCTTCATACATAAGCACCGACATCAAGGTGGGCTCTCACCCTCTATCCCTAATCTGTTAGTCATTCTAGCCTGATCAGAGGAAGGTGTAAATAGAACCAGGGAACAGTGCCGTTTATATTTCCATTTCTCTCACTTGCTACTCCACCCTAGTCTGAGTGAGTTAATAGCCTGATGAGACTAAGGGTACATCTACACTACAGGGGGGAGTCGATTTAAGATACGCAAATTCAGCTACGTGAATAGCGTAGCTGAATTCGACGTATCGCAGCCGACTTACCCCGCTGTGAGGACGGCGGCAAAATCGACTTCTGCGGCTTTCTGTCGACGGTGCTTACTCCCACCTCCGCTGGTGGAGTAAGAGCGTCGATTCGGGGATCGATTGTCGCGTCCCGACAGGACGCGATAAATCGATCCCCGAGAGGTCGATTTCTACCCGCCGATTCAGGCGGGTAGTGTAGACCTAGCCAGAGCTTAGTTGCATATATGCCTTTCCCACCTCCCTACTCTCCTCTTCTTTCCCAAACTCCCATCTGTGTTCCAACTCACTCTCTGTATCTCATACCTATTCAATCTCTCCCGATCTTCCTCGCCACCATCTGTGTTGCCAAACCACCTCTCTCTCTCTCTTTGGATCTCTCACATCCAACAATTCCCCAACTTTAGACCTTATGCCCTCTGAGCTACTCTTCAAACTCCTTCTACAGATCACTCCCCTCCAGGACCGGCTCCAGGCACCAGCTTGCCAAGCAGGTGCTTGGGGCGGCCACTCCGGAGAGGGGCGGCACGTCCACCTATTCGGTGGCAATTTGGCGGACGGTCCCTCACTCCCGCTCGGAGCGAAGGACCTCCCGCCGAATTGCCGCCGCAGATCGCGATCGTGGCTTTTTTTTTTGCGCCGCTTGGGGCGGCAAAAACCCTGGAGCCGGCCCTGCTCCTCTCCCAGCTCTGATCCTGCTCCATTTCTGGATCTCATACTCTCTCCATTCTTCTTACACTCACTCTCCAGAACTCATGGTTCCCAAGCTGGTCTCCTGCCCACTCTTCCAAGCCACCTCTTCAGTTCCTACTCCCCATTTCCTATCTGCCCAGAGAGCTCCTTGGTTGGATTTTTTTCCTCCCATTCTACTTACTTTAGAAACAACATCAAGCTATGAGCACACAAGCACAATGTGGTCATTGTCCGTCCTGTATCGAGAGGTTACTCCCTTCCTTTTCCAGTGAAGTGCTCTCTCTCATAGAGGGATGTAACAACTGCAGATAAATATAATTGAAAGTAGGCGTGGAAAGAAGATTGGGCCAAATTCTCTGAAGTTGTACATTGGTGGAGCACTAATGGAGCTCTGGCAATTGGTAATAGGAGAGCATTTTGCCTGGTTATATGGAAATAGAAGTCAGTGCAAGCAGTAAAGAAGGACAGAAAATTAACCAGTAGAGAGTGAGCTTCAGGGAGAGAGGGGATGTTGATTTGATCCAGTATGGCAATACCTATGTTCCCATGTGTTCAAATATCTATTCATGTACCTAGGAATATGATAAGCACCAGACAGAAGTTGAAATAATGTAGAAATAAATAGCTGATGGGCGGTTGTGCGCTGGCTTCCTCATTGTCCACACCATTTAAAAAGTTGCCTTTGGGCATTCGAGGCCTGATCCAAAGCCCACTGAAATCAATTGACAGAATGTCTACATACACTTGCGCAGGTGGGACAGAGATGCTAGGGAAAAAAATAATTCCCATTCTGCAAGAATTCTTTCAGGATTCCATGGGGTGTGTCTGGCATGCAGCATGCAGACTGAGGAAGAGAATACACTCTTTGGATCTTATCCTTGACTGAATTCTTCCACTCAGGCCTGATGAACAAGGAAACCTCATTTGGTTTGAATGGTTCTATAGTGATAGCTTTGGTGCATTGCTTGAGTAGTTCTCTTATATAGAAGTGTTACACTCTTTCTGCCCAAAGTGGTCTCAGCTTGTTGACTGTAAAACCAAGGCATCCATTAAGCCAGGGGTCTCAAACATGCGGCGGCCCGTGGGGCTATTTCCTGCAGCCCACCAAGCAGCCCGCGCCTGCCCGCCCCAGCCTACCTCCAGGCCAGGGGTGGGCAAACTACACCCGCAGGATTGCCCCCCTCGAGCCCCGTGCCAGCTGGCATCATGTCCCTGTGGCCAAGGGAGTTGTGGGGTGTGGGGAGGAGAAACAGAGGGCTCCGTCCGTGTGTTGCCCTGCCTTCCAGGCACGCCGCCCCCAGCCCCCCCCCCCCCCCCCCGCAGCTCCCATTGGCCGGGAACGGGGAACTGCGGCCAATGGGAGTTTCGGGGGAGGTACCTGGAGGAGTGGCAAGAAGCGTGCGGAGCCCTGTGTCCCCCTCCCCCAGGGGCCGCAGGGACATGGTTCCAGCTACTTCCCGGAGCAGAGCGGGGCCGGGGCCAGGGCCGGGGTTGGCAGCTTGCCCTGGTCCCGGCCCCGGAGTGCGCCGCTGCCACCCCGGAGCCCGAAGCCCTCCTGCACCCCACCCCTCAACACCCTGCCCTAAGCCCCCTGCTGCATCCCACGCCCCTTCTGCACCCCAACTCCCTGCTCTGATCCCCCTGCTGCACCCCACACTCCAACCCCCTGCCCTGAGCCCCCTGCTGCATCCCACACCCCTTCTGCACCGTGAGCCCCCTGCCTGCACCCCAACCCTCTGCTGCACCTCAATTCCCTGCCCAGAGCCCCAGCCACACCCCTCATGCACCCTCTGGGGGCAGGGAAGGGGCAGAGTTGGGGTGGAGACTTCGGGGAAGGGGTTGGAATGGGGGCAGGGAAGGGGTGCGAAGAGGCAGGGCCTCATGGAAGGGATGGAGTGAGGGCAGGGCCGGGGGCAGCGACGGGAGGGTGTCAGTGATGCAGCCCTCGGGCCAATGAACTAGCCCTCATGTGGCCCTCGTGGTCATTTGAGTTTGAGACCCCTGCATTAAGCTGAAACAAAGCGACTTCTATTGTTCTCCTCTAAAAGAATTCTCAGGTCTTCAGAAATATAAAATCAAGAGCAGGGACCTCTGCTGTAAATGCTGTTTTTACACCAGGCATCAGGGCTGCCCTGGGGGGGCGGCAAGTAGGGCAATTTGCCCCAGACCCCGGGCCCCACAGGGGCCCCCATGAGAATATAGTATTCTATAGTATTGCAACTTTTTTTTATGGAAGGGGCCCCCAAAATTGCTTTGCCCCAGGCCCCCTGAATCCTCTGGGCGGCCCTGCATGCAGAGAGCATCTGAATTGGAGAATGCACAACTGGCCCCTCCTGGAGGCTTCCTTTGGAGTGTTCTAGACTGCTGACAGTGGACCATGGTCTGCTGCAGCCTACATCCAATCAGATCAGCAGCAAGGGGTGAGTAACATTTTATGGCTCCATGATGCTCTTCCTGGCTCCCTATCTGTCCTAGCCTTGCCATAAGTTTCAGCATCCTTGGGGGCCATTCTAACTCGTGTTAACTAGAAGCCAGTCAGCCAGAGCAGAGTGCACTGTGGCCACACCCATTACCCATCCACAATACAGACACCCATACTAGTTCTACGTCCACTGGCTATTCCCCTACCAGAGGAATCGCTAATTGGGAGATGAGGGCAGTTTCTGCTCCCTTTGCACTGTCTGATCAGCACAAAGGCAGGGAAGTGGGGCGGTGAATCTACCCCTTTCATTCATATAGACGTGAGAGACCTGAAATTTGCAGCATTGACTGTAGGCACTGGAGCTTTGAAGATACAAAAATTACCAGTATAGATAGCTGTATTAACCAGTAAGCCCATGTCTACACTATAGCCACTACATAAGAACAACCATATTGGGTCAGATAAAAGGTCCATCTAGCCCAGTATCCTGTCTTCTGACAGTGGCCAATGCCAGGTGCTTCAGAGGAAATGTCGCCCATTCCCAGCTTCTGGCAAACAGAGGCTAGGGACACCATTCCTGCCTATCCTACTAATAGCCATTGATGGACCTATCCTCCATGAATTTATCTAGTTCTTTTTCTGAACCCTGTTATAGTCTTGGACTTCACAACATCCTCTGGTAAAGAGTTCCACAGGTTGACTGTGCACTGTGTGAAGAAATACTTCCTTTTATTTGTTTTAAACCTGCCTATTAATTTCATTTGGTGACCCCTAGTTTTTGTGTTATGAGAAGGAGTAAATAACACTTTCTTATTTACTTTCTCCACACCAGTCATGGTTTTATAGACCTCTATCATATCCCCCCTTAGTCATCTCTTTTCCAAGCTGAAAAGTCCCAGTCTTTTTAATTTCTCCTCAGATGGAACCAGTTCCATCCCCCTAATCATTTTTGTTGCCCTTCTCTGTACCTTTTCCAATTCCAATATATCTTTTTTGAGATGGAGTGACCATAACTGCACACAGTATTCAAGACATGGGCATATCATGGACTTATATAGAGGCAATCTGCTCCAGCACTGCAGCAGTGCCACTGTAGCACCATTGTGTAGATGCTTCCTACATTGACAGAAAGGGGTTTTCTATTGATATAGTTAATCCACCTCTCTGAGTGGTGGTAATGAGGTCAACAGAATAGTTCTTCTGTTGACCTAGATGCGTCAACACCAGGGGTTAGGTTGACCTAACTGCAGCAGTGAAATTTTTCCCAGCCCTCAGCAATGTAGCTAAGTTGATCTAATTTTTAAATATAGACCAGGTCTGAGTTTCAGTGGTTGAGCTTGTGAGACCCTACCCTCAACTTGATGTCATTTGTCTGTTTGAATGGAATGTGATAACGGGTGAATGCTGCATCTGATCAATTCCAAACTTCCAGGGAATGTTCTAAGCATCAGAGAGCAAAACTCTCTCATGGCAAAATCAGAAAACCAGAAAGGGCGGGGCAGGGTAGTTAGCAGCCCCTGGTTAGCAGACACATCAGCTTCAATCAGGTCTGAATTGTCCATAAGAACCAGTTAATGGCAGCCATTGACACCTTTCTGCAAAACAACAACCCCCATCTCAGCATCCCTTATGTCCCAATTGAGTTTAAAACATTGACACCATAGGTGCCGACTCTGTGGGTGCTCCCACAGAGGAAATAATGGTGGGTGCTGAGCACCCACTAGAAGCCCCCCATCAGCTCTCCCTCCCTCCAGCACCTCCCGTCCACCAGCGGGCCCTGTGATCAGCACCTCCCCCTCCCTCCCTGCACCTTCTGCCCACCACAATCAGCTGTTTTGCGGAGTTCAGGAGGCTCTGGGGGGCAGGGGGAGGGGGAGGATGCAACACGCTCTAGGGAGGGGTCAGAACTGGGCAGGAAGAGGCGGGGCGTGGGTGGAACTTTGGGGGAAGGGATGGAGTGGGGGTGGAGCCTGGGGCAGAGCTGGGGGTCAAGCACCCCCTGGCACTTTGGAAAGTTGGTACCTGTAATTGACACACTGAAGGAAATAAAGAAAAAGAAATAAGAATGCTGTGGGACATGGGACAAGGGAGGCCCTGGAGGGGAAGGAGGGAAATGAGGGGGGAGAGCATACAGAGCTCCTGCCATGTGGCATGCAGGAAAATGGGCAACACAGAGAGCCCCCGGCATGAGAGAGAGGGTAGGGGGCTGAAGGGAGTCCCTGAAATAGAGGGGGTTGGGTGGTGACAGAGATGGGGGAGGAAATGGAGAAACTTAGAGGGCCCTGGTGTGTGCAATGAGCTCGGCCTATGGGAGCAACTAATTGTGCAACCCTCTAGTACTTTAAACCACAACTGAGTGATTATCCTGAAATCTACAGCTGAACTGTTGGATTGTCAGCTCTGTAAAAGAGACAAACATTTTAGTAAGAGCCCATTCTGCATATTTCACAGGTTCAAAACTGGAAGGTTAACCAATTTCTCACAAATGCCATCAGAACAGACCTGGATTGAAAATATAGGCCTTTGCCTCCAGCAAATATTTTCACCTTTATACAGTTATTTATTTATATTAGACAATTTACAGCATATGTCTAGTGTGGAGAGAAAGACGTAGGAGTCAGGACTCCTGGGTTTTCTTCCTGGCTCTGCCATTGATTAATTGTGTGACCTAGGACAAATCACTTTTAACTTTTCCATGCCTCAGTTTACCCATCTATAAAATAAGTCTAATAATATGTCCAATGCTACTTCATTACGTCACACGCTGTTTTAACACTTCATTCAGTTAGTGCTGGATCCTACATTCACTAAAGTCAATGGCAAAGCTCCAGTGACTCTAGGGCCTTAATGTTTCAAAATGACTTTGTGATCCTACAATGAAAGATGCTATATCTAAGTACTAATTATTATTTGTTAACTAAAAAACCCTCCCTAGTTTTAGAATATTTTTTCTATTACCCTATTGATAATGTATAGTTAATCATTATTATTACCCACAAGCAGGCCAGGCACGTCCCAGAAAACATAGAAGCCCCAAGTAGCTTACAGTCTAAGTAATGGATCTGATAGACAAGTGAAGATATAACCGCCATCAGGAAAGAGGGACACACGTTGATGATGTGGCATTCAGGCACTGGTACAGTGTATGGCTGAGGAAGTGTTTATTAAATATAAAGTGTCTCATTGGGCCAAATTCTCCTTTTCCTGCTCCCTGGGTATCCATTTACATTAGTGAGAAGTGAGTGCAAATTGTCACCACTTCCAGTGAACAGTATTTTAAACCCTCAGAATTGTCCTTGTCAATAACACAGTGAGCAGGACCACAGAGAATCTGGCCCATATTAACAGGCAGTGCGGCAGGTCTGGGTTTCTCGGAGTGATTTGAACAAGGTGAAGCCAGAAGCTTCCTGAATAGTCAATGTTAACGTCTGTTTCTAAACTAAAATGAGTCACTAACAGACATGGACAAAACTCTGCTGGTGTTTTCGTGTGTGTGTGTGTGTGTGTGTGTGTGTGTGTGTGTGTGTGTGTGTGTGTGTGTGTGTGTGTGTGTGTAATGAGTTGTGTAGTCTACTTTCCTCTGTGTGTGTGTGAGAGAGAGAAAGACCCAGACTGCTTAGGATCTTCAGCACTTTGAATGACTTTCTTCTGCTCTTGCCAGCATGGGAAGGCAGCCTCCCACTGATCACCATGCTGCTCTCCCCCTCTCTTACTTACAGAGGGATGCTGCTACTGTTTCAGCTGTGTCCATCTAACCAATGCGAATATTTAAAGCTGTTAAATTGATGGACTGAGTAAATAGGATTAGCTCTGTGTGCCCGAGGGGGGAGCTCCACTGGTTACACAGATTGATAGGAAGACAACAGGGAAGGCTGACGAGGAGAAGATTGTTTTCAAGCCTACAAGAATACACTATATGGGAGGTACACAGATAGCTTCCAATCTGCTGGTGATTGGATTAGACATGCTCTTAAATGTGAAGTGCCTATACAAGTCTGAGGTTTAGCTGGTGCCAGTCTGCTGAGAACCTGCCGAGGTGCTAGTGTAAGGATTCTTGCCACCCCAGCAGGCCTTGGAGACGTCTCGCTGTCACAGGACAGAAAGCCCCCGCTGCTGGGCCCTGTCTAGCCCACCATTCCAGGCATCAGATCTTTAACCCATTCTCCGTGAAAGCTGAGATCCTTTGCTTCCATCTGTTCACATGACATGGCTTTACAATTGGCCATGTAACATCCCAAAGGGAAGCGTGAAGCGATCTCTCACCGAGTGGTAGTAGGAAATCTCTCTCTTTTTTTTTTTTTTTCCAGATGAAGAATTTGAATGTCTTTCATGGTCTGTTTGAAATATAAAGCAGGTTTTTGACACATTTTTTTTTCATCTATGCTTGTCAGGGCATTGATTATTGTCACTAACAGAAATGTGAGCCAAATTCTTTTTCTTTTTTTCCAGAGCTTGGAAATTTAGATTAATATCTCCAAGAACTTTGCCTGCTATTTTTTTAGTTTTGATTTTAGAAGCAAAATAATAATTTAAAAATGGGTACGCTTATGCCTTATCTATTCTGAAGAATGATAGGGAGTGGCATTGGCAAAGGTGATAGAGTTCTTACACTGGTTAATATAAAAGATAACTACATATTTTAAGTATCAGAGGGGTAGCCGTGTTAGTCTGGATCTGTAAAAAGCAACAAAGAGTCCTTTGGCACCTTATAGACTATCAGAAGTATTGGAGCATAAGCTTTCGTGGGTGAATACCCACTTCGTCAGACGCATGCAGAAAAAAAGTGAAACAAAAATAAATATTTTTACTTTTGTGTGTAAGAAAAATTAAATTATCCAGCTGTGAAACTGGAGTAGTGATGCAACTGTCTAATACTTATTTTGACAGTGATTAGGACAGTGGAATGTTGACTTTTAAGTGTTAGTACATAGCTTTTCCTCTTTTTTTAAAGCAAAATACTTGGTCCTCCATTCCATAGTGGTATCAGTTATATTTCTTTTGCAGAGCCTAGCCAGGTGAATAAATCTGGCCCATGAGGATTAAGCTGTGAGGACAGGGGATAAAGACACAGATCTAATTGTGCAATAAGCCATAATAATTATGTTCTACTTTTTCCTCTGTTGCTCTCAAATGACTTTAGGAAGGAGGGGAGTATTATTATTCCCACTTTATATGGGGACAGTGAGGCACAGAGCAAAAAAGTGACTTACCCCAGGGCACAGTCACTCAATTATGGGGCCAGAATAGATCCCAGATCTCCTGACTCGAAATCTACTGCCCTGATCACTGCCCCACATTAAATGCATAATGTACTTAACATGGTTCATAAGTGGTTCATAATGTACAGGTGGTTCATAAGTATGTGCCTGTAAAGGCGGCAAAAATAGGTGGCCTAACCAAATCTGACTTCCATTATTTATCCCTGTGGAGAAGGGCTGGGGTTTCCTATCATCATTTAGAAATGGACTGAGCACTGTAACTAAACTTTCTGGGAGCAATGGACTTTAAAAAAAAATAGGATTAAATGTCTTGAAGCATTTTAAAGTTGGCTAAATGACCAAGGCTGCTATATCACATACACTGCATGGTGCTAAGCCAGGTTCAATGCACACCATTGGCCAGATTACAGTGGGCCCTGCACAAGTGAGCTAAATTGGAGAAGAGAGAGAGAACACACCACTCCTTATCCCCAGTGTAGCCATGCAGCAGACAACCCTAATGTGACTGGCTGCATTCTGGAGTGGGTTGAAAGGGGGGAAAGCTGGACAATGCTGCCAGCAGCAGTAGAGGGCTCGGAGGGGCTATCCCTTGGTGAGTTGAGGATGGACCAGTGTTCATCCCTTCTATAGCTTGCTGGGCTGTACCAGGAAGGGAGCACTGCAGGAAGTGCAGGCTAGATCTTTTCAAAGACTCCCAAGACCTACAAAAACTTGTGGGGGAAGGTTCTCTCTTAGGCCACTGGAGTGAAAGGAAAGACTGGGAACTGTTCCATTGATTTCAATGGAGATTGGATCCATCCCTTAGTCCAGATAAAGGCACAGATTGTCCCAAATCCTTGTGCTGGTGTACGAGGTTAGAGAAGATAGTAGTGTGTAGGGAGCAACAATGAATCAGACCCACAAATCTCATTCTGACCTTATTTAGACCAGCTTTATGCAAGCATAACCTCATGGATGTTAGTGGGGTTACTCCTGGGTTATAGTGGCATAACTAAGAGAAGAATCTGACTCTTTACTGTTTAATTTCCCCCAAATTTTGCTTTCTCAAAATGTAATACTTCTGTTCTGCTGCTTTCTATAATCCCAATCCTTATATTGAATTCAAGTAGCTAATGGTCACTAATACCAACCTTCCTTATTATTCTCACATTCTCAGGAGGAAGAGATTCAAAGTGGCTTCTCCATTTGCTGGAATCACTGCTGTCTAGATCATGAAGTGTCTGCTCCATTAGATGACATGTTTAGTTGGGTTGGTTACCCCATAGATATGTGAGCATCTCAAGTGCCCCAAGTGAATTCCCTGTTGTGACGTTGCACCCCATAATGCTTTATAGAAATATGCTTATGAGTGTAAATATGATGCAACTGGAATATGTTTCATGCAAAAGGTCTCTTGTAAGGTATCATTACAAAGCTTATAATCTACTGAGTGTGTTCATCCTATTTGTATAAATGTATCATTCTTATATCTGAAACTATAAATATGAAATATAACTCTGAGGTCCTATTGTAATTATGCAAAGTGTGGGCCATTAATGGTGGCTTGGAATCTTGATGGCTCCCATCAACCAGGACAATTGGTTGTAAATGGCTCTGTTTACTTGTAAGCCTTCCTGTATACCTGTGTGCTGGCAAGTGTGTAATGAAGTCTTACAGTGACATGTGATCATGTCACCTGAACTGGAATCCATCTTTAACCTGGCGCTTTTTCATTTAGAAGGAGGGGTGGGAACCCAGAGAGGGACAAAGGATTCCCGCCTTGTGCAAAAGATATATAAGGGGGTGGAACAGAACAAAAGGGGCTGCAGCCATGAGAAATCCCCTACTACCACCTGAGCTGGAACAAGGACTGTACCAGGGGAAAGGATTGGGCCCAGACTAGAAGGAGGCTAGTCTGTCAAAGAAGCTTATTGGAACATCTCTGAGGGTGAGATTTACCTGCATTGTTTCCTGTATTAGGCTTAGACTTGTGTGTTTTATTTTATTTCGTTTGATAATGTACTTTGTTCTGTCTATTACTTGGAACCACTTAAATCCTACTTTTTGTATTTAATAAAATCAATTTTTACTTATTAATTAACCCAGAGTATGTATTAATACCTGGGGGGCAAACAGCTGTGCATATCTCTCTATCAGGGTTATAGAGGGCGAACAATTTATTAGTAAAACGGATTTATTTGGGGTTTGGACCCCATTGGGAGCTGGGCATCTGAGTGCTGGAGACAGGAGCACTTCTTAAGCTGTTTTCAGTTAAACCTGCAGCTTGTGGGGGACGTGGTTCAGACTTGGATCTGTGTTTGCAACACGCAAGCGTGTCTGGCACAACCAAGGCAAGGTACTGAAGTCCCAAACCGCCAGGGAAAATGGGCTCAGAGGTAGTCTCAGCACATCAGGTGGCAGTCCCAAGGGGGTTTCTATGACCCAACCCATCACACCTTTAATCTGAGAACCTTGAAACTTGATGCAGGTATTTATCATTCCCCTTGTGTAGATTCCTGCTGGTCTGTATCAGATGCCCACTGCAGCTTCTCTATTGCTTTTCATTCCTTGTATTTGTAACCAAAGAATTACCCCACTACTCTCTCCATTGTATTTTGCTGGCCTTGTACTTAACTTTGACGTATGAAACCACCCCTCCAGTAGGTCTTCCCTTTTCTATCACTCCTGTATAGATTGTCCCCATCCACACCGACATTCTAATTATGAGAACCAACCTAGCAGGTTTCATTTACTGTCAGATAAGTCATAATTTCCATCATTAAGGCCCACTACTTGCTTTTTCCCCATATAAAGACAACTTAATACAACAATGTTCTTCTCATTCTTCTGCTGAGGAATAACTTCATTTTCTGTCTCATTTTGCATTCTCTAAATTTAAAAAAAAAAATCCACCTCCCCAGCTTTCTACCTAGTTTAAGAGTCACTGATTGGCAATATGTTGAACCCAAAAGACTGGTACTCCAGCGACCATCTAACCTGGAGACCATCTAGTCACTTCTTATCACCAAAGATTTTTCAATGCTCCACTAATCTAAATTCAACCTTTTGACACCGCCAGCCCATTGATCTACTTGTCTCCATTATCAGTCATCTCATTTCTTCACTTGCACTGTGCACCAGAAGGACTTCTGAGATCACCTGAGCTGACTTAGAATCTATGACTCAATCGTTAATCCTTTTCTGACATTATTGAAGTCATTCTTGATTTTATCAAAGCTCTCGGTACTTGTGCAGTAGGATTTCACATGCCTGATGTAAGTATCCGTCAGACAAAGTAGAAAGAAATTAGAGATGGAAAAAGCCTCTAAGGTCATTTATAGGAGCCCCATCCTTGGGGAACAGGATGGAATGTCACTTTTTAAAATGCTTTATCAAGTTTAATTTGAATGGGCCCAAAGGATGGTGTTTCTGGCTCTTCTTTTGGGTATCTACTCCAGTCTAAAAGACCTCACTGTTAGGAAATTATATTCAACTAAACTTTTCCTTTGCTCAGTTTCATTGTATTATTCCTAGTTCTACCCCTTAGTGTTGTTTACACTTGTTAAATATGTGTACATAGCTACCATCAAACTTTCAGTCATTATTCAGCCAAGCGTTACATAACTGGGGCCTGATCCAAAGCCCACTGAAGTCAATGAAAAACTCCCATTGACAGCAGTGGGCTTTGGATCTGGCCCTTAGTCTTTCCTCACAAGTCAAAGGCTATTACCACATTTCTCATGATGTAACTTTCGTTCCCAAGGGTACTTGTGCCAGCAAATGCCTGAGATTCTAGAGCCTGTCCCAGTAAGGGTGAGATTCTTGTTCCTGAATCCACCTCAGTGCCTGGTTTCAGAGTAGCAGCCGTGTTAGTCTGTATCCGCAAAAAGAAGAACAGGAGTACTTGTGGCACCTTAGAGACTAACAAATTTATTAGAGCATAAGCTTTCGTGGACTACAGCCCACTTCTTCGGATGCATATAGAATGGAACATATATTGAGGAGATATATATACACACATACAGAGAGATGGAAAATAGATAGAGATAGAGATAGAATCTATTAGATAGAGAGGGAGATAGAATCTCTATCTCCCCTTGTAAGTATGCTCACACTTCTTATCAAACTGTCTGTACTGGGCTATCTTGATTATCACTTCAAAAGTTTTTTTCTCTTAATTAATTGGCCTCTCAGAGTTGGTAAGACAACTCCCACCTGTTTATGCTCTCTGTATGTGTGTATATATATCTCCTCAATATATGTTCCATTCTATATGCATCCGAAGAAGTGGGCTGTAGTCCACGAAAGCTTATGCTCTAATAAATTTGTTAGTCTCTAAGGTGCCACAAGTACTCCTGTTCTTCTTTTTTCTCAGTGCCTGGAGTTATCCTCCTTGTCCTGGGATCCTCCATTTTATCATTGGCCAAGGGAGGTCCAGCTTCACAGTCTCCTTCTCCCTAAAGCTTTCAGCGATTCCTGACATGTAAGAGTACTTAAAAGGCCCCACATACAACTGATCTAAATGGTACATGCACAAAGGCATCTCAGACCTCTGGGAAACTACCTAGTTCAATTGCAAATGACGTTTCTGGAACTGAATGCACAAAAGGATCAATAGAACTGTTACGTAACTCTCCCTGTGGGTATGGCAGCCTATGGCTCAGCCTGAACTAGCCCAGAACCCATGCATGCAATCTGTGCCTAATCACATGGACTAGCAGAGTCCTCAGTGTTCCCTCTAGCTTTTTTTCTCTGATCAGAGAGCCACCCTTTGGAGCCCATAGCTATGGGGCCTCCCTGGTTTTTTGATATGGTATAAATGTTGAGACTAACTTAAAAAGAACCCCTGTAATTTTCCAGCTATTTCTGTTGCTGCGTTAGCCCTGGAAACAAACCGATCACTAGGGGCTGAAAACCCATCATATTGACTCTTCCTGAAAATCCCTATTTACCCTATGGCCAACCTGGGTGGCTTTTTTGGGGCTCCTGGAAAACCCATGTGTCCTTCTGTTATTGGGGGAATCCCA
The DNA here is from genome assembly GCF_011386835.1 of Chrysemys picta bellii. Classification (NCBI taxonomy): domain Eukaryota; kingdom Metazoa; phylum Chordata; order Testudines; family Emydidae; genus Chrysemys; species Chrysemys picta. The sequence goes on from NC_088791.1 coordinate 134,358,252, forward strand.
CACCAGTTTACAGCTCCAGGTAGAGAGATTATAATAATAATTTTTATTACAACTGAGATCGGCAGCCTCATTGTGCTAGTCACCATACACACACATAGAGACACTCCTTGCCCTGAGGAGCTTGTCTAAATGGACAAGACAAGCAGAGGGTGGGAGGGGAAACAGAGGCACAAAAAGGTGAGGTGACTTGCCCAAGGTCACGCAGCAGGTCACAGGCAGAGCCAAGTATAGAACCCAGGGATGAAATCCTGGCCACTCTGAAGTCAAAGGCAAAACTCCCATTGACTTCAATGGGACCATGATTTCCCCCAGGCTGCCTCAGTCCATGCCCAATGCTCTCTCCTTTGGCTCATAATGTGGAGGCTGCCACCAATGGTACTAAGGCCTCTTCAAATAGGGTGACCATACGTCTCGTTTTGGCTGGGACAGTCCCTTTTTTAAGCCCTGTCCTGGCCACCCTGACTTTTTTTTTGCAAAAGTGGGCATTTGTCCCGTTTGTTTTTGTCGACTTGAGCAGTTGGCAAGAACAAACAGGACAAATGCCCACTTTTGTCAAAAAAAGTGGGGTGGGTGCAGAGGAACGTGCAGGGGTGCGAGTAGAGATGCCAGCCCCACACGGGGGGCAGGGAGGGGCAGGGCTGAGGGGGAGGCAGCGTTCCAGCATGGGGGAGCTGGCAGGGTTCCAGCGACCAGGCAACAGCCTCACACAGGGGGGGCTTGGGCGAGCAGCTGTGGGTGTCCCGTTTTCCCTTTGGGAAATATGGTCACGCTATCTTCAAACCACCTCCAAGCTGCTAAATGGCTTCTTGCATTAAAATGGAAAGTTATGGAGAGGTGGCTCCAATAGCTCAGATATAGGAGAGAAAAGGGGAACAAGGAAATGGAAGAAGACAATAAGCAAGGGAACACACAACTTAGATTGCAAGCTGTCTGGGGCAGGGATTGTCTTTGTTCTGTGTGTGTACAGCACCTAGCATATTGTGGTCCAGGTCCTTGATTCGGGCTCCTAGACCCTACTGCAATATAAATAACAACAACATTTTAGGTAATTAATTTACTTGCAGCTTTCTTATTTTATTACAGTTCCCTAACAGATGACCAGTATTGCTACCTACTTAGGAAAGGGATAGAATCGCTATTTTATTCCCTGATGTTATCTATTTTATTTATCAACTGGATAATCTGGATTCTATTGTTACATAATCAGAAAAAAGACAGAGGAAAGAGCTGAAATCTCTCCAGAATCTGTACAAGTCTCTCTGGTGGAGGGCAGCCCAGGGGCGCACAGATCCACAGCTTGTTTGGGGAACTGTTCCTTTGAAAATCTCTTTTTGTAATGTTGGTGGTTGAGCTACCACATCATATTGCACAAAGGTTTTATGAATATTCACTAAAATATTTTTAATGAATTATTTTTGGCCTTAACCACTTCTGTTTGTTTTCTGTGCATGTTACAGAGTTCAAGTTTTACCTGCACAAATATTTGCAGAAAGCATATTTCACAGAAACTTATGCAAATATCTGTGGTCGTGGAATTGCACATGCAACTAATTCATGTTGGGTCTGAGATTTTTCAAAGCACTTAGCATTTGCCTGACTCTGGTCCCGCTGAAATCAAAGGGAGTTTTACCTTTGGTAACAACGGGAGCAGCGTAAGGCCAATGCTGAGAACTTTGGAAATCCCACCCTACAAGTTTTCGAGCACTCATCCAGTCAGAGAACAGAAACAATTTCATGTGACTTATCTGGCCAGTCACAGCTACAGCTTGAATAGCAAATAAGGTACTCCCAAAAAAACTGTTCAGGGTCAACCCAAAGACTTAAAAAAATTTGCAAAAAATGTGCCAATATTAAATAACAAAATAAATTTATGGGAAACATGATCTGCTCATAGATATTTCACAGTCAAGGAAAGGCTAAATTCATTGAATAAATTACTCACTGCATATTATTAACTAAGCTATAGTCTGTCAGTTTCTTATGTGCACCAGCAAAAGCAATTGGGCTCCACCTCTCCTGGGCCTGATTCAGCAAAGCACTTACGCACATGCTTAATCTTAAGACCAGAAGTATTCCCATTGACTTGAATAATAATTGTTACATTTTGTGTTCCTTCCATTCAAAGAACTCAAAGTGCCGCACCAGTATTATATCCAATAACTTTGCCGCACATCACCTACGTGAGGGGCATTATTATCACCATTTCACAGATGGGAAAACTGAGGCACATAAAGGTTAACTCATAGACTCGTAGGACTGGAAGGAACCTTGAGAGGTCTTCTAGCCCAGTCCCCTGCACTCAAGGCTGGACTAGGTATTATCTAGACCCATCCCTGACAGGTGTTTGTCTAACCTGCTCTTAAAAACCTCCAATGACAGAGATTCCACAAGCATCACAGACCAGAGGTGAGTGACAACTGAAAATTCCAAGCAGCCATTCAGTAAACACTGCATTCGCTCCCACATCCATTTTAACTCACTTTCCACAAACACTGGGTGCATGTGAAATTTTATTCTCCAGACTATTCAAGTCTGTGTAAAGTGAAAGCAGCAGGATGCTCCCAAAGAGATTAGGGTTGCCAGGTGTCCAGTTTTCGACTGGAACGCCTGGTCGAAAAGGGACCCTGGTGGCTTTGGTCAGCACTGTTAACCAGGCCGTTAAAAGTCCTGTCAGTGGTGCAGCGGGGCTGGCAGGCTGCCTGCCTGCCATGGCTCCGTTCAGCTCCTGGAAGCAGTGACTTGTCCCCCCTCCATCTCCTTTATGTAGGGGGAGCCAAGGGGCTACACACGCTGCCCCCCCTGCAAGCACCGGCTCTGCAGCTCACATTGGCCAGGAACCGCAGCCAATGGGAGTTGCAGGGGTGGCGTCTGTGGGCAGGGCAGTGCGCAGAGCCACCTGGCCGCACCTCCATGTAGGAGCCAGAGGGCGGACATGCTGCTGCTTTTGGGAGCTGCTTGAGGTAAGCGCCTCCTGGAGCCTGCACCCCTGATCCCCCTCCCGCCCTCCAAACCCCTCAATCCCAGCCCAGAGCACCTTCCTGCACCCCAAACCCCTCATCCCCAGCCCCAACCCAGAGCCTGCACCCCCAGCCGGACCCCTCAACCCCCTGCCCCTCAACCCCCTGCCCCAGCCCGGAGCCCCCTCCTGCACCCTGATCTCCTCATTTCTAGCCCCATCCTGGAGCCTAGGGTGACCAGATGTCCCGATTTTATAGGGACAGTCCCGATATTTGGGGCTTTTTCTTATATAGGTGCCAATTACCCCCCACTCCCGTCCCGATTTTTCACACTTGCAATCTGGTCACCCTACTGGAGCCTGCACCCCCAGCCAGAGCCCTCGCCCCCTCCCGTGCCGCAACTCAACCCCCTGAGCCAGCCTGGTGAAAATGAGTGAGTGAAAAGAGATGCATGTGAATGCTTGTACAAATATGTGTTCACATGAGTCTATGTGCTGGAAGTGATCTTGGGTTTCAGACAACCAGTGAGAAAGGAGACCCCATATCATGTGAGCTAAGGTGACCAATCACACAAAGAGAACAGTAAAATAAGAAGAGGAAGTACCTGAAGCAATAGCTGTGGTAAATAGCTGAGATCCAGAGTCTGAAATTAGTTGGCTTAAACCAGCCTTCAAATCACTTCAAACAATGAACAAATGTATAAAAACTGAAATCTGTTCACAGATGTTTCCCCAAGGCCTTGTCAAAGTTGTAGAAAGTTGTACTGCTTTAACCACAATGGAATACTCCATACCAGTTTGAAACTCCTTCATGTAAGGAGGGGAGAGGCTAAAGGGGAGTGGGGTGGGGAAGGTTGCAGTGGGGGAGAAGGATGCAGAGTCCTGAATCACTGTGGGCCACACAAACTTTCCCACAGGCTACCTGAATCCCAAGGGCTGCCAGTTGGCCAGCAGCAGATTAAGGGCTTGACCCCCTGCCCTCCATCATTTAGGCAATCCAATTGCTTTGCAACTCATAAAATAAGCCACGGTGCCTCACGTGCGTTCACATATGGGAGGGGAGAACTGACCCTAAGTACTGCCTCAAGGAAATGTGCAGGCTGCTAATTTCAGAAGACACCTTTAGTTTTGACCTTCCATTGTATAAAGGCCATGATGTTGCAAAGCTCTGGTGTACTCTGTCTGTGCAACTGTCTATTCAGGAATGGACACGTACCCACAAAACAACTCCCAGCACCACATTTTGGTTATTTACAGAATACAGGGGTCTCTCACACTCTGTTTATTTTTAATGGATTTCTCTTTGTACAAATTCCAAACAAAATACCATGCAATATATAATTCTAAACATGAAGGAAGCTAAAGCTTTTAAAGTACATTTACACAGTGTATACACCATTTTACTCCCGATTACTGGATGAGGGGAATGCTGTAGATACAGGAGAGCTAGAGCTTTCTAAAGTATTAGCTATACTGCCTCATTATTATTTATTTGTATTACTGTAGCACATGAACTCGTACTTGAAATCTTAATAATTCAATCTGGCTTGGTGGTTAGCACTGTCTTGTGCACTGAAAACTTGCTACACAAAGAGTAATTGGTAAATTGCAAAGTCCTGAGTTGTGGACTGGTGTCTAATGGGAATAGGGAATGATGTTAAAACTGTTTTTTTTTATAACAACATTTATAATGCAGAAGAGGGACTAAACAGCCTATGAAGAGCCAGACTGTGATCGCCTTACCCATGTTAGAGAATGAAATAGTCACAGAGATAGTCTGATTGACTTCTTTGAAATGATCTTTGAGTGAGAAGATGAGAATTTGGCATACTACTACAATTAGAAGTGTTGTGAACAGCAGTATCTATGGACAGAAAAATAGCACAAAGGGACCTAGAGAGACTGGAAATACAGTCAGGAAATAAGGAGCTAGCACATCTGGGAGAAAAGATTCAGAAACATAACTATTCAGCAGGAGGGAGAAATGCAGAAAGCAGTCACACTGAGAGAGACTTCAGCATGAGGGGGCAAATCAGATATGAGTTTGTAATGTGACACTGCAGAGGAAAAAAATTAATACAGTTTGGGGCTGTATACAAAGAGGCATTGAGTCATAAATAGAGCCCTGTAAATCTGCGGGTTTCTGCTTTATATCCGTGGACCATTTCTGCAGATACCAGCGTGGATGCAGATACAAATTTTGTATGCACGCAGGGCTTTGACGGTAAGAGCGGGTGGGCAACTGTGAGGAACCACGGAGCGGATCCTCCACCTGCCCTGGGCAGAGGGCCTGGGGGTGGGGGGCAGGGACAGGGGCTGGGTGCTGCTCGGGCTCCACGGCCAGAGCCTGGTTGGGGAGATCTATGCTGGCAGCTGTGAGGTGCGTAGGTCCCTCCACCTGCCCTGGGCGGGGGACTGGGACACTGGGCTGGGGATGCTCGGGCCCCCCTCCAGGGCAGGTGGAGGGTCCACCGCGGCTCCCCACAGCTGCCAGTTCTCCCCCACCATGTTCCGGAGGGGGGTGTGCCTCAGAGCCTCAGTCCAGCCCCTGATATAGAGCGCTGCAAATCCGCAGTTAATTTTTGCAGATCGCAGATTGGATGCGGAGAGGGTGACCAGACAGCAAGTGTGAAAAATTGGGACAGGGGGTGGGAGGTAATAGGAGCCTATATAAGAAAAAGACCCCAAAATCGGGACTGTCCCTATAAAATCGGGACATCTGGTCACCCTAGATTGTGTATCCGTGCAGGGCTCTAGTCATAAACTCAGGAGCTGCTCTAGGTTGCACAACAAGTCTGTGACAGAGCTAGGGACAGAAACCAATGGACTGCAATGGGACTTAAAATTCTGCATGTCCTTAAGAGCTTTGCTGAATAGGAGGGACTTAAGCAAGTGCTTAAAATTAAGCATAGGCTTAAATGCTTTGCTGAATCAAGCTCACATTTTCTAGCTGATGTTTGGGTGGATTTTAGCATGAAGCATTTTATCTGCCTCATCTAGAACTGCAACTCCCAGGAGATGAGCCTGGTATTTGGCATTGGTCTCCTTTGGCCTGGATACCTGCTTAAAGTATGTGATGAACCACTTCACAGTGCTATCAACACTAATGAAAGATATATTGTAGTCAGCTTTCCTGTAACCTTCTTGCATCCCTGACAGTCATCCACCTGAATTGTTTATGCACCCCCACCCGCCTCTGGCCAGCCATTGCTGCCTCCTACATCTGAACTTTCACATTCCAAATTGTTTGCAGGCATCTGAATAATGCATGGCATTTCTCTGGTTATTTCTCACCAGTCACACTTGCTAGAGTCTTGTTGGTGCTTAATGGTCTTCGCTGTTGGAAGAAATCCTTCTGTCTCCTAATGGCACACTTCTCCCGAGGCTTCCTTGCTGTTGAGAAGAAACATTATGTAAAGGTTAAAACACAGGCAGGGAGGGTAGGGGAGGGGAGAAAGAGGGGAGGGGGAGGTTTAAAGGTGATTTGGTTTCTATTCCTGGCTCTGCCCCAGACTTGTGAAGCCTAAAGTGGGTCATTTACCCTTTCTGTGCTTTTGTTTCCCCATCTGTGAAGGGGGAATCATAATACCCACGTGCCTCGCAAGGTGTCGGGGGTTATGTGATTTAGTGCTGGTGCAAGGCTTTGAGCTCTGTGAACAGAAGGTGCTACAGAAACACAAAATGCCTTCCGAGTAGACGGGCCATATCCTCCTGACAGCTACATCAGTGTAAACCCAAAGTAACTCAATTGACCTCAGTGGACTAATTTTAGATTTTCATCTGTGTAACTAAGGGCTGGTCTACACTGGGGGGGGGGGGGGAAATCGATCTAAGATACGCAACTTCAGCTACGTGAATAGCGTAGCTGAAGTCAACTTATCTTAGATCGATTTACCTTGGGTCCTCAAGGCGCGGGATCGATGACCTCGGATCCCCCGTCGACTCCGCTACCGCCTCTCACTCTGGTGGAGTTCTGGAATCGATGGGGAGCGTGTTCGGGGATCGATTACTACCTGCCAATCAGGTGGGTAGTGAAGACGTACCCTTAGAGCAGAATTTGGCCTGATATATCCAGTGTATTTTCTCTCCTTTTCCTCTTGTGATGATAGGCACTTGCACCTAAGACAGTCTTGGCGATCACAAAGGGGGTCTGTGATGCTTTGTGGCTGACAACGTACAGACAAACTCTATGGTCAATGTGGCGGTGTGACAGTCTACACCCCCTCTCATCACATAAACAGGGGTTGAGGCGGAAGAGCACCGCCTACGGTGCTCTCCCAGACTTCCTAGGTGACCAGGTCAAGGTCTAAAGGTCAAAATACAGGTGAGGGCCCCTAGGGTCAGGGCAGCATGGCCTAGTGGCCAGAGTCAATAGAGCAGCTCTTGGTGGCAGGGCAGCATGGCCTGGCAGCCAGAGTTCAATAGGGGGCAGGGCACCCACCAAGGGGTGTGGCAGCCCCGGTAGAGGGGCCCGGGCCCACCTGACTCCACCAGATCCCGACCCAGAGCCCTAACAATGGCAGAGCAATTTGCCACTGACTCAGCGGGGAGGTCCTACTGAAAAATGCTGAGGTTTTCCAGGTGGGAGGTACCACTCTGTCACCTTCCCTGGGTCACTTCCTACCGGTATCTGCACTGGGGTCTCCCCTGAGGCTTTGTATTCTCCATGGTCACTTGTGCCGGTCGCCTCCTGTGACTCCTCCAGTAGCTGGGGTTCAAGCGGGCCTGGGGAGGCTCTGATTTCCGGCACAGGCAGGAGCTGTGGCTGGCCCTCTGCAGGAGCTTCCCAGACAGGTCCTTCCCCTGCAGCCTTCAGCCTAGAATGAGCTGGGCTTCCTCCCTTTATACTGCTAGAGCATTTGGAGCATGCCCAGTCCTGCCAGGGAGGCAGGACTTCTGCTGTAAATGATATGGGCTTAACCCTGTCTGGGCTAGTGCGGGGTAAGCAGACCCAGTCACAGGGGGATAGATCTCCTGATCTTTGCCTCAAGAAACAGAGGCCTGTATCCAGCAAGCTGCAAAGTCAGTGATAGTAGCGTACTGTCTTTTTCAGACTGGCCACTAGAGGGTGAGATTCTCACAAGCTGCAACATTTGAGCAGGTCTGTTTGTATCCAGTAGAGGCCAGTGGTGCCCATGCAAACAAAGCAGCAAGATGCAGGCTCGTTCTCGCATCATTTTACACAACACACAGTACTGCCAACAGACTAGCAACCAACTTGAAAGGGATATTTGGCAGTCCCCTATGAAATAGCCATAAAACTGAGCTTTCACCCCAAATTGTTAACCCCCATTTCACACAAGGCAGACTTCATCAGGATAGATCCAACATGACATGTGACCCCACAATGGGGCAAGTATATTCTGTGGATGAGGGAATAGCTCTTCCGGTGGTATTTGCAACAGGGCCAACTAACAGAATCACAAGGCATTTTCACAAGCAGGCCTGTTCTCATGAGATTGCCAAACCTGAGGGGTTCAGATAAGTTCTGATATGCTCTTCCAAACCTCTGAACGTTTTGATGTTTGCCCATCACTCACTGAGATCCAGACATTTCAATCTGCTGGTCACATGTGCAGCAGTGCACGTTAACGCTCTGGAATGAAGCAACGAGAAGGGGTATCTGTGACTGCCAGTCCTCCTCTGTGAAATTTGGCTGCTGCAGTGAAAGAACATGCTCTAGTGGTTAGAGTACATGAAAAGGGAGTCAGGAGTTGATTTTCATTTGATTCAAACTGGTTCACACATCCCTAATTAAAACAAAAGAGGGGAACACATTTTATGCTCAGTGAATCATGAGACTTAAGTGGCTAACTCTTATCCTCTGTGATGGCAAAATTCCTGCTGACGTCAAGGAGGCAGGATCCAGTTCATACACAAGAAATGGATTGGTCATTATAAGACATGTTCAAATGTACCGTGAGATAAGACATAATTGGGGCCGATCCTCAGCTGGTGTGAGTCAGCGTAGGTCCACTGAAGTCAATGGAGATGCATTGATTTATAGAACCTGAGAATTTGGTTTTCCTAACATGATTAATTGTTAATAATTCATAAAGGTTATTAATAAATATATCAGATAATTAATAATTTGTGACTTCTTTGCACATTCACTGTAGATGGCATCACTTTGTTACAGATGATTTTGGAGGAGTGGCTGTAGAGCGGAATCCCCCACATTCGAACGCCCCTGAAATCTGAGAGGCTTTGATCACTAATCTGGATTTGAATTCTGTGATTAGGACCTAGCGCTATGGGCTGCAGCAGAAATCTGAATCCAAACAGCCCTCGCTTTTGAGATTGTTTGAAATCGAGTGACAGATCTGAATCTCAAGCCCGTCTTCCTTGATTCCAATGTAGATAACAATGGGAGAGTCAGACTCCTGGTTTTGTACAATAGAATACACTTACATTACCTTAAGGCTCAAATCTTTCCATCCAGAATCCAGCCTGAATGCCACGTATAGTCCACAGGAAAGAGCTGGAGGGAAGGAATCACCCCACACAGGCTGCAGAGCAGCTAAGGAGTATCTCTCTGGTCACTGCTGCCCCGCTGCAGCTGCAGTCGCTCTTGTAGACCTAAGATACTCAGTCTGGGAGGTGGCAGGGTCAGAAGAGAAGATGCACACAGCAGCAAATCCTCATGGCGCTTTCACGGGAACCATAATAAAATACTTTGCACATAAAGGCCCCAATTCCTCAAAGCACTGAAACATGCAAATAGTCTCATTGAAGTCAATGGGACTACTCACATTCTTCAAATTAAGCACATAAGTAAAGCCTTGGATGGATCAGAGCCATATAGCATTTTGCAATTAAGCATCTCAAAATGTTTTACAAACATTAGTGATTTAATCATCATGACAGCTCTGTAATGTGGCAAGCATTATTAGCCCCATTCTGCAGATGAGGAAGTTAAGTCACAGAGATGCTAAGGATCAAATCCTGAGAGTTTGAGTACCCCCAGTTCCTATTGAAGTCAATGAGAATCTACAATGCTCAGCACCTTGTGTGGTTAAGCCCAAAGTGACTCATCTGAGGTGTTAGAAAAGTTCTATAATGAAGTACAAGACCATTCTTCCTAAGAGAATAACAATGGTGTCCTGGCCAAGTTCCATCTTGGTTGATTGCATTCTGCCTATATGCATTCACCCTGCAGTATTCTTCTTCACTTTCAATCCTAAAATGTTGTGTAAGACTACAGGTTATTGTCAAACTCCTACAGTCTGCATGTCAGCAGTGGTGAAATGATCCCTAGAGCTATAGTTTGGGGGCAGATCCTCAATGTAGATCCACTGATAGAGCCATGCCAATTTACACCAGCTGAGGATCTGACCCAGGGGTAGGCAACCTATGGCATGCGTGCCGAAGGTGGCACACGAGCTGATTTTCAGTGGCACTCACACTGCCCTGGTCCTGGCCACCGGTCCGGGGGGGCATTTTAATTTAATTTTAAATGAAGCTGTTTAAACATTTTAAAATCCTTATTTACTTTACATACAACTAGAGTTTAGTTATATATTATAGACTTATAGAAAGACCTTCTAAGAATGTTAAAATGTATGACTGGCATGCGAAACCTTAAATTAGAGTGAATAAATGAAGACTCGGCACACGACTTCTGAAAGGTTGCCAACCCCTGGCCTGACCTACAGTTAATACAGCTGTTCAAGTTTGTAAAGTGCTTTGGGATCCCTTGGTTTTAAAATAGAAAGATAATCAGGAAAACATGTGGGTTCTTATCAGAAATATATTAAGGCAAGTCATCTAGTGAAGTTAATTTCATATCTTGTTTCAATAATGTTCAATGTATGATACTAAAATTATAACTGATGAAAAGCAACAACTTCTTTGAAGGAAAAAAAATTATTGCAAAAATATTTAATTGCAAGTAAACCCTGATTTTTATTTATTTTACTTGTGCTTGTTTCTTTAAATAGGGATGGTGACTAAAGCTGGTCAAAAACAGTTTTTTCCCCCATGGAAAATTTCAGTTTTTTGGTGGAAATTCAAAACCTCAAAATATTTCAGCTGAGAACCAAAATATTTCAATTTTGGAATGCTACCACGTTGCCAAATGGGAGTTGACATTTGGGTGCCTCATGTTCCCATTCTCCTCTATAGGCTGGGCTCCCTGGTCAGACTCCATCTCCCATGATGCACCACAGTCAGTCCTCTTGGAGGGGTGAGGCTTTGCATCATGAGAACCCCAGGCAACCAAGGCACCTGAACTACAACTCCCATGAGGCACCATGACAGCATCTCCAAATTGAAATATTTCTGTGTTTGACCAGACTACTTCTGTTTTCAGGCATTCCCCTTGTTTGAGTAAAACATCAACATTTTCAAAAAAAATGGACACTTTTTTGTGAAAAATTACATTTATCTAAAACTCATTTTTCTTTCGAAAAACAGCTTCGGCAGAAAATTTTTGACCAGTCCTAATGGCAAACACTTTTCAAACTAAAGAGAAACACTTTTTTGGGGGTGGGGGAAAGGGGCAGGCATTTTAAGACAGGCTGAATGCAGTGTAGTTGATTCGTTGGTTTTCTACAGAAAGGCTGCTGGGACAGGAGTCTAGAATAAATTCAGCTGATGTGTTTGAATTTGAACGGGGACGGAGTGCTCCCTGTTTATTTGATGTTTTCCTTTCTTTGCTTGTTTAACACTAGATATTTGCCTGGAAACAGGATCTTACAAGAGCCACTGCCATACTGGATTCATCTAGGATCCATCCTAACGGGGCCAGTACCAGATTCCACAACGGACCGTGTAAAATCCCCGTCGCTGACAATTATGGCATTCCTGTTGTACAAATTACTTCCTAATCCCAAGTAGTTAGTAGGTCCTGAAGCATGAGAGTTTATATCCCTTGTAAATTGAGAGTTTATATCCCTTGTAAATATGCACCCTATGTAATGTAACAGGAGATACTCTTATTCAGATAAATGCCAACGCCAAAATTTTCAAACATGGTTACCTAAAATTAGGCAGGTTTTATCCAGCTCTCTAAGAACACATTCTATTTTGTTTCCACAAAGACTAAAGAGGCCACAATTTTCAAAGTGGACGCCTAAGTTTAGGCTTCTAAACCCTTATTTGGCACCTAAACTGTTGGCCTGATTTTCAAAGTGCTGTTGCCAGGTCTCATGATTTTATAGCAAGTTGTGTGATATTTGGTGTTTTTCTTAGGGTATGTCTACACTGCAATTAAATACTCATGGCTGGCCTGTGCCAGCTAATTCGGACTTGCGGTACTTGGGCTGTGGACCTGTTTAATTGGGGTGTAAATGTTTGGGCTCTTGGACCCTTCCACCTTGCAGGATACTAGAGCCCGGGCTTCAGCCTGATCCCAAACATCTATACCACAATGAAACACCCCCACAGCCTGAGCCTTGCAAGCCCAAGTCAGCTGGCATGGGCCAGCCACAGGGGTGTAATTGCCATGTAGACATACCCTTAAAGCTCCAGCTGCTGGAAGAAATGTATTACCTGATAATCTCAGCTTTTTTATAGCTATACACAAGCTAAGTCTCTAGCCCTCATGGGTGTGGAGAAAAGCTTGAAATTGTGACCCCTAAATGCTCATAAAATGGACCCCCAAATGCTTAGATTGTGAACTCTTTGGGGGCAGGGACAGTCTTTTTGTTCTGTGTTTGTCCAGGGCCTCGCACAATGGGCTTCCAGTCCATGGCTGGGACTTCTAGGTGCTACGGTAATACAAGTCGTTAATAATATTTTTAAATCTTCTGATTTTGGGGGTCTCGACATGACTTTTGAACAACTGGGATTGGCAGGACTGCAATTCCCACTGAAGTCAGGGGGAGCTGCTGGTTGCTCAGCATGTTTTTGAAATTCAAGCCACTTAAAATCAGTGAAAGTAAGGTCCCTAAATCTGAGGATTGAGAATCTGGTCCAAGAATCTGGTCCTACCCAGTCACCTGCTTTTGAAAGTCTTGGCCAAAGTGCATGAAACAAATGTGACTGTAAAACACATAGGGATAGCTCAGTGGTTTGGCATTGGCTTGCTAAACCCTGTGTTGTAAGGTCAATCCTTGAGGGGGCCATTTAGGGAATTGAAGTTTAAAAAAAATATATCTGTCTTGGGATTTGTCCTGCTTTGAGTAGGGGGTTGGACTAGATGCTCTCCTGAGGTCCCTTCCAACCCTGATAGTCTATGAAACCACTGCACCAGGATTGTGATACAGTTTCCCTGTGACCACAAAACATGAAAACAGTTTCAGAGTTGCTGTTTCTGCCCTTCAGCACCTTTTAATTTGTGATGATTGACACCACACCTACGCAATGTATCATTACCATCCACAAGAAGCACCAGATCTGATTTAGGATAGCAAATTGTTAGGTATTATCAATAACTGACAGTGGCCTCCAGGAGATGCTTCTTTATTCCTTTGTTTTCCCAAAGCCCCTATAAATTGCTGCTAGCGTGTACCAAATGAAGCCAGTGTGAAGCAGTGCGTCTGTTTGAAGAATGCAACAGAGAGTCCTGTGGCACCTTTAAGACTAACAGATGGATTGGAGCATAAGCTTTCGTGGGTGAAAGGTGCCACAGGACTCTCCGTTGCTTTTTACAGATCCAGACTAACATGGCTACCCCTCTGATGTTTGAAGAATGGCACACAAAGCCTGATCCTCCACTGCCTTGCACCTTGTCTCAGCAATGATAATTGTGGAGAGTAAGTGCAAAGTAGGTGTAAAACACAGCCATTCCAATTTGGTAGCATTTTATACGGCTTTGCACAAGAGTAAATGCTGGCACAAGGCAGTAGAGAATCAGGCCCATCCTATTTATATAGCAGCGTTCATTCAGGAGGATCTCCAAATACTTCCTGAACTTTTATGTATTGAGGGCGCATGTCTTCAAGGTACTGAGCATCTCCTGTGAGTCCAGAGGGACTTATTTCCAGGCACTTCATTGTAAGCTGAGGGTGTAAAGAACCTTGCAGGATCAAGCACTGAATTACTCCCTTGAATTACTTGCTCTGGGATAAATTCTCAGATCTCATGGCAGATCCTAAGTTTGGTGTTCTTTCCTATGCAGAACTCTGATAAACATCAGTGGGAGTTTTGAGTATGTAAGGACTTAACTCCCAGAATATCACGTAAGACCTACTGTGTGTGCATGAAAAGAGAATTTTGCCCTGCATATATGAAACACTTCACCCACCTCCAGGGTGAAACAGCTCCTGCTTAATAATGCATAGCAACATCACAGGACAGGAAGTGAAGAATACAGTATCTTATTGAAATAACAGGGGGAAATGTCGGTAAGTAGAATGTGTTACCCAAACTGAAGTTTGACCAGGATACTTGGGTTAATACCCCTCCTATTGGGAAAAGGACATGGGTTCTTTAATGATCACAAGTGGTTAGGGTCTTGGTTTTACATCTCATCTGAAATTCAGCATCTCCAGCAGTACAGTGCCCCCAGATACCACACTTGGGCTCTGGTTCAACGGTGATTCAGAGGGAAGAATGCCACCTACTGAATCACCACTTTCCATGGGTTTTCTCTACTGGTTTGCCATCCCAGTACTGACCAAGCCTAAACATGCTTAGCTTGCAAGAGCTAACAAGATCACAGCCCAAGGTGGGACAGCGGTATAAAATGCATGTATCGTGAACTTCAATGTGACAAGGCAAACTCAAATGAGAGTAGCTATTCTGAGGTTGATTTCTTGATTTCTAGGATAATAAATGTCATTTCCATCTCAGGGAAACTTTGGGTATTCTAGATGTTCATCGCCGCCCTTCAAACTCTCCTTAGGAATAGCCTGAATGAAGGCTGAATTGAATGAATCATCAATTCTAGGTCCATATTTGCAAAGTGGGGAAGGGGGATGGATTCAGTTGTGCAAGGTATTGTTATGCTGGGCAATCACTCCACTTTATAGAAGCTGTTGGCCATGATAGGAGCCTTCCATTCAGGCTAAGCAAGGGAACAATAAAATGCCTCTTTGTTTAGTAATAGCTGAAACAATGCAAAACCACCACCCAAGGACTACGCAGATGTGATCAGTGGCTGAGCCATGCAGTCCAAAGGTTTTCCCAGGGGTCTGATAAACACAGGGGCTGGGGATTGATTTGATTTCACATCTGTGACTGTGGTGGAGGCTGGGGGGAACAGAAGCATCAGAAACACCACAAAAGAAGAGTCTGAAGGCATCAAGGACGCCAAGATACAGGCAGAGATGCACTGGTAATGTGACCCTGAGGAAAGCAAAGAGAGAGAGAGATTTTGGGTAAAGCGCTGGTTGGAAAAAGGCTTGGGAGCAAAGAAATTGTCTTGGCAGCTTGATTCTTACTGCCTTCAGGGAAACAGGACTTTGTGTATATTCTTTGTAAAGAAACAGGAGTGCATCAAAGAAATACCTGACTCCATCATCAGTTTCTCTTCCTAACAGTAACAACCCACAAGACCTAAAAAATTGGCTAACCACTTGGATCAAAAGGGGCAATAGTGGCAGTATATGTTCCATACTCATCTCCTGGAAATATTTGAGCCCCTCAGGAACTATGAGAGAGGGCTTGGACCCCAGGACATTGTTGATCTGTACCCTGTTTAGCCTTAATATTTCCTTGGAAATGATATTGAATCCATCTGGGAAGGCACAAAGAGAGGCTGAGGTAGAAATAGAAGATCTTTAACATTTTCTCTAATCCCCAGAGAGAACCTCTGACCCCTACTAGCTGGGTAGTTTACCTTGGATGCCTGTCCCAAGGTTTATCAGATTTCCCTTGTCTGCAGCATCCCAAGGAAGGAACCATTTAGGTGTGGAATATTTATTCTCCATGTCCTTAGTTACAAGCACAACAGACTGCACCCAGATACATTCTTTGACTAAAAAAAAAAAAATCCGAATAATAAAAGTCATGAACATTAAAGTAATTTGTAGTCTAAAAGCCATCATCCCTCACTTGCTAGAGGATACGTGTCCCATAACTCGTGGCACAATGCACATTACAGCTATGTGAGTTTTTCATTATGAAATCCAAACCCACATAAAAGAATCATCTGGATTTTGCTTTTGTTTGTGAACCTAAAGCTCACTCTGGGTGTCCCAATTGTGGGGTTTGTACAGCTGCAAATGCACCCTTGTTTTTATTCTTACCCATAGGCTATCCTTCCAACAGGCCACCAGGGTCCCCTTTGTCTTTAAAGTTTTCTGGGAGAGGGAAAAGTGGTCGAGGTAGCATTCAATAGTCCTACCTGCCTGTGTCCCCCCCCACACATACATCTTTCCATGTCTTCAAGTAGAAGACAGCTGGCTCCCTCCCAACCATCTTCAAAGGGTGCTAGATAGCTGTTCACCCCACCTTGCTTCTTCGGGTTGGTAGCTTGGTCTGACTCCACTACCTAATCCAAGCCATGTAAAGGTCGTCTTGGGTATTGGAGGCTGCCTGGTCTTACCCAGTAGGTGGCAAGAACTTGCTTCTACTGCTGCCTCTTGCTAACTGAGCATCTCAGAAACTCATAAGCACTTTCTAGGTACATGTCTTAAAGATCCCCAGAGATGGGGATGGAGACAACTGTCCCCTTCCTGAAGACAGTGTGTGGGGTACAGGGCTGAGAGGTCTGTTGTCTGGTGTGGATGGGGTGTAGAAGGCATCTCAGTGATGTGAGGAGCAGCATGGTTTAACAGACTCAGTGAAAGAGACTCCTATATTATTGTCATAGAAATGTAGGGCTGGAACTCAAGAGGTCATCTTGTCCATCCCCTTTTGCTGAGGTAAGAATAAGTATACACAGACCATCCCTGACAGCTGTTTGTCCAACCTGTTCTTAAAAACCTCCAATGATGTGGATTCAACAACCTCCCAAGGTAACCTGTTCCAGTGCTTAACTATCCTTATAGTTTTCTAACAGCATCTCTGTGACCATGGTCAAGTAACTTGATCTTTTGGCCTTAGTTGCCCCATCTGTAAAATGGGGATAATTATATTTACTTATTTACCCCATGCTTATCAATAGCTAATGTTTGAACAGCACAGTAGAGGTAAATATTATTCAAAGCAAGAGATGGGGAGGACTGCAGAGAGAAAACAATATATGGGTAAGAGTAAGGGGGACAGAAAAGCACAGGGATTAAAGGAGCCAGAAAAAATAGAATATGGAGCAAAAGAGGAGAGATTAAGGGGCTTAACAACAAAGAACAAGGTGAATATATTTAAAAATATTTTTGACAACTTTTTTTTTTTTTTCAAAAAATTAGCTTTTGTTAAAAAAGAAAATTCTTCATGACATTTTTTTGTTTGCAACAAAAGTATTCAGGTTTTTGTTTAAAAAAAAGTGAAACCACACAAAAAAATGTTTTCAGTTTTCAGCAACTGAAAACTTTCTGGTTTTCAGTTTTTGGTGAGAAGCTGACATTCTTTGTGAGGAAAATAATTATTTCCCAATCACTTCTATTTTTAGATTAGCGACTTATACTCTACTTTTACAATACTTATACATTGCACTAAGGCTTCTTCACAGCCCTGTGGCAGTAGGACAAAACAAAGAGCTGTAAAGGGCCTTACCGTAAATAAGAAACCCAATGTATTTAGGCCCCTTTATTTTATTGTCATTCACTGGTCATCGTCCTTTATCTCTGTATGTTGGGGTGAAAGGCATGGGATGGCTCCTTTGAGCACTACTTTATGGCAAATCTGTTAGCAAGAGTTCTTGCTTATTATAAAATTGTTACAGACATTCATGTTCCCTTTCCCGCCAAAATGCAAGGGCCATGCATATAATGTGCAGGAGTGACTTTAACTAGGCGTGAGGCCTGCACTATACCTTGAATGCATAATTGATCCTTGGATCATCCACGTGCTTTTGCTGGTATGTAAGTCTGAAATGGTGGTTAAGCTAATGGTGCACCAAGACAGATAAGTAATGACTGATTGTCAGAACAGTCAATTATAATGGTTAATGCAAATGAGGCATCTTAGTATGTGTGTTTCCTAAAGCCCACGGAAATTTGTATTAGTGGCACTCATCCCATTTATAAGCTTTTTTGCTTGAGGGAATGAGGAAAACTACACAGATGATCATGGGAAAGTTTACACAGAGAGAAAGATTCAGCCAGCATATCGTTTGTTTTAATATGCTGCAAGCATGATAACTGTCACTCTTTGCTTTCCTCTCAAGGTGTTTAACATCAGGCACAATCAGCTCATTATGGACTCTTATGGTGTCCCCAATGGAACAGGGAGGAATTGGGGGCACGGATCTGCTCCCTACCCATCTACCACATGATGGCTTGTGGAGCTTGCCAGCCACAGGGGTAGTTGTCTGCACCCCCAGGAGGACGCAGTACCAGGCAGACCACTCTAGCGTGCCCAAGAGCCCTGGAAGGCATTCTCCCTAGGGGAATGATTCTGATTTCCTTACTCACAGTGTGACTTTACTCCACAAGTAGTCCTACTGAAACCAAGGGGGAAAGTCATGGGGTAGGGAGCCATCCAACATAAGTAAAGGGATTGGAATCTAGTCACTGTGGCGCTACAGGTAGGTATTAATCTCGCCTTGGTGACATTAATATGGCAGATTAGGGTGTAGTCCAGAAAGAGAGATTGTTTTATTGACATGATTTGTTTTGATAACTCCTCCAACACAGCGGCTCATTCACTGTAGTGTTCATTCAACTGCTTTTGTGGGAAATTTCACCAAGACAGAGCACTCTTGCTTTTAGTAATAATACTTAGCATTTATATGGGGCTTTATACATTCATAGTGCTGCACAAACATTGATTAATTCATCTTATCTGTTTATTTAATGGCAGTTGCCTGCAGCTCTGAGGTAGCTGAAGTTGGTTTGATCCCAGTCAGACATCTTTCAGCATCAGGGCTGTTATCTTAATAATTTCCCGTCTTAGTCACTGTTAAAGATTTGTGGCCGGATTCTGCTCTCAGTTACACCAGTGTTAATCCATAGTGATTCCACTGACTTCAGTGGAAAGACTTTGGGTTTACACCAGTGGAAATAACAGCAAAATGTGGCCGCTCAGGTTAAAGAAGGAAAAAAATCGCGAATATACTTGTAATTGGATTTTGTCTTTTACAGTTCAACTATGCTCACTAAGGGCCAAACTCTGCTCTCAGAAACATATCTGCCACTGCTGTTGACTTGATAGGAACTGAAAGCATGCATATCAGGATAGAATTTGTCCACAGGTAATAAGGGTGGGTGGGTGAATCCAGAGTTCATAGACTCAAGTGGAATTGTACTTTGGAAAGAGCTAACTGAGCAGTCACGCCCTTCACATTAAAGGGAATTTATTTTGATTTTGTTACCTTAATTCTGTGCCAGGTTGCACCACCCGTACTCTAGTACCTTATCCACACGTAGTCCTTTTGATTTCAATTCAACTACCTGCAGAGTAAGATTACTGCTCAGTGTGAGTCACAGTCTAACCCACGGGGTCTCTAAGCACTGGAGTTGGTACGCAGAACATGTGGAATCAGGGCTGGCAGGGACAGAGAAATGTCTCTGATTTAAGAAGGAGCCCACAGTTTGAAAACTGCTAAGAGCCTCTGGCTAGGGTGACCAGACGTCCCGATTTTATCGGGACCGTCCCGATATTTCCTTGTTTGTCCCGCGTCCCGACCGACATGCGGTCGGGACAACCGGACAAACAAGGAAATGCCCCGAGCCTCGAGCCCGGAAGTGCTCGCGCCCCCCCCCCCCCGCCCCGACTCCGCCCCCTCCTCCCCCGATTGGCTCCCTCCCCGAATCCCCGCCTCTTCCCCGGGCTCACCATTCCCCCTCCCTCCACAAGCGCTGGAGGGAGGCCCGGGAGACGCAGGGGAAGCGCGGGGCCGGGGTGAGTAACAGTCCGGCCTGGCGCAGTGCAGGCAGGACTCGGGTGGTTGGGAGAGGAGGGGGGCGACCCGCGGGGCCAGGCGACGGGGGAGGAAGCGGCCATGGCGCTCGGCGGCTCTGGCGCCCCCGAACCCCCCGAGCCGGGGCCTGCAGCAGCGCGTACGCTGGGCCCAGCCCCTGGCTAGGCACGTCTGGGCTGCCCAGCTGGTGCTATCCCGCGGCGGCCCCGGGGTGGAGGCATCGGCCGCCCAGCCCTGTTCGTTCCCCTGCGGGACGGGGGGGCTGGGGCCTGCTGCCCCCACTCCGGGGCCGCCGCGGGATAGCACCAGCTGGGCAGCAGCCCAGACGCTGGCCAGGGGCTGGGCCCAGCGTGCGCGCTACTGGGTCCCCGCAGCAGGCCCCGGCTCGGGGGGTTCGGGGGCGCCAGAGCCGCAGCCGCGGAGCGCCATGGCCGCTTCCTCCCCCGCGGCAGTGGGAGCTGCAGCAGCGGCTGCTCCCGAGTCCTGCTGCCCGGGGGGGAGAACAACCGCCGCCTGGCCCCGCGGGCCGCCCCCCTCCTCTCCTTACCACCCGACTGAGTCCTGCCTGCTCGGGACCAGGCCGGACTCTTACTCACCCCGGCCCCGCGCTTCCCCTGAGTCTCCCGGGCCTCCCTCCAGCACTTGCGGAGGAAGTTTTTTTTTTTTTTTGGCCCCGCCCCCTGCCACGCCCCCCCCACGTCACCCCCCCCGCGACGCCCCCCCCCCACGTCACCCCCCCCCCCCCCCCCCCCGCGTCCCGATATTTTTCTTTGGTGATCTGGTCACCCTACCTCTGGCATAGTCTATTAAATGGCCCGAAAAGTACAGGGAATGAACCCCCACTCCACCCCCAGGGACATCTGTGACCGTATAGGGTTAACTAGGTTGTATTCATTTTACTTCCTTTTTTTCCCACTATCATCTTAAATATGGACAGCCCCAGTTTTTTCTTTACCCTACTAGGGTTATTGCAGATAGGGCCTGATTTTGCTCCCAATAAACTCAATGGCAATGCTGATAGTTGAGACACGGCATGTTGCAATCAGTGTCAACTCTATGCCAGGAAACGCATCTCACTTAGCCATAGGAAAGGGGGTACCCAGGGTCACTGACACTGCTAGCCTGCCTCCTCAGCAAATGCCTCACCCCTGCTGTAAGCGGCACCCTCTGCTGGAACCAGATAGAGCTCAGTGAGTTTCCTCTCAACACGTAAACAGATTATTATTATTATTGCTAATTGTAGCGAGGGGGTTACCCCACTCCTGCCTGAGGGGTTTAAAACAGCCCTGGCAGAGGGCTGGGGCAAAGGGAAAAGCTACTGGGCCAATTAGGGAAGTAGCCACAGCTGGGCCACACCCCAATCAGGCCCCAGCTGGCCTGTATAAGAGGCTGGGAGCCAAGAGCTCAGTGGTCTCTCTTTGCATACACAGAGAGAAGGACCTAGCTGCAGGGAGCTAAGACAGAGTACCAGAGTGGAGCAGGGCCAAGGAGCTCCAGCCTGGAAAGCCCCAGGCTGTGGCCTAGTATTAGGCCAAGGGGTACTGGGGGTTGCAGAGGGCAACCCAGGTGTAGGCCAAGGCAGCAGGTCTAAACCCAACCTTGCCTGTGATGAGAGGCCTATACTGCAGTCTGCCCCAGGGAGCATGGGCTAGTTGGTGACTGGCAGTGGCCTTATCCTGAGGTGAGGTAGGGATAGTGGGTGGGGGTTCCCCAAGGAGGGGAGACCCTAGTACTGAGGGATGTACTGACAGGGGGCAGCACCCCAGATACAAGGGCACTGGGGTCTGGGAGGAACATGGGGCCAGAGGACAGGTGGATCACCAGCCTCCAGGGGGTGCTCCAGGATGCTGGAAGAGCTAATTCCCAGAAGTGACCAGCAGGAGGTGCTGCAGGGATGAGTCTGCTCCTCTACACTAATTATTTATATAGCAGCTAAAATGTGCTAAGTGGCCAGCAAACACAGAATACAACAGGCCCCTGTCCCAAAATGCTTACAATCTCAGGGCCAGAGTGTGAACCCCTGACTCCCATTGGTGAGTAGTTACTTGCATGATCTGTCCCCTTTGATGTCAGTGGGAGTACTCTTGCAGGAACTACTTACCAATGTGAGTAGAGCTCCTTGACATTTTTCTGTCAAACACCTTTTTTGACTGAAAATGACTTTTTTCCATAAACAAGCACTGTCATGAGAAATTATTTTATTTGAAAGGTTTTCAGGGCTTTTTTTTCTTTTCTCCCTTGTTTCCTTCCCTTTTTTTCTTTATCCCTTTTTCCATTTTGCCACTAGAAAAAGGAGGAAAAAATTGAGGGAAAAAAAGGGAAAAAAAGACAAAATAATTCTAGGTTTTTGTCAAAAACCTGGAAAAAATCATCAACTATTGGGGAAAAATGTCCTTTGGAAAATAATTAGCATTTTCCAAACAGCTCTAAATGTGAGTCAAAGGTTCATAATTTAGCCCTAAAAGGATAACCTACAGACAAAGGAGTGGGGGAAGGTAGCAGGATTGGAAGAAAGAAGAAAGTTCCAGATAATAATTCAAAGTTGTGACTGCAGCACAGAAACCTCATTCCCCAGATTTTTAAATTTCACATTAATTGTACTTAAAACATATTAAACTTTATCAAGGTGTTATCACAGAATATCTGTGCTTTCAGCGGGCATGTTACCTATATTCCTCAATGGGATGCAACATCTGATGCTAAATTCAGGAATTAAGACAACATCTCACCTGCCTTTTTGAGATACTAATTTAGCATTTTATCTCCAGGTTTGATTGAGTTTTGATGACCCTAAATAAATCTATTTTTTTATTCTACTCAGGTTCTTACTCAGTGCTCATTATGCAGATATCTTGATGCCTTCCTATAGTGCATTTAGTGACTGGACCAGCATCTCTCACACAATTGCTTCCTCCTTCCAGGGGAAAACTTGCATCCCGGTAGATGTAGTCCAACCAGGGAGTGTGACCTCTACAGGAGAGTGGGATTATGCAGCTACAAACTACAACTACAACAAGGCTCTGTGGCAGCATTTCCAAATGGAAACATTTTGGTTTTCATCCAAAATCTTTTGGTTTTCAAATTTTCACCCCAAAAAAAAAATAAAATAAAAAAATCCATGGACATTGAGAACAAAATTATTTTTCCCCATTTGCATCAAAATTTTTCACAGATGAAACCCCCATTAGATAGTTGCATTTTGCCAGGAAAGTAGAGTTGTCAATGAAGGTCCTCATTCTGGGACATCAGACTATCTTTGAGGATCTCTGAGCTTAGATCTTTAAGCACCTTTCAGATAAGGACCAAGACCTTGAGCATGACATGATATTCTATGAAAAGTTGGCACAGAAAGTAGCGGGCACATCTGAAGAAATGGAGAGCTTAAGTTGCAGCCTCTGGACCCAGAATAAACCACTAGGGCAAAGCCAAGTTTTCAGTTTGCAGGTTGACCATGCTCTGTAGTCTATACAATCCCTATTTACTGTGATTTCATTTTCTTTCCCTTACAATGGAAATTCTGATGGATGAGGAGTGATCTTATGGCTCTGGACTCTGGAGCTAGTCCTCACTGGCCAAACCATTTTAATCTTTATTGGCCAATGCTTCATTGTTGTTTGAAGGGTTAATTTCTATCTTCTTCTTGCTATGTTTGATGGTTCTTTTGGGTAAGACACAGCATGCCAAGAATATCTAGCCAACTTGCATACAACATTATAGAAAAACACTTCGCGAGATGTCTGAAATGTATTTATAAGAGGCCAACAGTTCTTGAAAGGACCAATCCAGTAAACGTTTCAAATTACTTCCCCTTGAGGAAAAAGCTCCACTGTAATTTTTCATTTAGGCCCTGATTCAGCAAAGCACTTAAGTGCATGTTTAACTTTAAGCAGATGAGTAGTCTCACTAAAATCAATGAATCTATTTATGGATTTAAAAGTAAAGGTTGTGCTTAAGTGGTTTGCTGAATTGGGGCCTTAGTGCATTACTGGAATGTGCTCAGATACCATGGTGATAGGCTTGGTATACGGCTCTGACAGCCGTATTGACAAGAGGGTACTCACTGTCACTTAAAAACTGAATGTGATGGCATTATATTTCCCATGCCTCTGTAGTTCCAGGGACAAACACTCCTAGGCCTGGTCTACACTAGGCGTTTATGTCGAAGTTAGCGCCGTTACATCGAATTAACCCTGCACCCGTCCACACTGCGATGCTATTTAGTTCGACATAGAGGTCTCTTTAATTCGACTTCTGTACTCCTCCCCGACGAGGGGAGTAGCGCTAAATTCGACATGGCCATGTCGAATTAGGCTAGGTGTGGATGGAAATCGACGCTAATAGCTCCGGGAGCTATCCCACAGTGCACCACTCTGTTGACGCTCTGGACAGCAGTGCGAGCTCGGATGCTCTGACCAGCCACACAGGAAAAGCCCCGGGAAAATTTGAATTTGAATTCCTTTTCCTGTCTGGCCAGTTTGAATCTCATTTCCTGTCTGGACATCGTGGCGAGCACAGCAGCACTGGCAACGATGCAGAGCTCTCCAGCAGTGATGGCCGTGCAGTCTGGGAATAGAAAGAGAGCCCCAGCATGGACTGATCGTGAAGTCTTGGATCTCATCGCTGTGTGGGGCGATGAGTCCGTGCTTTCCGAGCTGCGATCCAAAAGAAGGAATGCAAAGATCTACGAGAAGATCTCTAAAGACATGGCAGAGAGAGGATACAGCCGGGATGCAAACAGTGCCGCGTGAAAATCAAGGAGCTGAGACAAGGCTACCAGAAGACCAAAGAGGCAAACGGACGCTCCGGATCCCATCCCCAGACATCCCGTTTCTACGAGGCACTGCATTCCATCCTCGGTGCGGCCGCCACCACTACCCCACCAGTGACCGTGGACTCTGAGGATGGGATACTGTCCACGGCCGGTTCCTCGGACATGTTAGGGGACGGGGAAGATGAGGAAGGAGATGAGGAGGGCGAGGCAGTCGGCAGCTCTCACAACGCTGATTTCCCCGACAGCCAGGATCTCTTCATCACCCTTACAGAGATCCCCTACGAAGCGTCCCCAGCCGTTACCCTGGACACAGAATCTGGTGAAGGATCAGCCAGTAAGTGTTGTAAACATCTAAACATTTATTTTTAACAAAACAGGAATATTAACAATTAAAAGAATGGGTTGTTCATGATTAGTGTGCCCTAGGCGCTTAACGGTTTAGTAAGGGGCAGTGCAAGTTTTGAAAAGAAATCTAGCAATGTCCGGTTTTCAGTGATTGTCCTGCACAAGCTGCTCTACTGTTTATTCCCTGCTACTGCAGCTACAGTAAAATGCGGTCTATGTGTCCGGGGATAGAGCAGTAATCCTCCTGGGACATCTCGATGAAGCTCTCCTGGAGGTAACTTGAAAGCCGTTGCATGAGGTTCTTGGGGAGAGCGGCCTTATTGGGTCCTCCGAAGTACGACACGTTGCCGCGCCACGAGATTATCAAGTACTCCGGGATCATTGCTCTGCACAGCAGGGCGGCATACGGCCCTGGTCTTTGGAGGCTTTCCCGGAGCATTCTCTCTTTGTCGCTCTCGGAGATCCTCATCAGGGTGATGTCGGCCATGGTGACCTGCTTTTAATTAGGTAGGGGAATGTTAGTGTTGGGACTGCTTTCCCGTTCCTTTACAGAACTGTAACCGCTGGTTTGCAGCCACGCGGTGGAGGCGGGAGAGGGGCAGCCGAAAGGGATCGTTCCCGGGGACAGCCGCGAGGGGGTGGGACAGGGGCAGAGTTCCCGCTTGCAGGATTGCTGGCAGGAGGGACTGACATTGATTTAAATGTGAAATGAGGCCAGTGGTAATATAAAAGTTTTAAACTGCCACAAGTGTACGGCTTACCATGTCTGCCTGCAACAGAAATTCCGTTGTGCTGCCTCGCTTCTCAAATGTGCTGTTCAAGACCCCAGGCACTGAATGCGAAGGCCGAGAATTCGACCTTGTGCTGAGTGCGCATGTGAAAGGTGCTGTGCATGGTCTTGTTCACAGAGAAAGACTATGTTCTTTGTTCACAACTACATTTATCTTTCTTAGGAATTCACTCCCTTTTTCCCATTTCCACAGCCCCGTCTGCGACTGTCTCACAACCTAGCCTGGAATCACACTCCCAGAGGCTAGCGCGGATTAGGCGTAGGAAGAAGAGGACACGGGAGGACATGTTCTCTGAGCTTATGGCCTGTTCCCAAGCCCAGGCAGCACAGCAGACCCAGTGGCGGGAGAACTTGACCCGAATGCACCAAGCCAACATGGATCGGGAGGAGAGGTGGCGGCAGGAAGACCAGCAGGCGACTCAAACGCTGCTTGGACTACTGAGGGAGCAAACGGACACGCTCCGGCGCCTTGTGGATGTTCTGCAGGAACGGAGGCAGGAGGACAGAGCCCCGCTGCAGTCCATCTCTAACCGCCCTCCCCCGCCACCAAGTCCCATACCCACCTCACCCAAAGTGCAAAGAAGGAGAGGCGGCAGAGTCCCTGCTAACTCTCACTCCACCCCTGCAGAGAGCTCTAGTAGCAGAAGGCTCTCATTTCCCAAAATTTGAAAAGTTCTTTCCTTCCCGCCTGACAGAAGCCCACGTCCAAGTTTCACCTCCCAATGCCATGTGTAGTTGATAATAAAAAATTTGTTTCTGTTAACTACTGTTTCAATCATGTTCTTTTGGAGGAGGAGGGGAAAGGGGGTTGGTAATTGGACAGGACAGTCTCCTTTGGCAGGGTACATAGTCGGGGGCAGGCACAGCAGCAGGGCACATACACAGTGCAGTGATGCAGTGACTAGTTACCCCGGTTAGTCTGGGAGGTTGTTTTGATGTAATGTTGGGGGGGGGTGGGTTGCTCTGTGACTTTGTGGCGGGGGAGGGCAGTTACAGATCTTAAGCGCCGGTCCTTAGGCAGGATCACAGAGCCACACAGCATGGGATCTGTAACCGTCCTCCCCCTGCCACAAAGTCAAATAGACCCCCCATACACACAGTCAGGAGGGTTGACAGGCTCCGTTGAAACAAGCATCCCACCGCAGCAGAGCCTGTCAATCCTTGAGTTTAGAAGCTGCATTCGCGTCACAACACTACACCCACTCCGCACCACAGTCTGCGTCCCAGTTTTAAAAAATTCCCGCGAAAACAGTATTAAAGAAAACGGTGTGCTTTAACAAAGTAGAACTATTTTTATTTCGACACGTGTGTTGGAAGGGGGGTGAAGGGGGTATGTAACTGGATAGGATAGTCAACATTACCTGGGTAAAGAAATGGGGGCAGGTTTAGCTTTTCAGTACACAAACTATAAAGTCACAGGTTACCCTGCTCACTCAGGAACTTTGCTTTCAAAGCCTCCCGGATGCACAGCGCTTCCCGCTGGTCTCTTCTAATCGCCCGGCTGTCTGGCTGTGAGTAATCACCAGCCAGGCTATTTTCCTCAACCTCCCACCCCGCCATAAAGGTCTCCCCCTTGCTCTCACAGAGATTGTGGAGCACACAGCAAGCTGCTATAACAATGGGGATATTGGTTTCGCTGAGATCACAGCGAGTCAGTAAGCTTCTCCATCTCCCCTTGAGACGGCCAAAAGCACACTCCACCACCATTCTGCACTTGCTCAGCCGGTAGTTGAAGAGTTCTTTTTCAGTGTCCAGGGCGCCAGTATAGGGCTTCATGAGCCAGGGCATTAGCGGGTAGGCTGGGTCCCCGAGGATGACTATAGGCATCTCCACATCCCCAACAGTTATTTTGTGGTCCGGGAAGTAAATACCTTGTTGCAGCCATCTAAACAGACCAGAGTTCCTGAAAACACGAGCGTCATGAACCTTGCCTGGCCATCCCACGTAGATGTTGGTAAAACGTCCCCTGTGGTCCACCAGTGCTTGCAGCACCATGGAAAAGTAGCCCTTTCGGTTAATGTACTGGGTGGCCTGGTGGTCCGGTGCCAGGATAGGGATGTGAGTTCCATCTATGGCCCCACCGCAGTTTGGGAATCCCATCGCTGCGAAACCATCTATGATCGCCTCCACGTTTCCCAGGGTCACTACCTTTGGCAGCAGTACATCAACGATTGCCTTCGCTACTTGCATCACAACAACCCCCACGGTAGATTTGCCCACCCCAAACTGGTTCGCGACTGACCGGTAGCTGTCTGGCGTTGCAAGCTTCCAGAGGGCTATGGCCACTCGCTTCTGTACACTCAGTGCAGCTCGCAACCGGGTGTCACTGCGCTTCAGGGCAGGGGACAGCAACTCACAAAGTTCCAGGAAAGTTCCCTTCCGCATGCGAAAGTTTCGCAGCCACTGGGATTCATCCCAGACCTGCAGCACTATGCGGTCCCACCACTCAGTGCTTGTTTCCCGTGCCCAGAATCGCCGTTCCACGGCATCAACATGACCCATTGCCACTGTGATGTCCTCGGCGCTGGGTCGCCTGCTTTCTGACTGGTCTGTGCTACTCTCAGACTTCAGGACATCACCGCGGTGCCGTAGCCTCCTCGCCTGACTTTTCTGCATCTGCCTCAGGGAAACCTTTATGATAAGCTGCGAGACGTTGAGAGCGGCCACAACTGCAGCGATGGTCGCAGCGGGCTCCATGCTCGGAGTACAGTGGCGTCCGCGCTGTCAATGACTGGAAAAGCGCGCGAACTGTTTTCCCGCCGGCGCTTTCAGGGAGGGAGGGCGGGAGTGATGGACGGATGACGACAGTTTCCCAAAAGCACCCTCGACTCATTTTGTTACCCAGAAGGCATTGCCGGCTACACCCAGAATTCCAATGGGCAGAGGGGACTGCGGGAACTGTGGGATAGCTGACCACAGTGCACCGCTTCGAATGTCGACGCTTTCTCCGTTAGTGTGGACGCACAAAGTCGAATTACTGTCCTTAGTGTGGACACACACGTTCGACTTTGCAATATCGATTACAAAAATTCGATGCAAGTAAAATCGAACTACTCTCGTAGTGTAGACAAGGCCCTAGAAGCAAAAGTTGTGAAATATACAAGAGAGGCTGCTCTCACCATTGTGACGAACTGGGCCTGTTCTTACTGTGGTCTGTGAATGCTGACAGGGGAGTGTGGCTAGGATAGTCTGCATTGGGGGATGGGAGTCTGCCCGAAGGCGAATACCTGAGCGTGTAACATGAGAACCCAGGAAGGGGTTGGAGGCCAGGTGACACCTTGGCCCGGGAAACTGAACAAAGGCGGTGGGAGGGGTCGCTGAAGGCAGAGTGCTGGAAGCGGGCTGGAGAGATGGCTGGGAGGCAGAGATGGCTCTGACCCCCCAAAGGGGGGTAGGCTGGGATGCCCTGGGACCCCAAGCTGGACCTAAATGAGGGGGGGCCCTGTTGTCTGTGCCTGCAAGACCTGTCTTGGACTGTATTCCTGTCATCCAAATAAACCTTCTGCTTTACTGGCTGGCTGAGAGTCATGGTGAATCGCAGGAAGCCGGGGGTGCAGGGCCCTGAGTCCCCCAATACTCCGTGACAACCATATTTTGTTTCCAGTCTGACTGGAAGCAGAATAAGTGGGAAGCTCCTGAGAAAGAGACTGTCCTTGCAAAATTTCACTTTCAGTTTTGCTGCTTCCAGGGGTTTGGACCAGTTGAGCTTTAACTGGAGTGCTGTAATGCAATCCTGATCAGGGACATTTGACCACAATTACACCAGAGACCTCATTGGCTGATTAATCTTGAAAAGTTCACCCATTCTAGGAAGCTGTGCCCCTTTCTGACCTTACCACGGCCTTCATGCTTTCACATGAAGGTGTGTTTGACAATCGTGATGTTAGGCGCCATCTGCTGAAGCTCACCTTTAGCTGCCCATTGTGTTTTGTTGCTCACTGGGACGTGTAAGTGCTGTTTTTGCACAGGGCGGAACTGTTTGACAGTCTAGCCCACTGTGTCCTTGTTGCTCCATATAGTGCTGCTATTGCTGTCCCAAGCTTTGATAAGGCTAGTGGCTGAGATAGCTACTGTACTTTCAAGTCTGCCTCCAAATAAGCGGCTCCCTTTCATCTGTGTTTTATTGCCAAGGACAGAGACAGACAGGCTGGCTAATAAGTAATAGGGAACCTTGCTGAGTCTCAGAGTCCTCTTGATCAGGTGATCTTTGTTTTATATGTTTATAATTCTATTGTGAGGAGCAGGTGAGGTCCAGCATGTGGCGTGTGTGTGCGCTGGGGAGAACACATGCTTGTGAAAGGAATTCAGCCATAAGGCAAGTTGATGGGCATAACTGCTTCAGTCCTTCGCTCTTTTCAAAGCACAAAGGTGTTCAAAATATGAATGGGTATCAGTCTCTAGCCACAGTGTGTCATGGAGCTAGAGCAAAGTCTGTAAAGAAAGATCAGTTGAGTCAGATAAAATCTTGTACTGTATCAAATCAATGAAACGCAAAGTTAAGGATTTTTTAAAAAAACAAAAACAAGCATTTGAAAATCTGGAAATTCAGCAGTAAGGTTCCTCAAACAACTTTAACTCTGTCTCTGATGCTACCGTGCTGCTTTGCCCATGTGACACAAAGCCAGCTGTATGGTAACTATCACAGTTAATCTTAGACACTTCCTCTTTACCTTCTATGGGCCAAAGGTAAGATCTTAACCTGTCTGGTTGTAGAATGAGGTGTTTTGTAGAATACAGCCAATATAAGACCATAAGAACAGCCATACTGGGTCAGACCAATGGTCCATCTAGCCCAGAATCCTGTCTTCAGACAGTGGCCAATGCCAGGTGCTTCAGAAGGAATGAACAGACCAGGGCTATTATCCAGTGATTGGAAGCTATTGGGAGTAGCCAAAACTTTCCAATTTGGCTAAATAATCTTTTAATCTGAAATAGTGCATCTGTCATTACAACCATAGCTCTCTCTGAATGATGGCTTTTGTCTGGCAGTTTCCTTAAAGTGGGGTTTCTTTCTCCCCCCAACACTCCAAAAAACCTTTTAAATAACTTTATTGTATGAAAAAAATGACACTGGTGGAATAGCTACAATATGAAGCAAAGACAGAAGCAAGGACCAGGATTCCTGCAGATTTCAGAAGCTCCTCTTGACTTATAAATCCCGCTATTTGTTTTCTATAGCATCTGTAACATAAAAACCTTTGCATTGTACTTGGATGTGCCTAGCTGCACTGCATCCCCCACAGGAGTCCCTCAATAGCTATATCCCACTCCAGCGTCCTTGTGATAGTTCTTAGAGCTGCTTGGAGCTTTCAGATGTAGACGTATTCAACCCTGTATGTTGGACCTGCTCCAATTTAGAAGCAAATTTTTGTTTCTCTAGCCTAAAAGAAAATTAGGCTTACTTTTCAAAAAATGGTTTTTATTTTTCAAACTTTTCAGCAATGCTTGATTCCACCTGATCCCAGGAAGTGCCAGAGTGTCATGTCAAAGGGTATTCTGTGCATACTTCCAGCTAACCCTGAAGGAGGAATTGCTGGAAAGCTCCCAGTACGTTCTCTTATGAGATTTCCAGACCAATTTTGCAGACCAAAGGGGTCTGAACAGAATGTCTAAGCTTCAGCTAGGAAACTGAGGCCAGACTCTATTCTCATTTCACTGGTGTAAATCAGGAGTAACTCAGCTGAACTGAATGGAATGGCACCAGTGTAAAAATCAGTATGAGAAAGAGGAGACTCTGACCTCTACACGTTCATTATTGATTTATTTGTTTGTTTCAGTAAGACCACCATGTGTTAGGTACTATTCAAACATCCTGGAAGGAATAATGCTTGCTCTAAAGAACTCATCAGCTAAAAGGACAAAAAAAAAAGAGGGAGGGGAAGGGATTAGGATGCAAGTAAATTGTTCAAGGTGATTATTGGCTTTGTCTCGATAATATTGTAGTTTTGAATTGGTCTACATTGAGACTGGAAGGGTTGGTTTCTGAAGTAGGTGTGTGTGTGTGTATATGTATATAAATACCGCCTCCAACTCGCCTTGAACTGTGCCATTATTAGTCAACTGATTTCTTGTGTCTTTTGGGTGTTTATCCTACCTGCGATGAATCACCGCACCCTTTGAGGTCCACCCACCAGTAGTTTTCAATAACATTTGTTAGTTGACAGAATGATTCTCAGTTTTTTGTTTTGTTTGATACTAACATAAATGAAGGGATTTATGGTTGGTGGCTTCCTACGAATCAAAGTATGAACAGCAAAATCATGGTTATGATGAATTTGTCAATTTATACAGTGTTAGTGTTCAAAATGTGCTATGCACTGTATAAACACATAGGAAAAGACAGCCCCAGACTTGAAGAACTGCCAGTCTAACCAAACTGTTGAAGGGTGGGGGGAAAAGGATAGATCACCCATGCAAAGCAATGGGGATGATGGCACCACACACCATATTCATTATAGATTTTTGGGCCAGATTTACAAAGGTATTTAGGCACCTAAAGATGCAAATAGGTGCCCAATAGGAGTCCCAGAAGCACCTAAGCAGGTTAAGTACCTAACTCCCAATGACTTTCAGTGGGAGTAAGGCACCTAATTCTCTTAGATACTGTTTGGAAATCCCAATAGACACCTATCTGCATTTTAGGCACTGAAATGCCTTTGTAAATCCTCTATCCCAGATCCTCAAAGGTATATAGGTACCTGACTCCCAAAGAAGACCCCTTTGAGGATCAGGGTTTAGGTACCTATCTGCATCTTTAGGTTCCTAAATGCCTTTGTAAATCTGGCCTTTTGTTATTTGGTAAAGTTCTGATTAGACACTTGTTTTATTTATACTGGAAAACATTAATTGTAAGGGGCACTCCCTGGGGTTGAAGTGAAGAGAGGAATGATGGGAAGAAACTGAGGGTATAAGAGTGAGTAAAGGAGAAGAAACTATGAGGAGGGAGGTTGCAAAGCAGAATGGGCAGGAAGAGCCAGGTTGGGCATCTGGATGGTTCCAGTGGTAGGGAGAGGGATGGGATGAAGGGTAATACAACAAATGAGAGGAGAAATACCCAGAGTCCAAAGGCCAGATGCTCAGGCATGATAACCATGCTCACTGCAGCACCTAGGGGGCCTCGGCAGCTTTCAGCCATCCCTCCTCATTCCTGAACCATGGGGGCTGGTTTAACTACAGGTCTGCTTTGACCTGCAGCAGAGAGAATGTGTCAAAATGCACCAGAATGCAGTATGTCCTGGCCATGCTGCCCCAGGACACCCTGTACACTGGGTGATGGGGGAAGCAGGAACTGGTGACAGAGCCAGCTAGGCAGGCTCTATGCCACTCAGGGATTCCCCTTAACTCCACTCCTCGGTGTGGGCTCCAGGAGATGTTCCAGGTTTCAGAGCTGGGATGTCAGGAGTTTCCTCTGTGCTGTTGTTCCCCATGTAAAGGAGAGGCCACTGGGCAATTGCTTGGGACACAATTGCACGTACCTTTGATTCATAAACTAGCTCCTGACAGGGTTGCTCTGCAAAAAATAAAGGGCAGGCAATCAGTGCTTGAGCTGGAACAATAACAAAGCAAATCTACTGGGGTGTGTAATTGAGATAAAAGCACTTTCTTGTACCCTGCTGCTCTGGTTCTATCTACTGTGGCCCTTTCACTCTTTCCCAGAGGATTGTAATATTTCACTGTGTAGCAGCCTGTGTCCAGCCTGTCTGATATGGATTTTTATCTGCTGTATAAATATTAATGGGTAGGTCATTTATAGGGATTGAACTTGGGAATCAAAGAGTCTCATGCTTTCAGTGTCAGAGATCCCAAGTCCATTCCCCATAGGTGGCCTGCCCACGAGTCTCATTACTGGGAGGATTTCAATCATTTGTTTTCTGAATAGAGACGTCACTAGTGCTATTGCTTTTACATGGAAGGCCATGGGTGGCAGTATGTGACAGGGCACGCATTCCAAACATCCTCCCTCTTCCACAAACATTAGACCACTCTGAGACCTTCTTACTTGAGAACAACAGCAGGTACTTTATTTACAGTGTCTCGATCCCAGCACCAGCACACATCAGTGCATCCACACCTTTGCCCTGTTCTCCACCTTTCTGGCCCCTTCTCTTGGAAGGGTGGAGCAGGAGTTGCCATATCTTGAGCTCCCATTGTCAAGGTCTTCTCACCTTGTCTCTCACCCCATTTCCTGCTCGAGCACTTTCATCCTGTGCTCTTGTTAAACCACTTGCCCGTTAATCAGCTAATTACCTTCCTAACCCCAATCTGGCCTGGTAATCAGGCACACCCTGAACAATTAGGCTTTCACCAGAGGGCTAATTTAAGATCCATCTCTCGGCACTCTGTCACACAGTACCAGGGCTGGCTCCATGCACCAGTGCAGCAAGCAGGTGCTGGGGGCGGCCAACAGAAAGGGGCAGCATGTCTGGCTCTTCGGCGGCAGGTCCCTCAGTCCCTCGCGGAGGGAAGGACCTGCTGCCGAATTGCCGCCGAAGAATGAAGTGGCGGCGGTAGAGCTGCTGCCGAAGTGCCGCCAGTCGCGGCTTCTCTTCCCCCCTCCCCTCCCCGGCCGCTTGGGGCGGCAAAAATGCTGGAACCGGCCCTGCATAGTACAGTGGCTCTCAACCTTTCCAGTCTTGCATAACCCCAAGTTTCACCTCACTTAAACTACTTGCTTACAAAATCAGACATAAAAATACAAAAGTGTCACAGCACACTATTCCTGAAAAATTGCTTCCTTTCTCATTTTTTACCACAAATTATAAAATAAATCAATTGGAATATAAACATTTTACTTACATTTCAGTGTACAGAGCAGTATAAACAAATCATTAGCTGTATGAAATTTTAGTTTGTACTGACTTTGCTAGCGCTTTTCTGTTGTAAAATTAGGCAAATATCTAGACAAGTTAATGTATCCCCCCCAAAGACCCCAGGGGTATGCAAATCACTGATTGAGAACCACTGACATAGTATACAACCCCAAGATAGATACATAGACTGTATGCTAAAATATCGTAAGCAAAGATGTCTAAAAGGCCTGCTTACAGAAATAAAGTTGACTTCAAACTGCACCTTTAGTACTTTAGCTCTACAACTGAGTAGCTAATGGGCATGTGGTATATGCAAGATATTTTGGTTGGGAGAAGATGGAAGAGAATTACTACTTTCAGGTGACAGAATCTACTCAAATATCCATGCAGTTGTTCAACAGGAAGATATCTCATTTAGTACAAGTTCATATCAGAAACAGGGTGTCTTTTGTTTCATGGTTAATGAAAGAAAGGAAGCAACTGGCTTGTGACTATCCAGACATCCTCACTGGAAAAGCAGAGGCGATGACACACAGACACACTCTCTCTCTGTCGAATCATGCTCTCAGAAGTACCTCATGCTGCTTTTTCCTCTAAAAGGCATCAGAAAATGTCTACCATCTGCAAATCCAGGTCATTTAGCACTATTGTGTAACTTGCTTAAACCAGACAGAACTGGGTATCTGGCTATTCTATGGGGGAACTGTTGGTTGACACATATGGAGAAAATAAAGCTGTGATCTTGGGAAAGGCAGAGGAAGGAGAAGGAAACACTACCTGTGAACCAGGTCAGAGGTATGAAGAGAGCCATTAGTCTTCTCCAAAGCAGCACCACAGAATGGATGGGAAGGACCACTATGGAAATGAGAGGATGAATAAGCTAAGAGGCGAGAGCTACAATAAATAGGTTCAGTGGGGATTCCAGAGTTAATCTCTCCTCAGTACACACTTACAGGCAAGTCAAGTATTGGTGATGCTTAGAAACCACCACTTCCCCCTTGGCTCTCTGAACAGACTTTTGAAAGACAGGTACCTGCAGAGCCTGTCCCCTCTCTCTCGCCGCTTATCTCCCTTTCTCTGGACTGCAGAGGTCACACTACAACTTTGAAACTGAAACAGTAGGTGATTCTGGAGGTGTTTACGATCAGTGAGGGTAGGACAAGCAGAAAGAAGTCAGGTGTATAATGAAAATGAGTTCTTTATTTAAAAAAAAAAGTAAACTAATTGTATTTAGAAAAGTTCTGATTGATTATACGTACACACATAGTCACCTCCTCCAAAGTCCCAGCTTTACAGTACTGGTGCACTCCTGCCTGCAACTTATCCTGAGTTATGGTCTGACCTCTGCTCCTAGGCCCTGAAGACCTCTCACCTTAGCCAGTCAGTCCCCTTCACCTTTCTATACTGTCTCTTTCCCCATAGCTCACCTCTCACCTCCTTTGCAAAGCAATTTTGTGCACGTGTTAGCTATTAAAGAGCAGTTTGCCTGGCAAAGAGGCAGTAAGGGGCTACCAATCTCGTGAAATCACAAAAAAAGACAAAACAAAAACCAATAAATGAGTCTTGGTCAGTGCCTCATTCATTTCAATGGGTAGCTGTAATGCTGCATTCCTAGCACCAGATGGTACTATGTGAAACTATAAATAGCAGAAACAACGAGGAGTCCTTGTGGCACCTTAGAAACTAAGGCCTGGTCTACACTAGGAGGTTATGTCAAATTTAGCAGTGTTAAATCGAATTAACCCTGCACCCGTCCACACAACGAAGCTATTTAGTTCGACATAGAGGTCTCTTTAAATCGATTTCTGTACTCCTCCCCGACGAGGGGAGTAGCACTAAATTCGACATGGCCATGTCGAATTAGGGTAGGTGTGGATGGAAATTGATGCTAATAGCTCCGGGAGCTATCCCACAGCGCACCACTCTGTTGATGCTCTGGACAGCAGTCTGAGCTCGGATGTTCTGACCAGCCACACAGGAAAAGCCCCGGGAAAATTTGAATTCCTTTTCCTGTCTGGGCAGTTTGAATCTCATTTCCTGTTTGGACATCGTGGCGATCTCAGCAGCACTGGCAACGATGCAGAGCTCTCCAGCAGAGGTGGCCGTGCAATCTCAGAATAGAAAGAGGGCCCCGGCATGGACTGATCGGGAAGTCTTGGATCTGATCGCTGTGTGGGGTGATGAGTCCGTGCTTTCCGAGCTGTAATCAAAAAAACTGAATGTGAAGATCTCCGAGAAGATCTCCAAAGCCATGATGGAGAGAGGATACAGCTGGGATGCAATGCAGTGCCGCGTGAAAATCAAGGACCTGAGACAAGGCTACCAGAAGACCAAAGCGGCAAACGGACGCTCTGGATCCCAGCCCCAGACATGCTGTTTCTATGAGGCACTGCATTCCATTCTAAGTGCGGCTGCCACCACTACTCCGCCACTGACCGTGGACTCTGACGATGGGGTATTGTCGACGGCCACTTCCTCGGAGATGTTCGTGGACGGGGAAGATGAGGAAGGAGATGAGGAGGACGAGGCAGTCGACAGCGCATACAACGCTGATTTCCCCGACAGCCAGGATCTCTTCATCACCCTCATGGAGATCCCTTACCTACCCTCCCAAGGCGTTAACCCTGACCCTGAATCAGGTGAAGGATCAGTCGGTAAGTGTTTTAAACATGTAAACATCTATTTTGATCAGAACAGGAATGGAATATTAACGATGGGTTTTTCATGATTACTTTGCCCTAGGCGCTTTACTTTTTAGTCCTTGCCAGTGCAGTTACTGGAAAATTGTGTCAATATGTCTGGGGATAGAGCAGAAATCCTCCTGGGACATCTCCACGAAGCTCTCCTGGAGGTAATTTGAAAGCCTTTGCATTAGGTTCCTGGGGAGAGCAGCCTTATTGCATCCTCCATGGTAGGAAACTTTTCCGCGCCAGGCTAGCAGCAAGTACTCTGGGATCAGTGCCTCACACAGCATGGCCGCATACGGCCCTGGTTTTTGCTGGCATTCACGCAGCATGCGGTCTTTCTCTGTGTCCGAGATCCTCATCAGAGTGATATCACTCATGGTGACCTGCTTAGAATTAGGGGAATATTAGTATTGGCACTGCTTGCCTGTTCCTTTACATAACTGTAACCGGCGGTTTACAGCCACGCAGTGGAGGGGGACAGGGGCAGCATACAGGGATCTTTCCCAGGGACAGCCGCGAGGAGGGTGGGACAGGGGCAGAGTTCATGCTGGCTGGATTGCTGGCAGCAGGAACTGGCCAACGCTAGGGGCACTGCTTTGAACGTGAAAGGAGGGCACTGCTATAAATTAAGCTTTCAGCAGCCAAAAGTCTACGGCTTACCATGTCCGCCTGCCACCCGAATTCCTCTGTCCTGCCCCGCTTGTGTGATCTGTACTCCAAGACCCCAGGCACTGAATGCGAAGGCCGAAAATTCGACCTTGTCCTGAGTGCGCCTGTGATAGGTGCTGTGCATGGTCTTTTTCACAGAGAAAGACTATCTTCATTGTTCACAAAATGTATCTTTGTGAGGAATTCACTCCCTTTTTCCCATCCCACAGCTGCGAGTGTTTCCCGACCTACCCTGGCATCCCCCTCCCAGAGGCTGGCGCCGATTAGGCGCCGAAAGAGAGGGACACGGGACGAGATATTCTCCGAACTTATGGGCTGCTCCCGAGCAGAGGCGGCAGCAGACCCAGTGGAGGGAGAACATGTCGCAATACCAGCGATCACACAGCGAACGGAAGGACAGGTGGCGGCAGGAAGACCAGCAGGTGACTCAAACGCTCCTTGGACTAATGAGGGAGCAAACGGACATGCTCCGGCGCCTTGTAGATGTTCTGCAGGACCGGAGGCAGGAGGACAGAGCCCCGCTGCAGTCTATCTCTAACCGCCCTCCCCCGCCACAAAGTCCCATCCCCCCCTCACCCAAAGTCCCAAGGAGGGGCGGCAGGGGCCGTGAAAACACTCCACCCCTGCAGACTGCTCAAGTACCAGACGGCTCTCATTCCCAAAGTTTTGATAAGTCCTTTCCTTCACTCCAAAAGCACCTCACCCAAGCCCCCGTTCCAGTGTCATCCCCTAAATGTGTAGTTGTTAATAAAAAATACATTTCTGTTCATTACTGTTTCCGTCAGGCTCTTTTAGAGGAGAGTGTGTTTGAAGGGGGGAAAAGGGGGTTGGTAATTGGAGAGGACAGTCACCTTTACCAGGGTACAGACACGGGGGAAGGTTCAGCAGCAGGTCACACACATTGCAGTCACTAGGCACCCTGGTCAGTCTGGGAGGTGGTTTTCATGTTCTGGGGGGTGGGCTATGTGAGTTTGTGGCGGGGGAGGGCGGTTACAGATCTTATGCAGCGGTCCTTAGCCTGGATGACAGAGCCACGCAGAGGGGATCTGTAGCCGTCCTCCCCTGCCACAAAGTCACATAGCCCCCACACACAGAGTTCTGAAAAGGAGGGGTGGCAGGCTCTGTTGAAACAACCAGTCCACCACTGCAGACCGCTCTAGGAGCAGGAGCCTGTCATTCCTCGAGTTTAGAAGCGTCCTTTCCATCACTACACCCACTCCCCACCACACTCTGCGTCCCAGTTTCAACCCTTTACCACGAAACCCTTAATAAAGAAAACAGTGTTAATGAACAAAGTTCCTTTTATTTTATTTTTAAAGGTGTGTTGGAAGGGGGGCAACGGAGTGAAGGGGGTATGTAACTGGAGAGGATAGTCAACATTAAGTGGGTAAAGAAACGGGGGCAGGTTCAACTTCTCTTTAAACAAACTTAATAGTCACAGGTTACCCTGCTCACTGTGGAACCTAGCTTTCAAAGCCTCCCGGATGCACAGCGTGTCCCGCTGGGCTCTTCTAATCGCACGACTGTCTGGCTGGGCGTAATCAGCAGCCAGGCTATTCGCCTCAACCTCCCACCCTGCCATAAAGGTCTCCCCCTTGCTCTCACAGAGATTGTGGAGCACACAGCAAGCTGCAATAACAATAGGGATATTGGTTTCGCTGAGATCAGAGCGAGTCAGTAAGCTTCTCCATCTCCCCTTGAGATGTCCAAAAGCATACTCCACCACCATTCTGCACTTGCTCAGTCGGTAGTTGAAGACTTAATGTCCTGACCGCGCTGCCATAGCCTCCTCGCCCGATTTCTCAGCATCTGCCTCTGAAAAAGGTGGATAAGGTGTGAGGTGTTGACAATGGCCATAACTGCAGTGATGGTCGCAGCGGGCTTCATGCTCGCAGTGCTGTGGCGTCCGCACTGTCACTCACCAGAAAAGTGTGCGAACTGATTGCCCGCCGACGCTTTCAGGGAGGGAGGGTGTGAGTGACAGTTGAATGTCGACAGTTACCCAAAACCACCCTCGACACATTTTTTTCCCCAGCAGGCATTGGGGGCTCGACCCAGAATTCCAATGGGCAGCGGGGACTGCGGGAACTGTGGGATAGCTGCCCACAGTGCACCGCTTCCAATGTCGACGCTTGCCCCGTTAGTGTGGACTCACTAAGTCGAATTACTGTTCTTAGTGTGGATACACACGTTCGACTTTGTAATATCGGTTCCACTTATTTGATTTAAGTAAAATCGAACTACTCTCGTAGTGTAGACATACCCTAACAAATTTATTTGGTTTCAGAGTGGTAGCTGTGTTAGTCTGTATCAGCAAAAACAACGAGAAGTCCTTGTGGCACCTTAGAGACTAACAAATTTATTTGGGCATAAGCTTTCGTGGGCTAGAACCCACTTCATCAGATGCATGGAGTGGAAAACACAGGAGCAGGTATAAATACATGAACAGATGTGAATTGCCTTACCAAGTGTGAGGTCAGTCTGCTCATGCATTTATACCTGCTCCTGTATTTTCCACTCCATGCATCTGATGAAGTGGGTTCTAGCCCACGAAAGCTTATGCCCAAATAAATTTGTTAGTCTCTAAGGTGCCACAAGGACTCCTCGTTGTTTTTGCTGATACAGACTAACACGGCTACCACTCTGAAACCTATAAATAGCAGCACTCTCAAACACCCTCACATGACCCCAAATGGTTCCTACCAACAAGCAGCGTTGTCTTATCCTGGATCCATGGGAAATCCAGGCTGGTTGAAAAAGAATGCCATGTCTCTTTATGGTCTGAGGGCAAAGGGAAACTGGAAATCAGCTCTGCAGTGTGCACCTGCCATTGGTTTCTCTCTCTCTCTCTCTCTCTCTCTCCTCTTGGAGCTTCATACCTGGTTTCAGTGAAGACAGTTCTCTCCCATGGGCTCTCACCCTCAGAGGTCAGTAGTTTCATCATAGTAGGAAATTATTTAAAAATCAAGAAGAAAAGGTGATGGGAGGTTTTCCCAAGGATATTGCATAGTGAGGGGAGCTCATAGAATCATAGAGATGTAGGTAGGGCTGGAGGGACCTCGAGAGGTCATCAGGTCCAGTCCCCTGTACTGAGGCAGGACCAATTAAACCTAGACCATCCCTGACAGGTGTTTGTCCAACCTGTTCTTACAAACCTCCAATGATGGAGATTCCCCAACCTCCCTTGGTAACCTGTTCCAGGGCATAACTATCCTTAGAGTTAGAAAGTTTTTCCTAATATCTAACCTAAATCTCCCTTGCTGCAGATTAAGCCCATTACTACTTGTCCTGTCTTCAGTGGACATGGAGAACAATTGATCCTCACCCTCTTTATAACAGCCCTTAACATATTTGAAGGCTGTTATCAGGTCCGCCTTCAGTCTTCTTTTCTCAAAACTAGGCATGCCGGTGTTCTTGTTTTTTTAACCTTTCCTCATTTACTCTCCTATTCAATCACGTGAGCTCACAGAGTTGCCGACAAAAGCAGGACATTTGGCTTTCCACAGCAGTTTGGCCTTTGCCCTGGACAAATCAGCCTGCCTTGGGATCAGCACCTATAGCCTTTCCCCAGCTTGTGCAGCATGGAGGGAAGGGGTTTGGCTCAGGCCCTATGTGTTCAGCTCACCAAAAGTGACCTTTCACTGCAGTGTCAAAGAGCCAGACTCCAGTAAGCAAGCAGCTGTGTCAGCAAGCCAAGTGCAAGCCAGCAGATGGGGGCAAAGTACAACATCTCCCGCGTTAATAAAAAAGACGACCCTGAAGACCAGAATAGAGCACAGGGAATACAATATGTCAATATTTCCTAATGTTTTAAAGCATTAAAGATGACTTGCTAAGGGAAAAGAATTGGACTTGTCCCTTTTTTTAAACAAAGAGTTCTTTAGGTTGTAAAAAAACCTGAAAAGTGGTTTGTTTGGTGATTTACTGTTTTGTGTGGTTTTTAATTGAGGTCTTGTCTGCCCTGGAAGACTCCATGGTGACTAGAGACTGAAACTTATGCTTTGATTTAAAAACTGTTTTTCTAGTACTCATAGTTGTGAGGATAATTTTGAAAACATGAACATAACTGATCCAGTATCATCTGCCTGAGTCTGCTGTCAGCCTGAAACAACAGCTCTGAGATTTGCACCATTCATCTCTATTGGGCTATTAACACTGAAATCTAAAAACGACAGCTTAAGTGTCAATATAATTAGTGATTTGACTGCTGGTGCTTTTGGCAGAAACATTCATCTAATGTTCTTATCCCATGATCCCAAACCACCTTCTCAAGGGCAGTACCGGAGTGCTACAGAATCCAGGAATATTAACCCAGAATTTAGATCTAGTTTGCCACCAATTACACATGACCTTGCTTATAGCTGAATTTAAACACAAAAATGGGGCAGATTTGATTTGAAATGGCATTGTCAAGTGGCTTACAATCAAAATTTTAGTTTTGTTTAAAAATGAGAGGGAAATAAAAAGGGAAATTGTGGGAGAGTTTACCAATTAATATGATGGAACCCTGAAATGTTGGAAAATCTAAAACAAGAATCTTTTACTAGCAACATGAGAGACAGAAAATGAAACTCACTAAGAACAAAAAGTGAAATTGGCTATAAATTGAAAGTGAAAGTGATGAGTCCACTTTCATTGAGCAAAGTGCAGAAAGTAAACAAACATAAAGGGGGAAAAGCAAATTCCATTTTTAAAATGCTTTTTGTTTTCAGAAAGTTATTAACAGAACACTGGTTAGGAGATTTAATGGTATGTGTCTGTGTGAGTTATGTTCATTCATATTTGGGAAGGCTTTAAAACTGCTGTCCAAAAACATAGCTGCTTCTGTGTTATAACCTATGGAAGAACTCCCTTATGCAACTTATTTCTGATACTTCCTCAAAATTGAAGCTTTTTTCTTTCCAATAAGCCTATACATCTGGAAATGGATATGTTTTCTCAAAAAGTACTAAAAGAATATTAAACCACGCTGAAACTGTATGTTAAGGATGAGTGAATAGGTCTCCTTAATTGTTGATTTGTGATAGAATAGACAATGCCAGCAGAGGAAACATTCACCTTAAACCGGTGTGTGGCTTACTCCAATGTTGCACTAGGAACTAAAACCCAATGCTGAAAGCTTTAATGATCAGATGATCTTCTTTATGTCGCAGATGCAACTTTTTGTTGTATATTTTACCTGCTTAAACAAACAGCAAGTGCTGTTTGCTGTATTTGTGGGGCAGAACAGGAAATTTCTCCTGACATGCAGTGACAGCTCACAACATTCAATTGCTTTGGAGGTTAGCAACATAAGTAAAGAGAGGAGCAGATTGGCTAGGTCATAGGTAAGAGACCCATTCTCTTCCAATGAGATTTCACTTTTTAGGTTGGGTCCCTGGAATTCTAACACTGCTGTTAGGCCAAGAGCAGAGATCCTCATGCCTGTGGTATTTGCTCAGAGGGCATGACCACTTCGGGCAAGTCTTTCATGTGAGTCAGCTTTAGCTGATCCATGGGAAAATTCCTTTGTGTTGTCAGGCAGGGTTTGTTCACAGTTTCAAAGGATAATCCGACTGAAAGGAAAATACATCTAAATTTTAGCATATTTGGGTCAACTGTTCAATTAAATCTAGTACAATGCAAAGGATGTTCATTTTTCTTTGAGCGTCAACTTTAATAAAGAGAATCATCAATCAGAAATCTGTGGTCTTTAAAAGAGCCCCTTTTAATATTAGATTCCACATGAGCTTAGCCCAAATGGACTATCCCGGTGTGGAAATGCAGTTCAATTGGTTATATAAAATTAATGAAAGTTGCAACTTTTCTATGCCGGAGAAAGCAACCTAAGGGGCTGCTCCTGGAAACACTTGCTCAGGTGAATAGACCCTACTCACAGAAGTGGTTTCAGCGGGACTCAGCTCCTGATCCTGTGCTCATTGAAGTCAATGGCAGTTTTTTCATTGCTTTCAATGGGTGCAGGACCAGAGGCCCAGGTACTCAATATGCAGGATCGAGCTGTTAGTTGAATAATCAACTTGTTAATCCTACATAATCAAACAATCAAAGCGACTCATTGTCCCCCTGCAGACCACATATGGCTTGCTCAAGGCAAAAGAGATACAAGTGAGAGAGAAACTCTATGGGCCTTGCACACTGAAATGAGTGTAGGGTGACCAGAC
Source organism: Chrysemys picta bellii (assembly GCF_011386835.1). NCBI lineage: Eukaryota > Metazoa > Chordata > Testudines > Emydidae > Chrysemys > Chrysemys picta. The sequence continues at coordinate 134,402,290 of NC_088791.1, forward strand.
AGCAAATGTGAAAAATCGGGATGGGGGGGGGTAATAGGAGCCTATATAAGAAAAAGACACAAAAATCGGGACTGTCCCTATAAAATCGGGACATCTGGTCACCCTAAATGAGTGGGAGTCACCCATGAGCTTCTGAAGACAGAATTTGCCCCACGTGTCCTAGCTTTATTCGAAAGCTGTTTGTAGTCTTTATTAAAGTCATGTAGCACCAGACCCTGCACCCCTCATTCCCGTTTGGCAGGACCTCCTCCAAGCCAGACCGTTCCTGTGCCGTTTACCCTGAGTAAGGAGCAGCGCAGAGCTGCACAACCCCAGGAGCAGCCTCGGGAACGAGTTGTGTTATAACTCCTCCCCTGCTTCCCCCCCTTTGCTCTGGGGGAGGAATACACCCCTTTCGTGGAACGGCATAATCCCCACTGTGTGCCCACCGGGTACCTGAGCCAGTGAGCAGGGTGAGGGTAGAACTCTCTCCACTCAAACCCACTTGATCACAGTGGGGAGTATCAAGCAAGTAGCCCCTGCCCCCCACTGCTGCAGAATAGTACTCTGTGTTCGTACCTGGCATAGCACAATGGAGGGCTGGTCCATGACTGTGGCTCTTGGTTGCTACTGCAGTACAAATTATTATTAGCAGTAGAAGTAATAATAGATGTCCCTACATGACTTTAAGCCTGCTTTTGGAGCTATGATAATAATAAAATGTTCACACGGAAGGTCTACATGCACTTGCCAAAAATAATATGAGGATTTATGCTTATCGTATTCTGTTGTAACATTCTGTATTTGTTCCACTGGATATGAGGCCTTAGAACCCCAAGTATCCCAATACACTAACTCCTCCCTGGAAGTAAAGTACTGCTGAGAAGTGAGTGTGGATGTACACTGAGGAAGGAGCAGGTACAATATGATGGGGACTAATTTAGCTACAACAAGTCAGGAAAAAGAGCTTGGAGTCATCATGGATAGTTCTCTGAAGATGTCCGCGCAGTGTGCAGAGGCGGTCAAAAAAGCAAACAGGATGTTAGGAATCATTAAAAAGGGGATAGAGAGTAAGACTGAGAATATATTATTGCCCTTATATAAATCGATGGTACGCCCACATCTCAAATACTGCGTACAGATGTGGTTTCCCCATCTAAAAAAAGATATACTGGCACTAGAAAAGGTTCAGAAAAGGGCAACTAAAATGATTAGGGGTTTGGAACGGGTCCCATATGAGGAGAGATTAAAGAGGACTCTTCAGCTTGGAAAAGAGGAGACTAAGGGAGGATATGATAGAGGTATATAAAATCATGAGTGATGTGGAGAAAGTGGATAAGGAAAAGTTATTTACTTATTCCCATAATACAAGAACTAGGGGTCACCAAATGAAATTAATAGGCAGCAGGTTTAAAACAAATACAAGGAAGTTCTTCTTCCCGCAGCACACAGTCAACTTGTGGAACTCCTTACCTGAGGAGGTTGTGAAGGCTAGGACTATAACAGCGTTTAAAAGAGAACTGGATAAATTCATGGTGGTTAAGTCCATTAATGGCTATTAGCCACGATGGGTAAGGAATGGTGTCCCTAGCCTCTGTTTGTCAGAGGATGGAGATGGATGGCAGGATAGAGATCACTTGATCATTGCCTGTTAGGTTCACTCCCTCTGGGGCACCTGGCATTGACCACTGTCGGTAGACAGAATACTGGTCTAGATGGACCTTTGGTCTGACCCGGTACAGCCGTTCTTATGTTATGTTCTTATATGCATCAAAGGAATTCTGTAGAAAGTTTGTACGTTCTGAAATCATATTTTGCATGCCTAGATTCGAAGGCCAGACGTCTAGTCTGACCTGTATAATGGAGGCTATAGAACTTCCCCAAAATAATTCCTAGAGTATATCTTTTAGAGAAACATCCAATCTTGATTTTAAAATTGTCACTGTGAAGGAGAATCCACTCCAACCCTTGGTAAATTGTTCCCATGGTTAATTACCCTCACCATTAAAAATGCAGGCCTTATTTCCAGTGTAAATTTGTCTACCTTCAACTTCTAGTCAACCTCTGCTAGATTGAAGAGCCCATTAATAAATATTTGTTCCCCATGTAGGTACTGCTAGATTGTAATCACCTTGTAACCCTCTCTTCATTAAGCTAAATAGATTGAGCTCCTCGAGTCCATCACTATAAGGCATATTTTCTAATCCTTTAACCATTGTCATGGCTCTTCTCTGAACCCTCTCCAATTTATAAACATCTTTCTTGAATTGTGGGCACCAGAACTGGATGCAATATTCTCTCCACTCCTACTCAGGATTCTCCTGTTTATGCATCCCAAGATTGCATAAGGTCTTTTGGCCACAGCATTGCACTGGGAGCTCATGTTCAGCTAATTATTTACCACAACCCCCAAATCTTCTTCCGAGTCACTGCTTTCCAGGATACAATCCGCCATCCTCTAAGTATGGTCTATATTCTTTGTTCCTGGATGAATATATTTAGCTATATTAAAAATACATATTGTTTGCTTGCATTACATGAAGACCTTTCATCAGAGCACTTGATGCACTTAATTAAGCCTCATTGCACCTGTTTGAGATCAGTATTGTTCCCATTTTACAGACAGGAAAACTGAGGCACAGAGTGGGTTGCACTGGTGGAACGCTAGGAAGATACTTCTCTAATAGCTAGATTATTGCATATTTCTCCACAGTGGGGTTTTGTTCACTTTCCCTTGAAGCATTCACCAGAGATGGGATCCTAGACTATATGGACCACTGCTCTGATCCAGTATAGAAATTCCAGTGTTCCAAAAGGAAGAAGAGGAGGGGAAGTTGCAGGGGAATTCAGTGAATGAAATACATATAAACTGGAATTGTGATACAAAGGTTTAGGACCAGTTCCTAGTTGGAATAGCTTGTCAGAGCTCCATTGACTTCAACTTACACCAGTTGAGGATCTGGCTGTTAGAGTGTATCACAATGGCTCAGTGATCAGAGATGTCATGGAATAAATTTCTAATCACATAGTTTCCAGCCCTTTTCCTTGTGAAGATAACCTTCAAAACCCACTGCAGTTCAAAGTCTGTCAAGGTGATTTTTTCTATAAATACTGTATTATTTACAGTTCACACACACACAGACACCCCTCCAGCAGACACTTGGGGCTGGCTCTGGATTGGAACCTGTGAAGGTCAAAGCTGAAGACCCAATGATTTTTGGAGCGATGATGCCCCAAAGAATCAAAAGAGGGATGTTTGTTCAGTGTGCTAGTCTGACACTCAGGAGATCCCACATTAGATCTGCCATAGACTTCCTGTGTGACCTTGGTCAAATCACAAAAGCCAGATTTATAAAGGTATTTAGATGCTTAAAGATGCAGGTAGGTTCTTTTGTCAATCCCATGACGTGTCTATCTGCATCTTTAGGCACCAGATACCTTTAAAAATCTGGCCGTTAGTCTCTCTTTACCTCAGTATCCCACCTGTAAAATGGGGATAATATCACTTCCCTACCTCATGGGCTTCTTCCATCTTTACTTATCATGAGAGTCCCTTATTCTTCAATTTGTCCTGTTGAAATCACTAGTGCTGCCAATGGAGTAAGGGTAGCAGAGTCTGGTCCTAAGGAACAAAAAGACTTAAAAAAAAAAAAAAAGTACTGTAATTACAATTTGAAATATTCGTTGCACATTCTTTCAGTCTAAGCTCACTGAATATTTTTTCTGTATGCAAATTATCTGTGAAGACTTCATTGTTTGCAATGTTGTTCGTTATTTGAGATTACATGACTAAAGTTTGATGCAAACTATGGATTGCTCTTGAACTATTTTCTATGGCTGTTGTTTAGTATTATTTTCTGTCCTCACAAATGTTTCTAAATACTTTTATGTCATATTCACCAATCTCTAGCTATAATATTAAGAATGATAAACCAAACTTGATGGGAAAACTGGGGTATGACCTTTGAAGCACAAATCACTAGAACTTCCTTTTTGGGGGAGTTTGAGGAGGCAGGCATACAAACCCCTCTAGCATGACATACAAAAAGTCATTTCAAAAGAACCCTGTCTATGCAGAAATTTGTAGGAAAAGGGAAAAGCCTTGTTCTCATTTTCAAATTGAAGAAACAAAGTACACAGTAAATCAAGAGCCAGATTTTGAAATCCTAGCTGCTGTTTTATCTCTCACATTTTGCAGATACAAACTTTCACCTTTAATTCATGAAATTTAAGGCCCAGATACTGCACTGAGTTGTGTGTGGAGAGATCCCTGAGTCCTATATAGGCATACCATTCTGCCCATATGGAGCCATACTGAAGTAATGGGGCTATGCATTGGATCAAGGATCTACTCACACACAGTTCAGTGCAGTACTGTGCCATACGTCACTTTGGGTACATCTATACTACCCGCCAGATAGGCAGGAAGTGTTCGATGTATCGGAGATCGATTTATCACGTCTCATCTAGACGCGATAAATCGATCCCCGAATCGATGCCTGTACTCCACCTCGGCAGGAAGAATAAGTGGAGTCGACGGGGGAGCCTCAGTCTTCGACTCACGGCCGTGTGGACAGCCAGGTAAGTTGAACTAAAATACTTTGACTTCGGCTACGCGAATAGCGTAGCTGAAGTTGCATATCTTAGTTCGAACACCTCTCTCTCCCCCTTTTCCCCCCAGGCCTTAGACATTGTCATACCTGATATGTGGGCACAATAATCAGATGCACAGACATCTACAATTCCAGTTCTGCTCCCTCTGAAATCCATGTCAAAACTACAATTTATTTCAGTGGTGTAGAAGTGGGCTAAGTGAACAAAACAGCGACTTATACGTACAGCAAATTATAGGTACAAAATACCAGGTCTAGTTAAGGCTGTGATGAAAATTTGGCCCTACATCTGATTTTCATGCATATAGCTTTTGCTATTAACTATGGAACGTGCTTATGTGCAAATCATGCTCAATTTTGTATACATTTATGTGTTATTCGTAATAATTTTCTGTTGTATTCATGGAGTAGGAGGGCCCTCCAGTGGCTAAAATAATACCTATAAAGTCCCACTTCTGTTTATCTAAAATTTGTATGGCTTAGTGGTTTAACCATATGGTTTATATGGCAAAGGTGTTAAGTTCAAATCCTTCAGGAGTTTTTTTTTAAACTTCCGACTACATATTTTTCATGTCCACTCAATGAGGCAGGGATCGTCTGGAAAAAATAGTATGTGATCATGTACGTAAAGACTGTCTCATATGCACATGTTCAAGGGGGAGTCAAATCAGGGTTGCACAACCAACTTTCATTCGGATATTTCCTAACTTCAGAGCACTTGACTTTGCAGCACTAAAGTTCTTTTAACAAAGTTTTGTAGGTGTGTGATTGTTATTTGTCATTGGAAAAGGCCATGTCTTTATAGCTGTTTGTGAGCTATCTATCCCATTTGGTGCTCCATAAGTAAATAATAATGCCAAATAGTGTTTATGCAGAACCAATTGTTGTGATAGATTTGTGGCTCACCTCCAGTACTTAACTTGTGGACCACCACACAAATTTTCAGCACCTAAGGCCCTGAGCTTGCAAATACTTCTGCAGCCTGAAGTCACTCCACTGAATAAGTGCTCGCAGGAACGGGGACTGGGTTTGGATTAGAACTAGCAACCCACATGTGAAAGGCTCCCAAATCCCCTTAACAGCATCATGAAATATCAACTCCCTATTCATTGGGTTAGACTGTAACTTTGCTTCAAGTCCTAAGTAAGGGGTGGGGCTGCCCTGCGCCAGGAGCACACTAGGAATTATATTGTGACACAGAGAGGAGTCACAGTGCAGTCCCTGACTCCCCTCTTACTCCAGCCCTGTATGTGGTGCACATTATCTCCCCTTCCACATTGCATTGCAGGCAGGGAGATCCGAGTCAGGACTCCACCTATTCCTCACCCCGACCTGTTATGTTCATAGCATACACACAGAGAGGCTAGATAAAAACATAAAATACTCTTGCTAAATGCTTGTAACATAACACTGTGTTTATTCTTATGACCCAGAAGGATTATGCACAGTAACCAAAAACAGGGAGAGAGAATGGAAAAACCATTCCTTAAGGCAGAGAGGCACAACTCACCCCAGCTTCCTTTCAGCTAGCTGTTTCCAGACTGACTCTGCTACTCCCAAATACTTCACTACAAAGCATCAAGGCTCAGAACCTGCAGCAGAGCTGGTCTCTGGGCAACCTAATGAACACAGCTGGACTGCACGAGGCTGTCTGATTGGCTACCCCACCTGACTGATGGGATGAGTCAACAGATTGGCCCATAAACCCAGCTGCAGTTCCCTGGCTGCTCACAGCATTTTCCTGTGATAGCATATGCTTGTTCCTAGTCTTTTCCCTGCCTTGGACCCAGCCATGCCTCGTCTTGCTCCAGGTAACCCTGTTCCCACCCTTGGCTCTAGAATCTGCCCTCTGACTCAGGTGCTCGCTCCTGCTCTAACCACTAGGCTACATGTCCTGGTCACTTGGCACAGAGCAACTTAGCCTGCAAGCCAAACCAGGAAACCTTACCCCACTAGACATTCTTAAAGTGATAGCATGCAATTCCAACACAGTCCTCAATACATGATGCTATCTGCCCACTGTCTGCTCACCTGTGGGGGAATAGTGACCCGGCAGCAGATACTTTCTTTCTTCTTCTCCCAGTGCACCCCTGGTACAGGTAGTCCATACCTGGGAGCCAATGGTGTACCTTACACCCTTCTCCCCAGTGCAAGTGTGTAACACAGGAGACGATTGTGCACTGCGTAGAGTGAGTTATTGACCCCAGTGTAACTGTTGGAAACTCCTTAGGAAGATACATTAGTGTCATCAGTAAAACATGACGGGCCTAACTTCAGATCCTGGATTCAGTTATTGGAAAGCGTCAGAAAAATATTCCTTTTAATGAATACAGTAGAATAGAACATATCTATGATGTTGTTATGAATATTTTAATAAATTAATAGTTTATTAATATTTTACATCTTTGATATATTTAATTTCCCCTATAGCTTTTAAGTTAAAGAGCTCTCAATGGCACTCTTATCCAGGCAGATAAGTGATGTAACCCAACCTTTCCCTACCAACAGACGGATGAAGAGTAAATAGCACTCACGGATGTTGACAGAAATGTTCTTCTGATAGCAGGTCTAAGCATAATTTGCACAGAGACAGGCCCAAATGTGAGCATAGGTTCCTGTGGTGAGTACAGCTGTGTAGCTGGGAGGAGATGTCATCATTCTATTTTGTGTGCGCTGCGTCTTTGAAAGTAGTGGAGTTTGGCACATGGGCAGGGGCCATTTGGTGTTTCATTTCAGAGGTAGAATGTTGGGGAATGATTCTCTGAGCTGACCTGGAGATTTCACATAGGGCCTTTCTTTATGTTTCCCTTAAAGGACAGGCTGCACGCCTGCTGCCAGATCCCTAGGTGGGATTGTGATCATTTGCATACAGTGGTGGCCAGAGATCCCAGTCAAGATCAGAGCCTCATTGTGGGGAGCACTGTACAAACTTAAGGGAAAGATAGCCCCAAATAGCTTCCCTTCGAAACAAAGAAGGCACGCAGAGGTGAAGTGACTTGCCTAAGGTCATAGAGCAAGTTAATGGCAACACTGAGGGTACGTCTATACTTACCTCCGGGTTCGGCGGTAAGCAATCGATCTTGTCTAGACGCGATAAATCGATCCCGGAAGTGCTCGCCGTCAACACCGGTACTCCTGCTCCGCGAGAGGAGTACGTGGAGTCGACGGGGGAGCCTGCCTGCCACATGTGGACCCGCGGTAAGTACCCTGTAGTTCGAACTAAGATACTTCGACTTCAGCTACGTTATTCACGTAGCTGAAGTTGCGTATCTTAGTTAGAATTGGGGGGGTTAGTATGTACCAGCCCTGACACTAGAATCTGCAATGTTGGGCCAGTGTGCCATCCACTGGACAACATTGCCACTCAGTGAGGCAGCTTTGCTGCCCACTGCATGAAATGATATGGCTACAAACCTGCACCTTTGGGGTGCCATGTCATGTGCCCTCAAGGGAATATGGAGGGAGCAGGTCTGATAAAATAAGAACCAGCATCAAAGATAAATATTTCATTAAAGAGCTGTTGGCCAAGCCCTCAGGCCCCTACTCAGTTTTTACACAGTCGTCTCTCCCTCAAAGCTCTCATTGGCTCCACCGGAAGGTGTAGGTGCTCTGTGGCTTTGAAGATAAGGCAGTTTCTATTTAGGTGCTTCCCTATAGACTTTAGTTCCTCATGTTAGGCACCCAAGTTTGAAAAATGTATCCTAAATAACTGGGAATAGTGGCTGTGCTGTGAAACAGAGCAATTCATCAGTAGAAAGCTACAGGACAAAGAACCTACCTGAACTATTCCCCCATGAATTTTTTGGAAGTCTGGGCAGCTGTTCTTTCCCATTGTTTTTCATTTCAACCACAGCCTCTGTCTTTCTAGCAAAGGCTAGAAGCCAAATTCCCAAACAGTGCTAGAAAAGCATTTCTCACAGTATTTATGGCCCAAACGGAAGCCAGAATTACCAGGAATCTTGTGAGGAAGTTTATTCTCATGAGCTTTCTAGTCCAGTTTTTCAGATTGAAAGGGTTAGAATAGTTTTTACAGGGCCCCAGTGCGCTATGCTGTGTGCAAATGTGGCACTCCCAGACAGGGATGCTGTTTTAAAGAGAAGCATTTTAATCAATGGTTTGCCAGAAACCAACAAACAAACAGCTTGCAAAAGCCCCCCTGGCTTGAGTATCAGCCAGGAACACCACACTCTGCTACAACCACTCCTGGCTCACCAGAGCAGTGTTCTGTTCATTCTTTCAGCAGAGCTCCAAACCATAAAGAGGAAGAGTGCAGGAAAACACAGCCATGGCATTCATCATGGTTGCCCCCCCTCCCCAATATAATATAAACTACATTTCCACACATGCTATAACTTTTGAGTGCTATGTCAACACATAGTAAAAGATAATACTTGCCCCAAAGCACTTGCAATCAAAATAGGGAAGAACTGAAGGGGGCACAGCGCTGAAGTGACTTGTCCAAAGTTACATAGGAGATTAGTGGAAGAGCTGGAAATAGAGCATATGCCTGCTAAGGGTATGCAGCCCTAGGGCTGGTCTACACTGGGGGGGGATCGATCCAAGATACGCAACTTCAGCTATGCGAATAGCGTAGTTGAAGTCAAAGTATCTTGGATCGAATTACCTGGGGTCCAGACAACATGGGATCGATGGCCGCGGCTCCCCTGTCGACTGCGCTACTGCCGCTCGCTCTGGTGGAGTTCCAGAGTCGACGGTGAGCGCGTTCATGGATTGATATATCGCGTCTTAACGAGACGCGATATATCGATCCCGGATAAATCGATTGCTACCCGCCGATACGGCGGGTAGTGAAGACGTACCCATAGAGTGTGATTGCCGCTTGAGTAGGTGCACTGGGGCTAGCTTTCATCTAGTGAAGCCATGGCAAAGCAAGCTTCAGCACAGGCAAGTCCCACAAGTAATTAGCCAGGGGTCTGGGTGGGCTAGTACAGGCTCTTCTGAACTGTGCGCTGCCAACGTTTGTTTCACTGTTCCAGTACCCAAGCTTGTTAGGTTAAAGCTAGCTCAGGTATGTCTACTCCAGCTGCTGTCTAAGATGACTACCCGTCCCTAATTGGGCGGGACAGTCCTGAAATGTACATTTCAGGGTCCCCTCTTGGGAAAGACTGAATGACTCTGGGGCAGCCCTGGAATCCCAGACCCTCCACCTGCCCTGGAAGTTGGGGACACAGGCTGGGGGCTGCTTTTAGGCATCCCCACCTCCCGCCCAGGGCAGGGGGAGGGTGCGGGGCTAGCCATAGTGACCTGGGCTCCCTGGGCAGCTCTTACCATGGCCTGACTTCAGCTTCTGGCCTGGCCAGGGGGCAGGGTCTCAGGGGGAAGAGGAGGAGCCAGGGGGTAGGGCCACAGAGGGGGCGGGGCTCCTGCATGTGTCCCATTTTTGTATTTTGGAAAGGTGGTCACCCCACTGCCATCACACCCCACGACTGCAGTTTAGATAGACCCTTAGTCCTGGTGCAATGTGCTTTTTACTGAACCACGTTGCCCCTATTCGTTCAACCCTGGCTTGGAAAATCATCTGAACCATAGGCGCTGACTCTGTGGGTGTTCCGGGGCTGAAGCCGGAAGGGAAAAAAAAGTGGGTACTTAGCACCAACCGGCAGCGGCACCGATCAGCTGTTTGGAGGTGGGCAGGAGGCGCTGGGGAGGGAGGGGGCGAAGTGAGGGTGGGAAGAGGTGGAGCGAGGGTGGGGCCTTGGGGACGGGGTGGAGGCGGAGCACCCACCCAGAAAAAAGAAAGTTGGCGCCTGTGATCTGAACTTTTGGATTCTTCCCTGAACCGAACTTGTGAGTGTTTTGCGGCATGTATATCACTAATGAAAACTGATCTGAAAGGAAGACAATGATCTACATTTTTAGCTTTGTTTCCCGGGGATGATGCCTGTTCCATTTTCTTCCATTTTCTGGATTTGCAGCAATAAAGTGCTGCATTTTGTTTCCAATTTAATTTCACATAAGATAAATGATTGAAATAAATTATTGCTGGTAAACTCCTGAACTAAAATACCTCATTCTTTGATCTGGAAAAAGCAATCGGAGTTAATGACAGCTTTTTGAGCTGTGCATACATTTGTTTGGTGCCTCATTGATGTTTAAAGACTATGCCAGGCTTACTTTCACTATAAAAACTCAGAATCATTTGAAATGATAATTTCTTAGATAAAAAGGCATAATATCGGGAGGGAAGACGTGCTAGGACCTTTATGGGCCAGATCCAAAGCCCCTGAATCAGTGGAAGGCTTCCAGTGATTTTAGTGGGCTTTGGAGCTGTCCCTTTATTTGTATTTGATAAGGAAGAATTTTAATCTTCCCCACCATATTAAAGGACCCAATTCTGTGCCTATTGGAGTCAATGACAAAACTCCCATTCTTTTTAAATAAGGGCAGGGTTGGGTCTCTCTTTATTTATATGCCAATTAAAAAGTCCCAGCTTTCCAGCTGGGAAAATGCTATCTGACCACACTTGTGATGAACGGTACATTTTATTTTTGGATCAGAGTGCTAACAGTAAATTGAGAGAGGATTTTTCCCAGCAGAAAAGATGTAGTGAATGTTTTCAGACATTCCTGGAATTAGACCAAGTTCTGAATTGGAGGCCACATACAATGGTTCACTTCTTGAAAGACAAAAAATGGTGTCACATAAGGCACGATGGTAATAACAATAAATTATTATTATTATTATTCATTATAATATTGACTCAGCCAGATCCATTAGCATTAATGGAGCTACACTGATTTATACCAACTTAGGACCTGGATTTAGGCTATTAAGGTTGAATATTGCAAAAAGTCTTCAGTTAACTTTCATTCACATCTTTAAGCAAATCCATTCTAACCCTGCACATCTTTTTGTACTTGATCTACCTAAATATCCTAGGAAAGAAATTTTCTGGAAGAAATGTTCAGCAAAACAGCAAATGCTGCACAACTGTGTAAAATATATTTGGGATGTACATTTTCTGTTTGCACTAGAAACTGACTGTAAGAACTATGCTCATCCATTCAGGGAACAGAAATATAACCTCATGTTTCCAGTGAAATAGCTTGAAGTTCAAATATTTGCAGCAAAATGCTTATGCTCATACTTGAGCTATGGTCCAAAAATTAGTCACTGAAATTATTCAGAAAATTGCAATTGGACAATTTGTAGAGCTCATCCGAAACGAGCATTTCTGTTCTGCAAGAAATTCTGACATTTCAAAACTTGTTTATGTTCCAAATTGGAACAAAAAGACAAACTTTCAAAATGTCCCATAGAATTTTTTTTTAAAGATTTGATTTGAACGATCAAAACCTTTCAATAATGTCAAATTGTTTTGTTTAAATGTCAAAACAAGGTCACATAAATATGAAATATAACAATATGTAATATAATACAATTAATGAATTAATGTAATACAAAAGTCTGCTTGAACTCAATTGAAGCGACAAAGTCAAAATGAATCATTTCGACACTATCAAAACTAAGCATTGCCCAACTAGTTCTAGAGGAGACACTCAGAAACTTGCAGGATCAGGCCATTTGTTTCATAAGGATCGTCCTAAGCATTAGATCCTAAGCATTGAATGTTAATGTAAAAAGCACTTCCAAAGTCTTTCCTCTTGAAAATGTTGTTGAAATTGATAAGTCCCCACAAAATGTTTTGATTGTAACAAAATTGCAGGTTTTGATGGAAAGCTGTTCCATCACAAAAATTTGGAACAGCTCTAACAATTTGTGATCCAAAAAAATGCAAATTTCATTGACTAAATAACATAGTTTCTACTGATTATCTAGATTTGATTCACATCCACTGTAACTTTTCTGTAAAGGCTTCTTTCACACTGAAATTGATTTCCACTTGCAAGACACCAGACATAAAACATTTTTGTAAAAAAAATTGAGTTTGTTTGGATAAGGCATTTTTGAGATCTTTCACTTTGAACAAAACTCCTGTTCAGTTCATGGAAAGCTTTCTAAGGGTATGTCTACATACCCCTATGAAATTAGGTCGAATTTATAGAAGCCAGTTTTATAGATATAGGTTTTATACAGTCGATTGTGTGTGTCCCCACATAAAATGCTCTAAGTGCATTAAGTCGGCAGACCGCGTCCACGGTACCGAGGCTAACGTTGACTTCCGGAACGTTACACTGTGGGTAGCTATCCCACAGTTCCCACAGTCTCCGCCGCCCATTGGAATTCTGGGTTGAGATCCCAATGCCTGGTGATGCAAAAAACAGTGTCGCGGGGGGGTTCTGGGTACATGTCGTCAGGCCCCTCCCCCTCCATCAGAGCAACATCAGACAATCGATTCGCGCCTTTTTACCTGGGTTACCTGTGCAGACAACATACCATGGCAAGCATGGAGCCCGCTCAGCTCAGCTCAGCTCACCATCACCATATGTCATCTGGGTGCCGGCAGACGTGGTACTGCATTGCTACACAGCAGCAGCTAATTGCCTTTTGGCAGTAGACGGTGCAGTATGACTGGTAGCTGTCATTGGCGATCTGGGTGCTGGCAGACGTGGAACTGCATTGCTGCACAGCAGCAGCTTCTTGCCTTTTGGCAGTGGATGGTGTATTACGATTGATATCCATCATCATCATGTTCCTCAGTGAGTTCAATCAGAGACACCTAGGAAACTTCTTCAGCAGATTCCTCTAAGAAATACTGAACCAAACTTTCCACTCTGGGCATCTGATTCTTCATTTTGTCTCCTGGAGACCCGGCAGTCCTATTGAACCATCTTGATGATGATGGCTAGCAGTCGTAATACAGCATTATGAGCACTATGAACACCACGCTCATTGTCCTGGAGTATATGCAGAGCCAGAACATGCCAAAGCAAAACCAGGACCAGGCGACGAGAGTGATGAGGAAATTGACATGGACATAGACCTCTCACAAAGTACGGGCCCCAGCAATGTGCAAATCATGGTGTTACTGGGGCAGGTTCATGGCGTGGAACGCTGATTCTGGGCCCGGGAAACGAGCACAGACTGGTGGGGCTGCATCGTGTTGCAGGTGTGGGACGATTCCCAGTGGCTGCGAAACTTTCGCATGCGTAAGGGCACTTTCATGGAACTTTGTGACTTGCTTTCCCCTGCCCTGAAGCACCAGAATACCAGGATGAGAGCAGCCCTCACAGTTGAGAAGCGAGTGGCGATAGTCCTGTGGAAGCTTGCAATGCCAGACAGCTACCGGTCAGTCGGGAATCAATTTGGAGTGGGCAAATCTACTGTGGGGGCTGCTGTGATCCAAGTAGCCAAAGCAATCACTGAGCTTAGGTCATAGTGGATGACTTTGCTGCAATGGGATTCCCAAACTGTGGTGGGGCGACAGACGGAACCCATATCCCTATCTTGTCACCGGCGCACCAAGCCACCAAGTACATAAACAGCAAGGGATACTTTTCAATGCTGCTGCAAGCCCTGGTGGATCACAAGGACGTTTCACCAACATCAACGTGGGATGGCCGGGAAAGGTACACGATGCTCACGTCTCCAGGCACTCTGGTCTGTTTCAAAAGCTGGAGGAAGGGACTTTCTTCCCGGACCAGAAAATAACCGTTGGGGATGTTGAAATGCCTATCGTTATCCTTGGGGACCCAGCCTACCCCTTAATGCCATGGCTCATGAAGCCGTACACAGGCAGCCTGGACAGGAGTCAGGACCTGTTCAACTATAGGCTGAGCAAGTGCTGAATGGTGGTGGAATGTGCATTTGGACGTTTAAACGCGTGCTGGCGCAGCTTACTGACTCGGATAGATCTCAGCAAAACCAATATCCCCATTGTTATTGCTGCTTGCTGTGCGCTCCACAATATCTGTGAGAGTAAGGGGGAGACCTTTATGGTGGGGTGGGAGGTTGAGGCAAATCGCCTGGCCGCTGATTACGCGCAGCCAGACACCAGGGCAGTTAGAAGAGTACAGCAGGGCGTGGTGCGCATCAGAGAAACTTTGAAAACGAGTTTTGTGACTGGCCAGGCTACGGTGTGAAACTTCTGTTTGTTTCTCCTTGATGAACCCTCCCCCCCTCCCCCCGCAGTTCACTCTACTTCCCTGTAAACTAACCACCCCATCCTCCCCACCCCCCTTCGAGCACTGCTTGCAGAGGCAATAACGTCATTGTTACTTCACATTCATGCATTCTTTATTAATTCATCACACAACTCGGGGGATAATTGCCAAGGTAGCCTGGGATGGGTGGGGGAGGAGGGAAGGAAAAGGACATACTGCAGTTTAAAACTTTAAACTTATTGAAGGCCAGTCTTCCGATGCTCAGGCAATCATCTGGGGTGGAGTGGCTGGGTGGCCGGAGGCCCCCCCACCGTGTTCTTGGGCGTCTGGGTGAGGAGGCTATGGAACTTGGGGAGGAGGGCTGTTGGTTACACAGGGGCTGTAGTGGTGGTCTCTGCTCCTGCTGCCTTTCCTGCAGCTCGACCATACGCTGGAGCATATCAGTTTGATGCTCCAGCAGCCGGAGCATCGACTCTTGCCTTCTGTCAGCAAGCTGACGCCACCTATCCTCTTCAGCCCGCCACTTACTCTCTTCAGCCCGCGATTCAGCCCGCCACCTCTCCTCTCATTCATATTGTGCTTTTTTGCACTCTGACATTGACTGCCTCCACGCATTCTGCTGTGCTCTGTCAGCGTGGGAGGGCATCTGGAGCTCCGAGAACATATCATCCCGAGTCCGCCGTTTTCTCCTTCTAATCTTCACTAGCCTCTGTGAAGGAGAAACATTTGCAGCTGGTGGAGGGGAAGGGAGAGGTGATTAAAAAAGACACATTTTAGAGAACAATGGGTACACTCTTTCACGTTAAATTTTGCTGTTTACATTACACAGCACATGTGCTTTCATTACAAGGTTGCATTTTCCTCTTATATTGAGGGCCTGCCGGTTTGGTGTGAGAGATCACTCACGCAGTGCCAGGCAACAGAATTCGGCTTGCAGGCAGCCATGGTAAGCCACAGTCTTTTGGGTTTTACAACCTTCTTAACATGTGGGAATGGTTTCAAACCATTTCCCATACCAAGGACCCATTGGGTTTGCCATTTAAAATGGGTTTGCAATGTAAAAGGAGGGGCTGCGGTTTCCGGGTTAACACACATCACAAACCCAACTACCCCCCCCACCCCACCCCCACACACAATTCTCTGGGATGATCACTTCACCCCTCCCCCCACCGCGTGGCTAACAGCAGGGAACATTTCTGTTCAGCCGAGCAGGAATGAGCACCTCTGAATGTCCCCTTAATAAAATCACCCCATTTCAACCAGGTGACCGTGAATGATATCACTCTCCTGAAGATAACAAAGAGAGATAAGGAATGGATGTTGTCTGCATCCCAGCAAACACCGGGACCATACGCTGCCATGCTTTGTTATGCAATGATTTCAGACTACATGCTACTGGTCTGGCGTGGTAAAGTGTCCTACCATGGCAGACGGGATAAGGCAGCCCTCCCCAGAAACCTTTTGCAAAGGCTTTGGGAGTACATGAAGGAGAGCTTTCTGGAGATGTCCCTGGAGGATTTCCGCTCCATCCCCATACACATTAACACACTTTTCCAGTAGCTGTACTGGCCGCGATTGCCAGGGCAAATTAATCATTAATCATTAAACACGCTTGCTTTTAAACCATGTGTAATATTTACAAAGGTACACTCACCAGAGGTCCCTTGTGTGCCCTCAGGATCTGGGAGCATGCCTTGGGTGAGTTCGGGGATTACTGGTTCCAGGTCCAGGGTGATAAACATATCGTGGCTGTTGGGGAAACCGGTTTCTCCGCTTCCTTGCTGTGAGCTATCTTCATTGTCTTCATCATCATCATCATCTTCCGTGTACCCTGAACCCACTTCCCTGTTGCGTGATTCTCCATTGATGGAGTCCAAGCACACGGTTGGGGTAGTGGTGGCTGCACCCCCTAGAATGGCATGCAGCTCTGCATAGAAGCGGCATGTTTGTGGCTCTGCCCCAGATCTTCCGTTTGCCTCTCTGGCTTTGTGGTAGGCTTGCCTTAGCTCCTTAATTTTCACGCAGCACTGCTGTGCGTCCCTGTTATGGCCTCTGTCCTTTATGGCCTTGGAGACTTTTTCTAATATTTTGCCATTTCGTTTACTGCTACGGAGTTCAGCTAGCACTGATTCGTCTCCCCATATGGCGAGCAGATCCCGTACCTCCCGTTCGGTCCATGCGGGAGCTCTTTGGCAATCCTGGGACTCCATCATGGTTACCTGTGCTGATTAGCTCTGCGTGGTCACCTGTGATCTCCACGCTGGGCAAACAGGAAATGAAATTCAAAAGTTCGCGGGGTTTTTCCTGTCTACCTGGTCAATGCATCTGAGTTGAGAGCGCTGTCCAGAGCGGTCACAATGAAGCACTGTGGGATAGCTCCCGGAGGCCAATAACGTCGAATTCCGTCCACACTACAACAAATCTGACTTGCAAAGGCTGATTTTAGCGCTAATCCCCTCATCAGAGGTGGAGTAAAGAAACCGGTTTAAAGGGCCCTTTAAGTCGAAAGAAAGGGCTTCGTCGTGTGGACATGTCCAGGCTTAATTCGATTTAATGCTGCTAAAGTCGACCTAAACTCGTAGTGTAGACCAGGTCTGACTTTTTGTGTAGTAACATTTCTGAAAAGCATGTTGGTCTGAAAACTCCACAAATGCTTTATACATTCACATTCAGCGAAATCCAATGCATAGGGGTATCCTTATGAAATATAAAGGTCCTGATCCTGAAAGATTGATTGTCTCCTTTAAAACTAGTTGGCAGATGGGGGTTCCTGGTGAAAGTTTGATTAAAATGATTTTTTTCTCTGTAACAATGATGTTGTGAAGGCCAGGACTATAACAGGGTTCAAAAAAGAACTAGATAAGGTCATGAAGGATAGGTCCATCAATGGCTATTATCCAGGATGGGTAGGGATGGTGTCCCTAACCTCTGTTTGTCAGAAGCTGGGAATGGGCGACAGGGGAAGTTATCACTTGATGATTACCTGTTCTGTTCATTCCCTCTGGGTCACCTGGCATTGGCCGCTGTCAGAAGACAGGATACTGGTCTAGAAGGACCATTGGTCTGACCCAGTATGACCATTCTTATCATCTTAAAATTTCAAATTTTCATGGAAAAAATGAAAATTGATGAATACTAAAAAAATGTGGCCAAAAATTGCTAAAAATTGAATAATTTTAATCTGCCCCTCCCCCCCCAAAATTTGAAATTTTTCTGTTTTCAGGTTTTTGGTTTTCTGGGGAAAAAATTAACTAAAACAGATATTGTCCTCAATTTTTTTGTTTAATCTAAAACCTAATTATCCATTTAAAAATGAAAGTTAAAACAGACATTTTTTGGCCAGCCTGGTCTCTTCCATTAATTTCACCCTTAATCTGCACATGTACATTAGATTTCTGCTTAATATTTCAACTTAAATGCAAAGGTCCCGATTCTGCTCTTATTTACACTAGCATAAATGTAGATTAACTCCATTGAAGCCATTGGCATGGCTTCAGATTTACAGTGACGAGAACAGAATCAGGTCTAATAGATTTTGTTCTTCTGCACATCCTTAGTTGTGCATAACATTGTTACTCTACAGTCGTGATTTTTGCATCTAAGCAAAACTGAACTACTCACACAAGGAATTTCTAATATGTCAAATTTAACATTTTAAAGGTTCATTAGTTTTTATTTATGCCAAGCTAAAAAAAAAGTCATATTTTTTTTCAGTAAAGTACATTTTAGTCACTGTTCTACAACTGAAAAAGAACCTTTTTTTGTTCAAACTTTTCAAAGAAATTCACCTTTAGTCAGGGATTCAGGCTGGAAAATATCAGCCCAAAGGGTGAACATTTTGGAAAGTTACCACCATCTGAAAAAAGTGGGTTCTAATGGACTGTTCTGTAACCTTAATTATAATGGACACAACAAATGCCTGCTACAGTGGAGTGGAAAATTGAACTTCAGTACAATATATCCAGATCCACAAACCTTCTTGCCAAATGCCACTGGGTTGCTTCCTTTGACAACCTCTGTGAGGCCTCAGAACTTTAATATTCTGGCCTTTATTAGCATTTTCCAAAATCTTAATTCCCCTTTGTGGAAAATGTGATCTGGTGGTTTGAACAGAAGAAAGGGAAACGAATTTTGGATTCACTTCCTCTCTAAAGTTCCCAGTTTTTGATGTTTAGTTTTTTCAGTATTGTACAATTATATTGGGAATTATATTTGTTTACTGGCTTTAATAAAGCAATACAGTGGGCCAAATTGTGTGTCCATAACCAATCAAAATGTCCCTTGCCCAGGATCACTCATGATGGTGCCAAGTCTCGGGGGATTTGCTCCATCGGGTTTGGTAAAACTTTTATTTTCCGAAACCTAATTTTTGTCTCGTATGAACTCAACATTCTCCCTTTATAATAAAGCAGAGAAGAATACCATCTTGTTTATTGCTCATGGTTAGAAACACTTCTTTAAAGGAAGTAGTAGAAAAGTTGCTTAAATATTCTAATGTGTTTATCCTGCATCAAGTTCCAATCTCAGAGTATCTCAGAGTATCTTTTGTTTCAACCTACCAGACAGAGACACACCTTTATGTGTAGGAAATGCCACACAAAGGAGGGAAATACTGCTAAGACTATGCTCACTAACATGACTGGAACTGTAGACAAAATTCACAAGACTTGAAGAAAGGTGAATGTAGTGTAAAACGACCAAAGCTCATTGGATGTGTGCGGGCACTAGGGCATTTATCAGATTGTAAGTAGCTAGATTCTGGTGTAATGTCCACTCCAGGTGTATGTGTCATGTTAAATTTCTACAGACTGATAATGGCAGTCAGAACAAAAACAGATCATAGATTTCTCTTTAAATGTCCATAGACCATGATCCATGGTGACGCACACAAGGGTGATCTCCTATTGTGACGTGATAAAGTATATCTCTAGATATGGAGATACATCAAACAAAATGTTGCTGATGAGGGATTCCAGGTTAACACCCAGGGAGACCAGAATCATCTGTTTAGTTAAAGAGTCACAGAATTAGTAACAGGAATGGCAATACAAGTTCCCCACATGCTGCCTCAACTCTAACCTGGAGAGAAGTATGCCCACTATTCCAGTCCTTAGCCTCTCTGCTGAGGCTACCAACAAGATTGCCAGCTAGGGTGACCAGACGTCCCAATAAAATTGGGCTGTCCCAATTATTAGGTCTTTGTCCCGCATCCCGACCAATGTTTGGTCTGGATGCAATTTGTCCCGATATTTCGCACTCCTGTTTTTGTTTTGTTTTGTTCCGCCGGTGGGACTCCGTTTTTTTTTTTCCCTTGCTCTGCCGGCGGGACTCCGCTTTTTTTTTTTTCCCCTCTGCCGGTGGGACTCCGGGACTCCGCTTTTTTTTTCCCCCTTGTTCTGCCTGTGAGATGCCGCTTTTTTGTTTGTTTGTTTATTTGTTTCTCCATCAGTGGGACCCCCTTTCTTCCCCCCATGTGTCCCAATATTTTCTTCATCCCATCTGGTCACCCTGTTGCCAGCTGATGTGATGTGAATACAAGTCTGATAAGTGTACTGAGAAAAATAAAATTGTCTTCTCACACCAATTTTATAGTGGCATAAATCCATTGATTTAAGTGACTGACTTCTGATTTGCAGTGGTCAGAGAAGAATTAGGTCCATGTGACCTAAGGATGGGAAAGACTTCTTAGTTTGTCTTATCCGTTCCTTCAACCAACAAAGAACTGTTCCTTATAGTAAAAACAATGAGGAGACCTTGTGGTACTTTCGAGACTAACAAATTTATTTGGGCATAAGTTTTCGTGGGCTAAAACTCACTTCATCAGATGCATGGAATGGAAAATATAGTAGGAAAATATATGCATCTGATGAAGTGGGTTATAGCCCACGAAAGCTTATGCCCAAATAAATTTGTTAGTCTCTAAGGTGCCACAAGGACTCCTCATTGTTTTTGCTGATACAAACTAACACGGCTACCCCTCTGAAACCTGTTCTTTATAGTATATTCTCCAGAGGCCTGCTCTGTTTGGCTTCAAGTGTCTCAGGCAATGGGCTTTTCATCATTTCCCTAGGAAGGCCATTACACTATCTAAAAAGAATTCAGCATTAGGAAATAGTAAAAATGTACAGAAATACCCTCTAGAGAAATGATCAAAGGTCTCCTCCCAGTTACATCACATACAGTATCCAAAAAGTAGAGCCTGTTTCATAACACTAGTAATTCCATCACAGCATAGTCCAATCAATAACATTTTCATTACATGGCTACAAGCCAAAACTTTAGGTTCAAGTCCTAAAATAAGATTTAGGTTTCATCCCAGTGAGGCTGGTAGTAGCGATGCCTGCCCTGCTGAAAGATGCTATCCCAACCCTGTTCCAGGAGATTATTATGGATTTCAAAGAACATCAGCTAGAGTAATCCACACCATTTAAACTGCAGCTCTTGAGTAGCCAGACATGGATGAAGTTGTGAGTTAGACAACACAAGGATGGTGAGGAGCACTGGAGGCCCCATGTAGGGATCAAGGCTCCTTGTGTCAGTCACAGGACACACACACACAATAATAAAGGCAGTGCTTAGTATATGGCAACAAACAAATGGTTGTGGGGACGGAGATGATTGTGGGGACAGAGATGACTGTGAAATGATTGTTGATTAGAGGTCATCAAAAACAAAGTCAACATTTTTCAAAAACAAATTGTTGAAATTTTCAGCCTGATTTTAGTTGAAATTCAAAATCATAATGAAAATGTTGTCAAAAATGGGAGTTGTTGAAAATTTTCAACCTGTTCTATTTAGTATAATAAGAAACAGTGAATACACCAACAGCTTAACCACTGGGAAGAATTTCAAAGGTGCCCAAGCACTTAGGAAGCACTTAGGAGCCTAAGTTTCATTAAAAGTCAATGGGACTTACCTTTATAAATCTGGTCCTTAGGAGACTAAGTAGGCACCTAAAAATGCAGACGGGTGCCTAGTGTCATTTTCAAAAGTGTCTAACTCCCACTGAAGTCAATGGGAGTTAGGCACCTAACCTGCTTAAGGGTATGTCTTCACTACCTGCCGGATTGGCGGGCAGCAATCGATCCAGCGGGGATCGATTTATCACATCTAGTCTAGACACGATAAATTGATCCCCAAGCACTCTCCCGTCGACTCCTGTACTCCACCGCCATGAGAGGCGCAGGCAGAGTCGATGGGGAAGCAGCAGCAGTCGACTCACCGCAGTGAAGACACCGCAGTAAGTCGATCTAAGTATGTCGACTTCAGCTACATTATTCATGTAGCTGAAGTTGCGTAACTTAGATCGATCCCCCCTCCCCCCCAGTGTAGATCAGGGCTAAGACATTTATGAAAATCCCACTAGGCACCTATCTGCATCTCTAGGCATCTAAATACCTTTAAAAATCTGGCCTTAAATGCCCAAATCCCTACAATGGGATTTGAAGGAGAATCATCTAATCACCTTACCGACTTTTAGGGGGAGCTCCTCCCCTCAAGGTGTGCACCTCAATCATTTTGCTGTGGTTTGCCCCAGGTTTAAAAAAAAATTAATGAAAAATGAAGGCCTGTTTGGCTCAACTGTTTCACTGACAGCTAGGCTGGTAAGCTTGGCACTCTTCTTGCCTCCTTCCCTTTCTTCTGCTTTTTGAAATCGAAAAGATCGCAAAATTATTATTTGTTCCATTTTCTCAACATATTTTTAAAAACACTGTTACTAAAGGCAGAAAGAGAAAAAAGCATAAAAAATGTATTTAAAGGCATCAGGATGTTCAAGCAAGTCAGAAAGCCCCATGTTTGCATCCTGCTACAGTGCTGATGGAGGTGTTTCTTTAAGACTGGTTGTGTGTGTGCATGTAACAGGGCAAGTGCATACGTGAAACTTGCTCCAGCATAAGCCTAACATCTGCAGGGGAATTTTCTAATGATCGTTTTTAGCTAATAGGCACAAGTTGTTAGCTTGAGCTGGGAAAGCCTTTTTTTGTGTGTGCCAATTCCACCCCCTCTTTTCTTGTCATAGATTTAGTTCCCACAGCTAATTCACCTAATAATGAGACTGGGCAAGCAAAATGCCGGAGTAATGATATGGAGCTTGTTTGGCCCAGACAAAGAACACAGAGAGTGGCTGGATGGTCTAAACGACAGGCCAAGGGCTCTATTCATCCCAAATGATCCCTTGCCTTCTGTGCCACCTAATCCTGCAGAAGCTGCATAGCTGGGCGGTGCATCCGGATGGCCTGGGTGTCTGTCAGGAACTCAGTTGTGCCCTGAAAGACATTGTTGAGAGGTTGTTGTTTTTTAACCATGGTCAAAACATAAAGAAACAATCAAATATTTTAATCAGAGTATCATAATAAACATACACATACCACTAAGACGGAGAGGAGAAAAGCTACTGAAATGTACACAACATTGATTCCATGGTGCTTAATCACCCCAAACTCCTATTAGCTTTGGTTGCAAGTGGGCATATTCTCTGTCTGACTGGTGTTTCCTTCTCAGTGGTTCTCTCTCCCCTTTTACACTAATTTTTTCCTGCTTCAGTTGAGAAACATCCACAGCAGTTGCAGCATACAAACAGCTCCCACTGAAGCCAATGGGAGCTGCTCCTACAATAACTGTGTTTTGTACTTACATAGCATTTATCACCCAAGCATCTCAGAATGCTTTACAAAAGGGGTATTATCCCCATTTTACGGATTGGGAAACTGAGGCACAGAGATGCTGTCTTTGCCTAAGATCACCCAGTGAGTCATTAGTGCAACTGGGATCAGAACCTATGTCTTGATTCCCAGCATTCTTCTATTTAAATTCCTTGGTCCTGATCCTGCACGCCTATCACACCCCAACGCCCTCTGAATTCAGTAGGAGTTTTGAGTATGCAAGCAGGTTCAGGCTTGCTGTGTGAATCTGTACTCAGAACTCTCACTTACAGCTGGTGAATAGAGCTCAAAAATTTTCCACTGAAACATTTTCTGAATGGAAAAGGGGGTGGGAGGGAGTTGGTTAAAAAAAGGAATGGGTGGGTGATCTGGTTTTTTTTTTTTTGGTCAAAAATTTGTGACGGGGGGGGTTGGTTGGGTTTTTTTGTCAGGTTGTAAACTGAAAAAATGGGTCTCTGGCTGCTGAAAACAAGAACAAAATTGGTTTCAGGGTTCTCAGTTTTTTTCAAAAAAACTGACAAAAAATAATTTTTTTGTTTTCATCTTCACAGGAAAAAAATCCACTTCCAAACAAATCATTTAGTGATGAATAAATCATGACAAATCATTTAACCAGTGAATTTTTCTTCCTGTCCTGCTTATGGAATATCCATCAGGAGATGGGCATTTCCTCCATTTTATTGAAAAGTATTCACTGTTGGAGGGGTTCTATTCAAATTCTATTGCTTAATCTCAAAAAGCTATCTGAGTATTCACTGGTAAAGCCATGTTTCTCTGTTGTGATTGGTTAGATAAGTCACATGCTGTTTTTTCTGTTTCCTAACTGGATGAGTGTGCAAGCGTTTTTGGTGCAAATACTTATATCTGCAAATACTCACGCATGCAATGTTGAAATCTGCTTTGCATGACTGTTCATGGACTTTCAGCTCAATGGTAAAAATGTTAATAGAGAGAAAAAATGAAAGGGACATGAGCAAGGCTGAAGCAAATTCTTGTATAGATTCTTGTGAATGTTCATGGAGAAATGTTTGCAGAATTTGTCCAGTTCTGTTCTTAGTGTCTGGTGAAATGTATGTATTTTCATACCCTTAGTGGCTTTTCATTTAGAGCTCGTGCTCTGCATAATCCTATGTTGCAATGCATACCTCTTTGCTATTGACTTATGCACCAATTATAATATTCCTACTAGGCACATGGTAAATTGCATTACATATAAATTCAAGGCAGGCTGCAGGGAGGGAGAACATTAACTCAATTTACACATTACCTGTGGTTTGGAGAGACAGGTAGAGAATATATGAGCCTGCAGAGCCCGTTTAAATGCTGTATGTCCAAGAAAGAAGCGCTCAGTCTGTCCCATTGTTGGTATTTGAGATGTAGAATGTATATAGAGAACATTTTTTTTGATCCAAGCTTTTTTAATGTATTCTATAAAAAGCCCCATTAGCATTTTCTTTTCAGTTGCTCCTCTGTATCACAGCTGCTACGACTCTGCAGTCAGGAAAGCAGAGTTGGTGCAACTGCAGTTCAGAAAACCAGTTGAAAAGAGAGGGTAAAAAAAAGGAAAGCTTTTTATGAGAGCTAGAAGAAAGCACGCCAATTCCATTTTTTAAGAGAGACAGAAGGAGAAAAGAAAAACCAAACTAAAAAGCTGGAGGAACCTGCAGGAAATGGAGGGGGCGGGGGGAGCTGCACAAGAGAACTACAGAAATGAAAAAGAGGGTAGAAAGGACAGAAGTGAAGAAAATAACACACAGTGTAGTAATATCATGTCCATTGATTTTTGAAAATTCAGGAAGAGGAAGAGGAAGAGGAATGGAGCCTTAAAAGACATTATTGACAAATCAAGGCAAGAAAAAAGAGACATACAAAGAAGTAAAGAAAGGGATCCACAAAGAAATGAGACAGACAGGGAAGAGGAGGGAGACTTTCCAAGAAGAGAAGTAGGGGGGGAAAAAGGAGTAAGTCTCTATAATGAGGGGAGATTAACAGAGAAATCATGTTATACCCATTAATAATTAAATAGAGCAAAACTAGGGGAACTATTACTACCACTCCAGGCTTAGGTGACCCAGGATGCTTTAGGATGCATCACATGGACAAAGTATCAAGGCTTCTGGGAGAACAGTCTCTTACGGTTCTTTCAGTATTGGTGTTGCTGAAAAGAACCCTAAAAGAATCATCCTTCATTACAAAATGTTATTACCATAAATTCTGAGTATACCACTATTAAAGTGATTCCAATAATTAGCAAGAGTAATATTAATGTTATTACATGAGTACTTTACCACAACCTATTAGATTACTTCAGTTTGGGAATTTGGTTGAACTTCTACACAGCTTAATACAAACAAGGCTCCCATCCAACACAGTGCTTAAGCACGTGCTTAACTTTAAGCACATGAGTAGTCTCACTGAAGTCAGTGGGATTTCTCACATGCTTAACATTCAGCATGTATATTATTGCTTTGCTGGATCAGAGTCTAGAATTGCTATCACCAATTCTAAGTGAATTCTGTATTTCTCGTCTTACCGTCTCAAGGTCAAGGATTGTCTCCCAGACATTATACTGTCAATCATGTACTAATACTTATTTAAATAGATGAATTTACTATGAGAGTCTCAAGGGTTAGAGCTGATCAAAATAGGATGGGAAGCTCACCAACTTTGGTGGTTGTCATGATGGCTTCCAAAGATAAATGGTGACTTGTGGAGAATAAGAGGGACAACAGAATAAATGTATGAGAGAGAAGTTCCTGGGTTCTTTTTTTAAAAATACCCAAGTGGCTTAGGAGCCCAAGTCCCATTTTCAAAAGGGACTTGGATTCTGGGGATCCTAAGGGCTTGTCTACACAGTGGAGTATTGCACCCCACAGTGGTGTGATTTCTGAAGCACACTAATGTGTTGTGCAATAATTGGTCCGCATAGACCTTATGTTCAAGCACACTAGGGAACCTTTAGTGAGCACCAAAACAGTCTACATGGACCAATTAATCTGCAGCACATTAGTATGCTTTAGAAATCACACTCCTGTCGAGCACATTGCTGCTCCAGGTAGGCAAGCCCTGAAGTTCATTGAAAGGTAATGGGACTTAGACACCCAGGGGACAGATTTGCAAAGGTACTTAGGCACCTAAAGATGCAAATAGGCACCTAGTAGGATTTATAAAAGCATCTAAACAGATTAGGCACCTAACTTCTAACCAATGGGAGTTAGACACCTAACCTGCCCAGGTTTTACTTTTGAAAATTCCAGTAGGTGAATATCTGCATATTTAGATTCCTAAATACCCTTGAAATTTGGCTTTAAGGCATAGATGCCAATTTCAATGGGAGTTTAGGTACCTAAATTCCTTTGATGTTTGGGGCCCCAAGTATCTAAATCACCTTAAAAATTGGACTTGGGACCATTTGAAAATTATATCAGCTCTCTCTAAGCAGGTCCATAGGCTGCCAAGCAAAGGTGTAAGTGTCTGTGTACATCCGTGCGTGCATGTGTGTGCACATTCATGCACACACAGTGTCTGGAGATGGTCCATCCCATCCCTAGTGCTCCCCACACATTCACACCCATAAATGCTGACATTTAGACTTTACCAAGAGGAAGGATTTGTACTGATGCAAAAATAACTGATACAAATTGAAAGTCAGTGGGTTTCTTCCCCTGGTAAATATTGAAATACATGATGCAACTTCCTGTGCTTTTGAGGATTTTAAGGTAGTTCAAGGGAACTCTTATACGTGGCAAAAAAAGTTATCTAGTTAGAGATTCATAGACTTTAAAGCCAGAAGGGACCATTAGATAATCTAGTCTGACCTCCTGCATAACACAGGCCATGGAATTTCATCCATCATTTAACTGTAACTTGCCTGGGGCAAGTGATGTTTATAAAGATATCACCACACCTGCACCCAAACCCATCAATACTAGATGTGGCCCACCTAATAATATCTCTTATATAGCACTTTTCATCCATAGATCGCAAAAGAGTTTACATAGGAGGTAAGTGTCATCCCCATTTTACAGATGGGGAAACCGAGGCATAGAGCTGCAGAGATTTACACAAGAATGGTATTGGGCTCTTCTGCTCATCTCCAGGCCACATCCAGGTATCTCAGCTGCATCCTTCTACACAGTCCTGAACCCTGACATCTATATCAAACATGAATGTGTATTCAATTTCAGTACTATGAGACCAGACTTTCTAAATAACAATTTAAAAGACTTTTTGGCTTACTGTGTCTCCCGCATTTTCTGTTCCTCTTCTTCCTTTCCTCATTCTCCCCTCCTCCTCTATGTCTCATTATTACCATTACAATATATGACGTGATTTATATTAAAAGTGCTGCACTGCAGTATATTGGGCCTCTGAACATACGGCTAGTGATTTAGTGTAAGTTGGTTTGGCTCCATTACTTGCTGTGCCAATTTACACTAGCTGAGGATCTTGTTGGTTTACAAGTTGCTGTACAATCTGACTATGTTCTTAGAGCTAATGATTGATGAAAGAACTAGTACATATGGAAAATAAAGTTTTTACACGTGAATCATATATTTACTAATGGGTTTATTTACACAGGGCTTGTCTACCAGGTGGAGACTACAGGGTTGTAAATGTGCTCTAACTAAAAGGTACCTAGTTGAACTATGATAATGCAAACTATGTACCTTTTAGTTTGTTCCAGCCGGATCTACACAGGGCAGCTAGAGTGTAACGCTTTAGAGCACTCTGTAACTTTCACCACCATAGTGCGGCTTACAGCACTCTGTAGACAAGCCTTAAAAAATGCTGGATCCTTCAAGTGAAATGAATCATTACCTTACAACGACAGCAACACTGAGGGAAGAGCTGCTGCTGTCAGTCTGAAGATTGTTTAACTAAAATACATGTTGAGTGGAAACAGCAGTCCGTGCCTCATCCGTTGCTGAAGTCACAGTCTATTTGTGTCAACTACTTGTGCACTGGTACCAAAAGTAAATATTTATGAAGCTTGCATTTTTTAAATGTAACATTTGTTTTGCTTACCGCTATTGTAGCTTGCAAGATATCATGTGTAAACATTTACATTTTCCCATTGTTTCCACCAATGAGTGCGAGTGCTTAAATTGCACTGTAAACATATTGAGCTTTTTGTTTTGTTTTGTTGTATCTGACAGAGAGCATCAGTATTTATTCCCACTGATGATAGTGGAAATAAAAGCTCCCTTTGCAAGTGGGAGATGCAGAGAGTCAGATCTTTGCCCCTCCCCCCTCCCCCCCCCCCCCCCATGGATCAGACAGGTGCGGAATACCACCAGAGTAGAGGAATCTTCAGACAGTGCATGGCTGGCCTAGTTGGCTTTATGTTACATCCCCATTATAGCGTAGGAGGTTTGTCATGTCATGGCATAGCTAGGGGAAGGGGACACAGCTGGAGTGACATCCCTCCCCCCGCTCAGTTCCAGTGATCCCCAACTCATGTAGTGCCCCTAAGGAATATTTATCAGCCAGCACACTTTAGGTTATGTTTACTCAGCTGCTGGGAAGTGTGATTCCCAGCATGAGTAGAAATGCACATGCTAGCTCTGCTTGTGTTAGCATGCTCAAACAACAGTGCGGCCATGGTGGCACAGTCTAGGGGCCTGCATAAAATCCTGCCCAGTCCTCTGAGTACATACTGGGGTGGTTAGTCTGAGCAGCCACCGACACAGCCGTGGCCACACTGCTATGTTTAGCTCGCTAGCTCAAGCAGAACTAGTGTGTGTATGTTTACCTGAACTGGGAATCACACTGGAGTGGAATGCAAAACTGTATTAATCGTTCATCCACCAGATTACCTTATTTTGCATTCCACTCCAGTGTGATTCCCAGTTCAGGTAATCTCAGCCATACCTGGAAGACCTGGTGTGTGTCTCTCTCTGGGAAGGCAGCTCTCTAGCCAATCTATAGCTGGTACAGAAGCCTGACGTACTAATAGGAGCACTGCAACATACCACGTACAAGAAATACATGACACGGTGTCAGAGGTAAACTTTTTCCAGAGGAGAACAAAAACAGAAGGAAAATAGCAACAAAGGTTGCTAACAGAAGGAACAAAGCAACAAAGGTTGCAGGTAGCAAAAGAAAGCAAAAAACTTTGCAGGATCTCATCAACAAGACACTCTGCCATGCCCCATAGAACTTCAGCTTTGACAAACCTTCGCAATGGACAGACTGGAAGCAGTATTTTGCAAGATTTCGAATTGCTACAAAACTCCACAAAGAAACTGAAGATATCCACCTATGCTCTTTAATTTATGCTATGGGGAAGCTGACAGAGCATATCTATACTGAAGACAGTTGCAAAGATGACTTTGGGCTTGTCTTCACTACCCGCCTGGATCGGCGGGTAGAAATCGATCTCTCGGAGATCGAATTATCGCGTCTCGTCAGGACGTGACAATCAATCCCCGAATCGACACGCGTACTCCACCAGTGCAGGTAGGAGTAAGCGCCATCGACGTGGGAACCGCGGCGGTCGATTTGCCGCCGTCCTCACAGCGGGGTAAGTTGGCTCGGATACGTCGAATTCAGCTACGCTATCTGTGTAGCTGAATTTGCGTATCTTAAATCAATTCCCCGCCCCCCCAGTGTAGACCTAGCCTAAGAAAGGGTTCTGGCAATGTTTGATGCATACTTTGTACTTCAGAAAAATGTAGTTTATGAAGGAGCATGTTTTCACCAGAGAATTCAAGGACAAGGAGAAAATGTTTTATAAGACCTGGCTGAAAACTGATATTGGAACTGCAAAACGTGAAAATATCAGAGACAGGCTGGTTTTTCGATTAACAGATAAAAATCATTCACAGCAGCTATGATTAAAAATAGACTTAACCCTACATACAGCTATTCAAATAGCAAAGCAGTCTGAGCTGGTGAGAAAAACAAGCACAACTTGCCAAATAAGAAACTACCTTAGAAGCTGTTAATAGATTCAGCATGAATGTTACAATTAATTATCATAAAATCCCTGAGGCAAGGAGAGAGAATTCCCTGGCTAAGAAGGTCAAATTCCAGACAAACATCAAAACCTTACAGTCTAAATTCACAAGATGTGGAAAAATTCATAGTCCAACAGAAGTATGTTTTGCCAAATGTGCAAGGTGTAATAAATGCACAAAATATGGACATTTTGCAGCTGTTTGCCACACCAAAGGAGTCAGGGAATTTATTAATATTACTGACAATCAACAGCCATTGTTTCTGGGATATATCACATGTGATGACACAGAGCCTGCATGGAGAGTGAAACTGAATATTCATGGCAAGAGTACTGACTTTAAAATTGACTCATGAGCAGATGTCACAGTCATTTTAGAAGGGACTTACAATTACCTTCATCTCCTACCAGAGCTGAAGTTATCTGACACAGCCCTGACTAGCCCTAGAGGAGCTCTGAACTGTATGGGACAGTTCACCACAGAAACAACTTACAAAGATATAAACTTTGCATTCAGAGCATATGTGATCAAAGAATCACAGATCAACAGTCTTCTCAGACACAATATGTCAGCCATGATGGGCCTAGTGAGAGGTGGAAGAACTGGATAGAATATTTGGTGATATTGGACTTTTCAAGGAATATCCAGTACAAATAACCTTAAGATACAATGCTGAACCATACAGCGTACATACTCCTTGCAGGATTCCTATCCTGCTGTTTCATAAAGAAGAACCTGAGTTAAAGACAATGGAGTGGATTGGCATGATCGAGAAAATATCCACACTAACAGCATGATTTCTCCCAATAGTACCAGTTACAAAGAAAAATTGAAAAAATTGAATCTGTGTGGATTTCAAAAGACTTAATGAAGCAGTTGTGAGAGAAAAATATATCCTCCCAACACTGGATGACTTCCTCTCCAAAGTGAAAGGAGCAACAGTATTCTTCAAGCTGGATGCCTTGAGCGTATTCTGGCAAATTCCATTAACCAAAGAAAGTACTAACCTGATTACATCTATCACACCTTCGGGAGATTTTGTTCTCAAGTATGACCTTTTGGGATTACCAGTGCACCTGAAATTTTCTAGAGAAAGGTTGTGGAACTGTTAACTAACACAAATGAAGTCATAGTTTTCATGGACAATACTGTGAGATATGGGTCTTCAGTGGAAGAATGCAACAGAACCATCAATGAAGTTCTAAGCCTAATCAGTCAGTCTGGACTGAAACTAAACAAGGAAAAGTTTATTTTCCTTCTACACTAAATCAAGTTTTTGCGACAGATGATAAAGAAGGAATCAGTCCTAGCCCTGATTAAGTAAAAGCAATTTGAGAATTGAATGCACCAACTAATGTACCAGCACTGAGACATGTAGTGGGGATGGTAAATTACCTTGGTAGATACCTACAAGACTTTTCTACAGAGACAAACCCCCCGAATGAACTGTTAAAGTCCAACATATCTTGGCTATGGGGGCTAAATCCAGAAGTTTCCTTCAAAAAGGTAAAAGAAATTATCTCAACAGCTCCAGTTCTCAAGTGCTGTGATCTGAACAAACCCACAATGGTCTATGTGGATGCAAGTAGCTATGGCCAAGGTGGTGCACGGTTGCAGCAACATTGCTCTGAGCAGAAGCCAGTGGCATTTTGCACTTGCACCCTTACAGAACCTGAAAAACAACATACCCAGATGGAAAAGGAGTGCCTGGCAAGTGTATGGGCATGTGAGAACTTTTACAGATATCTGCGTGAATTGGATTTGTTTACACTGATAACAGACCATAAACTACTTATCAGAGGGGTAGCCATGTTAGTCTGAATCTGTAAAAAGCAACAGAGGGTCCTGTGGCACCTTTAAGACTAACAGAAGTATTGGAGCATAAGCTTTCGTGGGTGAATGCCCACTTCATCAGATGCAAGCCTGATGCATCTGATTACCCTGTAAAGTTATTTTCCATCCTGATTTTACAGAGATGATTTTTACCTTTTTCTTTAATTAAAAGCCTTCTTTTTAAGAACCTGATTTATTTTTCCTTGTTTTAGATCCAAGGGGGTTGGATCCTGATCCACCAGGAGTTGGTGGGAGAAAGGAGGGGGATGGTTAATTTCTCCTTGTTTTAAGATCCAAGGGGTTTGGATCTTGATCCACCAGGAGTTGGTGGGAGAAAGGAGGGGGGATGGTTAATTTCTCCTTGTTTTAAGACCCAAGGGGTTTGGATTTGTATTTACCAGGGAATTGGTGAAGAGTCTCTCAAGGCTACCCAGGGAAGGGAATTAGCAGTTTGGGAGTGGTGGCAGCGGATTCGTGAACTTCTTCGAGATGATGCATTTCACCATGCACTGCATGGCAAGGAAAAGACGGCATGGAAAGCCTTCCAGTTAGTGGCAATAAATTTTCTCGGAAACAACAAGGCAGACAACTACAGGTTGTTGGTGGAAACCTCCTCAAGGCATACAAAAGCCTTGGTTGCAACATGTCACTAAAGATACATTTTTTGCACTCTCATCTAGATTTTTTCCCACCGAACTGCAGAGCAGTGAGTGACGAGCACGGCGAGCGATTTCACCAGGACATTGCAACAATGGAGAAACGCTATCAGGGCAAATGGAGCCCATCAATGCTTGCAGACTATTGCTGGACAGTGACAAGAGATGCTCCATTTAATGAATACAAGAGACAAGCCAAGAAGCGCCGAGTAGACACTGAATAGGACTAAACTGTGTACATAATAGTTTTTTGCCTTTTGTTTCATAATAAATTTTATTTATATAACCCTTTTGCTGATTTTTAAAGTGTTACATAAACAGGACAGGTGAAATATTATCATGTAAAGCAACCATAAACACATGAAAAGACCTAGGTTTACAATTTATGATTAAAACTCTACTATCTACACAATATACATAGACATAAAATGTAAAAACTTAAATATTTTAAAAAACAGTAGCCAATCAGTTGTTTTAATTGTCGTATTTGAATTCAGCACATCAAAATACATAATAAATAGCACATTTTATCTCTAAAGCAGACGACTTCTCAAAAATTGTAGACCAGTGTTATAAGTACATACAAATAATGTAATTGGAAGACATAAGATGTTGCAATGTTATCAAGAAACTGAAGTGCATTTTTGCTCACTTCAGTATCCCAGAATAACTAGTGATGAACATTGGACCACAATTCACTGCAGTAGCGTTTAAGTCAGTGGTTCTCAACCTATTTATCATTGTGGGCTGCATATGCGGCCCACAAAGTATTAGCTGGGCCGCAGGTTGAGAACCACAGTGCCCCCCATCTAAACCCAGTTAGCACCTAAACCCAGTTAGCACACAGGTGATCTGGGCCACAGCTGTGTGCTAATTGGGCCGCGGGTTGATAACTGCTGGTTTAACTCATTCTACACAAAATATGAGTTTGATCATATTACTAGCAGCCCACAAGTGAATGCAGAGGCTGAGAGAGCTGTATAGACATCCAAGAAAATCCTACAGCAGGAAGCTCCATTCTTTGTTCTTCTGAGTTACGAATAACACCAGAGTTTCCATGTACAGATGGTGGATGCAGATCAAGAAGAAGACTCAAGGATTCCAAACCAACTACAACCAGTTGTTGCAACTAATGGAAAGCCAGATGAGCAAGTTGTTATGCATTCAGGTCATTTAATTAGAAAATAAGTATGATTCAGAGACACTTAACAGACTGATACATACTAAACTTCAAAGACAGTGTGATAGTGTAAATGTTGTAAATAGTAGGAATGTACAACTTAAAGGGGGAGATGTAATGGAATGCACAATTCTATTAGCTGTTCAGCCACTAAGGGGTGATGTGTGTAACATACCTTTATAACCTAACCTCAGCCATACCTGGCAGAGCCTTAAAGGATCTTATAATGAACACATCTGGCATGTATCTCTTTGGGAAGGAAGCTCTGTAGCCAGTCCATATCTGATACAGACACCTGACCTTGTAGTAGCAGCCCTGCAACCTACCATGTATAAGCTGTACATGACACACACCTCCCAGCTGTTGTGAAGGTATACCTTTAGAGCAGTCCTAAGATGCTGGGTACCAGGCCAGCCTCAGGATTAGAGTGGTGTAAATCGACCTCTTACATCCCCTCGTGTCTATCCCCAATCATAGCTCAGCCAAACTCAAGGATCAGGGTAATAATCTCAAGGAGCAGCCAGGTGCAGTATCCAATAGTGGTACAGATCTATGTTCACCCCTGCATGTCTTAGAAGGCTCCTGAGTCAGGGCAGCTCAGCAGCGCCCCAATGCAGGCCTATGCCTACATAACACAATCTTACCATTTGCTAGGGGAAAAAGTCATAGGGACAGATCTACAAAGGTCTGTAGGTGCCTAAAGATGCAGATAGGCATCCATTGAAATCAGTGAAATTTAGGTTTAAGCAGTAGGTGCTCCCTTTTAAATCCAGTCCAGATAGCTAGCGTAGATAAAATATCACAAGGACAAAGGTTTTAGATATGTTTTGCAAAAGTAACTACTGCTGCTAATAATATTCTTTTTGAAGCTTCTTGCCTGCATTCATGTCCAGCAGAGAGAAGTTTAGATCCTATTAGAGAAGGGTTTTAAGTATGGCACCTATTGTGCTACAGATTTGTTTGCCAAAATGAAGATATTAATGGCAGAATTAAAGGGTATGAAAAAATGGGATTTCCTGGGAACCTATTGAGTCACAGAATTTAGTAGGGGGAAAATGATTTGACATTTGGGAGGAATAATAAGTATATCTGAAGTTACACTGGATAATAAATGGATGAGGGAATAACAATCCTCATGCTTCAAGATACAGGCTAACCAACGCAGGTTAGGAAGAGACTTCTCTCATGAGCATGTTACTGCACCATTGTCCATTACAAGGGTTTTACTTCTTACTCTGATGCATCTGTTACTGATCACTTTCAACCACACTGGACTACATGGACCTTTGATCTGATCCAATATGGCAATTGTTACAGGGACCTTTTAAATATGTATTTAGGGAATAATTGTGCATTATCTTTAGGCTCAGAGAACTAAAGCTTTTTATTTGCAACATGGACAATTGTAGCTGTCTTGATTGATTACTCAAAATTAGGGCTGTCAAGCGATTAAAAAACATTAATCGCGATTAATCGCACTATTAACAATAGAATACAATTTATTTAAATATTTTTGTATGTTTTCTACATTTTCAAATATATTGATTTAAATTAGAACACAGAATACAAAGTGTGCAGTGCTCACTTTATATTTATTTTTATTACAAGTATTTGCACTGTAGAAAACAAAAGAAATAGTATTTTTCAATGCACCTCATACAAATACTTTAGTGCAATCTCTTTATCATGACAGTTGGGCTTACAAATGTAGAATTATGTACAAAAAATAACTGCATTCAAAAATAAAACAATGTAAAACTTTAGAGCCTGCAAGTCGACTCAGCCCTACTTCTTGTTCAGCCAATTGCTCAGACAAACAAGTTTGTTTACATTTGTAGGAGATAATGCTGCCTGCTTCTTGTTTACAATGTCACCTGAAAGTGAGAACAACATTTGCATGGCACTGTTGTAGCTGGCATTGCAAGATATTTACGTGCCAGATGTGCTAAAGATTCATATGTCCCTTCATGCTTCAACCACCATTCCAGGGGACATGCATCCATGCAGATGATGGGTTCTGCTTGATAACATTCCAAAGCAGTGTGGACCAACGCATGTTCATTTTCATTATCTGAGTCAGATGCCACTAGTAGAAGGTTGATTTTCTTTTTTGGTGGTTCAGGTTCTCTAGTTTCCATGTCAGAGTGTTGCTCTTTTAAGACTTCTGAAAGCATGCTCCATACCTCGTCCCTCTCAGATTTTGGAAGGCACTTCAGATTCTTAAACCTTGGGTTGAGTGCTATAGCTATATTTAGAAATCTCACATTGATACCTTCTTTGTGTTTTGTGAAATCTGCAGTGAAAGTGTTCTTCAAATGATCAACATGTGCTGGGTCATCATCCGAGACTGCTATAACATGAAATATATGGCAGAATGCGGGTAAAACAGAACAGGGAACATACCATTTTCTGTCACAAATATAGAAAGAAATGAAAAAAATGCATTTTGTTAAAAATTGTTCATGGGATTATTATTTTTGTTGTTAAAATGAAAAAATTGTTGTTTTCCTTTGGTGATTTTGCCCCCTTTCTCTCCCTTCTCTTCCTTTTGAAAAGGGGAGAAAACAAAACAAAACAAACGGGACATTTTTGGTTTTGAATTGAATCAAAATGACATTTTTCATTTTGAATCACATTAAAATGATTTATTTTCTTTAAAAAACAAATGAGAATGATCTGAAAGATACCAAAATTTCCATGGAAGATGTTCAGCTCATTCAAAAAAAAAATTAACCAAAAATTATTTTCAGTGAGAAAACGTCAACCAACTTGAAATGGACCTTCTGTCTGTGTGGTATGGACATCGTCACCTATAAAGCTGTAAATGAGACAAGGGCAAGCTATGGACCAGGCCCTGCT
Organism: Chrysemys picta bellii; assembly: GCF_011386835.1. Classification (NCBI taxonomy): domain Eukaryota; kingdom Metazoa; phylum Chordata; order Testudines; family Emydidae; genus Chrysemys; species Chrysemys picta. The sequence continues at coordinate 134,439,060 of NC_088791.1, forward strand.
GCAAGGCAAGCCAAGGTCCAGGCCCAACTTTAAAAGGTATTCAGGTGCCTAACTCCCTTTTAAATCAATGGTGGCCTTTAGTGTTTATGTGATGACCTGCTAGCCTTGGCATAAAATGGACTCTGTTCTGAAATGCAACTTGATGGGGTTTATTATCCTAATGGAGTGGGGTAATCATTGGGTGCCCAGTTCTCTTGTACATATGGCTTTTGTTTTCTCTCTCTGTAGATGGTTCATGCTTCCACCTTCAAGTAGTCTATATGTCTGGTTCCACTTCTGCCTGTATCTGGCTCTCCCTTGTTGCAGAGAGGGAGTGGATGCTGGCTGTATGAGACTTCCACCCTCTGACACTCCAGTGAATAATCTGCTTTCAGGAACCTCATGGAATGGAAAGGGCATTGGCATTGGCAATTCTAGCAAGTAAGTCATTTTTATAAGTAATTTTTTTTAAAAAGTGGATATGGTCTTTAACGCAGGAGAGATGTATCTTGTTAACAAGGCAATTGAATTGTAGAGGGACTTGGGGATCACTGACTACTAAATTGTATCTTCCAGGTTTAACATGGCCCTAACATGCACTTCTCTGAGGGTAGCTTTTTTACCACTTCTAGTCCAAATGGCAGCTACCGGTGTTGACATATTATAAATGAAGGGAACTGTTGGTTGACCATTCTTTGCCCCTTAGGGTTCTCTTAGCCTTGACCAGGGAAGCACAGGTAGTGCTAGATTGTGAGGTTGCCATCTAACCCATAGCAAGGGGCAGTGCATTGTCATGCTGCTCCCTAGGAGGCAGAGCGTGGGCTATCCAGTTTATTATACTGAATGCAACATGTACAGTTACCCACCTTGTGGGCAGGGGGCATATGTGTACCCCCCATGCAAGCAACTCACAGCACTCAGAGACCAAGTGTGGGCTCTTGAGACCAGAGTGGCTGAACTGGAGGAGCAAAGGGATACAGAGAGGTACATAGACAAGGCTTTTAGGGACACAGTGGAGCAGTCCCACCCCCAGTCTGACAGCCCCTGTGCTGCTGAAGAGGATGAAAGTCTCAGGAAAGAAGAACATCAAGCTGGAGCAGAGGGAAACAATCCCATAGTTGGGACCCTCCGTCCAGATGATGTCATGGTATCGTCTCGTGCAGAGGATACCCCTCTGGGGGAAGGGACCCAAGTTATTAGGCAGAGACAGGTAATAGTAATGGGGGATTTGATTAGTAGAAATATAGATGGTTGGGTAGCAGCCCAACACTGTAGCATTTAATTTCAGAAAGGGGGACTTCACAAAATGAGGAAGTTAGTTAAACAGAAATTAAAAGGTACAGTGACAAAAGTGAAATCCCTGCAAGCTGCATGGAAACTTTTTAAAGGACACCATAATAGAGGTTTAACTTAAAAATATACCCCAAATTAAAAAACATAGTAAGCGAACCAAAAAAGTGCCACCGTGGCTAAACAACAGAATAAAAGAAGCAGTGAAAGGCAAAAAGGCATCCTTTAAATATCTTCAAAAAAAGAACAGGAGTACTTGTAGCACCTTAGAGACTAACAAATTTAATAATGAATTAAATTAGTCTCTAAGGTGCCACAAGTACTCCTGTTCTTTTTGCGGATACAGACTAACACGGCTGCTACTCTGAAATCTTTAAATATCTTAGTGAGAAAAATAGGAAGGAGCATAAACTCTGACAAATGAAATGTAAAAATATAATTAGGAAGGCCAAAAAAGAATTTGAAGAACAGCTAGCCAAAGATTCAAAAAGTAACAGTAATTTTTTTTTAAGTATATTAGAAGCAGGAAGCTTGCTAAACAACCAATGGGGCCACTGGACAATCGAGATGCTAAAGGGGCAGTCAAGGATGATAAGGCCATTGCAGAGAAACTAAATGAATTCTTTGCATCGGTCTTCACGGCTGAGGATGTGAGGGAGATTCCCAACCTGAGCCATTCTTTTTAGGTGACAGATCTGACAGATTGTGGTATCATTAGAGGAGGTTTGGGAACAGATTGATAAACTAAACAGTAATAAGTCACCAGAACCAGATAGTATTCACCCAAGATTTCTGAAGGAACTCAAATGTGAACTTGCAAAAATACTAACTGTAGTCTGTAACCTATCATTTAAATCAACTGCTGTACCAAATGACTGGAGGATAGCTAATGTGATGCCAATTTTTAAAAAGGGCTCCAGAGGTGATCCCAGCAAGTACAAGCCACTAGCCTGACTTCAGTACCGGGAAACCTGGTTGAGACTATAGTAAAGAACAAAATTGTCAGACATATAGATGAACATAATTTGTTGGGGAAGAGTCAACATGGTTTTTGTAAAGGGAAATCGTGCCTCACCAATCTACTAGAATTCTTTGAGGGGGTCAATAAGCATGTGGACAAGGGAGATCCAGTGGATATGGTGTACTTAGATTTTCAGAAAGCTTTTGACAAGGTCCCTCACCAAAGGCTCTTAAGCAAAGTAAGCTGCCACGGGACAAGAGGGAAGGTCCTCTCATGGATCGGTAACTGGTTAAAAGATAGGAAACAAAAGGTAGGAATAAATGGTCAGTTTTCAGAATGGAGAGAGGTAAATAGTCGTGTCCCCCTGCGGTCTGTACTGGGGTCAGTCCTATTCAACATTGTGATGTTGCACCCCATAAGGCTTTATGGAAATATGCTTATAAATGTATATATGACATAACTGGAATATGTTTTATGCTACATATGCCATGTAACATATCTCTGTAAAGGTTATGATCTGCTGAATCTATTCCTCCTATTTGTATGCATGTATCATTTTTGTGTTCGAAGTTATGAATATTGGCTGTGTACTTGCTTGATTTCTAAGTAGCCTTAGTAAAGCATTTGGTCTGCTTCTTGAGAAAGGAATGTGCAAGTTAAGTGCCCAATCAAGAAGCACTTAACGGACAATGGATCTTGGAAGGCTCCAATCCACATAAGAAGTCTACCTGGGGATGTTCAAGGCAGCATGTGAACCATGGCTGCTACCTCTAAGTTCTGAATCATGCATGGACATGTGACTTGCCCATGTGACTCCAAAACTCCATCTTGGAGCTGGACTATGCATAGGAGAGAGGAGAGGGTCTCCACTCACAAGAAAAAGTCTTTTAAACCCCTGGAAGACCCTTCCATTTTGTCTTCAGCTGGCTCAAGAGATAGCATCTCCACTCCCAAGGATACCTGAAAGAAACTAGAACAAAGGACAGTAACTACGAGGGGTGAGAGTGATTGCTGGACCCAGACTAGAAGGAGATTAGTCTGTAAAAAAAAGCTTACTGGAACTCCTCTGAGGGTGAGGTTTTTATCTGTATTCAGTTTTCTTACTGAATTAGGCATAGACTTGTGGGTTTTATTTTGTTTTACTTGGTAATTCACTTTGTTCTGTCTGTTACTACTTGGAACCACGTAAATCCTACTTTCTGTGTTTAATAAAATCACTTTTTACTTATTAATTAACCCAGAATATGTATTAATACCTAGGGGGCAGGAGGAGGGGCAAACAGCTGTGCATATCTCTCTATCAGTGTTATAGAGGGCGAACAATTTATGAGTTTACCCTGTATAAGCTTTATACAAGGTAAAACGGATTTATTTGGGGGTTAGACCTCATTGGGAGTTGGGCATCTGAGTGTTAAAGACAGGAACACTTCTTAAGCTGCCTTCAGTTTAAGCCTACAGCTGTTAGGGGACGTGGTTCAGACCTGGGTCTGGGTTTGCAGCAGGCTAGCGGGTCTGGCTCAAACCAGGCAGGGCACTGAAGTCCCAAGCTGCCAGGGCAGGAAAGCAGGGGCAGAAGTAGTCTTGGCACATCAGTTGGCAGTTCCCAAGAGGGTTTCTGTGATCCAACCCATCACAAACATATTTATAAATGATCTGGAAAAAGGGTAAACAGTGAGATGGCAAAATTTGCAGATGATACAAAATGACTCAAGATAGTTATGTCCCAAGCAGACTGTGAAGAGCTACAAAAGGATCTCACAAAACTGGGTGACTGGGCAACAAAATGGCAGATGACATTCAATGTTGATAAATGCAAAGTAATACACATTGGAAAATATAATCCAACTATACATATAAAATGATGGGGTCTAAATTAGCCGTTATCACTCAAGAAAGAGATCTTGGAGTCACTGTGGATAATTCTCTGAAAATATCCACTCACTGTGCAGCAGCAGTTAAAAAAGTGAACAGAATGTCGGGAATCAACAACGAGATAGCTAATATGACAGAAAATATATTGCCTCTATATAAATTCATGGTATGCCCACATCTTGAATACTGCGTGCAGATGTGGTCGCTCCATCTCAAAAAAGATATATTGGAATTGGGAAAGATTGAGAAAAGGGCAACAAAAATGATTAGGGGTATGAAATGACTTCCGTATGAGGAGAGATTAATAAGACTGGGACTTTTCAGTTTGGAAAAGAGACGACTATGTGGGGATATGATAGAGGTCTATAAAATCATGACTAGTGTGGAGAAAGTAAATAAGGAAGTGTTATTTACTCATAACACAAGAACTAGGGGTCACCAAATGACAATAGGCAGCAGGTTTAAAACAAAAAGGAAGTATTTCTTCACACAACACACAGTCAGTCTGTGGAACTCTGCCGGAGGATGTTGTGAAGGCCAAGAATATAACAGGGTTCAAAAAAGAACTAGATAAGTTTATGGAGGATAGGTCCATCAATGGCTATTAGCCATAATGAGAAGGGATGGTGTCCCTAGCCTCTGTTTGCCAAAAGCTGGGAATGGGTGACAGGGGATGGATCACTTGATGATTACCCATTCTGTTAATTTCCTCTGGGGCACCTGGCATTGGCCACTGACAGAAGACAGGATACTGGGCTAGATGGACCTTTGGTCTGACCCAGTATGGCCATTCTTATGTTCTTATGGGTTTGTGATGACCAAGAAAACCGCATGGTTAATTGCCTGCTTGGTGCAAAGGTTGTGGCCCTCTTGAGACATCTAGAGAGACTTATGTGGAGTACTGGGGAGGAGCAAGTGGTGATGGTACATATAGGTACCAATGTTATAGTGAAAAGTAGGAGAAAGGTCCTGGAGGCCAAATTTAGGCTGTTTGCAAGAGATTAAAGTCCAGGACCTACATGGTAACATTCTCCGAAATGCTTCCAGTTCCATGTGGAAGACCAGTTAGACAGGCAGAACTGCAGGGCCCCAATGCATGGAAAAGACAATGGTATTGAGAATAAAACATTACTATATTAGGAACTGGGCAACCTTTTGGAAAAGGAGAAGCCTATACAGTAAAGGATGGGCTCCAACTAAACCAAAATGAAACCAGATTTTTGGCATGTAAAATTAAAAAGGTAGTAGAGGAATTTTTAAACTAAGGGCTGGGGGATCGCTGACAGGCACGGAGTAACACATGGTTTGGACAGAGACATCCCTTAGGGGAGGATTTATTAAAGGGGATTCTCTATGTCCTAGTAGAGAGGAGAGGATAGAAGTTGATAAAGTACAAGTAAGAAAAGAAACAGTCAAACAAAAAAGATTCCTATTCAATTACATCACATGAAGGCAGACAACTAAATATTGAGAAATTTTATAAGTGCTTGTATACAAATGCTAGAAGTCTAAATACTAAAATGGGTGAACCTGATTGCCTTGTATTAAACCAGGAAACCGATATAATATGAATCACAGAAACTTGGTGGAATGATGATAATCAATGGGACACCGTAATACGAAGGTACAAAATATATAATGACAGAGCAGATCATGTTGGTTGGGGAGAGGTACTATTTGTGAAAGAATGCATAGAGTCAAATATAGTAAAAAATCTTAAATGAATCAAACTGTACCATAGCATCTCTATGGATAGTAATTCCATGCTTGACTAATAAGAGTATAGCTGTAAGAATATACTACCAACCACCTGACCAGGATGGTGACAAAGTTTGTGAAATGCTGAGGGTGATTAGAGAGACTACAAAAACAGACAACCCAATAATAATGGGGGATTTCAACTATCCCCATATTGATTGGGTATATATTACCTCAGGATGGGATGTAGAGATAAAATTTCTAGACACCACTAATGACTGTTTCTTGGAGCAGTTAGTCCTGGAAACCACAAAGGGGGAAGCAATCCTTGATTTAGTCCTCAGTGGAGCACAGGATCTTGTCCAAGAGGTGAATATATCTGAACCACTCAGTAATAGTGACCATAATGTAATTAAACATTTAACATTCTTGTACGGGCAGAAAATAATAAAGAAAGCCATCTCAGTAGCATTTATCTTTCAAAGGGACAACTACTCAAAAATGAGGAAGCTAGTTAAATGGAAATGAAAAGGAATAGTCACAAGAGTGCAAACTATTTTAAAGCACCATAATAGAGGCTCAAAGTAAATGTATACCCAAATTAAAAAAACAATAAGAGAATAACAACAAAAAATACCACCATGGCTAAACAACAGAAAAAAGAGATGGTGAGAGGCAAAATGCATCCTTTAAAAATTGAAAGTTAAATCCTATTGAGGAAAATGGAAAGGAGCATAAACTCTGGCAAGTCAAATGTAAAAGCCTAATTAGGTCAAAAAAGAATTTGAGGAGCAACTAGCAAAAGACACAAAAAACAATGGCAATGTTTTTAAAGTACATCAGAAGCAAGAAGACTGCCAAACAATCAGTGGGGCTACTAGATGATCAAGATACTAAAGTAGGAGTCAAGGAAGACAAGGCCATTGTGGAGAAACTAAATGAATTCTTTGCATTGATCTTCACCACAGATTATGTGAGGGAGATTCTCACACCTGAGCCATTCTTTTTATCTGACAAATCTGAGGAACTGTCCTAGATTAAGGTGTCAATAGAAGAGGTTTTGGAACAAATTGATAAATTAAACAATAATAAGTCACCAGGACCAGATGGTATTCACCCAAGAGTTCTGAAGGAACTCAAAAAATGTGAAATTGCATGGATCCCAGTACAGATCCTTGGGGGACACCATTATTTACCTTTCTCCATTGTGAAAACTGACCGTTTGTTCCTACCCTTTGTTTCCTACCTTTTAACCAGTTACTGATCCATGAGAGGACCTTCCCTCATATCCCATTACAACTTACTTTGCTTGAGAGCCTTTGGTGAGGGACCTTGTCAAAGGCTTTCTGAAAGTCCAAATATTTGGGTAATGTTGCATAATGTCTTTCTTTTAATGTATTGTTTTGGTTAATTTTGTTTACTTGGGGGAAAATAATCTGGAACACTCAATAAAGGGAAGAAAATGTGAGAAATGGGCATGCAAAAGGAGACTTTGGGGGTCTCCCAAAGTGCAAATCAGACATGACATCCTAGCTCAGGAAAGGGCTTACGTGCAAATCAGACATGACATCCTAGCTCAGGAAAGGGCTTAAGCATGTGCTTAGGTCCATCCCTATTTAGAAAAAGCATTTAAGAACATGCTTAACTGATATCAATGGGATTTATGCATATGTCTTTCCTGAATTGGAATCTACATTTTCAGTGTAATACGGCTGTAAAAAAAGATCAGCGGGCTTTTGGTCTGTATTCACAAAGGTATCACATCTTTTGAGCCTCTTGTCTTATCAAAAATTTCTAGGGATGAGTATTAAAGGTTAGTAAAGGACTCTTTTGGCTTAATCAAAATACAGGAAGCAACCTGAGCAAACAACATGAAAAGGCCCATGGCAATGGCTGAGCTATGGAGCAATTAATCTGATGCTGTGGATAAATCTAATATCTTTTTTACAGAATTCAGATGATCCTCTGGTGGTTTTAAAATATGATATAGCTCAAACCGAAGTTATAGTCCTGTTGCAGAAATTATTGGGTGAGGTTCTTGGGCATGTGTTATACAGGAGGTCAGACTACATTTAGATTGGGCTCTAGTTCCTTTTTCTCAATTCATCACCTTTATATACAGCACAATAGAGTGATTTGATTAGAAACAAAGAATGTATGACGCACGTACACAATCAGGGCAGTATCTTGCAACACTGTGACTCAGAAGAGGACTTAGGGGTCATGATGGACAACCAACTGACCATGAGCTCCCAGTGTGATGCTGTGGCTAATAGGTCTCAAAAGATCCTTGAATGCATAAACAATACATCAGAAGCAATTACTTCCATATATGGGATTGGAGAGATCATAACTGGAATACAGTGCCCAGTTCTAATATACACACTCTAAAAAGGATATTGAAAACTTGGAAATTGTTAAGAAAAGAGCCACAAGAATAATTTCAGGTCTAGAAAAGCTTCCTCACCATGTAAGACATAAAAACCTCAGTCTATTTAGCTTATCAAAAAGAAGGGTAAGAGGTGACTTGCTCATGCTTTGTAAGTACCTACATCAGAATTTTTTTTTTACAGAAGATGGCTCTTTAATGTAGCAACAAAGGCATAACAAGAGCCAATGGCTGGAAGTGGGAGCTAGACAAATTCAAGCTAGAAATAAGGCACTAAGGTAAGTGGTAGTAAAACACTAGGAGTCTTTAAGTCAAGATTGGATGACTTCTAAAAGATTTGCCCTAGTTCAACCACAAGTAGGCTTGATATAGGAATTACTGGGTGAAATTTTGTGGTCTCTGTTACAGAGGAGGTCAAACTTGGTGATCATAATGGACCCTTCTGGGCTTAAAAACTATGAATCTATGAGTTTTAGCCCCTTTCTTATGAGTCATGATATACCACCTCAGGTATGTCCCTGGTTTCCATCAAATGTGCTCCGCAGAAATATATTTACCCAAATCCTGAAGCCCTTTCTCAAGCTGTTCAAAATCTCCTTTGAAGTCACTGGACCTCTAGGAGGTTTTCTAGATCTGTCATCTGAGAATCAACCAGGCATACTCTAGGTCAAACAGGAAGCTATTAGTGGGAGTACACTCTTCATCAATAGTGCAGAGGAAGCCTGCAAGGCTGGGTAGAAAGGGTGAGAGACATAGGGTGAGATAGCTGGAAAAGACATGGAAAGCTTGGACTCCTGCATACAGTCAGTCAGGCAGATGTTCCTGCAAACTATGAATCATAATAAATACATTGGCAGAAGTCAGGGTGAGTTTGTGGACAAAACTCACAGAGAAAAGGACTAAAATCCTGCCCCCACTGAAGTTGGTACCACAACTCCCGTTGATTTCAACGGGGCCAGAATTTGACCCTTTGAATATTCTCAGTGGATAATTTGACAAGCTGAATTTTCTTCCTTTATATTTGCATGGCTCCAGAGAAGATCAGTCTCCTAAATTCCCACATCTGTGCATCTGATTATCTTCTCATAGTAGGTGTAATTCAGGAGTAACTCCATAAGACTAACACCAGTGAAATGGTGAGAGAAGAGTCAGGCCTGTACATTAAATCTTTTTTACTTCATCCTTGGAAAATATTGTCATGGTGGCATATGCTCAGAATCCAGTCATAAAGCTATGGCATACACAGTGATGGATCTAAGCCACAAAGGTTGGATCCAGACTCACATCTTGATTTAGAACACCCCAAAATTCAAGATTGTTTGGCTCTGGAAATTTGGTTCAGTCTCTAATAAAGAGAAACTGTGAAATTTGTTTGCAGATTTGGATTTCTAATTCCTCCAAAGTTTGGGGACGTTCATTCAGATCCAGAATTTTGGCATGGGCCCATTCTCTAGTTGTACAGCATTGTATAACAGCAGTATTTCAAGGTAACCTTCTTTTATCTCTCTGTCCTTCCAAGCTTATATAAGCATTTTAGTTTTGTTTTCACTTAAGGAAAATCTTTTTTTCACTATGAAAGTTTGTCTCTGGAAGCATTTCTCTTTTTTAAAGTACAAGAATTCTCTGCTTCCTCATCCTTCATCAAAACAGCCCAGTTCAAGTATAGTTTTCCCACACTAGCAGCTATATCATTTGTCCTGATGATCAGGTGGCCACATAGACTTCAGAGTAAGCATTTGTACCACACCCTCTGGTCACATGAACTTCATGGTTGTCAGCAGGAACAGAACTCAGGGTTCCAAAAACACAATTCCCTATGACTATAACTAAGGGAGAATCTTCTTCAAGGAATAATAGTGGTAGGGCCCATATCCTCAGTAGGTCTGTGTGCAACGGTTGTACACTCACATACAGGGCCAGCTTTAAGAAGTGTGGGGCCCGATTCGAATACTCAGCAGCTGTCCGGGTCTTTGGCAGCACTTCGGCGGCGGGTCCTTCACTTGCTCCAGGTCTTCTGCGGCACTGAAGGACCCGCCGCCCAAATGCCGCCGAAGACCCGGACCGCCGCCAGGTGAGTAAAAAAATTAAAAAGGCGCCTAAGTTACATGCTCTTTTTTAGGGTGCGGCGCCCTCTTAGGTGCGGGCGTGGGGCCCGATTCCGGGGAATCAGGGGAATTGGCCTAAAGCCGGCCCTGTTCACATATCAATATATTACATAAGATCTTCCTTCAATATAGCCCTCAGGGTTCTAAACAGAAATAACATGGAGGCAGTTCTGTCCTTTATTGAGGATTGTTCAAATGTTGATGAAGAACTGGGTGTCAGTTCTAATACAATTTTCTGATAGAAATTAGATGGGACACACACAGCTCGCTAAGTTTATAGATAGATAGATTCATAGATTTTAAGGCCAAAAGGTAGCATTATGGTCATCTCAGGCCATAGAATTTCACCCAGTAATTCTTACATCAAGCCCATAACTTCCAGTTGAACTAGAGCTTATGTTTTAGAAAGACATCTTTAATTTAAAAACTGCAAGTGCTGGGGTTGTCCCGGGGGTTAAAAATGTGCACCTTATTTCCACTTTGAATTTGTGTAGCTCCAAACTCCAGCCACTGGATTTTGTTATGCTTCTGTCTGCTAGATTAAAGAGCTATCTAGCATCCTTCTGTAGGTATGTATAAATCATGATCAAATCACCTCTTAACCTTACATGAATGTCTTGTGTATTTCATAACCCCAAAAGGCATGGTACCTGGAAGAGTAAATTTCACACTCAAAGCATTTCATCATTGGGCTTTCCCCTATTTGCCAAAGCTTTTGCTGGTTTGTAGCAGAGAGAACAGTGCCACTCTAAGTCTCTGCAATCTCTTAAGAGGGGAAACGTGTGTGTGTGTCCCTGGGATCTGCCTGTGAAATGTTTTCTTTTCCCAGGGGGATATATTTGACATCAAGATAAAGGGGCAGCATGGAAAACAAACTTACTTTTTTTTTTTTGGGTGTTCTGCAACAAGCTTCAGTCACTGGGATTCTTTTTGAAAGGTCTTAGTTATCTTAGCAGCTGTTGTATGACCTGCCTTTTCATTGCAGTATCTCAGTGCTGCAGTTCCCTTCCAAACAGAGGCGAGAGTTGGGAATAACACAAATTACAGTATTCACGGGGAACAACATGTTTTGTAATAAGCATAGACATTTTTTAAAGCTGGGGAAGATATTGACAAATGTTTTGTTCTCTGTGCTGCATACCACATAGCCTACGTATGTTCCATAGCCTATGTATGTGCAAACCATAAGAAAGTCTGTCTTGTTATACCCCATTTCTGGTATCTCCCTCGTCTTCTGTTTCTGTCACTAGGAGCTGCAGTGAAAAGGAAAATGGGTGAGGGCTATGAAGAGTGTGGGTGAAATCTCATAGTGAGAGAGATTTTGCATGTCTTGATGTGAATGCTGTTTCAGATACCTCCTACAAGACCACATTCCAGGGAGCCACTACTTGCCTGCCAGATGCAGAGGAAACATTCCTGTTACTTTGACACTTGCTTGCATGTATCATTCTTGTGGGAACTCACCAAGTATTAGATGGTCACAGCACTTTAAGCTACATCAGCATCAATATCTACTGTGGTTGCCATGGTGACTTTTGTCCCCCCCTTCCCCCTGCTCTGTTGTCTCTGACCTTTGAAGAGAGAGGATTCTGGTGGTTTCAATCAACCACTGGGCAAGAAGCATCCCCACCCACATGTCCCTCATGTTGTTTTATTTTTCCATGCCCAGGATCCTCTTCTGTAAGTGTCAGGGTTCTTAAGAGTTAGTACGTTTCAACCTGTCACCCAGTAACCTGCTAACAGTTGCTAGGATAGAAGCTGAATCCTGACAGAGGATTCCAGTCCAGGAATCTGACCGGCAGAATTCTGGGGGTCCTGGCTGCTTCATAGTTTCTATATAAACCCAGCACAGAACAGAAAATTGTCCATGCAACTGGGATCCACCTTGCCCTGGACTATGTGTCTTGTGTTTTCTGCACCTGCTCCTGTTCCCCTGGCTTCATTTCCCGGTATCCCAACTGGCCTGACTCTAGTTACCAACTCAGAGTTCTGCTCTCAAGTTTGTCTCTTGCTTCTGATTCCCTGGTAACCTGACCCTGTCCTGTACAAATTCCAAGGAATCAGGGAAGAGAGCTCCACCATGCTTCAGTCCTAACTGGAACACATGCAGAGCCACACCCAAGAGTTCCCTACTTGCAAGTGCCAGTCAAATTGCACATACCTGGGGCACCCTTGCAAGATCCCATTCTACCAGCCCTCATTGACTCAGGTGCAGCTGATATCTTCAAAGATGCAGTGGCAGCCCAGATCCTGCAGATTCCCTTGCAATGCAAGGCCACTCCTGACCTTATAGAGACTATTGTTGGTTCCCCTTTGTCTCCTGGTCCAGTAACAGAGGAAAAATCTCCTTGGGAGGCTGTGATTCAGGAACACCAAGAAATGTTATAAGTTGGTGTGATCCATTCTCCACACATGTTCCCCGCACCTCATTTTCTTCTGTCTGGCCCTCCACACCCATCTTATGTGTGTCAAGCACAGAAAATCTGTTTTCCATGAGTTTTGTTGGCAACACTGTTGAGTATCAATAAATCCTGTCTTGGCATCCAAACCTCCAGAGATCTATGTGAGGGTGACTATTCAGGCAGAATCTTCCACTTAAGCTACATCTGAGCTCCCCTCAAAATACCAAGGTTACACCGATGTTTTTTAAAAGAATGCGGAAAGCCTACTTCCTCACTAGGACTAGGACTGTCCAGTAGAGTGGCAGCCAGGAGCTAAAATACCATTTGGATTAATTTATGCCATGTCAGAACCCCAGCTGACAGTGCTCCAAGAATACCTCCAGGAGAATCTGGCCTAAGGGTTTATCCATAAGTCGACCTCACTGACTGGCACACCAGTCCTGCTTGTCATGGGGGAAAAAGGCATCAGTCTCCGACTCTGCATTGACTACGGCTTATTGAATCAGATAACTATCAGGAATTATTACTTGCTACCTCTGATTCCTGAGATGCTGGATCATGTCTGCATCTTCACCAAATTGGACCTATCAGGGTTGTACAATCAGGGAAGGGGACAAGTGGAAGACTGCCTTCAGGAACCAGTATGGCCACTATGAATACCTTGTAATGCCTTTTGGGTTGACCAGTGCCCCCAGACACCTTCCAACATTTATAATTGATGTGTTCTGAGACATACTGGACTAGTACATAGTAGTCTACCTTGATGAGATATTGCTTTTCTATGACTACCCTGAATGGCATACCACTCATGTCCAAACCATCCTGGAACATTTGTGGCAGCATGGCCTTTCCACCAAGCTCAAGAAGCTTGCCTTCTATCAGGCCTCCAGGGAGTTCTTGGGCTTCATCTTATCCCCAGAAGGAATCCAGATGGACCCACTTAGGGTCCAACCCATCCAAGCTTGTCTGACTCCCCACATGGTACAAGACCTGCAATGCTTCCTGGGGTTTGCCAATTTCTATCAATGATTTATCTTGAATTTTTCAAAATAAATCGAGCCTCTCACCCCATCCTCTGGAAAAATGCCCAATTCCATTGGTCCCCTGAGGCCCAGTATGCATTCGATCAGCTGAAATTTGCCTGTACTATCGCAGCCATACTGGCTCACCTCAACGTCACACAAGCCTTTATCGTAAAAGCTGATGCCTCCAATGCAGCAGTTGCGGCAGTCCTTGCCCAGTAACTTGGTCCCAAACAAGTGTTACACACACATGCACTTATTACTCGAAGAAGCTCACCACTACTGAGGTAAACTACAAAATACTTGACAAGGAACTCCTGGTGATAAAAACCACTTTTGCAGAATGGCAGCACTACCTGGAAGGAGCTTGTCACCCAGTCCAGGTGTTCACTGACCATATTCTTATTCTTCTCACGATTCCACTTCATTATCGCTTACCACCCTGGATCTAAAATGGTAAGGTGTCCCAAGCTTCGGTACTGATCCACAAGATTCCAGCCAGGAACCAACCCTCATTCTGAAATCCTGTAACTTTCTCATTTCAGCTCATCACCAGAATATACTCAGATTGATACACTTTGCCTCTGCCTCTGAAATTCCACTTGATGAACAAGCTATTATCAACATTCAGCCACATGACTCCCAGGAAGGGATCACATACATAAGGGACCATGTCTATGTTCCTCCAGGACCCGTAAGGGTGCAGTCCTGCAATTATGCCAGTTTTCCCCCAGCAGGACACTTGGGTTACTTCAAGACCCAATGACTAACGTCTTGCTTCTTTTGGTGTCCCCAAGTGCGTCCAACTATACAGTCATTCATTGCTTCCTGTGATGTTTGTGCCCATGCCAAGACCACAAGCCCTGTGGTCTCCTCCAATCCTTGGACACCCAGCCTCAACGCTGGGCAGCCATTGTTGTAGACTTTGTTGTAGAGTTACCAGAGTTCAACAAATTTACGACAGTTTTGACATAATGGACCACTTTACCAAAATGGCCCACTTCATCCCTTGCACAGGCCTCCCCTCCATTGAAGAGACAGCCCATCTTTGGATTAGCTACATAGTCCATCTCCATGGCCTTTGGAATGCATCACCTCCAATCAGGGTTCTCAATTCACAACCCAGTTCTGGTGCAAGGCCCTGCACCTGCTGGGAGTCCACACATATCTTTCCTCTGCTTCCCATCCCCAGTGGAATGGCCAGATGGAAAGGGCCAACCAGATTTCATTACCAGGACAATTGGTCCTCACTTCTCCCTTATGAGGAGTTTGCTAACAACAATGCAGACCATGCATCTACGGGTTGAAGCCCTGTTTTTACCAATTAGGGGTACCACACACCATTACCTGGATCTTTGCCCAACCTAGCCACCTCAGATTTGGTGCAGCAGATTTGTCGGGCCCAGGAAGAAGTGAAGAAGCACCTGGAAAAGGCAAAAGCAGGCTATAAGCAACATGCAGACCAGCATTGACCTCAAGGCCGACCTGTGCAGTGGTACAAATGGTTTGGCTCTCCACGGAGCATCTCCACACAGACAGGCCTGCTCACAAGCTGGAATTTTGGTTCCTTGGCCGTTTTAAGATCCTGCAACAGGTTATTCCAGTCACTTTTAAACTCCAACAACCCTGCTCTCTGAAGATTCACCTGATGTTTCACATATCACTTTTGAAACCCTACACAGAAAACCGTTTCCCTTACAGGACCCAGCTACCCTCTCCACCTGTACAGGTACAGGATAATGAGGAATACACAGGTCAGGAGATCCTTGACTCTAAACATTCATGGGATAGGCTCTGGTATCTTATTGACTGGGTGGGGGATGATCCTGAGGAACGTATCTGTGAGCCTGCAGAATACGTACACACTCTTGCACTTGTGCAGGTGTTCTGTAGGAATCACTCCAAAAAGCCTTGGTCTCATGTCACCCTGAAGGTGCCCTTGGGGAGAGGATGATGTCAGGGACCATGGCTCATAAAAACTCGTCTACAGGGCTAGTAAGGCGCTAGTAGACCAACCTGTGACCCAGTGACCTGCTAACAGTTGATAGGATAGAAGCTGAACCCTGAAAGAGGATTCCAATCCAGGAATCTGACTGGTAGATTGCTGGGGTCCTGACTGCTTCACAGCTTCAGGAACAGGAAGCTGTCCAAACAGCTGTGATCCACCTTGCCTTGGATGGTGTGCCTCCTGCTCCTCTGGCTTGACTTCCTGGTATCCCTATCAGGCCTGACCCTGGTTACCAATTTGTGGTTCTGCTCTCAAGTTTGTGTCCTGCTTCTGATTCCCTGGTAACCTGACTTTGCCTGCCTCTTGACACTCTGCTCCTGGCTTGTCCTCTGGCCTGTCTCCAACTCTGACCTCCTGGTATCTGACCCAGCCCAACTCCTGCTTCGACCACTAGGTAAGACTGCTCACATCCCAGTCATAACAATTAGCCTTGAAGTAATTTGGAGAAGAGAGACAAGTGGAGGTGCTGAACTCGAAGAGGGCTTTGGCTCCCACTTCTGCAACTTGCATGAACTGCAAGGAGCAGCTGAAAACTTCTCAGGCAGCTCCCCAGTTGTCCTGGGCCCTCTGCCAAGCCCAGAAAAGTGGTCCCAGCAGTCTCACTATACAGTAACCCTATCCTGATCTCATACCTGAGGCATATTAGTAGGAGGGAGTGTGTTGTAGAAACCTGCACAAATGCTTCCCCGTGCTATACTTGTTCTGTGGGTGGATAGCGGATGTCAGTCTTCCAGTCTAATATATGTTGTTATACCATGCATAGCCACAAGGGATCTTAGGGCATTTAAATCTTTTGCCAGCACTCGCTTCTTCTAAGCCATCTCCTATAATAGAAATTTTCTCCCTTTTCTTGAGCACTGACCTACTACTGTGTCGTCTTTCAAATCCCTTCCAAAAAAGCAAAACAAAATATGGCTAACATTTTCAAAAGTGTCTAAGTGCCTCAGGAGCCTAAATCACATTGACTGTCAATGGGACATAGACTGCTAAGTCATTTGATCCTTTTGAAATTTTTGCCCTAAGTCTCGCTTTCAACAGTGATTTAGGCACTCAAGATCTAAGTTTAATTGGGAATGGGATTTAGATGCCTAAGTCACTTAGGCTCTGTTGAAATTGTTACACTATGTCTTCCATATATTTCAGGGTTAATTGACAGTGTTAGGATACATTACTTTCAAAAGGGAGGGAAAAAATCTAGTCAGGTTCTTATAGTGTGGTAGCTGATCACCTTTCAGGAATGCATTAAGCACATCACTTCAAGATGCAACCAGTGTATTATATATCTAAACATGTGTGGTTTTAGTTTAAACTGCCAGCTTCTCAGGTCAGGAACAAGCTCTTTCTTATTTATAATGATTATTTATCATGTTTATTACAGTTGTGCCAAGGGGAATGGGACCCCATTGTGCTAGGCACTGCACAAACGTAGAGTAAGAGGCAATCCCTGCCCTGAAGAGCTCACAATGTGAATAGAGAAGACAGACCCAGGGCAGAGGATAGAGTTATAGCACAAAAGCAGAGTGAATGATCTGACACCAGCAAATGTCATGTTAGTTATATTTGAGGAGGAGGAGGAGTTGCTATTTAAAACCTTTCTGTGGAGCTATTAGCTAGATGGAAAAACAAAGAAAGGGAGGGGGCAGAAGTGTTTCGAGAGAAAGAAGGAGAGTGCTCAGAGAAAACTGCAGAAAGCAGCCGGATGACATCATCAGTGTCCCTGTCTCTGCTTGAACTGCGTTCCGCAGATGTGGTGCTAGCTTCAGTCTCCGGCTGGGTCCTCCCTTCCATTTCATTCCCAAAAGCCACATGGCTGGGGTGGGGAAAGATGCTGCATGGGTCCTTCTTTTAAATGTTTTATATCCTGAAGGTGTTTAATAAACAACAATTAATTATAATTAGGGCAGTTATTTTGTCAAATTCAGGGGGTGATCACGGTGGAAAGAGCAAAACTCATGAATGCAGAGTAAATAAGCATTGCCATATTGCTTTGCACAGCAAGTACATGTCATAGGCCAGATCCACAGCAAGTGTAAATCACAGTGGAGCCACACTGGTTTACACCAGCAGAGGATCTGGCTCTATTTTAGGGCAAATATCTAGAGGTCATTTTTGATCTTTTTTATACCAGTATCAATCAGGAGTAACTCTCATTAAGGCAGTGGAAATACATGGCATGATGTATCATGTAACAGTAAGAAGAGAACTGCAACTGAGTTGTACTATGATAATGGTAGACACATGAACAAAGTAATTCCATACTAGAACCACTATTTGTAAACCCAGACTGTAGTGAGATCCCTGAGTTCCTGTCCCCTATTAAAAAGAAGAACAGGAGGACTTGTGGCACCTTAGAGACTAACAAATTTATTAGAGCATAAGCTTTCGTGGACTACAGCCCACTTCTTCGGATGCATAGCTTATGCGCTAATAAATTTGTTAGTCTCTAAGGTGCCACAAGTCCTCCTGTTCTTCTTTTTGCGGATACAGACTAACACGGCTGCTACTCTGAAACTGTCCCCTATTAACTTCACATGCAGAGCTCAAGGTATTCAGTTAAAGTGTTTTAACCATCAGACCCTCCCAACCACATGGAAAAAACTAAACAATCAAAAGTCACAGATAACTAAGTACACAAAAAATCACAGAAGTCATGACTCCTTTGATAGCCATGACAAAAATGCAGGCATTGAGAATAGTCCAGTAAATGGTGCACTGGTGTAGGAGGTAGAAGATTCTGGCTTCTGTTCCTTTCTCTGCCCCACGCTCATGGTGTGACCTTGGGCAAGTCTTTAAAAAAAACTATCTATGCCTCAGTTCCTCCATTGGTTAAATGAGGATAACGATGCTTAGCTGACTTTGAAAAGCCCTTTCAGATTTATGGATGGAAATTATATGTGATGATGAAACCACTCAGAATTTTTAAACTGCAATTTTGTCTTCTTGAAAAGCCTGGTTTCACTTAAATGGATATTTTTCACAAGGGAATATGAATTTTGATTAATACTTTTTAAAAAATTTCCCATTGGGAAAATCAAAATAAAACCTTTTGCTTTTAATCAACATTTTGCAACATGTTTTGTTTCAAAACATCAGTTCAAAATGACAGATTCATTTCAACATATCAAATCATTTTGTTTCAGTCAAAAATGTTGACTTTTTCCATTTCACATTTACTAATTAGAAACTTTTTAGGGTTTTGTTTTGGTTTATCAAAATATCCAATATTTTGATTTTTTTCATTCTGATTCAAAGCAGAAAGATCAGTTTCCCAGAAAAGGAAAAATCCATTTTTGAACAGCTATTAATTTATTATTATGTATTATTATTATTAATTTATTTTATTATTTATTATTATGTGAATCACTTCAATTAAAACTTTTCCCAACCCTGTTTGTACTCTTGCACATCCATCAACCAAAGCTCTTTTGATGTTTAGGAAAGTTTGATGAAGGACCATCTCACTTAACCCCATCTCCCTCTGGAGGGGAATGGAGAAAGTCCTCACATGCCCCATCCCCTCCCACCATCATTCCACAGAACTGTCAAATCACCCCATTCCTGTGAGAGCTTTGCCTCTCTTGCTCTTCGCCTCCCTCCCTGACTTCTGAAATGAAACCAACTCTCCTCCACAGGTACTTACAAGCTGAGTGACAGAGCCATGCACTCTCTTGGTACAAACACTCAATATCACCACTTTCAAACACTAACTTAAATCAGTGGGGATGGGTTTGAATCCTAGGTTCAAAATTCATCCAGCCGCGGTGCACTGATTTCCAAAAGTTGCAGTTAACGAAAACAAACAAACAGAAACTCTGGCCACGATCATCAGAAAATCTGCCCCATTTGTTTATTTAGAACATTTCCTTCAATGGGGGGAAATCTTCTAAAGCAACACAGTTGTGTCCTCCCCTGTTTTGCTGGGCTCCTGCACAATATCTCCCTTCACACTCCCAGTATTGTATTCCACTTCTCCTTGTCACGCTCCATATAATGTTGTTTCTGTGCTATGAAGGATGTCTGACTCTCCCCTTGACTAATCATTGGGTACTGGAGGGCCCTCTATCCTGAGCTTGAGAACTTGACCTCTGATGACACCCATTTGACAGGGATATAGACACATATGGCTCCCCTCACTCATCTTCGCTCACACCAGGAGTTCTCCTCTGATGCCCTGTCAGCGCAGGCTTTCAAACGAAAGATACTAGTGAAATCAACAACAGCTAAAGGAATGTGGCCTTCTGGCCTAACAGCCTTTGATTGATATTCTTTATTTCAGCACAACCTTCAACTTGGTTAAAAATGTAGCATCCAACCTGTTTTGGCACTTCCAGGCAGAATGTGTCTGCAAAACTAACAGGGTCATTGAGGCAACATGCTTCAAAACAAATAGTGGGCTTGCTTTCAAAATCACAAAATCATTTTATCTGCATATATTTCTTTGGTGCATTGTAAACAGCGGCTGCTCAAGACAATCTACCTCCCGAGGCACAACTTCAGTGTGCTGCCTCCTTATTACACCCTTAGAAATTCACAGCAGACCCCCAGCTGCTGCCACCCCCACCACTGAACCTTGTGCAGCCGGGTTGGAGGCTTACGGGGCAGAAAACTGGCCTGGGGCTGCAGAAGCCGCTGGGCCTGAGTAAAAATACTGCTCACCTCAGTCCCTCCTATTCTCTGCCTGTGGCATGTAATAGTCTAGTCTCCTGTGGTGCTTTGGTCTTGTTTCAGTTGTATGGGGTTAGTTGCTGGGTGCTGTGGGTGGCCTGTGATATAGATGAAGTCAGACTTGATGGTCCCTTCTGGCCTTAAATTCTATCACTCTATGACAAATGCTGTGGAATGGGAACAGTCCGACACCCATGCGGGCTGAGCCAAGCCAGTCCAGGAAGAAAGTCCATCTCCAATCTCTGCTTCCTGGGTGGCAAAACCCCAGTGAGGACCCCTTCCTAATGGCCCTCTCCCAGGAGGTTGGCACCAGCCGCCCGAGGCTTGAGAAGGGAGCGAGCCCCACCTCAGCACCCCTAGACAGCAGTGGCTCCTTCTCCTGGAGCCACTCAGCTCAACCACAACAGGATCCAGGCACTGGCAGGGGCAGCTCCCAGCCCAATGGACCCCGGTTAATGGGCAGCATGGACCCCACACCCCACACAAAACCACATGCATTGTGTAAGCTGATCCCCCTTGCACAGGGAGCAGTAGGCTCCTTCCCATTGGACAGAATGGGGGTCTCAAAACCTTAGTCCCTGTACCCCACACCCAGCCATTCTGCATCTATAGGCCATCCCAGCCTGAGTCCCCAGCCGACATCCCCATGCCTGCCCCCAGCATCCCTTGCACTCCTCAGTCTGTCCCGACCTCTTTCCAGAAGAGCTCCCCGCCATCCCCAGACACAGTGGAATGGAAGCAGCAGCCTCAATGTGAATCCAGAATGGTGGTGGAGGCCTGGGCAGCGGGCTGGCTGCCTGGGCAGCAGGGCCCCTGGGGGCCAGGCACAGAGCAGCAAGCGGGGGCTGGGTTCCAACATGGAGCCAGGTGAGCCACTTCTCTTGTGGCTGAAGCCACAGCAGCACTCACGGTGCCACCAGGAGCAGCCCTGAGCCGCGGACAAGGCTGTGATCTTACCTGTGCTGGGGGTGGGAAAGGCTGGGGAGGCGTCTGGAGTGCTGCCACTTCCCCAGCAGCCTGGCTCAGAGCTGCTTCCTGCTCCTTGGAGCCCTGGCTGGTGGCCACCTCCTTCCCCCAGGCCACCTCACCAGCCTCATCTGCTGTCACCACCACCCGTGGAGGGAACCTGGGCTAGTGTACAGAAATCTGCCATCCTAGGCAACTGCCTGGTCTGCCGATAGCTAGAGCAGGCTCTGATTGTAAAGTTACTGCTTTTAAAATAGCAAGCAGCTTATTATTATTTACTATTTGTATGGTAGTACTGCCTGGAGGACCCAACTGAGATTGGGGCTTCATTCTGCTGGCCACTCTGCATTCACATGACAAGAGACAGCCCCTCTCCTGAGGAGCTTTCAGTCTAAAGACACAAGGGAGTCAAAGAATGTTATTGTCCCCAATTCACAGGTGGGAAACTGAAGCATGTAGAGAGCAAGACTATGTTCCTTAAACAAGGTCATATAGGAAGTCAGCTGCACAGCCAGTAATTGAACCCACATGTTCTCAGTGCTACTCCAGTGGCTTAACCACAAGACCATTCCACCTCTCTTTGTCAGCTAGTCCAATTTGGAAGGTCTCAACCTGTGATCTGTGACTCATTGGTGGTCTTGTTGGAAGAGAGCTGGCTGGTCACATAGCGGTCATTCTCTTTCTTATTTCCAGCTACAATATCACAACAAAAATAGAATCATAGGATTGGAGGGGACCTCAAGAGGTCATCTAGTCCAGTCCCCGGAACTCATGGCAGGACTAAGTATTATAATACATTAAATACTTTTCTAAAGCCACTTTTCTATGGAAGCAATTGCGGTAGGTACCCCAGGGATGTTGTCTAATTGCAAATGGAAGGGGAGTTTGCCTGTGCAATTGTAAGTGGGAGAGGAGGTGGCTTTACAATTAATCCTTTCATGGATGTTACATCCAGTACATCTTCCCCACAGAGAGGCCCCTCCTCCACTTGCTTCTGTTTAGTGCCCTGTGCCTCTGTGCTCCCCTGTATGAACTTCCCTTGCGAAATATCCACCCCACCAAGGATATTCACTAAACCCCATCATGCAGGTATCCCCATAGGAGACAAGCAACACTGCCATGCATGCTCCTCCGAGAGACCCCCTCCCCTGATAACTGCTCCCACCTCCGTGAGACATTGGACTTCTTGATGTGTTCTTCCAACCATCCACAAGGAGAAAATTGGATCTCTCAGTCAAATCTGGGAGTATTTAAAAGCTCTGAAGGGAGCCCCCAATGAATTACACAGCTGGAATCCACCCCAAGCAGGTTTTGACCCCAGAAAAAGTGCCAGAGTGTCAGCAGTATTGATTTTACATGGAACGTGCTCATATATAATGATGAGCTATGGCAGTATAAAACCCTGAGAGAGTGTGTCCAGGAGAGCCGTATTTATGTCCAGGCCTACAGTAATATGGTATTGAAATGCTAACTGTAATACTGAGCACTTTACACCTCCACACTTTGGAAATGCTTTTTTTTAGAAGAGCAACCACGCTCACCCCTCTCGTTTTCTAATGGTCAACCAGCCCCTCCTTGCAAAATATTCTTCAGAACACTTTTATTTCCTATCACACCCTCTTTAGATTGCCTGGATGGCAGCTGTCTTGTAGCTGCACTGAGTAACATCAGGAGGATGAGTTGCTGCTGCTCCAACTTCAGAAGGGAAGAATTTGGTGTTGTTCGTTGCCCTTTGCAAAGCCTGCCAAGTGCTCACTCACAAGTAGCTCTCAGACAAGCTAAGCTTTAAGCAAAACAGCTACACCACCATCTGCTGGGTTCTAGTTCTAGTTACAAGTGCAGCAGAATCCAACTATCCCAGGACTTGGATGAGAAGCGTCCCAAGAAAATGCAGAACAGTGCAGGGATCTGCACCGGTGACTCAGGAAGTTTGAGAAGGTTATGCCCTTCTCTCACACTCAGTAGTACTGAACCCATTCTCAAGCATGGGAGAACTGTGTTGTGAGAGGTCTTTTTATGACATATGGATTGCTAATGGCCACATGTGGTCAAGATTTTGGTTTGGTTTCTATGCAAATAGCAATACAACTCCAACCGTTACTGTGTTGGGGCGTTGGTTCAGCATTGACAGTGCAGTTTGCAGAGTGTACAGCATGAAAAGTGAAGCATATCGAGATGAAAGGGCTATATCCATGGAAGACAGTGCTGTAAAAATGAGAGAAAAGACAGTTAACTAAGTAAGAGTATTAACTTGGGGACTGGGCATGCTTGAAAAATTCTATGGAAATTATCAAGAATTTGTAGCTGTGGGGTTTTTGCATGTGACTATCAGATAAACGTCTGGAAAAGATCCAGAAATGAAGATCTAGTAGGAAACTTGGCACCATATAATGGTAGGAAAAGGAAAGCAACAGTTTATTTAACTATATTATATTTAATTTTCACACATACTATATATACAGAACCTGTCTGGATGTTTTCAGGTCAAATATAAACAATGGTCAAGTAGTTAAGTGATGAGTCTGGTATAGATTCATAGATCTTAGGGCCAGAAGGTACTGGAGAGAGAGAGAATCCTGTAAAACACAGGCCAAAGAACCTCATCCAGTAATTTCTGCATCAAGTTCATAACTTCTGTTTGACCAACAATATATCTTTAGAAAGACATCCAGCCTTGATTTAAAGACTATAAGTAACAAAGAATCCACCACATCCAGAGGTAAATTGTTCCAGTGGTTAATTACCCTCCCTGTTAAAAAAAACTGTGTCTTATGTATAGTCTGAATTTGTCTAACTTCAGCTACCAGACATTAGATCTCATTGTGCCTTTTCTGGTAGATTAAAGAGCCATCTGCTGTTAGCATTCTCTTTCCCATGTAGGTACCTGAAGATCATAATCAAGTCACCTCTTCAATAAACTAAACTGACTGAGCTTCTTAAGTATAAATGCTTAGATGAATGCAATGCCTTGTGATACCAATTAACAAACTCATTAATTAATTCACCTCTACTTTCAGTAATGGTCCAACAACATACCATAAACAGGAATCCAGGTGACAACTATTCTGTTAGCTATTGAGATACAATTACATCTTGAAACAGATCAAATAAAAGAAATATACACCTCTACCCCGATATAACGCGACCCAATATAATACAAATTTGGATATAATGCGGTAAAGCAGCGCTCTGGAGGGCAGGGCTGCACAGGAGCGCCGCCAGCTTTTCTGCCACCCTAGGCGGCGGAAGGTCCCACCCCGAAATGCCGCCCCCCCACAGAGGTGGCGGAAGGTCCCGCCGCGGAAATACCACCGCAGTCGCCGCCCCCAAATTGCAGCGCCCTAGGCAACCGCGTAGGTCACCTAATGGGTTACGGCGGCCCTGGGGCTGCGTTCTCTGGCAGATCAAAGCAAGTTTGATATAACGTGGTCACCTATAAGGCAGTAAGATTTTTTGGCTCCCGAGGACAGCATTATATCAGGGTAGAGGTGTACTATATAAGTAAAATTGAAGGTATAGTCTGGGAACAGAAAGGGCCCTCTACAGGAGACCCCATGAGCCAATGTATTCAACCAACCCAAGCCCTCTGGTTCCTCATGACATGCCACTCATAAAATATATAACCCCTTGTCAAGGCTCCTTCCCCACTCTGAACTTTAGGGTACAGATGTGGGGGCCTGCATGAAAACTTCTAAGCTTAACTACCAGCTTAGATCTGGTCCGCTGCCACCACTCCCAATGTGCTAATTCCCTTCCCTGGGTAGCCTTGAGAGACTCTTCACCAATTCCCTGGTGAATAAAGATCCAAACCCCTTGGATCTTAAAACAAGGAGAAATTAATCATCCCCCCTCCTTTCTCCCACGAACTCCTGGTGGATCAAGATCCAACCCCCTTGGATCTAAAAACAAGGAAAAATCAATCAGGTTCTTAAAAAGAAGGCTTTTATTTAAAGAAAAAGGTAAAAATCATCTCTGTAAAATCAGGATGGAAAATAACTTTACAGGGTAATCAAACTTAAAGAGCCCAGAGGACCCCCCACTAGCCTTAAGTTCAAAGTTACAGCAAACAGAGGTAAACACCCTAGCAAAAGGTACATTTACAAGTTGAGAAAACAAAGATAAAACTAACACGCATTGCCTGGCTGTACTTACAAGTTTGAAATATGAGAGACTTGTTCAGAAAGATTTGGAGAGCATGGATTGATGTCTGGTCCCTCTTAGTCCCAAGAGCGAACTCCCACCAAACAAAGAGCACAAACAAAAGCCTTCCCCCCACCAAGATTTGAAAGTATCTTGTCCCCTTATTGGTCCTTTGGGTCAGGTGTCATCCAGGTTACCTGAGCTTCTTAACCCTTTACAGGTAAAAGGATTTTGGAGTCGCTGGCCAGGAGGGATTTTATAGTATTGTATACATGAGGGCTGTTACCCTTCCCTTTATAGTTATGACACCCCTCATGGGTTGCCATCACACTACCATTTTACAAGAATACCTTCCTTTAGTTTTTTTAAAGCTGTATTCTATAATCCTCATCAGTCATCCAAAACTCTGCAATATTAGAGTTGTTCTGGACTACGACTGTAGAGTACTGCAGTCCTTTTAAAATAAGAGTTATGTACACATTTAGTATAAGATAGCAACAAAACCATCAAAATTTCCTCTCTGAAGAGGTATAAATATGGATAGTATATTATGCTTGTATTCTAATAGTGAATTGTGTCCAAAGCAATAAACAGGTACTATCTCTTTGAAAGATCTACTTAGTTGTCTGGGTTACATATGACCTTACACCATTTTCCCTCCACAACAAAGCGGAAGAGAAATAGCATTTCTTTTGTTTGGCAGACTTCCATCAGAGTCCTTTCCCTGATCAGATGGTGTTTCACAGGCTGTCTGTCCGATTTCCTGGCCTGCATGCGTAAATGTCATTGCTTCCTCGGGGCTGTAGAAGACGTAGGATTGTCCACTCCATTCGACTGAGAGTCTTCTGGATACAAAACAGCTGCATGAAGCACTAGCAGTTTTACGGAGATAGATGGTCAGAAGCTGTTACAGGCTGAAGTCCAGAACCACTTTGTTACTTGTGATTTATGTGACACCCTTAATTTCTAAAAGCCAGCTGCTTCCAAAAACAGCTAAAACAATGAGGCCAGAGTCTAATCTCAGTTATGTCAGTTAGAATCTGGAGCACATCCATTGATTTCTGCAGAGTTATCCTGGATATACACTGAGGTAATGGAGATCAGGATGTAGCTCAAGCTAGTTTTATCTTTGGAGTAAATCATCCAATAAGAATTTGTCCTGATAGTGTAATGCTTGTAATTTGATATTCTGCTGCCATTTGTGCCGGTGGAGTTTCCATGGGCCCAGATGGAGCTGGAATTAGTTTCTTCCTGTTTATTCCTGCAGTGTGAATTAAGGTCAATTAGTTTTAGGCTATGACTACTGTTGGAGCTGGGGTGTGTGATTCCCAGCTCACACAGACATTAGTGCCCCTTGAGCTAGTGTGCTCAAAATACACCTCTACCTCGATATAACGCTGTCCTCAGGAGCCAAAAAATCTTACTGCGTTATAGGTGAAACCGCGTTACATTGAACTTGCTTTGATCCACTGGAGTGCGCAGCCCTGTCCCCCCCTCCCCCCGGCCTCCCGGAGCACTGCTTTACCGCGTTATATCCGAATTTGTGTTATATCGGGTCGCGTTATATCGAGGTAGTGGTGTAGTAGTGTAGCCATGGTTCCATGGGCAGTGGAGAGAAGCAGAATGGACTGGCAGTGATAAATATGTACCCATGGGGTTCAGGCAGGTTTGTGCTCTGTATAGCTAGCCTGTGCCATCGCTTACCACTGCCCATCCTACCGTGGCTACACTAGTATTTTTAGTGTGCTAACTTGATGAAAGCTAGCACGAGTACACGAGCTGGGAATCACACCCCGAGCTCCAAGTGTAGACGTAGCCTTCGTATCTGCTCTCACCTACAGACATTTGAGTAGGTATTACTCCAAACAGTGACATGCAAATGGCAGCAACACATTTCTGGAAAATCTCAGCTAGAAATAGAATGGGCAGAAATCATGGCCTTCAACAGTAACAGCTTTTAAACTAGACACACCTCAGGATTGCATTGGAGGGAGTGTTTGTCTTCCTCTGAAGCAACAGGTACACCGCTGGAGGCATGATACTGGACGACATGGGCCAGTGGTTTGATCTGCTCTGACAAATCCTATGTTCTTATGCAACGTCTTGGGGCCCCATTCTCCTCCCCTCGGGTTATGAGTAATTCCTATTGGCTCCAATGAGGATGACTTGCATCCTATGGCAGGAGACTATTGCCCTTGGAATTTAGCCATTTTATAATTACTTCTTAGTTTGGCTCATGACCTTTTATATAACAGCACAGAGTTTCCCACAGGTAAATAGTGCAGAAGATATAGAAAGGAGACAAACCCTCAGGCTTGAGGGCATAAGCCAGCCTCTAACTGATGTGAATTAGAAGGAAAGTTCCCCTAGGAATAGTTTAGCCTGTAATTACCTATTTTACAGGGGGGTTGCACCTTCTTCTGAAGCAGGTGTTACTGCCAGGCTAATGAACACCAAGGTGGTTGCTGGCCATTTTGTAGATCACTGTAGGCTGAGACCCTATGTGTCTGTTGCCCTAACACATACAGAAAAGTGCCTTCTGATAGCAGCTAATTGTGATGTCCTATGTCTTGGGCCCAGGCTTGGGAGTCCCTCTACCCAATGTCTGTTGTATCCTGGTGGGCTGAGAAGCTAGCAAGACTATAGCCTCAGCCAAGGCACCACCCCAGGAGCCCTGATTGTAGGATCACCCAGCTCCACTGATTGGCCCAACCCTGCTATTTAAGCCAGAAGGAGGCACAGGAAGTTTGTCTGAGCAACAAGGTGATTTCCTGTTGTGGCTGATTGGAGCCTGTTTGTGCCTATCTCCAACCCTGATCCTGCTCTGCTCTTGCCTTTGCTCCTGTTCCCACTGTGCTACTGCTCTGTGCTTGATCCTTGCCTCTCCTCTCCTCTCCTCCAGTTCCTGTCTTTACACCTTGCCTCCAATTCTCAGTTATCAGTCCTGGCTCTGACCCTGGCCTCCAATTTCTGACCCTGCCTGTGGCTTGACTCTTGACTCTTGACTCTGCCATTTGGCATCTGATCTTGTCTCTGACCCTCAGCTTCAATTCCTAGTTCTGACTCTGGCTCTAATAATTGGCAGTTGATTCTGGTGCTGACACTTGGCTTCATTCCCCAAACTGGATGCCTGTTCTGCCCACTAAACCTGACTCCTGCTCTGACTACTAGGCCAGACTGCCTACATTCTAGTCCATAACTATAGGCGCACAAAGAGATTCTGTCCTAGTTAAGGCCTATAACTGTTATATAATCTAAATGTTAAATAATAATTCATAGAGTAATGAGGCCCTCTATGTACTTAAATACATTGTAAATCAGGCCACAGTAGAAGAATCTGGGGTCTCAATACTGTGAGATGCTTTTGTGAGACGTCAAACACCTTTGTAACACGGTGGCTTGCCCCATGGGCTGGCGAGCCGGGGTGGGAAGCCATCCTGATTACAGAATGAGCCCCACCTGAGGGGAATCAAGGAATTCTCCATAAAGAGCCAGGCTTAGGGACTAATGAAGCTCATGTGGAGAAAGAGCTGGAGAGAGAACCAGGCAAGAAATTCAGAGAGTAAGAAAGGCTGTCCAGGCAAGGAGACGTAAGAGTGACCCTGATTAAGCTGGGAAGACATAGACAGGGAGGGAGCTTAAGAGGCTGGGTAGGAAGTGGCCAAGGGAAAATTGAGAGGGTGGAAAGACTTGTTTCTGTTAGACATTTTTGTATGAAGTGTTGTAGCCGTGTTGGTGCCAGGATATTAGAGAGACAAAAGGTGCATGAGGTAATATCTTTTATTGGACCAACCTCTGTTGGTGAAAGACAAGCTTTTAAGCTTACCCAAAGCTCTTCTTCAGTGTTGGGAAATATACTTAGTGTCACACTCAATACAACGTGTAACAGATTGTTTAGCACAGAGGTTCTCAAACTGGGGTTGGGGGGGGAGGGGTGCCAAATGTATTCTGGGGTGGGGGGAGGGGCAGGAGACGGCAGAGTGGAGAGCAGTGGCTGCTGGCCAGGTGCCCAGCTCTGAAGAGAGTGCTGCTACCAGCAGCAGTGCAGAAATAAGGGTGGCATGGTATGGCATTGTTCCCCTTACTTCTCTGCTGCTGCTGGCAGAGGTGCTGCCTTCACAACTGGGTGGGTGGCGAGCTACATACTATATACTTAAATGGCTCTGTTTGAATCAACGCCTTACTGTTTTTAATACTTAGTGAGAGTTGCATTTTTTTCCCCTCGGCATATGTACTTGTGTGATGGGGCGGGGGTATAAAGTACTACAGACACAAAGAAAGGGAGTGTGATCAAATACGTTTGAGAACTACTGGTTAGCCATTTATGATAAACACATTTCAAGGGACCATTCAAGGTGAAGTGGCCTGCTAACACCCCTCCAGTCATAGGGGGAGAAAAAAGGAGTGGGGAGGCACCTTGGTGGGGGTGGTTAGTGGGTTATAGATTGATGTAATAATCCATAAATCCTGTGTCTCTATTCAGTCTATGATTTTTAGTGTCTAGCATAGGTTTGAATTTAAACTCCCAGGCTTGTCTTTTAAAGGTGTTGTGCAGATTTCCTTTGAGAATGCGGACTGAGAAGTTTGATATAGGGTGATTGTTTTGTGAAAAGTGTTCACCCACAGGTGATATGGTATTTTTCTTTTAGCACTTTCCTTTGTGAGCTCATTCAAGAGTGTAGTGATTGTCTGGTTTCACCCACATAGCTGTTGTTGGGGCATTTAATGCATTGGATGAAATATACCATATGTTGTAATAGGATCATGGAGCTCAAAAGATGTGTATGGGGGTGTATGTCTGCAGGTTTAGCATCTGTTATGGCAAAGTCAGGTGCCGCTTTGAGTTCGTGTGTCCTGGTCTTGAGCTTGCTTCTGATTATGAGCTTGAGGAGGCTTGGGGGTTGTTTGAAGGCCAGAAAAGAGGGTTCAGGAAAGATTTCTTTCCAGATGTGGTCCCTATCAAGTATGGGTTGTAATTGTTTACTGATACCCCATATGGATTCTAGTGTGGGGTGTTAGGTTACAACTAGGGTGTGTGATCGGAGGGATGTTTATTTCTGTATTGAAGCAGGTTCTTGCTGGGTATTAGGGTGGCCAATTCCATGATGCAATCTACTTCTCTGGTGGAGTGTCCTTGTTTAGCGATGGTGGTTTTAAGTGTATATCCCAGACCTTCCTCCTTGGAGCCATGGTATCTGAGTGCTTGCCTGTAAATAACAGATTTCTTGGTGTGGTGACTGGATCTGTGAAAGTAAGTGTGGTGATTTGTGGGTTTCTTGTAGAGTTACATTGAAAAAGCTTGTTGTGGTGTCCTGGAAGTCTGATGCTGGTGTGGGAGTGTTCTAGAGAGTTCAATAGATGGGTGGTGGTGGAAAGCTATGCGGGAGTTTAGGTCATCTGTCCAGAAGACGAAAAGATCATCAATGTATACCATCGGTTTTGTATTTCATTCTTCCTCAAGGTGGGCCATGAAGAGGTTGGCATACTGGGGAGCTATCCTAGTACTCACGGGTGTTCTTATGGTTTGGACAAAGTGTTTGTCAATTGTAAAACTGTTATGGGCAAGGATGAAATGGATGAGTTTAACAATGTGTTTGGAGTGGATATCTGAGTATTGTTCACTGTCTTGTAAATATTTGAGACAGGCAGCAATGCCATCATTGTGAGGGATGTTGGTCTGTGGGGAGGTGACATCCATGGTGGCAAGGATGGTGTTTTGAGGGAGGTTGTTGTTGTGGAGTTTCTGAAGGAAGCAGGTTGTGTCCTGGAGGAAGATGGCCCTTTGTGTGGTGAGTGGTTTGAGGAGTGTTTCTATGAGTCTCGATATTCCGTCAGTAAGAGTGCCAGAGCCAGATATAATGGGTCTACCTGGGTTCCCTTGTTTGAATATCTTGGGAAGCATGTAGAAGATCCCTGGTGTGGATTTGTGGGGGATGAGGTTGTAGAGTTTCTCTTGAAGTTGTTTGGGGAAGGATTTGATGATATCCTTAACTTCCTGGGTAAACCATGGTTTGGGTTTTCTTTGATTTCTTTATATTAAGTGGTGTTGGAAAGTTAAGTTGGCCTTGTTAATGTAACCATCACAGTTCAGGACTATGATGGTGCCCCTCTAGTCTACTGGTTTGATCTCTATCTAGTAGTTGGATTTCAGGGACTGTATAAAACTACAAAGAATTCTGTGGCACCTTATAGACTAACAGACGTATTGGAGCATAAGCTTTCATGGGTGAATACTCACTTCATCAGATGCAGGGACTGTATAGCTGTCCTCTCAGTGGTGGAGGATCTGATGTTTAAGGATTTCACAGTCCATTTTTTTTCCTGAATCAATCAATGTCATGATCAAGTGTGTGGTTTCATTCACTGTGGAGTGTCCAGTCAGATGATTCTTTTTTCTTATGACTGTCCGTGGGGACTGGGTTGTGGATGGTGATGTCACTGTTGTGAAAAGTTCTTTAAGGCAAAGTCAGTGGAAGAATTCTTCTAGTTCTCCACATTTTAGTATGGTATCAGGATCTGTGATGGAGCAGAAGTTCAGTCCTTTGGCAAGTACAGATAATCCACCTATGATTAGGGGTAGTCTTGGGGCTGTGATAGTCTCTTGATATTGTATGGGTGCTCAAGAAGGAGTGAAGGCCTTTTGTGTCCTGGCCTACTCCCCTGTGCACCCACAAAAGGGTCCAGAGAAGTCTGGCCCTTAGTGTTCAATTAAAAAAAAAAAACTCAGTCTTTCAATGAAATGTGCTTGTTGATAGTCCCTCATCTGTATTTCTCTCCAGGGCCCAGCCCCTGAATGACTGTCTTGCCTTATGAATGAATAATGTTAGCCCTAGGTTCATTCCTTCACAGGAAGTTTGTTGAAGCTGATATCATTTTTCTAACATGAGAATGCATTTAAAAAGAACAACCACCCAGTACTTCCTTGTCATCTCCCAGTAATTAGAGCTGGCCTTCATGTGAACATCAGCTGGTTTTTAATGCTATCTAGATGGAATGTTAGGGATGTGACATATTTAGCTAGTCAAACACTTGGGTGAAACTCATGACTCTTTCCAGGGCATATAATGTAACTTAGAATTGAACATTCTTTGAGATTTTAAAAATGCATCAGAATGATAATGTTAGCTGCAATCCTTATTTGACTTCAGTAGGATTCCACATGGGTACAAGGATTGAACCCCACAGATCCCATTGCAAAATAGAGATCTCAAATGGCCTCTTGTCCCAATATTCCTGCTAAAAGCAGGGACTTTGGGGGGGGGGGGGGGGTTTGGTGGTGGTGGTCGTTGTTTTAAGGGCATATCAAAATTGAAATCAATGTCTTAGGGCCACGTGCTAACAGTCAATAGCATCTTACTCCACAAGCAACCCTATTGACTTCAATGGAACTGCTTATGGAGAAAGGTGCTATTCAGTATGAGTCCGGGGAGCAGAATCTGACCCTTTATGTGGCATTGGAAATCTGAATGCTAAAAGACTTTAATGAAATGTCATATCGGGCTTTACAGAAGCTTATGCCACAGAACTCTGTGCAGTTTTCTTTTCATTTTCATTATTTTAAAATTCATTTGAATGTATAAAATGGAGAAAAGCTCCCATCCCAGTCTCTAGGCAGCTCTTTAAAAAAACTTAAAATTAACAATAAGCCCTACTAAATTACTTATAATGGGTATGTTATAATCAGTTGTCAGTCCCCGGGCAATATTGACTGTAATATAGTTGCAGCAAAAATGTCTGGTTATCAAAAAAAAGGTAGCAAGCATAACCTGATAGTTGAGTGTTTATATTGTTCCAGTAATTTTTTCTTAAACAAATAGGTCTTCTCTGGCTTTTCCAAATTACTGCAATTAATAAAGCTCTTATTATTTTTCTGCAATTTTCCATGTCTTGACTGCAACTCAGATCCAATTATCTGACAATCATCCTGCGATTCAATTAGGGCCTTACTTATATATCATTTTTTCATGTATCCACCTCAGTTAGTACAATAATCAGCTCATCTAGTAGGGATTTGTAATCTTTCCAATTCCTCTGGTAGGTAAAGAGTATGATGAAACCAAATGATCTAGTATAACAATAGATAGTTGCAAGGCAGAACATAATTCAGGTCTCAGACGGTTATGCTCTGTCTTGGATGCTGCAATAGCGACTTAGAATATAGGGAAGGGATAATGTGGAGTGGCTGAGATATGCAGGCAGGATGGAAGTTTACTATAGCATGTGTATGCACTGTGGCTATCTGCTGGGGCATTGCTAGAGAACTATCAGACTCCGAACTAGCCAGAGTGTTCCATATATGTGTAATGCCTATGCTTGACGAATGCAATTTTCTGTATCTATGAATGAAGTCCCAGGCCCCTAGAAAGTTCCAGCTGGGTTAGAACATAAGCTGCCTACTTGTTCTGCAACACACTGTACCAGGAAAACATTGTCTTTGTCAAGGCTGGATCCCCACTTTGAACTTTAGGGTACAAATGTAGGGGCCTGCATGAAAACTTCTAAGCTTAACTACCAGCTTAGATCTGGTTCCGCTGCCACCATTTCCCAATTAGATTCCCTTCCTGGGAAGCCCTGAGAAACCTTTCACCAATTCCCTGGTGAATACAGATCCAAACCCCTTGGATCTTAAACCAAGGAGAAATTAACCATTCCCCTCCTTCCTCCCACCAACTCCTGGTGAATACAGATCCAACCCCCTTGGATCTAAAACAAGGAGAAATTAACCATTCCCCTCCTTCCTCTCACCAACTCCTGGTGAATCAAGATCCAACCCCCTTGGATCTAAAACAAGGAGAAATTAACCATCCCCCCTCCTTCCTCCCACCAACTCCTGGTGAATCAAGATCCAAACCCCTTGGATCTTAAAAACAAGGAAAAATCAATCAGGTTCTTAAAAAGAAGGCTTTTAATTAAAGAAAAAAAGTAAAAATCATCTCTGTAAAATCAGTATGGAAATTAACCTTACAGGGTAATCAAACTTAAAGAGCTCAGAGGACTCCCCTCTAGTCTTAGGTTCAAAGTACAGCAAACAAAGATAAACACTCTAGTAAAAGGTACATTTACAAGTTGAGAAAACAAAGGAAAACTAACACGCCTTGCCTGGCTATTTACTTACAAGTTTGAAATAGGAGAGACTTGTTTAGAAAGATGTGGAGAACCTGGATTGATGTCTGGTCCCTGTCAGTCCCAAGAACGAACACACTCCCAAACAAAGAACACAAACAAAAGCCTTCCCCCCCCAAGATTTGAAAGTATCTTGTCCCCTTATTGGTCCTTTAGGTCAGATACCAGCCAGGTTACCTGAGCTTCTTAACCCTTTACAGGGAAAAGGATTTTGGAGTCTCTGGCCAGGAGGGATTTTATAGTACTGTACACAGGACAGCTGTTACCCTTCCCTTTATAGTTATGACAGTCTTCATTCACTGTTCTCTGCAGTGGCTCCCCGTTGAACACAGAGTCCAGGGTTTTCAAAGCCTTGCATGGAATTGGTCCTCAACTACCTGAGAGGCTCTCTCTTCAAGGCCAGGATCTCCCAGCTAGAGTCTGTTGGAATAACGAAACCAATGTGCAGTACAGGGAGGCTTATGACCACAGGAGACAGAACTTTCACAGGAACTGGACCAAGACTATGGCGCTCACTGCCAAATGAAATAAGCTCACTGCATTCAGAGCTAAATGCAAGACCACTCCTCCCCCTTTTCATAGGCTTTCTGGCAATAATATTTTTCTTTTATATGTGTCAGAAATGGCTGGCAGGGAAAGAGAGATTTTCATTTTTACTTTAGGGACCAGGTATGACATAGAGAAGTTTGATTGCTATCTATCTATTGAAGTTTCTTGGCTGCTCAAATTAAAAAATAAATAAAAGTAAATAAAATATCCAGTGAATTAGACCTCTTTATTTTTGTTTCTGAATCATTTGAAAATCAATCCTGATTCCTGCAAATTTGTTATTCTTAAATAGTAGCTGAATAATTTGGATGGACAATTTTCAGCATATGGGTTGTTCACAAATTCTTCACTTCTGCCATCTACAATTCATTATTCACAGTGTGTGGTTGGCCACTTATGGCAATGGTATTGTTTCTGTTCCTTGATTAAATGACTGGAACTTATTAAACTGGAAAATAACAAATGACAAATAGCAAACACAGGGAAAGGCTAATTAACTAACTGTCTTTGAATGATCAGAGTGCCAATAAACAGAGAATGTTTCTATGTGAACTTTGGGTTTGAAGAACCATCTAAAATTAGAGCTGGACAAAAAAAAAATTTTTTAAATGTCTTCCATGAATAATAACCTTTTTACAAAATGAAAAATTTCACTTTTTTCAAAAATTTCCACTTTTACAAATAACAAATGTGTTTACCAAAGAACAAAAACAACCTTTTTTGCTTCTCATTGAAACACTGGGAGATTTTTGTGAATTTGTCAGAAAAATAATGAAAATCTTGTTTCTGTTGAAATTTTTCATGGAGAATACTTATTTTACAAACAGACATATCATAATCAGCTAGTCGGGCTTTAGATAACTGAAGTTCACTATGAAAAATAGTGAATAAAAATGAATAGGAAATATTCTTGCTTGTATGTGAAAACAGGTGTCTCTGTGAAGAATGGCCAATCACCTTACTCTCATGCTAATAAAAAGCTGTGCATGCGTATGTTTGCAACAGGTGAATAATAAGGGGCATGAGCATCATTAAAAAGAACAGCTGTTTGAAATTCAACTGAATATTCTTGCAGAATTCAACCTGACCTATTCTTGACTGTCCTTGTCACACTGGTGGGTGATGCTAACAACTGAGTGATTCCAGTGGAACTTTAAACCTGCATGATGCTGCTTTGGGTTCACCTCCTCCTCACTCAGCATTCAGAGCTTCTGTGCTGAAGTTCAAATGACCCTCTTTGCTGATTACTGGGTGCCTCCTCCTCTTCATATTTGTACAAGCATCACAGCTAATTTGCTAAAAAGAGTGGTCGAAAACACTAATGGGATAACTAAAAAAGACTTGTTGGTTTAAGGTAATGTTGGTAGTCCATCGCTGACAATGACGATGATATTGTCGCAGTTCTCATCTATGGCTATGCATATGACTCTGAAGTCCAAATCCTGATGCACAGAGTCGGCCGCACTGAGGACATGGGAAGTCCATATCTAAGATGTTTGATGCAGCTCTGTGATGCCTTTCACGTGCAGCCTGGAGACGATTCTAGCGATCCTGCTCAAACCTGTTACATGCTGATCTTGTCAGAGACCACCAGTGAGTTCTGTTTTATATCATTTTCTCAAGTTCTTTGGTATTGATCCCAGTCCACTGGAGACTGCTCTTCAAGTTATCTTTGGAGTGCTTATATGGACCCTTCTTTCTTTTATCCATGCCATAGCTCC
This sequence comes from Chrysemys picta bellii, assembly GCF_011386835.1. Classification (NCBI taxonomy): domain Eukaryota; kingdom Metazoa; phylum Chordata; order Testudines; family Emydidae; genus Chrysemys; species Chrysemys picta. Next base: position 134,475,950 of record NC_088791.1, read on the forward strand.
CCATACAAGATCTGTTTTGGGAGACTCTGGTCAGCAAAATTGAAGACATGTCTTGTCCATCTCTCGGCATTTCCTCAATGCTGGTTGTGTTTGCTCTCTCAAGGACCTTAATATTGGTCACTCTGTCCTGCCAGTGAATGCTCATTTTTGAGCGGAGGGAGCACATGTGAAATTGCTCACACTGTTTGATGTGCCATCTATAAGGAGTCCATGTCTCAGAACCATACAAGAGAGATGTTAGAACCACTGCACAGTAGATCTTCAATTTGGTGGAGAGACAAATGTGTTGGTTAAGGACTTTTTTTTTTCAGAGCCGAAAGCCTGGCTGGCTTTACTGATTCTGAAGGTTGATTTCCTTGCCAAGGGAACTGTCGCTAGAGGGGGTGCTGCCCAAATACTTGAACTGATCCACATTTTTCAGCAGTGTGCCTTGGATGAAGATGGCTGGGGCATTGGAATGAAGTGCTGGTTGGAACAAGACCTCTGTCTTACTGAGACTGAGGGTGATGCCAAAGAGCTGGGATGCTTCAGAAAAGCTATCAACGATGACCTGAAGGCCGTCATGTCTATGGGCCATCAAGGCACAGTCATCTACAAAAAGTGCCTCGAAGAGAAGTCTCTCCAGCATCTTGAACTTAGCATTGAGTCTTCAAAGATCAAAGAAGGAGCCATTGAGTTGGTAGTGGATGTATATCCCCTGATCCAAGTCCCTTGTGGCATAGCTGAGGACACAGGCAAAGAACAAATCGAACAGCACTGGAGCAAGTACTCAGCCTTGCTTCACTCCATTCGAGATTTCAAATGTGTCGGAAGAGTCACCATTGGAGAGCACTTACACTGTCATGTGGTCATGGAACAGATGAATGATTTGTATGAACCTTCTTGTGCAGTTTATGTAGAATAGCCCATAGACCCTTTCTGTTGACCATATCAAAAGCTTTGGTCAAGTCAATGAAGACTGCATACAGGTCCATGTTCTGCTCTATGCATTTTTCCTTGGTCACCTTACGACAAAAATCACGTCTGTAGTACTGTGATCTGGTCTGGAACCACACTGCGCTTCTGGCAGATTCTCCTCAGATATATTTGCAATGAGTCTGTTCAGTAGAATGCGAGCTAGTATTTTCCCTGCTGTACAGAGGAGAGAAATGTCTCTATAGTTTCTGCAGTCAGTTTTGTGGTTTAAGAGAAGCACCTAAAAGTTTGAATGCTTATCTGAATACTTACTGTTTCCATTATTAATAATCTACTCCTCAATGAGAGCTCAGCTTAATGACCTCAATTCAGGAAAGAATTTGAGCCAAAGTTTTAATTTCATCTCTATTCAAGACAGCACTTTAGTCCAGGCTGAAGTCCTGTTCTGAATACAGAGGTTTTCCTGAATTTGAACCAATTTTAGTTTTGCATCCTACAGAAAGGAATCAATTCTTCCCCATTGTCGGCAAATCTAGCAAATCAGTAGCAGTATTTAATGGGACAGGTAATATGGTATAGAATTAAAGTAGTGAACTCTGATTATTGGGACTCCTGGGTTCTTTTCTTGGCTCTGGCTCTGATTCAGTGTGTAATTTTGCACAAGTCACTTATCTTTCTGCTTCCATGCAGCTCTGTATAATGAGAATAATAATTTACTTCTCGCATGTTCATGGGAAGGATCAACTAAAGTTTGTAAAATGCTCTGAGACTCTGGGATGAAAAGTTATTTAAGTTTGAGATTTCCTTATTAGACATTCATAACTCATTATTCATTACTTAATATGATAACAGTGGTAATTAAGGTTCAGATCACCAAAGGGATTTAGGCACCTACACCCCAGATTTAGGCACCACAGCAATCCAGAAAAAAACTCTGCTCAGCTGCCTCCTAACACTGTAGGCACCTAAACTCACACAGCACCTAAATTTTTGCTGTAAAAGTTCCCTAGGCACCTACGTTTCTGCCTCTAGGCATTTTCAGTGCTGCCTCCTCGCTCTAGGTGTTCAGTTCCTGTTCCTTCCTCTTTGCCAGAGGGGAGAAAGGATTTGAACAGGGGTTTCCCACCTCTCAGGAGAGTGTCCTGACCACACCTAAGTCTCACTGTGGATCCAGACCTACATGCCTAACTTCCTAAGGCTTTGTGTGATTTGGTGTCCACCCCACACAAGGCAGAGCAGGTTAAATTGGCTAATCAACCTGATAGGCAGCACCTGGGGGAGAACCAGGGCTTGAAAGGCTGATTCATGATGGAGCCCAGCCAGGGCCGGTGCAAGGAAGTTTTGCACCCTAGGCGAAACTTCCACCTTGCATCACCCCCCAGCCTTGCAGCAGCTCCCTGCCCCCCCCCTCCGCCCTGAGGCATCTCCCCTACCCCCCCACAGCAGCTCCCCCTCTGGGAAGCCGTGCAGCAGCTCCCCACCCCAGCTCACCTGTGCTCCGCCTCCTCCCCAAGCACACTGCCCCCGCTCTAATTCTCCTTCCCTCCCAGGCTTGCGGCACCAAACAGCTGATTGGCGCCGCATGCCTGGTAGGCGGGAGAAGTGGAGCAGCTATGGCATGCTCGGGGAGGGGGCGTAGCAGAGGTGAGCTGTGGTGGGGAGTCCTGCGGCAGCTCCCCCCCCACCCTGAGGCACCCCCGCGGCAGCTCCCCACCCCCCCAGCCCGGGGAGCCGTGGGGCAGCTCCCCACCTCAGCTCACCTCTGCTCCGCCTGCTCCCTGAGCACGCTGCCCCCGCTCTAATTCTCCTCCCCTCCTAGGCTTGCGGCGCCAAACAGCTGATTGGCGCTGCAAGCCAGGGAGGCAGGAGAAGTGGAGTGGCGACTACGCGCTCGGGGAGGGGGCGTAGGAACGCTGTAAAAAAAATTGGGGGCACCGCTTTTTGGTGCCCCCAAATCTTGGCACCCTAGGCAGCCACCTAGTTTGCCTTAATGGTAGCACCGGCCCTGAGCCCAGCTGAGTAGGAACAGGCAGGGCTGGTACAAAGTCAGGAATTTGGCTGCAGGAAGGGGCTGCAGTGGTAATGGTCTGCTGTCACCCCCTGGGAGTAGGGAGCTGTGTTTGGGACTGTTACACCCTGCGAGGTGAGAATTTTGACTGGTAAACCCAGAGATGGGGAGCCAGAAGATGTAGGAAGGAGTCCAGGGAAAAAGCAACAGGGTCTGGGAGGAAGCAGAGCACAGTTGCTAGATGCAGGGTCCCTGAACTGGAACCTGGAGTAAGAGGACAGGTCTTGGTTTCCCTACTAGCCACTGGGGATGTGGCACAAACTGGGCAGTGGAGCAGAAGACTGCCTGAGACAGTTGTCCAGTATGACTTTGCTTCCCTTGGGAGGGGAAGACTATGGTGTCCGAACCAGAAGGCCATGCCATGAAGAGAGAGCACCCCAAGTCTCAGAGAGAGGTGGCAAGGCACATGAATGAGCAACAGAAGGGGGTGTCAGACCTGTGGAAGAAGCTAATCCCCAGAGCAGCCAGGATGAGGTGCCCTAGTGGTGAGTGGATCCTGTGATACTCTGTCACAGCTAAAGGAAGCAGGGGGTGGGGAGAGCACGCAGCAGTGACTTTGAGATAGCTGGGAGGGGATTATGACTACGCAGTGCAAAAGCAGGCATAAGGGAGGATATTTTCAAAGGCACAAAAAGCAATTAGGCTTCCAGCTCCCACTGAAATCCCATGGGCACCTGCCTCCCTTTGGTGCCTTTGAAAATCCCAACCCAAGACTCCAGAGGTGCTGAAGGGAGTGTGTTTACCTACATCTGTTACTACACCTATATAGTTGTAATTTACACTCCTGCTGGTACTAGCTAATGCACAATGGAGGGGCCCATTCCCTACCCCATCAGACATACCGCCTTTGTGGGGTGAGGTCAGCACTGTATAATCTCTTTGAGTGGAAACTTCTGTGGGTGCACTGCTGTGGACGCACCGCTAGGAGGAGAAGGATTACACTGCCTCCTTTCCCTATTTTAAGCATCTGGGCAATGCAGCCATAACTGTGCTGGGAAATCAAATATTCTAGATTGGGGTTCTCAACCTTTTTCTTTCTGAGCCCCCCTCCCCATGCTATAAAAACTCCCCGGTCCAGCTGTACCTCAACACCTGTTTTTCTCAATACAAAAGCCAGGGCCGGGTTATGGGATAGCCAGCAGGGCAATTGCCCAGGGCCCCACACCACAGGGGGCCCCCGATGAAGCGAAGTTGCTCAGGCTTCAGCTTCAGCCCCAGGTGGCAGGGCTTGGGGCCTGGGGCTGCAGTCCTGCACAGTGAGGCTTCGGCTTTCTGCCCTTGGGCCCTAGCGGGTGTACTGCCAGTCATGCTTGGTGGACCCCCTGAAACCTGCTCGCAGCACCCCAGGGGTCCGGGACCCCCGGTTGAGAACCACTGTTCTAGATGTCTAGGAAAGACAGGGGAGAAGAGACTAGGAAAGCAAATTAAAAGGTTTCTAGGTGGTAAACATGTACATTAAAAATGATAGGCCAAATCCTAGTTCCACTTATTCTGATGTCACTTATAATGGTGTAAAGTGACTTAAAGATGGAGTAGTCATGTCTTGGAAACTTTACCGTTAACTTAAATGAGATCAGAATTTAGCCCTAGAGTTCTGTCGTTAGTGAGATCTTGGAAAAATATTGGTAGGGTGCCTCCAAAGAATTGAAAGCTGTATCCTGGAAAAATACTTAGAGCCACTCGAGGATGTTTGGGAAACGAAATCCACATTAGTCTGTAATGTTTAACTATGACAGCATTTTAATTGTATTCAACATATTTCACAAAGTTAAACTATGTAAATGTATGGATTTTTTTTTTTCCAAGCTGGCCTCCGATCATACATGGTGCAGTCTGCAAAGTGTAAAGAATTTCTGGTTGCATTTTTCTCATATATGATCCTGTCACCTTTCTCTTTCATATTATAAACATATTATTACAAATAGTTGGTGAATGGACTTTTTTTGCATTACTTTCAAAAATGAATTGTTATCAGACTTAATGATATGATAAGCTTTAAAGTTCCCCTGGGAAGCTACCAGAGCCATGCTGATTTGCATACACATTTTCCTACACATAATACAGCATGCAGGCTCTCTGATCTCATTATTCATTAGAAAATTAATGATATCTCTCAAACGTGAAAGCAGGCTGGTTCTGCAAAGAGTGCTGGAAACTGGCTAGTTCTCGACGCGGTGGTCACTTTCAATTTACTGGCTTGAAAAAAAGATGCTTTTAAGCAAATGAAAGGGTGCTGACATCAAACAGATACTTGTCTTGCTGCCAGGGAACGAGCTGCCTTTTAAGGCAGGAAGGTGGGACTTGAGTGATGTGAATAGGAAGAAAAGAAAACAAGCCAGTCAGAGTTAAGCAGCTCTGCCCCATTCATGAAAAATGTCTAGGCTCGTTTCCTCATTGCCAGAGGTCTTTTTTTGCTTAAATTCTAAAGCCTGTGCTCTGTTCCTGCCAAATAATAAATAGCAGCCGGTTGTGGGGGTTTTTTGTTTTGTTTTTCAAAAAGTGTGAGCTATCTTTTAAAGTGCTTTTGCCCCTGCTACACAACTTGTGGTGTCCTACAGATCAAGAGACTAAGTTGATAAAAACCCCTGAAACTTTACTGATAACTGTATCCCTAAATTGAGACTTTCTGAGTTTGTCACAGAATTAACAATGGCATTTTCACTCACGGAGCGTGAATGCCCATAATCAAGGACAGCATGAATTGCCATATGACTAGCCAGATTAGGATCTGATTTTTATCCTGGCTCTATTTAAATTACAGGACCCGTAATTGGCAAAGGCTAAACCCGTTATGTGAGTCTGTTGCTTATAGATATTGCTAACGAACATGACAAGTATTTCTGTAACTGGAGTAACATAAGTGCAGTTTTTGCTGCATTGTGTCTCAAGGTGGGGCAGCTTTCTGCCCTCTGCTCCCTCCCTCCCCCAGAATAAAAGCAATGAAACCTCCACATGCCGTATGCTGAAATAGATGTGATCTTTTGCAATGCTGTTTGATTGCCACTCTTTAATGCAATTTATGGCTCAGATAGTAACAGACATTTCTGGGGTGTGGTAGAAAAGGGATATTAGGCATGCACTGCAACATCCTGTTTTGGAACTTATTTAATACAAGGCTTACAGACTCAGCATTACAAAATTCTGCACTCAAGCTGTCACTAGCCAAGTTTTTTGCACATTAGTTTCATTTTTTTTCTTCCTGTGATCGGTAGCGACATAAAGGAAACATCTGGTTCCAATGTGTCTGAATTAGGGGATACTATAGGAAAACTTGTCAGAGCAACTCCAGACTTGAAATAACCAACCAGTCAGAATTTTTGCAATTTAGTGATCCCTCCCTTAGTGCATTCCAGTATAATGGCACTTTCCGCTAGGGAAGTGATTGTTCCACCCTTGGAGTGATAATTCCACCAGGGCTTCTGCCAGTGCAGCGATAATTCCAATCCACTGACCATTCATCCAGCTAGTCCACCAACATACTGGTCTATAGGTTTATGACAGGTGAGTGAAAAACATTCCTTTGCAGAAGTGCCTCTCAAGGCCTAGACACAACTTAAATTCCAATTAACTCCTGTTTTGAGGATTTAAGTGGCACATAGATCTTGTGCTGGCCTTCTGCATCAGGGTATATTTCACCCTTATGGAAGTAGTAATTCAATAAGATGCCAGATAATATTGACTTTTTTTTTGTGACTATATAGAGACAGTTTAGGACCATTGTGACAAAGTATTTCAGTAACAGTAGGAACAATAAGGCCAAAATAGCAAGATCTCTTATGAGAAAGAGATCCGCTTCCTGGTAAAATTTAAAATCCGGCTCATTCAGTCCGGGATCAGCCAGTTGCAAGATCATTAAGTAGAGTCTCTCACACATGCACCATAAACTACTGTACGTGAAATGAAAAACTCTTGGTTACAGGATAAATCTGTGCAGCCTCAGATTTTCAGATGAGGAGAACATATCAAACTCACAATTACAAAATGGGGAATAAGTGGCTAGTTGGTAGTACTGCTGAAAAGGAGATGGGGGGATACAGTGGATCACAAATTGAATGAGTCAACAATATGATGCAGTTGTAAAAAAGGCTAATATCATTCTAGAGTGTATTAACAGGAGTGTTGGAGGTAAGACACAGGAGAAAATTGTCCTGCTATATTCGGCACTGGTGAGGCCTCAGCTGGAGTATTGTGTCCAGGTCTGGGTGCCACACTATAGGAAAGGTGTGGACAAATTGGAGAGTCCAAAGGAGACCAGCAAAAACATAAAAGGTTAGAAAACCTGACCTATGAGGAAAGGTTAAAAATCTGGGCATGTTTAGTCTTGAGAAAAGACTGAACGGAGGATCTCATAAGTCTTCAAATATGTTAAGAGCTGTTATACAAAGGACTGTGATCAATTGTTCTCCATGTTCAGTGAAGGTAGGACAAGAAGTAATGAGCTTAATATGCTGCAAGGGAGACTTAGTCTCTCTCTCCCCACCCCCCGAAAAAATATCTAACCTATCTAACTATAAGGGTAGTTAAGCTCTGGAATAGGCTTCCAAGGGAAGTTGTAGAATCCCCGTCATTGGAGGTTTTTAAGAACAGGTTGGACAAACACCTGTCAGGGATGGTCTAGGTTTACTTGGTCCAGCCTCAGTGCAGGGGACTTGACTTAATGATTTTTTGAGGTCCTTTCCAGCTCTAAATTTCTAGGATTCTATGTACAAACATCTGGAATGGCCTGTGGACTGGAAATCAAGTATTCCACTCAAAATAGCAGCTGGGTCAAGGACATTTACTGACCTATTTGAAATCTTGGCTCCCAGGATAAAACACTTTTTGATACTTTCCAAATGAGATTTGGGCCCTAGGCTAGATAGTCCCTGCCTTGAAGAGTTTAGAGTCAAAGGGCAGGAGAGTCGCAGACAGATTAAGTGACTTGCCTAAAGCTCACATGACATATTTGAGAACTTGGAATAGAACCTAGCTCTTTTGATTTAGGCCAGTGCCCTGTCCACTTTTCAATACTACCATGATGATGTTGAATATGTCAAGTATCAGAGGGGTAGCCGTGTTAGTCTGAATCTGTAAAAAGCAACAGAGGATCCTGTGGCACTTTTAAGACTAACAGAAGTATTGGGAGCATAAGCTTTCGTGGGTAAGAACCTCACTTCGTCTTGCGTCTGAAGAAGTGAGGTTTTTACCCACGAAAGCTTATGCTCCCAATACTTCTGTTAGTCTTAAAGGTGCCACAGGACCCTCTGTTGCTTTGAATAGTCAGTGTTTAGGGCCCCTCTCACAGACCAGGGGCCCAGTGCTAGGTGTGATACAGAGAACAAAATGACAGGGTGACCAGGTGTCCAGTTTTCGACCGGAACACCTGGGTTCTGGTCAGCACCACCAACTGGGCCGTTAAAAGTCTGGTCGGCGGTGCTGTGGAGCTAAGGCAGGCTAGTCCTTACCTGTCCTAGCTCCACGCTGCACCCTGGAAGCGCCCAGCAGGTCCGGCTCCTAGCCAGGGAGGCCACGGGGTTCCACACACTTCCCCTGCCCAGAGCACCAGCTCTGCACTCCCAGTGGGCGGGAACCACAGCCAATGGGAGCTGCGGGGGCGGTGCTTGGGGGCGAAAGCAGCACGCAGAGCCACCTGCTGCACCTCCACCTAGAAGCCGGACCTGCTGGCTGCTTCCGGGGTGCACCACAGTCTGCAGTGCAAGGACAGGCAGGAAGCCTGCCTTAATCCTGTCGCTGACTGGGAGCCGCAGGAGATAAGCCCGCACACCAACCCCAAGCCCCTGCCCCAGCCCTAAGCCTTCCCCCAAACCTGGAACCCCCTCATACACCCCAAACCCCTTATCCCTGGCCCCATCCTAGAGCCTGCACCCCTAGATGGAGCCCTCATCCCCACACCCAAACACCCCTGCACCCCAAACCCCTGCCCCAGCCCAGAGCCCCCTCCCACACCCTGAACCCCTCTGCCCCACCCCTAGCCTGGAGTCCCCTCCTGAACCCCTCATCCCCAGCCCCATCCTGGAGCCCTCACCCCCTTCCACACCTCAACCCCCTGCCCCAGCCCAATGAAAGTGAGTGAGGGTGGGGGAGAGCAATCCACCAAGGGAGGGGGTATGTAGTGCGTGGGGGGAAGGGCCTCCGGGCAGGGGTGGGGCAGAGGGCGTAGCCTCAGGGAAGGGGTAGGGCTAGGGTGTCCGGTTTTGTGGGATTAGAAAGTTGGCAACCCTAATGACAGTCCTTACCCCAAAGTTGTTACTATCTCAAACACAAGACAAGAGATGACAGGTGGGGACAGGGGAGAACAAGGAAACTATAAGCATTCCCTAAGGTGTTCGTTACTTCAAAAGTGAAGCTGGTTGCAAGGGAGCAGTGGTGACACATTTTTTCTTTGAAAAAATTGTCTAATTTTCACAAACTCTTGACCAGCTGAATGCAAAAGTAATCATAAACTAAGCCTTCAGGGTATTTCTTCCCTCTGAACTTCTTACTTCTAGCAAAGTAAATTTAGTCATCAACAGTTGCTTGCTTGCTTTGGGTTATTGATCAAATAAATAGAGTAAGTGGGAACTATTTTTAAAGTAGCACAAAGCGTTTTGGGCTCAGTGTTTGTATATCACAAAGAAATTCTCTTCCAATTTCCACCTGGCCAGCTCTATGCCGAACCTGACATCTTAATCCAGGATCATGCTTTCATGACTGTGCTCTATTTTATCTGCTTTGGGAGTGTTACATATACAAATGTTTTCATGGATGCCAAAATTGCTACCAGTACTAGTGAAGCAAAGGCCACGTGTGGTGATCTCAATAAATGTGTCTGAGGACTGGGGGCTCCAGAAAGACCCCTGGCTTAATTTGTGATGGGTACTCATGCTTAGAAACTTGGTTTATACGTTTGAATCCTGGGCTTTTTCTAGGCATCACATCAAGGAGACTGATGCTTTCCATATGCATTGTCTCTAAAAGACCTTTGATGTCATGTGACATAACTGTTTCCTATGTTAAAGATCTTGATCAGTTGAAGCTGTCGAATGCTCCTGATATTCTTCAGGAAGTTCAGCTACGCGGGGTGGGCCACATTGAATGCTCCCAGATGTCTCCAAGATAGCCTTCTGCAGCCCACCTGGACCATATTTTTGAACTTGGGCTCTTACATTTGCATTTAGGTGTCTAAAAAAGGTGCTTAAATGTCTAAAAAAGACTCGGATGCTTATCTTTAGGCATCCAAGTCTGAAAATGTGCAACAGATACCTGGGAAATCCAAGTACCTGATCAAACTGAGTAGAGAACCATAGCTGTAAAGTGATTGGCCACATTCAAGGACACCATCCTACAGAAAACCTCACATTGAAATCTTCTTGTCTAGACAGGACAATAACCCTGTCTCTTCTTCGGTGACCATGGTGGTGCTTTAGTTTCCTAGATAGCGAGGGGTGATGAGGATAATTCCAGCAGGTATTCTAGAATCAGATGTGGCCCTAAAACATAACACTTGAATACGTTTTTGTTTCACATTTCTCTAAGCCTCAACATGTATTTCAGAGAGATGTTCTCTAATTTGTAATATGTTATGAGACAACTTGTGCATTCAGGAAGCTATTAACCACAGACCTCTGATTCCGGGGGAAGAGAAGGGAGGGCAAAATTACTGGAAATTGAGATTTAGAAAAAATAATTTGTGTATCAGTCTGAGCGAGCAGAGAGCACGGCCATGTTGATCCAACTGAAATGCAGGGAGAAAATCATTTCACCATAGGCGTTTGCCTAATGCTTTCTCACTAAAATACTTTTACTCTTGAGGGGGTGGCACCCTGTCTATTACTGCAGTGTATGAGTGCCACCAAATCAGTACTCACGTCGACAGCAGGAGCTGAATCATAATCAAAGCACATGCAACCAAGTAAAAGTTATGTTGGTTTTGATTTTATTTATATGGATTCAGTTCACACTGAGAATTTATTCCTGGTGTCATCTGATTATTTCCATTTTAAGAAGGGGCTGTTCCTGCCGTCTCAATCACTCAGTAATAGTCCGTTCCCAGAGCATTCTGGGGCACTGTATTGTTTATTTGTATTACTGTAGCACTTAGGAATCCTAGTCATGGACCAGAACCCCACTGTGCTTGGTGCTGTACAAACAGAGAACAAAACGATGGTCCCTGCCCCAAGAGGCTTACGATCTAAGTATAAGACAAGAGACAACAGATGGATATAGACAGATAGGGACTGCAAGGAAACAGGACATGAGTTATGGTCTCATTATCAGCTGCAAACTGTACAGGCTTCTGGATAAGGAAACTTTTTTTGGTTCCTTGGCTCATTTTTTCCATGGCATATTGTGGCTCCAGTGGAGTCATATTGCCTAGAACCTAAACACTCCACAGAGACAAGGGGCTTCCGATATGATGGTCCTGGCCTGCTGCAGATCCTGGGGAGCTCTAGGGTTTGAACTGGACGTATGGTTCATTCTGTGGGGCAACAAAATCCACCCTCTTCCCCATCAGATCTATGCAGGAGCAGCTCTGGAAGGGGAACTTCAGGGTTTGGTTTTCTTTCCCCTCTTAATCTCTTCTCATGGGTCTTCCTACAGGACAGAGTGATCTGGACCCAATTTGTTTTCCTGGAATATTCTACTGTTGTACTGAAATATTGTGGTTTTCAACCTTCTCACAAGCAACTAGGATTAAAGGAATCCATTGATGGGTTGTATCCTGCTTACTGTACTCTGTCATTGATGACAGTGGCACCCAATAGCAGTACCAGCTTTTCAGAAGGGACTTTCATTAAATCTTGATATCCTGCAGCTGGTGGCAAGTTCCAAATGGCATTGCTGCTGCCTTGTGTCTACTTATAAGGTTTTTATAAGGGTCACTCATCACTGCTATGGAGTCTTGGTTGCTATAATGACACAGAGGACTGGAAAATAAATTGCAGGTACACTATGGTCTAGATGGGATTTTTGAGCAGCATTTCTGAGATATGCGATGAGGGGGGATGAGATTATGCTGATAAGCGCTGTTGTCAGATATCCCAGCAGAGGAAAGAGGGATAGTGAACTCAGTGATCAAGTACAGTAAGGTATTGGTGCCCACAAAAGAATGAAAAGTTTAGAAATGGAATGTGGGTAAAGCCAATTCTACCTGGTGCTTTATTTCAGGGTATTCTTGGCCTGGCTCTCCTCTCCCTCATAGCAGTGCATATCAGGAGCAATGCCATTGAAGCCAGCAGAGTTATGCTGATGTAAAACCAGTGTGAGTGAGATCACATCGGCTGAGCCCTCCTCAGCACAACTGTAGATGGGAAATGAGTCAATTATACCCCCTTTCTGCACTCTGCACCCAGGGAGCAGGAACAACTGGGGGTTAGTTCAGACCCTGGCACAAGTCAGGGCAGCCACAGGACTGCTCTAGCTTATGCCAACAAGAACAATTCCCTACTGGCTGTTCTACTGATTAAGGATTGGTAGAGCATAGTGTTGTCTAGCCATGCCCCCTCCTGCCCATAAGAGGGGAAAACACCGCTTGTATAGAGCCATCTACATCAGCTTAATGCCACTGCTGGATTCCCCTATGACACAATCCCCAGCCACCCTTTAAAAGTAGCTTTAAATCTGCTTTGCACTTGCAGAGTGGTGATAGCTACTTTAGAATTACCTTAGATCTAAAAAAGTTGATCTGGCATTACTACAGGAGACTCTTCTGTTGAGCTCAACTCAAGTTTCACCCAGTACCCCTGCATTAAATGTTTTGCAGGACTGGACTTTAGTATCCAGCTTCAGTAGAGTGAGGCTGGATTAGAGATAGCCTTTTGTAGGTCCCTTCCAGACCTACATTTCTATTATTCTTTTATTTAAGTAATAGAATCCGGTATTAAAGTGCAATGCCATAATATGTAGTAGTATTGGGATAGCACCTGAGACCCCCACTCATGGACCAGGACTCTATTGTGCTAGGTGCTGTGCAATCAGAACATTTTTTACTTTGGTGGAGGAAACAAAGGAATTGCAGAATCCCCTTTCCAGTGACTGGTGTGGCAGAAATATGCTGAGGAGGGGCTGACTGTTGTTTATTATTTGTTGTTTTTATGATTGTGATGCTATTTTAAAACTTTGTATCTTGTTGCTCACTTTAAACGGATACAATTCTAGTGAGTACCAGTTTTGTCAAATGTCTGTGATTAGCAAATGAACTGTGTATTCTGCCTTACTTTAAATTTCTGTATATTTTGGTTAACAGTGATTTTAATTATATTTTTGACAGACAAGGATGGGAGAAGGAAAGCATTACTATTGACATTTTACATATGGGCAACTGAGGCACACAGAGATTAAGTAATTTGCCCAGATGCAGGACATCTGTATCAATGCCAGGATTTTAAGTCAGATCTTCTGAATGGATGTGGTCAAAAGTTTTCCAATGGAATGTTTTCAATTGGAAACTGTAACTTCATCAGAATCAAAACGTTCTGTGTGAATGTGGTGATTTTGATGAAATTTCATTGTGGGACGGAGGAAATCGGGGGGAAGCATTTCCATGAGGTCAGCATGATCCATTTCAGAATGAAATGTTCCATATTGACCTTATCAGAATGAGACTTTTGATTTTGAAACAACATTCAAAGTCATCCCAAATGAAATTTTTTTAACCATTGCATTTTTGCAGGAAATTTCGATTTTTTTAAAACAAACAAATTCTGAAAAGTTGGAATTTCCCAAGGAACCGAAATTCTGAGTTTTGACCAACTCTACTTCTGAGTCCAAGTTCAGTGCCATCCTCCATGTCTAATAACATAAACTGTTTCTCAAAATGCATAGGAAGAGAGACTTCTGGTCTGCCAGAGGAGTGTTGGGAGAGGGTTTTGGGAGGCTAGTCAGCTAGAGGACCCATTAAAATCCAAATTCAATGCAAACCTGTGTGAACCTTGTGCACAAAGATTTCAGTGGTCCCAGGCTCCACGTTTAGCTACCACGGGTGAAATTCACCTCTGTGCAGATGGACTACACAAGGGCTATGCGACACTTAAGTCCCCCTTAACCTAGGCCTTGCCTTAGCCCTCTGTACGGGGATGAGTTTCTAAGGAAACACAGTTTCAATTTTAATTAGTCTATTCACCACCCTCTCCCCCGTACTGCTGCAGCCAGCCAGGAGTCTCCAAAGCTGCAGACCTTCTACAGGGCACAGGAAGGGGACCTTCATTGGACAGGCACCTTCTTCTGCAAGTATCCCCATCCCTGCAACTGTTTGTGGACCCGTCCATGCCTTCCTTTGCACACCTACCCTTTCGCTCTAAGCTCCAGCTAGCCACAGCTCCCCACCTCTGGTGGAAAGAGAGAGCAACTAATGTACATTGTACCTTAGGAATTTTGTAGGTGGTCAGCTCCTATATATCATGATTCAGGCAAAGGCTCAGGGACTGAGTGAAGCATCATGTACATCTTACCAAATGAGCTGTGACAGTCTTTGCCTCTGTCCCTGCACAGCCACAGTGCACGTTCTTCATTCTACAGCTAAGTTATCCTCATACAGACATGCACAACATGACATTCCCCTTGTGTACATGGGATTTCATTGGTGTTACTGCCCAGGGCTGGCCCTTTGCACAGGGGTGAATTTCACCCATAAGGAGCCTAGTAATGAAAATTGCAAAATGCAGTGTGCAGGGAGAGCATTGGTTTTCAGAGTCTCATCTAAGTGAAAAAAGAACATCACCATGGGGCTAAAACCAAGCCTTGAACATTTCAGCCAAAATGGTGGGCAAATGAAAGAAGGACATTAGAATGGAAACCGTTGTACAACCTTAACCAGTAGCTATCACTCCCAGGAACCACTAATAAATATAGTGTTACTCATATTACTGAACCTGAAATATCAGTCTGAGCTTTCTCAACCGCCTCTAAATGGTTTTCTTTCATCTTCTGTTTTGACTACAGCCATTAACTATGCCCTTTTCAGGAAAGATATTACCAGCACCAGCAAACATAACATACACAATGTAACGTGTGCCGGACGCTTGCAAGTCTATTTTTAGTGTTCCAGTTAGTAGAGATGAGTTTATTGCTATGTGCTAGAGCAGCAATAAAGGCTAGCTGCTTCTCGCTAATACCTAGTTACACTCCATTAGGGGCTGTCACATGTATCGTAGACTGGGTTCTCAATATACCTTTCGGTCAAATTCAATGTCAAGTCATTAAATTCAGTAGTGAGTTACAGCAGGGTTGAATTTGGCCCTTCATATGCTATAGAATTATCTAGTATACTAGAAAGCAAAGAATAATTAGTACAGACCCAGGCCTGCTCACTTTTACTTATGTAACTTGTCCCATTAAAGCCAATGGGAATATCACAAGAGTTGGGGAACTGCACGATCAGGCTCTGTGATTTAAATAAGACCAAAGGAAAAATGAGTTATGAAAGGGAGCATCAATTATTCCAAACAATCTGCTTCTCTGGTGTATGCTGTGTCTCTGGTGTATATTTCTATAAAATTTCACGTCTCAGCAGTTTCATATAAAGCCATTATTCAGTCATTGCTTTTGAACAAATATTAACAGGAAAGTGACATTAAGGCAGTCAATCAGTTTGTAGTAAAATATCAAAGAATAACCATCTAGAAATATAGCTGATCACTCAAAGTGCGATTCCAAAATGTGCATAGTTAAATAACAAGAATATAGATCATGAGAGCATTTGCTTCCACTGCAATTTAATCAGGGTGCATTGCAGCTCGAGTTGCTACTATTTTGTGGGTCACTACCTCCTCCAGTATTCTGTGTGCCCTCTCTTGTTTTCTTTTCATTTGATATGCAGGTTCTCAGACCTTCCTGCTAGGTTTCACTTGGGAGGCCCAGGACCCCCTATTTTGCAAATCCTAACAGGACCTTGATGGATGCTGATGTCTCTGCCTTTCATATCATTTTACCAGTGGAACCTTTGATCTGTCAGCAGTCTTTATATCAAGTTAGTTGTCCCATAAAATGGAGAATATGACAAAAATATCTGTTGTGCTAATGTAAAGTACTCCCACAATAAAAATGCTGCATTAAGGAGCTCGCTTTAGCCATATGTGCTGTAATAGTAGAACTGGGAAGGAAGAATTTTTTGTATAAGACTCTGGTAAAAGAACTTCTAAAGCAACAAGTACTGTACATTATGATTCAGAACAGCAAGGGACAGCTGGAAAGAGCTGATTGGCTACAGCCCAATGAAACAGAGGCTTCCTGTGACCAGCTGCTGTGCTGCAGCATGAATGACAAGGGTAATAATTGATTACTAACTGGCAGCTCAAAAGGAAGAAAGAATGAACAAGAATGATGAGGTGCTTTACAGCTTGGTAACTGTAAAACCAGTAGAACAATTAGGGGGGGAAAGGGCTTCCACTTGTTACCTTAGAGTTACAAGGACAGTGCTAGTTATTGTAAATTGCATGACAAGGAAGCCAAAGGGGCAGGTCAGTAATTAATATGGGTTTTTTCAAATGCATAGGTCATGCAGAATTGTTTATTAGATTGACCAGAGAACAACTACGGCTAAATCAAAGACAACCAACAATGCCATTTACATTTGTGGTAAAGGCAAGGGCTCTAAGCCGTCAGCCAGAATATCACAGAGGATCTGAAATCAACAGTGAAATGTGCATTGTGACAAACTGATTCTTTGCTTTCCCATGCCACTTAACAAAAAATACACTGGTTCTGCCCTGAGAATAAACTCACATCTTTTCTTCTTGTTGTAAGTGCCCTTCATGTTGATTAGCAAATACATTGGATATGTTGTGAATGTTTCTTTATTGATTATGTTTTATAGCACCAACCTCATACTCTTGGTTATTTACAACATATGACCACAGTCAGTACAAAAGTTCTGACCACTATGAGTCAGGTTCTTCTACACTGATTCATGCTGAGTAGTACCTTACTCTGGGCCAGACCATGGCCTGTCCTATACTCCATGCACTGGAGTAAGGAGGGTAGGAGGATCTGCAGAGTTGCTACAGGTAGGCAGGTATGAGCGGGAGGGCATGGAGAACAGGTGGAGCCTTAATTGCAGAAAGCATATGCTGTGCCAGGTATAGACCTGCCACAATTTACTCCCTCCTCTTTTCTTGGGGCCAGATCATAATGTCATGATCTACCAATGGGATTAATCGTGGAGCAAGGAACTATTCAGCAAAGTTGGCAGAGTCTGCCCTAACATATTAAAAATGCTCAATAAAGCACCCAGCTTCCCCACTACTGGCATCTGCAGTCCAGCTCTTCAGCCCACTCAAACCCTTCTTTACAGGCCACATTCTTCCACTCTTATGGTTGCTGAGTAGTCCCTTACTAAAGGGAAGATTCTGATACCCTTAAACATGTTGTGGAGCACCTTAGGGCATGTCTACACTACGGGATTACTCCGATTTTACAGAATTCGATTTTTGGCAACAGAGTGTATAAAGTCGAGTGCACGCGGCCACACTAAGCACATTAATTCGGTGGTGTGCGTCCATAGTACCGAGGCTAGCGTCGACTTCCGGACTGTTGCACTGTGGGTATCCCATAGCTATCCCATAGTTCCCGCAGTCTCCCCCACCCATTGGAATTCTGGGTTGAGATCCCAATGCCTGATGGGGCCAAAAACATTGTCGTGGGTGGTTCTGGGTACATCCTCCCCCTCCCACCATGAAAGCAATGGCAGACAACCGTTTCGCGCCTTTTTTCGTGGGTGAACTGTGCAGACGTCATACCGCGGCAAGCATGGAGTCCACTCAGCTCAAGACAGCAGTCATGAACATTGTAAACACCTCGCGCGTTATCGTGCAGTTTATGCTGAACCAGAACCTGAAAAACCAGGTGAGGAGGAGGCGGCGACAGCAGTGGGGGGACAACAAAAATGATGAGGATATGGACACAGAATTCTCTCAAACCGCGGGCGCCAGCGCTTTGGAGATCATGGTGTTAATGGGGCAGGTTCTAGCCGTGGAACTCCAATTCTGGGCCTGGAAAACAAGCACAGACTGGTGGGACCGCATAGTGTTGCAGGTCTGGGACGGTTCCCAGTGGTTGCGTAACTTTCGCATGCGTAAGGGCACTTTCATGGAACTTTGTGACTTGCTTTCCCCTGCCCTGAAGCGCCAGAATACCAAGATGAGGGCAGCCCTCACAGTTGAGAAGCGAGTGGCGATAGCTCTGTGGAAGCTTGCAACGCCACACAGCTACCGGTAAGTCGGGAATCAATTTGGAGTGGGCAAATCTACTGTGGGGGCTGCTGTGATGCAAATAGCCAAAACAATCACTGAGCTGCTGCTACCAAAGGTAGTGACTCTGGGAAATGTGCAGGTCATAGTGGATGGCTCTGCTGCAATGGGATTCCCTAACTGTGGTGGGGCGATAGATGGAACCCATATCCCTGTCTTGGCACCGGAGCACCAGGGCAACCAGTACATAAACCGCAAGGGGTACTTTTCAATGGTGCTGCAAGCACTGGTGGATCACAAGGGACGTTTCACCAACATCAATGTGGGATGGCCGGCAAGGGTTCATGACGTTCACGTCTGCAGGAACACTAGTCTGTTTAAATGGCTGCAGCAAGGGATTTACTTTCCAGACCAGAAAATAACCGTTGGGGATGTTGACATGCCTATTGTTATCCTTTGGGGCCTACCCCTTAATGCCATGGCTCATGAAGCCATACACAGGCAGCCTGGACGGTAGTCAGGAGCTGTTCAACTACAGGCTGAGCAAGTGCAGAATGGTGGTAGAATGTGCATTTGGACATTTAAAGGGTCGCTGGTGCACTTTACTGACTCGCTTAGACCTCAGCCAAACCAATATTCCCATTGTTATTGCTGCTCGCTGTGTGCTCCACAATCTCTGTGAGAGTAAGGGGGAGACCTTTATGGCGGGGTGGGAGGTTGAGGCAAATTGCCTGGCTGCTGATTACGTGCAGCCAGACACCCAGGCGATTAGAAGAGCACACCAGGAAGCGCTGCGCATCAGAGAAGCTTTGAAAACCAGTTTCATGACTGGCCAGGTTACGGTGTGAAAGTTCTGTTTGTTTCTCCTTGATGAAAACCTGCCCCCTTGGTTCACTCATTTCCTGTAAGCAACCCACCCTCCCCCCTTCAATCTCAGCTTGCTTTCAAAGGAAATAAAGTCACTATCTTTTAAAAATCATGTATTCTTTATTAATTGATTATAAACATAGGGAGAGAACTGACAAGGTAGCCTGGGTGGGATTTGGGAGGAGGCGAGGAGGGAAGGAAAAGGCCACTTCAGAAGTTCAAAATAATGACAGTCTTTTGCTTGGACTGTCCACTGGGGTGGAGTGGCAGGGTCCACAGAGCCCCCCCACCATGTTCTTGGGCGTCTGGGTGAGGAGGCTATGGAACTTGGGGAGGGGGTGGGAGGAGGGCGGTTATACAGGGGCTGCAGCAGCACTCTGTGATCCTGCTGCCGTTCCTGAAGCTCCACCAGACACCGGAGCATCTTAATATTGAGTGCCTGCAGCTTTGGTGTTAGAGATCACAGACGCAGTGCCGGCAACAGAATTCGGCTTGCATGCGGCCATGGTAAGCCATTATCTTTCAGCTTCTGCAACCTTCATAAAAGCAGCACCCTCCTTTCCCATACCAAGCAAAGCCTGTTGAGCGCTGCGGTTTTCATGTTAATGTGCAGCAGCAGAAACCAAACTAACGCCCCCATCCAATTCTCTGGGATGATCGCTTTACCCCTCCCCCCACTGCATAGCTGGTATCAGGGAAGATCCCTGCAAGCCAAACGCGAAAAGCTCAGCACCAATGGGCCCACCGCCACCACCGCTTGGCTAACTGCAGGGAAGGATTTCTTTTCAGCCACAGGCAAACAGCCCAGTAGGAACGGCCACCTCTGTCCCATTAATTAAATTCCCGTATTTCAACCAGGTTACCATGAACGATATCACTCTCCTGAGGATAACACTGCTAGATAAAGAACGGATGTTGCTTGAATGCCAGCAAACACCGGGCCCATACACTGCCAGGCTTTGTCATGCAATGATACCAGATTATTTGCTACTAGCATGGCGTGGTAAAGTGTCCTACCATGGAGGAAGGAATAAGGCTGCCCTGCCCAGAAACCTTCTGCAAAGGCTTTTGGAGTACCTCCAGGAGAGCTTCATGGGGATGTCCCTGGAAGATTTCCGCTCCATCCCCAGACACGTTAACAGACTTTGCAGTAGCTATACTGGCCGCAAATGCATCCTAAGTGCTCAGGGCAAATTAATCATTAAAAAACGCTTGCTTTTAAACCATGTTTTATATTTACAAAGGTACACTCACCAGAGGTCCCTTCCATGGCTTCATGGGCTGGGATACCGCCTTGGGAGGGTTGGGAGGGTACTTCAGTCAGGCTGAGAAAAAGATCCTGGCTGTTGGGGAAAATGGAGTGCTGTGTGGTCTCCGCAAGCTTGTCCTCCTCATCATCATCATCTTCCCCGTCTGCAAAATCCTCAGGCATGGCTGAGATTACCCCCTCCTCGGAATCCACGGTCGGGGTGGGGTAGTGGTGGCGGCCCCCCCTAGAATTGCGTGCAGCTCAGCATAGAAGCAGCATGTCTGCGGCTCTGCTCCGGACCTTCCGTTTGCTTCTTTGGTTTTCTGGTACACTTGTCTGAGCTCCTTAACTTTCACGCGGCACTGATATGAGTCCCTATTGTGGCCTTTCTCCATCATGCCCTTGGAGATTTTTTCAAATGTTTTGGCATTTCGTCTTTTGGAATGTAGTTCTGCTAGCATGGAATCGTCTCCCCATATAGCGATCAGTTCCAGTACCTTCCGTACGGTCCATGCTGGTGCTCTTTTTCGATTCTCGGACTGCATGGTTACCTGTGCTGATGAGCTCTGCGTGGTCACCTGTGCTTTCCACGCTGGGCAAACAGGAAATGAAATTCAAAAGTTCGCGGGGCTTTTCCTGTCTACTTGGCCAGTGCATCCAAGTTCAGATTGCTGTCCAGAGCGGTCACAATGGTGCACTGTGGGATAGCTCACAGAGGCCAATACCGTCAAATTGCGTCCACACTAACCCTAATTCGAACCGGCAATGTCGATTTCAGCGCTACTCCCCTCGTCGTGGAGGAGTACAGAAATCGATTTTAAGAGCCCTTTATGTCGAAGTAAATGGCTTCGTTGTGTGGACGGGTGCAGGGTTAATTCGATTTAACGCTGCTAAATTCGACCTAAACTCGTAGTGTAGACCAGGCCCAAGTCTGCACGTAGCCCCATTGAAATCACCGAACTCAATGGGGTTACTCAAGGAATAAGGTACTACTCAATGTGAATAAGGATATCAGAGACTGGCCCCTATATGGCTAGTTGCGTTGCTTTAAGCAGGACTATTTGCACAGTAAAGGTGTTACTCAGAACAGGTAAGGGTGGCAGAATTACATTGCCAATGCTGAACTGCAGCAAGAAGACAACTTTTTGTCACAGCAGCAGCAAAGCAATTACACCTTAAGGACCAAATTGCACTGCTTATTCTGGGCAATCCATTATTCCATGAGTAGTACCATTGAAATCAACGGGACTATTTCAGGAGTAAGGGCTAGATTCACAAATGAATGTAGGCACCTACCTGCCTTTTTAGGTGCCTCACTCCAATATATTGGCATCACTGACATTCTCAAAACCACTACTCAGCTGCCACATAACCCGAGAGGCACCTACGCTTCTGACAGTAGCATGAGCAAAGCCGCCTCAGTCCTGACCCCGCAGATCATGAGCTGCTTAGAGCCATTGCTCATGCCTAAGCCCTGGCAAGATTCTTGAATGAGGTGTTCCCCCAATGTCTTCCCTTGGGGTCTGATCCATCAGACGTGCTCAGCACTGACACTTGCCCCCCACAAAGGACAGCTGGGGGTGAGTACCCAAAGGGATATGAGAGACCCACATTTGTAACTCCACTCTGCCTAAGTTGGAGCAGGAACTTCAACCCACGTCTCCCACATCCCCAGTGAGTGTCCTAACCCGCTGGCTACTGATTACTCTGACTGGTTTCTCCCGTTGGAGCTGTTCCACTTTGTATACATAATTAAATGTTCATCAGAGCAGGGTCTTGAACCTGACCTGCCCACATCCCGGGGCATGCCTTAGCCATTGGGCTATAGAACCAGTCTCTCTGCTGCTGTGAATACTTAGTTATTTATAGCAAGTGAAACAGCTCAACCAGGAGAGACTGAGAGAGATCAACCGCAGGACACCCAATAGCCTGGAAGTGAGGGCACTCACTGGGGAGGTAGGAGACCTACATTCAAGTCCTTGCTCCAGAGCAGAGATTTGAAAACAGGTTTCCCCCATCCCACATGAGTAGCCTATCCATGGGGCTACTGGCTATACTTGGGGGTGGGTCTCTTTCTTTCTGGCTATATCTGTGTGTGAGGGTCTCTCTCTCACACACACACACCTGTCATGAGAAAGGATTGACCAGGCTTAGATGCTTCACTCGTTCCAGGGAAGGTTACACAGCAGAGAATCCCAAGCACAGATAGGTGCCTCCCTCCGGACCATCAGTCAGGAACCTAAATCCTTTTAGGGATCAGAGCCCTAAGCCCTGCCCCTTTCATCTGCATTTCACTCTTGGTTAGTGTAGGCAGTTCTCAGCTTGCTGGCTTCTGAGAATCCCTTTGCCAGGTGCCTAACTCTCCCCATGCATTGTATAAGGATCGTGGGCTCCTGCCTCAGGACTGCAAGGCAGCAGGGCATCTCGGAGTTAGGCATTACAGTGCTGAGCATTGCAATGCTTATGTTCCCTTTGTGAATCTAGCCCTAAGGACCAGCCTTTTAAAGTATATAGGTGCCTAAACAGAGAGAAAAATACCTAGTGGGATTTACAAAAGCACCTAGGCACCTAACTTCCAAATGCCTATCTGCATCTTTAGGCACCTAAACACTTTAAAAATCTGGCCTTAAATTACTACTCAGCATAAAGGTTCTAATCAGCCCAAAATATACAAGTGAAAACAGGAGAAGGAGAAGCATCTTCACTGGTCCACATTTTAGGTTCCCTAAGGACTGTCGTGGGATTTTTACTATAAAATCTACCAAAAATTATAGAGTTGAGCTGGATTGGCAGATTTTGGATTATTTTGGTTCAATATACATAGCACAAAAATGTCTTTGACTAATATAAACCTCGTGCTGCCTTCTTATACTTCTATAGCTGAGCGAGGGTTGGGGGATGGGGGGGAACACATCACCCAATATGGAAATAGTATTTTTTTCATGTTTGACATTTTTACTTTTCTACTGACAGGGTGAAGCCTATGATTTAATCATTCTCCATTTCCCATAACTGTCGAGAAGGGACTGGCCCCTCCTCCACATTTCTGGAAGGTCGGATGATTAGAAGGCTAGGCAAAAGTTGATAGAGTTAACGTGGTCTCTTCTGTAGCATTGTAGAATTTTTTTAAACGCAGTTGTCCCTGTGCAATGAATCATAATTGGGAGGTGCTCATTGCCTCTGTGACTAGAGCAATGTTTCTCAAATGCGGCCACCAGGGGCTTTTCATGCAGCCACAACAGCCTCCTGGGCGATGATGGGGGGGGGCAAAGCATAAGCCCCTCCCCCCTTGTTGCTCCTGGATGCTCCACCCTGCACTGCCTCTGGAGACAGATGGGGCACAACGCTGCAGGAGCAAGGTGAGTTCTTGACCCACATTGCGGGGAGGGAAGTTGGGCGGCAGGCTCCAGCGGCGGGATTTCAGGAGCCTAGCTGTGCGGCCCCATGCTCCAACCGCCAGGCAGTGGATACCGGCTTTGGTTGAGTGGCAACAGGCGCTGGCCCCCCACGCCAGTCCCGAGCTCTGGCCATGCAGTGGCGGGCGCTGGCCACAGGCACTGATCCCCAGCCACACAGCAGCGGGCTCCAAGCACGGGTCTTTGGGCGCCAACCCTGGGCTCTGGTCACAGGGCAGCAGGTGCTGACCCCTGGCTCTGGCCACGGAGCTTCAGTTGGTCTGTGGCCCCCAGTTCTGGCCATGTGGTGGCAGGCGCTGGCCCCGGGCTCCAGCCACGCTGCCCTAGCCCTTGGTACTGACCCCAGCCCCAGCTGCACGGCAGCAGGCAGCAACCCACAGATCTGTTCCTGGGTTCCTGCCACGCAGTGGCTGGAGCTGGCCCTGGATGCCGACCCTTCACTCTGGCAGCTCAGCTGAGAGCGCTGGCTCCAGCCACACAGTGGCAGGCGCTGACTCCTGGCTCCAGCCACACAGTCCTGGGCTCCAGCACCCAGCTCCGGGCTCTGGCTGTGCAGCAGCAGGCACTAGCTCTGGGCACTGACCCCAGGGCCAGTGCAAGGAAGTTTCGCACCCTAGGTGAAACTTCCACCTTGCGCCCCCCCCCCCCCCAGCCCTGCAGCAGCTCCCCACCCCTCCCTCCACCCTGAGGCGTCCCCCCCGTGGCAGCTCCCCACCCCGGGGAGCCATGTGGCAGCTCCCCACCCCAGCTCACCTCTGCTCCGCCTCCTCCCCAAGCACGCCGCCCCCACTCTAATTCTCCTCCCCTCCCAGGCTTGCGGTGCCAAACAGCTGATTGGAAGTGGAGTGGCAACCGCACGGTCAGGGAGGGGGCATAGGAACACTGTAAAAAACATGGGGGGCACCGGTTTTTGGCACCCCCAAATCTTGGCACCCTAGGCAACTGCCTAGTTTGCCTTAATGGTAGCACCAGCCCTGACTGACCCACAGCTCCAGCTGTGTGGCAGTGGGCCTCGATCCCTGGCTCCAGTCACACAGTTCCTGTCCCCAGTTCCGGGTTCTGGCTGTGGTCCCTGATTCCCGGCCCTGGCTGCATGGCAGCAGACACCAGCCCCTGGCTCTGGCCATACAACAGTGGGGCTCATCACCCACCCCCATCGCCTCTGGCCCCCGCTGCCTCCCACGGCCCTGTAGCCATACCACCCCTGCCCCCAGGACCCTGCTGCCTTCCTGACTTCGCATCCATCCCCTCCATTTCCCCAGGCCCCCGCTGCCTCGACCTCGCATCCATCCCACTATCACCTCCAGCCCCTGCTGCCTCCCCCTTTGCCCTCCTCCTCCCGCCCCCGCATCCAGGGCGTAATGGGTCCTAGTGCTTGATGGGAAAAGTGATATTAACAAACATGCAAGTATCATTTTTCACAGCAGACTTCCTAGCTATCTGTGAAAAGTGATACTTGTATGTTTGTTAATATCGCGTATCACTTTTCATAGCCTCCCAGGTAGCTATTAAGTGTGCTCTGATATTAACAAATATGCCAATATTCACAGCAAGCCCCAGGACCCACTAAGCCTTGGATTGTGGGGTGGGTGGAGGAGAAGCAGCATTATTTTTGTTATTGAGTCTGCCGAAAAACCCTACAAATAAACATTACACTGATTCGGATGTGAATCTGTGCATATTTAATTGTTTTTCCTAAAGTTAATTAAGTATTTTAGGAAAAAGTGTCAGTGTGGCCACCAGTGAAAGTTGGTGGCCACACTCTGAGGCCACCAAAAAAATTGTTGCGAGAACCCCTGGGCTAGAGGGTCCTTTTGGAGCAGGAAGCCACTTCCTCAACTTGTTTGAGGAAACAAAAAGTTATGTCCCACTTGCCCTTTATTGAATCATTTCCCTCTACACCCACGTCCAAGGTTTTCAGTTCCATCAAGAAAAAGTAAAGCACGCAACTCTCCCAGCAATTATTCCCTCCTCATTCCATATTCTTGCAACTACACAAGAGTAACTTCTGCTCATTTCAGCCTGGCTTCCTCTTTCTCTGCTGAGGTCACAGAGGAGTTTGTCAAGAGTTGGTGGCTCATTTTAGCATCAGGAGGACAGGCCATTAGGAAGGGAAAAGGAGAAAGAGATAGGGGACCTGATCCAGCTCCTGTTGAAGTCTACAGGAACTTTTCCATTGACTGGAGCCAGCTCAGTGTGTTAAATGATTTTGCTTGCGGTGCTTAGCATGTGGAGAGACAAGAGAAGTGCAAACATCCTGATCCAGGAAAGGACAAATGGCAACTGTTTCCTCCAGAAAAGGTGTAAAGACGCAGCTGCGGAACAATCAGGTAGTGGGAAAGAGGATAGGAAACTGGAAGTTGAGAGTAAGAAGAAGTAAGCAAACACCAGACTGGAGGGAATAAGAACCAGCCCCAACTGGGAAGCAAATCTCTTTCACCCTTACTGAAGGACATAAGAGTGACGTTAACTTTGAGCTCCAATTCCCACGGCCCACACCAGGACAGTCCCTATAGGTAGAACATAGGGGCTAGAACCATACCGCAGGGAACCGAAGGAGAATTGCCCCAGCAGAGGCTCTACATAGAGCTGCTGTAAGGCTCAACACAGTGGGCATGCCAAGGGAGGGATGGGGGATGTCAAGATGAGAGGAAGTGGGGCAATAGCATATGCCACTTCAGGGGGTTCTAGGCTACTCTAGACAGCAGAGCAGTCCATAGGCAGGCCTCAGGAGGCTTCCAATAACTAGGGCCATATAATCCAGAATACTGAAGGTGCAAAGATGGCATAAAGCCACCTTTTTGCTCAAAGCCATCTTCATATTCCATTGAGAGCTTAAAAGCACATAAAGAGTTGAAGTTCTAGGTCTTGCTGCACCCAAAAGTTGCAGCGGCATTCCCATGTTACCTTCATGTTGTCAAACAACAAAGTACTCATCTTTGTAACAATCTCATGGGCTTCCCTATATTCCTGGCTTCTGCCTACACCATAACATGACACAGTGTTGGAAATGGTGCCTTCCAGGTAGGGCCGATCAACACTTTCCTTTCACAGATAAACAGCTGGAGTTTGATTAATTGAAAATGTTGGGGGAAACTGTATGCTTTCCTCAAAAATTTTCGTCATTTGACTGGAAAGCGGAAAACTTGACAAGTGAAAATTACTGGCCAATTTTTTTCAATTTTGGGTTTTTTGACAAAAAGTCAAAATTTTCCACGAGGCAACAAAATTTTAATCAGCTTTACTTACAGCACATATTGCACCTTCTGGTGTCAGCAAGGAGTGGCAAACTAGCATGGAAAAGGCTGCTCGCGTGGTATTTCCAACCTGGCCAGAACAAGAATATCTGGAGGAAGTCCACTGGTATAAGATTTTTAGCCTCACTTCTAGATAAAAGAAGGTCAGAGGGTTACAACTTTTGGCTACTCATCCAAATATTTTTTTTTAATTAAATGAATTTATTATTCCCAAAAAATTGGTGGATTGATTGCCCATAAGCTGCTGATTCTCCACTGAACAATTACTATGGGTGGGACTGGTAGGTCTGCCTATTATTTAGGTTGCCTGACACTTCCCATCATAAGATCCTGTTTTCAGTTGCTCATAACTTTGCCAAACTTTTACTTTTGGGGCTGAAGTTTTCCATGCTGGGTGTCTACCTCTGGCTGAACTTTTTGGAAAATAGCGGTGGGGTGGGGGGATAGGGGGATGTTGTTTGTATTGTTTTGTTTTTCCATGTTAAAAAAATTCAGAACTTTTCTTTGGAAAGTCCTAGCACCCTGGTGCTTTGGGGCAAGAATTTGAAGTTTGCAGCAGGGGGAGGGGCCCCTTTGTCAGGGATGTGCCTTTTGCCTTCCCAATGAAAATCTGCCCAAATTTGGCCAAGTTATAAACCTCTGAAAAATAGCAGCTTGCGCATGCTCAGTAGAGACTTTAGATTTTAGTAATGAAAATTGCCGAAGATTTTATCCTCACTGAGCATGCTCCATCCCTTCACAGCAGGTCCTGTCTCAGCAAATGGGTCCCTTCCAGACCTACATTTCAATGATTCTATGAGTTCAATGATTCTGTGTTTAACTACAAGACCGTCCTTTTTCTCAGAACAGCCTTCCTCAATCTTAAAATGTTTACTTCAGCTTTTTGGTGTAATATTAGAACCAAAAGTGGGGGTGGGGGAGAAGAACTCTGAATGTATGTAAGTGAAGTACAGAAATGAGAACATATATAGCCCAAGGGCCAGCAAAGGATTTACTTTCAGTTTTGCTTCGTAATATAGACTTTGCCTGACATACCCTCATTGCTTACAGTCTAAGGGCATCTGTGCATTTTACTTTCAGTTTGAATTGCAAATAATTTTAGTCAGAGCTCCATCTAACCATTTGTTCTCAGACACTTGCCAAATCTATTTCCACAGCCTCATGGACAACAATTTCTTAATTTTAATGATGTTCCCTTATTCTCCTCCTTTTTAAACAGATGCAACAATTAAGATAATGCCACAAGACATGCATTACTAATGATTTAATTGTTGAATTCCTAGAAGACAGGAAGTCACTCAGTGGTCTCGGAACTGCTGGGGGTAAACAGCGCATCACAATATATATTGCACATGATCATGCAAATCAGAGAAAAATATAGAGAGGAGGAGGGAACGCATACATTCTGTGATGCTGGGAAGTTATTGAACTTTTAGTGCCCCCTGACAGTCTAGAGGGGGAAATCACACTGCCTTCCCTAGTGGAAAGTCCAGTTGAAAATTGTTATCTAATTCCAGCTAACAACTAAATTCTGAAGGATTACAGTTAGTACAAACCGACAATGACCAGTAGAAACTAGGGTGTCCAGGTGTCCAGTTTTCAACCAGAAAGTCTGGTCAAAAAGGGGACCTGATGGTGTCCAATCAGTCACCAAGTCGTCAACCATGCCAGCCCCATCTCAGCCAGGGCTCCCTTCTTCCTGCATTGGGCATCTGTAGCTCCCAGCCCTGGTTCTGCAGGCAAGTCCCCCAACCCACACAGGGAGGAGGGCAAAGGACTTACTTGGGTACTGTTTCTAACTTTGCCACTGACAGACTGTGTAATCTTGCATACGTCCCTTAACTGCTTTGTGCCTCAGTTTCCTCATCTATAAAATGGGGATAATGATACTTATCCTCCATTGTAAATCACATCGAGACTTGGACTCTATCAGTGCATGGTATTCATTATTACTATTTGAGCTGATGAAATATTTAGAAGGAAATCTTTTTGGTTAAAAATGAAATTTTGTGAAAACCAAAATGTTTCATGAAAACAGTTTTATTTCAACCATTTTTTTTTAATTTTTGAAAGAAAAAAATATTCAGAATTAAATTAAACATAATTTTTTCTTTGAGTTCTGCTGATGAAAAGTGCCTTATAAGAGCTAGGTATTATTCCAGCTTTACCCCTAAGCACCCTGTTATGCCTGGGTCTGTGTTAGGGGCAGCAGAGGGCCATTATGCTGAGATTTCCCTGCTGAGTCCCTGTCCCTTTACACTGTAGGAGCAGCATAAAGGAGACAGAACATGCTCTAGAATTGGGATCTTTGATTATAAGATCATAGCAACAAGGATGTGTCTAGTTATATGTTTGTAAAACATCTTGCACCATTTGGGGGCAGTGAGTAAATAGGGAATAATAAAAAATCATATTAAAATTGCAAGTTTCTCCCCTGGCTAGAAAAGAGAGGCACACATGGGAAAGCACAGAGAATGGAAAATGTCTTTCAGATATCACTATTCTGAATGCTGAGAGGCTAATATGGGCATAAAGGGATTTCCCCAATGATGGGAAAACCACAGAGTAACCTCAAAACAATAGAGCCTGTGAGAACTAAGTTCTGGCTTCCACCACCACCACCTCCACAAGGCTTAAATTTCTCAGAAGAAAATCTTGTGCCATCCAGAGTCTGCAACTTTGTGCAGTCACAATCAACTGATGGGTGATGAAAGTGAGCTGCTTCAAATAGACATTGGCTTCTTATTAATGTACAGATGAAATACTGTTTTCTGCTGCCTGGCACCAGCCCTGTGTTCCCTATCATGCCTGGAGTCCCTGGCACCTTCCTCCATCAGTGTGGAAAATGGACACAGTAATACTTGCCCAACTCCATGTGCCTTAACAATGAAGCAAAGTTTCTAAAGTCCTTTCCGACTCTTAGACAGAAGGTGGTATCTAAGTATAAACTTATTCTGTAATATTTCCCTCTCTAAAAGAAAAGTGAGATGGATATAAGGTGGTGGAGCAATATAGCAGCTGCAGAGTGTTGCGTCAGGAAACTTCAGTTGCTGTGGGTCAGGACAAAACACGTCTGGAAGTAAACCCAGCAGGAGGGATATTCTATTGTAGGATAAGCTTGCAATATTACTTTATTTTTTAAAGGCTCAATCAGATGAAATTTGGGTGTCACTATGAGATTAGGAGCCTGATTCTGATCTTGCTGGCTATGGGATAACTAAGAAGTAACACCACTGAATCCCAGTGAGTGACACTGATGCAAAAATCAATATAAGTGAGCACAGAGCAACATTCTTTCAGCTAATTAAAATGTGAAACTCAGGACTTTGGAACCTACCCTTATGGGAAAACCCTGTTGAATTTAATGGGAGAAAATTACTTTTCTATAGTTGTTTTTAATCATCTTATAGAATTTGGTAGAGAAATATATCCCTGCTATAAAATTGTATAGAATGTTAAGAATGCCTATTAGAAGTTTTCATTCTCAATTAAGTTTTATAGTTTGTTTTTCTTTTGTTTTTGTTTTTTTGCCGTGCTTTCTATAGAATTCTGATGTATTTCTCTAGAACCCTCTTGGTTTCATACCTGTTACATCCCATTGGACTTTTCCATGCAGACATGCAAATGGAAACTGCAGAAAATATTTTCATGCACTCCCCACCCTACAAGCAAACCCACCAAGTTTCACCCTACTCTAGTCAGCTGTGGCGTGGCAGCACAGTGCAGCTGTCAGCTGGCCACAGCAGGGAGAGATGTAGCAGAACCTGAACAGGAAGAAAATAAAGTCAGCCTTTAGGTAGGAATAATATGTTAAGTGCTTGTCTTGGCCTAACTGCTGGGAAGTCAGTTCATATTGCTTGGATTTGATACCTTATATTTGTGGGTCACCAATAATAGATTCCAATTAATGATCTAGTGTTAATATACAACATTTGATAACTCTGCTCATCTTAAATTATTAGGGCCCAACAAATTCAGCTATGGTGAAAATGAAGGTGATTTCTATTGAGTTCAGTGTGAGTTGTACCCACTTGTGTTAAGGTCAAATTTGGCCCTGTTCCCGTGTTTTCGATGGGGGTCTTGCAAGGAATTTTTTGTTGTCCTTTGTTTAAAAAAAAAAGGACATTGGAAAAATGTGCATCCTATCAAGTGTTGTGAAACTGTGTGGGTTGGAGAAGGCTCAGTTTTTAATAAAGGAAACATTCACTCCATCCCATTTCAAGGACTTCTGCAAGATAGAAACTAGAAGGCAAGCAGGAAACTGTGGCCTTTCTCCTGCTTGTTCTCCCATTGCTCTCGGCCAGTAACATTTCTGTATGCAAAAAATAAACTGGACAGTGCTGTTTTTTCTCTCTTCTATTTGGCCACATACATGTATCTGTGGAACACTTCCTTACTTCCGCTTGGGTCGGAACATGGCATTGTGTGCTACAAAAGGCTGCAAGACAGCCACCGGATTCTTCAAGGGTTCCCAGTAACTTCTCACAAAAACACGTGACGGGCTACACTTTTTCAGCTTCTCGGAGAACACCTATTGGAAAGGCCCTCTAGAACTTAGACAAAGAAACCTTCTGTAAACCAACTTGTAGAATTAGAATAATCTTGTAAAGTAATGTCTGTCGAAGCCTATTGGCTTCATTCCTATTAAATTCTATAGGATTTTTCCATACAGAAATATAAGCAATTACAACTTCAGGCTCAATCATTCCTCTCCCCTCTCCCACATCCCCGCCCCCCAAGCACACACACACACACACACACACTCTGTTTCCTCCTTATTGTTTTCATCTGCTAGTACATCTCTGCCTGATTTGTCATAATTTCATGTTGACATACTGTAGTAAGACAATTGCAGCTGCTCTCTATGAAGAATGCAAACAGGGATCTGTCATCTCTCTCTCCCTCCTCCTCCCTCTTCCTCTGGAGATGGATTTCATTTGGAATGAACAGCCCATGAGCCTGAGAATTCTCTGCAGCTTGCCTGCTTGGAGGGCTGGCAGATGATTCCTTGTCAGTCAGCTCATTGTTTGGAAATTGAAGTTTATGCTCAGGCTAAATGCTCGCCCTTGCAATGTGTATATATTTATGTAGTCTACTGCCTGATGCAAACGGAGTTCCTCTCATCACATAGAAAGAGGATATGAGCTCATTCAGAAGGAATCCGAGCTCTGGGGTGCCCTGCTAACTTAATCCGAGCATCCCCTGCATGCCCCTTCTTCAGAGAGGGTGGAAGAAAAGAAAAGCACAGTGCTATTGGCCTTTAATAAGCGGGATAATATATTTCAGAGAGGAACTCAGACAGGAGAGGAAATGAACTTGGCTAGACGGTCACTTACAATAAAAAAGGGGAGGGGGAGTGGAGGGGGGGAATTTGCAAAACTCCTTCCATTATTTAATGTTAATATACTTGGCTGGATAAAGACAGGCTGATATAATCATAAGAAATGGAGTAAGACTAAAGGCCATCGCTTCCCTTTAGACACATTTAGCAACATAGTGGCGTTCACAAGTCTGCCTGATAAAGGAGCAACCGAATTATTGGCTAAGTGACTCCTGACTGTCAAAACAAGTGAACATTTAAATGTAATACTAAGGTCCTGATCCTGCAACACCCCATTTACTTCAGTGGGGATCCATCTGTATTGAGTCAGTCCTGTCAGGTACACTGCAGGACTGGAGTCCAAAACTATGAGAAGCTTCAAAATATATTGAATGATTGACTGGCTTATATTGTATATGTGTACATAGGAATGAAATACATTATGTGTGGTGTGTAGTAAAGGTTTTATCATCATGTGCTTAGTTGGCTGCATTACTCATGAGCAGATCAGTGATTTCCTGAATCCCAGTCCAGCATTTTAAACACAAAACTATTCTACTGCTTTGGAGAGCTTGTAAGATCCCACCTATAGTGTCTAACCCTGCTCCAACTGAGGCTAATGGGGAGTTTGTATTTAATGTTAGTGGGAGCAGGATTGGGCCCATGATATATATGAGTTGATATGTGATAGACATATCAGTTCTTTGCAGCGTAAGCAGTGTTGCAAATACCTGCGGTTTTATCACAAGCCTGGTGATAGTTGATATTCTTTTTAAAGCCCCAGCTCCTGGAGTCATGTGATTATGTGAGCACCTCAACTTTCCTTTAAAAAAATTCTAGCCCTGGTTGAGAAGAAAACTGGAAAATGTGAACAGAAGACAAACAAAAGAAACCAAACCATTTTTTTTTAAATCTTATGATTTTCAAGCCAATCATGAGTGTTTTCATCCTGATTCATGACTTTTTATACTCTTGGTGTTGCCAATACTATGTATGTTCCCTTTTTTGTCATAATTTCTTTTTGTGAAAAATTATTGTTTTTCAAAATTTACATGATTTTTTTCACAACACTTTTAACACTTTTTGTTAAAGACCATATGGAAATTTGTCATTTCTTATTTTAAAAATAAGACTTTCAAAAATGATTTTTAATATATTGAAATATTTTTTTAAATGTGATGTGATTGAGCTGACTAAAAATTTAATTAAAACATTTTTGAAAACAGAAAATTATATATAATAAATGATAGACAAAACATTTTGATTTAAAAAATGGAGGGAAAAATCATGGTGGGGGGGGTTCCTTCAAAAAATGAAGTGAAAATTATTTCAAAATTAGGAATATATACTTTTTTCCAACCAGCTCAACTGGTAATTTTGAATGCTTCTGTTTTTGAGTTCTCAGCTTGAATTACCATGAAGAAGCCTGATTTTCAGAAAGACTTCAGTGGTAACTGTGAGCACGCAACACTTTCTGAAAATCTGGTACCACTGCAATGTTTCAAGTTGGGCACCCATAGCTCAGGCATCCAAAATCATGAGTCACTCGTGAAAATCTTGGCCACAATTAACTATGCCCTTTAAAGGGGAAAAATAAGTTTGTTCTATATTTTGCTTTGTTTTATGCCGCATGAAGGCCTGAAAACTTTTTTGTTTGTTATTTGTTTTAAAGCTAGTTTTTTCCTGTCTTTTTACCCTAGAAACATCAGGAATATCAACCCTGGTGTTCCTTTCAGAGTGTGTATTGTGAGCTTCTCATACCTCAACTGAAAGGGAGGCAGAATTGATTCTTTAGCAAAAATTCCCTGTCTCCCAAGAGTTTACTAGGTATTGGAGTTAAATGAATGCTTTTTTAAAAAGGAGAGCTTTCAATGATCTGACTAAAGATCTTTGTTTTCTCAAATGCTCATATTTCTGTCTCTTCTCACTTGATAATTTCACTGCTTCTCTAGTCAGCCACAGAGTTCCAGGGTAAAAAACACTTGTATTTGAAAAACAAGCAGAAAGAAAACACTTTGGAGTGGAGGGGGCGGGGCGGGGCGGGGCGGGGTGGGAGGACAAAAACATCCAGGCTTTTATACATCATGAAGCAAAATGGCCAAAGACCTTTTTCAAATCACCTTTACAGTTCAATCCCCAAGTGCCCTGTCCTTCGATTTTCCCTCAGGTTAATAACTACTTCATAATATAGTGAGCTCAGAGACATTAATTGAGCAGAACTATATCAGCCACAACTTTCTACAAAAGTTCTTCATCGGCCCCCATCTCACTAATAGGTTTTAACTAATCAAGTTGTCAAAGACTAAATGACAGATAGATGAACACTTTTTAACTCAGTATTAGCTTGTTTCTAAAACAAGCGTTGTTTTCTGCATGGATGTGATAAATGAGTGGCTTAGAGTACAAAAGAAATGGAGGGAATTAGCAGAGAAATTGTTTCCTAATAACATCCAATGCCTTGTGTTTATCCTCCTCATAAGGGGCATTTTTCATTTCTTTATACTATCAATAACTAAAGTCCAGCTACAAATGAACAAAAATGGGTTCGGAACCTTCTGACCACTTTCAAGTCCCTCCTCCAGTCTCACTTCTCTGTGATACCTACAGAAAGCTGCCAACTGATCATAGCTAGGCAGGTGGACATCAGAGATTACTGATAGGACAGGGACTGTCTTTTTTGTACAGTACCTAGTACCAAATGGGGTCCTGGTCCATGACTGGGGCTCCTAGCCACTATGATAATACAAATAATAAGTAATAATACTAATAACATTCATATTTATTGTGGGTTTTTTTTTAATTGTAAGTCTTGTGAACACTTTGTGATCCTATTGCTTTTACCCAGGGCTCCTTCCTCAGTCTCCTGCCTTCTCTCCACGTGCAAAAGATTGAGGGTCAGATCCTCAGCTGGTGTAAATTGTCCTAGTTCCATTGAAATCATTGGAGTCAATGACTTCAATGGACCTATGACAATTTACACCCATTCATCTTCGCCCCTTTGTTTTTAAATTATACTTTTGCACTTTTCTTCCTTTTGCCTGGTGTAGGAGGGTCTCTGCAGTTCTGTACAAAGAAGCTATTTTATTGTTGGTTTTGCTTGTTTTTTACCTTAAAAATATCAAAAATACCAATTCTGGCCTTCTCTAATTTTGTAGGACAAGCTCAGGAACATTAATTGTGAACTCTGGCATTTTAATTGAAGGGGTCAGGTTATTGAATGTTTAACAAAGACTTTCTTTCTCAAAGATGTTTATTATATTTAACTTTCTTAGTTCTTGTGACGTCACTGTGACGTTGTGCAGTCTATATGGTTTTATAAAAACTTGATAATAAGTCAATATAATGTAACTGAGATAGTTTTAGAGAAAATACGGTAATAAGTGAATGTAACGTAACTGGGATATGCTTCATGCAAAAGGTCTCTTGTAAGGTATCATTACAAAGCTTATAATCTACTGAGTATGATCATCTGATTTGTATAAATGTACCACTCTTGTATCTAAAACTAGAAATATAAAATGTAACTCTGAGGGCCTATTGTAATTGTGTAAAGTGTGGACCATTAATGATGGTTTGGAATCTTGATGACTCCCATTGTCTGCAGATGGCTGTATTTACCTGTGAGTCTTCCTGTATATGTGTGTGCTGGCAAGTGAGTAATGAAGTCTTGCAGTGACATGTGATCATGTCACCTGAACTGGAATCCATCTTTAACCTGGTGCTTTTCCAGTGAGGGGGGGTGGAAACCCAGAGAGACAAAGAGTTCCCGCCTTATGCAAAAGATATATAAAGGGGGGAAGAGAACAGAGAGGGGGAGGAGCCATCATGAAGAATCCCCTAGCTACCACCTGAGCTGCAACAAGAGCTGTACCAGGGGAAAGAATTGTGCCCAGGCCTGGAAGAAGTCCAGTCTGAGAAAAAACTTACTGAAGCATCTCTGAGGGTGAGATTATCTGTATTCAGTTTGATTAGGCATAGATTTGCGCATTTTATTTTATTTTGCTTGGTGACTTACTTTGTTCTGTCTGTTACTACTTTGAACCACTTAAATCCTACTGTCTGTATTTAATAAAATCACTTTTTATTTAGTATTTACTCAGAGTATGTATTAATACCTGGGGGAGCAAACAACTGTGCATATCTCTCTATCAGTGTTACAGAGGGCGAACAATTTATGAGTTTGCCCTGCATAAGCTTTATGCAGGGTAAAACGGATTTATCTGGGTTTAGACCCCCATTGGGAGTTGGGCATCTGAGTGCTAAAGACAAGCACACTTCTGTGAGCTGTTTTCAGGTAAACTTGCAGCTTTGGGACAGGAGATTCAGACCCTAGATCTGTGTCTGGAGCCAGACGGGAGTGTCTGGCTCAGCAAGACAGGGTGCTGGAGTCCTGAGCTGGCAGGGAAAACAGGAGCAGGGGTAGTCTGTGCACATCGGGTGGCAGCTCCCAAGGGGGTTTCTGTGATCCAACCCGTCACAGTCACCATTTCATTAGTTCTCCAGTGCAAGCACCACAGGATCTTCCAGCCTAAATAGGACCTGAATTAATAAAGTCAAAAACAAGAAAAAAGGGGAGAAAAACAGGTCTTCTTTAAGATAGGTTTCAGAGTAGCAGGTCTTTCTTTACACATCATAAAGAAGCAAATACTGTCACAAATCTGTTTTTCCCTTTGCAGGTCATTATTTAACATAGATTATAAACTCTTCAGCTCAGCGACTATCTCTGTCTATGGACATCAGCCAGCAAAATGGGGCCCTGATCCTGACTGGCGTTACCATAATACAAATAATAATAATAGTTACTTCAAAAAAATCCCAAAACAACAACAAAAATATGCTAAATGAATGTTAAGGTTGCAAAGTCAAACACTAAAATGTTCAAACGTTAGGAAATATCAGAGTTAAGGCTGCCTGTGCAACCTTAATTTGGCCCCCTTATGTATATGCATTATGATATTGTCTTTAATTACATGTTCACATACTATTTTTTCACAGTACCCCTGCCTCATTTAGTGCATAAGATGGACATGATTTAGGGATGAATCAGGGTTGTGTAGTAAAAGACAGTTGTTTGTAGGGCCCCTGCTTCATTTGTTGCAGAAGCTAGAAGGTGTGTCTGACAGCAGAAAGAGAAAAGATGGTGTCATGGTTAAAGGCAGTTCAATGCTACCCTGAAGAACTGGATTCTATCTCTGTTTCTGCCTCAAAGTTCCTATGTGATTCCAGTCAAGTCATTTAAACCAAACATTTCACAGGTAGTCACTAATTGTCTGTAGACCTGGGCTCTGAGACTCGCTGATGTGAGTTTTAAAATGCAGTTCAGACATTCCCTTAGGCACCTTTGAAAATGTTATCCTTAGTCATTTACTACAGAACACATTTTTTTGAAAAATTTCTAGTAAATTTCTTAACTAGTTTGAATTATAAGCTGTTTAAATGAGGACCACTTGAATTTTATTTTTTTGCTTTTTGGTTAATCTAACCATTTAGCATAGAGTTCCAAAACAAGTTCCTGAAGTTTGAGTGCTGAAATTGCCTCACTTGAAGTTCATTCCCAAATCTTAATACATTGGCTATTGTAAATGTTTATTAATGTGCAAATTTCTGACTTATAAACACTGTAAGTCAGGACAGTTTCTATGTAGGATGCAATGTTTGTTGTACTTTATTGTCAATTATAACATGCATTTTACATTGAATATTGTGGTGTATAATTGATGTTGTATCAATTATACTGGACACAGAATGAGGAAGATGTGAGAGCAAACTTCTTCATCAAAAGGACTCTTCTTTTTCAAAAAAAGAAGAAAAAAAGACTGCCTTACAATCCAGCCACTTACACAATTCAATATTTCATTGGCTGACCTACAAGAAAGAACCTACCCCTACAGCCTGTCTCCTGGGCCTCCTGAACTATGAAAAGGCTTCTGAAGGGAAGTTGCTCTCTATGGACTTTCTCAGGTCTGCAGGAAAAGACTTTCCCACCATGCATGAAGGAAGTGTACTCTTCTCTGCTGTCTCTCCCGCACACCTTGGAAAGACCCCTAAGTTTTGATCCCCCTGACCAACACCTGTCTTACTCCAATTCCTTCCCATATTGCTGCACCCCTTCCACTGCCATGTCCAATTTTCCACGTGTAAATTATAATCACATAGGGCTAGATTCTGACGTACCTGCTCCCATTAAGTAACTCCTTACTCCATGAAGACTCCCATGGATTTCAATGGAACTATTGACGCAATAACATACCATTCTGCGTAAGGATATCAGAATCTGGCTCTAGGGCTGTGTTAAATCTGAAAATTCCTTCTAAAAAATAACAAAATTATGAACAATTGCAAACATGTTTGCAAGTGTGCAGGGTAACAAATGTCTATCAGGCTTTTAGTTAAGTGACTGTGGCACTATAGA
Source organism: Chrysemys picta bellii (assembly GCF_011386835.1). Classification (NCBI taxonomy): domain Eukaryota; kingdom Metazoa; phylum Chordata; order Testudines; family Emydidae; genus Chrysemys; species Chrysemys picta. The sequence goes on from NC_088791.1 coordinate 134,514,618, forward strand.
GGTTTTCAAGCTTTCTCCTCCTGGCACTCAGAACTTTCCAGCTTGTTTGACTCCATAGTGCCACATTGCGGAATTTTGTATTGCCACAGCTAGCTTTTTCCTGGGGCTGTAGAGTGCGAGGGATGGAGCTGCAGCAGAACACAAGTAGATAACTGGCAGTCAGGTTTTTCTGTGTCTGAGAAATGGGCTGTGGTTTTGAGTAGTGCAAAACACAAATGCACAACTCAGTGGTATCACACCTATTATCTATCAGTACTTCATTGAATACAGAGGAGAGTCCAGATCTCCTACATACTATGCAAAGCTGTCCTCCATCCATCATTGTCAGCCAGACAAGGGGGATCATCTGGTAGAACAGAGTCGGTGTAACAGTTCCTCCTCCTCTCCTAGCAGCTGATGTAGGGGAGTGGCAGGAGAAAAGTATGAACAGGTCTTCTATACACACCAGTGATCCTCACCTGTCGGATTTGCTCCTTGGTGCCAGCCAATGTAATTTAGAGCAATCTTCAGTTTGCTCTCAATTATTCAGGGGGACTGAATGGGTGCACAGCTGATCCTAGAATACAAGCCTTCAAACCAGCTTAAAGCCACTTTTGTGCCCCTCTCCTGAGTTGCACTGTGCATTTCTCAACCCCAGGTGAAGATTGGGACCTCATTATCTTAAAAAGAACCTGGGTTTTTGCATGAAGATTGGAACTCTTTGCTTTCAATGTGCAACAGCTTTGCAACTATACTGAGGTTTCTCTAATTTAGATTATAATAAGATCACATGACCCAGTCTCAACCAATGGTGTCAAAAATTCTTAGCCATCTAGCAAGGCAATAATGGAAAAACTGTTTCAGACAATGCACACAATCCTGTTGCACAGCTATATACTACATATGCGGTGATAACCAGGTCAACACTGTAGAAGCTTGTGACAAATTTCATTTATTGTGTGCCTTTATCTACTGCATCTGCCTTCTGCCCTCTAATCTACCCTCACCAAGACTACTTTTAAACATTCCAAACCTCTGTGTAGCATCATGCATTTTAAAAACAAAACCTGCCAGGGAGAAATGTTTTCTCTCCCCTCAACATATGGGATACTCACACACCTTCAAAATTACATTAGCTAAAAGCCAATATTCAATATTCAGTCCTAGACCAGTAACTGATTTAAGGCCTGTTGTCTCATGGCCTGTGAAGGCTAGAAATTGGAGCTTTCTACCACTGCAAAGAGGAGATTTCCAGCTTCCCAATGGGGAACACAGCATTTGCTTCTACACCTTGAACTTCTTGTAACACCAAACTTTTAAAAATCACATTATATTATTCTGAATACAAAATCTATTTGAGGAGTCATTTTTGTTACAGCTTTCTAAAATGTGTTAGTTATAATGTTCTTCTCTGTCTGCGGCCTTTTCATCCTTTTCTAAATTATGAACGGTGAACATTATAATCATGCTCAGCACAGAGGTAGATCTGTAACTTGACAGGTTGTTTGTACAATTTACTGCCTTGGTAGTAAAAGAGTTTTTATTAAAATAATTTGCTGAATGTCTACCAACATTTCATACATTAATGATATTGTGGGGACTTGCTTTCTGGTGCCACATTTAAACGTTTCCCTTTTAAATCTCGCCACTGTGGGTGAGATTCCAGTCTGAAAATAAGATATAGTTATCTATCACTGCAAGTCATTTCAGACTCCAGGTTGTTTATAAGAGCCTCACCTTAGTATGCACTTGGCTTCCTTAAATAGCTCTTGCTTCTCATTTTGTAAAGCGGCATCTTCTTTATTGTATAAGCATAAAACGTTAACTAAACCATAAGTAATGTCCATTTATCACCAGGAAAATTCCTGTAACACATGAGGTCATGCTACTTTCTGGATTTTACATTAACAGTATTTTAAAATGGCTATTTAAACTAGAATAACATATTCAGGCTAATAGATTGCAACTTATTCTATTGATACGATTCTTGTTTTCCATGGATTTCCCTAATACATAGTTTCTAGCTTCTGTCCTGTATGTAAAAGAAGAGCACTTCTACAGAAAAAAAGTAGAAATTTATTTGTCACCGTACATTAAAGGTACATTTGCACAGACAAACTATAAGTGGGTAGATGATTCCAATCACAAAATTACTGTTGATAGTCCAGAATGATGTTTACATTTTTGGAATGACAACAGTTCATAACATAAGATTTTAACTTAAAATAAGTAATATAAATATTTATCAAAACTGGTGTTTTAAGGCCTAAATTACTAAACTATTTCTGTATTACATTGGGAGTGACAGCTATAGTTAAGATTGAAATGCTTCGTGTGTCATAAACCCTCCTTTTCAGTTGTTCATAACTTTCATCAACACATTTTCAAATTCTCCATCCTTAGTCTCTGCCCATTTTTTTGTGGAAAGTTTCAGTCAAATCCATTTAGCCTGTTTTGGGTTTTGTGTGTGTACATACAATAGACTAGGCTCAAGTTCTGATCAGAAACTTTGCTTGGGTATAATTCATCAGTGGAATGGATCTTGTTCTAACTTGGCTTTTTTGTGCTTCTGATGGAGATTTAGTGGACAAGCTGTGTTTGAAGGAAATTGGTACAATAGTTTTAATGTGATGCACATTGAATGTTCTTTACAGGAGGGATTTCTGCTGAGTTTCTTTGATCTAAATCTTAGAACTTGGGGGCACACCGTAGCTATTGACTTGACCAACGATTTAGTGTCACTTTTACTTGGGCAGAAAAAGCAAACAGCAAAGTCTACTGAGCATGTGCATTCCCAACACTTTGAGCAGTAAAGCTAGAAAAGAAATACAAAACTGTTATGCAAGAAAAGATCTTTCAATGCGCCTAACTTCAAGACTAATGAACCAATGTCTTTCAAGTTTAGCTTATTCCTTAGATCTCAATAAGTATCTATAAAATCAGCCCAATATGAACAAAATCCATCCAGCCATTGGTGAAGAATATGTTCAAAATTTCAGATCAGCATCTATAGGACCAATGTACTTTTAAACAGAAACAGAACTTCAAATGTTGACTGACTTTTGGTGAAACTTTCTGTAATGGCAGCTGGCCCTTTCATGGAAGTCAGGCACCAGCCTAACTGTGACAAGCTCCGCCAAGGAGAAAAAACAGTTACTCACCTTTGTAACTGTTGTTCTTCGAGATGTGTTGCTCATATCTATTCCAATTAGATGTGCACGCGCCACATGCACAGCCGTCGGAAAGTTTTACCCTAGCAACACCTAGCGGGTCAGCTGTGGAGCCCCCTGGAGTGGCGCCTTCATGGCGCTCGATATATACCCCAGCTGACCCAGCGCCTCCTCGGTTCCTTCTTGCCAGCTACTCCAAGAGTGGGGAAGGTGGGCGGATTTTGAATGGATATGAGCAATACATCTCAAAGAACAGCAGTTACAAAGGTGAGTAACCATTTTTTCTTCTTCAAGTGCTTGCTCGTATCAATTCCAAATAGGTGAATCCCAAGCCTTACCTAGGTGGTGGGGTCAGAGTGAAGTAACGTGGACTGCAGTACCGCTCTACCAAATGCTGCATCGTCTCTGGCGTGCACCGAGGACCAAAAATGCACCGAGGACCAAGTCGCTGCTCTGCACATCTCCTGGATCAGCACCTGGGCCAGAAATGCTGCAGACGAGGCCTCATGGAGTGAGTGGTGAGGGCTGAGATTGGTACACTGGCCAGCTCATAGCAAGCACGGATGCAGGACGTGATCCATAAATAGATCCATTGAGAGAAGACCGGGAGGCCTTTCATCCGGTCTGCCACTGCAACAAAAAGCTGGGTCGACTTCCTGAATGGCTTTGTGCGCTCGATGTAGAAGGGAAGGACCCTACGTACATTGAGGGAGCGCAGCTGCTGTTCCCGGGGCCCAGCATGAGGTTTCAGGTAAAAAACTGGCAGGAAAATGTTCTGGCTGGTATGGAAGGCCAACATCACCTTGGGAAGAAAGGCCGGGTAAGGTCGAAGTTGCACCTTATCTTTATGGAAGCTCGTGTAAGGCGGTTCTGAGGTAAGGGCCCTCACCTCAGAGACATGCCTCGCCGACGTGTCTAGTGTCAAGGAAAGCCGTCTTCCAAGAGAAATAAAGGAGGGAGCATGTGGCCAGAGGCTTCAGGTCCAGGAGGTACTCCAGAATGAGAGGCACCGGTGCCTGGAGAGGGGGTGCGCGGCGCCGGTTGCACCGACACGAAAACCGCTTCCCCTTCGCCAGATACGTGGCTTGAGTGCAGGGCTTTCTGCTGCCCAGCAGTACTTGTTGTACGGATTCCAAGCACAGAAGCTCTGATGGGTTCAGCCATGCAGCATCCATGCCGTGAGGTGGAGAGACTGCAGGTTGGGATGACAGAGGCAACCGTGATCCTGAGTGAGCAGGTCAGGAAGAAGAGGCAACAGGACTGGAGTGTCCATGGACAGTTCCAACAGCGTGGTATATCAATGCTGCCTGGGCCACGCCAAAGCCACCAGAATCACCCGCGCCCTGCCCTTGCGGATCTTGAGCAGGACCTTGTGCACAAGGGGAAACAGAGGGAAAGCATAAAACAGGTGACCCATCCACGGAAAAAGGAACGCGTCTGTGAGGGAGCCCAGGCAGCGAACTTGGAAGGAGCAGAAAGCTGGGCATTTCCAGTTGCTGCAGGAGGCGAACAGGTTGACCTGGGGAAACCCCCACATTCAGAAGATGGGGTGGATGACATCCGGTTGGAGCGACCACTTGTGGGAGCGGAAGGACCTTGTCATAACTATAAAGGGAAGGGTAACAGCTCTCCTGTGTACAGTACTATAAAATCCCTCCTGGCCAGAGACTCCAAAATCCTTTTACCTGTAAAGGGTTAAGAAGCTCAGGTAACCTGGCTGACACCTGACCCAAAGGACCAATAAGGGGACAAGATACTTTCAAATCTTGGGGGGGCGGGAAGGCTTTTGTTTGTGCTCTTTGTTTGGGAAGTTGTTCGCTCTTGGGACTGAGAGGGACCAGATCCAGGTTCTCCAAATCTTTCTGAACAAGTCTCTCATATTTCAAACTTGTAAGTAAACAACCAGGCAAGGCGTGTTAGTTTATCTTTGTTTTCTCAACTTGTAAATGTACCTTTTGCTAGAGTGTTTATCTCTGTTTGCTGTACTTTGAACCTGAGGCTAGAGGGGGGTCCTCTGAGCTCTTTAAGTTTGATTACCCTGTAAAGTTATTTTTTCATCCTGATTTTACAGAGATGATTTTTACCTTTTTCTTTAATTAAAAGCCTTCTTTTTAAGAACCTGATTGATTTTTCCTTGTTTTTAGATCCAAGGGGGTTGGATCTTGATCCACCAGGAGTTGGTGGGAGGAAGGAGGGGGGATGGTTAATTTCTCCTTGTTTTAAGATCCAAGGGGTTTGGATCTGTATTCACTAGGGAATTGGTGAAGAGTCTCTCAAGGCTACCCAGGGAAGGGAATTAGCTTTGGGAGTGGTGGCAGCGGACCAGATCTAAGCTGGTAGTTAAGCTTAGAAGTTTTCATGCAGGCCCCCACATTTGTACCCTAAAGTTCAGAGTGGGGAAGCAGCCTTGACAGACCTGCTGAGGCGGTCCACCAGCGTGTTCTGGACCCCGGGGAGGAAGTGGGCTATACAGAATTCCCACAGTTGAAGAGCTTCCTGACAGAGGGGAGAGGAGTGCTCCTCCCCTCCCTCCCCCCACCCCCCGCTTGTTGATGTAGAACATGGCCATGGTGTTGTCTGTGGGGACCGCCGTGCAGCGACCCTGTAGCCACTCCTGGAAGGCCTGACAGGCAAGATGCACTGCCATCAGCTCCCAGACGTTGATATGAAGGGAGAGCGCAGATGGAGGCCACAGGCCCTGCATCTGAAGGTCTCAGAGGTGGGCGCCCCATCCCAGGGCTGACGCATCCATGACCAGGGACAAGGAGGGCTGCAGCTTGTGAAAGGGCACTCCTTCGCATACCACCCGGGGATCTAGCCACCACCGGAGGGAGGCCAGGACCCGCTCCGGGATGGTGACCACCAAGTTCAGACTGTCACGACCCTGGGCGATAGACCGAAGCAAGCCAGGCTTGCAACGGATGGAGTCGGAGCCTGGCATGCCTGGTCATGTATGTACAGGAAGCGATGTGGCCAAGAAGACTCAGGCAACTTCTTGCTGATGAGGTTGGGAAGCTCTGAAGGCTCCAGACAAGGCCCATGATAGCTTGGAAACAAGCGTCCGGCAGGAGGGCTCACACCTAAACTGAGTCCAAAACCGCCCCAATGAACTCTATTCTCTGGGTCGGTTCTAAGTTTGATTTTGCTACATTGTGGAGGAGGCCCAGCCAAAGAAACGTATCCCTGACCAGGCGGAGGTGGAACTGCACCTGTTCTCTGGTGTGATCCCGGATCAGCCAGTTGTCGAGGTGAGGATATACTTGCACCCGCCGTCGACGAAGGAAGGCCGCCACGACTGACATACATTTGGTGAACACCTGGGGGTCTGTGGAAAGTCTGAAGGGAAGGGTCATAAACCGGTAGTGTTCGTGGTTGACCACAAAGCAGAGGAAGCGTCTGTGCGCTGGATGAATCGCTATGTGGAAATAGGCGTCCTTCATGTCAAGCGACGGGGAAGGGGGGGGGGAGGATGAGGAGGAGGAAAATTGGAAAGAGTATCCCGCTTCCACCATGTGGAGGACCCAGAGGTCCATGGTTATCTGAGACCAAGCACGGTGGAAATGGGATAAACGATTCAAGAAAGGTGGGGTAGGATCCTGAATGAGGTCTGGAACACCGTCCTCGGGCATCCCTTCAAAAGGCCTGTTTTGAGCCCATTGATGGCATAGTCAGGCCCTGGCCTTGTCCTAACAGGGTTTGGAGGGCTTCCTCCTGCCATTATGCCCCCGCCGCCTATAGAAATCCTGCCTTGGCCGAGTTGGATATGAGCGCTGCTGTGGCTGCTGAGGCTTGAAGGGCTTCAGCTGGGTAGCTGGAGTGTGCATCCCCAGGGACTTCATTGTCACCCTCGAGTCTTTAAGGCTATACAGCCTTGAGTCAGTCTTTTCCAGAAACAGACCCTCTCCATCGAAGGGGAGGTCCTGCAGTGTCTGCTGAAGCTCCGGGGGCAGGCCGAAGGCTTGCATCCAGGAGGAATGCTTCATCACGATCCCTGAGGACAAAGTACATGCGGCCGAGTCTGCAGCATCCAGCGAGGCCTGCAAAGAGGTCTGTGCCACTGTTTTGCCCTCGTTAACCAAAGCCCCAAACTCCTCCCTGGACTCAGGAGGTACCAGCTCCTTAAACTTCAGCATGGAGTTCCAGGAGTTAAAATTGTAATGACTCAGGAGTGCCTGCTGATTAGCGATCCTGAGTTGAAGCCCCCCCATGGAATATACTTTGTGTCCAAACAAATCAAGGTGCTTGGCGTCCTTTGACTTGGGCGCTGGGGCCTGCTGGCCGTGCCGTTCCTTTTCATTCATTGCCGCAACCACGAGCAAACAGGGCTATGGGTGGGTGAACAGATAATCATACCCCTTCGAGGGGACAAAGTATTTCCATTCAACCCCTTTGGTCATCGGGGGAATGGATGCAGGGGTCTGCCAGATTTTCATGGCATTATTCTGGATGGTCCTAATAAGAGACAGGATTGCCCTTGACGGGGCTTCCATGGTCAAGATGTCCACCACGGAGTCCTCCGATTCCACCACCTCCTCCACTTGCAGGTTCATATTTCATGCCGCCCTGCGCAGGAGGTCCTGGTGGGCACGGAGGTCTATTGGAGGAGGACCCGAGATCGCAGTACCTGCTACCACCTCGTCAGGTGAGGAGGAAGAGGAGGCTGCGGGGGGAAGAGGGTCGTCCAGAGCCCCCTGAGGTACTGGGGCCTGCTGCTCTGTGTCACCGATCTCGGGGGCTGGCCCAGGAATTGGAGTCAGAGGAGGTCCTGTAGTGGGGAGAGTAGCTGCCACTGCCTCCAGGCCCCCTGGGGCAGGCTGACTGGCAGTAGCCTCTGGCACTTACGGCTCAGACGGGGTTGATCGGGAAGCCCCAGACAGAGCACCTTGGGCCTGCTGGTACGCTCATGTCATCCATAACAGTCCCTGACTGGGTCCCTACCCCTGCGCCTGCCAAGACCTGCTCCCATCTCCAGGTGGCTACGGTCCGAATGGTGACAGTCCAAAAATCGTGACCCCGTGTCCGATCCCAAAGAGTGAGAAGCAGAGCTCAAGGGCCAAGGTGGTGCCAAGCGGAACTGCACTGGTTCACATTGACGAGGCGATGAGGAATGGTGCCGCGAAGCTGGAGAGCAGCGCCGATTACTGGACCAATACCGGGACCTGGAATGGCATCTGGACCTGGAGTGGGGCCGAGATGCTCAACAGCGCTGAGCCTGTGTCGAGTCTGGGATCCGCTTCATGACCATGACCGGCGGGCAGAGCGGTGCTGCGATTGTGGTCGGCGATGGGAGCCGGAGCAGTGCCGCATGTACAACCGGTGCCATGAAGAAGAGCGGTGCTGGGACTCCGAGCGGCAGTGGGAGCGGGAGCGGTGCAGTAGCTTAACCAACAGTGCCAGTGGGTGAATCAGGGCCAGCTTACCCCGAGATGGTATCATGCACAGAGGCACCGGGGCCTTGGCGTGTAGCTGAGGGGATGCCCATGTCATCATGGCAATAAGGTCCCTCTCAGTCGCAAAGGTGTCCAGCGTAGATGGCAGCTGGACTTCCACCACGCTGCAGGTTGGGAAGTCCAGTGCTACCAGATTCAACGGCTCCCCTCTCGGGGCCAGAGTCAACGGTGCCGGGACCATAGTCTTTGCCCCTGGATGCTCCCCTGAGGGACACGTCTCTATGGGCGGTTCCAGGGAAGCTGGTCTCTGCAAAGGTGAGCCGCCCTTTTCTGGCTTCCGGTGGCACTTCTGACCAGGAGAATGGGAGCAGTGCCGGGCTGATGTCATCAGTTGCGGTGCCAGGGAGCATTGGTGCCGTGGGTCTCGGTCAGAGTCCAACCGCAGTGCAGCCCCCACTGCTGCCACCGGGGCACTGTGCACCGAGACGCTCAGTGCCAGGCCTTGCCACGCCGCAGGAGGCTGAGGGCTAAGAGCCACCTACATGAGGAGCTGCTTTAAATGAAAGTCCCACTCCTTTTTAGTCCGAGGACAAAACCCTTTACAGATCCTGAACTTCTCAGCTTGATGAGCCTCCCCCAGACACTTCAGGCAAGAGTCATGGGGGTCGCCCATTGGCATAGGCTTAGAGCAGGAACTGCAGGGCTTGAATCCCGGAGCTTTGGGCATGAGCCCGTGAAGAAGAATCAGGGAGGAGGGGAAAGCCCCCCCCAACCCAACTAACACTAAGTAAAAACCAAACTAAGAACTATAACTAACTAACAACTATTAACTATAACGCTAGGGAGAGTGGAGAGCAAACAAAGCAAGACTCTACCGTTACAACAACCGTCAAGGGCAGTAAGAAGGAACTGAGGAGGCGCCAGGTTGGCTGGGGTATATATCGAGCACCATGAAGGCGCCACTCCAGGGGGCTCCAGAGCCAACCTGCCGGGTGTTGCTAGGGTAAAACTTTCCGATGGCCGTGCACGCAGCGCGTGCACACCTAATTGGAATTGATATGAGCAAGCTCTCGAAGAAGAATTAGCCAACCCAGATCGACCTGTGAGTAGTTAATTACTTAGATGGCTGAGCAACATTTAATTTGCTTAATGAACACCTGGGCCTTATAGGAGGTCTGAGAGATGTCAGTCTAGTAGTTTGGAGCACAGGGAGCAGGCGGGTTCCATTATACGGCACTTAGGCAGGATCTGTGGGGAAAAGGGTACTTCAGGAGAAACAGCTTGGGGTCAGTGCTCTAGCCCAGAACCGAGAAAGAGTCTCAAAAGTGTAGCCCAGAAAGGGGCTGGTAATAGGGCCCAGAGTGGGTTAGAAGACTCTTTTTGTTTGCTGGGACATTTTAGTTTGGGCTTCTTGTTTTCTGACTTGGCCAGAGGTCTCCAGAAGTGACCAGTGTGTAGAGAGTCAAAAAGACCCACATCAGGAGAAGGAAACAGACTACCTCCATGAAGAGATTGTGACTGGGGCTCACCTGCAGCACCGCACCTGGGTGACCTCCATGCCTTTACAACACGGTACCAGAAGTGGGATGCTAGGCCACCTGCCATCAAGGAGGCATATCGGAGCAGTGAAACACAAACACCTTATCCAGTGGTGAGACATTTATCCTCCTACATCTGTGAATGGAGGACCAGCAACAGCTGCAGAAAGGCCAGCTTCCCCAACAACAGGAACGAGACAGTTACCACAAACGTTGAAAAGGAAGAAGGTGTGGGGCTCATCCAATTGTGTACATTGACTACAGGCTAGCAGGGGTCCGTCCCTATAGAATCAATGACTGTGAGGCCTATCTGCTAGCCCAGAGTACTGAGAAAACTTGGGAGGTTCTGACTATTAGAGATTACATGCCCCAAAACAGTGAGACACAGACTACTACAGAGTTTAAACAAAGACCTGTGAGGACCCAGCTTGGGGCAAGAAAGTGTGAGGCCCAGGGGCCATCTGTTTTGGTTGTGGGAACATGGGGCACATAGAAGGATCTTGCCCTGCTAAGACTTGGAATTCTGGGCAGATGGACTGTAGCTGAGGGGAGGCTAGAGCCTACTGGTATATGTCAAGGAAACAGATCCTAGCATGTAAATCTAAATGTGGAAGGCTGGTGTGAGAGTTCAAACTCTCAATTGCTTATGGGGGCTATCTTGACTTCATTTTCTGTCCCAGTGGGTAAGAACTTTGGGGACTTTGACAACTTTGTTACAGGAACCGGGTCAGACCCAGGTATCTGAATGGGCTTCATGCAAGAGGGATCTGGCCAACTTTTCCAAAGGACAGCAGGGTTACATGGCTGAGGGCACCCCGATGGTAATTGACTTCAGGGTTCCAGAGGGCCAGGGAACTGCTGGCAACAAGATTGGTGTTGTCAAACAATTTCTTAAACAGCAGGCCCATGTAAAGGATTTTTACCTGGAAGGAACTGGATAGTTTAATAAAGGTGTAGGAAACCCAAATCCAAAAATTAAAGGAGAAAAACTCCTGAGCACCATTACAGAGGCTGACTGCACAGCAAACAAACAAAGCAAGTTGAAGCAGATCTGGAAAGAGCAAGGCAGGCATGAGACAGTGACTATTTTTGTATTGGCCAATGGAATACATGGAAAAGAAAACCTCTTTGTTTGTTGGGACTTTTTAGTTTGGACCTCTTATTCTGTGACTTGGCAAGAAGGTTAAGACATCTCTAGAACTGACCAGCATACAGAAAGCTGAGGAGACCCACTTCAGGGAGGAAAACTGAGGCAGGGGTTCATCTGCAGCACTGCACCTGATTACATGGGGCCAGGGTGACCTCCATGCCATTATGCTTTCCAATAACAATTCACCTTTGGGCAAAGAAGAAGCATGGCAGATTTCATCCAAAGGGGAATTTGCTTGGTAAGGTTGTGGGGAGAGAGGTACTGAGCTGTCTCCTAAATTGATGTAAGCAAACTCTTTCCTCCAAATTATTTATTCTGAGCACTTAGCTCCTTTCCTTTCTGGTTTTCAGTACCCATTCTCTCTTTTAGAGCTTGACCCTGCAAGATACTGAGAACTCCAGCCCCCATTCAGCAAAGCACATAAACGTGATAAACTGCAAGCAGGTGAGTATCCCATTGACTTCAGTGCAACCACGCATGTTTAAAGATAAGCATGTGCTTAAGTGCTTTGCAGAATGAGAGTCAGAATGCTTAGAACCTTGCAGGACGGAGCCCTTACTCCTCATCCAGACCCTCTCCTCCCCCACTCAGAGATCCTCAAATGATTATTCCTCACTCCCCACCCTCAGAAATATGCCACCTCACCTTCTCACTCTGTCACCAGCGCGCTACAATCCCAAACATGATGTACTTTTAATGCATAGGCCAAATTTGTTGGCAGCAGTTACCATTGCAACACACAATATAACTGGCACAAACCTATCAAAGCAAGGAAACGAAACTTCAAGCCACCAACCAGTCATACTCTCTACTCCTCCACCCACCACAGCTATTGTATCCCACACTGCATGCTTAACTCTGTCCCCATACTGCACACTGTTCAGACTTTTTTTCCCCCCCAGCACTAATAGTCTGTGGTTGTTTGCCTCCAAGAATGCCCTTTACGAAAGTAACTGCTACACCAAAGTTAAGGTAGCAGTGCATAGTCTGATGTACAGTAGTTGTTAGTAATGGTAAAGTGTGTGCTTGTGGGTGGACGAGTAGAAGATATGTACTGTTAGGTATTGTGTGTGTGTGTGAGAGAGAGAGAGAGAGAGAGAGAGAGAGAGAGAGAGAGAGAGAGAGAGCTTTTTTTGTATATTAATTTCCTAAGGTTTTTTTAATGGTTAACCAGGGGTAGGGTGGAGGTAGAAATGCAGCTGCTACAGAGAAGACTTAATCCATGAACAGCTGTACATGAACCCTTGTGTGTCAGCAGCTGCACATGAACTCTTCTCTGTTCTAGGATAAAAACTAACAAAAAAGTGTCAATCTTGACAGAGAAGGTTTGATCTTATGGAAAAGATCTTAGGTACTCCCAGTCACATCAGGCAGACCTGTGTGTACTCAGCCCCATCGATCACAATTAGGTGCACTTTCAGTTTTAAGACAAATAATAGTTAAAAATGACACCACATCTAATTTTATTTTTTTAAGTTGCTTGTTGTCCCAGATCTACCCAGGATCAACCTCTCTGGTATAGATATCTATACCAAAAATTGCTAATGTTTTTTAAGATCAGTCAATAATGAATTATACGTAAGGCTAAGATTTTGTTAAGCATATTTTTAGTAAAAGTCATGCACAGGTCACAGGCAATAAAGAAAAATTCAGGGAAGCCCATGACCTATCCGTGACTTTTACTAAAAATATGCATGACAAAATGGGGAGCTGCAGGGTCCCCACACCGCTGCTAGGGGGCCCTGGCTCAGAGCTCCAGGGCACTGCCGCCCCCTGCAGCGGCTGGGAACTTCAGGCCACCCCCGTCGCCTGCAGAAGATGGGAGCTTGGGGCCCCCTCAGATCCCAGCCACCACAGGCAGCGGGGGGACCCTGCAGCTCCCAGCACTGGCAGCTTAAGTCATGGAGGTCTCTGAAAGTCACGGATTCCCTGACTTCCGTGACCTCCGTGACAAAATGGTAGCCCTAATTATAGGGACACCAAGGACAAATGTCACCCAAAGTCCAATTTCAGAGGTTTCCTGTTCAAAAATTATAAGGAGAAACCAAACTATCAAAAAAATCAAAGGACATTAAAACTAACCCTATGTGAAATCTCTTACCAGTTAGCCAACTACTTTTAAAGGAAAAACAAGAATTTCTACTCTGTTTTAAGATTACTTTAAAATTAGACTTGGAAATTTTTTTTTTAAATTTGAGAGTTTGATCGGTTTATTTAAGCATTTTTATTTTATTTTTATCAATTTAAATTATCACAGTTGGGGGAAATTAGGGGAGGTCAGACAATAATTTTATGACAGAGGTTGAGATTCAAAGGTTAAAGCTTTATAACTGTTAAAACACAAATTGTCAATATCACATGTCAAAATACACAAAGTAAATATCCTTAAATCAAACTCTAAGTTCTCAAGCTGCATTTCTCTTATTTTGCCACTCTGTAAACTTTCATTATTAAATATGGAAATATTTTTGTTGGTTTGTATGTGTACAGTGAAATCAATATTTACCAACATTTACCAGTACAAATCTAATGTGTCCAAGCCTATTTATAAAGTAACTAACTCTGAGGTCCTTACAAGAACTCCATAATCTTTATGCCTGGGGCTAAGCAGCACATAGAATTGTAGGACTCGAAGGAACCGCAAGAGGTCATCTAGTCCAGTCCCCTGCACTCATGGCAGGACTAAGTATTATGTAGACCATCTCTGACAGGTGTTCGTCTAACCTGCTCTTTAAAATCTCCAATGGCAGAGATTCCACAACCTCCATAGGCAATTTATTCCTATGCTTAGCTACCCTGACAGTTAGGAAGTTTTCCCCCAATGTTCAACCTAAGCCACCCTTGCTGCAATTTAAGTCCATTGCTTCTTGTCCTATCCTCAGAAGTTAAAGAGAACAATTTACCTCCCTCCTCCTTGTAACAACCTTTTATGTATTTGAAAACTGTTATCATGATCCCCCTCAGGCTTCTCTTCTCCAGACTAAACAAACCCAGTTTTTTCAATCTTCCCTCATAGGTCATGTTTTCTAGACCTTTAATCATTTTTGTTGTTCTTCTCTGGACTTTCTCCAATTTATCCACATCTGATGTTATTCCTGGAGGGAAATCTGCACCTAAAAATTCTGCACCACAAAATTAAAAATTCTGCACACAATATTTTAAAATTCTGCATATTTTATTATCAAAATAACACTATATAATCATGCCAGTTTCAATTATTTTGGTAATTTATTTCAAAATACCTGTCAGCAACTATGTCTGTAACAATACAAACACAAAATTTCCCCCCATGAGTAGAGAGTTAAAGAAACCCCTGTTTCTCTACCCCCTCCCCCTCAGAGCCCAGCCGAAGGGCCAGACACCCACATCTCCTACCCCCCGCAGAGCCCAGCTGCAGGGTGCCCCATAGTCCAGACACCTGCACCCCCCATCCTCCAGACCCTACCTGTAGAGGCCACCCAGACATTCGCACGCACCCCCTTCCCCACCAGAGCCCAGCTGCAGGGTCCATCCCAGACAGCCGCACCCCCTAGTCCTCAGTGCCCAGCCATGACCCCCTGACACTTGCGCACCTCCAGCCCCTGCCAGACACTTGCACCTCCTATCCCCCAGAGCCCAGGGATCCAGAGGGAGAAACAGCCTGATGCCAGGTCCTAGGCTTGTGTGGAGTTTCCTGCGCACCGCCTCCTTCCTTCAGGGCATGCTGGGAACTGCAGCTGCCAGGAACCCTCCAGCTCCGCCTCCCCCCACCCTCCACAGTGTCTTCTATTTGTGAGCTGGGTCAGGCAGGCCCTCTGCTGGGTCCAGCAGCCCCTAGTGGCAGCCATAAGCTCTGCAGCCCATTTCTGTGGGAGAAAAAAATAAATTCTGCACTCCCAACATGAATTTCTGCGCAAATTCTTCATGCGAAATGGCGCAGAATTTCCCCAGGAGTAACATCTTTCCTGAAAAGTGGCACCCAGAACTGGACACAGTACTCCAGTTGAGGCCTAATCAGTGCAGAGTAAAGCAGAAGAATTACTTCTTGTGTCTTGCTTACACACTTCTGCTAATACCTCCTCGAATAATACATCCCAGAATGATGTTCACATTTTTTTGCAACAGAGTTACACTGTTGACTCTCATTTAGCTTGTGATCCACTGTAACCCCCAGATCCCTTTCTGCGGTATTCCTTCCTAGGCACTTATTTCCCATGTTATATGTGTGCAACTGATTAGTCCTTCCTAAATGGAGTACTTTGCATTTGTCCTTATTGAATTTCATCCTAATTACTTCAGAACATTTCTCCATTTTGTCCAGATCATTTTGAATTTTAATCCTGTCCTTGCAAACCCTCTCAGCTTGGTATTGTCGGCAAACTTTATAAGTGTACTCTATGCCATTATGTAAATCATTGATGAATATATTGAATAGAACTGGAACTAGGACTGATCCCTGCAGGACCCCACTCATTATGCCCTTCCAACTTGACTGTGAACCACTGATAACTACTCTTTGGGAATGGTTTTCTAACCAATTATGCATCCTCCTTATAGTAGCTCCATCTAGGTTGTATTTCCCTAGTTTTTTTTATGAGAAGGTCATGCAAGACAGTATCAAAAACCTCACTAAAGTCAAGAAAAAACATATCTACTGCTTCCCTCATCCACAACCCTTGTTACCCTGTTACAGAATGATATTAGGTTGGTTTGACATGATTTGTTCTTGACAAATCCATGCTGACTGTTACTTATCACCTTATTATCTTCTAGGTGTCTGCAAATTGATTGCTTAATTATTTGCTCCATTACCTTTCATACCTTTCATATCTTTCCATAAACTTACTGGTCTGTAATTCCCCGGGTTGTCCTTATTCCCCTTCTGATAGATTGACACTATGGCCTGGTCTACACTAGGCGTTTATGTCGAAGTTAGCGCCGTTAAATCGAATTAACCCTGCACCCGTCCACACTGCGATGCTATTTAGTTCGACATAGAGGTCTCTTTAATTCGACTTCTGTACTCCTCCCCGACGAGGGGAGTAGCGCTAAATTCGACATGGCCATGTCGAATTAGGCTAGGTGTGGATGGAAATCGACGCTAATAGCTCCGGGAGCTATCCCACAGTGCACCACTCTGTTGACGCTCTGGACAGCAGTGCGAGCTCGGATGCTCTGACCAGCCACACAGGAAAAGCCCCGGGAAAATTTGAATTTGAATTCCTTTTCCTGTCTGGCCAGTTTGAATCTCATTTCCTGTCTGGACATCGTGGCGAGCACAGCAGCACTGGCAACGATGCAGAGCTCTCCAGCAGTGATGGCCGTGCAGTCTGGGAATAGAAAGAGAGCCCCAGCATGGACTGATCGTGAAGTCTTGGATCTCATCGCTGTGTGGGGCGATGAGTCCGTGCTTTCCGAGCTGCGATCCAAAAGAAGGAATGCAAAGATCTACGAGAAGATCTCTAAAGACATGGCAGAGAGAGGATACAGCCGGGATGCAACGCAGTGCCGCGTGAAAATCAAGGAGCTGAGACAAGGCTACCAGAAGACCAAAGAGGCAAACGGACGCTCCGGATCCCATCCCCAGACATCCCGTTTCTACGAGGCACTGCATTCCATCCTCGGTGCTGCCGCCACCACTACCCCACCAGTGACCGTGGACTCTGAGGATGGGATACTGTCCACGGCCGGTTCCTCAGACATGTTAGGGGACGGGGAAGATGAGGAAGGAGATGAGGAGGGCGAGGCAGTTGGCAGCTCTCACAACGCTGATTTCCCCGACAGCCAGGATCTCTTCATCACCCTTACAGAGATCCCCTACGAAGCGTCCCCAGCCATTACCCCGGACACAGAATCTGGTGAAGGATCAGCCAGTAAGTGTTGTAAACATCTAAACATTTATTTTTAACAAAACAGGAATATTAACAATTAAAAGAATGGGTTGTTCATGATTAGTGTGCCCTAGGCGCTTAACGGTTTAGTAAGGGGCAGTGCAAGTTTTGAAAAGAAATCTAGCAATGTCCGGTTTTCAGTGATTGTCCTGCACAAGCCGCTCTACTGTGTATTCCCTGCTACTGCAGCTACAGTAAAATGCGGTCTATATGTGCGGGGATAGAGCAGTAATCCTCCTGGGACATCTCGATGAAGCTCTCCTGGAGGTAACTTGAAAGCCGTTGCATGAGGTTCTTGGGGAGAGCGGCCTTATTGGGTCCTCCGAAGTACGACACGTTGCCGCGCCACGAGATTATCAGGTACTCGGGGATCATTGCTCTGCACAGCAGGGCGGCATACGGCCCTGGTCTTTGGAGGCTTTCCCGGAGCATTCTCTCTTTGTCGCTCTCGGAGATCCTCATCAGGGTGATGTCGGCCATGGTGACCTGCTTTTAATTAGGTAGGGGAATGTTAGTGTTGGGACTGCTTTCCCGTTCCTTTACAGAACTGTCACCGCTGGTTTGCAGCCACGCGGTGGAGGCGGGAGAGGGGCAGCCGAAAGGGATCATTCCCGGGGACAGCCGCGAGGGGGTGGGACAGGGGCAGAGTTCCCGCTTGCCGGATTGCTGGCAGCAGGGACTGACATTGATTTAAATGTGAAATGAGGCCAGTGGTAATATAAAAGTTTTAAACTGCCACAAGTGTACGGCTTACCATGTCTGCCTGCAACAGAAATTCCGTTGTGCTGCCTCGCTTCTCAAATGTGCTGTTCAAGACCCCAGGCACAGAATGCGAAGGCCGAGAATTCGACCTTGTGCTGAGTGCGCATGTGAAAGGTGCTGTGCATGGTCTTGTTCACAGAGAAAGACTATGTTCTTTGTTCACAACTACATTTATCTTTCAGAGGAATTCACTCCCTTTTTCCCATTTCCACAGCCCCGTCTGCGACTGTCTCACAACCTAGCCTGGAATCACACTCCCAGAGGCTAGCGCGGATTAGGCGTAGGAAGAAGAGGACACGGGAGGACATGTTCTCTGAGCTTATGGCCTCTTCCCAAGCCCAGGCAGCACAGCAGACCCAGTGGCGGGAGAACTTGACCCGAATGCACCAAGCCAACATGGATCGGGAGGAGAGGTGGCGGCAGGAAGACCAGCAGGCGACTCAAACGCTGCTTGGACTACTGAGGGAGCAAACGGACACGCTCCGGCGCCTTGTGGATGTTCTGCAGGAACGGAGGCAGGAGGACAGAGCCCCGCTGCAGTCCATCTCTAACCGCCCTCCCCCGCCACCAAGTCCCATACCCACCTCACCCAAAGTGCAAAGAAGGAGAGGCGGCAGAGTCCCTGCTAACTCTCACTCCACCCCTGCAGAGAGCTCTAGTAGCAGAAGGCTCTCATTTCCCAAAATTTGAAAAGTTCTTTCCTTCCCGCCTGACACAAGCCCACGTCCAAGTTTCACCTCCCAATGCCATGTGTAGTTGATAATAAAAAATTCGTTTCTGTTAACTACTGTTTCAATCATGTTCTTTTGGAGGAGGAGGGGAAAGGGGGTTGGAAATTGGACAGGACAGTCTCCTTTGGCAGGGTACATAGTCGGGGGCAGGCACAGCAGCAGGGCACATACACAGTGCAGTGATGCAGTGACTAGTTGCCCCGGTTAGTCTGGGAGGTTGTTTTGATGTAATGTTGGGGGGGGTGGGTTGCTCTGTGACTTTGTGGCGGGGGAGGGCAGTTACAGATCTTAAGCGCCGGTCCTTAGACAGGATCACAGAGCCACACAGCATGGGATCTGTAACCGTCCTCCCCCTGCCACAAAGTCAAATAGACCTCCCATACACACAGTCCCGATCAGGAGGGTTGACAGGCTCCGTTGAAACAAGCATCCCACCGCAGCGGAGCCTGTCAATCCTTGAGTTTAGAAGCTGCATTCGCATCACAACACTAGACCCGCCCCGCACCACAGTCTGCGTCCCAGTTTTAAAAAATTCCCGCTAAAACAGTATTAAAGAAAACGGTGTGCTTTAACAAAGTAGAACTATTTTTATTTCGACACGTGTGTTGGAGGGGGGGTGAAGGGGGTATGTAACTGGATAGGATAGTCAACATTACCTGGGTAAAGAAACGGGGGCAGGTTTAGCTTCTCAGTACACAAACTATAAAATCACAGGTTACCCTGCTCACTCAGGAACTTTGCTTTCAAAGCCTCCCGGATGCACAGCGCTTCCCGCTGGTCTCTTCTAATCGCCCGGCTGTCTGGCTGTGAGTAATCACCAGCCAGGCTATTTTCGTCAACCTCCCACCCCGCCATAAAGGTCTCCCCCTTGCTCTCACAGAGATTGTGGAGCACACAGCAAGCTGCTATAACAATGGGGATATTGGTTTCGCTGAGATCACAGCGAGTCAGTAAGCTTCTCCATCTCCCCTTGAGACGGCCAAAAGCACACTCCACCACCATTCTGCACTTGCTCAGCCGGTAGTTGAAGAGTTCTTTTTCAGTGTCCAGGGCGCCAGTATAGGGCTTCATGAGCCAGGGCATTAGCGGGTAGGCTGGGTCCCCGAGGATGACTATAGGCATCTCCACATCCCCAACAGTTATTTTGTGGTCCGGGAAGTAAATACCTTGTTGCAGCCGTCTAAACAGACCAGAGTTCCTGAAAACACGAGCGTCATGAACCTTGCCCGGCCATCCCACGTAGATGTTGGTAAAACGTCCCCTGTGGTCCACCAGTGCTTGCAGCACCATGGAAAAGTATCCCTTTCGGTTAATGTACTGGGTGGCCTGGTGGTCCGGTGCCAGGATAGGGATGTGAGTTCCATCTATGGCCCCACCGCAGTTTGGGAATCCCATCGCTGCGAAGCCATCTATGATCGCCTCCACGTTTCCCAGGGTCACTACCTTTGGCAGCAGTACATCAACGATTGCCTTCGCTACTTGCATCACAACAACCCCCACGGTAGATTTGCCCACCCCAAACTGGTTCGCGACTGACCGGTAGCTGTCTGGCGTTGCAAGCTTCCACAGGGCTATGGCCACTCGCTTCTGTACACTCAGTGCAGCTCGCAACCGGGTGTCACTGCGCTTCAGGGCAGGGGACAGCAACTCACAAAGTTCCAGGAAAGTTCCCTTCCGCATGCGAAAGTTTCGCAGCCACTGGGATTCATCCCAGACCTGCAGCACTATGCGGTCCCACCACTCAGTGCTTGTCTCCCGTGCCCAGAATCGCCGTTCCACGGCATCAACATGACCCATTGCCACTGTGATGTCCTCGGCGCTGGGTCGCCTGCTTTCTGACAGGTCTGTGCTACTCTCAGACTTCAGGACATCACCGCGGTGCCGTAGCCTCCTTGCCTGACTTTTCTGCATCTGCCTCAGGGAAACCTTTATGATAAGCTGCGAGACGTTGAGAGCGGCCACAACTGCAGCGATGGTCGCAGCGGGCTCCATGCTCGGAGTACAGTGGCGTCCGCGCTGTCAATGACTGGAAAAGCGCGCGAACTGTTTTCCCGCCGGCGCTTTCAGGGAGGGAGGGCGGGAGTGATGGACGGATGACGACAGTTTCCCAAAAGCACCCTCGACTCATTTTGTTACCCAGAAGGCATTGCCGGCTACACCCAGAATTCCAATGGGCAGAGGGGACTGCGGGAACTGTGGGATAGCTGACCACAGTGCACCGCTTCGAATGTCGACGCTATCACCGTTAGTGTGGACGCACAAAGTCGAATTACTGTCCTTAGTGTGGACACACACGTTCGACTTTGCAATATCGATTACAAAAATTCGATGCAAGTAAAATCGAACTACTCTCGTAGTGTAGACAAGGCCTATATTTGCCTTTTTCTAGTCCTCTGGAATTTCTCCTGTCTTCCATGACTTTTCAAAGATAATCACTAATGGCTCAGATACCTCCTCAGACAACTCCTTGAGTATTCTAGGATGTATTTCACATCCCAACCTCAAGATGAGTGCCAGTCTTGATGTCTGCAGTGCTCCATAAATGGTCCCCAATGTGGTTCGGGCAATGGAGAACGGGAGGAGGAAGATCCCAACTTCGATGCTGAGGAGTGTAGGGCTTTTGGGAATAAAGGTAGAGCCAGTCCTGAGGGAAAGAGTAACCTGTCTGACTCATCTTTTACCCAGAATGAAGCAGGGACTGGCCCCAATGATGGAAGCAGTACCACTAGCACTGAGTATACTCATGCCAGAAGTGGTGTCGACTCTTGAAGTCAACAGCGGTACCGAAGCAGCTGATGGTGCTGACCCGAAGTGGAGGGCGGTGAGAGCTACCATGGAAACATTGGTGGTGCCAAAGGCAACGGTGCTGAGGAGTTTCCTGGTGCAAGGAGGTCCCTTGCTTCCCCAGACTAGAAAGGGGGAACATTGGGGTTTGGTGCCAGCAAACCTCAGGGTTCAGCGGCCCGTCCAGCCAATGGGGCTATCAATGACACAGCTCTGGACCAAGGGGGAGGTTGGGACAGAAAGGCAAAGTAGTTCTGTAGCCACCTGGTATGCCACCAGAGTGAAAACAGTCAGTGCCTGCATCTCCCTCGTCAGCACTGGATGGAACGGACACCACAGAGCCAGAACCAGAGTTGATGGTACAGTGTCTCCAACCTCCCTACTCAGTATCAGGAAGCAGTTAGAGGGGCCTGTGCCATCCCACCCATTGGCACCAGGGCCGGCTCTAGGCACCAGCAAACCAAGCACGGGCTTGGGGCAGCACAATTGCAGGGGCAGCATTCTGGGGGAGGCAGTTGCACTCTCAGAGGTTATTTTTTTGTTGTTGTTTTTTTTTGCTTGGGGCAGCAAAAAACCTAGACCCAGCCCTGGCAGTACTGACTAAGTTTCTTGGGACCTTTTCACTCCAGTGGATTTTGCCTGTATCTCACCCCAAGGGGTTTCTCCTCTGCTTTTCTGACCTGCATTGACTCTCAGACTTTTCTCCTGTCATCTCCTGAACTTATCCCAGTCAGTTCTGCTTTCTCAAGTGCTTCCTTTTGGGGATGGTCTCAATTTTCATTCATGGTCCTATAATCTGCTGGAATAAAATTAGACTTGCCCAGACATGATTCATCCCCTAAACTTTGGAGAAGGGAACTCTTGGAAAGGGAAAGTGCTGCAAAGCGTTTATCATTAAGAAGAAACCAAACTATTGATAAGATTGAAAATCAGGAGGTGAATTCTGCAAAACCCCTTTCCCAGAGGAGAGTGGAGAAGACCAAGGGCCTGAAGCAAATTCTATTCGTCAATGAGATTCTTCCCCCAAGGAAGTTTGACCTCCTTTTAATGGCATGTGGCTGGGCCTTAGGAGATCTGGGTTCAAATCCCAGTTCTACCACTTGCTCTCCATGTGACCTTGAGCAAGTCACTTATTCTCTAAGCTTTGTTTTCCCCAGCTATAAAATAAGGATGATGCCACTTTCCCCCCATTAATTTTCTGTTTAAATTCTAAACTCCTCAGGGCAGCAACTGTCTCTTACTATGTGTTTTTGTGGTGTCCAGCAGATCTTGGGACTAGAGCTAATTGTGAAGTATTTGGGGATCTTTGTTTTTCACAGGAACAAATGACAAAAACATCAAAGAAAACAAAAGTTTTCATTTTAAGTAATATTTTTTTCTTCAGAAGTTCTTGGGGTTTTTAGTCCAAAACCAAATATTTCAGAGTTTGGCTAAAATTTTTCAGTTGCTGAAAACTCTGATATATCTAGGTGATTTGGGAATTTTCAGTGAAAACCTGAAAAATTGTCAAAAAACAGACATTTTCCCTTAGGAATGTCCATTTTGATGAAAATTACATTTTCATTGAAAAATGTTGACCAGCTTTGGTTGGGACCTTTAAACAACTACTACAATGTACTGTAACAGTAATCCTGAAAGTGAACGAGTCCCACTTGAAGGCTCAAGAGAGAGGATGGATGAAAGGAGGAACTTCTGCCTGAAGGGAGCCTGGAACAGTGGAACGCCATGAGAATCATTTTACCTGTAAAGCAACAGCCAGTTACAACAATGCACTTGAGGAGGATGAGACAGAAGAACTGAGGCCCAGATCCTCAAAGTAATGTAGGTGCCTAACTCCCATTAAAATCAATGGAAGTTTGGGTGTAAATACAGGACCTGACAATACAGAACAGCTTGTGGAAACTCCATCTTCTTACTTCATATATTTTTTGTTGAAATAACTTATTCCTCACCTGTGTTGGCTCCTTTCGGAATCTCTCTAGCCTCAAAGTACTGGAGATCTGGGACATAAGACTTGATACCACATCTGGTTTAGGATCTAGAAGTCTTCTTCATAGGAAATAAAACAAGCAATATCATAATTGGTTACATAGTCATCAAATATTTGGCTAAAAGAGTGTCCTTTGATTTTTTTAAACCTTCTGCTGTCCTTTGTGGAAGAGGACATGTAATGGGAACAGATGGAATGGAGAGCCCTTGGGAAAATAAACTTCGGCTGGTGGAAACGCTTTACTCCCTTAGAGAGTTGAGAGAGTTCTCCAAGATGAGGACAGGAGAAGGAAACAGTATTTCTGACTCAGGCACAGCTGAAGTATTAAGCCACATGCCTATTTATAAACTGGCAGAGACTGGACTCCACCCTGAATATGGAAGCAGTCCTGGGGACAACGTAGAGTACAAGGCTCCTATAGGTCCAGCATTCTCTCCCCTTTCCCTCTCCCCACCACCACTTCCAGCTCACTGAAAGCCCTGGAGGTTAGGAGTGAGGATCTGCTTTGCTGTCATGGCCTCAGCACAGAGGACTGAAATTACTATTGCAAAGCATTGCCACAAGTACTATGGCAAGACAAACTCATTTAAGATGCCTAGGTGGTATAAGGCTGTTCGTCATGAAATCGTAGGCCCTGAGATGATCTCTGAGCTAAAGCAAAGCTGGACAAATCAGGGATATCAAGTTAAATGAGTGGAAATGAAGCATTACCCAGTAAGGTCAGATGTTCATAAATCATCTTCTCAACATCCCTCTGCCTTTTCTCCAGAAAAGCTCAATCATTCCCCAAGAAAGACAACAAGTGCAATTTTCAAGAGTGTTTAATAATTTTGGGTGTCCAACATGAATTATTTATTTAGGGCTGTAGGAAGGGGCAGGACTCCATAGACCCCACCTATGTCCTATTGTCCTTCATTTACCCTCTCTACTCCCCCAGCGGCTGCACTTGGGGCAATCGCTCCCCGGCAAAGGGCTGGTTTGTCTTCCTCCCTTCCCCTTGCAAGAGGGAAGAGTCTGGCTGGAACAGCCACTGCATAGGGCTTCACAAGGTCAGTCTCTAAAACTCTATTGCCCCTTCGGGGGGGCTTATCTCCTATCCCTCTTTCTGGGGCGTGTTGCTTGGCTGTCAGCCAGGGTGGCTCTGGAAGTGGTGTGTTCCATGGCTGTTTCCTCCTCAACTGGCCTGCCAGTTACTAGCAGTCTCTGCACGGAGCAGCCTTCTTCCTGGTCACTGCCCCTGCCTATGGGAAGCTTCCCCTGTTAAGCCCCAGGAGGAACAAGCTGTGCATGTGGGTCTCATTAATATAGCACAGGCTCAGAGAAACTTGTTAGCTTGTTGATCCCAGTGGGAGGGCGTGTCCCTTCACCAGGAACTTATTATCCATCTGAAGTTCATGCAAACCGAACTGCTGTTCAGGACCTCAGAAAAATCCAGACAAGCATGCAAAATGACTGAACACTTTTGAAAATGTTGGTCAGAACGTTGCTAGCATAACCCACACCCACTCAGTGTGGTGCTCTGTCCTCCTCAAGTGGTGTCTGGGCCACGTTAGAGGCTGAGGAGCCTGCTACAACCTTGGCTAACAGAGCTGAGTGCCCATCCAGGGGCATGCTGTTGCGTTAGCACAGGAAACAATTAGGATCCCTCACTTAGCACCTGCAATTCCAGGGATACAAACTCTGAGCAAGGGATGAATCCAGCAGCACTGGGAACACAGATGTGTTCCCAGTGCTGTGGGCAGGAGCAAGGGAGAGTGATGGGCTGATGCAAATGACCGCAAAATGGTTTGTGTTTTCAAGGGAGGAAGGTAGAGGAGAAAGGGAGAGAAATGCACAGAGCAGACACCGGGGGGGCCTGGAACAAGCATTGGGAAAATAAGAGACTTTAAAAATAGTAAAGAATGTGCCATTTTAAATGTAACTTTTAACAAGCTATTGAGGGAATGGAGAATCCATCTACTGAGTAGTAAAATTAGCTTATCTGACAAGCTCCAATTGTATGTACAGAAAATACAAATACACCTCTACCTCAATATAACGCTGTCCTCGGGAGCCAAAAAATCTTACCGTGTTATAGGTGAAACCGCGTTATATTGAACTTGCTTTGTTCCACCGGAGTGCACAGCCCTGCCCCCCCTCCCCCTCCCCCCCAGAGCGCTGCTTTATCGTGTTATATCCGAATTCATGTTATATCAGGTCGCGTTATATCGAGGTAGCAGTGTAAAACCAGATCATGAATGATATCAAACTAAATGTACTCCCTCCTCAAAACCGTTCTCTAGTCACCCTCTCAACATCCTCCCCAGGGCAAAGGTTGGAAGAAATGGAGGAGTCTTGCTCCATACCCTGCAGGTCAACACATTCCAATTACCAGTCATGACATGTATGGGCTTACTCTGTATACTGCATGTCTATATCTAGCACAGCCAGAATGGTCAGTAAGGGATAATAGCTGAAACTCAACCACAGAAGAAGTTGTTTGTCTTTTCCCTACATGGAACTGATGCCATACAGGTCAAGTGACCAATCTTATCAGAACACGACTGAGACCTTTCTGCAAAGTACTCAGTAAACAACCCACAATCCTCTCATGTCCTTCCACTACAATCATAGGTTTTTCCAGTGTTGGACACATGATAATGGCCCAATCTGTAGCCCTAGCGAGATCTTCCATGGTGCACGGTTCATCCAGAAGTTGGCAGACCAACAGATGTTCCATGATTTGTGTTTCAGTGCAGTCACATGTTTGGGTCATTGGAATAGCACAACTTCCTCATATTGACTTTTGACCAGCCAACTCTTGTTTGGAGCCAATTTAAACATCTCCAGGTTGATCAACCCTTCTCCGTGCCTGCAAGAAGGTGTTTGGCAACATCTATGTTTATTTTGACATCTTTGTTGAGTATTTCCTGTAGTGTGTGCCACACTTCCAGTCTTGGAGTCATTGGTGATCTTTTAAGTAGGTCCATTGCAGCTAGGAAACTTTTCCATGATTTCAGGCAGCTAATGGCCACAATGTGACCACGTAGTGTCAAATATTCATCTCTGCTACTAGGTGAAGGCTGACTGGATCCAGCAGGCTGCTCGCTACTCAGAACAGTTCCATCAACTGGGATTTCATGAATGCTCTGGTGAAAGAAAGTTGCCTATATCTCAAAGACAACCACAGAATTGGACTCCACACTGACTGGTCAGACTCAGAGTATGATGACCATGACCCAGGCTCTAATTTATATTTCATATCTTTAATTTGTCACAGACATACTATACACAAAACCATCGGTACTCACCTTACCCTCACCCATTCTTATAAGCACATCACCTATAGGGATGATGTCAAGGAAAACAACAAATGGGAGATACTGTACTGACAGTCGTGGATGAGAGGTGATGATGATGTCCTACCATACTAATAATGGGTCACCAAAAGCCCCCTCTTTTGCCTCAGACCCTTCCCTTTGCAATATATCAATTTAGTGACCCCAAGACTTACCATGACCCACGTTTCAGGTACCTCAGGAGTAGAAGTGGAAATAATAGTAGACATTCATTATTTTCAGTGCCTACTTTTCCATTTCCTCAGTTCCAGAATTCCCTAAAACCATCTTTTCCAACACTGGTGGCTCCTCTTCATTTCTCCAATTTCCTGGCAACATTTGACGTTTTAAATACATAAATCAGGAAAAGCAAAAGTTAAAGGTGGTCTGATGTGAGCCAAGTAGGGTGATAGTGAGTGATGAAAGATTTAATGGCAGAAGGGAGCTAACTGGATCTAACTACTTATTGTCAGACATTCTAATATCTGGGATTTTTTGAAGGTATAGAATTTTGGTACAGAAAGTGTAATATTATTTTGGGGCGTTAGCTTGACTACAATGAAATCACTTGAAACCCTAACTGTTTTTAAATGAAGTTCTTGTTTAGGGATATTACACCTGAACACGGGACTGGGATATAACATTTGGATACAGAAATAGATCTGAATGAATACTTCGCTGAAAGTTGGGAGCGTTTTCTTTGACTCCATTATATAGAATGGTGCGAGTTGTGAAGTTGGGCTCTAAATACAGATCCAGACCAAAACTTACCCAACGTCTTCTTCTTTCGTATAGCAAGAGAGGCGATTAGCAAAATTCAAATAACCAAGTTCAGATTAGTGAGCCAGTGGCTAGTTTTAGGAGTGGCTTGATGTAAGTCTGAGATGCCACCAGCAAATGATCGAAGCAGGCACTGATTTACAGTGTGGTCCATAGTTTGCGACTGATTTCCGCAGTCACATTGTGTGTTGTCTCTCATTTTCCAGAAGTGTAAGAGATGACAGCATCTGCCATGCAATATTCTAAAATGGTTCACTGCAGACCATTGTTTCCAGGGTAGGTTGCAGCCTGGAAATTCTTTGTGAAGTGGGCAATCAGGTGTTTGTTTGGGGCATTAGCATTATCTGATAATTCTTTCCAATGTGCCTCAGGATTGAATGAGGACACTTTAAGAGCTTTAGCCTGATCCCATAAAGGTTTGTGAGATTTCAGAGGTGTCTTTGAAAGGTTTTGGAAGATCTTATGAATTAGTAAATTCAGATTGGCCATGGTTGTATTGTACTCACAAGCTGTATGTATGGCTCTCCGGATTTTGAGTGAGGGTATATGTGCCAGAATGGGCACCAATTAATCAAGGGTTGATTTTAATTGTCCATTTATGATTCTCATTGCCACATTAAGCTGCACTCCAATGATTTGGTACATGAGCGGCGCACCCAGATTGGTGCACAACATTCAGCAATCATGTATACCAGTGCTATAATCCCTGTTCAAAGTGGTTGTTCTTCGGCATCCCATGTTGTACCTGGGAGTTTTCAAACGAAGCTAATCCTTGCTTTTACCTTTTTCACATATATTTTCCAGATGGACTTTAAAAGTCAAGCTTCTGTCAAAGGTTACACTCAAGTACTTTGGATAGGGCTCATTTTGGACCTGTTGACAGCAAAAGGTGACTTTCAGTGATTCTTTGGCTGCTTTGTTGTTTAGGTGAAAAGTTATTACCAAAGCTTGGGAGGCACTGGGATGGAACTCCCAGTACTGCAAGTATTCTGCCATTAGCCTGAGGTCAGTGGAGAGGGTGTCGCTGACGGTGATGAGGTCTTTGCCTCATACCACAAAAGCGATGTTGTTAGCCTGAATTCATTAATGTGAAATTGTGCCAGGTAAGTCACTCATGTAAATGGTGAACAGCAAAGGACCCAGTATGGATCCTTGAGGTAGACCATCATTGATGGTGAGTCCTTTGCTGATTTACCCATTCAAAAGGATGTGGTATCTTCAGTTGCTCAACACTGTGACTAGGAGTCACATAGTGCTATGGCTTTGATGACCCTCGATGCATTGAACAATAGACTCTATCTCCATACAGTATCATGAGCATTGGATAAATCTATCAGGGCTGTTCCAGTTTTTAGATGCCATCCTCAATGAGACTAGTAATGCTGAGAACGTGGTCACAGCAGCTTCATCCCAGGATGAAACTGGCCTGTTCCTCAGGCAGGATGGCCTCCAAGATAGGGGTGAAATGGGCCAGTAAAACCCTCTCTATTAACTTGTGAATTGTGGAGAGGAGTGAAATTGGGCAATAGCTGGCTACATCATTTTGTGGTTTCCCAAGTCTGAGGAGGGCAATGACTATTGCCTCATGCCAGGTTTTCAGGATCATCCCCATCAAATGTACAGCAGTAAATAGGTCTGCCAACCAGGCTTGTCCCTTTGGCCCAAAATTCTTAGGGAACTCAGGATAAATGTTGTCCTTGACAGCAGCTTTTCCACTTTTAGTAGGCAAAGTGCCTTGTTTATTTCTTCTATGGTGAAGACAGCTGTGAAGTGGAGGGGCTTTGTTGGACGTTTACAAAGCTTTTTCTGAACCTTCTGTCTACTCAGCTTGTCAGTTGTGGTCTTCGAGTTATGGAGAAGATGTGAGGTGACACCACTGGACGTCACTTTTCAGTTTTAGTGGGTCAATGACTCCAAGCTTACAGATGAGTGTTCAGACGTTGTCGCTGGAATGAGTGAATATATTTCATGGTAGCATTGACAATAAAGTGAACAAAGTGGTCATAAATTTCTGAGATCAGTCTGATATGGTGTATCCCATCTTCAACTTCTGAGGAATAAGCGATCCAGTTCACTTTGCGGAAATTCTAGCACCATTTCAGTGTCAATTCAAGCTGTGCAACTTCAAAGTCAATGTGCAAAATAGTGGGGTGGTGTTGGCTGCAAGGAAAGTTTCCAAGAACTATTTATGAAGCTTGCAAAGGAGCACCGCTTTTGTGGTCTATCAGAAAGCAGAGGTCTGATTGTGTTCAGTGTTCCACCTGGCCGAATGAAAAGTCCCTGGTTGTTTGGGGTTGAAAAGAAGGTGGACTGAGAACGAAGCCCAGTCTGTGAGTTGCTCACCGGCAGCATCATTTCTATTATAGTTTCACGTCACTCACAGTGATAATAAGTTCATAGCCATGAATTTTGTGTCTTGCAACTTGCTCATAGTCTGCAGCAGAGTTTCTTGTAGAGCAACAATATCAATGTTACTCTCCTTGAGAACTCTTGAAAGAAAGTCATACTTAGTATGTGACAGACCTTCCACCTTAAGTTGGTATACATGCAGAGCTGGTTGTATGGTTCTTTGGCGCTCTCCCAGACAAGAACTCTTAACAAATGTCACATTGCTAATCATACCAGGAGATTGACAAATCAATGTCTGGTAGCATTCTCAGAGTATTTGTTGTGTTAGTCAATAACATGTAACAGGAGACCACCTGAAGGTTGTCAGCTTGCCCCCATTTAGACCATGAGGGATTTGGATCCAATATTCTGGTTCAGACCTATATCTACTTACAGTATTGTCTTTCACAGTGTTGTTGATGAAGTAAGTATATTAGTAAATGATTCTCTTATGATTTAAAATTGTTAGAGTTGCAGACTAAATGGTGGAAAAAGGCAAAGGCCACATTTAAAAAAAAAAAAGAAAAAGAATACGGTATGTGCTGTGTCGGTCCAGTCCTGTGAAGCGTGTTCAACTCACTGTACATCTACCATATTCCACTAAAGTCAGTGGGAATTGAAAGCAGTCTGCCTTTTGCAGTATCAAACTCTCAGGGAAGCAAACCACATGACTTTATTACCCTGTGAGATTTTACCTTTCAATTTGTGGATCACCCCAACTTCCAGTATTGCTACACTTACTTTAAATTCACTTTCTGGATATTTATGATTTCATAAATAAAAATGTCTACTATTATTGTCTTTTAGCAATTAACATCTGGGTACTTATGTGGCCTTCATCACTATAGTATCTCAGAGCCTCACAATCATTAAGGAATTTTATCCTCCCAACACTCCATGATCCCCATTTTATATATGGGAAACTGAGGCAGAGCATAGATTAAGTAACTTGCTCAGTGTCATGCAGAAAGTGTGTGGCTGAGCCAAGAATTGAATGGCCATCTTCTAAATGCCAGTTTAGTGCCTTATACACTGGTCCACCCTTCCAGCCATCATTAGAGCTGATTAGCATGACTGGCATAGAAAGATACCAACCTGAAACACAACTTGTTCCATAGGGTAGGTAAACATTACAGGTACATATGGAAGCCAGCTTTGTACAATTCTGTGACTACTATGCCCAGTGGAATTCTGGGAAATGTGCTAGAAGACAACTCTTCTTTTTACTCAGATACAGCTAGTGCCTTTAAAATAGTCAACATCCGCCACCAAGGTTCCCGTAGTCACTGCATTATCTCCCTGTACCTAGAACTGGAGCTAGAATAGCACTGCAATCATGCAGAGTGGCAAATGTTGACATTTTTAATGATACCTACTGCATGTAAAGAGCCATGGAAATTCACTGGTTATCCACCTTGAAAACTGTAAAGCCCTTTACTGAGACAGTTAGTGTATATTTGGCAAATATAGTGGTCACATTCATCCTTTCAGCTTCAGTGGAGTTACATTACAGTTGAACCTGGCTCAATGAGTATTTTCCTGGGTGTAAAATAACAGACAAGTTTAAAAAGTCCTAGTACTGTAGCATTTTGCTGTCTTCCACACATCAGAATGCGACGGAAAATTAAATCCATGTTCTAGGCATTTAAAGGAAAATGGAGATCACATACATAAAAATAAATACAGACTAGACAATTGGGTGCCTGTCTTGTCCTTTCTCCGTTTTAGGTTTTTAATTACGTGCACTAATCCAAATATTTTCAGATACCCTGAGATATAGAAATGGCCATTTTCCTTTCATATAGTTTCAGCTAAAAACTCAGAGCAAACAGTAATCAGCCAAAACATTTCAGGATTTTCTACAGATGAAGGGGTTGTTTTACTCATGCCAATAAATTATGTACTGTCGTTGTGCTCAAACTAAGTTAGAAGCCGTAGAGAAAGCTCTTGCAAGTATGCAGCCTGGCAAAGGCCCAGATGGAGAGCATTCTGAGTTCTGCAAGAAGTTCTCTACAATGCCGTCTCCCTACTGCCTGAATTGTTTAACTATTTTCAATCCACAACCCCCTGCTAGTTGCATGAAGGGGGGCTTTATCACCTTCATTCCCAAGGATGAGCTGGACTGTGAGTCCTACCACCCCATTTCCCTCACAAATGCTGATGCCAATATTTTTTTTTTCCAAAAGTGGTACAGGAAAGATTGGAGCCATTATATGTAATCTGGTTCACCCAGACCAGACTGGGGTTATTAAAGGCTGTAATTTCATGGCCAACATACAGAGGCTTTTTTAAAAATCCTACATTACTCCACCTCAGGAAACCTGGCAGAGCCCTCTCACCTCAACTGCAGAGAAAGCCTTTGACCACATAAGAGCAGAGTCCTTTGGCACACAAGTTCTAAGAAGATCTTTAGATCTGAGGGTCTTTTTTATGCTTTTGTCCAGGGCTGTGTACATCCACCGGCATAGTGCTGTTGTTATTCTTTGTATTGTAGTAGCGCCTAGAGACCCCAACCATGATCAAAGCCCCTTGTGCTAGGCATTTCACATACACAAAGTAAGAGCCAATCCGTGGCCCAAAGAGCTTACCATCCAAGTAGACAAAATACACAAAGGTTAGAAGCGAGGAAGAATTAATATTCCCATTTTCCAGATGGGAACAGAGTTACAGAGGGTCTGATTCTCATTTGTGCTAAGGGCCCTTTCCAGCACTCTGTTCTCAAAGTGAGTTTCAATAGGATGTGTATTCACTTTGAGGTCCCTTCACATTGCTACAGTAGAGAAAAATGGCCTTAGTGCAAATGAGAATCAGGCCCTGAGAGATTAAAGGACTTGCTGAAAGTCACGAAGGTAGTCGGCGGCAGAGCCAGAGAATTGAACTCAGACCGTGGAGCAATATTTTGTCAGGAACAATTACCTTATGCAAGAGGATATAACAGAACTAACTTGTCTTTACTTTTATTATTATTATTATTTTATTTACATTACAGTAGCACCTAGCAGCACCAGCTAAAACCAGGGCCCTACTTTGCTAAGCACTATATAAACACATAATAAGAGATTTTATTCTCTCCTTTAGAGAATTCTTAGTGTACAAGATGAAATGGTTTCTCCAGGCAGCTGGAATGTCACAGAATATCTCTCTCAGTTCATTATATTAAAAAAAGACAAGCAGTTATATTAGATTTGTGAAACAGAATTTATTACCACAAGGGGCTAAATTCCCCATTTAGTTACATTGTTGTAAAGCAAGATTATTTCCACTGATACAGACAGTTTCTCTGGATTTACCCCAGTGTAACTGAGCTCAGAATCTTACCCCAATTCCTATATGTGCATGATGGGTCAAATTTTGCTCTGACTTTTATCTCATTTAACCATATAGGCTACACTGTGTGAATCTGGAATAACCCCACTTACTTTAGTAGAGTTATGCCCAATTTACACCAATGTAACAGAGTTCAAAATATGGCTCAGGATTTTCAAAGGGCTTGCACAGATTTCAAGGTGCTCCACCAATATCTCTCTCTTCATACAATCTCAGGGACGCTTATAGCTGTGCTTCTAGAAACTACAAAGAAAAGTTAACTAACGTAACTCTCTTGCAGTACCCCGTGACTTATAATATCTATTTTGTATATGAACTAGATTTTACGTAAATTACCAGTAGGGTAAAGATCACTCCTTGTAACTATGTTTATTCCAAGAAGAAACCTGAATATTTACACTGTAAAAGATGGCACAGTCAAGGAATCAAGATGTTGAAGTGAAGGCTGGATCCCCTACTGCAATCTGCCCCATTGTTGAGATGTATTATAAAACACTCTTTAATTATATGATCACATGCTATTTCTCAATTACTACAGTATAATATAATCTGGATGAACTCCTGGCTCCTTTGAAGTCAATGGGAGCTTTGCCATTGTCTTCAACGGTGTAAGGATTTCACTCAATGTTCTTTCTACAACCACAAGACCCAATCCTGCAAGGGGCTGAGGAATCTCAAGTCTCAGTGGCATCTCAGACCACGGTGCAGGATGCACTCAGCACCTTGGAAGACTGGGCCCTTAGTTACATATGTTTAGTATCCTGTAGAACTGTGTGCGCTTCTCTATGTATACTAAGACAAACAGTGTCTCTTGCTTCTATTTAAGTCAATGAGAATTCTGCCATTGATTTCAATGGCAACAGGATCTAGCCAATCATTTACATGAAAAGCAAACAGTAAAATGTACTTAATATACTGCGGATGAAGTATATAAAAATGGTGAGAAGCACTGTGGGTTGGTTTAAAGGGTTTTAAATCCAAAAGCAGAATGAACTCTTTTGATAACTTCATCTTTACCAGCTGTGCTTCATTAATGTACCTTATTGGTGACAGAAAGGGAGATGAAACTTGCTTGTGGCTCCCCTGCTGGGGACTCCCGCATCGTGAAGGCGTTGCCAGTGGTCACAGAGCAAACGCAGCCATCCTCTGTGCTACTTACCTCCCGAGCCCTGGAGTAGGCAGCAAAGGACAGGAAGGGGGTGTGACAGGACAGCCTTACACCAGATATCCACCTGGCTGCTCCAAACTCTGCTGGGACCAACGTAAAGCCAGCTCGTTTATGCCTGCCAGTCATAGCAAAGCATCTGGGCTGTTATTACTATTTAATATAATTAAATTCTTTGTTCCTGGAAACACCCTTATGTTTTTGTCATTTTGTGGAAAAGTCTGTTTTCACTTTAGTGTTATTGTGAAGATAGAAATACAATTGTCTTTTTCAAATCACTTGTGTCTGAGCATAAATTCTGAGTACAGCAAATTAAAGAAACAGTTATATTATATTGTAAAGAAGGCATATCCAGAAGTCTATGAAAGCAATATTTGAAAAGTACTAAGGCAGTTGGTCTTAGGTTGTTTGAGAAATTCAAATGAGATTCATTAGCTCTGCATCCAATCTGATCCTACAGATTAGATATCTCCATAAAAAAGACAGCAAATATATAGAATATATTTAGAATAAACTCTATATAGGTATTTTTCTGAGAAAGTTTGTGAACTCCCACAGTAATAAATTACTTTTCTAAGTTGTATATATCCAAAGAGAGAAGGGAATTATGTCTCTCCGTATAGGATTAGTGTGGTGACAAAAAACCCAAAATATTTTTAGATAGAAATGATCAAAGAAAAAATATGTTACTAATGATATATTGGCCCATAATTATAGTGAAATTAATGGAACTATGCAAGAAAGACCAACCCAGATTACAAGATATGTATCTGAGGCTGCACAACAAACTGTATGATAGCTACTGTATTATTTGATAAAGAGTATGTGAAGAAACAATTAAAACACAGTGAGGAAGATCCTTCAGTATAGCTCCATTGACTTCCATGGTTTTGTGTTGATTTACATCAGTTGAGGATCTGTCACAGTATTATAACATATACACCTGAGAAGCAGAATTAAACCTGTGTATTCAACCTTAACTGTGTTGTTTCCTAACTTCCAAGTGCTTAACTGTGTAACCCTAATGATGTATTAACATAGGGACGAGTTCAGCCAATGGGAGCTTTTCGGGAGAAAGAACTGGGTAAAAACTAAGTCAGGACTTCAGGATTTAGCTCACAGTTTTATTTTTTAAGGCAAGGAAACGAAATACTTCCCCCTAAACATTATCAACATCTCTTTCCAAGTGTGGAAGTACAAGAAATTGAGGTCTGATGTTAAAAGACAGCAGCCAGGCAAAGCTATTATTATATCCATGCTGTGGAAAGGGGGTTCAGTTAGATCTAGTGCTGAGGAAAAACAGGAATTTCTGTTTCAATGGAAAATTCAGTATTTCAATACTTGTTTTCAACTTGAATCATAACAAAATGTAGACATAATGAAAATTTCATAAAACAAAATATTTTGAAAAACTACAATTTAGATATGGCAACCTGATTCACTTTGACATTTACTATCAAAACATTTCCACATCCCTGAATCAAAATGTTTTGGTTTGGTTTGTTGATTTGACCTTACACATTTCATTCAGAGCCAGTCAATCACAAAATGGTGCTACGGTGCCTCATGGGAATTGCCCCCATTCTTTCCTACTAGTTAGACTCCCTTGTGGGATTACATCTCCCATTGATGGCCCCACAGCCATGTGACTCCCATGATGCATCATGCCATTTGGTCAGAGGGGAGACTACTTTGCAACATGGGAGATGTAGTCTAGCCAGGGAGCCAACCTCACAGGAGAGAACAGGTGCCCAAACTACCCCTCCCATGAGGCAATGCACCACAGTAGTGACATGCAGTTTAATGTTGAACTGTTTCAAAGCAAGATATTAAACAAACCAAACTATTTTGATTTTTTTCAATTTTCCATCAGGAAAATAAAAACATTTCAAGAAAACTGAAAATTTTCTCTTGAAAAATCTAACTTTTGTGGACATTGCATTTTCCATTGAAAAATCATTCCAATGGAAAGTTCCCAGCCAGCTGTAGTTTGATCCTGCCTCAATCCTTCGTCTCAGAGAATCCTATTTATATGTAACTATAGTCACAGAGTATCAAACCAGTTGTGTTTAAACAGCGGTTATCACCTCAGGTCAGGGCTGGCGCTTCCACTAGGCGACCCTAGGCAGTCGCCTAGGACGGCAGGATTTGGGGGGCGGCATTTTGCCGTCCTCGGCGGCAATTTGGCGGCGGGGGTCCTTCCGCTCCACGTCTTCGGGGTGCTTCGGCGGCGGGTCCCGGAACAAGTGAAGGACCCGCCGCCAAAGCGCCCTGAAGACGCGGAGCGGAAGGACTCCCGCCACCGAATGCTCTGAGGAGAAGTGCTGTCGCCAAGGGCAGCAAAAACCCTGGTGCCACTCCTGCCTCAGGTTACACAGTTTCATTATAATGTTGAAGCTCCCTTAGTGAGTTCAGGAGACCCTTGCACTGGTAGGTTCAATACAACATCCATTTAGTATTAACAGTTTCCAAAACAAAATTCTTAAGTACAGATAAATCAATACAGGTTTGGAAGTAACAGTGACATTGCTGGATCAGTCTAGAACAGCAGTTTTCAAACTGTGGGTCGCGACCCAGTACTGGTCATGGAATGTAAGGCACTGGGTCGCAGAGGCTCCGGTCAGCACCACCAACCGGGCAGTTAAAAGTCCCATCGGTGGTGCTGCCAAGGTAAGGCAGGCTAGTCCCTACCTGTTCCGACACTGCGCTGTGCCCCGGAAGCAGCCAGCAGTATGTTCGGCTCCTAATTGGGGGGGGGGTCATGGGGCTCCACACGCTGCCCCCACCCTGAGCACCAGCTCCGCATTGGGGGAGGCAGTGGGGAGCTGGGGGAGGCAGTGCCTGTGGGCGAGAGCTGCATGTAGCCGCTTGCGCACCTCCACCTAGGAGCCAGACCTACTGCTGTCCACTTCCAGGGCTCAGCATGGTCCACGGTGCCGGGACAGGCAGGAAGCCTGCCTTAGCACCCCCGCAGTGCCGCTGACCAGGAGCCGCACGATGTATGCCAACTCCCCAATCCCCTACTCCAGCCCTGAAACCCCCCCAAACCCGGAGCCCCTTCCTGCACCCCAAACCCCTCATCCCCAGCCCCACCCCAGAGCCTGGACCACCAACCCAGAGCCCTGACCCCCTCCCGCACCCCAACCCCTTGCCCCAGCCCACAGCCCCCTCACACACCCTGAACCCCTCATTCCTGGCCCCACCCTGCAGCCCTCACCCCTGCACCCTAACCCTCTGCTCCAGCCCTGAGCCCCTCCCACACCCCAAACCCCTCACCCCCAGCTCCATTGGGTCATGGGCATCAACAATTTTCTTCAACTGGGTCACCAGAAAAAAAGTTTGAAAACCATTGGTCTAGAGCACCGGTGTCAATGGAGAGGATTCTCACAATTTAAAATGCCAAATGTAGACTGATCTTGTTTTCTCTTTCATTCTTATCTTATCTATCCTGTGGTGTGTGAGGCATCCAAAATCACTAATCAGTTTTGAAAATCTTGGCCATAAAACCCACTTACAATTTTCCATATTTGTTAAAGTTCAATCTTTCTTTCGATAGAATCGCCCCTTTTCCTCACTATTTGTATAGTTGTACATTTCGCAATTTCAAAGGGGTCTTTTGATCCAAATGTGTTACTATATTTGGTACTGATTCAAAAGAACTTCTTCCCTCTCTTTCCACTGGCTGTTATCTTAAGACTCCCCTTTTAGAGGAAGGTTCATTAGTATCTTGATAGAATTCTCTCTCCAAAATATCATCTTGTATTCCTGGTTGAACTATCAGTTTTTCAGTACATTGTTTTAGACGTAAAAAATTAAATGATCTACAATTAATCTAGCCAAACTAATAACTTGGGTCAGATGGTAACTGGAGGGGGCTAAAATTTTCAAAAGTGACCACTGATTTTGGGTGCCTCAATTTTTGGCTGCCCAGCTTGAGACACCTCAGAGGAGCCTGATTTTCAGAAAGTGACCTAGGAAATCAGGGCCCTTTAAGGTGTCTCAAGTTGGGCACCCATAAATTGAGCCACTTCAAATTACTAGTCACTTGGCTATAGATC
This sequence comes from Chrysemys picta bellii, assembly GCF_011386835.1. NCBI lineage: Eukaryota > Metazoa > Chordata > Testudines > Emydidae > Chrysemys > Chrysemys picta. Next base: position 134,553,017 of record NC_088791.1, read on the forward strand.
ATTTCATCTGGCATGGTGTCACAGAGTGACTGGCATCTTGGAGGGGAAACAAAGCCAGCCACACCTGGGCCTTAATTAGCCACTTCCCAGTCTGAGAGAACGGGGCTCAGGAGGGTCAGGTGGTGGATTAATGGACACCTGGGCCTTAGTAAAAGACAGAAAGTGAGATTAGTCTGTAACTGGAGCCACAGCCAATGGGAAGACTCCTGTGGAATGTCTCAAGCTATGGTCTGCAGGAGGCCGGCTACTCCAGGGGAACCAGCCTTTGGATTTAGGGCTCTGTACCAGAGCAGGTAAGGACACAAGGGACAGAGGCCAGTGGGAGCTGAGAACAGTACTCCAGGGTAATGAGCCTGGAGACCAAGTGCAGGGGAAAACTCTCAAAGGTAGCCTAGAAAGGGGCTGGCAACAAGGCTCAAAGGGTGAGTTGAAGAGAAGTCCTGATGCGGAGAAGAATCTTTTGGTAATTGGGATGGTTTAGTTGGCCATTTGCTACCCCAGAAGGGGTTAAGTTTGTTTATCCCTTGGTGGAAGGGCTAAGCTGCATCTCCAGCACAGATCAGTGTGTGTAGAGCTGAGAAGACCCAGCACAAGAAGGGAAACTGAGGCAGGGAGTGCTGGCAGTGCCTCAATTGACCAGCAGGTGGTGCTACTGGGCAGCTGTACCCCACTATACATAGGTGTCCAATAATAGGTCCTTCCAGACAGCATTCTGTTTCCAAAGGAGTTACGCCTCAAGGCAGTGAAGAGTGACTCTAACGGTTTTCATCCTGCAAGTCTAACGTCTATCCTAAGTAAAATAAGGGAACAAATGTTAAGAGGGAAAAAACCAAACTATCATTCAACATCCCTAGGGTAACAGAATCATGAGCAATAGGCAGCAAGGGGTTTAAAAGAATATTTTTGCCAGAGAAACTTGATTGCCTTTTGGACAGGATTACAAAAGTAGTGGGTGAAGGGAACATAGTAGATACAATGTGTTTGGATTTTAGTAAAGTATTTGACACTGTGTCCCATGAAATAGTAATAGGGAAAATTAATCCAAATTGGCTTGAAACTAAAGACCGGAAACGAAGGGTAATGATAAATGGCAATGCATCAAGTTGGGAGGAGGTATCTGCTGTGGTACTAAAATAATCTGTGTTAGAACCAGTTAAGTGTTATTAAACATCTTTATTAATTATCTGGAAGAGCCCGGGAAAAGGATCTGTGCATTGGTGAAATTCACAGATGATGATAAATTGGGAGAGTGGGTGCAAAAAGCAGCAAGGAATTTTTTAATAAAGTACAAAGTGTTAGGAGTTTGTGCTAAAGCCAGCATTGTGGAAAATGAGGAAGTGGGGGCAAGGAGAATCAGTGGGAATCTGGACCATAGCACTGGTGGTGAGGAGGGAAAAATCTGGAATTAACAGGTTAAATACTTAACCTTATTCATGGGTCAGTCCTGGAGAGTGGTGAGAACTTGGGCTCCAATCCAGCAAAGTTGTTAAGCATATGCTTAACTATAAACAGGTGAGTAGTCCTACTGAAGTCAGTGAGAATGAAGTTAAGTATGTTGCCTAAGTGCTTCGCTGGATCAGAGGCAGAGCGCTCAGTACCCTGCTAGATCAAGTCCTCCTTAATTTACTTGTTATTGCTTCCTAATTTGCATCCTTCACCTGCTTGTTGTCCGTTTAGATTAGTGTCTTCTTGGGGCAGTCCTTTGTCTTCAGAAAGAGTTGGCTAGAGGACAGTTCCATTTCATTAAGGATTTTTAAATTTGCCTTCACTTCAAATCAGAACAAAAACTGAAACTTTTGAAATTCTCCAAAGGACTATTACAAGGAAATTCCAAAAAAAATTCAGTTTGGATCGATCAAAATGTTTCATTTTAATCCGGACTCAGTTTATTTTATAATACAAAATCATTAAACAGCCAAAATGAAAAGTCATTTCAAAACAAAAAATCGACGCTTTTCATTCAAAAAAATGCCAAAATGGGATGTTTCAACACTGGAACATTTTTTTCCTGTTTTTGTGCCCCCGCCCCAACTAAATTTTGGCTGAATCAACACCGTTTTGCAAAATATTCTGATTTTGATGAAACTGCATTTTCAAATGGAAAACGGTTCTGTCTACATTTGCAAACAAGTATAAAGACAGAGTTGGTTGGGAAAAGTGCCTCGCATCCTTTTGATGCTACAATCCATCATTCTTATAATATATAGTAAAATTGCTTTATTGATAGTTTGCCATGGCTGGGCCTGCAATAACCTTGAGCAAAAAGCCCTTGCTTCTGATTCTCATCACTAGTCCACCTGTAACAGAGTGTAGATTGTTCCTATTATTTGCCAGCCCACCAGAGCTGGCAAATGGCAATCCTGTGATTGCTTCACCACCCTCTTTCCTCCTCGTTAGAATCTCCAGTGCTGCCTGCCACTAAAAACTACTATGCCGGGGCATTCTGTTCAAAAATACTCTTGCTGGATCAACCTTTCTAATAGCCAATGTAGAATAAATGGCACAAATCCTCCCTTCCTGTCCCAACATCTATAGGATTGCCAGCTCATGCAATTTTTTTTTCAAGAGTCTTGCGATATTTGCTGTTTTTTTCTTAAAACTTCAGCTCCTCAAGTCATGTGATTATGTGAGACTCTCACTCTTTATTTAAAAAAAAGAGTAAGTTTCTAGCCATCATGGTTTCAGAGAAGCTTGAAAACATGAGCCCTAAAGGCTCAAAAAATCCAAAAGGCAAATTAAAAGACCCCAACATTTGGCTTTAAAATCATGAGATTTGAAAAGAATTTCATTACATGGGGGGGGAGAGGAGGGGCTGGCTCATTAATTTTGAAGGTGTTGGTGTGGCAATACCACATCTACCATGTCAAGATCCAGTCTAGCAACCTTCCTGAACTGATTTGATCTAACATTATTTCCTAAGCACATCTGTATACAATGTTAGCCAGCTACCACATCTCTCCTTCAAAATGTAGGAGGTCTATGGCATGTTGTTCTCTCCACACCTCCTGTCTGAATCAATCCTCATCTTTTGGGGTTTTATGGAATTTAGCCATGGGATATTTGAAGACCACAAGTGGTTAGGACATTGGCTTTATGTCTCATTTGAAAGACAGTCCCTTCAGCAGCACACAGTCTGCTTACACCCTGACAGCGCACTTTCTTAGTAATGGCCAGAGGGGGAAGTGCTATCTTCTGACTCACCAACCCCACTTCCTCAACCATCTTGAGTTTTGCTTGAATGTCTCGCACCTAAATAGCAACCAGGACCAGCACTAGATGAAGTCACATTCTAAAGCAGTACATATGAAAGTCATGCAAAGCTAATTCTAGTTTTTAAAATGTGCTTAACTAAAATTTTCAGTTGAGATTTTCAGGCCAGAAAGGGTTAAACATCCTGCAAAATAAATAACCCTCAAAAGACATGTGGGGAGATAATGTTTGTGTTTTTGTGTATTTACATATGTATGAGTAGGATCGACAATGTAATCAACAGTCCCTTTCTATGCTGTATTCTGATAGTTCAGAGATCAAAAGAACATCCTAGCATTTAAATGAATTGTAAACATGGGATATCTCTGTATTCATCAATCTTTGAAATGTACTGTGAATGGTGGAGGAACAAGCAAATGGCCTTATGTTAATTCATATAGCTAAGTACTGGTGATGGACCTCCTTCAAAGTCATCTTAATTACCTTTTGTTCCCAGAGGAACTCCCAACTTGTCAAAAGACATGAAATTGTATAAAAGATCCTTGGGTCCAGATTCTGTCATCTCAGATCTGCTTAGGCTTCACTGGGGAAGTTTGAGTCGCAAGACTGAGGTCCCAGTTATGCTGGTACACCCTGAATATGATATTTGGACATTGGACTATAACCTATGAACTATTTCTGAAATAACTGTTTGCAACTACAAAGCTCACCATCTCTGCTATAAATCTGAACCTCAATGAATCGAACTCATGTCTGTATGTATATTGCTCTTTTAACCATACTCTCTCTCCCTTTTGTTTTTTAATAACGTTTAGTTTAGTTAATAAGAATTGGCTGTAGCGTGTATTTGGGTAAGATCTGGAATATTCAACAAGCTGGGAGGTAATATGTCCGATCCTTTGGGATTGGTAGAATCCTTTCTTTTATATGATGAAATAAGATTTACAGAAATTTTCATCATATTTGACGTGGGTACCTGGATGGAGGCCTGAGGCTGGATCACTTTAAGGGAACTGTGTTGTTTGGATTTCTGAGTAAGCAGTAAGGTAATAAAGAAGCTGTTTTATGCTGGCTTGGTAGATCTAAGTATTGGACTATCCACCAGCTTTATGGGACTGTCTGCCCCATTCTTTGCAGTTCACCCTAATTGAGTGACCACAGCTGGCTCCCCACTGGGACCACGGTCACAGTTTCACACCCAAATAGCAACCAGGACCAGCACTAGATGAAGTCACAGTCTAAAGCAGTACATATGTGGGTCATGCAAAGCTAATTCTAGTTTTTAAAATGTGCTTAAGTGACATTTTCAGTTGAGATTTTCAAAGTTGTCTGGGAGATTTAGGCACCCTGTGTCTCAATCCCCTACACAGCTTTGAAAATTTCTACCATGGTTGCTACCTCACTTCTAAGCAGAGATGCAGTAAAATAAACAGACATTACAGAATAAAATAGATATAATCCTTCTGTCAGGTGTTGTCAACTGCAACAAGGGCTGGGTTCAGATATTTAGGGGTGTCCCCTAAAATTAACACCACCAGCTCAAGCAGCCACCCCGAATTTCTGGGACTACTGAATACTTTCCCTGGGCACTTTTAGTATGTGGTACTTCCCTACTCACAAACACTGCATCTGTGTACAAAACATGGAAAACTTTACTACAGGGAAAGGGAACGTGGCATCACTTGTAAAAATGCAGCAACGCTATATCTAAATGAATGAGAGGTAAAAACACCCACCACCATGGTAACTTTGGCAATAGTCCTTAACTCAGTTCCCCATCAGCTGTGGGAACGTCCAATGACCAAATATCCCTTTAATACATCATTTTCCTCCTTCCCTATTCATAGTTTGGTGTCAATGGGTAGCAGAGTCCTGAGGTCACTTAGGCAGCCCTGTCTCCAGTCCCATGAGAAGTGCAGCTGGGTCCGGTCCTGAGACTTCCCCACCTAACCCAGCTACAGTGATTTCAGCTTTATTTAGTGGTTGGATAGGAGAGGCCACATAGGAGTTCACTCAACTGTGCTGCTGTTCTGTATAGCTTCAGTGAAGTTGTACAGAACCTTTGAGGAGCTGCAATGCTATGAAAACCTCAGTCTGCATAATCTCTTGGCACAGAGCACAGGATTTCTCAGGGGAGAACAACCAGTGGCATACAGGATCCTTAAACAGACTTTGTTACTAAAGACACACTCCCTACCACAAGATAGGAACCATTTCCCCTCTCTTGCAGGTCAGTTCCACTACCCAACCCATTCTGAGTTTGTGTGCAGTTATGGTGGCTCTAAAACTGTTGCTGGAGGAATTTTGGGTAGAAAGCTTATGCAAATAAAATTCTTTGTAGATGTACTTCCTCCTGTTCATTAATAGTTGGGGGTAGAGAGCTCCTTACCCTCTAGAACTTCAGGTCACAGGGCTTACATAGGCAAACAGGAAAAACAATACAGGTGCTGTCTTTCCATTAGGTGATCTACCCATCAAGACTATCAATAGCCAGCTGGACTATTAATACCCACCCCCTACACCTATATCTCCTTCATGCATGTACCTCTCCTCAAAAGCCTAGGATACCAGATGGGTCTTACAGCATGTCATGAAAGTCAAGAGATCCAGGTATCTCTACATTGCATTGTAAGTCCAGTCTGTGGGACCTGGGCTTGTGGACTTGGTGTTTCCAATCTCATGCTTGAATGTCCACTCTGCACTGTCAACCTTGGTTGCTGGACCCAGGTCCCACAGCTGTGCTAATACATCCATACTGCACTATGCAGGCCTTCTGGCTCTTGACTGTGGCTTGAGCTGTGTTCACACCACAAAATGACAAGGTGTGGACCCACGTCACATCAGGACTTGGGCTCTGACCCTCCTCCCAGCTGCATGTTAGGACCTGGATCCTGAGTGTTCGCTGACCTGAGTCAGACTGACTTGTGTATGGACAGAAGAGGGGCTTGGGCTCAAACCTGAGTCAGAGCCCAGCCTGAGTGTGCTGTGTAAGACATACCTCGGACTTCCTGGGAAGAGAAAAGGAAGCAAACTACGTTGGTCTATGCCAGGGGCATGAAACATACAGTGGGCTGGATCTGGCTCTTCTGATTGGACTATCTACTTCAAAGTGACCCCTCAATGTCAACAGGAATGTAATCACTGACCACTTTAGTAGATGGAATGGAAGTAAAGTTTTGCACACTGCCTTAGGGACTGGGAGTTGCTACTGGGAAGGAAATGCAGAGAAAAGAACAGAGGGATTCACAAAGACAGTGAAAGCAGAGAGAAAGAGAAGAAACAAAAGGCAGGAACAGTGGTGGCCTATAGGGGAGCAGATTATCCCATTGAATGACGAATGCAGCAATAAAGCACTGAACAAATAATAGTAAATAGTTACTATATAAAGGCTGTATTCTCCCCTTGATCTTTGTGCAACCACTCTACTGACATCAGAGGGCCATTCCACTGTGCACTGTCAAGAATATATTATCCTGAATTTATACTCTGGCCTACAGACCATAGTTAAGCTTGAAATTCATCCCTCTCCACTCATAGCCTCATAGACTTTAAGGCCAGAAGGGACCATTGTGATCATCTAGTCTGACCTCCTGCACATTGCAGGCAACAGAACCTCTTCCCCTTCTTCCCCCCCGACTCCTGTAATAGATCCTTAACCTCTGTCTGAGTTACGGAAGGCTTCAAATCATGGTTTAAAGACTTCACGTTATGGAGAATACACCCTTTCATCTACTTTAAACCTGCAAGTGACCCATGCCCGTAGTGCTCTGACTGAGTTTGATATCCTGGACTGTGCTGTGTCAACTTCAAAAAAGGAGGCGAGGTCAGCCAGAACAATGGCAGATAAAAGCATATAAGTGAGCACATAACACAAGGATCTGACTATGGATCGAACATTAACTATGTTTGCCAGAAACATGGATATGGAAACTGTGCTTCCAGACAGATTCATGCATGAGTGCAGGATTCTGAGTAAGGTGTGCTGCCTTTGGAGTACCTAGGGGTACACCCACACTTTGGAGGTACTCAATCTATTAAAAAAATCAGACTGGAGCACTGTGAATGCTGGAATTGTTCAGATCTCCTCTGTTGGCGTCTCACCCACAAGGAAACGCTCTCTTACGCTTTAAACCCAAGCTATATGCAAGATCCTTCCCTTAGGTATTAGTCCCCTGACACTACCTGCCATGCAGCTGTGCTGCCAGAGGATAGTGGGGGATCATGCTTTTTGCAGTTGCAACTCCCAGCCCATGTCACCCTCTCACCCTGCACATCCACCTCAGCTGTCCCTCTCCAGGCTTTTGAAAAAATCGGCAGATACTGGCTTTTCAAGTGGCTTTAATCATGGTTGCCTCTTGTATAGAACACCTTCCCCACCACCCCCTTTTTAGCCACATGATTTAGATCTGTATCTGCTTTTCTATTGTTGATTGTGGTGTTTGAAATTGTATTGTACTGGAGAGTGCTCAGCATATCACAGGAGGTGTGTAGTAACCTACAGAATTGTTCAGAGCCCATTAGAATACCTTTCATTCTCCACTACCTTGCACTAGTCAATGTTAAATTTCACCTGCCACTCTGGTGCCCCTCCATTCATTTTTATTTTATTGTAACTCAGTAGGGCAGTAACCTCTTGTTTTACATATTTGCAGAACACGGCATCTCCTAATAAAGTTTTATAAATCATAATTACACTAACCAAGCTAACTGATCTATGATTACTCCCCCAATCCCCCAATCCACTTCTTTTTGTTTCAATCTTACCCAAAGAACATTTTAATGACTATCAGTTCCCTTTGATTCAATGTTCCCTTGCCTCAGATCTTTGTCTTGCAAAAATTCCTGCCAGAATTCTTAACTCCTCATCATGTCAACTGACATGATACAATATCGCTGGGCAAGTACCACGCTGCAGCCTGTCAAAATATGATGGAAGATGGCCCTGAAGCCCTCCTCGACTTAAACTGCAGCTGTCACATTCTCTCAGCGCCCATTGTTGTGGATTAGCTCCTGTTGGCAGGGCACCCTGTGCAGAGCCTAAGCTGCACTTTTTTCTGCATGCCTCCACTTTTCACAGAGTTGGCCAAAGATATTTTGTTCCTAAGACCCTCACCCATTTGATATACTCCTGTTTGTCCAGCTTTGCTTCTCTGATTCTCCTCCTGTCTTTACCTAAGCTCACTCCCCACTCTTTGGTTGTGTTGATGTGTGAATTCTTGCTTGCTTTCACCATGTTATTCCTCTGTGTTAAGCCAGACCCACATAGCACTTGTCATAGTACAAAAGAATTTAGGACAACTCCAGCTTTCTCATATACTTTCATCAATATGATTATTATTTGTACTGCAGAAGGGCCTAGAGACCAGGGCCCCTGTGCAAACATGTAACAAAGATGGGGTCTGCCCCAATGATTTTACAATCTTATCGTAAAATTAGACAACAGGTGGATACAGACAGACTGGGGAACAAGGGGGCAAGAAAACAATGAGATTATACCAGTCGGCATGATAGGCAGAGGTCCACACACAGCACACCAGATGCCTAATCGTGGTCAAGTTTTTTTTAATAGGCATCATGGCAAACAAGAATTGTAAGGAGGAATTTAAAGGACAATGTATGTACATTTTTACCAAGAGGTCATCTCATGTGGCCTGGGAGAAAGCATAAAGGCACTTGTTGGAAAACTTTACAATTGGGCAATCAAAACTGGCTTTGCACCAATGCTATCTATTATCTCTTCTGGTTAACTACATGAGGTCAAAGCCTGCCTTTATTTCCAGTGATGTAAATCTGGAATGACTCCATCAAAGTCAATGATTGTCTGGATTTGTGAACGCATATATGAGAGTTAATTTAGCCCCTACATTGCCTATGGAGAAGCACCTGTTCAGTCCACTGCAAGATAAATGTCTCTCAAGCCTGACTCTTCCTTACAAATATATACTCTATATAAACAGAGAAATGCACCGTATCAGTGTGATACATGACAAAGGTTGGATTCAATGTTTTAGTCTATTGAAACCATATTAAATATGTACTTCACTCTTCTATCTATATGGCCACCTTTAGTTATTTTTTATTTAAATGTCACACCATCTTTAATGTATTTATCCCTACAACGTTCTATGAGGTAGGGAAGTGCTATTATTGGGGTCATACAGATGGGGAATTCAGACAGGGAAGTTAAGCAACTTGCCCAAGGTCATACAAGGCATCTATGGCAGAGCACGGATTTGAACCCAGGCTCCCAAACCAGTGACCTAGCCACTTGACTATCCTTCCTTTCTATACCACCTGTTGCATGTTGAGCCCAACACACTTTGCAAACTTTAACTAAACCTCACAGCATCCCTGAGAGGTAGATAAATATGATCATATCTGTTTTGCAGGTGGATAAACTGAGGCACAGGGAGGCTAAGTTATTTGCACAAGGCCAAATGACAGGGCAGTATCAGAGCTAGGAACAGAACCCAGGAGTCCTAGCTCTGTCGCATATGCTCTACCTGTTCAAAATCACTGACTCCTGTTATCAATATTTGGTCAAGTTAAATGACAGAAAGAAAAGCAAGCAATAGGCTATCAGATAATATTCCTCTTGCAGATACATGAAAGAATGTCCCCTGCCAAGCCTGTATAGAGAAACTTGGAGGCTCACAGATAAAATACATTGAGTTATGAAGTTTCTTTGCTTTGAAAGAGTAAAAGTACAAGGATTTTTATTGTCTGCAATGTTGGTAACATTGCATCATCCAAAAGACCTTGTTCATTTATCAGCATTTCTTAAAAATCTTTTGTTCACAAACTTGTGTGTGAGCAAAGAAAAAAATTCAGCTCTATCTAATATCAGCTTGCAGCTGTTCGGTGACAGAAGGACTCAAAAGCTACGGATATGAACATGGGAAAATCCACCCAAAGCAGAATGAAGACACAGCACGCAACAGCTGCATGACAAGAATATGCTGTTTCTGGAGTGTGAGAAAAAAATAGCTACAGTTACAATAAGCATCAGAAAGTTGTCAGTAAACATTATAACCGTGGTTAAACTTGGAAAAGAAGCAGCATTTCTCCAGGTATCTCATGCTCTTCAGGGCAGATGCCATAATCCCCAGCAGGGGCAGAAAAGTATGAGCCAGGTGCAAAGTTATTTGCGCTAACTTCTAAAGGCCAGAGTCAGCAAATCTCAATCGGTCTCTGACTCCCATGGAAAATGGAAAGGGGGTGGAGACCTGTTGAGCCCCAGCTAGCCTATGTATCCTTGATGACTACATGATTATACTCTTCACACACCACTGTTAATGGAATGATGGTCTTGTTGATAGGGCATTATAGCAAGACTCAGAATATCGGGGTTCTATTCCAAGGTCTATTTTGGTGTTCCTATCTGACATTTAAATACTTTATTTCATATCTCAGTCCCTCAAAAAGTCTGTGAATAAAAAGGAAAACCTGCAAAAGAACTCTTTCATACAGTATATTTTCTACTGCTTTTCCCAGTCCACTTTTAAATTATTCAGATGGTATGGCTTCCATCACCTCCTCTGAGATGCAGAAGCCAAATGGATTCCCCCACTTTGAATCTCAGTGTTAAATTATTAGTAGTGTTATGAAAGGACCCATAGACTCCAGTTGGGATCAGGACTCCATTGTGCTAGGCGCTGTACAAACACATAGAAAGACACAGCCTCTAGCTTGAAGAGCCTACAGGCTAAAAAGTCTTAGTGAAAGGAGTTGCAATAGTCAAGGCAAGAAGAGATGAAAGCCTGCATGAGGGTTCAGCAGAGGTAGAGATGAGACAAGGTAAACAACATAGATAATCTTATGCCAGTGATGGCAGGAAGATTAGCAGACACAGGAGATGTGAGAGGAGGACAGTTCAGGGTCAAGGAAGAAACCAAGGTTGTAGATAAATGGGAGTATTGATTAAAGAAGAGAGGAGACTGGTTCAGTGTTAATTCTGGTATTAGTAAAAATGGTAATTCTACTTAGCTCCATTCACTGATAAAACCTAATCCTACAGATCTTCTGTTCCATGTTTAGAGCTGCTCATTTGTAAATTGCAAGCTCAATTTCTTGTTCTTATGGAAAGATTGCTTTTCAAACTAATTGAACAACATTTAGCATTCAGAAGAATGATTCGAATACTTGCAGATGAACAGAGACAGAGCCAACTAGGAGGCATAGGTCATTCTTGGCAAATCATGGCCATGTATGCTGACGGCAGAATGGAGAGAACTGTACTGAAAGGGGAAAGGTTTACAAGCCAAGAAGAAAAATCCTGGCTCCTCCAAATGAAGTGGTAGTGCTGCTGGGAGGGGGTAGGGAGGAAAGGTGAGGTCTCTCTTCTAGGGAATGTACAGTGTGCCAATCACCATATTACATAGGTGCTGTTCGTATGAATGACTCCCATGCACCACAGCTCCCTATACTAGGCTGAGACCAGTCCTTTCCCATATCACATTGTCTCCCAGCAGGCTACAATCATGCAGCCCATGGGAATTACTCCAGCCCATTCCAAAAGGGCCCTGGTAGGGAAAAGACCATCTCCTCCACTTATCTGGGAACAATGGAGCAATCAGTAGGAACTCTTGATCCCCAATTGGAGCTGTTCTTGGTCAGAAGCTCCACCAGCAGGACAAACAGGTAGGTGCTCCCAACAGAATTCAGCTGGGGGACCTCCTTCCTTCTAACTACTTCAGGACCACCAGTTTTTTCCTAGGCCAATGGAGACAGAACTTTCGTATCCTCATAGCCCTTATCAAATGTCATCTCTAACAGATGGGCATTCAGTCCATCAGGACAGAACCACTCTCCCAAGTAGGATCATCAGATTCAGCGGGTCTTTACCACAACCTCTGGGAAAAGGAAATCTTAGAGAAACCCGGTTCACAAAAATCATTGTTACCTCCATCATTGCTGAGGAGATCTTTCCCTTTTGGACAACCGAGCAGCCTATGTAACTCCCAAGAGGCCTTCAGCAGTGGGTTTGGCTCTGATGAACCCTGTGTGGGATCTATTCTCACCTCAGCATAAGGGCTGTTATGGGCCTTAATTTCCTGCACACTGGGGAAAATCTTAGTCTTTACTCAATCCTTATTCAAGCAAAATTCTTACTGCTGTCAATGGGAGTAGAAAGGTATTTGGGATTTGGCCCACCACCCAGGAGAGAATAGGGTGACCAGATCACAACACTAAAATATCGGGACACATTGGGGTGACGTCAGCCCCGCCCACCATCCACCCACGCTCCTCCCAGGCTCCGCCCCCACTCTGCCCTAGGTCCCGCCCCCTCCCCGCTCGGCCCCCCCCACCGCTCACCTCCTCACCCCGCCCGCCACTCGCTCACTCATCTCTTCACCCCCCAGCCCGCCACTCACCCCTACGGCGCCGACTTCCCCTCTGCTGGGTTGGTGCTCACCCACCCCCTGCCTCTTCCCGCCCAAGCATCCGCCCTCGCTCCTCCCCCATTCCACCCCCTTCCCCCAAGTCCCCGCCCCTGCTCTGCCTCTTCTCCACCTCCTCCCCTGAGCACGCCGCATCCCCGCTCCTCCCCCCTCCCTCCTGGAAAGTGCTAAGTACCACCAAACAGCTGTTAGGTAGCGGGAAGCTCTGGAAGGGGGGAGGAGCAAGGACACAGCACGCTGGAGGCAGCGGGGGAGAGGGAGGTGAGGAGGGGGGAGCTTGGCTGCAATTTTTCCCCGTGGGTGCTCAAACCCTGGAGCACCCACGGAGTTGGCACCTCCCCCCCACTCGCCTCCTTACCCGAATATCAGGACAAATGGCATCCCAATCGTACATTGATCGGGATGTGGGACAAAGGGTTAAATATCGGGACAGTCCCGATTTTATCGGGACATCTGGTCACTCTAGAAGAGAAAGCTATACCTCTAAACACACATATGGTGCCACTCTTATTATCCTAAAAATACTTGCACCAAAATGTTTTTTTCTAAACCCTAAGGATCAGAATCTAAAACCAGCGGGGGTTGCCTGGATGTAACAGAGAGCAGAGTTTAGAACTAAGGGAGAAATTCACTGCATTGCTCAGAGGCTAAACACAAGGCCAAACACAGGTCTTTACTCAGTGTTTACTCAGGCAAACTTCCACCAAAATCAGTGAGGAAACAGAGACATCAGAATTGTGCCCTAAGAGCTTACAGAGTGCATAGGATCTCGTGAATGGGGTGGATTTCACCTTACATACATAAATTGATTACTTAGTCTATAAATTGCACACTGAAATGCCCAATGGGGCCAACTGCCAACTAACTGAAATATCTGGCTGTAAACATCACCATCAAGAGTCATAGCATTTCAAATGCTTTTATTTTATAATTATATTCTTATTCTTACTTTGCATTACAGTAATGCGTAGAAGCCACAAGAATAAAACATTACATTACACATTAAAAATAAGTGAAGCAAACCATATTTCATTAAATGTGACATTATTATTACATGCAATGTTATTCGTTTACTTCACTCAACATTTTTGAAATTGGTTCATTTCCCAACAGCAAAGTATTTCAAATATTTAACTCTAATAAGAGCTGCTAATTCTGCAAATGGCAATGAATGGTTTAATTGTTCACATTGACAGAGGATATTTGTTTTTTAAATGTTTTATGTTCCTTGGTTATTTTTCATTTTTTGGTTAGACAATTAAACTTTGTTCATTCCGTTTGATGTTTTCATAGAATCATAGAATCACAGAATATCAGGGTTGGAAGGGACCTCAGGAGGTCATCTAGTCCAATCCCCTGCTCAAAGCAGGACCAACCCCAACTAAATTATCCCAGCCCGGGCTTTGTCAAGCTTGACCTTAAAAACCTCTAAGGCCTGGTCTACACTAGGAGGTTATGTTGAATTTAGCAGCGTTAAATCGAATTGACCCTGCACCCATCCACACAACAAAGCTATTTAGTTCGACATAGAGGTCTCTTAAATTCGATTTCTGTACTCCTCCCCAACGAGGGGAGTAGCGCTAAATTCGACATGGCCATGTCGAATTAGGGTAGGTGTGGATGGAAATCGACGCTAATAGCTACGGGAGCTATCCCACAGTGCACCACTCTGTTGACGCTCTGGACAGCAGTCCGAGCTCGGATGTTCTGACCAGCCACACATGAAAAGGCCCGGGAAAATTTTAATTCCTTTTCCTGTCTGGGCAGTTTGAATCTCATTTCCTGTTTGGACATCGTGGCGAGCTCAGCAGCACTGGCAACGATGCAGAGCTCTCCAGCAGAGATGACCATGCAATCTCAGAATAGAAAGAGGGCCCCAGCATGAACTGATCGGGAAGTCTTGGATCTGATCGCTGTGTGGGGCGATGAGTCCGTGCTTTCTGAGCTGCGATCGAAAAGACGGAATGCAAAGATCTATGAGAAGATCTCAAAAGCCATGACAGAGAGAGGATACAGCCGGGATGCAACGCAGTGCCGAGTGAAAATCAAGGAGCTGAGACAAGGGTACCAGAAGACCAAAGAGGCAAACGGACACTCCGGATCCCAGCCCCAGACATGTCGTTTCTACGAGGCACTGCATTCCATCCTAGGTGCGGCCGCCACCACTACCCCACCACTGACCGTGAACTCTGAGGATCGGATATTGTCGACGCCCGCTTCCTCGAAGATGGTAGTGGACGGGGAAGATGAGGAAGGAGATGAGGAGGACCAGGCAGTCGACAGCGCTTACAACGCTGATTTCCCAGACAGCCAGGATCTCTTCATCACCCTCACAGAGATCCCCTACCAACCGTCCCCAGGCGTTAACCCGGACCCAGAATCAGGGGAAAGATCAGCCGGTAAGTGTTTTAAACATGTAAACATTTATTTTGAACAGAACATTAATATTAACTGTGGGTTTTTCATGATTAGATTGTCCTAGGCACTTAAAGTTTTAGTCTTTGGCAGTGCAACTGCTGCAAAAAAATCAAACAATGTCCGGTTTCTCTTGATTGGTTTGCCCTAGGCGCTCTACTGTTTAGCCCTTGCCAGTGCAGCTACAGTAAAATTCGGTCTATATGTCTGGGGATAGAGCAGAAATCCTCATGGGACATCTCCATGAAGCTCTCCTGGAGGTAATTGGAAAGCCTTTGCATGAGGTTCCTTGGGAGAGCGGCCTTGTTGTGTCCTCCGTAGTATGAAACATTTCCACGCCAGGCTATCATCAAGTACTCCGGTATCATTGCCTTGCACAGCATGGTGGCATAGGGCCCTGGTCTTTGCAGGCTTTCACGAAGCATGCGTTCTTTATCGCTGTCTGAAATCCTCATCAGAGTGATGTCGCTCATGGTCACCTGCTTTGAATTAGGGGAATGTTAGTATTGGGACTGCTTGCCTGTTCCTTTACAGAACTGCAACCAGCGGTTTACAGCCATGCGGTGGAGGCGGGAGAGGGGCAGCATAGAGGGATCTTTCCCGGGGACAGCCGCGAGGGGGTGGGACAGGGGCACAGTTCATGCTTGCCGGATTGCTGGCAGCAGGAACTGGCCAACGCTAGAAGCATTGCTTTGAACGTGAAAGTAGGGCAGTGGTGTTATTAAAGTTTTAAGCTGCCACAAGTCTACGGCTTACCATGTCAGCCTGCTACCCAAATTCGGCTGTCCTGTTCCACTTGTGTGATCTGCACTGCAAGACCCCAGGGACTGAATGCGAAGGCCGAAAATTCGACCTTGTCCTGAGTGCGCATGTGATAGGTGCTGTGAATGGTCTTGTTCACAGAGAAAGACTATTTTCTTTGTTCACCAAAAATTTTATCTTTCTGAGGAATTTACTCCCTTTTTCCCATCCCACAGCTGTGACTGTCTCCCGACCTACCTGGTCATCAGACTCCCAGAGGCTGGCGCAGGTTAGGCGTAGAAAGAAAAGGACACGGGACGACATGTTCTCAGAACTTATGGGCTGCTCCCGAGCCGAGGCAACCCAGCAGACCCAGTGGAGGGAGAACATGTCGCAATACCAGCAAGCACACAGCGAACGGGAGGAGAGGTGGCGGCAGGAAGACCAGCAGGCGACTCAAACGCTGCTTGGACTAATGAGGGAGCAAACGGACACGCTCCGGCACCTTGTGGATGTTCTGCAGGACCGGAGGCAGGAGGACAGAGCCCCGCTGCAGTCTATCTGTAACCACCGTCCCCCGCCACAAAGTCCCATACCCCCCTCACCCAAAGTACCAAGAAGGAAGGACTGCAGAGTCCGTGAAAACTGTCACTCTACCCCTGCAGAGTGCTCAAGTACCAGAAGGCTGTCATTCCCCAAAATTTGAGAAGTCCTTTCCTTCCCGCCTCACCCAAGCCCCCATCCCAGTTTCATCCCCTAACTGTCTAGTTGCTAATAAAAAATACGTTTCTATTAATCACTGTTTCCATCATGTTTTTTTAGAGGACACTCTGTTTGAAGGGGGGGAAGGGAGTTGGTACAGACACGGGGGCAGGTTCAGCAGCTGGTCACACACACAGTGCAGTCACTAGGCACCCTGGTCAGTCTGGGAGGTGGTTTTCATTTTCGGGGGGAGAGGGGGGGGCTATGTGACTTTGTGGCGGGGGAGGGCGGTTACAGATCTTATGCAGCGGTCCTTATCCTGGATCACAGAGCCATGCAGCAGGGGATCTGTAACCGTCCTCCCCCTGCCACAAAGTCACATAGCCCCCCCACACAGCGTCCAGAACAGGAGGGGTGGCAGGATCCATTGAAACAATCAGTCCACCAGTGCAGACCACTGTAGAAGCAGGAGCCTGGCATTCCTCGAGTTTAGAAGCGTCCTTTGCATCACTACACTACACCCGCTCCCCACCACAGTCTGCATCCCAGTTTCAACGCTTTACCGCGAAAACAGTAATAAAGTAAACGTTGTTCATTAACAAATTTTCAGTGATTTTATTTTTAAACGTGGGTTGGAAGGGGGTGAATGGGGTATGAAACTGGAGAGGATAGTGAACATTCACTGGGTAAAGAAACGGGGGCAGGTTCAGCTTCTCTGTAAACAAACAAAATTGTCACAGGTTACCCTGCTCACTCAGGAACCTAGCTTTCAAAGGCTCCCGGATGCACAGCGCGTCCCGCTGGGCTCTTCTAATCGCACAGCTGTCTGGCTGGATGTAATCAGCAGCCAGGTGACTTGCCTCAACCTCCCACCCCGCCATAAAGGTCTCCCCCTTGCTCTCACAGAGATTGTGGAGCACACAGCAAGCTACAATAACAATGGGGATATTGGTTTCGCTGAGATCAGAGCGAGTCAGTAAGCTTCTCCATCTCCCCTTGAGACGTCCAAAAGCACACTCCACCACCATTCTGTACTTGCTCAGCCGGTAGTTAAAGAGTTCTTTTTCAGTGTCCAGGGCGCCTGTATAGGGCTTCATGAGCCCGGGCATTAGTGGGTAGGCTGGGTCGCCGAGGATCACTATAGGCATCTCCACAGCCCCAACAGTTATTTTGTGGCCCGGGAAGTAAATACCTTCCTGCAGCCTTCTAAAAAGACCAGAGTTCCTGAAAACACGAGCGTCATGAACCTTGCCCGGCCATCCGACGTTGATGTTGGTAAAATGTCCCCTATGGTCCACCAGTGCTTGCAGCACCATTGAAAAGTAGCCCTTTCGGTTAATGTACTGGCTGGCCTGGTGGTCCGGTCCCAGGATAGGGATGTGAGTTCCATCTATAGCCCCACCGCAGTTTGGGAATCCCATCGCGGCGAAGCCATCTATGATGACCTCCACGTTTCCCAGGGTCATTACCTTTGACAGCAGTACATCAACGATTGCGTTGGCTACTTGCATCACAACAACCCCCACGGTAGATTTGCCCACGCCAAAGTGGTTCGCGACTGACCGGTAGCTGTCTGGCGTTGCAAGCTTCCAGAGGGCTATGGCCACTCGCTTCTGGACAGTCAGGGCTGCTCGCATCCGGGTGTCCTTGCGCTTCAGGGCAGGGGACAGCAACTCACAAAGTTCAAGGAAAGTTCCCTTCCGCATGCGAAAGTTTCTCAGCCACTGGGATTCATCCCAGACCTGCAGCACTATGCGGTCCCACCAGTCCGTGCTTGTTTCACGTGCCCAGAATCGCCGTTCCACGGCATCAACATGACCCAGTGCCACCATGATGTCCACGGCGCGGGGTCCCGTGCTTTGTGACAGGTCTGTGCCACTCTCAGACTTCATGTCCTCATCGCGCTGCCGTAGCCTCCTCGCCCGATTTCTCAGCATCTGCCTCTGGAAAAGGTGGCTGATAAGGTGCGTGGTATTGACAACGGCCATAACTGCAGCGATGGTCGCAGCGGGCTCCATGCTCGCAGTGCTGTTGCGTCCGCGGTGTCACTCAGCAGAAAAGTGCGCGAACTGATTGCCCGCAGGCGCTTTCAGGGAGGGAGGGCGGGAGTGACGGTTGGATGACGACAGTTACCCAAAACCACCCTCGATACATTTTTTTCCCCAGCAGGCATTGGGGGCTCGACCCAGAATTCCAATGGGCAGCGGGGACTGCGGGAATTCTGGGAGTTCGATTTCACTTAAATCGAATATGTGGAATCGATATTACAAAGTCGAACGTGTGTATCCACACTAAGGACAGTAATTCGACTGTGTGAGTCCACACTAACGGGGCAAGTGTCGACATTGGAAGCGGTGCACTGTGGGCTGCTATCCCACAGTGCACCGCTTCCAATGTCGACGCTTGCCCCGTTAGCGTGGACTCACACAGTCGAATTACTGTCCTTAGTGTGGATACACACGTTCGACTTTGTAATATCGATTCCACATATTCGATTTAAGTGAAATCGAACTACTCTCGTAGTGTAGACATACCCTAGGTATCATAAATTATGAAGTGAGTTCAGAATATGTACTGTAACTGTACGTTTACACTACATTTGCTAACAGTTTCCACTGGGCTTGATGCTGCAGTCTTTGTGCACCCAGAACTCCCACTGACTTCACTGGAAAACTTCAAGGACTGCTGGTGCTATGTGATATGGCCCTGCCACTCTAGTATGTGTATGCCTCCCAATCCTGGAGCTATTTGATCCTTACGACCTCCTGTAAGGCAAGGAGCTGTTCATTTTCTCAGTAGACTGCACTAACAATATCAGGGCCCAACCCTCCCCCCTTTGCTCAGATGACCTGTTCATTCTCACTTGCGCACCCCCAATTAAATCAATTTGCCCACACGGATGAGTAAAAGTGGCAGGTGCATAAGGAGGTTGTGGAAGCTTCTTCCCTGTAGGTTTTCAAGAGAAGGCTGGATGGCCATCTGTCTTGGATGGTTTAGACACAATAAATCCTGCTCAACCTACAGCACCCCAACCTTGCCAGACAGCTGTGTGCAGGCAGTGGCAGTACCGACAGCATCTGGGGCCTGTCGGAGGATTCTTCTCTTCCTGTGCTCAGCCCTGCAGCAGCTTTGCTAATGGTGGCAAGATTTCAGCCTTCCTGTGCCAATGACCTCTTACCTGCTAGTCAGAACTTGCTCCTTAGAATGCACAAGCCTGTAATCGCCCTAAACGGCTACCCACAAACCCAATTTTAGGCCCTAGGTTGAGAGAGTTCTCGACAGTTCTCCCTGAGACTCGTTCCTGGCAAGGAAAACTTTTGGTATCAGTGTTACAATGGTCCTTCCCTTAGAGGTCTACTAGAGCATTTCAAATCCAAGGGCCAATTCTTCCTTGAAGTAACACTTTCAAAATCCAGGGAGTGGTGCACACGGATGTTTCTGGGTCCAGTTGCCAAAAGTCTGCATTCAGATTAGCTCCTTCTTTGGTCACTACTATTAGATTTCCATTTACACATGGATGTTCTCTTCCTCCAGGAACAATTCAGCTTCTCCAAGGTCCTTAGCTGAACAGAAGGTAACTCCGTCTTTCCAACTGATCCTGTCAAATACAGATGTCCCTCAGGCCCATCACAAAAGTGTCTGTGCTCCTCAAGACCTGCATAGACATTCCGCCATCAACCTTCTGTCTAACAATTCTATAATGACCTCTTTGAGATATGCCTCAATCTGCCGTCCCTGAACAAGCTCTGGTTATTCTGGAGATGGCCTTCCACTAAGAGATCAAAGTCGTTCATTCTAGAAACATCATTTGTGGGAAGTTCAGCCAGCCTAAGCAGTGTGATACAAAACTTCAAATCATACTTAGTCCAGATACAGTTAATTTTCACATTAACCAGTGAGCTTTCATCTTTACTAATTCCTCTTTGAGGGATATATATTAATAAAATAGTTTGGTCAACTACATTTGCTCTCCATGTAGGGAAACAACAAAATTACAAACTCCTGAGAACAAATATGCATCTGTGGTGAAGTTGCATAAGCTGTGGTGTGGGAATTTGTATACATGTGAGCTGTTTTTTAAACAGTCAAGCTGACAGAGTTAATGTGCTGGATTTTTTTTATTTTTTGAATGATTATGCCTCTCTCTATACTACTGTTTCTCTTTGCAGGACCACAGCAGAGGGGGAGCAGATGCTACTAATATCACCAAAGGAATTGCACAAGGCACTGCCTGCCATGTTATCCTGTGATGAGCGCCCTTGGACGGTGCTATCATGCTTGATACATAACACAGTGGATTATGAAACAATACAGTATTTTTGAGAAAAGAAAACAATTGCATGGAGCAAAGCATTTGTCCCCCGCATCTGTAGGGCAAGGAGCAGGAACAGGTAGGCCGAGTCACTGACCTTTTGTGTGAATAGCTCCATACTAAGCTCTACGGCTGTACTTGTGTCAACCACAACGTGAAACGTCTGAGAGCACAATGTGAGGCCAAAGGCGGCTGGGCAGAGAGACAGTCCCTCCCCTGAGGGGAAGAGCTGCCAGGGAGCACAGGCTCTGGGTTGGGCTGTGCCTCGGTACCAGCAGGAGGCCCCATACTTCCCAGAGCTCCACAGAGCGCACCCACTGCCCCACACTGGCGAGAGGCTGTCGTGTCTGCTCCCCGCTGAGACCAACAGGCTCTGCTGGCCGTGGCATGGGCCATGGACAGGCTACCACCACCACCAGCACTAGGTTTGCACTAGCTTGGTGGGATCAAGGGCCATAAGGTAGGAGGTCCTGCACCAGTGTGCAAGTAAACAAGGCTCTACATGCCCAATCCCCATCCTTGTGCACCTGCACAGAGTTGGCCACATGCTAACTAGACCATGGCTTCCTTCAGGGTGCCATTTCAGACAGTGGGGGGCAGACCTGTGACAGCAGGTAGAACATTATACATGATTATATTGTATCCTGCCAAGACAGGCGAGATAGGGAGAGGGCAAAAAGTGGAAGACATACTGGAGCATAGAGCCTGGGGGAGGGCAAACGTTTCCTTGCCCATAGCAAATGATGCCCATGGCTTCCCTTAGCAGTGCTGATTAAGAGTTAACGAGACAGACCGCTGGCCAGTGCCCAGCAGATATATTGATTTTCAAAGCGGGAGCGCTTGGGCCTGTGATTATTATATGCTATTTATTAAGGTACCTGCATTTCTGTTGTTATGGGGCTTATGCAGCTGTCCCAGCGCAGCAGCAACTCAGTCACCCTTTTAAGCCCTGTTTTCAGCCCTCCCCCCACTAAAACCTGCCGTTAAAGATCTGGGGGCTGGGGGAGGGGCACCTCATGGCCCAGGCAGAATTTTTGTAGCAAGTTTCATGCGAATGGAAAGGGGGGAAATCGGGAGCTTTGAATCCCCAAGCCCAGCCGGTGTTGAGAGTCTGCATCTTGTCATTCTTCACTGTTGCCAAGCACACACCCCTGGGCCAGCACTAGCTCCTGGCAGCAGTTCCTGAAGCACCCCAAGGAGAGGGCAGGACATGTGTTTTCTTGTTCCAGAAAAGAGGGCTCTTTTCTGGAACAACATCTTAGATTGCCAGCTGCGCCGAGCCACCCTTCAACCAACACTACGATGCCTCCTCTGGCTCCTCCCTCCTGCTGCTGATCCACAGCAAGATCCCGGCTTGTGGGGCAAGCCAAGGCAGCAGCCATACAAGACGCAACCAGCATTGCTGTCACTCTCCCTTTCGGCCTAGCAGCTCTGGGCTGGGAGACAGGTGACCGTGAGTTCTGGTTCATGGTACCCAGAGGAATGCAGCTCTATGGGAACAGTGCTGTCATGGAGGAGAGGGAGGGCTTGGAGGGGCTGCATGAATGATGCTGACCTTTGCCCAGTTCCATGGGACCTGTGGGCTCCACAGGCTGAACCTCCTCCCCTTCCATCACCCCACAGAAATGCTGGGGATGCCTATAGAGGACGGTAACAGCCACAGAGCTTACAACAGTCCAGGAGCTCTTCGTGCAGCTCCCAAAGGGTCACATGTCTCAGAGTAACATCTCCAGAAGTTTCCCCTCAGCCCTAGCAACAATGGCTAGTGCAGTAGCCACTGCTGAGGAGATTGGTCGGCTTCTACGGAAGCTTTGGAAGAACTGGGTTTCGTCCAATTCCCCTTCAGCATTCTGGAAAGAATTCTTCTCTGGCTTAAGAGCCAGGATGAGACATTTTAGACAAACAGGAATTTTCAGAATGTTGGAGACAGAGGATTAAAATGAGGCATATAATGGAAGCTGTCTCCCAACCTTTGTTACAGAGCCATGGCTGCGGCCCCATGGTTAAATAGAGAGTGAGTGTGGGTGCACATACTCAGCTCAGTGTCCTGAAAGGTTTTAAAGGATACCATGTCTGCCAAACAAGCAATACTTGAGTTAATGAGATAAGCCCCACATTAAAAGAATCAGGGAGGATTCCATGGTTCCAGGAATGCAAGGAGGAGTTCTATAGTATTGTCCCAATGGTCATGCAAACCAGAATATTTTATAAAACTAATATTTTCCAACAGATGGATTTTTGTCAAGTTTGCAACAGAAATAATCCAAATGCCAGTGGAAAAACAAACAAAAAGCCCCCTCCCCCTCAGAAAATCCACTTGTTTTCATGATTCATTTGCATGCTGTATATTCTTCTGTACAAAATAAAAAATGGGGAAAAGTCCAATTTGTCCCCAATATGTAGTACCATAGTATCCTTAGAACACAATGATTCACAAAGCAACACCAAAATACCTTGCATTTTTGTAGAACTTTTGAGCCTGGAGGATCGCAACACTCTGTATAAGATATTCTGCATCCTGTCTTTATGCAAGATGCCTCATTCATTTCAGTAGCGAATTCCACACAGGGCTCAGTGGCAGGATAACCAT
Organism: Chrysemys picta bellii; assembly: GCF_011386835.1. NCBI lineage: Eukaryota > Metazoa > Chordata > Testudines > Emydidae > Chrysemys > Chrysemys picta. Next base: position 134,576,388 of record NC_088791.1, read on the forward strand.
GCAGAATAGTAGAATCTCTCTATTTGCCTTTAAAATATAGTTGCTTCTGGGGATAAACATAACAACTGTTTAATAGCTCATAGCAATACTACACAACGATTTAGGGTTGTAAGTGAAAGAGGGTAACAGGTCCAATTGAAATCCCAGAGAGAATTAGGGAGGCAGAATGTAATTACACCAATTGGGATATGGCTGGGACACTACAACTAACTTTGCCATATTTGTGAACAGTTCCACTGAATGGTTTAATGGTAAGCAATGTGGTCTATTGGGTGAGGCAGCGAGTTGGGAATCTGGAACCCTTGAGTTTTAATCTAGGTCACTTAATATATCTGGACCAAATTCAGCTTGGATGTAAATAGGTACAGTTCACACTGTTAGGAGTCACACCTTCTTATGCCAGTGATGACTTTGGTCCTCTGCATACAGCTTTCTCTTTTTGTAAAACAGGAATATTACTTATGGATGGAATTTTTCAAAAGCACTCGGTATCGATCCAATTCTGCTCCCATTGAAATAAAAGGGAATCTTCTTTTACTTCAATGAGAGTAGAGCTAGGTCAACACTGAGGACCTGGAAAATTCCCACACTACTTCTCTACCTCCCAGTGGTGTTGTGGCGATTAAATAGTTAATATTCATAAGGCCTAAATATTGTTAGAGTCCTGATTATCACAGATTATCTGATTAGCTAATTGGGCCTTTTGTGATGATATCACAGTTATTTACCAACCAACTTCCAACTTGCATTTCTAGGATCCCATAACAGAAAGGAAAAGAAAAATCCACCCACCCATCATTTTGAATGCACACAAAAAATAAATCGGGAAAAGGGTCTTTATTGTCTTCCAGCCACTCTTTCCTTCCCATTTAACATACTAGATTTAGTGGGAGTGATTCCCTTTTAAAATGTTTTCTGTAACATTCCTTCCCAACCCACTACTTGAAGAATTTGTGTTCTTTGAACTTTGATTTATTTTATAGCTTTATATTCAATCTTTCTTTCAATTTACATTTATAAAAATAAATGCTAATTGAAGGTTGGCTTGAATAGAACCAGTACCTCATGCACTGGATATTGGATGATACGCTATAAGAAAGAGACAAGCCACACCGATTGGAGGGATGTATGCAGCAAGGAGCTGCAAAGATTGATGATTGCCCATAGGTTTGCTTTTGGGGTGTGTGTTTTATTCCCCAACCCCCATTAATGATCCGGGAAAAGGGGGAAAAAAACACTTTGTTTTGTTTCTTGCAGAAGTCTCAAAAGTGAGAGATGTTGCACATGCCGGAGAGGGCAGAGTAATCACACAACAGGACTTTGAGAGGTTAATAATAACCAAATAAGTTTCAACCTGAAAAATGCAAGCTAATTTGTCAGGACAGCAATGAATGGAAACTCAATCAGAGTGTGATCTAGAGAAACTGTCACTGCTTATTATTTGTTAAACACAAACTATATTTGCGTGCTGTACAAGGCATGTAAATACCACAGTCATCTCCTGCCCTGAAGAGCCTACAATCAGTACAAGATTCTAAACGCAAGTAGAGGGGGAGGTGTTTGTGTTTGTTCGGTGCTTAGCATAATGTGGCCCAGACCTCACCTGAGATTTTTAGACAGCAAATAGTAAGAGTGACGTCAGTGGAACTTCACTGCTGTAAAATTGACAAAAGAGAAGAAACAAGACTTTAGATTTTGATGAAGCTAAACATCTTTAGACTCTCAAACTCTCTGCACCCAAGAATGTGAAAATAAAGGACAGTTTAGGGCTGATGTGGATTTAACTAAAATCTCCCATCTACCAAAGTTCAGAAAATTGACTAAAAATAGTCAGTCTTATTCCCTCTTGTCATGGTTTCACTACTCGTCATCATGCTGCTCTTTAGCAACTGCTACTAGAACATAATAGATAGGGACAAGCAAACAATTATAGAAAAGTCATTTGTAATTTAATAGGAAGTAATGACAATTCTATAGATTTTTGGACTCACCAACAGAATTTAAAAGAAAATGATCTCTCTGACAGTTTGGAAGGGAGATAAACCATCATGCTGCAGGGTGTAAACCAGCCTCCAAATGATGGACGTTAGGAAGGAATTTTGTCTATAGGGAGGTTATTCAATAATTGTCTATGACAGGGTTTTTTGAACTTTCCCCTGAAGCGGCTGCTATCGATCTCTGTCAGATACAGAATACTGAACTAAATGGACCACTGGTCTGATCCAGTATAGCAATTTCTGTGAAATAGAATTATTTAAAAAATCGATAATAAATCTCACTCTATTAAACTCTGTGGGGCAGATCTTTAGCTGATGTTAACTGTCATAGTTCCACTGAAGTCAATGGAGTTCTGACAATTTATAACAGCAGAAGATCTGCTCCTATGGATGAAATCCTGACCCTGCTGAAGCCATTAGCAAAACTGCCATTGACTTCAATGTAGGACATTTGTGGGGGAGCAAAACTGAACCTGGGTCTCCCACATTGCAGGCTAGTGTGCTAACCATTGGACCTTCCTTCTTCTGTGATCACTAATATCAAATCAATAATCAGTAAAAAAATAAAGCACCAAAGCATCACTATGCTAAATGTAGTAGGCACAAAAGTATGTCAGTAAATTATTATGTATGAATTAATAATGACAAATATTATCAGTGACCCTCCATAATTACCCCTTCACACGTGTACCTGCTCTGCTTTCAACTCTCTGCTGCAAAAATGAACTTTTCCACACACAAAGAAAGAAGAATGGAGTTGTTCCCCCAAGTTTCCACACACCAATGGCCCAAAATCTGTAAGGTGCTGAGCGCTCTCAGTTTCTGCTGATTTCACTGGGAGTTCAAGGGACCTACTGCTTGATCCTGCCTCCCTGATATTAACGGGAGCTTTTCCTCTGACTTCAGTGGGTGAAAGATCAAGTCAGTAATGCCTTCCAGTACACACATAACCCATTATGGTATCAAGCCATAAAACTGGTGAACTTCAGTAGAAACCAATACAATCAAAGATTTCATAGGTATCATATAGTGGTGGCAATCAACATGCAGCTCTTTAGCCCTCCTTCAGCAAAATGCTCATTGCCTTCAATGGGGTTTTTCATGAGTAAGGGTTGAGCCCTACATCTTCATCTACCTATGTTATTGGCAATTATAGATTCATAGATCTGTATGTTTTTAAGGCCAGAAGGGGCCATTATGTTAATCTAATTTGACCTCCTGCATAACACAACGCATAGATCTTCACTCAGTAATTTCTGCATCAAGCCCATAAATTTGTTTAAGCTATATCCTATACTCTAGAACAGGGGTTATCAAACTGGGGGTTGGGACCCCTCAGGAGATCACGAGGCTATTACATGGGGGGTCGCGAGCTTTCAGCCTCCACCCCAAACTCCGCTTTGCGTCCAGCATTTATAATAGTGTTCAATATATAAAAACATTTTTTTAATTTATAAGGAGTGTTATCTCAAAGGGGAGCCAAGATAACTCTAATTGTGTAAGTGGGTGTAGGTAACAGAATATAAACAAGCCCCTTTTTCTCAGAAGAGCAGACTCGCCCTCTGACGTATCTGTCACTGGTGGACTGGTGCAGATCTCCCTCCCTCTTCCCTTGTGTGGTGCACGAATAATAAAGACTGACCAGAAATAAGGGTTAAAACAAACAGGTAAGTGTATTAGGGGATAAACTTACAGATAAGGGAAGGGACAAATGTAAGTGAGCAGTAACTATATAACAAAAACGAACCAGTGACACAGCAGCTCTCCCTGTAAGCCTGAAGCTCAGGCTGAAAATGAAACCGAACCTACCCTGGCATTCAAAAAAAATATAACCCCAGTTAAGAAACCCTAATTATTTTGTCTCACTATATTCCCAGCACTTCAGTGGAGGTGGTGAAGTCCATAGGCGTGCGCACGGGGTGTGCCAGATGTGCCCAGGCACACCCTAATGTAGGGGTGGGCAAATGGCTCCACTCCCCGGTGCAGCAAGCCGCGGGGTCCACGCTCCCATGCCGGAGTGCCCGGCCGAACGCAGCAAGCCGCCGGCCCATCCCCCGCCTTTCCCCCTCCCCTGGAGCCATAGCGCCGTGCGCAACGCTCTGGGGGCCAGGGTTGCGCGCTCCCACGGGGCAGTGTTTGGCTCCGTGGTGAAGCAGACATGCTCCCCCCTCCCCTGGAGCTATGCCACCATGCGCGCAGCGCTCTGGGGGCAGGGGCTGCGCAGGGAGTCCGAAACGCTCCCCTCTCCCCATGAGCCATGCCGCTGCGCGCGCAGCGCTCTGGGGGCCGAGGTTGCGCGCTCCTGCAGGGCAGTGTTTGGCTCCACGGGGAGGCTAGGAGCCTCATCTCATGGTAAGGAGTCCAGGGCCAGGGGGATTGGATAAGGGGTGGGGGCAGTCAGGGGACAGGGTGGGTTGGATAGGGGGTGGGATCCCGGGTGTGATGGTTAAGGGCAGGGGGGGTCTCTGGAGGAGGCAGTCAGGGAGCAGGGGGGATTGGATGGGGCATGGGAGTCCCGGGGGGTTTTAGGGGGTGGGGGATGGATAGGGGTCAGGGCAGTCAGGGGACAGGGAGCAAGGAGGGTCCTGGGGGGGCAGTTAGTGGGGGGTGTCTCTGGAGGGGGTGGTCAGGGGACAAGGAGCTGGGGGGGTGGATGAGTCAGGAGTTCTGGGGGGGCTGTCAGGATGCAGGGGTGTAGAGAGGGGTTGGGGCAGGCAGGGAGCAGGGGGAGTTGTATGGGTCAGGAGTTCTGGGGGTCCTGTCAGGGGGTGGGGAGCAGTTCAATAGGCATGGGAGTCCCAGGGGTCTGTCTGCGAGAGGGGGTGTGGATAAGGGTAGGGGCAGTCAGAGGACAGGTAGGGGGTAGAGTCCTAGGGGGGCAGTCAGGGGACAAGAGTAGGGAGGCTTAGGTAGGGGGTGGAGTCCTGGGGGGGCAGTTAGGGACAGAGGTCCCAGGAGGGGGTAATCAGGAGACAAGGAGCGGGGGGGTTGGGGGTTCTGAGGGGGGAAGTCAGGAGGCCCTAAGTAGGAGGGAGTGGATGGGGGCGGGACTAGGGCAGGGGCAGGGCGGGGCTCCCTGGGTGCACACCCTAATGAAATGGGCTGCGCGCACCTATGGTGAAGTCCAGGACCTCTACTCCGTAGATAATTGGAACCCATGGAGGAAGAGCGCTGGAGAGGCCCTTGATGACTGTTGGGACTGAAGAAGCAGACCGAAAACCCTCAGGATGTTTACGTTCCCAGGAGCAGGACAGGTAGGTGGAATGCCTCTTCTTCTTTCTTCTCACTTTGGGAATGAATGGTATTCTTCGATGGTGCACTGGTGCCACGAAGACCAGAACTGTGTATGCACAGTCGCTGTGATGGACTGCTCCACCAGTCTGTGATTACAATTCTTTTATAGAGGCTGTGGTGGGAAAACATGGTATGATCCTGGGAAAGGCGGGAAACAGTCTGAGGTGGTGTGGCCTTGGGATAGCCCAGAGGCAGGAAAAACCCGTTCAGTCCAGTTACATCCAGGCCAGGCTGACAGTGCACAGAGGGGTCACAAGATGACAGTTCAGACTCCATCTTGGATTGCTGCAATATCCTTAAAAACTGATTATTGGGTCTGATGCACACAGTCGCTGTGATGGACTGCTCCACCAGTCTGTGATTACAATTCTTTTATAGAGGCTGTGGTGGGAAAACATGGTATGATCCTGGGAAAGGCGGGAAACAGTCTGAGGTGGTGTGGCCTTGGGATAGCCCAGAGGCAGGAAAAACCCGTTCAGTCCAGTTACATCCAGGCCAGGCTGACAGTGCACAGAGGGGTCACAAGATGACAGTTCAGACTCCATCTTGGATTGCTGCAATATCCTTAAAAACTGATTATTGGGTCTGATGCACACATGTAACTCAATAAATATGAACAATATAACAGTTCATACCCAACATATCCCCTTCTCGGGGCCTTTTTACTTAATTAAGTACAAAGGTCCCAAACAACCTTGGTACAATGTAGAATTATAACAAAGGTAAGTAAGTATCAACGTAACAGTGCACATATAAAGATTCACAGATAATATAACAGGCAAGTATCTAACTAAATAATTATATCTAGGTATTAAGAACAGAGGTATCAAAGGGGATTTGCTTAGACTTTTTCTTAACCTTTCTGAGCTTGCACAAATAAATATTTAATATGACTACATAAATGATTAAAAGAAATTGTATGATTAAGAGAGCATAATTGGATGGAGCATGATGATCCAAGCAGCATGAGCTTCACCTGCATTGGTGTTAAAAATACCTTCCCACCAATGTAGTGATGTGGTTTCATCTTTTACTTTCTTGAGGATTCGTTTGATCTTATCCACCGAATGGTAGACCGTGATAAGAGTCTTAAGACCTTCCGTTTTTAAGATGTTGATATAATAGGTGAGCTGTTTATGGTGTAGTAACTTCTTGATAGCCTCTAAGTCAGCTCCAATATGTATAGGATCTATGTAGTTGTATAGTCAATATTCAGACTGAATAACTTCTGACTCTAGGCCATGCAGTGTCATATTTATATCACATCCCCTTAGACTAGATACTTGACACAAACAAATATTTGCAGTAAAATTGTTGATTATATGGTAAAACCTATTTACAGTAAACAATGGACACAGACTTCTTACACAGACACAGTGTCTGTCTACCTGCACTATGGCCAACAAGGGAATGGTGTGCAGCTCGTAATACATGTTCCTGACAAAGAGTTAGGCACACATGGGCCTCTTCCCATATGCCCAAGGTGTAAGTTTATCCCAGCCCTTTCTGCTCAGTACAGGCTTGTACATTAATGGGTTTATACTCTTTTCCCTTAAGATGCACCCATTTACTTTCTTCTAGAGGCACCATTAGGGTTTGGTTGGCAAAAATTCCCAGCGGAATGAGAGGATGGATGTTTTCCTCAACAGCTGACCTTAAGATGAGTACAAGGGCTATAATAGTCTCATTATGAGGATAGTACATAAAATTAACGTGTCTCCACCATTCATGATGCCTTTTCTCAAATTCATTAGAGTTATTTCCAATTATTCTTTTTAACTCCAAAGGCATGTTTCCATTTAGGCCATCTCTTACAATTGATTTTGCCACTCTTAATAACCATTGCTGGGCTTCCATACAGATAAGTGCCTCAGATAGATTTGATTGAAGGATGCAAAGAGCTCCCAGTACCTGTAGGTGATCTTGTTCCTGAATATCCAACCAATAAGGGAGGATATTTACGATATTGAATTAGGTGGTTCCTAATCCTATTAGTGCTGATGACAGCAGCTCCGATAAGGTTGGCATGTCATGACCTAGATCACTTATTCTTTTGGCAAGGAAGTTTTGATCAATGGTATTAATTACCCAAGTCCAGCTCCTACTCCTCTGAGCACCTGTGCTATCACATCCCTTTTCTTCCTTTGTTGTAAGGAGGATGGCAAGATTCCTTGTAGCCATGCTCTCCATCCCATTAATAAGGGCGTTACAAAGAGTGCACATGGAAGATGTAATGGAATGATAGAGATTTGAATAGGCATTATGATCTTCTTTAGGGTGAATTGAGGTTCAATCATCATAATTCTTGATACATCCTTCTTGACAACAAAAGGTCCCACGTAACTAAGTTGTGGTGGTGGGGCAATGGTCAATTTGAATTATGTTTCCAGTTCAAATGGGCCCTTAACAGTCCACCGCCCAAAGTGCAAAATACTAATATTGACCATGAGAATTCCTGTGCAGGTGATATTGTGTCATTTTACTGAGTCATCCAATTTGCAAAACTTAGATGAAACATAATTAGTCAAAGCGATAGAACGTTGATTTCTGCATATCTGACAGGATAAATTCATGATTAAATGTTTGTTGGTATAAAGAGAATACACATATAATTTAATTGAGGTAGATTGAAGATTATGGTGATGAAGGCTAGAAGTGATATTTATTAAGCCGGGTATTGTGTGGTAGGAGGTGCATTGATTTTAAAATTGACACACTTGGATGAGTCCCAGTCCTTTATATCCAGTGAACAGCCTATGACAGGGGAAGGGTCCAACATCCACGCACATCCAGTAGATAACTTTTTAATATATTTTAGTTGTCCAGTTGGATTTAGCATTGGGTCATGCGTTCGATTGTTGTGTAGGGTGAATGACATGACATTGTTATCTTTATTCTCCTTTATGGTTAAATAACAATACCCTTCTATTACATAGGAGTAAATGGTAGTTAATCCATCATAACATCCTCAGAAATGACCCAATACGCAGGAGTGAGAGGGATTTGAGTTGGTGGCAAATCTCGTTTTCCCCGTTTAAATCCAAAAGTGTATATTTTAAACGGTACCTTAGACGGTGCTTTTGTCCTAATTTCCTCTGGAAAGGGTTTTGTTGGGGCTTTAGGTGGTGCCCTTAGCATCATTTGATTTATAGCACCTTTGTTTTCCTTCCTGTAATCCTCATCATAATCCTCCTCATATTCCTCATTTTCAAACTCCTCTTGTGTATATACCTCCTCTTCTGAATCCTCTTCCTGGTTATACTCAAAAACAGGGATCTTCCACTTGTAGAGTAAACTCTCATTCACTTTGCAAAACCAATGCTCATTCTCTTGAACTATTAGACCTTGACAAATCCATATGCATAACCACACCATAACTATAGACATCAGATATTTTCCAGGAGTGTTCATGCTTTCTCCAATACCCTAAAAGAGAAAACACAGAAATATTAATTTTACCTAAGGTGGTTTATGATTACTTTTTTCCCCTCCTTTTCCTTTACAGAGTTGTCAGAGCAGATGTTTCCTTTCCACGCTTTGAGTTGTGTGCTGTGAAACCATTTGGTGACTCGTTTCTTCCCAGACTTCATTTCCAGCTGGTAAGTAGTAGGACTTGCTTTGTTTATAATGGTAACAGGACCGACCCATCTAGGACTGAGTGGATGTTTTTTTTCTGAATTCTACTTGAATAGAACTTGATCACCCACATTCCATTCAATGAATTTAAGGTTACTATTGAGCCTTTGGTCCATCTTCCTACAATTAGCTTTTAGGGTGACAGCTACTGCCCTTTGCACATCCGTGATGAACCTTAGCATGGATTTTATATATTGGTCTGTTATTGCTCTTGGTCGATATTTGTCAAGGGGTACCCTTCCTGGCACCCACCATTGCTCCGGCGTTACCATAGGTCGTCCAAACAACACCTCATGAGGAGTGAAACCATGGGATCCGATGGTGGATCTCATTGCCATAAGAATTAATGGGAGGTATCGATCCCAGTTTTTCCCGGAGGAATTGATAACTTTCTGAAGTGAAGTCTTCAGAAATCTATTTGATCTTTCTACAAGATGCTTGAGGGTGGCCTACTACGTGGTATCTCTGACGCACCCCCAGGGCTATACACAGTTGTTTGGTTATTTCCATGATGAAATGAGGACCCTGGTTGGAATCACTGACTCTTGGTAGACCAAACCGACCAAATGTATTTTCCAGCAATAACTTGACTGTAGTTTGAGCTGTGCAATTATGTGTGGGATAAGCCTCAGTCCACTTTGAGAAGGGGTCGATGCACACTAAACAATATTGGTTTCCCCTATTTGTTCAAGGTATGGGGCCAATATAATCAATTTGCACCCTTAGCCATGGGCCATCTACTGGTTGATGGAGAAGAGGTCCCTTGACGATTTTGGTGTCTAGGTTGTTCTGAGCACATCTCAGGCAGTTGTTGATATAGTGCTCAGTATCTCTTGCAATCTCTGGCCACCAGGCCACAGTAGCCAATTTACATAGCATTTTCTGGACTCCAAAATGAACCTGTCTATGTGCCAGTTGTATCAGTTCTTGTCGAAGCACTTTTGGGATCACAAGCAATGGAATACCATCTTCTTCAGATTCCTGGTCTTTACTCTTATTTTTAGTTGCCATAATTAAACCAGACAAATGTTGTTGAATGGTATTGGAGTTGTATTTGTCATCCTTTACTAGTTGCTTGATTTCTGGGTCTTGTAATTGTAACCTTATGATGTCTTGGTGATCAGTGGGTTAAGACATTAATGGTTGCTTTTACCTTATTCCATCTGACCTCTGGTCCCAAGCTGACAGCTTGTTTCGCTAGCTGATCCACCTTACTGTTCAGGAGGGTGATTTGTGATTGATTCTTGCGGTGGGCCTTAACCTTAAACAAGAAAGTGTCACCCCTCCTAGATTCACCTAAACACTATGCATATTGCAGATATCCGGCATAAGCAACTGTTGGTTGTCTGCTGTTCTCATTTCTCTTGTTTTCCAAATAACCATCCAGTCCAACAATGCCCTCATTGCCCAATCAGAATCTGTACAGATGGTAATAATTGTGGAAGATTCAACATTTTCCAAGGCTACAATGATTGCCACTATTTCTGCAGCCTGGGCTGAGTTGTGTATGATGGTTCCTTGGAATACTTTATCTGATGAAACATGTAAAACATGTAAAACCCTGTGACTGCTTTTCCATTGATATACATGCTGCTTCCATCCACAACCCGTAGGTCTCAGTTATAAGTTTTAGCCTCTTCAAACACTGACTCTAATTTGAAAGGTGATACGATCTCAGGATTCTTACTCTAGGGGAAGAGGACACTCATGATTCATCAGGGATTCCTTTGGTGCAGGACCACAAAGTGCGAATGGTGCCAGGCTGGGATGTGCAACCTTTTCTACTTGTATTTCTTTGTTGATCAAAGATAAGGTCCAGTTAGCCAGACTAGGGTGGCTTACTTTTCCAGAGTTGGCTCTCCCAGTTAGTACATACTTCACAGGAGTGTGCGGGGTCTTTAACACTATAGGAGCCATGCCCACTATATACTCCCAATGAGCCAGCACCCATACAAGAGCCAATACCTCTCGCTCACATTCAGTGAATTGCTGTTCCACTGCTGATAACACTCTGGACCCATATGCTATGGGCTTCAAGGAAGTTCCACGATGTTGCAGTAGGATAGCGCTGATTGCTGTATTAGTGGTTGCTCGTTGGAGGTGAAAGGGTTTATTTACCTGTGGGAATGCCAGTGCAGGTGCTTCCATTAAGGCTTGCTTCAGTTATTGTACAGCTCTTTGCTTTTCCTCTCCCCACTTCCATAGTTGGCCTTTCCTAAGTAGCTGGTAAAGTGGCCTTACCTTTTCACTGTAACCTTCAATGAAGTCCCTGGAAAAACCATCCAGGCCTAGGAAGGACCTGAGTGTGCTAACATCTGTTGGAGCTGGCAATTTAGATATTAGCTCTATTTGACTGGTATCAGGTTTCCTCCCGGCAGGGCCCAGTTGCACCCCTAAGTAGACTACTTGTTGTTGAACTAGCTGAGCTCTGGTTGAGTTTACAAGGAACCCTGCTGTTTTTAGAATTCCTAGTACTTCATCTAGAGCTTTGATGTTGTCCTGTTTGGTTTTGGTAGCTATCAGTATCTCGTCTACATAACTGACAATGTTGTCACGGTAGAAGGCAGTTTTCCATAATGCTGCTATGATGTGATGACATAAACTTGGAGCATTGTGATACCCTTGGGGAACTCTTGTAAAGTTGACTTGTTTTTCTTCATAGGAGAAGGCAAATTTATAGTAGCAGGAGGGATGGAATTGGATGGAGAAGAAGGCAATAGACATATCTAGGACACTGTGTCAGACGCACCTTCAGTGATTAAATTCAACACTTCTGGAAATTTAGCAACAACCAGGGGCCAACCAGGGTGTTACTTTGTTTAATCCACTATAGTCCACAGTACCTCCAGGAGCTTCCATCGGCCTTTCTGACCGGCCAAATAGGAGAGTTGCAGACACTTTGACAAAGTATTAGAACTTCTTGATTCAATAATGCCTCTATTGTGGGTCGAATCCCCTCCTTCGCCTCTGCAGAATACCAGTATTGACGTATAGGCTTTGGATCAGGACCTTCTATCTTTATCAAGGCTTGAACCTTTCCACAACTCAGTTTGTTAGGAGCAAACACCTTCTTATACTTGTTGGTAACTTGTTGGATTTCTGTCTCCTATACAGGAAGCTGCAATTCTTCTGGAGCCTTGACAGCACAGATGCGGTGTGTTGCAGGGATTAGAATACCTGCTTCTCCATGTTCTGCTCGAATTAACATCCTATTAGGTAAGTCAATAGTTATATTTAGCTGTTGCAACAGATTTATTCCTAATATGCCTGTACCATCCAATTTTTGTAGTCCAAATGAGGCCGGTGTAGATAGAGACCCAATATGGCAAGTAACATCATAAGTAAAAGGAATGACATTTTCTTTACCATTATACGAGACCAAAGATTTCAGTTCCCTTACTGACAAGTTCTTAGCTGTAGGACTTCCCTGGAGACATAACAATCTGGTGGAGGCTCCTGTATCCACCAGCATTGTTTTTTCTATTTTTCCGAAGCTTCCCACGATTTTAATTTTTACTGTAGGCCTGCCCCACTCGTCGTTAACTACAGGGGCTACCATACCAGGGGCTTGGGAAGCTCGGCCTCCTCAGTAAGTACTGCTAGTGGAGACAGACTCTACAGGAGAGTCGGAACTTGGCCCTCCAGCTTTTTGCCCAGATTCGTATTTAGCCAATTTTAGAAACATGTCCTCTGCTGACAGTTTCTGCTTATTTAGTTTGTCCCATGGCTCATATTGAGATAATCTTTTTAGCATAAGCTTTTTAAAAATCCTTATCTCATCTGCAGTTCCTCTGAATATAAAGTTCTTGTTGTCCTGGAGTTTAGTAATGGGGGAACTTTGTCCTCTGTTGCTGCTTTTACCATTTGTTGTCTCCTTGCTGTTATATGCAGCTACCTTCCTTTCTACTGATGTTCCTTGATGGGCCAATTGCTGTAGTTCAAAAATCTCCCGTGCTTTTGTTTTTAATATAGGTAGCCGAGTCTTATGTATATCTATTGGACCCATAGCTAGCCGTATGCTAGGAGCTAAACCGTGCACATAAAGTTCTCTTAACTCGGGTGTATCGTAAGTGATTACCCCATTATAGTTCACCCTTAGTCTAGCCAGCCAGAATAACAATTTTTTCCTCAGAAAATATTTTTCTGGCCTTTCATCAACACTCTGCTTTTCTGAATATGCCTTGCCCAATACATTATCATGTGGACAAAGCAATCAAAATACACATGAATAGATAGTAGATGGTTCATTATTTGCATCAATTAATACATTATAAGAAAGAGCTGCAAAATCATCACTAGACATACATTCCCTTAGTATACATATCACATCATCTTGAGTCAAATGTGGTGTAACAGATAATTTTGCTAGCCAGTTAAGCACCGTATCTCGGTTACAAGGCACCATGTGCTTTCCCATGGCTCTAGCCTGCTCTGGTGTGAGAACTTTACTTTCATGTTTTACCAAGGGGAGTTGCCCAGTGTTTTCAAACTGGGTAACTGTGGTCACCATAGGAGCCAACGGGCATCCTTTCTGTGCAGCTTCCACCTCCTCCAGCTTGGAAGTGCAGAGGGTAGCTGCTCTTTCCCATACCAATTTTCTGGCGGATGTTCCTCACACCAATCCATTGTTAAGGCAGCCAGGGGGTTAGTATCAACTGCCTTCATTAACCGCTGTGTTAGCTGCAATTGGTCTTGCAGTTATTTGATGTGTCGTTGACAATCCACATAGGAGGTGGGCCTTCCCCGATTGTCAGCAGCCTCCTTAATTAGCTGTCTAACTGCTGCCTGAGATTCCAGCAGTTCTTGTATTTTAACTTCTGCTTTTCTTTCAGTGGCTGCAGTTTTAGTGCTAAGGTCTCTTAGCTGCTGTTCAAGCTGAGCCACCTGTAATGTTAGAGCAGGGATCGGCAATCTTTGGCATGCGGCTTACCAGGGTAAGGACCCTGGCGGGCCGGGCCAGTTTGTTTACCTGCCGCGTCCGCAGGTTCGGCCGATTGCGGCTCCCACTGGCTGCGGTTCGCCGCTCCAGGCCAATGGGGATGGCGGGAAACGGCGGCCAGCACGTCCCTCGGCCCGCGCCACTTCCCGCAGCCCCCATTGGCCTGGGATGACGAACCGCGGCCAGTGGGTGCCGCGATCGGCTGAACCTGCGGACGCGGCAAGTAAACAAACCGGCCCAGCCCACCAGGGTGCTTACCCTGGCGAGCCACGGGCCAAAGGTTGCCGATTCCTGCATTAGAGTGGTCACAGTGGCCTTAGCTGCTTGCAGCTCAGCAGCTTGCTGTTCAACCTGTTAGTTTTGCTGCTGGCACTTCTCAAGTTTCTGGTCTGCGTGCTCTTTCAGCAGCACCACTTGAGAATTGAGCTCATGGCCGACCATGGCCAGGCCATAATTCAGAGCTCGTTTTTTTTCCTTTCTACTAGGCTTAGGCTTGCTAGTGTGGTAGCGAGCCCACAAGATGGAAAAGTTGCCCAAGGAATCACTCCCTACCAGTGATTCCTGCTGCCAAGGATTTCCTCCCTTCCCAAAAGAATCAATATCATGATCCAAAGAATTTTTATTAGACCGTGGAGTCCATCCTTGCAGACTGAAAATTCGGTCCATCGTGCTGTAGGGAGTTGCTTACCCAACTCTGGAATTGAAAGGGTAACTTAAGTGAACGTAGAAGGGGTCCGGTAAGAAACCATGCCTTTATACATGGCACCTCGGCCCAAACTAGGCTAGCCTAATACACTGCCTTCTGCCAAAGAAAGTGGCCACCCTTTTGGGGCCCAGACCACTCCGTACCTACCCTTTACAGGGAATGGCACTAACGACACTGGACGGGGCAACCAGTAACCGCTACCTGTTACAGAAGGGGGGGCTCGGGCTTCCCTGCGACCCCTGATCCACAATAACAGGATTTCAATAGGGTTAGGATAAAATCCCACCCTTTGCCAAAGGAGGGGGAAAGGAGTCAACTGGTTCACTTGCCCTTTGGCTAATACAATAATATCCCAGTAAGAACTCCTTCCCCGAGTCTCAAGGACTGAAACTGCTGCTGTTCACAAAATAAAAATAAAATAGCCTAACAGGACCCTAAGGAAATGGCTAATCCAGTCCCCAGAGCATCCTGCCATGGGTCACCAGAAATGTTATCTCAAAGGGAAGCCAAGATAATTCTAATTGTGTAAGTGGGTGTAGGTAACAGAATATAAACAAGCCCCTTTTTCTCAGAAGAGCAGACTCGCCCTCTGACGTATCTGTCACTGGTGGACTGGTGCAGATCTCCCTCCCTCTTCCCTTGTGTGGTGCACGAATAATAAAGGCTGACCAGAAATAAGGGTTAAAACAAACAGGTAAGTGTATTAGGGGATAAACTTACAGATAAGGGAAGAGACAAATGTAAATGAGCAGTAACTATATAACAAAAACGAACCAGTGACACAGCAGCTCTCCCTGTAAGCGTGAAGCTCAGACTCAAATGAAACCGAACCCACCCTGGCATTCAAAAAAAACATAACCCCAATTAAGAAACCCTAATTATTTTGTCTCACTATATTCCCAGCATTTCACTGGTGGTGGTGAAGTCCAGGACCTCTACTCCGTAGGTAATTGGAACCCATGGAGGAAGAGCACTGGAGAGGCCCTCGATGCTGTTGGGACTGAAGAAGCAGACCGAAAACCCTCAGGATGTTGACGTTCCCAGGAGCAGGACAGGTAAGGTGGAATGCCTCTTCTTCTTTCTTCTCACCTCGGGAATGAATGGTATTCTTCGATGGTGCACTGGTGCCACGAAGACCAGAACTGTGTATGCACAGTCGCTGTGATGGACTGCTCCACCAGTCTGTGATTACAATTCTTTTATAGAGGCTATGGTGGGAAAACATAGTATGATCCTGGGAAAGGCAGGAAACAGTCTCAGGTGGTGTGGTCTTGGGATAGCCCAGAGGCAGGAAAAACCAGTTCAGTCCAGGCTGACAATGCACAGAGGGGTTACAAGATGGAGTCACAAGATGACAGTTCAGACTCCATCTTGGATTGCTGCAATATCCTTAAAAACTGATTATTGGGTCTGATACACACATGTAACTCAAAAACAGCAAGGAGTCTGATGGCACCTTAAAGACTAACAGATTTATTTGGGCATAAGCTTTCATGGGTAAAAACCTCTTTTACCCACGAAAGCTTATGCCCAAATAAATCTGTTAGTCTTTAAGGTGCCACCAGAATCCTTGTTGTTTTTGTAGATACAGACTAACATGGCTACCCCCTGATACGTGACATGTAACTCAATAAACCATGAACAATATAACAGTTTATACAGAACAGGGGGTCGCACTCAGAGGCTTGCTATGTGAAAGGGGTCACCAGTAAAAAACCACTGCTTTAGAAAGGTATCCAGTCTTTATTTAAAGACTTCAATTAATGGGTAATATATCAAATCCCTACATGACATATTCCAATAGTTAATTATTCTCAGTGTAAAAAATGTGCACCTTATTTCTAGTCTGAATTGGTCTAGCTTCACTTTCCAACCTCTGAATCTCCTAATGCCTCTTCTGCTAGATTGTAGAGCCATCTACTAGATGAATCTCTTACCCACATAGATATTTGTATACCATGATGATTAAATGACCTCTTAAGTTTTTCTTGGATAAACTAAATATAATGAGTTTCTTAAGTCTCCCACTAAAAGGCATGTTTTCCAGATCTAGAAACAGTCTGGTAGCTCTTTAGTGAACCCCTTTCCAATCTAACTTTATCATTATGATAAGGATTATGGCCCCAACGTGCTGGGCATTGTACAAACATAGTAAAAGAAAGTCCATGCCCTGAAGAACTTCCACTAATTAAAGAGAAGAGATTAACAGCTGAATTTTACATAAAATGGAAAGGAAGAATTTATTTAAAAATTCATTACAACACTCACCTTGGAATTCATCTGTTTATCAGTTTAACTGTTCTGCCTGTATGAAAGCAGCATCCAAGTGCAGACACTACTTTATTGGAGGGCAAATGTTGCTTGCTGCATGGGTGATTTTATGTAAGTATAATATCTCAAATGATATAGTCTCTTGCCCAAAGAATTAAGAGTCTAAAATTAGCAATACAATTATAATTTTTGTAGCTGTATGGGTGGGGTGCACACAGTTCCTATGATTTCTAAATCCTAATTTTCACACACATAACCAAGAACAGGAGGGGTGGAAAGGTAAATTTTTACTATGCTGCCTACTTTGAATTGGCCTGTGGACACACAAAACACAACTTTGAAAAGTTGAAAATCACATTAACAAAAGGTGATCTCATAAATAACACTTGAGATTATTGAAACTGAAATATTTTTAATTCTATTTTACATGTTGGGATTCATGCTGTTTGTTTACTTTCTGCATCTCGCTCAGCTCTCACAATGAAAAAAAAAACCCATACAGTTATTTTAGGTCAGTGGTTCTCAAATTATTGTACCAGTGACCCCTTTCACATACCAAGCCTCTGAGTGCGACCCCCCCCCTATAAATTAAAAACACTTGTTTATATATTTAACACCATTATAAATGCTGGAGGCAAAGCAGGGTGGAGGCTGACAGCTGGCGCCCCCCCATGTAATAACCTCTCAAACCCTTGAGGGGTCCTGACTCCCAGTTTGAGAACCCCTGTTTTAAGTGGAGGAGAAGGAGATTGCTTTCAGTCAGTTTCACTTTCAGATGCTAATGCCCCAACCATGCTCCTCTGTTCACTGCAAGGGAATATTTAATTAATTAATTAATTAATTTAAATACCCCTCTCTCCATTGGGATTTTTTTTTTAAATGTGCGCACATTTCTGTTAGTCTGGTTTGGAGACAAAGTTTGATCTGACCGTGTGCCTGGAAATATCTTCAGGCTGCTTACTTCCCTTATTTTTTCCCCAAAGGAGAAGCTGGGGGAAAAAAATAATTAAATTACTCCTGGATAAACTCGGGGCTGTACAAAATACATAATGAAGACTCTCCCTATCACTTAGAGCTTTCATATGAAAAAAGAAGAAGAAAGGATCGTTCATTATTACTATTGTATTAATGATCATTATTAATATAAAGAAATATAGTAAATAGAAAAAAGTTCCTCAAACGACTGGCACTAGCTTTAGATCGGATTACTGTCCTTTAAACCATTGCAATAGGGCTAACAGCAGCACAGCACCCCCTCTAGCGCAGAGCACACCGCTTCAAGAGCATGACGCTGAGCAGCGGCAGCAGAGGCGCCCGAGAAAAATGATTCCAACGTGTGTTGGCAGGATGATGTTAAATTTCCGCGAAAATCCAGCATGCATGTGCGGGTTGCAGCTGCACTTAGGGGCATCACTGCAGGGAGCGATTTCCACATGAGGCTGCACACACAACCTTTCCAGAAAGTGGTGTCATTTTTGCAAGGTGTTGGCATAAACATAATGCGGGTCTGTTTAAAAAAAACACGAACAGTGTTTGGTTTAATCATTTATGCTCTTTAACTGCCAAAACAGCTCATCAGAAGAAGAGAGAGCGTATGTGAAAAGTTTTTTGGGGAAGGGGGTGGTATTCAACATATGGCACTCGATTAATCTCTAAACTGAGACTGTTAAAACATCTGCTGTCTCCAAATGTTAAGCAGTATTTTTTTTTAAATAGCCTTATTAGGGAAGCGCCCCTGGGCATACGGACAAAATTAAGAGACAACTTGTTTTTGCTGCTTTATTCTGAAACTGACCGATAACTCACAAAGCAGTCGAGAAATGACAGGATTTTTCATGAAGCACATAACTGCATCTACAACCCTCATCGCCACATCCAGTCAAAGCAAAAGCCTCTTCTATACCCTAATAGACGAAAATGAGATTTTCACATGCTTTTTAACGTTAGCGTTTCAAAGAATAGAAGTCGGGAGTTGAAAACGATTACTTAAAATAATAATGCTTTTTAAGCGATTGTACTGGAATGAATTTGCACAATACCTCAGTAGGTAAAAGCCACATTTCTGGTGCACAATTTGCATGGTTTTTATTTTTAAAAAATGAACAAGTTTGAAATGCTCCATCATCACGTATTATTTAAAAATAAAAATTGAATTAGCATACCTGGACTATAAATTGTAAGATATGTATATACAATCGGGGAAATGATCACTTTGTTTATTCCCCTTGATGATTGGGGTTGTTGTAGGTGGAGGTTCCTGCATATTTATCTCTCTGTTACAAGAATCCTGCTTTCTGACAACATAGTATTAATTTATCTCCAATCCAACTAGAAATCTATCAACTTTTAAAACTTAGAAACTTTTGTCAATTATCTTATGCCAATAGGATATTATATCACTCTCCCTTTTCCTTGAAAATATTAGTAAATAATCACAATTACTGGCTTTTGGAGTTTATGAATTCACTAAGATTTGGGGGGTGGGGAGAAGTTCATTGACACAACGCACTCCCCATTTTACAGGAGCAGCCAGGCAATAGGAAGGGGAAATGAATAGGGAAAGATAAAGCCTTTCATTGAGTAGCATAACTTTAATGTATATGCATGGGTGAGGGAGTCCCTCCTTCCTTTCCCCAAATGCCGTAATAAAATACAAATTTTGCAAAGTAGATATGTTTCCAGTGCTTTCTATTGCGGACTTTTACTGATAAGCTCCCACACAATGACGTGATAAGAAGCTAAAAATGATTTAAACCATAGTTTGTATGGCGCATGGATTTGAAATCACGTGTGATTCTTTGCTTTTTGGGAGGGAGGAGGTAGATGACTTTTGATGAAAGATAATAGGAATCGTGTATACCTCATTATGATGGCTCTACTCATTAGCAAGTATCAAAGGTGCTGTAGAAAAGGTTCAGATTGTCTTTTTGGTAGTTAAACAAACATTTCACATCATTGACTAAAATATCTACTCGGTTTGGGAAAATCCCCCTCAAACTTTTTGTGTTTTGTTTTTGAATGTGACTTTATTCCTCATGCAGTTAAACCAAGGCAGTTTCATCCTCAGTACATACTGTTTCGTTTTGAACTGCAATTTGAGGGTTGTGGGTGGGTGGGTTTTTTGTTTTGTTTTGTTTTTGGTTTTGGGGGTGATTGCTAATTTCCAATTAGCAATTTTGATCTTTGATCTTTTATTAATTTTTTTACAATAGACCGGATACTGATTTCCCCCAGTTGATAAGGTCAGAAGGTTGTGTGTGTATGTCTTTTTTCCCCCTTTCCCCTTCCTTGGTTTCTTTTGATGTAGTGAGGAATGCTTCTTCCTTAAAATATAATCTGCCCAGTAACAATCAGCGCGCAGCAGCAAAAGCCCCAGAGCTATTGGCTATGCAAATAGAGGGAGGGGAAGCAGCTCCCCAAACTCTCAACTCACACTTTTAAAGTGATATTTTCTTTCCCTCCTCTTCACCTTCATTGTACTGGGGGGACTGAAGGGGTGATTAGGAGGTGTGCTAGCCACATACACGTCTTTATTTTCTGCCTGGCCACCTTACTTTTCATGCAAACCCATCTTTAGGAGCATACAGTTCCTCTTCTCTGGTTCCAGCAAGGCTGCAACAGAGACTTAACAAACTTGACACACTTCACAAAATGCTGCCTTGCATAGGCTGGGAGGCACAGAGGGGTGACAATGAACTGAGGTGTGTTGTAAAAGGTTAAAAAAACACCCAGAATAAAAGTTAAACTCCATGGTTAAAATAATAGATGCAAAAAAAGCAAGAGCATGAATGATCCTCATAGCAAATCAAGCATGATGGAAATCACATTTATTGCCAAGTGCAATTTAAATATATATATATACAATATAAAGGAGATAATTAAGAATAATTGATGCCGGAAAAAATGCAGTGCTGAAGGGTGAAAGTCACAGAGCAAGTGCGGGACAAATCCGCCCTTCTGCTCCCCCACCCCCATTATATTTCCTAGAAAGCTATATCAGTGTGACCATGCAGTGCTAACACAGTTCTGGCTGTTAGTCAGAAATACATCGACATATTCGAGGAAGTTGCATTGTGGCCACTGCTAGATCTCCCCAACAGCAGCGTGAAAATACTGCAAAATATACAAGCATCAGCAAGCACACAGCCTTGGAATCTTCTTTTGTACGGTCTCTGTTTTGCCTTTAGTCTTTCGCTGGCAAGCAAAGTTTTCCTCCTGGTTGCAGGTCAGGAGGATTGGGGGGGGGGGGGGGGGAATGTGTGTGGGGAAAGGGGTATCCGAAAGCTTCTGCTTAATCTGGAAGAAGCAGGAGGATCTCCAGTGAGCAAGGAAATGGCATGGTTAACACACACAAAACTAAGCTGATACCACTCGGTTCTGTTCTTGCAATAAGCAATTAAAAAAAAGAGAGAGAGAGAGAGAAAAAACTTATATGGATCCAGATTGCCCGGTATAGCAGAAAGTCTGGAGCGATTTTGTTTGGTCGCTGTAACGAAGAAAAAGAGAAGCTGTCATTTTGTGTGTGTGTGCCCTATACAAGGGCCTCCTGGTTCCTTGTTAGCTTATAGAGGGGGGAAAAACGCGTTTGATGTTACATCTGACCAGCTGCTGTTCTCCATAATAACAAGCGAGAGAACTGCCTGCCCTAGTGCGTTGCGTCACTTTTGCTTCAACTTTAGGCTAGAAATCAAGAGAGCGAGAGAGAGGAGAGAGAACTTTCAAGGAAGCAGGAGGGAGCTGGAAAGCCCTGCAGTCTGCCTCCCACCCATTCACCCCTCCTCCTTTGCCCCCTCCTTCCCCTCCTCCTCCCCCCAAAAAACTTTTCCATCAGAGAAAGAGGGAGATCTCTTTGGAAACATGGAGCTGCTGTGCTGCGAGGTGGATCCCATGCGGAGAGCTCTGCCCGACCCGAACTTGCTCTATGATGACCGCGTTTTGCACAATTTGTTAACCATAGAAGAGAGGTATCTGCCCCAATGTTCCTATTTCAAATGCGTCCAGAAGGACATCCAGCCCTTTATGAGGAGGATGGTGGCGACCTGGATGTTGGAGGTTTGTATTAAATTGAGAGGCAGAGCTTCTCCCCCCCCCCCCCATCGGTCTGTCTCCCCTCTTTGCCCCTAGTTCGGGATTTTAGGGGGTTCCTTTGCACAGGGGTGGTGGCTGCATAGCTCACCCTTTTGCAAGCTCTCCTGAGTTTGTTTTGTCCCTTCTTTTCTTGCAGTGTTTCCCCCCAGATCATGGTTTTTGCTAATTCATTCAGTGCTTTTCTTGTCGGGGGGTGGGGGTGGGGGTGGTGGTGGTGGGGAGGGGGAGGCAGAAGGGGATGTGAAATGATTGTGTCTCGGTCGTTTGACTGTGAACCTGTGAAGAAAACTGCCCTTCCGGGGCTGCTGCTTTGCAAAGAGGGGTGCAAAATGGGGGAGAAGGAAAGTTGCAAAAGTCATTTGCAAAACAAGGAAAAGAAAACCCTCCTCTTCCCCCAGGCTACTGGATCTGCTCGAGTGAGGCTTTTATGGCGAGGGGAGCTGCCCCAGATGCCGTGCAAAAAACAGGGGGTGACCGATCCCCCCCTGATTTTTGCCCAACAAGTATTTCTGTGCCCACGTATGCAGTGCTCAGGACGTGCCATTTTTTCGCCATGTTGCTTTGCATGCAACTCTGCTTAGAAGCGCTGAGCCACCCCCACCCCAAAAAAGAATGGATCTGAAATACACCCCCGTCTCAGCACGGCTGGCCCCCAGCTTGAGGGTAGGCTGCTGGGGAGCCCGGTGAGCCGGGGAATCCCTCCCTCTCCCCAATACTTACCCTGCAAGGGCGGCTGTGGGCCCAGAGCCCTCCAGACTTTGCAGCCTTGCGCTGGCCCCCATCATTTCCCCTTAAGATCTCGCTTTGGGGGGACCCCTCCCCGCCCATCCCCCCCAGGCTGGGAAGCCCAGACCCTCCTCTTGGTTTTCATGTGAAATTTGCCCCTTTCCCCCCTGGGTTGGATTTTTGATCATTTTTTGAAACCATTTTCTCCTGCTGAGGATCCAGGCTCTTCCCACCCCACCTCCCCCCCTTGCCGAATCGCGGGCCCAGGGCTGGGGGAACACCCCCCTTGGGAATTTTTACAATTGTCGGGAATGATAGGGGGGCGCCTGGTGATGCCATCGCTCCAAAAACAGGGGCCCCCAGGGCGTTGTAAATATTTTTATTTATTTTTTGAAAATATGACGAAATCCAAAAAGGGCAACAAAAAAAAACCAAGAAAAAATTGGGTCGCAAAGTCTGAGGCGGCGGCTGCTGCTGCTGCTCGATGGGCTTTCGGCTCCCACACTGTGACTTAATTCATTTCTTACTGAATGAACCAAAGGAATGTGAAAGCCGATTGACAGCCTTCCCAGCCGCTCCAGAGATCGCCCCCTCCCCCCAGTCTAGCTCCCCGCAAAAAAAAAAAAAATCATTTAGAGCCATTGGTAAATTTCATGTGATCACTCATTTTCTTCTCTCTCTCGCTTTCCTCCTCACCCCCACTCCTTGATTGCAGGTCTGTGAAGAGCAGAAGTGTGAAGAAGAGGTTTTCCCCCTAGCCATGAATTACTTGGACAGATTTTTAGCTGTGGTGCCCACCAGAAAGTGCCATCTGCAGCTGCTGGGGGCAGTTTGCATGTTCTTGGCCTCCAAGCTGAAAGAGACAATCCCCCTCACTGCAGAGAAACTTTGCATATATACGGACAATTCCATCAAACCCCAAGAGCTGCTGGTAAGCAGCCCCACTCTACCTCCAGTGTGTCCCTCTCCCCCTCCACCATCAGCTCTTGCGCTGACAAGCTCCCCCCTCCTTCCAGAGCCCAACAAATGATATATTTCCCTGCCCATTTATAATTTTTTAAACAATATTTGAAAAGTTGAAGGTGTTAAAAGATTTTCATGCACTGATAGAAAGTGATCAAGATAAGTTTCTTGTATGAAAATAGCATGATTGTTTGAGGGGGACATCCCCCCATCATTTTGAATGTACTGTATATAATTGCCTAATATTTAATATTCTTGTCCTTTTCCTATTTATTTATTTAACACAATGGTTAGCAAATGCCCTGAGAGATAATCTGAAGGCTTTGGTTACTGTTCGTGTTTTTTAAGAGATTTATACATAGTTAGCAGAAGATCTCTTTTTGATAGCATGCACATACATATATGTACATGTGTTTAAATGGGCAAGAAACTTTCTGTGCTGGGTTCTTTGTAAAGGTGCTTTCTTTCTGGTGCTCTGGTGCTGCACTGCCATCCAGTGTCAGACATGCACAATTGGAAATGACCTCATTTTTGAACCATTGCCAGAATCTCTTCTGTTTGTAGTTTCTTTTCTGCTTTCAGTTTTAAAGGAGCTGTCTGCAATATGAGGAACTTTTTAAAAACCCATGTTATGTCACTTGGTTTTATTCAGGTTACGTACCAAATAAAATAAATATTTATGGAGGATTTTTATCACCCTTTGGAAAACTTACTTTCAAAATTTTTTTCACTATTGATGCAGTAAGTCTTGTTTCTAAATTTCTTTCATTTATTGTTGAATCCCGCTCCTGTTGAAGTCAATGGGAGTATTGCCATTGACTCTAGTGAGAGTAGGATGGAGTGCTTCATACTGTGAAATTAACAAATTGCCCGTACAAGTGATACAT
This sequence comes from Chrysemys picta bellii, assembly GCF_011386835.1. Taxonomy (NCBI): domain Eukaryota; kingdom Metazoa; phylum Chordata; order Testudines; family Emydidae; genus Chrysemys; species Chrysemys picta. The sequence goes on from NC_088791.1 coordinate 134,600,895, forward strand.
TTATAACTTAGAAAATCATGGGTGGCATTTGTGCCTTTTTTGTAAATGTAGCTCCTAGTGTTAACTCAATAAGGGTGAAATTTATCAAAATTCAGCTCTGTTAAGCGTAATTGTAAATAAGGGCCCCCTCCTCACTGAGGAGTTCAGGATCAGATCTTAAGGTGAGAGAGCTGAAAAAAGTTACTTTTATTTAAATGATTTCTGATGAAATAATATTTGCAAAGCACTTTTAAGATACAAAGTACTGTGTAAGTGCTAAGTATTATTAGTGTGTAAGAGTGCATATTTCAATCAAATAGTTCTGTTCTCACAGATCCTAATTTGTAGAATCTGGCCCTGAATTCATACAAATACTTCTTACGTGAAACACCCATTGAAGCCAGTGGAGTTCCATCTGTGGAAAGGTTGCAAAATCAATCTAAAAGGAAGGGCCTTGCCCCCAAAATGCTGCTGTGCTTAATACACTGTTAATAGTTCCACCAGTGGTACTACCTATGGCAATAAACACTGTGGCCTCAATTCAGGAAAGCGCTTAAGCACATGCTTAACTTTTTTGATTTCAGGGGAAGTTAAAGTTAAACACATGCTTAAGTGCTTTGCTGAATAAAGATGCTTTCCTGAATTGGGGCTTGTATCTGGTAGTGTTAGAAAGATCAGTCCGTAATGAATTTAATTGTCATTTTATTAAAATATTTTATGATTTTTCTTGAGAAATTATGCAGGACTGGTTTCAAGTCACCCTTACGGAAACATTTCAGTAGAAGATTTCCAGGTTTTGAAGGGTTCTATATTATCCCAATAGCAGTTTCTATAGCTGTTATGTTACAGGGTTCTACTCTGAAAAGTGACTGTAAAAATGCCATTGTGGGGTTCCATGTTTATTGTCTCTCACAGATGCCAGTTCAGATCTACTAAGTTCACGAATAAAAAAGATGTTTTTTCCAATTGCCAGCCCTACAAACTCAACCTGGGCTCTGAGAGTGCTGCTGGCTTTCTGCAGGCTCATGCATCCTTGAGATTAAAGAGTCTATACATGGAATGTATTTAATAATTCCGATGATGCATGAAGTGGAGTGGAATCCAGTTCCCTCTCTCTGATCTATGATGGCTCTTTTACTAATAGCAGTAAAATGTATGAAAAACTTATTTTAGAGACTAAAGGAAGGAAACATGGCTCTGAAGGTACCCAAAGAGTAGATCTGTTGCGTGAGAAGGTGCCATTTTTATATATAATTGCTTTTTGAAGCATAACCACACTTATGGGTCTGAACCGTCATTCCTTGTGCACCCGAAAACTTCTTGTGACTTCTCGGGGAGTTTTGTGTGTGCAAAGAATGCAGGATTGGGTCCTATGTGGTACATTGTCAGATGTCTTACAGTCTTCTTCTTGGATGTGTCATATGCGTTTCCCTTCTGCAAAACTTGCTGTGGCATACGTGAAATACAGTTTGAAGCAAAGGACATCTCTAAAACAATTGTAGAGAAAATGCTGTGGGGCTGACTTTCCCAGTGGAAAAAGAAAATGTATGTCTTGCTTATTTGTGTGCATAGTTATCCAGTGGGCTTTAAATGGCTATAAATTAAGCACTCTAGCCATTTAAAATAAGTTACTAGGGAAGGACCACAGTGACCTTGGCAATATCTAATTGCAGGCTAAACTTTCTGGGTGGGCATTCAGCACTGGCTGCAAAAAAAGTAAAATCTTGGCAGGAACTGGCAGGCCTCATTATTTTCAGTGTAGCTTGACATTTCCAGTGTTCAAAAAAAAAAATGAAGGAAAAGCAAAGTCAACAACTTCAAAGCTTCAGAGGCATATTGCAAAAAGGTTTAAGCAAAACCAATTTAGCAGTGATATAATTACAATCAGTAAAATGAGTAAGCTTTTTGTTCTTTTTCGTCAGGCTTGCCTATGGTTTTTCTTTTTTGTTTTCTTCCTTCAGGAGTGGGAGCTGGTGGTGCTGGGAAAGTTGAAGTGGAATCTTGCAGCAGTGACTCCACATGATTTCATTGAACACATTCTAAGAAAACTGCCTCTACCTAAAGACAAGTTGCTTTTGATCCGGAAGCATGCACAAACATTTATTGCCCTTTGTGCCACAGGTAAGACAAGGTGTTTTGGGTCACTGCTTCCTGCTTTTAGTGGTCTTAGAAAGATAGATTACAGCCTATGGTGATACAAAGGGCCCTGTCCTACATCCCTAGCTCACATGGGAAGGCCCATTGAAGCCGATGGGACTATTCACATAAAGGCTGCAGGATCAGGCCTTGAGATCGATCATATGTTTGCTAATGCAGAATTCCTGCACTGGAGAACAGCAATAACGAGTTAAACCATTGTGGCCTGATTGTAGCCAGCTCTCACTGAAGTCAATTGAAATTTTGCCATTGACTTCAGTAGATGCTGGATCAGAACCTTTGATTTTTCTGCTTTATCTGTTCATTTTTTAATGGGTCATAAAGGTGGTTTCTGAGGACAGATATGGTACATCCAAAAATATCAGAAGCTGCGATGGAATGTCAACAGGTTCTTTATGAAGTCTTGTGTTCTCTGAATGTTTTCAGATATTATTATAGGCACTTCATTCTTTAGTATTATAAGGAAAAAGATGAGTTGGGGAGAGCATTTTTTGTTTTAAATTGCCAAATATATATGTTACAGTGACACTGCCAAGATAAAATATTATATGTAAACATGTGTCTTATTTGTGATACCACTAGATTATGGAAGGAGAAGGAATGGAAACAACATCAAGTTTGCTTTGTGTCTGTGACACTTTTAAAAAAAAAACACTTTTTTTTACTTTACTCCAAAGTTAACCAAGAAACTAGGCAGTCATTTTCACTTTGTGTTTATGGACAGTCATATTTTCTGCTTCTCCTGTGTTTGGGTTTAACATACACCATGGAAATGTTTAAATAATTAAATCTAATTTAGTCTTTACATTTATTTATTTAAATCTTCAACGTATTTTAATTTATGTAAAAATCCTGCTTTAAAAAATAAAACCTAGACATTGAGCCTTACACTACTTAACAGCATCCCTATAAAACTCTGCATCATGCTGTTGTTGATTCAGATACAGTTGCTTACAATAGGTCTAATCATTAGTCCTCTGAGGAGGAGGCAGAGTTACAGTTCACTGACAATCAATCATGTTACAGGCAGAAATGTACGGTGCTGTTTGGAACAGGGACTATTTCTACCTATGAACTAGTGCAGCATGTAGCAGAGTGGAGTCTAGACTGGGGAGTTGAGGTGCTACCATAATATAAATAGTTACTATTATTTAATGGCATTTGAAGAGCTGATAACTGTCTTTTGCACAGTAGGCTAGTTTTCCTACTTGTACAGATTTTAATCTTTAAATACTAATTTTATGGACTATATAAATGTATATGCTTTAAATTTGATTAACTTTTTAACCATTGAGATTAACACACACCCATGCACGCACACATGTGTCTACTCATATGTGACAGACCCATGGCTGACATTGTCAAATCTAGACTTCAACTTTCCTTATGCTGTGTTTACATTGTGGGGACTATAGCAGCCTTGCTATATAGCCGTTATGCCGGTATATCCCCCGTAGTGTGGGTGCAGCCTACACTGGCAGAAGGGTTTTTCCATTGCTGTTGGAACACCACCTCCGCAAGCGACAGTAGCTCGGTTGATGGAAGCATTCTTCCATCGATATAGGTGCATCAAAACTGGAGGACCGGTCGGCATTTTTCACACCCCTGAGCACTGTAGCTATGTCAGCTTCAGTTTTAAGTATTCACGAGACCTAAGTCTCAACTCACAACTACCCATCCTTTTTTTTTTTTTTTTAAACACCTTTCTAACCTCCTTTTATGGCCATCAGACCCTTTATTCGGGCAAGGTTCCATTGAATTCAATGGGAGTATTGCTTAAGGACTGCAGGATCACTCTTGGTTATTTATCAGGCAGTTTTGGCCTAATGAACCCTTTCCTTCAGGATTTATCAGTTGTTATGTATATACTGGCTTTACCTCTTCTAGTGTAAGCATTAGGGGGTTAATCCTAACATCCCTGACTTCTTTTTTCTCCTGGAAGTTCTTGGTGTTTCACAGGCTCTCCTACCCACTCATCCAGAAGTTACAACACCCTCGCTCTAGCTTTGGTCTTGCTGTCAGAGATCAATCCTTCGGCACTTCGGATTTTGTTCTTCTCAAACCAGCCTGTTCCTGCCTTTGCTTTGGTGCACTCATCCACTAAAGCAGAGGTTCTCCAGCTTTTTCATTCATCAGGCCACTTTGTGACAGAGAAATGACCCACCTCCCCTTCCAGGCTTCAGTCTCCAATTCTCTATTTCTCAAAATTTTTCATACTGCAGATCTTTGGAGGGCCATGAACTGTAGTTTGTGAACCAGTGTCCCAAAGCCTGGGTACCTCTCCATTCTCTCTCAATGATTTCTCTGTCTGTTGACTCCATTTCCCCCCCAAGCAACTATCAATATATATAACTCTATCCTTTACTCAGCCAATGACCAGTTTACACCTTCCTCCATCTTGTATCTCCTCCCACACTACTTGTGCTCTTTCGTACATGGATTCTGTTCATGAATTCAATTCCCTTAGCTTGAGCCTGAAGAGACAGCAGATCAGAGCTCCTTGCCCATCAGAAGATATGGAAAGCCCAGTGTATTGTATATAATCTAAGAGTCCGTGGATTATCACTGTGCACACTGATGGGGCTGGCTGTGGACAATGGAATACATTCTTTTCTTCCCATCCCGTTTGCCACAATTTGTTGTGAGGAAATGATTACATTTGCTTTTCAGGAATCAAAAAGGTGTATATAACCTCACTGCAGTTTCAAGATTGGGGGCCTCATTCCCCCTTGATTTACTAGCAGTCTGCATCGCTGTGTAAATTATTATTTGTTTTACAATAAATGCCACATTTTTGTTATATTTCCCCTTCTCCACGTCTCTCCTCAAAAGCGTTATTGTTCTTGTCTGTGAAGAAAAGTCCTTTCTTGTTGGACTTCCTTCCAACTCCAGTCATTGTCACCTTTTCTTGCCCTTTACTTCATAGCTATCATCAACCACTCCATCGTCACTTGATTTCTTTTCCCTTTCTCACACAAAACATCTTACTCCGTTCAGGTAAAACCTACTCTTTTATATCGCCATTTGCCCTTTCTGAGCATGGTGGCCTCCTCCAAGCTATGACCATTTCTCCCAGTACAACTTCCCTAGCCACTTTTTGCCTGGTGTTTGACCTTTTCCCACTACCAAAATTGACCCTCTGTGGGTGGTTAATGACCTTGCCATTGACCGTGGACCATAGATCCCTCTCTTTTTCACTTCGTGTTTGACCCCAGTGCAGTTTTCTTTACTATCAATCACTTTCTCCTCTTGAGCGTCTCATGTAAGAAACTGGTGTCTCCTGCACTTTCTTCCTCTAATTTCAATCCTAGCTCTCTAACTACTCCTTTTTCATTTCTGGTGGAACCTTTATATCAGAGGTTTTCAAGTTTTCTCCACCCGTGACCACCAAACGAGCTGTGATCTCTTGTCCTGTTCACAGTCCCATAATCCTTTGTGTCAGCAAAGGGATTGGAGTCACAGCAAGCAACCATTGCTAGTTTTGGATGGGAGTGCTGGGTGGACACTGATGGAGTGTTGGATTGTGATGGGTGATTAGGGTTGCCTTCATAGGAGAATCACTTAGACATGATGGTCAGTGATGCAACCCCATGCTCAGGGTGTCCCTAAGCCTCTGACTGCCAGATGCTGGGGTTGGGCGACGAGATAAATCACTTGATAATTTCCTGTTCTGTGCCTTCTCCTAAAAGCATCTGGCATTGGCCACTGTCAGAAGACAGGATACTGGGCTAGATGGACAGCTGATCTGACCCAGTATAGCCGTTCTTATGGAGAGGAACTCAGCCCCCTTTGCTATCTAACTTTTCCCTTCTAGGGTTAGATAGTAATATTATAGATGATACCCATTTTTATATTTCCCCTTAACTCAATCCTTCATTTTCTTGTCTCCCATCTATTTGTCTGTCTTGACTCTGGGGCCAGTTTCTGAAACCAGTTGCATGGACGTAAATCCAGAGTGTCTCCATGAAGTCTGTGGCGTTATTCCTGATTTACATTAGTGCAACAGACATAAGAACACATTCCTCTGTTTGCTGCTAGCTGCCCCTTAACATCCTGCTACTGAATGATTTGAAAAACCGGAGCTCATCTTGAGCATAAAAAGCTCTCTTTGTTCCTCCTCTTTGACTCAGGTCATACCCTCTGTAACCTAGACCTTAGCCTGAAAATTGAGGTCAGAAATCTCAGGGTCATCCTTGACCCCAAACTTTCATTTCCCTTCCAAGTCTTTCTTGTCTTTAAATCTGCCTATCAACACCTCCTGAACACAGAGTTCATCCTTACCCTGACACGCTGCCTCTGCTTAAATCCTTTTCCGTCCCTTAATCGCTTCCTGTCGTGTCTATACTTTCCTTCTTCAGTGGTCCTTTACATTTTTATAGGTGCCAGATTGCTGTGTCCAGATGCTCCCTCCAAGAGTGGGAACCAGATCTTTGCTTATCCTTTCACCTTTGCGGGCTCCCTAGTTCAGTTTGGAGTTGTTCTTTCACTTGCGTTGCCCTTCCTGCTTTGGGCTACCGCACTCCAAGCCACAGAATGACTCCTTGAGGAGTAAGTAGATGCATTCGTTTTAGAGCTATGTGCTGGACATCCAAAACTGTGGCTGGAAAGAGGAACAGTCAGCATTTCGTTGACTTGAAATCTCCATTTGTTCCCCCCTCTTTCAGGTCTGTTAGAGTCCAGATTGCTGGCTCCCACCTTACGTTATGTTCGCCTATCAAAGGCAGGACATAACATTTACTCCAAGACCTCCAGGTAAACAGATATTTGGATGAAAGTGGAGGCAGCCAGACCAGGCTTTGGACATGCTGAGCGCTGAGTCATGAACCCCAGATCACAATGAAGAGAACTTGGCTTGGTTGTTCTATTGTGAGAGAGTAGTTTAAAGCTCTGAGGGCCACATCTGTGCCTCAGGACATGCCCTGGGCACCCCTGCTATGTTCAGTCTTCACCCATCCTTCCCTCTTTCTGCCTGTTTTGAGAGCCATTGTGCTCAACTCTGTAAAGTGCTGTCCCTCCAAAAGTGAATACATGGTGCTATGCAGTAACTCTCAACAGCAGCCTGGATTTTCTAAAATCAGTGGAAAAAACAATGATACAATAAATGCTTTGCTGCAGGTATTAATCTTTTGAAAAAAGCATACAGGGTGAAGTGGTCATGGTTACATGATTATTTCTGGTATAATTGGGCCTGAAAGAGGCATAGCCATACAGTGCTGTTGGGACACAAAGAAGGCTTTTTGATAATTCAGGCGAAGGTGGCATATTGGGCAATATATCAGGCTTCACAGCAAAACAAACAAAGGCTCAATCCTGCTGCTGTAATGTTTTGCCATTGGCTTCATTGAGGCACAGGATCAGGCTCCAAATATGGTATAACTACATCTGAAGAATCAGATAAGAAGAAGCAGATAGAATATCACCACATATGGAATCCTTTCCCACTCCCCCCCAACTCTAGCTAGCATTAACAGTGTTGCAGTTGATTAAGAGTATACAATAATGCTTTCCTATCTTGGTCAATACAATTAATACAGAGGCATAGTGTGGCATTTAGGGGCAAACCCACTCCCTGCAGCTCCGAACCTGAGTTGCTGGACTTGTTGTTGGGAAGATGCCTGGGGGAAGTGGAGGACTGGATCCTTCTGCTGCAAACCCTTTGTACCAGACCCTCCACTGGCGTAAACTGGCATAATTCTATTGACTTCAGTGAGTCTGCGCTGGCTTTCACCAATTATAAATCTGACTGTTAGATTTTTCATTTGTACGGGGTCTAACAGAAGGTGGGCCTCGATCCTTGATTGGGGTTCCTTACTGCTACCATAACACAATAAATAATATTAATCACCTGGATCAATCGGTCTTCAGCTGTCGTTAAGACTGCGCCGAACATAACACATCTGCCATTCTTCTCGCATTAATGAGAATAACCATCCACAAAACAGAGCTCATGGTCAGCTAAGCAGCATGTTCTATTAAGCTGCCATATAATACATGGTTACTTGGATCGTGTTAAACATACTTTTCCCCATTTATCTTCTATGAAAGGCGGTGCTACTAACTCCAAACATTAGTATTCAGGGTGCTTGAAAATTCTGTCAGACTTTCCTTGGGGAGTGCTGATCAAAGCCAATATAGGGTCATATCTAATTTGTCTTATTCATGTGATCAGTGACTGAAGTCACTGGGACTCTTCAAGGCAAATAGAATGTGGTCTCTGTCCATCCTATTTACACCTAGTATTGATGCACTTAAATCGGTGTCATGTTTGCTTAATAGCCTTTTGTTTGGTTGTACCTGGTTCTAGTATGTTATTTCTAAAAAATGGGCTGGTTTTGCCGTTTAAAAACAAAGCAGTTAACATGGAAAAAATAATTGCTATGTCTAGTAGAAATACGAAAGCAAGAAACATACTGACGAACACAGTAGAGTTCACGACATGTATGCATAATAAAGAAAGAAATACACATACTGTCCGACTGGATCAGAACCTGGAACAATTAAACATATTGTTTAGACTCTTCCTCTTGTTTCCTCCAAACTTATTTTTTAAAATATTGGGCCACGTATGTCTCTGGGGTTACAGTATTGGCTGGGTGGAGTTTCATGATGGATTCATTTAGCCCACTTATGTTTTGGGGAGTAAATATAATTTTCAAATTGTATAGATTACTGACCTGATTCTGTAGTCCTGTTGTAGGTAAAACTTCCAGTGACTTCAGTGGGAATTCTACCTACATCAGGAACTGCAGACTCTTCATTTGTAACACTGAGAAAAAATTCTTTACTATATCCTAGAAATGCATCTACCTTATTAAAAAGCTGAAACCAGGACACTCACAAAAGGTAATTGTAAGTAGGTAGGGTTCCCACGTTGCTCTTGACACAATGTGCATGTATATACTGGATATTGTTCAGACTTGCAGGATCTCTCTGTTCCAGCCCCTAGTTCCCTGTTGCTTCAGAGAGACTTTCAACCTTTCATTTTCCTAGGTTGGTAATGAGGTCCAGGGGGCCTGGATGCCAGTTGAGTCAGCAGAATAGCTCTGCATCCCCGATTCTGCAAGGTGCTGTGCTCTGATAGTTCCCACAAAAGTCAATAGCATCTTGCAGGATCAGACTCATAGTTTTTAAAGGACTTGTGGAATAAGATGCTATATACATTGATGATAGATAGAATAGGACTCCATGTGGGTTTTGCCTGGGTGGGAATAGAAAGTGAAACCATTTGTGATTTCTTGTAATCTGCTTCTTTTCTTTATACTTTTTTTGCTATTCAGACATATTGTAGCACTTCAAAATACTGCCCTTGCCATCATTAAACCTCTTTTGTACTTTGCTTTGCAATCACATAAATCATTACGAAGATTTAGGGCCAAATTCTTCCCTGGGATGCATGTGCTAGATTCCCACTAGCTTCCATGAGAGCCACACCTACAGCTGTCAGAAGAATTTGGCTCATAGCATTAACGTGGGCATCACGCAGGGAGTGCTTTCATAGGATTCCCACTATATGGCTATCGTCATCATCTCCACCAAGCAATTAAAACATTCCAATATATTCTTCAGGCCAAATGTTGAAGTCCTTACTCCTTTTATTTTACTATTTTTTCCCCAAGGAAGTACTATTGACTTGACCCCAGTGGGCATTTTGCCTGGGTAAAAACTGAGTAAAGGATGTCAGGGTTTGGCTCAGTGTCATTTGTAGGGGGAGGAGGGAGGGGGTGTAGTTAAAAATAACATTGTACAAAAAGCTTGTTTTATATCTCTTGCCGGAATGTGAGGGGCTTGGAGGGGGTCCTGCATCCCTGCAGATATGGTGCTTAATATTTATGTTTTGGTTGCACCTTGACAAACATTTCACGTAGTTATTGCTTTGCTTGAATATGGAAATATGTTAATTACAGCCTTTATTCTGCTGTCTGCTCCTTTCCTCAGCCTTTTCTATTCAACCCTCTAGGTGGCCCAGCACAATGTGGCTTCTTTTCTTTGAATGAGCTCTTTCCACACTAATAGGGTCCCGGGTGATGTGGAGAACCATGTGCACAAAATTGGTGCACCGCCCCCCATTCCTTTGTGGGCATGTCAGGTTAAATTCATATCAGCAGGAAGGTCACTGCCATGATTTTCAATAGCGCGAGATGAGGTGATGACTTCAGACAATGGCGCCACACTCTCCAGTTGGAGACACTTGCCTTACCAGTTGCAGTAGTTAATTAATATGCTAAAAATAGAAGCCAGTGATACAAATCGCTGCCTGTTGTACAACAAAGACTGGGCATGTGCAGCTTTGATAGCCAAGTTTATGGTGCTTGTTATGGAGGGAAGTTAGCGTAGAGCTAGAAGCAATGTAAGACTTTCTGGATGCTGAGCTTTAGTCGCTCTGGGCCTCTGGCCATTTGCGAGCTGTCTCATTTGCATTATGAATGACATTAAGGGAACTAACAAGGTTATTGGGCATAGAAATGTTCTCATGTGACCACACGTGGAAGCAGACCTACAGCAGTGCTAGTTGGCAGGGGCACTGTGGCTCTTTATTCAGCTTCCTAGGAGGAGAGTTTCTGGGAGTACATAACTCATAGATATAAAATAAACCATGAGAAAAATTACATTCAAATAACGTGACGGGCCTTATGTAAACCCCTAGGAGGCAAGGAAATTCAGAGCGAAGACTGGGATTCCACCCTTCACTTAGCCCATTGTACCTAAACATAGGGCACAGTATGTGTGATATCCCATGGCTGGAGAGCTCCTGCAATACCTACTATTGGCACTGCAGGGAGGGTGAGCGAAGGACAGAGTTTCATTCTTAATTCTGAATCTCTGCTTCTCTGTGTACAAGTCAGATGTCTAATGGTATTTGACTTGATTTTCAGGGAGAGGATTTAATTTCTTTGTTTATAGCACTATGATTCCTCAAAAAGGAGGAAGGGAGGGATACACTACATTATAGACATCAACCGCCTGCTATTTGTATAGGTAGTAATGACATAATTTGGTAATTAAAAAGTTAGAGCTAGATTCTTATCCCAAGTTACACCAATGTAAATCTAGGCTAACTCCACTGACTTCAATGGAGTTACGCTGGATTTGCACTGATCTGCTTAATATCAGAATTTGTCCCGTGTTCTTTATCGTATTTTAATATCCTCTTTAAGAGCCTGATTCTTCTCTCATTTACACTGGGATAAATCAGGAGCATCTCCAGTGTACTCATTGGACTAGATCCTCAGCTGCTGTAAATCAGATCCATTGACTTCTGTGTTACACCACTGTAAATCCAGATTAAACCCACTGCAGTCAGTGGGCGTACATCAGCTGGCCCCGGGGAGCTAGATCAGTGTAAAACCAGCACATATGGAAGGAGAATCAGGCCCATTGAGCCAAAGTCTGCCTTCACCTTTGTAAATCCATTGAAGTCAACGGATGTCCTGTAGATTTACACCTGTGTAAATGGGAGCAGACTTTGGGCACTAATTCTATCATGTAAACACGGTTTTGCACACTTTTTTTATTTTCTAAACATTTGTTATGTGCTCCCTGGACTGGGAGTGGGGCCTGGACAGTCACTCATACACATAAATATTTACAATTTTTTTAAAACACCTATTTACCTGATTTTTGGAGCCATTTCTGTTTTTAAAGTGTATTTTGGGGCCCTGCAGCCCTTCTTTCACACACTTCTTCTTAGAAGATACCATATCTGCCCATAGTACAGCACTGTTATAGCATCAGTGGGCAAGTCCTGTGTTCCTTCAGTTGTGCCATCCATTTTTAAGCAGAACTCCCTGTTGAAGGCAATAGGGAGTTCTGCTTGAAATTCAGTTGTATGTTACGGCCCTGACAAAGGAGCGCAGGGTTTGATCCATTATGAATACATGCATTTACAGTCCTTATAAGGAAGTAGCGTGCTAGACTCTGATCTCAGTTTCATTCATATCATTCCATTTGCTTCAGTGGAGTCACTTCAGATATATGCTGGTACCCCTAAGATCACTGTGTCTAGCTCTGAAGACTTGGAGTCAGGAATCTTGGTGCTATTCCTGATCTCCAGTTGACTTACTGCATAACTGTGGGTGAATAATTTTATTTCTCAGTGCCTCAGCTTTGCCATCTGTAAAATGGGATAAAACAATAGTTACTTGCCACATAGGAGTTTTGTGAGACATGTAAAGTGTAAAGTGCACTGACCTCCTAGAGGGAGAGTGTGGTGAGCTCGATAGAACATACTTCGTGTGAAGTGGCTGGCCTTCAGATGACAACTTCCCCTGCTCCAGTGATCCTCTGTGTTCCAGATAGAGCCCTATGAGGAATCCATGTCATACCACCTCTCTTCCTCCTTCCTGAGGCCCCCCTGTGTCACAGCCACCATCTTTCTGGCTGAGTATTCCAACCAGATTACCACTCCCTTCTGACCCAAGGGATTGCTGGTGAGCAAATGATGCATTCCTCTCTGAGAAGAGCATGGTGTCACCACAGCTACTCCAGTCACAGCCAACTCAGTGTGCGAGGGACTGAGATAGGAAATCAAACCCAGAGGGCCAAATCCTTAGCTGATGTAAATGAGCATAGCTTCACTGAAGTCAATGGGGCCACACCCATTTACACAAGCTGAAGGTTTGGCCCGGATCTCCACCATGGTATTTGCAGGGCCAGTCTCTATTTTTGTAAATAGACTGAATATATTGACAAGGATCTGTTTCATACTATGTACTCATTGGGTTTTGAGAGTACTCCTACTAAATAATAAAATAAAAGTTGATTGTAAACATACAATACATTTTCTCCTCCCACCCACTTGAAAAACTCTCCTCCAATCTCTATGAATAAAAACCAGCAAAAAGAAGATTTTCGTTAAGTTACTGTTGAACTAAAGTCTTGCAAACCAAGTTTCAGTTTGAGCGGTGGTTTGCAATCAAGAGAAACTGGAAACAGGATTTTGTAAAGGCAATTTGGATATACCATTCATTATATCAGTACTGAAAAAGCTTTAGAAAGGTAACTTATAAAGGACAAAACAAATCGGGATTGTATTCTTTTGTTTCTTTCTGATGTATAAAGAATTCTAGAAAGGATTAAAAAAAATTGTTTCTGCTTGTTTATTAAAAGTATCAGGAATGTCTGTCTGATCTTCCCTGATTTTGCTAGATGGCTCACTGGAGATCTCAAATTTGCATTATGGGCTTTCTCACTCCTTAATTGTAAAGGTGTGGCAGACTGGAAGGCAGGGGGGAAAGAGATATGATTAATTTTAACAAAGACTTCTTTTCTCCACGTTTGAGTTAAATATGTGTTAGTAGGGCTGTCGATTAATCGCAGTTAACTCACGCAATTAACTCAAAAAAATTAATCACGATTAAAAAAATTAATTGCAATTACTCACACTGTTAAACAATAGAATACCAATTGAAATGTATTAAATATTTTGGATGTTTTTCTACATTCTCAATTATATCAATTTCAGTTACAACACAGAATACAAAGTGATCAGTGCTCACTTTATATTATTTTTTATTACAAATATTTGCACCGTGAAAATTATAAACAAAAGAAATAGTATTTTTCAATTCACCTCATACAAGTACTGTAGTGCAATCTCTTTATCATGAAAGTGCAACTTACAAATGTAGTTTTTTTGTTACATAACTGCACTCAAAAACAAAACAATGTAAAACTTCAGAGCCTACAAGTCCAATCAGTCCTACTTCTTCTTCAGCCAATCGCTAAGAGAAACAAGCTTGTTTACATTTACAGGAGATAATGCTGCCCACTTCTTAATTACAATGTCACCTGAAAGTGAGAACAGGCATTCTCACGGCACTGTTGTAGCTGGTGTTGCAAGATATTTACGTGCCAGATGCACTAAAGATTCATATGCCTCTTCATGCTTTAGTCATCATTCCAGAGGACATGCTTCCATGCTGATGAGCCTTGTTAAAAAAATACTGTGTTAATTAAATTTGTGGCTGAACTCCTTGGGGGAGAATTGTATGTCTCCTACTGTGTTTTACACGCATTCTGCCATATATTTCATGTTATAGCAGTCTCGGATGATGACCCAGCACATGTTGTTAATTTGAAGAACACTTTCACTGCAGATTTCACAAAACACAAAGAAGGTATCAATGTGAGATTTCTAAATATAGCTATAGCACTCGACCCCAGGTTTAAGAATCTGAAGTGCCTTCCAAAATCTGAGAGGGATCAAGTGTGGAACATGCTTTCAGATGTCTTAAAAAAACAACACTCTGATGTGGAAACTACAGAACCCAAACCACCAAAAAAGAAAATCAACCTTTTGCTGGTGGCATTTGACTCAGATGATGAAAATGAACATGCATCAGTCCGCACTGCTTTGGCTCGTTATTGAGCAGAACTCGTCATCAACATGGACGCATGTCCTCTGGAATGGTGGTTGAAGCATGAAGGGACATATGAATCTTTAGCGCATCTGGCATGTAAATATCTTGCGACACCAGCTACAACAGTGCCATGCAAATGCCTGTTCTCACTTTTGGGTGACATTGTAAACAAGAAGCAGGCAGCATTATCTTTCGCAAATGTAAACAAACTTGTTTATCTGAGCGATTGGCTGAACAAGAAGTAGGACTGATTGGATTTGAAGGCGCTAAAGTTTTACATTGTTTTATTTTTGAATGCAGTTGTTTTTTGTACATAATTCTACAAAATTAAGTTCAACTTTCACGATAAAGAGATTGCACTACAGTACTTGTGTTAGGTGAATTGAAAAATACTATTTCTTTTGTTTTTTACAGTGCAAATATTTGTAATAAAAATAAATATAAAGTGAGCACTGTACACTTCGTATTCTGGGTTGTAATTAAATCAGTATGTTTGAAAATGTAGAAAACATCCAAAAATATTTAAAGAAATGGTATTTTATTATTGTTTAGCAGCACGATTAATCACGATTAATCGCAATTAATATTTTTGACAGCCCTATGTGTTAAATGAAACAAGCACAAATAGTCTTCACTAAAATCCTCTTCTCTCTCAACTGCTTAGGTTTCAGTTCCCTTTGATTTCATATTCCAACTAGTTATCCAGTTATACATAGAATTCCAGGGTAGACGAGACCTGAATTGTTAATGTAAAAAAACAAGCAGAAATTTCCCATTTCCTCTTTTTTTAAAAAAGAGGGAAGGAAGAACCATCTAGGCCTTCTTTTTCCATCATAAGTGGGTTTGGAAGATAGATCTTTATTGGTAAATGTTGGCAAATGTTGATTTCACCCCCCGAAAAATATTTCCATTGCTAATAATCAAAATTTACAAATATGTATAGTAAGAAAAATGCTGCTTGCGAACTTTGATTTAAGGATATTTATTTTGTATATTTGACCTGTGATGTTGACAATTTGTGTTTTAACGGTTATGAAGCTTGAACTTTGAATGTCTGTTGTCATTAAATAATTGTGTAAATTCCTCTCCCAAATAATTTCCTACAACTGAAAATTTAAATAAATAGAAATTGGAAAAAAATGAATAAAACCCATAATTATGCACAATTGAAAATTTAACTGGATAAAAATAGAAGTGTTTAAAATACTGTTGAAATTATAAAAAAATAAAAATTGAATTCTGCCAAGCCTAATCACAAGGAAGGAAAAAAGGGCACAAATACAATTTCTTTTTCTTTTGCAGGTCACCTTTAAGCCTCATCTATCTGCATCTAGCTTCTCTGGCTCAGTCAGAGCAGAAAGGACTTCAGTATTTCTGGCTGGTAGTCTCTGTGTCTTACAGCTTTGCTGGTCTGTGCTTGGAATAATTCTTGGGTCCGTTTCTGCAGATTTTAACTTCGCCATGTATCCACCATCAATGATAGCAACTGGAAGCGTGGGAGCAGCCATCTGTGGCCTTCAGCTTGATGATGGAGAAAGTTCACTCTCCGGTGACAGCCTAACAGAACTCCTGGCCAAGATCACAAACACAGATGTGGTAAGTGACCTGAAAACATTGTTGTTTCTTTGCTGAGAAAGCTGTGGAAAATATGATCAACATAATTTGCTTGATCCTGCTAGCCCATGGGAGTTCATGGGCAGAGGGCTTGCAGGACTGAGCTCATAGACACCGTTACAAAGCTTTGGAATCGGCCCAAAACTCTCAGGGTCTGTGTACACTGCAGTTAAAAACCCTCAGCTGGCCCATGCCAGCTTACTCGGGCTAAGGGGCTGTTTAATTGTGGTGTTAGGGGTTAGGGTCCCAGAGCTTAGGCTGCAGACCAAGCCCGAACATCTACATTGCAATTAAATGGCCCCTTAGCCCGATCCTGAGTCATTTGGCATGGGCCAGCCAGAGGTGTCTAACTGCAGTGTACACATACCCTAAGTCACACTCTACCTGGCTTTTCTGTGAATGCACCAGGGCTGTGTTTGTTGGAGAGAGGAAGTGGGTGCAACAAGTGAGCATCTGGCAGTCCCTGCTAGTGTCTTTTGGAATGCATTACCCCAAAGGGAGTAGGGAGAAGGCCTTGGACACGCCCCCCATCAACAGTGGCCAGCAGAGCAGGCCTGTCACAGAGGGGAGTGCACCCTACATCCTTATGAGGGGTGATGAAGTGAGCAGACAGAAGGCATTGGGTTTCCCTGAGATCCCCCTGGGAATGAAGTTTTCCATCTTCGACACTAGGGACCAATGCAAGACTGGTCAAATCTGGGCCTGTATTTGCCGTCCTTGGATGGTGCATCTGTTATTTTGACCCTTCATTGATGCACCTTTTTTAAAGGTCCTTGATTTAAAGTCTTCATGCACTGTGTACAGTATATCCAGATAAAGAAATCAATTCTGTTTTTATTCCATTTACTATACATTCATTGAGGACACTTCTTAGGTTATGAGAAAGTCTTCTCAGAAATAACAGACTGGAATCTGGCAGTTTTTTGATGGTCTATGTGAAATGAATTTGATGGTATCAGGTCAGTTTCCAAAACCCGACACTCTTGTTGGCAGTCTCAGCAGAGAGTTCAAACAATGTGAAAGGATCACTGAGAATGACCTACCCTGTTGCCCCTAGAGGTGGGTCTCACAAGTTCTTGGTTGAGCTATGCTGGGGGGAGCTTCATTGCTGCTGTCCAAGGTGCACCCAGTCTGTGGATAAACGTGGGACTTTCACCTCTAGGATTGTTAATCGAGCGTGTTTCACCAGCACTCAAATGACAAGAAAATGGGTGCTGGCTTCTGACAAGATGATGCTCTTCTACCATAAGCCCATCTGTTTACTGCATGCCATCCTAACGTATTAACTATAAATTGTTGTATTTCTTTTATCTTGCAAAAATAATATTCTGTGCATTTATTATATTTTTGGATGCATTATTGTCTAAGCCCTGCTATTTTTTCACCAGCAAATCGAAGTCTTTGCATTTCATTTCTGATTTCCAAGAATGATCCAGTTTTGCAAAAAAAAACCTGGCAGAATTTTTTTACATTTCCCCCCGCGTCTCATTGTTTTTAATGTGACATTTTGAATTTCTTGTAGTTGGAAACCACTTTGCACAGAAAAGAGGCAACATTTTGAATTTCACATGCTTTTAATGTGAAAGTGAACATGGTCGTGGAAATTCACACACAATTACTGGGTCTAGTAATGGAATGAAATGAAATTTTTTACACAAAGTATTTGTTGTTTTTTGTACATCTCTTCTATAGACACGTGTAGGGCAAGAGACTGTGTGAGTGCTATATAGCAGTATGCAGTAGGATAATGCAGTAAGAGAAATCACATATCTTATTTAGGCTGCATGGCCTGGTAAAAGTGGAAATTAATTATCATATAGTGCTCCTTTAGCAATGGGGGACACACATAACCCTTATCATTTGGTGGAGGGGCAATGGGGGGCACACAGCGCTCTTGGCATGGGGGTGGGATGAAGGGACACACAGAGCCCTTGGCATGAGGGATGGGGTGCGGGAGTTGCAGGTGGTGGTCCCTGAGATAGAGGTGGATGGGAGGGTAGCACACAGGGAGCTTATGGGGGCGATGGAGGAACACAAGGAACCCCTGGTTTGTGCAGTGAGCTCGGCTTACACAAGCTGCAACGTGTGTGTACTCCTCTGATAATAGTGCTGAAAAAAATAGTATCAGAAGGGAAATAAAACATCACGTTACCACAAACTGTAACTAATCGGGATTAGGATGAGGTCTTCATGGAGGATACATTATCCCATATCTACCTACTGTGGGGCTTTTTGTGGCTTCCCTCGAAGCGTCTGGTAATGTTAGAGACAGGATATTGAACTATGGATCTGATCCACTGTTGCAATTCCTATGCTCTTTAAAAGGATTACAGTAATACTTTTCTACTTCTCCCAACTTTATTTGTAGTTGTATGCAGTGAGCATTTTTTAGGATTGGGATTAGGTCCTGTCTCTTTACATTTCCTGTCATGTCTTTGCTTATCCTTTGCCATGGAGAAAGAAACATTTAAAAAGTTTAGGGGGAACTTTTCTAAGGAAGGCATCAGCTCCCATTGACATTCAGTGGAAGTTTGAGCACTTCACTGCTCTTTGTGCCTTTAAAAATTCCCCCATTGTATTTTTGAAGTATTTTCTCTGGGAATAGAAACAAGTGCAGCTTAGTAGCCCCCAAGCCCTATATCTTAGAACTGGAGTCTTCTTCAGAGTTCAGAGCTTTTTCCCTGGTGACACTCAGTGGAAGAGAGGCGTCAGGCTGCTGCCTAAGCTGTCACAGGACTACATTTTCAGTATCACTGAACTCCATCTAGGCTCTGGATATTGTTTCCATAGTAATGAGTGTTCGTCAGAGAGGGGAAAGAGTCCCGGATATACTGCTGGTGTGTCTGCAGGCCCTGGTAACGTTAGATGGGTTTGTTTTTGAGTGGCTGTGTTCTTTCTTCTCAATGAGTCCTGTGTTTGGCAGTTGCTCATCTGCTGTAAGGTTTCTCTAGCGCAGGATGCCATGGAAATCTTTTCCATCATTCCTCTTGTTTAGCATGGATGGGAGGTTTGGGTATGCTGACAATATTCAGCTGTGTGTCTCCTTTTCATCTGTCCCAGACACTGCAGACCTAGCGTCTAGCCAAGATTGTGGCTTGGAGGATTGCTAGTTGGCTAAAGCTCATTCTGGATAGGACAGTAATGACACTAGTAGAATGGGAGAAATGTTGGTAGGAGAGTATAGCGGGAATATCTATTCCCTAGATGGAGGGGCAATACTCACCATACAGGGGTTAGCAAGGTTTGCAGTTGTAGGGGTGCTGCAGAACCTTTAGCTGCTCCTGGATTCCTAGATATTAGGAAAGAGCATGTTTTTCATTGTTGCAAGCAAAGAGATGGTGACCATTCCTCTCTGATGTGGCCCTTGGTACAGTAATCTATTCCTAGTCACCTCCAGATTGGTTATTGCAGTTCACTCTACCCTTGAAAAACAATCAGAAACCCCAACTAGTGCACGCTACACTGTTGTATTATTTTTATTTATTTCCAGATGCAATTCAAAGTATTGACATTTCACCTAGAAAGCCCTGCTTGACTTGGGATCCTGGCTGTCTTAGAGAATGAATCTCCCCATGTGCCGTTTTGCTGGATGGAGAAAGGGCACAGTGAAGTGTCTTTTTCTGTGGAGTTTCCTTTCCCCTTGTTCGCACAGAGCCCAAATTAATTGATTTTCAGGGCATGTTGCAGGTACCCAAGACCAAGCTTGAGAGGGACAGGAAGGCTTGGCTTTCTCTGGTGGCTTAGGGAGGTTCTATGCATATTTTTCAGTTGACATTGTCAATGTATGTTTTAATGCATGTGGTTCCTACTGTAGGTGGGGCTGGTAGGGCCCTCTATTAATTATTAAAGTTGCCTGACATTTCCTGTTATAGGACCCTATTTTTAGTTGCTTGTAAAATTGCCAAACTTCAACTATTTGGGCTGAAATTTTCCATGCTCTGGACTGCTGCAGGCCAGGCCGGGTCCAAGTCCTGGCACCTGAACTGACAGCAGGGAGCTGTCTCTCCTGTGCTCTCAATGACCACCCCCACCCCCCATCCTGAGCCCAGGCAGCGTTGTTGAAGAAGCTGCCTGATTCAAATGCAGAGGGGACAATAACCAGATTTGCAGAGGGTAGAGGAGTTTATTGGGACAAGGAGCCTGGTGGGGAGATTGGGACTGAACGCTAGCAGTGGAGGTGAGAGAAACTGGGACTGGGAGTTGGGGTAGGAGAAGACTGAAACTGGCTGGGCAGGGAGACTAGGACTAGGAGCCAGGTGGGAAATTGGGACTGGGAACAGGGGGAGACTGGGACAAGGAGCTGGGGGTGGACACCAAGATTGGATGGGGGGGGGCAAGGGACTGGAAGTCAGGGTGAGGGAGAGAGGATGAAGAGCCAGCAAGGAGGGAGCAGGGACTGATTGGGCAAGGAGACTGGGAACAAGGGGCTGGGATATTGGTGGGTGGAACTGGAATGGTTGTGATGGGAGACTGGGGGTGGGGAACAGACTGGGACTGAGAATCTGGAGGAGTGAGACTGGGACTTGGACGAGAAGCTCAAAGAGCGGAGACTGGGACTGGCGAGGTGAGGAGAATGGGACTGGGATGAGAATCCATGGGTGAGGAAGAGATAGGATTGGGACATGTTGGAGGGGTTGGGGCAGAAGGAATCACACTTGGGAGAAATGTGCAGAAAAGTCTGTGCCTGCTAGAGAACACTCCTATCTAGAGCTTGGAATAGATCCCAAGATTTCTGAGTTTCACAACTCCTCAGAAAATATTCATGAAATCTGCTGGTAAAGTGTCTCACCCCCCTCCATATAAACAATGACAACCTACTATAGTATCTGTTACTCTGTTAGCTCAAGTGGCAGGGGCCTGTGTGGTAGATCTAAAGGTTCCAAATCTGCTGATGAATCATAGATATGTAGGGCTGGAAGAGATCTCGAGAGGTCATCAAGTCCAGCCCCTTTTGTTGAAGCAGGACCATGTAAACCTAGACCAACCCTGACAGGTGTTTGTCCAACTGTTTCTTAAAAACCTCCAAAGATGGGGATTTCACAACCCCCTTTGGACGCTTATTCCAGACATTAACTATATTTCCCATAGCCCATTACTTCTTGTTCTACCTTCAGTGGACATGGAGAACAGCTGATCACAAGTCTTCTTTATAACAGCCCTTAACATATTTGAAAACTGTTATTAGGTCCTCCCTCAGTCTTCTTTTCTCAAGACTAAACATATCTAGTTTTTTTTAACCTTTCCTCAGAGGTCAGGTTTTCTAAGCCCTGTGTCATTTTTGTTGCTCATCTTTTGGACTCTGTCCAAGTTGTCCACATCTTTCCTATAGTGTTCCACCCTGAACTGGACATACATGTGTGCCAAGTAGAGCGGAACAATTACCCCGTTTTACATACGACACTCTTGTTAATACACCACAAAAAGATACCAGTGTTTTTCCCAGCTGCGTCACGTTGTTGACTTAAATTCAATTTGTGATCCACTATAACCCCCAGATTCTTTTCAGTAGTACTAACACCTAGCCAGTTATTCCCCATTTTGTAATTGTGCATTTGATTTTTCCTTCCTAAGTGAGGTATTTTGCACTTGTCTTTATTGAATTTCATTTAGTTGATTTCAGACCAATTCTCCCTATTTGTCAATGTTGTTTTAAATTCTAATCCTGTCCTCCAAAGCACTTGCAACCCCTCCCAAGTTGGGGTCATCCAGAGATTTTATAAGTATACTCTCCATTCAGTTATCCAAGTCATTAATGGAAAATTTTGAATAGTACCAGACCCAGGACTGATCCCTGCGGGATCAGATATGCTCTCACAGTTTACAGCAAACCACTGATAACTACTCTTTGAGTATTATCTTCCAACTAGTTGTGCACCCACCTTATAGTAATTTCATCTAGACCACATTTCCCTAGTTTCTTTATGAAAATGCCATGTGGGGCTGTTTCAAAAGCCTTACTAACATCAAAATGTACCACATCTGCTGCCTCTCCCCTGTCCACAAGGCCACTGACCCTGTCAAAGAAGGAAATTAGGTTGGTTTGGCATGATTTGTTCTTGACAAATCCATCTGACTATTCTTTACATAACCCTGTTATCCTCTAGGTGTGCACAGATTGATTGGTTGTTTAATAATCTCTTCCAATATCTTTTCAGGTATCAAACTTAGGCTGACTGGTCTATAGTTTCCTGGGTCCTCTTTATTCCCCTTTTTAAGATAGGTACTATGTTTGCCCTTTCCTGGTCCTCTGGACTTCACCCATCCTCCATGTGTTCTCAAAGATAATTGCTAATGGTTCAGAGATTGCTTCAGCTAGTTTCTTAAGGACTCTAGAATGAATTTCATCAGGCTCTGATAATTTTAGTATATTTAACTTATCTATTCCTCTTAATGCCTTCTTTCCTTATTCAGGCTTGCTTTCCTTCCCCTTGATGTTAATATTTATTGTGTTAAATAACTGGTCACCATTAACCTTTTTAGTGAAGACGGAAGCAAAATAGGCATTAAACACTTCAGCCTTCCTGATGTCATCAGTCACTAGCTTTCCTTCCTCACTAAGTAGAGGACCTACAATTTCCTTTATCTTTCTCTTGCTCCTAATGTATTTAAAGAACCTCTTATTATTGCCTTCTATATCCCTTGCTAGGAGTAACTCATTTTGTGCCTTAGCCTTTCTGATTTTGCTCCTATATGCTTGTTGCTATTCTTTTGTACTCCTCCTTAGCAATTTATCCATGTTTCCATTTTTTGTTGGATGCCTTTTTGATTTTCAGGTAAGTAAAGAGCTTCTAATGAAGCCATATTGGCTTCTTACTATTCCTATTTTTCCATTGCATTGGAATAATTGATGTTGTGTCTTTAATAGTCTCTTTGAGAAACTTCTAACTTTCCTGAACTCCTTTAACCTTTAGATTTACTTCACATGGAACTTACCTACCAGTTCTCTGAGTTTGTCTGCTTTTTTGAAGTCCAGGGTTCTTATTCTGCTTCTCCCACTCCTTCTTTTCCTTATAATCACGAAACCTATCATTTCATGATCACTTTCATCCAAATTTCTTTCCACCTTCAGATTTGCAACTAATTCCTCCCATTTTGTCAGAATCAAGTCCAAAATGGCTGTCTCCTTGGTTACTTCCTCCACTTCTGAAACAAAAAGTTGTCCCCATACATTTCAATAACTTGCTGGAAATTTTGTGTTTTGCTGTGTTACTTTTCCAGCAGATGTCTGGTTGTTAAAGTCCCCCATTACTACCAGGTCTTGTGTTTTGGATATTTCAGTTATTTGTTCTAGAAATGCCTCATCCATCTCTTCCTCTTTTGGTGATCTGTAGTAGACCCCTAGCAAGACGTCATGCCTGTTTTTTCCCCTTTTACCTTTACTAAGAGACTTTCAACTGGTCTGTCTCTCACCTCCTTCTGGACCTCAGAACAAGTGTATATACTCTTGATGTATAATGCAATACTTTCTCTCTTTTTCCCAGGTAGGTATATTATGCTATATGATGAAATTTCTGGCGTTTTTTTGTTTCCCAATTTGCTTTTTTAAAAACCTAGCAACCTTAATTTGCATCCCTTATGCATTATAATATAGACTTGAGTTACCAGTCCCAGCCTCTCCACCTTCTCTGGCTCCTTTTCCCACTCTGCCCTTTCTCCCACCCACACTGCATTTGAATGTCAACTTCCTCCTGTGCACTGCCTGGACCCAGCAGGGGGCTCAGTAAGTGCATAGGAAGACAGGCTCACTGCTTTCACTTTAGATGAGGGGACCTGGACCTGGCACAGTTGCAGCAGCCCAGAGCTGCAGCTGCAGGGAAGGCCCTGTTCAGCCCCTGGCTGGAGCATGCTCAATGTGGATGGACTCTTTGGGGAATTTAGCTGCTAAAAATCTAAGAAGTCTCTACTAAGCATGTGCAAATGGTAATTTTTTTACAAAGGGTTATAAATTGGCCTAATTTGAGTGGGCACACTCCTGACACAGAAGCCATCCTCTTACCAAATTGCCAGTCACTATTCCAAAGCATCTGGTTGCTAAAGCTCTTCAAAGAAAACGTCCCTAGAGTTTTTGAACATTGGCAAAACAATGTATTTTTCCCTACCCTTATTCTCAGAAGTGCCTGTAATGTTTTGGCTGAAATTTTCCATACACCCAGTATGTCAATTTCAGACCAAACGATTAATGTCTGGCAAAGTTATAAGCAACTGAAAACAGAGTTTTATAATGGGAAGTGTCAGGCAACCTTAATAGGTGATTCTACCAGCTCTGCCTATAATGCGTATCTGTTATTGTAGAAAAAATATACTATCTTTGCATTGTTTAAGGGTTAGTATCAGGCTGCATTAGTAAAGGGTAAAGACTACTGTAATGTCCTGCAACGGGGCAGAGTTAAAGTTGTACATGCAACCATAGTTTGCTCTGAGTTCCAGATTTGTGATCACTTAAACCTGTAACTGTAATGTTACAATAACTTCAGCTTTTCTATGTGAACTGGCTTGTTTTTCAGAGGGGGGGGGGGATTGGGAGAGGAGGGAAGAATTGAGGACTTTTAGGTTCCAGGAGCATCATAATATGGTAGAAGATCCTTCTTATATTGCAAGTTCTTTGGGACAGAGACAGTCTTTCTGTTCTATGTTTGTATAGCACCTAGCACAATGGGGTCCCGGTCCATGCCTATGGCGCCTAGGCACTACGATAATTTAAATAGATAATAATAATAATTAATATCCTGCAGAGGTTACAGGCTCTGCAGAGGAAAAACTTCTCCCCCTGCCAACCCAAACAACAACCTTCAGAACCCTGCAGAGTATCTGAGGGGAGGGAAAGGAGGGAGCAGGCAGCAGAATTAGCATTAATCCCATTCATGTCCCCTGGGCAGCAGCTGCTGGGTTATGTTACCCTCTGAAAAGGTTAGCATGGGTCTCTTCCTGCTGCAGTTAGCATCATAGCTGTGATGGTTAGTAAAAATGACTGTCTAATCCGCACTGAGGACTAGCAACCCTGAACATTTCAGACTTTAAAGTGCAGCCATTTCTGAGTTATGCATAAGCAGAGAAGCATCTTACAACTTTCTTAACAGGAAAAAAAGCATATTTTTTAAACCCTTGCATAACTCAGAAATTGCCGAAGGGATTGTGCTTTAGCTTTAAAAAAAATGCACCATCTGAGATAAAGCATGAAAAATTTCAGCTCCAGAGTTAGGAGTATGTGAAAATAGAAGATTATAATGAAAGGCGGATGTAGCCTTAACTATAATGAACTCTCCTAGGCTTCTGCTGAAGTATATGAGGATTCTTCCTGTTTACAAGGAAATAACTGTACCAGAGCTGCATAAACTCAAATGCCAAAATCAGTGGTCTTTACAATAACATAACTAAGAGCAGAATTTGGCATGTAGTGCTCTAATATTTTTTAATAGATGTTTCATTATGAATTAGGCCAAAATATGTTATTAATAAAGAGAATTTAGTTTAGACTCCTTCCATTTAAATAAATAAACTCTTATTATGTGAGTGTTTCTTTCTAAAACAGAGAGCCAGGTACTGGTGTACTGGTCTGCTGTAAATCTGGAGTAACTCCATCGACTTAATGAGAGTTACTCTGGATTTTCACTGGCATAAGTGAGATCAGAACCTTGCCCAATAGTTGTTACATTACATAGTGGTATACTATGCCAATATCATTTGATAAAGATTATTTGCTAAATAGTGGCTATGCAACATTTGGCAAAAACTAAAATGCAGTGTGAAGGAACTGTGACCTTCACACTCTATGAGGGAATAATTGAGCTATGTGAGAGCTGGGCTTTATTGCTCCTTCTGGCTACCAAAATAAATATCAGGACCTTATACTAATGAGAAGCTGAGAAGCCTGACAGTTTTATGGATAGTGAAATTACCTTTGTGTGATACATTTTAAGTGCTTTTTCCAAACAGAAGATAGTAGCTAGTACAGAGTGGTTTCACACAGCTGTATGTGATATTATAAGATTGTGGGCCTCTACGGTGATCAGATTTTTTTCAACAGAGTAGGAATGTTTCTTTTGTTATTTGCTAAAGAGGTAACTGGTTGGGGAAAAGTTTTAAACCCCCCACCTCTATCCACATGAAGTTCACTGAGTGCTCTCTCCATCTCTCAATTGATCACTGCAGTGGAAGAATAAACAACTTGAAAAGATAGCGTTGCCAACTTTCCAATTTCTCAAAGCCAGACACTACAGCAGGAGTGCAGGAACTTCTCCTAGTCCTCTGTTCCGCCTCTTCCCGTGAGGCTCCATCCCTTGCTCCACCTCATTCCCCAAGGCTTTGCCCCCACTCACTCCTCTCTCCCTTCTCCCCCATCGCTTGCTGCTCTCCCCTCTCCCCCGTCACTCGATCCTCTTCCCCACCCTCTCCATTCCTGAGCTGGGCTCCCTCTGCCGTAAGGGGACTATTCACCTGCTGCCTGTGGAGCCAGGGCTGGGAGCTGCAAGCCTGATGTGGAGCCTGCCTGACTGCCCACGAGATGCAGGTAGAAGGTGGCCCCAGCTGAGCAGGGGCTCGCACGGGTCAATGACCTGGTGCTTCCCCCCTCCTCCCTGGCCGCTCACCCGTAAGGCAGGTAATAAGTGGGAGGGCCATGGCCCTCTGGTCCCCCATTTCCGGTGAACCCTGCATTACAATTATGGTCAGAATTGCTAGGATCACTCAGCTCCCCTCAGGAATCCTTCTCCCGCCCAGCGGTCGGCAAGTGGCCAGGCCCCGCTCTCTTACCCTGGCAGCAGTTCCTCCAGGCTGACGGCAGCTGCCGAGCCAA
Source organism: Chrysemys picta bellii (assembly GCF_011386835.1). NCBI lineage: Eukaryota > Metazoa > Chordata > Testudines > Emydidae > Chrysemys > Chrysemys picta. The sequence goes on from NC_088791.1 coordinate 134,627,796, forward strand.
CCCCACTCGGAGGCCAGGGCAAAGCGGAACCAAATGCGCTTCCAGCCAAGGAGTTCCCTCCCTGCATTCCCTGCTCCCGCCTGGCAGGTATTGCTCTGCCCTAGGCTCTGGCTCATCCCACCAGGCCTGCTCCTACTGGGGGTGGGGGAGTTGACTCTGCTGGGCCCAATCCTGTGGCACCCATATTTGCACCCCTCCATTCCACTAGCTCTGTGCTGCCTCTCTCTCCCTGCCTTAGTTATGGCCTTGGAAAATTGCGGTAACAGGACTTTGGGTGTCTGGTGAATACTTCTGATCAGAGACTGTATAGGTCCCCTTAAAACCAGACTTTCTAGCCGAAAACCAGACACCTGGCAACCCTATGAAAAGATAGGAATTTTCATACTGGACCAGACCAACATTCCACCTACTGCAGCTTCCTGTCTCCAGCAGTACCAGATGCATCAGAGGGAGGGGCAAGAAACCCTATTGTGAACAGTTATGAACTATGAGAAAGGATGGCCCAGTGGTTAGGGTGCTATACTTGGGATTCCTGAGTTCATTTCTTTGTTCTTTGTTTCTCTGTGACGTTGGGCAAATCACTTAGGGTGGGATCTATGAAGGGACTTAGGTGTTGCAATGCTGAACATCACAGAGTCTAGAAAATCACAGGAACAACGCTGCGATCCCCAAAGCTGAATTAAGCACCTCAGCTTCCAGTACAATGAATGGGGAGAGATCTACAAAAGCCAGTATGCTACGTGGGGAGTTACCTAAACTAGCCAATGGGAGATGCCAACCAGAAGGCCCCACCCCCTTGGATATAGGGCCTACGTCTGGGCTGCACAGAGGTGCCTAGCTCTGCTTAGCATACTTGAATGGCAACCCCTGTCCTGGAGTCAGGTGGCTTAAGCACCTAAACTGTGTTTCTTGTTGGAATGAGTTAGGTGCCTGCCTTGCTCCACACAAAATGGCTGCCAGAGGAAGTAGTACACAACTTTTAGCCCAATGGTTAGAGCACTCCACTAGGATGTGGGAGACCCAGGTTCAATTCTCCTCTCTCTGCTAGAGCAGGAGAAAGTATTTGAATAGAGGTCTGCCATTTCTCAGGCAAGTGCTCTGACCACTGAGCTATGGGATACTCTGGTATGGGGGTTTCTTCTGTCTCTCCTGTTGAAGCTGTTCCATTGTGGCTAAATAACAAAAGAGTGATGGGAGGAGGGGGACTGGACCCAGGGTCTCTCACCTCCTAGTTGGGTGCTCTAACCACTAGATTTCAGAATCATGCTCCCTTTCTGGCCCAATGACTTTTCCACAGTGGATAAATATTAAATAGCCATTAGGTGAGAGAACACGCATGAGAGAATGACTCTGTGGTCCAGTGGTTAGGGCACCCTCATGAGAGATCGTGGGTTCAGTCCCCCTGATCTAATCACTTTTTCATTATTTATGCCCAATTGAAAAGCTTCAACAGGAGAGATTGAGGGAGCCTCATATCAGAATATCCCATAGCTCAGTGGTTAGAGCACTTTCCTGAGAGATGGGACACCCCGGTACAAATCCTTTTTTCTCCCCCTCTGGTACTGAGGGGGGAATTGAATGTGAGCTAAACATTATAAGGTGAGCATCTCCTCTTCTGGCCAGATTTTTGAATGGGACCTGAGCTGTTATGCAGCCTCTGAGCAAGCCTACAGGATCAGGCTCCACATATGATGTAGGCAGACAAACACCTATCTTCCCCTGGTTTGTGAAGCAGTCTGGGGCTTAGGTGGGGAGATGGGCATCTGGACTCCCAGAAGGCGTCAGCAGTGTACATGCCCAAAAGCTGAAACATAAGTGCTGAGGGAGCTTTATCCTGAAACGTAGTCACCCAGTGAGTTTAGGTGACTACAGGGTTTGGTGGGAGTTTCGTGGATAGCAGTGTAGCCAAAACTGGGACTTGGACACCTAAACCTGGGATTTAGGTGCCTAGGTACCTTTGTGGATCCCACCCTTACTTGCTCTGTGCCTCAGTACCACCTATGGGGCAACCAGATTGTGGCCCCATTGTGGTTGGCTCTGTACAAATATATAGGGCCAAATTTTCCATAGAGTTTAGCACTCAAAATTGGGGAGATTAGGCACTAGAATAAGTGGACAGATTTTTAGGCGCAATCAGCCTGTTGGGTGTAGGATGGGTGCTGAGGACTTTTGAAAATCTGTCTCTGAAGTGTCATCATGGTAGTTGCTGGAAGCTGAGCACTTCTGAAACTCTGGCCTGATTGGTGGGTTCTGAGCCCTTCAAAATGTGGCTTTGATCTGTTTTGAAAATCTGGCCCGTAGTAAATGACAACCTCTGCCGCAAATATCATAAATACTCTCTTCTTGCCCTTCCTAAAACATCCTACATTAAATCTGCTATGTATATTACTTTTCAGCCAAAGAAATAATTCTGATATTATCTTCACACGGATCCTTCCAAATCTCTAGATTTAACTGAAGTTCAGAGTTGCCACATGCTAGAATTAAGTTTTTGTTGAACCACATTAAAAAATCATGGAATATCTATTGGAAGTCTGTCTAGAATGGATAGCATTTGATCACTGTTCCTAAGGCACATACATCATTTATTCCCTCTTTTGTAGGGTTTAGGGCCCGTGGTTTTGGAACCATGTAACAGGGCTTGCTGTGTCCTATCCTGCCTTATTTGTTGCAGGCTGCATTTTGTATGCAAGGAAACAACAGACAAAATAGCCTCAAAAGAAAGGAAGAATGAGATAGTTTCCTAAGTTGTCTTTGCCTGAGTTGGCAGCTGCTCTAGCTCATTCAGCTTTTTGTTCTCCAGTGAGTGCTGTGCGTGTGTAGTAACAATGGGGTGATGCAGTTACACTGTAGGCTAATAGTGGAGTTCCGTCAAGTCCATTCATAAATACAGAGAAGGGTGCAGTGCTGTGAAAGCGAGCCAGCTTGCAGAGGAAGTAAGGCCTCCAAGTAATGAGCTCTCCATCACAAACATAGCTGTCAGATCTCATGGACTGGTGATAGACTGTGATCATCTGGTTGGAGGCTTGCCCCGACCTGCGCCACTGCAGATGTGTGACCTGTTCAAGCTGACAGAAGACACTGATAATGAGTAGCAAAGATTCCTCCTCCTATACACACATAGCACTAGTTTAGCTTTGTCTAATGCAACACAAATATTGTAGATTTTCTAGGAATCCCAATTTTTATAAACTCTGACATTATTATTGATATTGTTCTTGTTATTTAATATGTACTTCTGTCATCTGAAGATCTCAAAGTATTTTACTACCATTAAAGGACCACTGTCAACTTGAAATCTCAATTCAGCTTTAAAAATGAGTTAATTTGAGGTGTGATATATGCCCCTGAATTTCTCCTGCCAATTTTTTTGACTTTACATTTATGTTTTCCTAAAAAAATGTTTTCCCCTTGGTTGTGAAAGACCTCCCAAACAACAGGAGAAACTGCCTATCCTGGTATCAAGGGGTAGCCGTGTTAGTCTGTATCCACAAAAACAGCAAGGAGTCCGGTACCACCTTAAAGACTAACAGATTAGTCTTAAGGACTAACAATACCTATCCTGGGGAAACAGTGGAACTAAATGTAAACAAAGTGTTGTCAAATGAACTAAGAAAACTGAAAAATTAGAGGGGGGAAAAACTTGCTTTCCCTGATCCCTTTCAGTTATAGTCATCTTAGGCAGTCCTGGTAACACAGTAAGTAAACAAATTCCGGCAGAAATGTGATTTTATTGACCGTATTTAAGTATGATGATGTCCCTTAAATTAATTTACCTACACAACACCCCTGTGGGAGAGCAAAATATTATTTTCCCTGTTTAGAGATGGGTAAACTGGGCTATACAAGCAAACTTTGTAGCCATAATTCATCACCAGTGAGAACAACAAAAGAAGCATTTTTCTATTTGTAAACTGAATCAATTTGATCTGGAATCAATAAGACACCAACAACATGAAACACAGGATGGCATTTTCACATTATCATTTTTCAGCCCTTGGTTCGTATAGACAGTAGTGTCGCAGAGTTAGGGGCCAGTGTACTGCAAATCAAGTCCCCAATTCAGGAAAGCATCCCTATGCTGGTAGCACATGCACAAGTTACATACAGTTAATCATGTGCTTAAGTGCTTTCAGGAATTGGGGCCCAAATGTGGACCAAGTGGGAATCCAGTCGTCTTTTGTCCTTAGCAGTGTGGATCACACGTTCTATGCTGGAATTTATGCAAATCCTTATTCCTAAATGCATGAGTACTTGCATTCCTGTGCTCTCAAAGCAAAGTGTAAATAACAGGAGACCAGCACTGTTACTGTAATCACCCACTGCACCCCCTTACATTTGTTACATATCTCCACTTTCTTGAAATAAATATTTCTCCTCTTTTTCCTGCTCTGGTTTTTCTTTCTTTAATTTTTTAAAAGAGGTCCTTTTCAGGAATGTTGCTTAAGCGAACCAGAGATATTTGAATAGTCATCAGGTAGGCTAACAGTTCTCTTCTTCAAGTACCAGTAAATACTTAGGAAAAAAAACCCTTTTTTTTGCACAGAGATGTCCTGTGAATTTTTCAGTGTTTTCAGATTGCTGAATTTCATCACTCAGCAAAGCATCCAGACTTTGGATTTAAGCTTTTGAGCTTTGGCAGCAACTGTGAAGTAATGGTGTAAACAAAAGTGTGTGTAATTATAGCTCAGTGGTGTCTTTTAGATCATTTAATTAAAAAAACCAAACAAATAAAAAAACCCACTCTAACATGTTGTTCTTCAGCTAGTTATCGTACAGGGCAAAAATTGTGGTTTGCTTGCAGATGTTTGATTTGCAAGCAGTTCAAAAATAACATGGTTCATTTAATGCTAATGTAGATTGGCTGCAAGCATCTTTGTCACCAGATTGTCTAAACCTGCTCTAAGCACTAGATAAATTGTTTTATATTAGATTTCCAAAATACAGTGACACCTCTCTTAAGTGATCTCTCATAGTCAGACCAAAATTATTTGCTTAGAAGAGGTTAAGTGGAGCAGAATTGTGTTCAAAGCATTTGCGGATATTTTGTGATGGTTTCTAGATGAAGAATGGTGCCTGGTGAGGACGGTGTTTAATAGGCTTTCAGTGTACCCAGATGAGAGTAAATAAAATGAGACTTTGTTACATCAATAGACCTACAGTTTCTGGATTGTTTTTTAGACAATGTTCCATAGCATGTCATCTACTTCCATTGTGCCTCTTTCATATTCCCAGATGTATTTACTCTCTGACTATTCGATGGGCATACCTAAAAGGTTCTGAGGTTCAGATCAGTTTTCATAAGTTCAGATATTTTTTCCAAACCTCATCTTTGGTTAAAAAAAAAAAACAGGCTAGAAATCTTGCTGGATAAATGGCACAGAGGGGTTGGAAACAAACTGTAGATACTTTCATCAAGAGCTCAGTCCTGCAAAGTACTGAGACCCCTCAATTTGAAGTCAGTGGGCCCTAACGGCAGTAGGCATCTCCCAGAAGGTGCTCAGGGCCTGGCAGAATTGGGTCCTAAGCTGCCAATAGAGATCCACACTGGTTCAGCAGTGACTGAAAGTTCTTCTTCTAGTGCTTGCTTATGTCCATTCCATTGTAGGTGTGCGTGCTCGCCACATGCACTGGTGCCGAAAGTTTTTCCTTCAGTGGTATCCGTAGGGGACTGGCTCAGGTACCCTCTGGAGTGGTGCGCATAGGTGCCGGTATAAGGGGCACTGCCGTCTCCCCCTTCCCTCAGTTCCTTCTTACCGCCAGTGACGGTGCTGGAACATCTCCTTGCTTCGGCAAGCTTTTCTGTCTGTCTACTGTGTCTAATAGTGAACTTGTTGTATATAGTTGTTTAAAGTTGTATAGTTAATAGTTCCCTTAGTGTTAAGTTAGAAATAATTAGTTAGTCTTGTATGGGACTTAGCCTAGGGATGGGGCATGCCCTGGTCCCCGGGCTTCAAACCTTGTAACTGTTGCAAAAAACCTATGCCAGTCAGTGATCCCCATAGAAGATGCCTGAAGTGTTTAGGAGAAACCCACATGAACGACAAGTGTCACATTTGCATGAACTTCAGGCCTCAGACCAAGAAGGAGCAGGACATTTGAATCTGAGAGCTCCTTGTGGAGTCAGCCCTCGCTCCGGCCTCGGATCTGATGAGATTGGACTCTGCTCCAAAGCACCATGGCCTCTGACAGGCGCCGATCCCCATCCGCGATACCGGCTAAAAAGCAAAGAAAGGCCAGGAAGGGGCATTATCCTACGTCCCATAAAGGGAAGGAGAGAGACGGAGGAGAGCTAAGACCCACGTGGGGCAGGACTTCCCCTCCGGACGGTGGCCAGGACCCGACTCCCGTTGAGCCGTCAAGCCCACTTCAAGACCTGCCTGCCACGTGGGTAGCAGCAGAGCCACTCAGCACCTGGCATTTCTGTCCACACCGGAGGTCTTTCAGGCAGCTAAGGACATACTGTCCCTCCTGGTGCTGCCCATCCTGGCCACTGAGGTGCCCTGTTCGAGGGATAAACCTGCCTTGGGACCCTTCCAGTGGTCTCCCATCAGTGCAGCACTGCTCCCCACCGCAGAGGGTGTCCCACCAGCGCTCACCTGAACAGCACCACCAGCCCACGGACACAGGTCGGCTGGCCTGCTGGAGTTCCTGGCATCGGTCCCAGGACTCTAGGCAGCATTCCTCAGGCTATAGGCATCAATCATCAGCTATCTGGCAGACCTGCAGAGGCGCATCACCAGTCCCCAGAGCCCTGCTGCCGAGAGCGTCCGAGATGCTCTCCTAGCCCACGGCACTGTTCTGGAGGGTCAAGACGCCGGTCCCTGGAGTCCCGGAGCCGGATCACCGGTACGGATCACCGTGGGCACATGGACGGTCTCCGAGACGTCAGTCTTCTCGCTCCCGTTCCCGCTCCCAGTCTACGGAGTGGCACCGCTCTCTAAGCATGAGGTGTCGGTCACTGGGGTTGTGGCACCGAGAGCCATCACCCCTGTACCGGTCCTCAGTGGAGGTCTGTGACCAGAGCCGAAGGGATCAGGGTAGACAGGTGGCCTCGATACCGTCCTGGTCTCCCAGACAAGTCTATCCCTCCTTGGGCTCTGACAGTGAGGAGGAGAACCTGCACGCAGGCCAGGGCCACCCATTGGGGGCATTGGCATTCCCCTTTGGGCCACCAGTGGCAGCATGGCCCCAGGGCCAGTGGCTGACCCCCTGGCAACTATGGAACCCCTGGGGGTTTCCCCACCCGTCACAGGGACATAGGTCAGTCTTGGAAGCATCTGAAAGACGGTCAGCGACAGTCTCCCGCCCGATCCCTAACTCAGATGCGGAGTCAGAGCAGGCTCCCAGGATCAGCTAGCCTCATCCGAGGCTTCCCTAGCAGAAGCGGTGGAGTTGGCAGACCCACCTGTACCTGCCTCCTCCTCATCTTTGCTCAATGAGGCGATAACAGGGCCCTCTCACTCAGTTCCCCAGGATGATGCAAGGGCCCACCAGGAGCTTTTGAAGAGGGTTGCATCAAACCTGGGACTGGAAGCCGTGGAATTAGTGGAGCCTGCAGACTCCCTGTTCGATGTGCTAAGTGCAGCAGCCCTCTCCAAGGTGGCATTGCCGGTGCATAAGGAAGTGGTGAAAATTACTATGGCCCTGTGGCAGACAGCCTCCTCCCTGCCCCGATCTCCAAGCAGGCGGAAAGAAAATACTACATCCCCGCTAAGGGGTATGAGTATCTTTATACCCACCCTGCCCCAAGCTACCTGGTTGTGTCAGTAGCCAGTGAGCACAATAGACAGGGCCAACTGGAATCAAAGCCTAAGAACAAGGAGACAAAGAGGCTCTATCTCTTTGGTAGAAAGATTTATTCTACGTCCAGCCTCCAGCTGAGAATGGCCAACCATCAGGCCTTACTCGGCAGTTATGATTTTAATATTTGGTAGTCCATGCCCAAGTTTGCAGATTCGCTGCCAGAGGAACCCAGGAGGGAATTCTTGGCTATCCTCGATGAGGGCAGATCTGTAGCCAAGGCGCCCTCAAGCAGCCTCAGATGTGGCAGATTCTGCGGCACAGATCATGGCTTAGACCATTTCCATGAGGCGCGCATCCGGTTGCAGTCATCAGGCCTATCAATGGAGGTTCAACAATCCATCCAGGAACTCCCATTCGATGGCCTGGCACTGTTTTCGGAACAGACATGCAGTAAATTACATGGTCTGAAAGACTCTAGGGCTACCTTGCGCTCCCGGGGCCATTACACGCCGGGGCTGGCAAGGAAGCGGTTTAAGCTGCAACAGCTCAACAGGTTCCGGAGTCAACCTTGATCAGAGCCCTTCTGCAAGAAGGGCAAGGGCTATAAGCGCCAGCACGGCCACCGACCGGCACCCTCAGCTCACTCAAGCTCCACCCATAACCAACCAGGTAACAATCAGGCATTTTGAGGGTGCGCTTGAGGGCAACCTTCCAGCCTGTGTCCTGGATCCAGCACCCCTGTTACCCAACTGTTTGTCCCCCTTCTTCCCTGCCTGGGCCTCTATAACATCAGACCAGTGGGTCCTCAACACAGTAGCAGGAGGATATATCCTACAGTTTATTTCTGTCCCTCCCCATCCCTCTTTAGGGACCCTTCTCACAAGCATCTGCTCACTCAGGAGGTGCAGGGCCTTCTGCAGATGGGAGCTGTGAAGGAAGTCTCTCTGCATTTGAGGGGGAAAGGGTTTTACTCCTGCTATTTTTTGATCCCAAAAGCCAGAGGGGGTCTGTAATAGTTCCGGGGTGGGGCTCGTCCCTTCCAGGGGCGCCTGGGAGCCAGGCCGCCCCGCTACAAAGCTAATAGCAGTTAGGGCCCAGACCTTTGGGCCGGGGTTGAGCTCACAATTGATAGTTCAGGGCTCAGGCCCTTATGCAGGGGCTGAGCACACAATTAACAGTTTAGAGCTCAGGCCCTTATGCAGGGACTGAGCACACAATTAGCAGCTCCGGCCCTGGGTCAGGGTGGGGCAGCAAACCAATAGTCAGTCAGCGGCCCAGGCCTTGTAGCAGGGGCTGGGTCAGTTTGGGTTAGCCCAGGCCCTAGGTCAGGGTGGGGCAGCCAACAAATTGTCTGTCAGAGGCCCAGGCCCCTTGGACAAGGAGGAGGAGAGACTGCCACCCGGCGCGGGATGGCAGGGGGGAACACAGGCCCACCCACTCCACTGTGTTCCAGCCCGGGGCCCTATCCGCAGCAGTCCGTCTGCCGCGCAGTCAGTGGGGATCCTGACCGCAACACACTGACATGGGTTCGGGGTCTGCTATCCCCGGGCCACTTCCCATCTCCTCCTCCATGGGTACCTGTTCCTCCTGAGTTTCGTCTGCTGGGTCGCAGATCATGGGCTCCTCCGGGCCCCGAGCAGCAGGTAGGTTTGTCGCTCCCTCTGGGCCCTCGGCGGGGGGAAGCTCAAACCGCCCCTCAGGATACCGGGCTCTCGGCAGGCTCGGCCAGTCCTCCTCAGGATACCGGGCTCTCGGCAGGCTCAGGTCCGCGGGAGCTCGGGCACCAGCGTCTGTCCTCCCCCGCTGCCGGCCAGCTACTGAACGCTGTGGCCTGGCCTTTATACTTCCTGTCCCGCCCCTTGACTTCCGGGGGACGGGGACAGGCCGCGGTGGCTCCGCCCACTCTGGCGGCTGTTCTGGCTTGTCGCTTCCAGGGGCGCCTGGGAGCCAGGCCGCCCCGCTACAGGGTCTATGCCCCATCCTCGATCTGCGGCGTCTCAACAAGTACACCTCTATCCCGCTATAACGCGACCCGATGTAACACGGATTCGCATATAGCGTGGTAGCAGCGGGGCTCCGGCGGCGCTTTAAAGGGTCCGGGGCTCCAGCTGCTGCGGGGAGCCCCAGGCCCTTTAAATCACCACTGGAGCCCTGCTGCCGCTACCCCGGGGCTGCAGCAGTGGGACTCAGCCGGCAATTTAAAGGGCCTGGGCTCCCCGCAGCGGCCGGAGCCCGGAGCTCTTTATATCACCGCCGGAGCCCTGCTGCTGCTACCCTGGGGCTGAGGCAGCAGGGCTCACTGGTGATTTAAAGGGCCCAGGGCTCCGGCTGCTGTGGGGAGCCCCAGGCCCTTTAAATCACCGCTGGAGCCCTGCCGCCGCTACCCCGAGATAACGGCGTGTCACCTATAACGCGGTAGGGATTTTTGGCTCCTCACGACCGAGTTATATCGGGGTAGAGGTGTATCTCAAGAAGTTGAAGTTCTGCATGGTCTCCTTGGCTTCGATCATTCCTTCCCTGGATCCGGGAGACTGGTACGCTGCCCTCGAGCTGAAAGACGCTTATTTTCACATACCGATATTTCACAGCCACAGACGGTTCCTATGTTTCGTAGTTGGGACCGCCCACTACCAATTTGCAGTGCTCCCTTTTGGCTTAGCAACGGTGCCAAGGGTGTTTACAGAATGCATGTTGATGTTAGCGGCCTACCTCAGATGTTGGGGTATCCAGATTTACCCGTACCTCGAAGACTGTCTCTTCAAGGGCCGCTCCAAGGTCCAGGTTCAGCGGAGCGCTGAGATGTTGCAAGCCACTTGTCAAGCTCTGGGACTGTTGATAAACGAACAAAAATCAACGTTGATCCCGGTCCAACGGATAGAGTTTATCAGAGCGGTACTCGACTCTACCTGAGCCAGAGCATTCCTGCCAGAGGCCAGGTTCAGGGCAATGTCAGATCTGATTGCCAGCATCACTGCCCATCTGCTCACCACGGCCTGGGTCTGTCTTAAGCTATTGGGGCACATGGCAGCATGCACATATGTTGTCCGACATGCAAGACTCAGGCTGCATCCCCTCCAGATGTGGCTGGCGTAGGTCTACTCCCTGGCCAAACATCACCTAGACAAGGTCATCATGATCCCGCCATGGGTACTTATCTCTCTGCAGTGGTGGTCCGACCCGATTCTGGTGTTGCAAGGTGTGCCATTTGCGAGCCCGCGACCCATGGTCTCCCTGATTTTGGATGCATCCAGCCTCGGAACCTCGGTTGGGGAACGTATCTCAATACACTGCAGACTCAGGGGGTATGGTCTTGAAAGAAGCTTGAGTTACAGATAAACATCAGGGAGCTCAGAGCCATCCGTCTGTGTTGCATGTCTTCCTTCCCCAATTGTCTCGTCGGGTGGTGCAGGTGTTGATGGACAACACGGCCTCCATGTTCTATGTCAACAGGCAGGGGGAGCTCGATCGTCGGCTCTGTGCCAGGAGGCCCTCCATCTGTGGGACTTCTGCATTCAGCATGCAGTCCACCTGGAAGCCTCGCACCTCCCCGGCGTCTGGAACACATTGGCGGATTGCCTCAGCAGGTCCTTCTCTCACCACGAGTGGTCCCTTCATTCTGAAGTTGTCAGAATGCTCTTCCAGAAGTGGGGAGCTCCTCGAGTGGACCTGTTTGCCACCAGAAAGAACAGGAAGTGCCATCAGTTCTGCTCTCTCCAAGGCCTTGGCAGAGGCTCACTATCCGATGCCTTTCTCCTGTCTTGGTCAGGGGACCTGATGTATGCCTTCCCACCAGTTCCGCTGATCAGCAAAGTCCTCTCAAAAATCAAGAGGGACAAGGCACGGGTCATTATGATCACCCCAGCATGGCCTCACCGGTATTGGTTTGGCATGCTCATGGACCTGGACATGGCAGCCCCGTGGCCACTTGCCAGCCACCCAGCCCTACTCTCGCAGGATCACGTCAGCTCCTGTACCCGAACCTTGCCTCTCTCCACCTCAGCTTGGATGCTGCGTGACTGAATCCAGAGGAACAAACCTGCTCTAGTCAGATACAGCAGGTTCTCTTGGGGAGCAGAAAGCCCTTCACCAGAGCAACTTACCTGGCAAAGTGGAAGCGTTTCTCTTGCTGGGCGTCGAAGCTGGATATCTCCCCGACCCAGTCATCTCTGCAGTCCATCCTGGATTACCTGCTTCACTTAAAGCACCAGGGCCTCGCCTTCTCTTCAATCAAGGTGCACCTGGCAGCCATATCGACCTTCCATCCTCATATCCAAGATAGATCGGTGTTCTCGCATGAGATGTCGATCAGGTTCCTGAAAGGCCTCGAAAGACTCTTTCCACCGGTCTGGGACCCGGTTCCCCAATGGGACCTCAACCTGGTCCTCTCCAGGCTCACGGGTCCACCTTTTGAGACAATGGCTTCTGGTTCCCTTTCCCACTTGTCGTGGAAGGTTGCATTCCTTGTAGCTATTACCTCAGTGAGACGTGTCTCCGAGATTAAAGCCCTCACTTTGGAGCCCCCGTACATGGTATTCTACAAGGACAAGGTCCAGCTGAGGTCCCATCTGGTCTTCCTGCCAAAGGTGGTGTCGCACTTCCGTGTCAACCAGGATATCTTTCTCCCGGTGTTCTGTCCAAAGCCTCACATGACCAATGAGGAGAGGCGGCTGCACGCTGTAGATATCAAGCGCGCCTTCACTTTCTACCTGGAGCGCACAAAGCCCTTCTGCAGATCAACCCAGCTCTTTATCGCGACAGCTGACAGGCTGAAGGGCCTTCCGGTGTCCTCTCAGAGGATTTCAAATTGGATCACCCCCTGCATCTGTACTTGTTACGAGTTGGTGCAGGCTGTGCCTCCACTGATAGTGAAGGCTCACTTGATTAGGGCTCAGGCGTCTTTGGCTGCCTTCCTGGCACATGTCCCTATCCAGGACATGTGCAGGGTCGCGACATGGTCTTCGGTACACATGTTTACGATGCATTACACTATTACCCAGCAAGCTAGAGATGACGCTGGATTTTGAAGAGCTGTGTTGCAATCGACATGTCCATGAACTTCTACCCGCCTCTGGTGGTGCTGCTTGGGAGTCACCTACAATGGAATGGACATGAGCAAGCACTCGAAGAAGAAAAGACGGTTGTGACGGGTTGGATCAGAGAAACACCCTTGGGACTGCCAACTGATGTGCCAAGACTACTTCTGCCCCTGCTTTCCCTGCCAGCCTGGGACTCCAGCAGCCTATCTTGTTGAGCCAGACACACCAGTCTGCTCCAACACAGACCCAGGGCCTGAACCACGTGCTCCAAAGCTGCAGACTTAACTGAAAGCAGCTTACAGAGGCGTTCCTGTCTTTAACACTCAAATACTCACCTCCCACTGGGGTCCAAACCCCAAATAAATCCGCTTTACCCTTTATAAAGCTTATACAGGGTAAACTCATAAATTGTTCACCCTCTATAACACTGATAGAGAGATATGCACAGCTGTTTGCCCCCCTCAGGTATTAATACATACTCTGGGTTAATTAATAAGTAAAAAGTGATTTTATTAAATACAGAAAGTAGGATTTCAGTGGTTCCAAGTCGTAACAGACAGAACAAAGTGAATTACCAAGTAAAATAAAATAAAACACGCAAAACTAAGTCTAATACAGTAATAAAATTGAATACAGATAAAATCTCACCCTCAGAGATGTTTCAATACGTTTCTTTCACAGACTGGACACCTTCCTAGTCTGGTCACAATCCTTTCCCCTGGTACAGCCCTTGTTCCAGCACAGGTGGTAGCTAGGGGTTTTCGCATGATGGCTGCCCCCTTTTCTCTGTTCCACCCACTTATATATCTTTTGCATAAGGCAGAAATCCTTTGTCCCTCTGGGTTCCTCCCCTGCCTTCTCAATGGAAAAGCGCCAGGTTAAAGATGGATTCCAGTTCAGGTGACATAATCACATGTCACTGTAAGACTTCATTACCCACTTTCCACAAGTAAAATAGAGCCATCTATAGACAATTGTCCTGGTTAATGGGAGCCATCAAGAATCCAAACTACCATTAATGGCCCACACTTTGCATAATTACAGTAGGCCCTCAGAGTTATATTTTATATTTCTAGTTTCAGATACAAGAGTGATACATTTATACAAATAGGATGACCACACTCAGTAGATTATAGGTTTTGTAATGATACCTTACAAGAGACCTTTTGCATGAAGCATATTCCAGTTACATTATATTCATACTCATCAGCAGACTTTCATAAAATCATATAGAGTGTAATGTCACAACGGTTACCTTTTGTAACTGTTGTTCTTCGAGATGTGTTGCTCATGTCCATGCCATGACTCACCCTCCTTCCCCTCTGTTGGCATTCCGGCAAGAAGGCACTGAGGGAGGTGGGAGCCGAGGGCACCCCTTATACCGGCACATATGCGCGCCACTCCAGAAGGCACCAGAGCTGGTCCTTTATGGTTACCACTGAGGGAAAAACTTCTGGCACCGGCGGATGTGGTAAGCACACACACCTACAATGGAATGGACAGGAGCAACACCTCTCGAAGAACACCAGTTACCAAAAGTACACATCTTTTCTTGCCACTGGCTGTTTGGTGGCCTATGTAAAATGAATCTGGTGATCCCAGTCTAGTTCTTACTGAAGAACCCTGTCCCCAGAGGCAGTGGGTGCAGTATGTGAACATACTCACAGTAAGTGAGGCAGGAGGTGAGAGAGAAGATTTAAGGATAAAACTGTTTTCCTTATTCTGATAACATTCCTTGTTCAGCATTAGACAAAAGTATCTCTTGTGATTCTTTAGGGGTTAAGATGGCATTGATGCTTCCCATTCTGTCCTGTGGATAGAAGGCTGCAGCAAAAGGCCAGTGAAGTCAGTTGAAAGACGCTATCCGTTGACTTCAATGGGCTTAGGATGAGGCCCAAAGAGAATCCCTGGGTGTGTGGCTTGAGAGAGGACTTCAAGATCAGCCCTATATAAACTTTATAAAACAATAAAAATGTATTTGTGTTCTTCCTTTTTCGGCTTTTATTTTTCACTTTGGGCCTGACCTTGCAAGGTGCTGAGTACTTCCTGCACCTCCTTACCTCAGTGAAATCAATGACAGTTGAGGGCACTCAATATCATGCAAGTTCAGGCCTGTACCAGCCTGTTCTAAAGCCCATTGAAATCAATCGCAAAATTCCATTGACTTCAGTGGTGCAAAGTTGGACCCTATTTCCAGAGATGGATGGGAGGCTCACATACCAGATTGCCAGATGCAAACATCTTCATAAAAGCCGTATACATGTATTTAAGTTTTAAAAAGGAGAATATGGAAAAATCAGTGAGAACATGCATTAACTTGGTGCTGAAAAGTTAAAGAAATGAATCGCATATAGTACCAGGCTTTTCCAAGTACTATAGGCCTTGTCTTATGGATTTTTTTAATATATGGAGATATCCTATCTCCTAGAACTGGAAGGGACCCCAAGAGGTCATTGAGTCCAGCCCCCTGCCTTCACTAGCAGGACCAAGTACTGATTTTGCCCCAGATCCCTAAGTGGCCCCCTCAAGGATTGAACTCACAACCCTGGGTTTAGCAGGCCAATGCTCAAACCACTGAGCTATTCCTCCTACCCATTTCATTGATGAATTATTGTTTTAAAACCAATCTTCAATCTGAACACCATATCCAGAAACACAAACATCTTATTGTGGGCCCCAGTATAATATAAAAAGCCATGCACACACATAGTAGTCCAGATTCTGACCGGAAATACCTTGTAGGCTTCAGCTATAAAATGAGGACCGAGGTACTGACCCACTTTTGTATTAAGTGCTTTGAGATTCTCAGGCCATGCCTACGCTATACAATTAAGTTGACATACAGCCGCCACAGTAGTTATGTTGATTTTGCATGTTAACACTATGCTCCCGGTGTCGGTGGTATACGTCCTCACTAACAGCACTTGCATCGATGCAGAGAGCAGTGCACCCGGGGTAGCTATCCCATTGTGCAACTCGCCACCATGTAGCACAGGGTGTTTTAGTGCATCATGGGAGCAAATGAGTGGTGCGGGGGTGACTGGAAACATGGGTTCAACGTCCCATGATGCAGTTTTCTCCATCCCATTATTCCATGGGCATCTCTTTTAAAAAGCCCTGCAAACCTGCACGTTTGCCATCTCTGCGAGAAGCATGGATCCTGCACTGCTCTGCTCTTCAGTATTGTGATGAGTGTTACGACCACAACATGCCTGATCCTGAAGTGTTTCCAGAGTCATGAGGTGGAATATGATGATTCCTTGCAGGCTGCCTTGCTGTGCTCCATGGAAAGAAACAATTCAAGGCTGTTGTTGGCAGTTACGGAGAAACTTCACACAGTGGACCGCCGGTTCTGGGCCCAAGAATCAAGCACTGACTGGTGGGATTGCATCATTATGCAGTGGCTGCAGAACTTTTGGATGCCTAAGGCCATATTCCTGGAACTGTGTATGGAGCTTGCCCCAACTCTCCAGTGCTGTGACACCAAATTGAGAGCTACACTCACAGTGGAGAAGCGAGTGGTGATTGGTGTGTGGAAGCTTTCAATGCCAGATTGCTGTTGATCAATCAGGAATCAATTTGGAGTTGGAAAATCCACCATGGGAGTTGTTGTGTTGCAAGTGTGCAGGGTCATTAATTGTGTCCTGTTACGAAGAACTGTGACTATAGGCAACGTGCAGGACATAGTGGATGGTTTTGCAATAATGGGGTTCCCTAACTGCAGTGGGGCAATAGATGGCACGCATATCCCTATTTTTGCACCAGACCACCTTGCCATGGAGTACATCAACAGAAAGGGGTACTTTTCTATGGTATTGCAAGCACTGGTGGATCACCAGGTCGTTTCACTGACATCAACATGGGCTGGTCAGGGAAGGTGCACGATGCACGCACCTTAAAGAACACAGGCCTGTAGAGAAAGCTGCTAGTAGGGACTTTCTTTCCAAACCAGACAATTACCACTGGCATGTTGAAATGCCGATAGTAATCTTGGGAGACCCAGCCTACCCCTTACTCCCATGGCGTACATTAATCAGCACGACCCCAACAGGGAGTGCTTCAAGCACAGGCTCAGCAGGTGCAGAATGACAGTTGGATGTTTGAAAGGCTGCTGGCGCTATCTACTCACAAGATTAGACCTCAGTGGAGAAAATATCACCATGGTGATAGCTGCCTGCTGTGTGCTTCATAATATCTGTGAAGCAAAGGGGGGAGCGGTTTCTGCAGGGGTGGAGGTGGAATGGCTGTCTGCTGCTTTTGAGCAGCTAGATACAAGGGCTGTAAGAAGAAATCAATAGGGGACTATGCGGCTCAGGGAGGCTTTGAAGGACCATTTTAACAATGAGCCACAGTAACGTATGTTGCTGTAGTCTTCTGTGCCGGGCTTTTTTTTTTTTTTGCACCCTAGTATGACCATTGTAATGAGTGTTCTGTGTGTGGTAATATAACATTGCAAATGCACCTATTGCTATTATCTGTGAATGATGTCAGCCCCAGTCAGCATATGTTATGAACTAATAAAGATGAATTAAGTTTCCATAAATAGACTTTTATATCGAACCCATACAAAGATAAGAATGGCCATACTGGGTCAGACCAATGGTCCATCCAGCCCAGTATCCTGTCTTCTGACAGTAGCCAGTGTCAGGTGCCCCAGAGGGAATGAACAGAACAAGTAATCATCAAGTGATCCATACCCTGTCGTCCATTCCCAACTTCTGGCAAACAGAGGTTCTGAACACTTCAAAGATGATTTTACATCCCTGCCATCCTGGCTAATAGTTCATCCATGAACTTATCTAGCTCTTTTTTTAACCCTGTTATAGTGTTGGCCTTCACAACATCCTCTGGCAAAGAGTTCCACAGGTTGATTGTGTGTTGTGTGAAGAAATACTTCCTTTAGTTTGTTTTAAACCTGTTGCTTATTAATTTAATTTGGTGACACTTAGTTCTTGTGTTATGAGAAGGTGTAAATAACACTTCATTATTTACTTTCTCTACACCAGTCATGATTTTATAAATCTCTGTCATATCTCCCCTTAGTCATCTCTTTTCCAAGCTGAAAAATCCCAGTCTTATTAATCTCTCCTCATATGGAAGCTGTTCCATACTCCTAGACATTTTTGTTGACCTTTTCTGTACCTTTTCCAATTCCAATATATCTTTTTTGAGATGGGGCAACCAGATCTGCTCACAATATTCAAGATGTGGGCGTACCATGGATTTATATAGAGGCAATATGATATTTTCTGTTGTCTCACCTGTCCCTTTCCTAATGAGTCCCAACATTCTGATAGCTTTTTTGACTGCTGCTGCACATTGAGTGGATGTTTTCAGAGAACTATTCACAGTGATTCCAAGATCCCTTTCTTGAGTGGTAACAGCTAATTTAAACCCCATCACTGTATATGTCTAGTTGGGATTATGTTTTCCAATGTGAATTACTTCGCATTTATCAGCATTGAATTTCATTTGCCATTTTGTTGCCCACTCACCCACTTTTATGAGACAAACATATTTAAAACTGAATGAAACTTTATAAATACATGGGAAAGAACCTCTGAAAGGGAAAGAAAAGTAATTTCCATTTCACAAACACACATACATTGACCTGTGAGAGACACAGTTGGTGTATGTGCCGCTGTGATTTCTGTACTCTCCCTCAGGGTGGAGTGGTAGGATTATTGCACTGGTTCCAGATGTAGGGTGGTCCCGGAATGCAGTTCTCTGTGGGCTGCAGGAGAAGGCTAGAACGGATCTGTTGAGCCTGAAGGTCAGTCAGAGACGGCAGCGTGTCTGTTTGCTCCCTGAGAAGTGTTATCATCTCTTGCTGCCTGTTTCTCCTGTCCTCACTATCCCTGTCCATTGTGTCCTTGAACTTCATCCTCCCAGCCCTCTGCTCGGTATCTGAAGCACCGAGGCTCTCAGGATCTCCTGGAACATGTCTTCCCTTGTCCTCTTCTTTCTCCTGTTCTGGCTGAGCCGCTCTGCTGGTGTGGATGGAGAGACCCTCAAGGCCACTTTTGCAGCTGCAAAAGAAACAGTGGACAGAGGTACTACTGTGAGTGCATTCACTCCGCTTGATCACACAAGTTACAAGCACTACAGTCTCACTTCTGCTTGTGACTTTAACTGATATCTCACCCCTGAGGGTAACAGAGGCTGAAAGGGAACAGCTCCTGCACACATCCGGCTGCAGACCGAGTCTGTATGGTGCTAGCCTGTGTACTGCAGTGGTGCCTGCTGAAGTAATTGCTGAGTGTTGTGGGAAAGCATCCTACTGCGGCAGAAGAAATAAGGCAGCCCTCCTCAGAAACCTTTGGCAGAGGATTGCATACTGCCTCCAGGAAAGCTTCCTTGAGATCTCTGTGGAGGATTCACAGGCCTTCAGTACACATAAACAAACTGTTCTGCAGGGCTCCCTCTGCCCAACTGTTGAGAAGCAGATCGCAACTCTACCTCTTGGTTATTTCGCTATCTCTTGCAGCGTGACTAAAAAAGAGTAAATGAACAGATGTGTCCCTACAATGTCAAAACAAACCACATACTTACCAGAGGTTCCTTCCCCTGCATAAGGCTCACCAGCCTTGAACTGCTGGGACTTGTTCGACTGCTCAGGAGTCAAAAAGAGGTCCTGACTTGCAGTGCCACTGGATCCCCTGGTCGCCTGTTCCCCATTCTCCTCCTCCTCTTCCTTGTCCAACACCTCGTTCTCAAGATTCACTGTGGGTGGCCTGTGACTCCAATTCCCCCGAAGTATCCATGGGGCTCTTGGGGATGGTGGTTGGGTCACTGCCGAGGATGGCATGCAGTTCCTTGGAGAAGCGGTATCTTTGCAGCTCTGCACCAGAGTGGCTGTTTGCCTCCTCTGCCTTCTGGTATGCCTGCCACAGCTCCTTGATTTTCACACGGCACTGCTGCATGTCCCTCTTTTAGCTCTTCTCCCCCATGCTCATAGATGTCGACGTTTCTACGGCTGGATCGAAACTGTGCCTGCACAGCCTCTTCTCCCCACAGACCCAGGAGATCCACCACCTCCTGTGTCCTCCAGGTAGGAGCACGTTTGCTCTGTGGAGCTGGCATATTCAGCTGGGCAGTTACTATGTGTGTTCTCCATGCGAAGCAAACAGCAAATGGAATTTAAAATTCACAGGGCTTTTAAAGGGGAGTCATGTAGCTGTGTACCTGGCTGCTGAGCAATGGAGTTCAAAATAGTGACCAGAGTGGTCACAGTGGGGCATTGTGGGACACCTCTTGGAGGCCAGTAAAGTCGACGTAAGTTATGCAGTGTCTACACTGCCACTATGTCGACCTAACTACGTTGACCTAAGCGATTTACCTCTCGTGGAGGTGGAGTTATTAGGTCGGCGTAGTGGGCGAGTTACGTCAGCGGGAGCAACATTGTAGTGTGGATACTTACAGAGTAAAGCAGCTTATGTCGACCTAACTCTATAGTGTGGACCAGGCCTCAGATGTAATTGTTACCCAGGGACTTCTTGATGCCAGCTGGCAGAGGGCATAACAGGTGCATATGGGTTACAGGAATCCCAGGGTCTGGTATTTTTAGTTCACCAAAGAGTGTCATGTGAGGACTCAAAGCCTGTGTCACCCTGGTCATCAGTATCACTGCAAAATGCACGTACAGATGTTGTGTAAGGAGTTATGTATATACACTGACAATTATGTTCTTAAGGTCTGCATTAAGGGAGCGGTCACCATCAACAGTGAAAAGCAGGTTTTCTTTCAGACGAGGAATGTTTATCTGTCTGGCTGTTTGCCTGTAAATTAAGTATTGTATGGTTCACAATAGGCCTCCACTCAAAAGTCTGAGCTGCATGCTAATAGAAGGATTCTGAAATCTTCAGAGAGGAAATTAACAAGAAGATGGAAACAGCAGAGGTCAGCTTGTTTAGGGGTAATACAATGAACTTTTGAAATTGTACCCAAGGTACAGATGAACCCCTAGATATTTGTTCAGTCTGTAAGGACAAGCTGTCAGCGGGCATGATTTTATGAAAAGGGGTCTCCACCAAACTGGTTCAAAACACTGGGGAAAGAACTTGGGGTACGTGTTCTTGCAGGAGATAGACATTCCTTGTTAGTTACGTTTAGTTTTCAAAAAGCGTGTTATGATTTTGTTTTATATGTAACCATTTGTTTCCAGTATTCTTACTCACTATCACTTGAATCTCTGTGCTTTGATAATAAACTTATTCTTGTTTTCCCTATAAATACATCTAAGTGCTGTGTGTTCAGCAGAGCTGTTTTCTAAGGTGTAACTAGAGAGCTGGGGTGTACAGTTCCTTTGGGAACGGTGAGCCTGGTAATTCTAGGAGAGTTCAGTGGATAAGGGGCTGGACACTACAGGGAATGCTCGGAGAACTTGGGGTTGGTGCGTGCCTATTGCTAACCAGTACAGAGAGAGCGAGGCCTGGAGGGCAGTACTTCTGCTAACAGAAACTGGTGGTTTCAGGGAGCTGATCCACTGCAGGCACAGACAAAACTTCCTCACACTAAGGGCAGGGTGTGGTGAGGTGCCTCACAGCCCTGGGAAGTGTCATTTTAGGACTCTGCATAAATTAAATGGATCATTATTTGTTTTTGCAATGAATTATTACTATTAAAAATGTATAATATTATAAAAGTGTTCTGAAACTGACTTAACTGGGTGAGGATTTTCAGGATTTATGTTATATGCAAAACCCTGCAATTATGTAGAGAATTGGGTTGTGAAGCACTGAGATTGGTACTTGGCTGTGCGAATGCCTGGTTTGTTTTAGAAAGACATTCTGGTTTGCAATTTTGGCCCTTAATGTTTTAAAGGCATACTGAGATCTTTGTATGAAACGTGCTTTATAAATGCAAAGTTTCATGATATTCTGCAAATGGATATCATCATTCTTCCATTTTTTTATTTCTGAGCCTGATCTACACCATTTTGCCATCAACTTCAATGGGAGCAGTGTCAGGCCCTGTTTGAAGGAATGTTAGCATGGCTGGAAACTTTTATTTGTTGGTAGGGAGATGTATACACTCAACGAAATCCTTCTGGTGTGGGGGGCTCATCTGTGCTGGTAAACTCCTGTGTGACCGTGGGGCTCATCAGTTGATTACCTTGCACTTCTGTCAATCTAGCTGCAAAAACTGTTTGAAAACAAGATATTGTGCCTGATGATAGATTATATGCATTTGCTTAGGTCTTCTCCAGTGAACACAAGCACACCACATCAGCAGCAGTTTATGGAAAAGGGAAACAGACCACAAACAGACAACCAATTCTGTTGCAACTAGCAGTTGCCGGAATATGCTATAATGGACTCACTGGACATTTTAACATAAGCCCAGTCATTTTACTAACCCGTGGAACATGATATTACAGTTACTACCTCTTAAATATGTGAATGTTGGTAATGGACTTAGAATGCACATGTGTTCTTGAGCATGGGATTTATTTGAATTTTTGAGGGTTTTTGGCAGCAATATATTTGGGATGAGAGGCCCAGCCCTCACCATTAAATGTTCAATTCCCTGACTATAAAAAGCGTCCAACCATTTCCCAGCAAGATGAAAAAAAGCAAAAGTTCTCACCTTAAAATAACTAGACAGATTTGTCATCACCAGCAGGACCATTAAAAACAAAACAATCAGTCCCCCTACACACCTCTTGCAAAAAAACCCAACAGAAATACTCCAACATCTAATGGATACAGCATTGTAAAAAAATCCAGATTTTTTGCTTCACCTCTCATCACCAATAAATCCAGGGTATTTAGTTACTTTTTCTCAGTGACATGTACAGTATCCTTCACTTCAATCTTCCTGCTCCATTCTTAGCAAGCTGGGTATTCAAACTTCACATCTCTCCAAGAGCAGGAATCCAGTAGGTTTCAGTCCCTTGCTTTCTGATAAGAATGTAGCATGTATGCAGAGAATAAGGAGGGATAGACAGCACAATGCACCTCATACCAAAGAAATTGGTAGGAGGTCTAATTTTAGGCCTGACATAGGGTCACCAATTTTGGTTGGACATATTCCTGGAAGTTTCATCACATGACATAATCTTTAATGATTAATCTTTAATTCCTGAAGACTACAGGACTCCTTTTACAATAAGGCATCAGAGTCTTTTGTAGATTCACCAAAACCAGAGAAAACGTGGTTTTGGTAATTAAGTGTCTTAATATGAGTAACTCCTGCTGGCATGGTTGCTACATGAGTTCTTAATACAGGATTATGGGCAAGCCTTCTTGCTCTGGTATGGTGCACAGACAGTGTGCACAAATACCTGTTGTTGGAGTGCAGTTAGCATTTTGAAACATGTCCATTCAATGACTGATCCAGTGTGCTGACAGTACATGTAGTCCAGTGGATAGGGTACTAGACTATGAGTCAAGAGATCAGCATTCTATTCCTGGCATTGCCACTGACTCATTGTGTGGCCTAGTGCAAGTCATATAGGCCAGCATTTTTAGACACGACCTCCCACTTTAGGCACTGCATTTTTGGGGGGGAGGAGGTGTCCAACTTGAGACACTATCTTGAGTTTCTAAGGTGCTGAGCATCCCCTGCTCCCATCGACTTAACTGGAGTTGTGGTTGCTCAGTGCATCTGAGTATTAGCTAACTTAAATTGTTACTCGTTGTTTGTGCCCACAATATACCTCGAATCTCCAGAGGACAACAGGTCTATTCACAGAGTGTGGGTATGAATGCAGAGAGACAGAAATAAGGGTGTTTCATGAAAAGCGCATATGAAGAATTACATTCTGGTTAGTTGTCCTAAGAAAAACTGACCCCAGGAAATTAAAAGGAATATGCTGTGGAATGAATACATGATGTACACTCTCCTTCTTCTGAGGCTAAGGTACGTCTTAGAGGGTTGTCTCATAATCATCACAGTACAGAGTGAATATATCTGTCATTAGGGGCACATTACTATTTTAGACAGATTGCCATAAACTAGAGCAGCCTCTGGGGTTCCTCTAATTTATGATAAGGGTTACACCGGGGTAGGCAACCTATGGCACGCATGCCAAAGGTGGCACGCGAGCTGATTTTCAGTGGCACTCACACTGCCTGGGTCCTGGCCACCGGTACAGGGGGCTCTGCATTTTAATTTAATTTTAAATGAAGCTTCTTAAACATTTTAAAAACCTTATTTACTTTACACACAACAATAGTTTAGTTATATATTATAGACTTATAGAAAGAGACCTTCTAAAAATGTTTAAATGTATTACTGGCACTCGAAACCTTCAATTAGAGTGAATAAATGAAGACTCGGCACACCACTTCTGAAAGGTTGTTGCCCCTGGGCTACACTTATGCCAAAGAGCAGGCCAGATTCTGCATAGTGCAAAGGTGACTTAAAAGACATTGTTGTCCCCACTGCACTTCATGCGACATACAGCCTAGAATCTGGTCCCTGAATTCTGTGCCAAGCTTTTCCAAAGTGACCTTGTGTAAACTCTTAGTTCCCCTTCTGTAAAATGGGAAGAATGGTAGTTGCCTGCCTCCTTAAGGTAGGGGTATGAGGCCTTGCTCAGTAATGACTGTGAAGTGCACAGGCTTATTAACACCAACAAGTGAAAGAGATGACACTAGAACTCATGGTTTCTCCCTTATGCCCAGCACATCTTCTCCCCAGTGGAGCAAATATAGTGAGTGTTGGCACCTCAAGCCAAAGAGAATGTCATTTCCCCACACTTTAATCTCTGCCTTCTCCTAGGCTAAGGGGCCACAACAGCAGCTACTTTATCTGTTACATCCATATTACATCCAGAGCTCTAGCTCTGTTCCTGAGGCATGTTTCAGTGTAGTTGGTATGTTAGGGGGCTCTCTGGGGCTTTTAGCAGCAAGGCTCTCATGGGCTCTACTGAGCATGTGCAAAAGACAATTTTCAGAGGCTTATAACTTGGTTAAGCCTGGGTGCATGTTCATGGGGAGAGCATATAGCACCTGACCCCCACACTTCTCCTAATCCAAATTGGAAGGTCCTACTCCAAATTGTGAAGGTGCTAGAGCTCTTCAGAGAAACTGTTGGGATTTTTTTTATTGTCAAACTACCTGCTTTCCCTAGTCTCATTCTTGGAAATGGCAGAGCTGTATTTGATTAAATTTTCCCAGATCAGGTCAGCCTGAGACAGAGAGTAAGCATGGAAAATTTCAGCCCAAGGGATAGAAGTTTGGCAAAGTTACAAGCAGCTGAAAGCAGTGGCTTATAATGGAAAGTTTTAAGCAAATTGAACTATGGGAATCACCACTTTCTTCACCTATTGTTAAGAGTTTAATATCAGTCTCACCGATCTTTGTTGGGGCTTTGTTGGAGCACAGAGCCATGGGTTAAAGAGGCACATAGCTATGACAAACACAGAGAAGTAACAATCCACCCACTGCACATCACACGGACATGACACTGCAGCACAGATTTCATGTATTGCCTTGCTCTCTGCTAGTGATCTGACAATGGTATTGATCAATGTTATTCTCGATAAGGGAACAAACAGTTGATTCTGACTGTTAAGCTGGAAAATACGACACCATCCTGGTCCAGTTTTGCTTAGGCAATAGTGATGAACTAGCCTCTTGTTACTGATGCTCTAATGGTACTGCCATGATCTGTACCTAGCTGACTGATGCTAGAACTGGATAGTGGCCTCCATATCCTTGGTAAGTTTCTTGTTCATGATAGGACTAATGTCTCATCCAGTCCACTCTTCCTTGTATCGAATCAGCATAACAAACCATCCCCTTGTACTCTTTTGCTGGTATATCTACATGTACAAATAATGTTTGGGAATGGTGCTCCACCATATAGGCATGGTAGTTTCTTTGCAGAGAGAGGGTGTGACTTTACTGCTAGCACTGAGTCTCCAGGGTCCAACAAAAAGTGGTATTCCTGGCACAGCATGAATTTTATCCCCTGGAATAATCACACCAGCACAAATGGTATCAAGCACACAAATGGAGCGGACATGCCCAGACATGACTTACGCTTGCTTTCCCAGTCAGGCTGGGACAACACATGTACATTGCAGGCCTGGGATGAAGCATACCTGTGTGCAGACTTCAAACTCCACTGGTTGCCACTATGTGGGTGAGGGTGAGGGGGCTTCCCAGATAGGCCCTGCTTTGATCCACTGTACTGCAGTACTTTATACTGTTCCCGACTCGACCACTGACTCCGTGTGTGACCTGATGCAAACCACTTCACCTCTGTACCTCAATTTCCGAGTCTGTGAAATGGGAATAATGATACTTATCTAATCCTCTGTATAAAGTGCTTTGAAGTCTATGACAGAAACATGGTTATTGATATTTGTAGTTTTCCGATATTACTACAGTAGAACCTCAGAGTTACAAACACTTTGGGGATGGAGGTTCGTAACTCTGAAATGTTCAAATGAACAAAACGTTATGGTTGTTCTTTCAAAAGTTTACAACTGAACATTGTCTTAAGACAGCTTTAAAAATTTACTGTGCAGTAGAAAAATGCTACTTTTAACCATCTTAATTTAAATGAAACAAGCACAGAAACAGTTTCCTTACCTTTTAAAATCTTTTTTTTTTAAACTTTCCCTTTATTTTTTAGTAGTTTACCTTTAACACAATACTGTACTGTATTTGTTTATTATGGGGATGGTGGTGGTGGTGTTTTTGTTTTTGTCTCTGCTGCTGCCTGATTGTGTATTTCTACTTCCAAACGAGGTGTGTGGTTGACTGGTCAGTTTGTAACTCTGGTGTTCGTAACTCTGAGGTTCTACTGTATTGTTGATTATTGCTCTTTTAATTTTGCCTGCACCCTGAATGCCTGAATGTTTCAGTGAGACATAAGTGTCCTAGCTTTGGCCTGCTCTTTCCCCTGTTGTTGGAATCATTTTGGTTCTTTGAATTT